>NC_037089.1:22691140-24027390 GCF_002994745.2 Rosa chinensis | reverse complement strand
GGAGTGTTACTACTGGGCTATTTGCTCAATTGCTATCAATTGGATAGATAATGGATGATGGGTTGAAGAAAAAGAAGGTTTCGAAGAAGAAGAAGAAGGTTTAGACCTGAGGCCAAGAGCGGCTCCAGAGAGAGAGAGAGGCAGAAATAAATAAATAAAGAGAGGGAAAAAAAAAAAGGAAAATGATAAAAATATGAAGTGAATGGTATAATAGTCATTTTGGATTCATTTTGGACCTGTTATGTGAAAATTAGAGAGAATAAGGACTAAACTGTTTAATTTAAAAGGTGAGGGACTAAACTGTTTTTGGGAGAAAAGTACAGGGAGCAACAAATATTTAATCCTTACTTATATATGCATTCCTCTAGATATTTAATTTAATTTATTTTTGAGTCTATTTTAGTTTTACCAAGTCATTTTCTTATTTATCTAGGAATATTGCAAGAGTAAAGAAAACATCTATTTTGTATTTTGAAGTGGAGAATTGGAGTTAGAAAAAATGACGGTCAAATGTGGATCAAAAAGTAAAACTCTGAGTTCCAGTGAACCAACACAATTGGCGGCACCAGTGGCGGCCAACCACCACTCAAAGTAGTGCCATAGCTTTTTCGGTCACAATTAAGGAGGATCTAGGAGGACTAAGAAGGTGGAGTAACATCATTACATCCATTCCATTATCCTTTGGATAATAGGCATTACTATGCATACATTTTTCCTATACTTGTCCCCTTGACTTTGGTGACCCAAAACTATCTCGATCTAGATTCATTCTTTCCTTGTTTTCCATGCATTTGAGAAAGCTAGCTGCTCTCTCCCTCTCCCTTAGCCATCTTTTCCTACTCTACTATCTCTAATAGCTCATCGTTACTTCTCTCCTTCACTCCATCCCTTCCATACTTTTTCCCCTTTTAGGAATTAATACCACTCCAACATTCTTCCAATTTGCTCCATTCATGAAGCTACCCGCTCCTTTTGCTTTCCTTCATCATTTTACGCCTCTCTCATCCTTATTTAAGCATATCTTCTCTCATTCAAGAGGACCACCACCCCATTACCCTCATTTCTATCTCCATCTCCACCACAAAACCTCCATCTCCATCTCCACCACAAAACCTCCATCTCCACCTCCCAAAATCCAAACTCATAATATCCATATTCTTCAACCTCCATCACCACCACCACTACTCCATCACTACCACTCAAAGTTAGTCTAAGAAGCATCATATCTTTATCACCATTTCATTCACCATCAACAAGAAGTTCATCATCCATCCATATATTCCATCATCAAGGAGGATTCAAAGAGCATTGAATGAGGAAAATGAAGGAAAAGCTATCCATTGATTTGTCTAGCTTCAACTAGTTCATTCTTTCCTTAATTCTTTAATTTACCTTGATGTACTTGATAGATTGATGTTAATTTGTATGATTATGAGTGAGTAGTTACTTTATTGGGGATAGGTTGAAAGCCCTAGCCGAACTTGTATGAATTGATGTTTTAATTTACATTTGATGCTATTTGTGATTTTCATCTTCATATGCTAATTCAAGAAGTGAATGCATTCATTCAAACTTAACTACTTTGAATGTGTTATCTATGTCATCTCATGAAAAAAATATTTAGGGAGTAGTCAACCTTGAGCACTGATAGCATGATAGCATCCTCTATGTGCATGTGAAGGTTGTGAGTTAAAATCACCTAAATCTAGGATTGGTTTGCTCGCATGATTATCTAAACTCAAAGCTTTTTGTATCTAGAAACAATCAATTGAGACTTAACTGGTAATAAGATTTGTTCTTAGATAGTTAATTCTAGACTTATTCAGTTGGAATTGATAATATTAAAAGAGTTTAAGCTTTTGTAGTCTTATTCAGATGCAAAGAGTACTACTAGAAAAACTAGCCAATGCACACAGATGAAGTCCACATAGATATTCACACAATCACACGGGTAGAAATCTGTGTGAGAAACACTACAATACATACAGATGTCTGTGTGAAAACTATATTCACACAATCATCCGTGTGAAAAAAATTCTAAAAGTGGGACCGCAAAAATTCACACAGATATCCGTGTGAAATTAAAATTGATAAACAAAAATTTGTGTGAATTGTATTTCAAAATAAAACTAAAACAAATTAAATACGTAAAATTTAATAAATATATTTGATTTCACACAGATATCTGTGTGAATTTTTTTTTTCTGCAAATTTCAGTATTTCCTCATTATCTCATAATTGAACACCTCTCTCTCTCTGGGGAATTTTTTTCCCGCAAATTTCAATATTCCTCATTATTTAACTTCAATTTATCAACTTCCTAACTTCTTTTGAATTTTTGAATTTGATTGTTTTTCTCTTTAAAGCATGAGTGGATAGAGTTTAGGTTTTTTATTTTTTATTTTTATGATTGAGTTTAGGTTGGTATATATTATTTGATAAAGAGCTTCATACTTCCTTCTTATCGTTTACTGCTTAGGTTGGTATATATTATCGTTTACTAGTGGCTAAGAAGGGGTTGTAAACAATTGTTGCCAAAGAGGGAAATATCTCTTTGGCTCCTTCAAATTCTGCCGAACAGAGACTCAAAAACTGGGTTGCAGACTATCAAATTCACTTCCAGTCCCTATTTCCATTTCTTCTCTTTTCACTCCAATCACCTATTCCCAGTCTCCCTCTCTCTCCCAACCCCTCCTTTCTCAACCCCCACCGCCAAACTCCTCATCTCCTCCGTCACCACCGCAAGTAGGAGCTATGAGAAGAAAAAAAAGGAGAACTGATGGAAAATGCTCAGATCTCTCTCTCTCTCTCTCAGTTAACCTCATATATGAACTCGTGATGCCAAATCCCCAGCTAACATGGGTTTCAATTTTCTCTCTTTAATAACTCTTGTAGATCTGCCTGATATTGTTGGTTGTTATAGGATCTTTCAAACCCAACAGAAAATTGAGCCAAGAAGTTTCGATATTTCTCAACAAATTAAACACACTGTAAGTCTCTCTTCCTCCATCTCTCCCTAATTTACAATATTGTGATTGCCTTCCTAGATTTTCTGCACTTCTTACTACTTCACTGATCTAGATTTTTTTATTTTTCCCGATTTGGTGCCTGCAGAATAATCCGTAACAGATCGAAATCGAACCCACTCACTTCGGTTCTGCTTCTAGATTTGGTCAATTTCCTGCTTTTTGGGTACTAGATTTCTGGTCTCAGAAACTTGTATATCAGCTCATGCATTACAGACCTGCGAGTATATCTGTTTTGCTTCTTCTGTGAGATTAGTGTTTGAATCGGACGAGTTGGCTCTGCCCCATGGATTTGGTGGTATTAAGGAATTCAAATGGACCAGAGATTTGGTGGTATTGGTGATAGGAGATGTAGTGGTATTGGGAATTGAAAGGACAATAAATTGAGGGACCAAAAAATAAATATGCAACTGTAAATAATTTAATAAAATTCAATCAAATATATTATATTTGGTACACACGGATGTTTTCGGTCATGGGATATAATTGATGGAGTTGTGATTTAAGTGGGACCCATTAAATGCATTCACACGGATTCAAAAAATCTGTGTGTAAGTAGTATTGGCAACGCCAGTAATACGTACTGATTTTTTATCCGTCGTTGTACCGTGTGTATTGGCATATTCACACAGATTTTTGTGTGGAATACTATAATTTCACACGGATTCTCATCCGTGTGTGATGGGGGGTTTTTCTAGTAGTGGAGGCTAATTGAAAAATTAGAATAGCATCACTTATATTTGAACTTCAATACTTGTAAGGGAGGTTAGTGGTAGACAATCCAACCCCTAACTTCATCCATTATATTACTAGTTTAGTTTAGAGTAATTTTATTTACATTTGAGCATTTATTTTAATTTGATTTACCACTCTATCCAACAAACAATTTCACTGCCACCACTATGCACATACTTACTATATATGACCCTAGATTTCCTTGTGAGTTTAGGTTTGTAATTATTCATATGCATATCCTAGCTCTCCTTAGGTTAACACCCTAGCTAGTGAAAGGAATCCAATCCTCGTGCGATCGACTATCTTTCTTAAATCCCTATACTATTACTTGTACCCCTTCTACTTGAGAGTGACTATTTGGCTAACAAATTAAACATATGTGGTTCTCAATTGAATGAAGGAAATGTTAGTCTTGCTCAGTTAAGTTAGGGGTGTATTGTATTTGGATTTGTGCAAACTTTTTTTAAATGACAGACTTTTCGAAAAGTCCACAGACTTCTTAAAAGTTGATAGATTGCTATTGATTTCTTACAACCATTGATTTCAGCAACAGACTTTTTTATTGATTCGAATATTTATGTACTATATTATGAATGACTTCTATAGATTTCATAGCAAGTACAAAAATAAAAACAAAACCAATGCAGCCCAAACGCAAAACAAGATAATAACTCGTTGTCTCTTCAATGGTCAAGTATCTTCTAGTAGAAATGGACTCAAAGGAATGATTATTACTCTGTCTAACTAGTTTGTTCTCATTCCTAATCTTCCAATCAACATAAAGATACAATATAGATCAATAGATATTTATGGTTACTTATTCTCATCAATTTTGTTTTCGCTGATTAACATGTATCATAACAATATTGGTCAATGTATTGATCTATACGAAAATGTTCACCTAGTCAGTTATTGATCAAGAAAATAATGCTCAACTACCATTGGATGTAAATCCAATGACAGAGAGAATTATTATTAAGTTGAGGTGTTTTGTTTTCCACCCTTTGATGTAAATCTAAGGGTTATTGAGCATAAATTATTTGGTCAGCAACTGACCAGGTGAACACCACTGTTGATCTATAATCAATCAATTGAAATTCAAATAGTCAAATTTTCTTTAAATCATAATATAAATTCAAATAGATTAGAATAATTAATAAAATTCAGTATTTAATAGCAACACTATTAAAGGTTTTAGTAATAGACCACAATATTTGGGTTTTAGGGTTTCATAATCATTTTTATTGCTATTAGGGTTCTAAGTATCACTATTGAAAAACAAAAACAAAAAAAATCACATCTAACAACTAGAATGAACATATTGGGCAGCAAAAAATGTTGAGATATCATAAAAGATTAAAGAAAAGACCAACAAAAACAAGAAACAGAGATGATGGAGGACCAGTCTCTTCGCGCGCAGAGAGAAGAAGTTTGATATATTTTTTTTAATTTTTTAATTCTTAAAAGAAAGGGTACTTTGATGGACTTTTTGAAATTTTTAGTCTGGTGGATGAAAAATTATTGGAGTTTGATATATATAGTTAACACTACAAAGTCTATAATTATCCATAATTTTCTAATTTCATAAGTATGAATAATATTTTGAATACCTGTACTTTCATTCATTTTAATAAATCCTAATTGAATACCCCAAGATTTTGGTGGAATTCATGAGGCCTTTAAATATCCTAATTGAATACCCCATGATTTTCATGGATTACTAAAAGTCTATATTGAATACACCCAAACTTTTAAATTCCATGAATTTCTTTAAAACTTCCACTAACTCCATATACAATACACCCTCCTTAAGGACAATTTTAAACAATTTTAAAGTATTGTGAGAAACAAGTGTAAAGGCCTGCTCACCTAAGGGACAATTTTTAAGAGACTGTGAGGGACAAGTGAATCTGACAGCTGAAAATAATTGCACAGTTTTAAGTTATTATAATTTCTGCTTTTATATTTAATACATGTGGTTAAGATGCATTTGTCCCTCACAGTCCCTTAAAACTGTCGCTTGGGTGATCAAATCTGGACAAGTGTATATCAGCACATTATTTAATTTAAAATGTGAAATTATAACAACTTAAAATTGTATATTTATTTTTAATTATCAGATTTACTTGTTCTTCACAATCTCTCAAAAATTGCCCCTTAGGTGAGCAAATAACCCCTAGGAAATGTTAACTGTCTGACTTATCTCTCTCTCTCTCAATTCCCCCCCCCCAAATATATAAAAGTTTAGCAAATTCTAGAGCACATTAGTCCAACGTGTATATGTTCAGTATCATTTGGTTTAGTACGTGGTATTGGTGTTTTTTTTGTTGTTGTTATATTGGAGCGAATCGAACCCCTGATCTAGACTAGTCCTAATCTAATTCCCAACCCCCCGATCACCACATAAGCTAACCCTCTAGGTAACATTAGTGATTCTTCATAAGTGGAAGATTCTGATTTAGACTCACAGACCAGTTATTATATGTTCCACATGCATGTTTATCGTGGTATTAATTGTGCAAAAAGTTGATTTCGTGTTAGCATCCAACTATCAAAACGTTATAAGTTATTCAAACAACAGTTGAGTGTTACAATTCAAGTCTCTCCATTACTTATTTCTATAACATGACATCTCCATGAACAACATATAGGCGAACATTTTCATATAACATCAAAATGATAATTGTGATAAAATCAATCATCTAATTAACTTTGACAAGTATCGATCTATAAAATAGACGGTTTGGATTATATACGGATCCGTTCAGAAGTGAAAGTCCATAAAACCAAAAAAGTGCGGATTCGATGCCGTACATCGTCCATCCTCTCGCCTCGATTAGGCATCGACAGTGGCACTCCTCTTACCAGACGGAGACTAGACCTCGATCTTGAGCTTCTTCTTGCCGGTGAACTAGTCGGCTACAATTTTATAGTCGACATTGATGGTGCTTGAAGTTTCAGGTGACACTGCCGCCTAGACCGCCGACCTCGATCACCTTGGCCTTCATCTTCATAGTGACGCCGTTTGGGATGCCCATGGCTAGAACAGCCGCGCCATCGGCGCTTGATGCAGTTGTGAGGATGGACGTCCGCACTTTTGTTGCCATTGCGGATGTCATTTTCTCATCGGTCATATATATATATATATGATAACTGTGTGCAATGAACCAATGGGATTATATATGTAGCCAAAGATTGCAAAGACTACTGTACATCTTTACCCGGGGGGGGGGGGAATAGATGTTGAAAATGTTCTTTTAAATCCTCAAATATCAAACCAAACAAATAACCTCAAAATCATAGCATAATTAAAAAAATGAAAAAATCTCGGGGAACAAAATACAAACTTCATTGTCAAGTCTCCCACCTGCATAGATGTTGAAAATGTTGTTGGTGTTGGGATTAGTTCTCCCGCATGCTCTGAATCATGTTTCAAGGTAGTGGAAATCTGAGTAGACTCGACATAACTCTGTCATATGTACTGCTTCTTACTCGACAGCTTGCCCTAGAGTATCTCTCTCGTACTATTTTGGTTCTTATCCTTTCAACGGAGGGCTTCCTTGTCTAAATGGTTTTTCTAGTTCTTCAATCTGTTTTCCTGGTTTTTCAAACATCCTCCAACTGTGACTTTGATTATTGAAATGTTACGTGACAGGGGAGGTTGCACAATTCGAGGAGCGCGCTTGGGTGCTTCACCGGTCGTTCCTCTTAGAATCCGGTGCAAATTTTCCCAGTGCATGGTCTCACTTGTGCTCTTTTAAATGGATGGGTAGCGAAAAACTAAGCTTTAGGGTTGTTGCTGACTTGCTGTATAGATCTCTCATCTCTGCTGATATGTTGGTTTTCTTAGTCATTACCACTACTTGAGTGTACTTGAGTTAGCTTTGTAATCTTGGTTACCTGTTCATCAAGAAAACTATTACACCTGTGACCTAAACACCCGAAAATTACGCAAACTATCGAAGTCAAACTTAATAATGATCAAATTATTGATCAGCACTATTTTAATTAAACTGCTTGTCCTTAAACATTTCCTACTCATACACATACTTTTTGGTACAGAAAGTACTTTGCCAACGAAGTCTTCCTCTCTATTTAATTTCCAACCCAAATTAAAGTAACTAAAACTTCATTATTGCTGTTTTTACAACAGATTAGATGAAGTCATAGGAGTTGATAAGATTGTAATATAAGTCACTCGAGTACTAGCTACTTTCTTTTGGAAAGTTAGCAGATAGCGTTAGTCTATGAAACCAGGCTTGGTGTCCAGTTTTTAATACAACGACACAAGGAATCTGAGGCAACAGCTCATGCAACTATGGATAATTAGATACCATTTCAAACAAAAGAAAGAAAGACAGAACAACCCCACAAGGCCAACACGAAGTTATAGACAACCAATTAAGATGCCTGATTAGTCATGTCCCTCGGGAAAAAGGGGTACAACATAGCACTAGCTAGCAACTAGCCAAAGCAATTTGTTTTCGAACCAAAAATATTTAGGTGGTCCATCACAGGCTAAATCATGTCTTCGGCCTGCGGAGTGCAGACCAAAAGAAAATAAGCATATGCCATGGCGCGATATCCACATTTTAAATGAAACCCAAAAAATTGGAGGACTCTGTTTGCTCAATTTTGCCTTGTATATATGTATAGGATTAACTGACTTCAAACTCAAAAATGTAATTACTTGAGGCTATGTTTTCACAATAACTGATCACATATTCAAAATATGTACATTGATAAAGTAATCTGGGGTTCATATCCGAAACCAATTGGCAATGAATGGAGTAACCCAAACTCTTATAAACTCATAGGCAATGTCCCATTTTCCCCATGTGGGGATGTATAATCTCAACTCGTCTCCTCACGTGTGGCGAATTTTCAAGCCATACACATGGACAATTTATACTCATAAGCAATGTCCCATTTTCCCATGTGGGATGTATAATCTCAACACGCCCCCGCACGTGTGGCGAATTTTCAAGCCATACACATGGACAATTTATATTGGGTGATGTGGAGCCCATGTGGCGGTTAAGCATTCGCACGTGGGATAACCCACTCTGATACCATGATAAAGTAATCGGTGGTTCACATCCAAAATCAATTGGCAATGAATGAAGTAACCCAAACCCTTATAAATTCATAGGCAATGTCCTATTTTCTCCATGTGGGATGTATAATCTCAACACAAATATGATACCATATAATTACTAATGTTTGTTAACAAATTTATTTACTTTTCTCCATAGGCAAGAAAATTTATTTACTTTTAATTAACAAATGTTTGTTATCCAAAGTTGAAAAGAAAAAAAAAACATGAACATGTAATTGAGTAGTTGAAAAACTTACTGGGCTCTTTCAAGTTTTGAAACATAAGTGTACTTAATCAATGCCTCATACAGTTCAATCATCGAGACAAAATGAGAAAATTGATTGCTTAATATTATCGGTTAGGGTTGATCCCTGTCATGAAATAAGAAGACGAAGAAAACACGAACTAATCGGACAACAAATTAAGAAGTAGCCGGGATAGTAATTTAGGATAAGCGTAAAACAAAAACAGCTAGCTTTGGTCCAGAAATATGAGCAAACCCGAAACGTACTTGATTATTCGGCAAACAGTAATTACAAGTAAACCCGAGAACCATTAATTATAACTAATTGATACCCAAAAGCTTGCTACTCAAAGCAAAGCTCAAAAAAGAAGGGTAAAAATCATGGATTGCTTGTAAAGCAAAAAGTCAAGTAGATACACCATGGCCACCAACCCACCAATTTCTCCATGAACCATACAAATCTATGGTCATCTGGAACGGTAAAAGAAAATACTAAGCTCCTGGCCAATACTCTCATCTGGGTCAATCAAATGAAACGATTCCGAATTTGCCGAACCACAAACTCTCTCAAAATTAGCTCGCAGGTACATAATCTCATCATCATCACCATCGCTAAGCTCCTTATTCCCACTTATAATCCCTGCACCCACCGCAACCGAACCCATCATCCTCAAAGCTTCCAAGTCATGCTTCGTAGGCCTTCGCTTAACCGCATACCCAACTTTCCTGCTATTGCAGTACATAGTCCACACCGGAGTGGACAACAGAGAGCTGGAGTTTGGTGAATTACTGTTATACCCCGGAGTAGAAGACTCGAGGGCTATTCTGAGAAACCCTCCTTGCATTTCCTTGGCCAGCACTGTTGTGGGTAGAGCTAACTCGAGCAGGAGAATTGGGTTGGACTTGGAGTTTGTTTGGATGCAGAAATGGACTTTCCCTTTTCGGTACCCAAATATGGTGCCGGTTATGATGTTGTTGGGGTAAGAAAAGCTTGGACGCCGATAGTGAAAGCCAAATTCTTTGGTTTCTTGATGGTGACGATCTTCTTCTACGAAGGTGCAGTGGCAAGTTGGGATCAGGAGTTCGATTAGAGAGCGGAGAAGGCGCCATGACCGTACTTGTTTGTGGCACTCGACGGTGGTGACGGCGCTGGTTAAGTGGGTAGCACCAACTCTTGGGTAGGCCATGGCTGTTAAGGGAGGGATAGGAGGTGAGAACCAGGCTTAGAATTTGGGGGGTTTAAGATGGGAATGGACTCTAGGGTTTATATAGTGACGGTCTGAAGGAGATGTCTTTGTCCATACTATTTCTTATATTATGATATTTTTATTAATGGCGTGCATGCGTGTCCTCCTTAGTTTTAGCTGTTTGATTAACAAAATCAATTCATTTTAATGGTGGTTCTAGTTGGAACTCCAAATTTGATATTTGGACCTCCATTTTTTTTAAAAAAATTATCAATAAATTTTGTCAACTCATATAAAAAGACAACTAAAGCCAAAGAGAGCAAAAAAAATACTCTTCTTTCCTCCGCCATTAATATAACATTCAATAATTTTTTTTTTACTTCATAATTTCCTTATATTACCTATATAATTTTATAATTTACCTAAAAAATTAAGTAGAACTAATCATTTCTATACATGGCCTCATCATTTAATACAAAAGTAAATTCAAAACAATCTGATTTGAAATTTGAGGAAGAATTCAAAGCACCGACGTGCACTTGCACCAACTTGAATAAATGGTTAGATTGCATTAAATACACTTTTTGTTTATTAAAAATAAAGTTGATAATAAATATCAAGGGTTGAGATTATTTTATAAGTGTTGGGTCACTTGCACCGTCGGTACATAGAATAATTTTCATTGAAATTTCCTAAAAATTTATGCATATTTTGGTATAGTTATTATTAATTAAGATCCAAGATCAACTCATTTTAATTAGATTTAATCAATATATGTTATTTATTTGAGAACCAAAGTCTTTTCAAGAACCATCCGTATTGCAAAACAAACAAAAGAACTATGATCTGGAATAGCAAAACACCTCTCTTTGTAATTGTCTACTTGTTCAGCCCCTTCAAGAATCACTTTCTAGTTCTACCAATGAAAGTACACCAAAAATGTAGCCAGCTCTCTCACAAAATTCTTCATGGTTGAATTGATAGAAATTAAAAAAAAAAAAACAACAAATTGTTGAAAATACAATTTTAATTGTTCAAGAATATTTTGGCAAAATTAAGGAGGTGTACTTAGTTTTTTTTAGATTTAGAAAAGTGAATTGGAGGTTCAATAAGTAGGAGAGGTACAAATATCAAATTTAGAAGTCCAACTAGAACCACCCTTAAAAATACAATGTTTATTAAAAAAAAAAAACAATTTTTCCATTACCGACCAAAAACAGTGTTCTCATAAAAAAAAATAAAAAAAAAAAGACCAAAAACAGTGTTCGAAGTCTGACCAAACAGATTAGTCATCACTAAAATTGTTACTATATTCTGAAGATGATGCATGGGAAAATGAGATTCGCAAGTAAGGATTATTAACGTGATAAATTTTAAGAGAAATCTTAGACTGTCATTTTTATTAATTCAGAAAGTCCTCCTCTCGTATCAAAAAAAACAAAAAAAGTCCTCCTCTTGAGCTGGTTAGCTCTTTATTGTATTCATTTCCAAGAGGAAATGTTCAAACTTGCACTCACGTTCAACATTGTCAAAAGAACAATACAGTATTTTGTTGGTCATTTGGAAGTTAGCTCACGTAATTTATACTATTATTTAAAGAAAAAATATATTGCCTACTTCACTTATATATTTTACTGTTTTTACAACTGCATATCCCATGAAGTAGAAGTACGTACGTCGATCCCAGGAAATGTGTGTACCTACGTGTATGTATACCTATATGTATGTATGTAATATATAAAATTTAGGACTAAATTCAGTTTGCTCCCTTTAACTTTGGGTCAAACATCAGTTTAGTCATTGATTTTTTTTTTTAACAATGATGGTCCTTACACTTCCATTTTCCATCACGCGCGTTCAAAATTCAAATTTGGCTCGAAATGTGACGTCAATTGCTGAGTTGGAGCCGATATAGGGTCTCACTTTTTAAATTTTGAACCCCTAATGATGTAGGACGAGAATGGACCTGGTTTAGCAAGAAAACTAGAAAAATAAAGAAGCGGCGTGGAATCAAGAAGAGTGATTGCAAAATAGGTAATTCACGCATAATGAGGTTACTAGCCGCTGCAATATCCAAGAAAATTTGGTTTTGGACTTTTCTGGTTTCTCGTGCGAAAAGTCAGGTTCTACATTGTGAATCAGATTGGAGTAAAATTTGGCTAGAATGTCCGTTTGAGTCGCATGATACCTTTCGAGAATGGGAACGACGAGATCTTCAAGACTCACTTTAGTGAGCCCTAACGGATTTAGGCCAAAATATGTCGTTTTAATTATCCGATTCGGGATTTAATATTTTTAGGCTAGTTTTTCATTTGTTTTAGAATTCTTTTATTTTAGGTTTTTAGTTTACTTTTAAATTTGGATTCTTTAGGATTTCTTGTTAGATTATGATTTTAGGTCTTGAATTCCTATATAAGCACCATCATGTTTTGTATTAGGATCAGTTTATCATATCAATTTTAATAAAATGAGAGTTTTTTCTCAAATTCTCTGGTAGACTCCAGATTTATCTTTTTAGGGTTTATCGCTTGTAAACCCAGGTTACTTCCGACTGTGTCACCTAAGAAGGGTGTACCTACATGTACGTTTACAAGCATAATTAGCTATAATGAGCCACGCTCATTGTACCGCCAGAGGTACCAACTCTCACCAAGGGGGTGACCTGCGGCAACACGGCCAGGCGGGCTACCGCCTTAGCCCGGGATCGCCCCCAGATCGCTGCTGACGCGCCGCCACGAGCCGCGCCAAGATAGCATCAAAAGCTCCAGACGCTGGGAATCGAAGCACATCGAAAACAAGAAGAGGATCAACCTTCTCCTCACCTATAAAATGTTCTCTCCTCTCTCCTCATTAATTACGCATTTACTACTCATTTATTGTTATGCTGCCTACATGCATTGACTGACTTAGGCATCAGAGAAGTGAAGACCGCCCAACGCGGTCTCCCTCTGACGCCATGTCTTTCGTGTGACAGTTAGCGGAAGCCATCAAATCCGCAGAGTAGTGGTCCGCCCATCGGACCCGCGTTAAACGAAAGACCGGCTACCGCCGGACTTTGAGCATTAACAAAGGGCAAAATGAACATTTCTAATTTAATTGAATTTCTAATTTTTTTTTCTCTTTTTTGCCTCACTTTACCTCTCACTCAATCTTACACCCAGAAACATGAAACCCCATTAATTCTATTGATTAGAGTATCAGATGACCTTTCTCACACTCATCTCTCAAACCTAGCAACATCAAACCTCATTTCTCATCCCTTCGATCAATTCTTCATCCCCAATTCATGAAACCACCAAATTAAAAACCCCCAATTCAAACATGAAACCACCTATATCAGAATAATATTTGGGTGAATTCTTCCAGTCTCTGACTTGCAAAGCTCCAGCCCATGATTTCTTGTCTAAACAACTTCATGTGGAACCCATAACTGGTAAGCTATACAACTTTGACTCTCCAGAACTAATCAACTTTGATTTCTTGTCTTTTTCTCTCTTTGATTGCTTTAGAATGCACTTGAAGGCTAAAGTCAATGTTTTGAGACCTCCAGTCAAGACACCAGCAAAATAGATCCCCAATTACCTCCAAATTTCAACACCACATTGGGCTTCGCCACGATTTTGGAAGCTTCTGGCTTGGTCTTCTCCTTACCCAGAGCAGTTGGAGCTGGAATCAACGTTAAAGACTAAATTCAGCTGCAAATTGAATTTGGAGCCAAGTTCTTAATGAATTTCGCCCGTCCGTTTTGGTAAGGATAGAAGTTGCCAGATGTGACAAGCATCTTCAAATTGAGGACGACATTTTCGGCGGGCAACACGATGACTTAGAGCGGTTAGAATCAGAAAAACGGGTCAGATTAAATTGGATTTTGTTGGGTGGTTTGGAGTTTGGTTGAAAATTTCAGTGTGATGGGTGGTGAGAGCTTGTGAGGTGTGAAAGAGAGAGATGGTGGGGGAGGATCCAGATGGGTGAGTTGAGGATCCAGAAGGCGGCGATGAGACTCTACTCGGAGAAAACTGGATCGGAGAAAATATATGTCCTCCAGGCGATGCATTTTAGCTCTGTATCAATGGCAGCATCGAACGACAACGAGAACTTCAAATTGGGAATCATGGGGACGAAAGAGAAATTCGCGTAGCCGTCTAACGCCGAATCAGTGACAGACGATGAGGAGAAGCTAATGTGAGAGGAGATCTGGGTAAGGGGAAGATGAAGATACATGGGTAAGAAAAGAAAACGATGAGGAAGAACATGAATTCTTTTGCTGCTTTTGTTACTGAAAGGATGAACAAGAGGAAGAAGATGAAGAATTGTGTAGAGGAAGAAGTGTTGGAAAATTTGGTCAATAAGATGCTACTTCTATCACTGGATTTCACCTCCTACAAAAACTCAAAAATACAATATATTAATAACAAATAATAATCATAATGTTATTGTCATATAGATTGAAATAACAAGAACTATAAGACTAATCTCTTGAACTTATAACTTCCAAATGACGCATCATTCGAAAAGAGTTTAAGGTTGAGGCGTGTAAACACTGCCCTTAATAGTAGATTTCACCCATTGGAGACAATATCTCAGTGTAACAGGTTTGTAGCGCCCTACCCTCCAGGGTACAACAACCTCGATCCTTGTAGGTGTACACTTACAATACTCGAATCGTATCAAACAGCTTGAAACTTTTTTTTGGTGGAATAGAAAAATTAAAGGAAACACATGAGTACTTTGAGCTATGAAAAGAAACAAAGGAGATTGAATTTATGTTGTATATTTTGATTTGGAAAGCTAGAGATTATATAGGGCAAGAATGATTAATTCAATAACAATTTGGCAATAGCAATTAAGTTTTGTAACTTAAGTAACAAAAATGAATACAATGAGATTGATGAGTAATTCAAAACGAAAGGTATCGAATAAGGAATGAACCAATATAATTACAGAGTTAGTTTGACCCAATGAATGGTTTATCAATAATCCAAACTGATGAAATCTTTATATCAATCTCAATTAAAGAGAGTTAATGACTCAAAAAGATTAATGACTATTACTATATGCAAATAACGGTTTAGAGGAGATTTCAAAAATAGCAACTATTTTGAAATATTCTAATTAAATTCCCAAGAAGAATATTCAAGGGGGCAATTTGGACATTTCATCCAAATTGTGGGTCAAAATCTGAAGAGTTGGTCCTTATGTAAGCTCCAACTCAGCAAGTGACGTCACATTTCGGGCCAAATTTGAATTTTAGACGCACGTGATGGAAAATGGAAGTGCAAGGACTATCATGATTAAAAAAAGAAAAATTGTAGATCAAACTGATGTTTACCCTAAAGTTGGAGGGGGCAAACTGAATTTAGTCCTAAAATTAATATAACTAGGGAAAAAAGTCCAAGTTGTTGTTGGTTTTCAATTAATTTACATATTCATCACCATGCCAGTAGGAAAATAAGGGATAAATCGATCTGATCATACATTCATAGTGATTGTGTACAATGTTATTTGCTTTGTTCACCAGTAAGTCGATTTCATCACGAAAGTTTATCAGTTACATTCAAAGGTCTAGGGATGAATTTAGGACAAAACTTTCCAGACCTTTTTGAGATCATGATGTATGCCGCCAAAGTAAGCCTGCGTGAAATTAATAGAGAAATCGAGTTTGATGTTTCAAGTATTTTGGATAGTTCCAATGGACATGTGCTTCTTCTTCTTTCTTTTTTATTTCTGGTGGAACGCGAAAGAAAGTGGCGGGAGCAACCCTAGTGTGGAAAATTGTCTAGCCATATTGGACTGCATGAACTTTTCTGTTTTCGGCTTCAAAGAAGCTCAAATATGATTTTCCATGCTAATGAAAATTCCGTACGAAAATACAATAAGCAATCCTCCATTGATCAACTAATCATTAGAGCATTGAGTATTGTGCTCTTTTGAATTCCAACATTTACAACTGTTCTTCAACTACTAATTCATACAAGAATCTTAGTGACCTTTTCTCCAATATATATTTTTGGGTTACTTTAATTAAAAAATTACCCTGCAAACTAGCACTAGATTTCATTCCTTGGCTGGCTTGTGTTATACTTATACCACATGAGAGAGACTTTTAAGCAAAAAGGGCTGAAGCAAATAAATGGAATTGTTCTGCTTTCTAGCCTGGTTTCTCCACTCATGTCCTTTGCCTTTCTCTTTCCATGTGCATGTTTCCAGAAAATGACACAAACTCAATTTGCTTTTGATTATTTACATTTCAATTAAGTCAAAAAAGTTATCATTTATTTTATATATCTTGCCATCCTTCATTTACATCACTCCATACGTATCAACCAAAGTGAACTTCAGATACATACTTAAATTTCTGATGACCATGGTATAGAAATAATATGGTTAGTCAATTGAAATTTTAGTTCTTCTCGAAACAGAAAATTTATCAAAGAAACTAAAGGAAATGGGAGCATATAATCTTTTTATTGAATTCACCGTGCTCTAAATTCAAGAAGTTTCATAATTATATAAACAAATCAAACAAAGATTTAGTCCATGGGATCATGGTTTATTTGTAAGAGAATGACAATATTGGGTTTTTTTTTTTCTTTTAAGAATTTATGTTACTACTAAAGATGGGTACAAACGTTAATAGAGAGTCCCGAGAGCGAGAGCGAGAGCGCTAGGGTTTTCAAAGAAAATTTGTTCTCTCCGTCCGGCGGAGCGTCCGGTGACGCTGTCGTCGGACGGGACCTATTGGACTTGAGTTTGCTTGTATGTTTGCACCTTCAATTGGACAAGGAATCGGAGGAGATGGTAGGGGAGATCAAGGCGGCTGGCAGGTTTTGGTTCTTTTCTTGCAGGCCGGAGTTGGGATTGGTGGGTCGGCAGCGTGGAGTGGTGTCGCAGGTTTGGAGGCGGATTGGAGAGGATGAGATCTTGGCAGTATTGATTGGCTCGGATCAGACTGACCCGATCTGGGTTGGATCCGATCGAAAATGTTCGTTCTGGGTCACAACATTGGACTCCGACATAGGGAAGGGAATGGTTGGAAAGGGCGGTGCTTCTCCACGGCGCGGAGGGGATGGAGCGAGGTTGACGACGATCCAGCGAAGGTGGGATTGGGCCAAGCTTGGCTGGCAGCCTGTGATCTACTTGCGGCCTGGAGTGCTGGTTTGGGCCTGGCCTGAGCTGGAAATTTTAATTATGTTTTTAGTTTTCCTTATTATTGTTTTTTTATTTTTTTATTTGTCAATCAGACAGTGTCTTCAAAAACTTCCTGGGCCCAGAGACTAATCTGTGCTAGGGAGATCTTGTCAGAATTTTCCTTATTATTGTTGGTTAGTGTTGTTTCGCCTTTGGCGTGTAATAAGTCTCTGCAGGTATTTTGTAGGGCTAGTCAGGCTAAATGCCTGTATATGCACTCTAAGTGTCTTGTCTGGCCTAGCAAGGCGACAATCCATTGTTAAATGGTCGCAATCTCCTAGTGGCAGGATAAAACTAAGTGTTGTCAGATTTACTTTCCGGCGGCAATAGGTAGGAAATCTTTTCTTATGGTAATTATGCTACATTGTAATCGGGTTACATATCAAGTTATCTTTCCGTTATGTCACCTCTATGTCAAAGCAAATAAAATAGATAATAGTGCACTTTTTGCTAGTTGGTGTCTGGTTGAATACATTTATATTGATGGAGACTCGTATTATTATTTCATGACATTCTCTGTATGCTTATTGAAATAAGGGGTTTAGGCTCAATGTTCCCCTTTTGTATTCGATAGTTTCATTAATCAAGGTTTGAGGGTAGCCGCACCAACCCTTTATTAAAAAAAAAAAAAAAAAAAAGGGTACAAACGTTATGTTTGGATGCAAAATAGAAGTTTGTAAACTCGCACCTCTGATGCTACGATGACTATACAATCCTACATGAACCATACAAATGGGTACCTAATAAAGAAGTAATCCCTCCACCTAAAAAGAGTACTAAATTAGTACTATTTTGGAGGTATAAGAACCGAAGATTCAGATGGGAAACGACCAAACAAAAACATGAAATTGGAGCTTAGAACTCTGACCGACTCAGATCCCAAATCCAAACCTATTGATGACCTAAAACTCGAAACGTATTCCAGTTAGAGCCCGAAACCCCTATTTAGATCCGGCAAAGACCTCGATCTCATACTCAGATCCTGAACCCATTTGAATCTCAGGAAAGGATCTGAAAACCACCGGGATCCTACCAAAGGTGAAGCCAGCTAAGTCCATTGTAGCTATAAACCATCCCCAGCACAACAACAACATTTATCTTAGAATATGAATTGCCAAAGTTACTAGATTAATATTCTATATTTTGATATGTGTACTATTCTAACATTTAATTTGAGCTTTGATCAGTATAGAGTTATAGACTATTTCACTACTTTGACAAACCCTAATGAATTAGATATATATTTATTTGTTTTGCAGTATGTCCTTCTCAAACAAGAGTAATTTTATTCACACATTCTTACTTTCTTAATACACCCCTCTCAAATTCTTTTTGCCATTTTTTCCCTGATATTTCCTCTTTTACCCTTTCTGCCTATTCCTCCTACTATCTCATGGAGTCATAGGCAGGAAGTTGCCATGCTAGAAAGCAAAATTTTAATACAATTGCAGGAAAGATAGCGTGCCTAATTAATAATCAGAAGATTCCAATTGATTAACAACGAGTTTATGATTTCTTATGGATTGGCTTGATTTGTAATTCAAGTTGACCATTGGAACCAGAATCGTCTACTTGGATTTGCGCCTGTAGATACACTGAAAAGCTTTGAAAACTCATGTTGGTTGGTTGAAGTAGATATGGATTTTCAAGTTTTGAAATACGTATCATAATTCATATGCTAAAGCCTGTGCACAGTTGCTTTACTGCAAATCGCCTTTAAGCTTGGCTCTCTCTCTCTCTCTCTCTCCCTCTCTCTCTCTCTCTCTGCGTTCGCCCCTACCTTCTCTCTACTTCTTTTGGTTGTGACTCAGCAAGCAAGATTCCTTCGGCCACTCCCTCTCCTCAATTAAATCGTTGGCTTCCGGGCTCCGGCAGTTGCGACCAGCTGGGTGGCTCCATTGCCTTTGAGCAGAGGCTAGAATATGATTAATATTTTCTTGAGGAGGGGTAAAATAGAAATATGAAATTTTACAAAAATATGGGATGTGTATTTAAAAAATAACCATTTGTGAGTAAAATTTCTCCTCAAACAAGTTCCCAAAAAAAAAAAAACCACAATATGCAATTATGCATGCGTTCAATAAGAAAAATACTCCATATAATTGGAATTTAGCTAGCCAGTGCTTTTGTTTTTTATTTTTCAGAAAAAATGTGGGGCTAATTTAAACTTTGATTTGACAAAACAAAAGGTAACTGGACTAATAAAAACAAACTATAAAAGTGCAGTGCATTGCACTTTTGCTATTCTCTTTCCTTTTGCATATTCTGTCTGGCTACATATGCAGAATTGGCGATCATGATGTTCATGAAAAAACAACTAGTGCTTTTGGTTATAGGAGAAATGGACAAGTTAAAAGAACTATGGGGCCGAGACAAAAGAAAGTGTGTGCCATCTCAATCTGTCCGGTCCATCTATGTCATTCCTGTCTCGGTTGTTTTACATAGAATTTTACAGAAGATAAGAGCTTGAGCTATGAAGATATGTTGACAAGGAAATTAGGTAGCTAGGCTTAATCTTGTCCAAACTCAGTCTGAGTGTGCATGCATGTAGTCGTTTTGAAGTGATGAACTGATGATCGCTTTGATTGCTTCTATTAACTTTAGGTCACAAGCTACATAAATAGGAAGATATATACATATTCTTGACGACTATTAATTGGATGCATATATGTTATAAAAGAATGAACCTACTTTAATTTGGAACGTGTATACTACCTCTGTAATGGAATTACTTGTCGATCCAAAGAGGACGATTAAGTATGGTCCAAATAGCATCATATTGTAAAAAACATATACTCATGCTCACAATCAATCATATGCACATCAACTTGACAACAATCACAAAAAAAAGACCAAAACTTATCTTCAGTAATCACAGGCATGGATTCCATCTTATGTAGCTGCAAAAACTCTATCACTGAATATGGCCTTCTGTTGCTTACCAACTTGCTTTTCAATAGACAGAACTAATGCAATAAATCGTAGTGGCAACAGGGACCAATTCATCCATATATAGGAGACTTAAACCTCAAGAAGCTTTCCATTAAAGCATTCTGTTGTGTTTTAAATGATTACTCGCAAGTGCACGAATCGATTGTAGTATAGTTAGTGCAAGCACGAGGTCGTTCCAACAAGGATTGAAACTCAAATTGATTCTAACTCAAATAACCAATTGAACACACAAATAAACAAACATTTGGGAAGATTGTGATGACTGAAATTATAACTAAACAACTAAGAATAGAAACAAAAGAATTAAGAGATGAATATGAGAGTTGAATGCTAAGACTTTGAATCCACCACCTAGTACTTCTATTCTATTGCTAGCTGACAACCATTGAATTCCCTAGATTTTATGCTAATGATTCCCGTACATAAGCCTTATTGATCCCGGACATATGCCAAAGTTCTTCTAACTTATGAATTCTAACTTATTGATCCCATATAGAACTCAAGTAGCCAAACTATAATTTACTTCACTTAATGATCAGGTTCAAGCAAACATGTTCAACTCCATTAGGCACAAAAGAACTAGGAAATCATGCAAACAAGAATATCGACTATGATCAAGCACTTGTATTCTCAATTCACAACTCTTTAATCACAAGATTGAATTATCTTTAGGCACCCTAGAAAACATCTACTCTTTGATCAAGCATCATGTTCTCCAACCAAATAACTCATAAACAAAACCTAGGTCTTATTGATCCCGAGCAAAGATTTTGAATAAAAGTTCTATTGAAACGGTGATTAAGAGTTTAACATAGAAATCCAGAAATTCAATAGCAAACCAACTAAACAAATAGAATAGTCATACTAGGGGGTTCATCTCAGCCCTAGCTTAGAAGTTTAGCAAAAAGAAACGATAACAATAACTAAGAAAAATATAGTGAAGGAGGAATAAAGATGGAGGTGACTCCTCTTGCTCTTGTTGCCTCTCAATCTGCTCTCCAGGCCACACCTTGTGTCTCCAAAAACGTCCTAAGTTTCTCCTTGTATATCTCTTTTTAATTCCTATTTGACTTGGGCTTCTTGGGTCTTCTAGTCCAACTTGGAATTGCTTTCTTCTCTCCAAAGAAAACGCAAGGTTACTATAGTCAATGCAAGTAATTACTCCAAGTATGTCAAACACGTTCAGTCTTATTCTATTCGGGTGCTAAGATCAACGGACTTGGGCCTCACAAGTCAGATTCTGAAAATATATGCAAAATCCGTCAGAATCTGCCTTCCCCAACTAGGTTCACTTAAATCATCATAACTTCCTCCACAGGAATGCGAATCCACTTCCGTAAAATTCCTCAGGAAGCTAACATCCGTATCTTTCCAATGGTATAAGGCTTGCCTGCTAATTCCTTCTGAGAAGGTATAGTTTAATCTTTGAAGTTGACGCAAAACAGAGACAATTCTGGAAGATCAGAATGGCCAGCATCCTTTCAATCCTACGTTTGACTTAAGCTCCAAATCCTTCTTTTCTCCAATTTAACCTACAAAACACAAAAACAAAGTAAATGACTCAAAGATGACAAGTTCTAAGCCTAGAATCCTACATTTAAGGATATAAAAATATATGAAATTATGAACCTATCACATTCCATATCGGATTAGGTTTCCTAGTTAGATTCCTAATATAACACTTCATTGTAGTATTTCTTGCAAACCAAGAATAGGATTATTAACCTTAATGAATTGATACAGTCTTTCATTAAGTTACAATATTGGTTTATAGTTTGTGTCCATGTTGAATTAGTTTTAACATTAAGCTAATTATCAATTCACTTTATGTTAATGTGTGACAAGTCCATAATGATTCTAACAATCTCCCCCTTGGACTGACACACATTAAGCTTGATAATTTGCACAAGAAAATGTCAGAAACTACTCAACTTATTGTAGTGCGCGCCAGACAACAAAATCAAACCAGAAATCCATTCCAACATGGTCGGATCACAGTCACTTATGTAGAGTAAGAAACAGTATGCATTTTAACAAAAATAAAGAGTTTCAAAACCACAAACACAAGATCTTGCAATCCACATATGTCAAACCAGAAGTCAAACAATATATGCTAATGTGTATCAACAAGAAGGCATATACTAGGTCCTACTGAATGTTTCTTAAACCAGAAACTGAAGCAAATTTTTCTGAATACTGATGGCTTAAAATTATTGCTTAAACTTTAACATCATGCTATACATGATTTAAGCCATCTGATAGCAAGTATGATATTCAAAAACAAGATGATACTTTCCAAAATAATACAATGAAGCTGCAGCAAAACCATAATTGGAAATACCTCAAAATTCATTGATAATAAAAAAAAAAACTGTCATTACAAACAAGTTGTGATAAACAAAACTAAAAGATCACAACTGAAAATACAAGAACTCAAAAAACCTCAGAATTTTAAAATACTCCAACTGGACTAAATCTCACTGAATCTAAACATCTAAGCCAGCCAAAACTCCAATGCTTGTTGTATGCTTCTGGAATGCAGCCACTGACAATGCCTTGGTGAAAGGATCTGCTAGCTGTGAATTCGTGTCAATACTCAAAACAGCTATTTCACCATGCTTAACCCTTTCTCTAACACTATAATAATTTAGGTCAATATGCTTGGAATTATTTGATATTTTACTGTTCTTACTAAAGAAAACAGCTGCTTCATTATCACAATAAATCACAAGTGTTCCTGCCACAATGTGACTCAACACTTTGGTCTGCATCAAAAAATTCATGATCCAAAGTCCTTCACATACAGTCTCATATACTGCAATAAATACAGCTTGCATAGTGGAAGTTGAAACAAGTGTTTGTTACATGGTCTTCCAAGCAATGGTACCTCCTGCAAGCATGAACACATATCCACAAGTTGACTTCTTGGAGTTTGGATAATTCTCTGCAAAATCAGAATCTGAGAATCCAACAAGTTTCCGATCCTCCACTTACCTGTACACTAGCATGTAATCCTTGGTTCTCTGCAGGTACCTCACACTTTCTTCCCAGCTACCCAATGCTCATGGCCTGGATTGCATTGAAACCTTGATAAAATTCCTACTGCAAAAGACAAGTCTGGCCTAGTGTAGACTTGTGCATACATGAGACTTCCTACAAGTCTGGCATAAGGCTTTGACTCCATATTTTCTTTCTCAACATCACTTTTGGGACTTTGCTTGTTGGTTAGCTTATCTCCTTTGGACATAGGAACTTCTCCAACTGCACACTTCTCCATACCAAATCTCTTTAGAATTTTGGTAACATAATTCTGTTAGACAAATCAAGTAGTCTCTATGCCCTATCTCTTTTAATCTCAATACCTAGTCCATAGGATGCTTCTCTTTCATGTCAAAATTCTTTGACAGAAAGCTCTTGGGATCCTTAAGTAGTTTTAGGTTACTGCTAGCCAAGAGTATATCATCCACATAGAGAACTAGAAAATAAAATTGTTCCCAATTGTCTTCAAATAAACACATTCATCTACAATAT
This sequence comes from Rosa chinensis, assembly GCF_002994745.2. Lineage (NCBI taxonomy): Eukaryota > Viridiplantae > Streptophyta > Magnoliopsida > Rosales > Rosaceae > Rosa > Rosa chinensis. Next base: position 24,003,429 of record NC_037089.1, on the reverse strand, counting down.
TTTTTGTAAATCCAAAGGTAGAAATCACTGAATCAAATTTCTTGTACCACTGTCTATAAGCTTGTTTTAGGCCATAAATTGATTTTCTTAACTTGCACACTAAGTTTTCACTTCCAGCTTGTACAAAACCTTCTGGCTGCCTCATATAAATCACTTCATCTAGTTCACCATTCAAAAAGGCTGTTTTGAACATCCATCTGGTGCAGCTCCATATCAAAATGAGCCACTAAAGCCATGATTATCCTAAATGAGTCTTTTGTAGAAACTAGAGAAAAAGTCTCAGTAAAGTCAATGCCCTCCTTCTGTGTAAAACCTTTGGTAACTAACCTTGTCTTGTGTCTTTCTACATTGCCATTTGCATGTCTTTTGGTTTTGAAAACCCATTTACAACCTATAGGCTTCTGTTTGGGGTCAGGTTCAACTAATTCCCAAACTGCATTTTGGCTCATGGAATCAATTTCTGCATCCATTGCTAGCTGCCATTGATGAGGTTCACTACTTTCAATGGCCTGATTAAATGTAGTTGGATCATTGTCCTCTACACAGTCTATTTCAATTTCTGCTTCTTGCAGATAAACAATGTAGCCACTCCCCCCCCCCCCCCAATAAGTTGGTTTTCTTTCTCTCTGTGATCTTCTAGGCTAACGATTTTCAGGATTAGGTTGAGCTGCTAGAGGATTTTGAGGTTCAGCATCAGGAATTGGTTCAGGTAAAATTTCTGGTTCAGCTTGATGATCATCAAGATGCATTTTCTGATCAGGCACTTGATCTTGTGCATCTTGATTTTATGTAACAGTTTTAGTTGCTAATGGTTCTTGTTTTAAAGGCAATGCTACATTTATATTCTCATTCGACACAATTTCCTCAAAATCTGAGGTTAAATCCTCAAAGTTTGTATTGTGAACTTTTTCACTTAGAAACTTTACTTGATGAGTTTAAAAAATTCTAGGTGATTGATGAGCAGAATATAATTTATTGCCCTTAGATTTATCTGGATATCCTTTTTCTTTTTTTTTACTTTGTCAAGGGGAACCCAAAGGCTTCCTAGATTCAAGATAAACCCCTTCGGAGCATGTGAAATGCTCCAACTGTGCATTGCAGCACAGTGCCTGACCACTTTGACAACTTCGGGGTTCGAACCTAGGTTGGGGAGCACACCCAAATAGGCAAAGAACCACTAGGCTACTTGCAGTGATTTATCTGGATAACCTATAAAATAACAACTAACAGTTTTGGGGTCAAATTTATTCAAGCTTGGATTATAAATCCTAGCTTCTGCATGGCATCCCCAAACATGGCAGTGATGAAGACTAGATTTCCTACCACACCAAAGCTCAAAAGCAGTCTTTTCTATGGCTTTGCTAGGTGTCCTGGTACAAATATAATTTGCAGTTTTTAAAACCTCACTCCACAGAAATTTAGGCAAACCAGTTGTACATGCACATCATGCATCTAATCATGTTCAAAAGTGTCCTATTCTTTCTCTCTGCAACACCATTCTGTTGTGGATTATAGGGTGTTGTGTATTGAGGTTTAATGCCATTGTCTTGCAAAAACAAGGCAAATGGACCCTTTTGTTGGCCGGAATCAGTGTACTTGCCATAGAACTCACCACCTCTATCTGATCTCACTGTTTTGATTTTCTACCTCAGACTTAGAGATTTGAAAAGCTTTCAATGCTTGTGCCTTTTCTGAAAGTAGATAAACATAACTGTATCTAGAAAAATCATCAATATAATGAATGTGATAAAATACACATTCTCACATATAGTTTGATGTCTAAATGGACCACATATATCAGTGTGTATGAGTTCTAGTAAATTTTGGCTTCTATATGCAGTCTTCTTCCTTGTATTGGTTATTTTTCCCTTAAAGCATTCCACACAGTCGGTTAGATAAGAAAAATCAAGTTCATTTAGGATTTTGTTTTTCACCAAAATTTTCAGTCTCTCTTTAGACACATGGCCAAGTCTTCTATGCCATAAAAATGCAGACTTTTCATTTAGTTTGGTTCTTTTAACACCTGTTAAAGTGCTAGTACTGTTTGTATTATCTTCAACAAATAAAATTTCTTGTTGAGCCGTTGAACAATTTAACTGTAAATAATTATTCATAATAACACCAGAACCAATTTGAACAGAATTTTTAGAAATAAGAATTCCATTACTGTCAATAATAAGTCTACAACCAGATTTGGCTAAATGGCCTGTTTTCCTTCGCCACTGCAGCTGTTGAAGTCTTAGTTATAGCTTTGGTAGGCTTCAACTTGTTCTGTGGCTTTTTCTTTTAGGCTTCTCTATGAGATTTATGGTTATAGCAGGTTCCTTTTCTTCCTTGATCCTAGCTTCCTCATCCACACAGATGGATATAAGTTCATCTAGAGTCCATTTTCCCTTTTGAGAATTGTAACTGGTTCTAAGATGACTAAAACTATTAGGTAGGGAATGCATGCAGTGCATAGTGCACTACCTGCTCATCCCTAACTCCCATCAAGAGCTCCCTGAGTCTGTCATTTGTATTGATCATCTTCATAATATGCTCTCTAACTCCCCCTGAACCCGTGTACTTCAAATCATGAAACTTCTTAGTAAGCCTAGCTGCTTCTGCTTTTTCACTTTCTTTAAACTTAGCAGCTATGAGTTCCAAAAAATCTGATGCTAGCTTAGGCTCTTCTATACTTCCCCTAACAGTCTTGGACATAGAGGTACGGATAAGATTTTTAGCCTATCTATTGGATCTATGCCACTTCTTATAAAGATCAGTTTCTTTCTTGGTGCTCTTATTATTTAACGCTGCAGGCTTATCCTGAGTAAAGCAATAGTCTATATTTTCATGCATTCCCATGTAGTTTTCTACAGAGTCTAGCCAAGCTCTATAGTTGGTTCCAGTTAGCATCAAGACACTGTTCAAGTTCATGTAAGAGTTACATAAGGAGCAAAACAAAATTCATGTGAGTTCTCAATTTGTAAAAAAAGTAACTTTAAGTTTTCTGTGTTTTATTAAGCTTTAAGCATCCAAAACAAGAACAATCGAATACAAGATCATGCAGAAAACCTAAACAATTCATACTTGCATTCATGTTAGTCCATACATAAAACAATATTAAGCATCACTTTTGAGCAGAAGCATAATATTCCGGAGTTCTTTATCAATATGCCATGTTTAACAAAAATAAGTTATCCAATGAAATTTATCCATATCTTTAGACAAAAGAAAAATTTCTAAATATCCAAATATATTTCCATTAAGCATGCATATTGCTGTCTTGCATTCTAAAACTACACTTGACCACTTCTTTGGAAGATAAACAAAAACATAGTCTTAAAACACAAGACACAATTTCAGTTTTGTTATACCATATGCTTTATGCCAACATCAGTGAAGAATGCTTTATGCACCATGTTCACTTATGCCAACAGAAAGCCACAAAACTCATGAGCGTTTAACTTTACATTCTACCCAGATGATTGTCTTTATAAGAAGGGAAAATTTCACAAACAGTACACCAAGTAAATGTCACTAATAATTCTTATACATAAAGTTCCAAACCAAGCATTTTGGTACACGAAATCTGAAACTCGACCCACTATCAGTACACGCCGTTAATTTGAGGGGTAATATAGTTTTTTCAATTTTTTACTCTGAGCACCCGACTTTTTTTCTCTGGGCACCCAGCGCGCGCTTTCTCTCTCTCTAACTATGGGCACCCATCTCTCTTCCTCCCTCCCAATCCCGAACACCTATGCAATTCCAACCTAATCAATCCACAGCTTTTCACCTCTGCAATTCCAACCTAATCAATCCACAGCTTTTCACCTCTGCTGAATCAACAACCATTATCGTAATCCTAATCTCGGTGTTCAATAACAACTACAACAACAGCAACAACAACTCCGGGTTCTCACCGCCTCTTCCGGTCCTCCCCGACCAGAACCCGACTCGCTCTGCCACCAAGCCGCCTAAGACCTCGACTGAATAGATCATAATCCATCTCGCAGCTCATCATCCAAAACCCCAATTCCAATTAAATCTTTCTTCTTCATCATCAAAACCAATCAATCACACGCATACATCTTCTCAGACCCAATTTCTCTCTCCTCACCTTCATCTCAACGATTCTCTCTCTCTCTCTCTACATCTCAATTTGCTAGGAAATCCTAAGAGGTTGTGATGAGAGTGCGAGAAGAGAGCACCGAAGCTTTGCTAGAAGAATAAGAGGAGAGAGTATGTTGGTCATACGTGACGTAAAACTAGAGTGGAAGCCAGAGTGGAATTAGTTTCCCGTGACGGAGAAGGCGAGGTTGAAGGCCAGCCAAGGAGTGAGAACTGTTGGGCTGACGGAGGTAGATGTGGTGGATCTAGGGATGGGCGTAGGGATTCTGGTGGTGATCAGTGGTGGGGATGGGGCTGGGATTAGAAGTGGGGTTAAGTTTCATGGGTATGGATTTGGAAGGTGGAGGAGATGCGGTGGTCGCCGGGGGTCGAGGTTTCTGGGTTTGGTCATGTGGGGGGAGAGAGAGAGAGAGAGAGAGGGAGAGAAGGAGAGAATCAGAGGAGATCAGGAGAATTTTTTTTTTTAACCAAAAAATGAGCCAGAGTGTGATAGTAATAAATTACCCTTTGACAAATGCATAATGACATTAGAGTTAACAGCGTCATTGACGTTATGTCTACATAGTGGGTCGGGATCGAGAGTCCGTGTACCAAAATGATCGGTTTGGAATATTATGTATAAGAATTATTAGTGGTCTTTACTTAGTGTACTGTTTACAAAATTTTCCCTTATAAGAAAATTAAGCTCTTGAATATGTCAATTTCTACAATGTGTAAAGCTTTTGGGAGATTCTTATTCGATCTTCATACATTGTCACATGATCACAGATACAATACCATATAAGCAATCAATTCATCATGCGTATTCAAGCACAACCAAAGTTGTTTCGATTCCAAGAAACCACAGAACAATCAAGAAATTGTAAATTTCATCCGATCACCATCTACTCTAGCCTAACGCATGCCGGGAATGCAACAAGGGTTCTTGAGCACAAACTAAAACTTAATAATCATGCTATGAAGCGAAACCAATTTCGCAGAGAAACCTGATTTTGCTTTTTCCCCAATTTGCTGCTAAAAATCTCAGCGGAAGCATGACTTTGATGTCCAGATGCAGCAATCAACTCTATCGGCTTCTTGATTCATAGCAGTCGGGGTTTTGAATCCCCTCTCGAGATGAAAACATCTCGCGCATTTCCGAATCCAGTCCCAGACCTTCGTCTTGATCAAAACTGATCGTTGTAATACAACGGTCACCTGTTCTTAAGGTTTTGGTCGGGTTTGAGCTTGGATAGTCCGCGTGCTGTGATTGGGCCTAGAGTTGTTAACAGACTGAAGGCCTGTTAACCCGTAAAGCAAAAATTTATTTATTTTTTGTTTGTTTTGCAAAACCTTAAAACGATTTTTAGTCAAGCAAAACTAAATTCATATATGTGAGCCTATACTCTGATACCAATTGTAAGAACCATACACTCATGCTCACAATCATATGCATATTAACTTGACAACAATCACAAAAAAAAAGACCAAAACTTACCTTCAGCAATCACAGGCATGGATTCTATCTTATGCAGCTGTAAAAACTCGATCACTGAATATGGCCTTCTATTGCTTACCAACTTGCTTCTCAATGGACAGAACTAATGCAATAAATCGTGGTGGCAACAGGGACCAATTCATCCATATATATATAGGAAACTTAAACCTCAAGAAGCTTCCCATTAAAGCATTCCATATTGGATTAGGTTTCCTAGTTAGATTCCTAATATAACACTTCATTGTAGTCTTTCTTGCAGACCAAGAATCAGATTTTAACCTTAATGAATTGATACACTCTTTCATTAAGTTACAATATTGGTTTATAGTTTGTGTCCATGTTGAATTAGTTTTGACATTAAGCTAATTATCAATTCACTTTATGTTAATGTGTGACAAGTCCATAATGATTCTAACACATATAACTGGAAATCGTATTAACAATGCAAAAGCCTAACTTTTAAAGTTGTTCGTAGATATCTCCCAAGTAGCTTCGAGCATGTTTTTAGCTTTGAGTATATTTTCTTGCAACATATCTCCAGGGCCAGGAAAACGTCAGCTGATGCTCTTACCAAGTATAGCTCCGAGATTGGGCAGGTGTTGAGTGAAATTAATTAACCTTCCTCCTTATGCTAAGTAATGGATAAGTAATATTTTTCGGTTAGAACTAATTAAGGAGTATCTCGGTTTATAGCTTACACATGGATTAAACCGAAACATAGCAGAAATGCAGAATTATAAAGGAGTCCGGATTAGTGTTGAGTCATGTGATACGACGAATCCAAAGAGGCGAGTTAGGGTACTATTACTTGACATGGGATAGATATGACACAACAGAGAGAACAGAAGGGATGCTATGGGATAGATATGACGCAACAGAGCTAACACAACTAACATGAATTGCTGCCCCTATACTGAGAGTAGAATCACTAATTGAGGATTTCAATGAATCATGGAATAATGTACATGTTCCTACAATACCGGTGTCACTTTTCGATCATGCAATGTGTTTTTTTTTTTTTGAATAGGGTTGATGTTATTAATTATCAAGCCATGAAAACACATGCCAGAGTTAAACAGGACTTACATAAGAAAACTCCGGGACAAACCGGATACCCCTATCTAAGCCACAGGTAAACTCATTCAATTCTAAAGGGACGCTCGCTGAACAACCAGCCTAATCTATGCAAGATTAATCTCGCTTTCTAAGGAAAAAATATTCATCTAGTCTAATCTGCCAAGCACTCAATTGTGGTACAAATATCAACTAGAAACGTCTTAGAAAAGCTTATAGAAATTACCCCTACTGCAACAGGCTCGGGTCCAGAATGTCTTGTTTTGTTAATAAATTTAGACATGTACCTTCTCCATCCCCTGGGGGTCGGAGCTAGTACCTGCATCAGGCTCTTCAGCATCCAACAACCTCAGCATCAGGTTGATCCTCTTGTTTTCTTTACGACTACCCCTAGGCCGACCCTTCTTTTTTGGAGTCTTCCCAACAGTCATTGCGACCTCCACAAGTTCACCAAGATGAAACTCATGGGGTATCTCCACCAAGGTTGGTTTTTGCCGCTTCTCCATATGCCACTCACCATGGCACCATTTGCGAGTCCCCAAAATTTTGGGATAAACAGCATCAGTCCCTGGCCCATTTGCAACTAGCCCATCTACAGCTGGTCCCTGTGCAGCTGGCCCACCCACACTCTCATTCATCAGGTCATCACACTCACCACCCAGGCCCAAAGTCAGCCCAGCCTCCCCTTCAGGCCCGCTGCCACCCGGCCCAACAGGAAATCCTAACTTCAAACCTAGGTTTCCCGCCAAAAATCCCGGGGCAGCCGCTGGCTCCACAACAGATCCCGACATCACCGACCCAGTCGCCCTAGCTTCCTCCGTCCAGCCTTCCAGACCCAGCCCAACGTCCAGCAGCCCCTCAGACCGGCCGGACGACTCAATTCTGGCCACATCAACAGCCACCAACGTTGTTGCCAACGCTGGAGGAGTGTAGCCCGACCCATCTCCTGACTCCATGACCGCTGTCAAGGCGTTGTCACAGCAACCCAGCCCGTGGTCAAAGAAGCCGCAGCCCCGACAAATACCATGGCATTTCTCGTATCTCAACTCCAAGTCCACTGCCATCGCTTCCGAAAACGAGTACTTACGTCGAGCCCATACACGGCGACGTACGTCGTGCACAACCTGGAGCCTTTGCACTGGATCCTTCCTCTGCAACGCACCTTGGTCGTACCTGACAAAGCGCCCCAAAGAGTTCCCAAGTAAGGTTAGGGCACGGGCATTGCGCATAGCCACGCACAGAACTTTCACTGCCACCCAAACCTCCATTGAATTCAGCGGAACCTCTGTCAGATCCCGGAGACCATCATAATCCGCCAAGAGAAGCATGGAATTGTTAAAAAACCAAGGGCCGCCATTGAGGACGTGGTCCTTCGTCTCCTGCTCCTTGAATTGAAAGACAAAGATCCCTCCTTCCTCCTCACGGATCAAAACCCGCTCTTTCAAACCCCAGATACCGGAAATAGCCGCCGAAAACGACGGAAGCAACACCCGTTTTTGGGAGAGCAACCGGCCACATACATAGAAAAAAGGATCTTGGTTTTGATCCTCGCCCCCAACTAGGTGCACGATAGCCTCCTCCGCCGCCATCACAGTTCGAAACTCGATCAATTTCCCCGCTAGAGAGAAACCCTAGCAGAGATAAAAAGTCGACATATTCTCGTGCTTTATCAAAGGAAAAAAAAAAAAATTCTTACCCTCGATCTTGCTTTTGACTCATGCAATGTGTTTTATGTCAGGCAAAATTTGGCAAAATCTGCTTTTGAATTGTGGGGTTAACAGACAATAACTTGATTGGAGATATTGCTTGGTGCTTTCTTTGATTAATGAATTATATATGGATATTAGCTGACAGGGATCGATATCTCAAACCCTAAGAAAGAGCTTCAGTATGATTAATCTTGTTTTGATTAATCTGTAATGAAGTATCATCAGATGCAAAATTGCTGGATATATAACTAGTTAACTGGGTTTTCATTTGGAAGGTAGTTAGTCGAATTGCTTAACAATTCATATAGCTGTTTCTGACCCTACGTAGCAAATGCTGAAAAATGAGAATCCAAAGCAAAACTGGTCGAGTTTCGTGAAGGCTGGGTCCAAAAGAAGCCCATTACTTGAAAATATATGCTTTCGTTTGATGGGCTAATTAGGCCTACAAAGAGATGACTCTCTTATGTGACTGTTTTGAACTTTCTAAAATTCTAAATGCACATCCTAGTTATGTAAGCTTAAAGAATTAGAGTGAAATTTACACTCTTCATTTTACAATTCACACTCTATATTTCCGTTTTTAGTATCTAAAATTTTATCTTTTTTTGTAAAGAAAAAATTTGAGAGTGTGAATTTCATTCTAAAACAAGAAAAGAGTGTGGATTGCAAATTCAAGAGTGTAAATTTCATTCTCCTTGAGAAAAATTTTGAATTTTGAATTTGTTCAGGTTAAAAGCTCAAGAAAAATTGAATACATGATATGAGTCAGAAAATGAAAAATGAAATCTGCATTGCATCACTGACAAAGCCCAGGTGCATGTCATGGCATGGCTGATAATTACAAGATCGTCGATCAATTGTTCATGTCACAAACAATTCATGGAGATCGAGCAATTTAGATTTCCTTTCTTGAAGGTGTTGAGTTCCATCTTACGCAAAGACTAAATCACATTCTAGTAGAATTAGAATAGTGTAAGCTAAGAAGCTTTTTTTTTTTTTTTTTTTGAAAGGGGGGCTGGTGCGGCTGCCCTTAAGCCTTGATTAATGAAATTGCAGAATAGAAGGGAGGGACATAGAGCCTGAACCCCATATTACAATAAGCCTAAGGAGAACATCCTGAAATAATATCAAGACTCTCTACAAAATCTATGTATTCTAACAAGCACCGATTAGCAAAGAATGCACAACTGGCTACTCTATTTGCTTTGACATAACGGTGACATACCGGAAATATAACTCTATCATGAAGAAACATAATTACAAAAAGCACAGCTTTCCCACTATGTTGCCACGCGGAAATAAATTCGGCTACACTCAATTTCATTCTACCACTAAAAGGTTGCGTCAATTTGATCAAACAAATAACTCACCACCTCGCTAAGACAAACAAGGCACACTGAGTGTGCAGTTTGGGACTGAGCCCATATCGCCCTACCAAAAAATAAAAGGGACTTATTACCAACATAAAGCCACATCTAACAAAAAGTACAAAACGATAAATTAAAATAGATAAATAAACTAAATAACAAATTGGGCCTAGAGCCAAAGCCCAGGCCCATATGCCACCAAGCCCAAGCCTAAAAAGAGAACTGCAGAAGGCATAATGTAGCCCTCTCGTCCTGCAGCCGACAGCTCCACCGCTGCCCCCTTGATGCCGTGCAAGGGCAATCTGACCCTCCAACCTCCATCATCCCCACTCCGGCAAGGTGCCCCACCCCATCCCAGATCCAAGCAAAGCCGCCCAAACCCGATCGAAGATCAGAGTAACCCAGCAAAGCCGCCACAGGATATTCACCGCCAAAAGACCACTGATCCCGCCAACCCAGATCTAAACAACCGCCAAAGAGTCTGCGCTCCGCCCGAGGATAGATGGACTCCGATCTCACCAGCCTGCCCTAGCCGACGTCAGAGTCTGCAAAAGATCTGGTTTGCGCCGTCATTCCCCTGCAACCTCTTCTCCCACTGGACCGCGCACAACCGGACACTCGGTCCCTTCTGTCCCGTTCGACGACGAATACAGTACGTACCTTCTTGTGTGGTAACTTAATTAAATTGCAAAGCCTAATCAAGTCACTTCCTATTCCATATACTATATGGTTGGATAACAGTAACGTATCTGAGACTAAGAATTGCATGATAAAAGTATCAACTTGTACTTTCTTTTTTTTTGACATGTTTTGATCTATACTATTATTAAGAGAAGAGAGTTTGTCAACTAAAACAGAAAAGTTTTACCAAAATATCCCTCAAATATTTAAAAATAATTGAACTGAAAAATTTGAGAAAAACAAAATGGTCAATTCACAAATAAAAGAAAAAAAAAATTAAAAATTAAAAATAAAATATGTGCAGTAATTTTCTCCACATTCTGCGGAATAACTTCCCACATAGTTAATTAAAACAAGTCATCACAGAGAGGCCCAAAACCTCCCAAGAAAACCAACAACAAGGACCGAAAAGCCCCAAACAAACAACAAAGCAAAACAACACCAGAACAGTACGATCTGCAACAGCCGACAAGAAGGAGGAGACTGCCGCACCACAGCAAAGTAGCCAATCAACCAAATCTGACAAAATCGAAAGCGTAGAGGAAGGACCCATATCGAATTCGATGTTCCAACCATCAAATTTCCAGAGGTTAATGCAAACATCGCCTTCACCACATTGAACCAAATCTACTAAGAACAAAGTAACCAGAACAACAACAACCGGTAGAAACCAGATGAAAGGATTAGGTGAGATCCGGTAAGGGACCAAAGAAACAGGCACCGAAAGGTACACAGCCTCTTGTAGCATCACCCAGTGCAATAGTGAGCAAACCCCACTTAAAAAGTTCCGAGGAGCGAAGTAACCGATCATGGCAGAAGAAAGAATAACTAGGTGAAGAGGATGAAGAAAGAAACAACCGGAAAAAGAAAAATTGGGAACAAAAGGAACCCACAGGGCCAGAAACGGAGACGAGCTCCGAGCAAAACTACCCAAAACGGTAGAGGGAAAGAAAACGGAAATAAACAAACCGAAAGAGAGATACATAGAGCCGCTAAAAGAGGGAAAACGGAAAATTAGTCGCTCCCCCAACTCTCAAACCAGAGATCCAGATTGAAAAACGATCTAGATCTGACAAGAGAGGGGGGAGGAGAAGGAAAACTAGTCGGTTGAGTTTTGTAGAGAGAAGGCAGAGTTTCTCACACTAGAAAAAGTAATATCTGTGAACTTGTTATTAAATTGTACTTGTTAAGAAGTGTTGCAGATTGCAAATTTGCAATGCTACCGGCCATTTCTTGATTTGTGAATGTAAATTCGTTCTAGCTCATACTCAGGCTACTAGTGGGTTCAAGCCTAAAGACTTTCTTATAGTAGCTAGCTAGCTAGGGAAATTTATTTACAAATATGATTCTTAGAGATCAATCTAACAAAAAGATGTACTAATAGTTCCAGTTATGAACTATAGACTAATGTGTTGGCCTACTGCGTAATAATTGAGTTCCACTCGCAAATTGGCCTAATGCGTTGAATAATGATGAAGGTAAACATAACAGTGGAGGAGCTAGGTAGATACACCTTACAATTGATATTTGATAGTGGAGGAGCTGCTTCTCCCAATCACCATCACGACAATAATGAAGTTCCATATAAACAAAGCTGCTAAGTTACTATCTACATTATTTAATGACAAGTTTATCTACATTTTCTTCAACTAGTACAAATTCATCAACAAAGGTAGGCAGCATTTTTCTTGGGACTCAAGACTCAAGTTGCATATATATTTTAATTCTGTGTACGCCCACAGGCGTCAAAGAAAATGACATATACAAATCCAAATCAGATAAGAAAGGAGGAATCTAGTGTCCAATTAAATGAAACATATAGAAGCTAGTCAACTTAAACTCCAATTACTGGTTTACGTTTTCCAGAAAAACAAATCTATGAATAGGTTCGAAATGTTATTAGAAGTAGTGCCGTTGCAATTTGTCGTCAATTACGCTGATGCGTTTCGTTTGGGCATTGGCTGTAAATATGCCTTTTGGTCTCACTGCTACAGTGCTACTAGTGCTTTCAATCTTGGTTGATTCACGAAAATGATTGTTAGCCTCAAATGTGTCATAAAATATAAGACATCAATTTGATGTGGCATGCTATGTCAAGCATGTGAATCACCTGTTAACCATATCATGCCATGTAATTCTTCAAAAATTACAAGACCTGAGATTGGTTTGGGTTCCCCAATTTTTTGCCGGAATCGTAACTGTAACGTAACTCTCATTACGGTTCGGTTATGGACAATTTCAGGTGGAGAACTGAGTAAGACTTGAACCGAAACCAACCCTGGTTCGGCTTTACTCTGTTTTCGGTTCCTAACTACAGCAATGAAAATAATCAAAATATAGATCCAGTTGTTCCAGACCAAATCTAGTAATCCCACAGTTCAAAGTTCAACCTTGATTCAATTCATCAGTTCATAAATTCATCACATATTCAGATCATTGATCAGTTGATCATGATACAAATTACAAGACTATGTTGCAGGGACATTCGTTTTCTTTAGTGCCCTCTTTCTCTTTGCTGCAGCTTTCTTCGTGGTGCTAGGATGATGCGGTGCTTCTGGACATTCTTGTGTTACAGGGATAATTTCATTTCCAGGAGTATTCGAATTAGTCGAATCCGAAGCCATTGATAAAAATTTCGGATTCGTGAATTGTGATGAATTGATGAAGTGAATACCAGATGAAATGATGAATGAATGAGGTGAACAATATGGTTTCAAAGCACAGATGAATTCATGAATTGGAATAACAAATAAGGGGTGTAGGGTTTTTTGGGTTTCGAATTGGGGAAGAGCATGTTGAGATATTTCAGTTTTGGGATTAGTTTGATCGATAATCGGAAATGGGAGAACTCTGGTTGCATTTTTTGGTATATATTATGTGTATCAAGTGTGGTCGAGACTATAGCAGTTAACCTAGGCTTTGCTGAAAAGCCACTAAAATCACGAAACATGTTAACATGTTTTCTCAGAGGTTCCAAAATTTCCGAATCGGAACCAAACCGCAAGATGAATAACGTTTTACAAAAAACAACGCTTTCTAATGTAGGAAAAAATTACGGTTCTCAAATCCCAGGCCTACTGAATACCTTAGAGTCTCGTTCCCGTGGTCAGCAGCTGACCAGAGATTATTTGGTCAGTTACCGTTCGATTGAAATCGGATGGTTGACAGATCTCATCCCAGATTTCATCACTTATCTGTCAACCGTCTGATTTCAATAGGAGATTAGGGATTATTTGGTCAATCAGACGGTTGACAGATCTCAACTCAGATTTCATCACTTATCTTCAATCGGACGATAAGTGACCAAATAATCCCTGGTCAGCTGCTGACCAGGGGGAATGGGGCTATACCGATCTTATGTGTCTAAAATCTATGACTCTTAATTATTTTGCAATTTTTTTTCTTTTTTATAGCACCCATGCTTATATTAAAACAACGAATCTTTTTTCTTCAATCATGAAAAGAAAAAAAAATTCTTCATTATTTACTCATTTTACATAGCATGACAGAATCGAGTTATTGGTTTTACTATATTTTATTTAATTTTTTTTTTAGGGAAACAGATGTCATGTTCCATTAATAATAGTAACGACCTCTCTCAGTCAAGTTAGAGGGATTCGAGAATCCTTCATATTACATCTCGATGCACAAATCAGCCTACAAAGAGCAGAGCAACCAAAAACCAAAAAAACTAACAAAAAAAAGAAAACGCGAAAAAATAAAATAAAAAACCTCTACCCCTATCCAACCTTAAATCGAAGCAACCAACTTGACAAGCGTTGAAGTCTAAGACCTTCAATGGTGTACATCGCCACTCATCAATCCGCAAACAACAACGATAAAGAGAAATAGGGTAAAAGCCGAGCGACGGTCAGTTATTCAAAGCAACAAGAACAAAAGGCCTTGCCACTCTCTACCAGCCCAAACCAACCCTGGCCCAAAAGAAAAGGAAAAGGGAATGGGTAAGCCCAGCAAGATAGAGGCCCGCGGCCCATAGCCCACCTCCTTCCCTTCTTCCTTCAGATCGATCGGATCGGAGCCACTAGAGGGTAGCGCTCTCTCAACTCCACTGGCAGCCTACCTCTGTTCTCACCCATCTTCATGGTTTGGGAAGACCTGACTTGAACTCAAGTCCTTGATGGCTCTTCTACGATTCGACTACCGACACCCGTCGTCACTACCTTTACGGATCTCAACTTCACAAAACCAGGCATAAGAGCACTGCACCCTAGGCCCGTACCCTCAATCCCCTCAGCCGAAAGCCGCCATGAATCGAAGCCCTTATTGCCTGAAACTGGGTCGTCGAGCAATCCACCAGAACAATGACGCCGCCAAATAAGAAGCTGCAACGCCGCTCTATCCCCTCGTATTTGCCGTCCCTCTGCTGCCTAGTCTGAAGACAGCAAGGTCAGCGCCACTATTTCTGCTGGTTTCTCCGGTGTAGCCTGACAGAATGTGGTTCCCGCTGGCGGGTAATAAGATGGCTTCGAGACCCTGTCAAAGGAAATAGACAGCATTAGAGGTACAGACTGAGCTGGTCGATCTATGCCCCTATGATGCTTAAGTAAGGCTATGTATGTAATTTGACAGAGTAACAGTGAGAGGTGAGAAGTTATTACCCTTATCAAGGTGGTTGAGTTTTGTTTATATACTCTCAGCAGGGGAAAGAGTTTTCCCATATCTTCGATGTGGGATGTAGTCCTTCACTTGACTGGTTCCGATGGCAGTTCTGGTGCATACTTTATGGAGCCCTACCGGGCCAAGTATTGTTCTACACTACCCAAGATGCCGCTTACTGTGGACACCACCTGGCTGGGTATCCACCCGAGCACCAAACTTGGGCCCTGGGTGGTCCTGCGGGGTCTTGTAGTGGTATGAAACCTTGTGACAGTCTAAGGTATTTGTTGATACGTACAACCGCCACCACACGAAACCATAGGTTTCGTCTCTCGAGGTCTCTCCGTATTACTCGGTGGCCTCCTATCTAAACCCTCTGTTTGTTTTATTGGTTTAGTTGTTTTAATATTATTATCATAGTTGAATTTTTGACCTTTTATCTTGGGTCCGTTAATTTTGCTTGCGAGTTCTATGGACAGTATTATAGAGAGATCAACCTCTTCTAGTCAAGTTTGCTCGTTTGTGATTTCTGATTTTGGTTGGATAGTGAATTGCTGAGGAGTGGTGGCACCAGACAGGAAGAGGCACCGTTTGTTCAACATGATTCCAAATCTCTGGTATTCAAGTTGAATCTAGATCTATTTCTTGGATTTAGGTTGAGTTTTGATCAGATCGCTAAATTCTGATCGGTCATATTTGAATTAAAGCTCGAATTTGAAATCCGGGTAGATTCCAAGTATGGATATGGAGATTTCCACATCTTTTGACTCTAGATTTGAGATTTTTGATTCTTCATGTTCGAAATGAAGATTTGGTTAATTGGTTCTTATATTTTTATAACAGTAAAACAATTTCTTTTAGGTTTGTGATTACTTCATTTCTTGAGTAGATCATCTATATAATTCATCTAAATTTATTTTGTCTTCCAAAATTTTTTACTTTTCATTTGTTATTGCCTCCACCCATCATGTCATTTGTAAACCTTTTATTATCACCGTAAAAAATCGTTTGCCGTCGCATATTAACTGTTGGACTATATTCAGTTTGCCCCCTCTAACTTTGGGGCAAACATCAGTTTGGTCCCTAATATATTTTTTTTTTTAATCATGATGGTCCTTGCACTTTCATTTTCCATCACGCTAGTCCAAAAATCAAATTTGGCTAAAGTGACGTCAGGTGCTGACTTGGCACTGACATTTGGGTCCACTTCTCAGACTTTGACCACCTAGGAAGGGCAATTTCGTCTTTTTGTCTTTCCTTCTTCATCATTCTCGTCTTTTCTTCTTCATCTTCTCTTCCTATTACCCAGCAACAAAGCAGCAACCACTGAATAAACATCGTGCCTCCACCTTACTCCGACCAACATCATTAGGTGTGGTTCTATCATTCTTTCTCTTTTCACCCTTTGAATTCCTATTAACACATAGAAACTGCTGATTGGATCCCACACTTTGGAAAACCAAAGATCAAACTGATCCTGATCTGCATACCCCCCCTCATGCCCATCCAACCAAGGCGAAAATGGAGAAAGAACTTAAGCAAATCAACACCACACCTGCATTGTCGTAAGCCACCGCAACACATATGTTGTCCTTTCTTCAATTCCAATCTTTGTACTTCTACTTACTAGAACCGTGTTTGCATAATCAAGGAGCTGGGTGTTTTCGGAGTTTGTAATTTGGGGGAGAAATAACAAAATGGGTTCGATTATTTGGGGAAGTGAGCTTAGCAAACTACAATTGGATGAACAACAGTTGATGAACAAGGGGGGTTTCAGGTTGCAACTACAGTTGGATAACAACACAAGCATACAGCAACCTCAACCTCCCATTGAAAATTCTCAAGTTCCCCTTCCACTATGACCAAACCAATCCGAAGGCTGCCGACTCGTCCCTTCACCCATCGATCCCCTTCTGCATAAAGTCGAGGACGCCATCCACTGGATTCCCTTCATCCCCGGTGCATCAGACTGGGTCCCACCATTGCGGTCGAGATCGCACAGCCTGGCCCAGCTGGTGGAGACATTGGCTAATCCGTTGACGGAGGAGGAGAGTCCATTTGGTGGAGCTAGGCCGGATCGGTGGAGGGACCCTCGAAGAAAGTCTGGGATCGAAATAAATTGAATTCTTCCGGGGCTAGATCTATGATCTGATTCAAGAACGAAGCTTTGGGCCAATCCCAAATTTTCTTCCACCCAGGTCCGGTATCACCTCATCCAAACCTTCAATTCAACTCGTCTTTGCCCAAGACTTGTAAGGAGGCTGTGGATTGGATGCTAAGGGTTAATGCCCACTACTCGTTCTCTGCTCTCACTGCGGTTCTGGCAGTCGATTACCTCGATAGGTTTTTCTTCATCTTCCAATTTCAGACCATCAATGGCAGAAATCATGATGAGTGAACAGCCCGGCTTGGATCGGTGTGCTAAATCTCAAAGTTGATGATGGCAGCGCAGGGGCGGCTAGAGGAGGTGGTAGGTGGTTGAATCATCATCGTCTTCCATGTAAATCCACAGAGAGAGAGAGAGAGGTCTTCGAAGAAGAAGAAGAAGAAGAACATGAGTAACAAGGGTAGTTTGGACATTTCGTCCAAATTGAGGGTCTAAGTCTGAAAAGTGGACCCTAATGTCGGTGCCAAGTCAGCATCTGATATCACTTTTCGAGCCAAATTTGATTTTTGGACTCGCATGATGGAAAATGAAAGTGCAAGGACCATTATGATTAAAAAAAAAATCAGGGACCAAAATGATGTTTGCCCTAAAATTAGAGGGGGCAAACTGAATTTAGTCCTTAACAGTTTACACAATATTTGAAACTGCGTTTCGAGTGTCACACCACTATCAACAAAACATTAACAAATACTAAAATTATTGAATTAACGTGCCAACTAATCCATTCCCATGAGTAAACAAAATAAACAAATAAAAAGAGTCTAAATATAATTGACGGCATGGATTTCGGTAACAAGTGAATCATGCAATTGTACTAGTCGCACTCGTTCCCTCCTCAATTCTTCCTTATCCTAAGCTCAACGATCGGTTGAATCCTAAACCTCATACATACATCACAATATGTGCATTGTTTGGTCCTCACCCACAAAACCTTATGACCTTCCTCCCTAAAAGAAGTAGATAAAGCCTACTATTCCCTTAGCCACACACAAAAAAAAACTAAAAAGCATCAAAATTGGCTTTCGTTAGTATCTGTTGCCTATGCACCACTACTACATGCCAGTTGATACACATCGGTTCAAAACTGATGTCTTTTTCATTTAGCAACCGATGTCTTGTTAAGTGATGTCTATTATA
Source organism: Rosa chinensis (assembly GCF_002994745.2). Taxonomy (NCBI): domain Eukaryota; kingdom Viridiplantae; phylum Streptophyta; class Magnoliopsida; order Rosales; family Rosaceae; genus Rosa; species Rosa chinensis. The sequence continues at coordinate 23,985,087 of NC_037089.1, read as the reverse complement.
GCAGTCTTAGACATCGGTGGAAAGCTGATGTCTATAAAATACACAAACATCGAAATTTTGAGAGTAACCGATGTCGCACATATGTCAAAAAGCTTTACAATTAAAATATTTCGATGTCTAAACCAAAACTTCTGATGTCTCATTTGGTATCAACATCAGTAATTAGAGTTTTTCTTTGTAGTTAATTGACTTATAGTTTTATTTTCTGTGTAATAGTAGCAAAATTAATCAAATTACATATCAAGGTGACCCTAAAACTGATGTTGCACAAACTTATGACATCGAATTTTTAGTAGTTTTTTGATGTTAAATATGGATTGCACATCAGAATGTACTCTAGAATTAATGTCATTTGCACTTTAGATCTCATAGTTCTTGATAAATTATGATGTAAAATGGTTAGTACAACATCAGTTTCTTTAAAAACAAATTGTCTACAGAGGTTATTTTCAATATCAATTTTTATATTATTGAAATGAATGAATCCATTCACATAATAATGGATGCTCTTCTCATTACTCACATGATAGAGAAATACCAAAAAATTATTACGCATATATCTTTCATAAACCAAAAGTTAAAATATCATGTTCTACAATAAGTAAACTACTTAAGTACTACTACATATTAAACAATGAAACTTAAATAATTCTGTCCAACTTAACAAACGATCAACAAAGACCACTTGTTCCATAAAAAGCAGCACTACAAATATCACGCTTCATCATAAACATCTACAAGTATTTCCTTGTAACAAACTCACTCCATTCAATCCGCACCTCATCAATTTGCTCTTGTGAGTCGCTGGTTCTCTTCGACTTCCGACTCCACTACATAATTATGCAAACATATTTTACAACACAATGTATATATAACATAACTTTGAATAAATTATTACTTAAAAGTGAAATGCTTACCTTCTGTGCAAAAGAAAGCATTGGATCCTCAATCAGTTCCTTCATGTATCTCATGACATAGTAGCCACATTCACCACCGCCCACTTGTTTTGGTGCACCCTATTGTAAGTGTGAATGTCAAGAACCGATCAACTTATAGTTTATAACAGAACCAATGATAACAAACCAAATAAAAAAGAAAGAAAGAAAAAAAAGACAGAACAATGATAAGGCTTTTCAAAGCCAATTTCCTAGCCCTCTATCGATTCCTCATAGCTGTAGTAGAATTAGTAGTGTAGCTAATCCAACTTGTGCATTTTTCTATATAAACTTGTGGACATAAATGCATATAACAATGGAGTGAATTTCTAGTGAAGAACTAATGAATATTACATACCGAGAGATTTATCCATCGTGATGCTTTTTTGCCATGTCTACCCGTAATTTCATTAAATAATTTTATTGCACTTCATAAAGAAAGAAATTCAAATTAGCATAAAAAATGTATTATAAATAAACTTACTTGTTCACGGTATTGTCTTTCCAAAAAGTCCACAATGTAGACAATGTCTTTTTCTTCATTTATTATAGTCAACATCCACTGATCATTGAAAATCCAACAATATATACTTAAGAGTGAATTTTATTCATGACATATACACACACTAATGCCATTTGCTGATGCATTTGAAAAACATTATATGTAATATAATCACCTGGGATTGTAAGGCACCAAAAATATATGATCAGACTTTCCTTGTTGCGATGCGATGTTCTACTAAATTGTTCACTACATTCTTTGAATCTGATACCCCAATAGAGACGACCCGTGCAGGATCCATGAACCCAAATGTATTAACCATGTCAGATTTCTCAAGGACCTCATATAGGTACCTAACAAATGAAGTGCGTCAAAAATCTAGAATACACAAAGTCATTATTCATTAGAAGTGCGTCAAATACAATGTCCTCTTTGCTTCAATGATCTTTCTTAAAGCTCCATACTGTATGTATTGTTTCTTAAAGCTCCATACTATAAATGTTTGCAGAACTGCAGCAGCATAAAACAATTCAATCATTGTAAAAGAATAAGCTATAAAAATTGTAAGAGAACAAGAAACAATGAGATCAGAAATTTGCAACATTGACCATTCCTTCTTCAAATGCCTCACAAGTTGAGATAAAAACTTACGTAAGAGTGATTCTACTAAAATGGAAAATACACTCATAGCTTTCAATCCATATAATGTTGGCCACCCACTGAGTTAAAAATGGTAGCTTGTAAAAGTTCCTAAGCTGGTCTGCAAACTACTACTGACCTATAGTCGCTCAAACAGCTGTTTCTCCAAATCCAGAAGATTAAAAAGGGTGAAATCGCTGTAACAAAAACTAGACACACTTTCCCCTTTTCCTATAAAATTTTACAGTCCAATTTAATCAGAGTAGAAAACTATAGACCTACAAATTCAGTGTTCTATTATGCAGATTCTGCAGAAAGCTGATTCTGATATTGGTGTACTTGTTAGCCATTGTGGAAGCTACATGGCACGAAATTAAAAACTGTTTTTCAGGCATATGTGAGACATGTATGTCTAAGTTTCTGCAAATTTTCAGCTCCATATTCCCACTGGTTTAAGAACTATGGTCTTCCAAAGTCAATCTACAGTAATAATTTCTGTTCTGACCCTCCAGCATTCCAACCAATATTCCAGAAGATTTAGAACTCCAAATGCAAAACCCTTTTACAGGGAAACACTAGACATCTAGACCTACAATCTCACAAGGTATCAGAACTTATGCTCTCACGAGATGAGAACTCTAGGACTCCAAATTGACTGATATTTCTGGCAGAGCTTATAATCCAAAAACTTTGAGCAAGAATTTGGCAACCTAAGATTTAGCACCCCTCAATTTAATTTTCTAGTTCAAGAACCCCAGATATCTGTTTTACCAAATACTCTAGTTTACCCACAAGCTAAAACCATTGCCTAAAAGCCTTCTCGTTCTCTCCAAATGCACACCGTTTAAATCATGATTACAAAAGCTTCCTGATTTTAACCCATTAAACACTAAAACTGGCCTATATAGCACAATCACTATAAAGAAACAGAAATTGGAGAACAAATCATAGAATCCAAATTTGATAACCGAAGAATTGGAAAAGAAACTAAAAAATTAAACTTTAGCAGATATGAAACTGAAAGCTCCAACTGAAATTAAAAATGATAGGAACTCACCCAATCCTTCAATTCTTGTTCTTGCACTCAATGAACTCTAATTTCACAGTAGGTTCTTCCGGAGACCGCACGATGAGGAGAGATACCAGGAATATGGTGAAGAGCAGGGTACTGAAGCACGATGAGGAATATTGAGAAAGAAGCCGAAAATTTGGGAAGAAAATCAGTTCGTGAGACATGGAGTCTCATGTTCGCGCGAACTCTTTTTTTTCCTTCAATTAATTTCGTTTCGTTTTGAGATGATAGAAGATACTCTCTGAAAATATGAAGATGTGCTTGGAGATAGATAAAAAAAAATAAAGGAAACAAAAGGAAAAGGATAAAGCATCGATACTTGGCGGTTCCTCATTTCATGCTATTCCTCAATCTTTTTTTTCTTCCCGATACTTAGTTGAATCTGCAGCTTAGCCTTATCTGTTCACATTATTTAAAAATAATAAAATAATTAATATCAGGTCTTATAAGGACTCATGTCTATATTCTTAACAGACAACAGAAAATATTAAATTCGATGTCTAAATTTTTAAGACATCGGTTTTCTTCTCAAGCGATATCCTTTAAGTGATGTCTATTAAAAGATTTTTAGTAGTGCACGCAGAAGCTAAACGCCTTCCGGTCCAAAATGAACTGAAAAAGGCTTATATGAAAATACTATCAAGTGTTGGTGGTGAGTAAATTCGATTCCGTAACTTACCTTTTCAATTCTCTTTTTCACTTGCTTATTGGTCTGAAACACGTTTTTTTTACTCCTCTGTTGCATTGATATTGTTTCGAGCTTAATTAATTGGATAAGTACGTACATATACATATGCAGCGATGCACACCCTATTATTTTGTATACGAATACGCGACATAACATGCAGTTTCAACAAATCGAGACAAGAAAGCCAAACGGATCAAATTGTCATTATTTTGGAGGAGAGTCTAAGACAAGCAAACAAAAAGAAGATTTGGATCGAGTGCAGTCACTCACTCGGAGAGTGCCGTGACCACCTTTCAGTCCCTTTCAGTTTTGCTTTCATCACTAATACTGCTTCGCCCATGGCTTTCCCATTTCTCTACAAGTCTACAGTAATCCCCAACCCACGTAGAATCAGATTCTTCCAGACATTTTCGTCTCCCTTATCCTCCTTCAAAATCCATCGCTTTCTCGGCCAACCGTCTGATCTACTTACTTTATTACTCGCCGGTCAACCAATACAACAAAAAATTAAAATGAAATAATTCTGGTTTCCAACCTCACACAAATCCCGTTCTTGCTTCCCAAGCAAAACCCTCGCTAGGGTCCCAGCCGCCGAGACACAGAGCCATCCTCACGCCACGTGGATAACCTGACTGTCACGACAAAAACCTCACTTGGTTAAATCCGACTTTGCTTTTCCTTCCTTCTTTCCCTTCTTCTTAGTATGAGCAGTACTCACTGTTTTTTCATCTCACAAGTTCAGAAATGAAGCTACATAGCTTTCTTCTTCTTCTTCTGTGTCTGGTTTTACTGACGTACACTGACGTCAATGCGCAGCAGTCGCCGGGGCCGATGCAGACCAACGGCTATGCCTACCTCGAGAACTTCAACTCCTCGATGGCCCTGGTCATCGTGTTCCTCGTGTGCGCCTTCTTCATCGTCGGATTCTTTTCCATCTACATTCGCCGTTGCGCCGAGACGCACATCGCCAACGCCGGCGGGTCCCTCGGCGCAGCGGCCGCTATTGGAATGGCAGGACGACGCCGAGGCGTGGACCCGGCTGTGATTGAGAAGTTTCCGATGTTCGTCTACTCCGACGTCAAGGATCTCAAGATTGGCAAAGGGACTCTGGAGTGCGCGGTGTGCTTGAGCGAGTTTGAGGACTACGAAACGCTGCGATTGCTGCCGAAATGCCACCACGTATTCCATCCCGACTGCATCGACGCGTGGTTGGCCTCGCACATCACGTGTCCGGTTTGCCGCGCAAAGCTGACGCCCGACTCAAATCACCCGCTTTCCGAGCCAAATAACAATTCGAATCACCAAGAAAGTGCCGGTACAAATGAAATTAGTGATGATCAGCAACAGAACGACGCGCTTGTTGTGAATGTAAGTGAAAATCAGAGCAGCGAAGCGATTGAGATAGAGAACCGTCCGGCGAGATCTGGAATATTCGGGAAGTTTCCAAGGTCACACTCGACGGGTCACTCGGTAGTTCAACCGGGAGAGAACACGGAGCGGTACACGTTGAGACTGCCGGATTCAGTGAGGAGGCAGCTGGTTTCGAGCCGGAACAATAAGCTCAAGCGGTCGAGTAGCTACGACGTCGTTCTGCCGCGGCTTGGAAGTTCAAGAAAAGGCTATAGATACGGTGGCGAAGGGAGTAGTAGCAGTACTAAAGGGAAAATTAGTCTTGATCATCAAACCGGGCGGTTCGACCCGTGGGTGTTGTTGAAAACGCCACCGTTCTTTGGTAGGGGTGGTGGTTCCTTTAAGTCTCCTAAGAATGGTGTTGACGGAGATGGGTTGTTTGTAAAGCCTTTGTTAACGCCGGTGAAAATTTCGTTAGATTGTCAGAATGTCAAAGCCAACAGGTCTCAAGAACCGCTGTCTCGGCCTCCGGTTTGATTTTCTTTTTTTTTGTCCGTAATATTTTGTAAATACTAATTAGTATCTTCTTCATTGGTGCTCTTTTTTTTTTGCCGATGACTTTCTTCATTGGTACTTGGTTTCAATCTTGGAACAGGGTTAGAGATTAATTTGTGCCTCAATTATATTACGTTTATTTTTTTTTTGTCATATTGGGAAGAACCTGTGGTAGGGTTCATCCGTTCATGTGTGATTCAAGGCTCGATTGAATTGGTGGCGGGTCCAAATGTTAGGCACAAAAATGAATGTGTTTGTCGATGTTACCAAACATTAGTGATATTGTTGGGGAAGCTCACTTGCTACGTAACTTGGGCTAATTAAGAGTCTTGAGCTTCATCTTAAGTTAACTAATGACTACTTACTACCAATTTTAATTTCTAGTTTATGCTTTTTTAACCGACTATTCTACAATCACATTCATCACATTGCTTGGTTTCTCAGACAAGTTATCGAGGGTCATAACATGCATAAAAGACTTGCTTGTGGTACCAACTCAATGTCTGTTTAACTTCATTAATTGAAGGCTTGGGCGGTAGGATTAGGATGTGTGCTACAAAAGCAGTTATTATTTACTAAGAGTATGAAGTACAGCATTATTGCCATGACATTAGGGGCGTTACTTTTAGCTTTGTTAGGGATTCTCATCAATCGTAGTTGTACTTACGTTTCTATCTTTTCAGTCACACTAATAAACTTTCTATGCTGCTTCTTTTAACAAAAGAAATGAAAAGGTACGTTTAGTTTTTTAAGGGGTTCACATTCATCCATACATTGAAATATTGAATGCATGTTTTTCAGTTTTTCAAATAATTCTTACCTCATAAATGATCGAGGAATTATTATTTTAATAACCACCAAAAAAGTATTGTTGTGTCAATAAAAAATCACACTAAGATAAATTTTTATTTAAATAATTTACATATTATTTGTTAATGTTTAAAATTCAGCGGTAACTAAATATTTACTAACGCTGGTCCGATGGGCGGACCACCATCAATGATACTCAGAGTCCCCGCTACCTGTCAAGTAAAATACAGAGGGCGTCAGAGGGAGACCGCGCTGGGCAGTCTTCTCTTCTCCGATGCCTAAGTTAGTTAATGTATTTATGTTGACAAAGTAACAGTTGGTAAGTATTAAATGCGTAATTAATGAGGAGAGAGGAGAGAACCTTTTATAGGTGAAGAAGGAGCTAATCTTCTTCATGTTTTTGATGTACGTGGGACTGATATGCTTCAGTCCCCAACTCTTAGAGCTTCTGATGCTGTCTTGGCGCGGCGCGTCAGCGGTGATCTAGGGGCAAGCCGGGGCTCAGGTGGTAGCTTGCTTGGCTGTGTTTCCGTAGGTCACTCATTTGGTGGGAGTTGGTACCGCTAGCGGTAGCATAAGCGTGGCTCATTATAGCTAATTATGTTTGTGAATGCCTATGTAAGTACATTATTAATATCGTAATTACATGTATGTCAAAATACTCATTATTAGTTAACATTAACAAATTAAGTGTAATGCCTAGAAGGGTAAACTTTAGATTTTTGTTTCATCTCTAATCTATACTGGTAAAGCAATTGAAATTAAACAAAACTGAAAATCAACTATCCATTAACCGATCCAACAGTTTATCACTGGGGAAGCTACTTAAATGTGCTAATTGCCACCTACATGGGCTAATTAAATAGTACGTCTCGTGCCCTATCTTAAGTTAATTATTTACTAGCTTAATACCAACCGGTATATGCTTTTCTTTTCTTGATTATTCGACAATCAATTCATCACATTTGGACCACATACTTGTAATGTTGCTTGGTTTCTCAGATAAGTTATCGAGGGTCGTAACATATAGTCTCTTTTATGATTGAACGTCTTAACAAAAGTACATCTTAATAAGCATATGTTACGTTAGGATTCGATTTTCTCCAATGTAATAAAAAAAAAAAAAAGCGCATAATTATTTTGAAGTAAAGCATAAGAGACACAGTTTTCACACTATCAATGAAAAATAACAACTCAAAATCCTTCAAGTTTAGAGAAACTTTTATCTCCATCTCCTATTATCAGGGAAAAACTATCAAGTGGTTTGCTTCAAAGTTTGACCGCATTACTTTTTCACATGTTCTTTGAGAAACTAATTTTGTCGCCAACTCTATCACTGCTGTAGGTTTTCGTCTGACCTCTCCTATTATCTAGGTTAACAAGATTCCAGCCTCAGCTACTATGGCTCTCAATCTCGATCTGCTTCAATGTGGTTGCCCTAGAAACTTTTCATTGTAATTTTGTTTTCTCTTAAAAAAATAAAAATAAATTTCTCTCCATCTTATTCTACGAGAGTTTTCAATGGTAGAGGACAAATTCAGTTTACCACTTGTTGTACTTTTCAATCTAATTAATAAAATTAAGGATCTTAATCATCGTATTCTATAATAGTTTACCACTTGTTGTACTTTTCAATCTTATTAGTAAAATTAAGGGTCGTATTCTGCTCAAAGAAAACAATGAAATAAAAGCTTTTTTTACCATGACATTAGTGGCTTTACCTTTATGTTCATTGGGGTTGGGGATTCTCATTGGCAAGCTGTTATAACGCCCATATATTTTCACGCTAATCTCCTCAGTGGAAGGGAACGTCTTCCGTACTCTGAGTAGAGGTGGCAAACGGGCCGCTAAGCACGAGCACGGCAAGGGCCCGGCATGCTTAAAAGCTGCCCGGCACGGCCCAAGCCCGTTAGTGGTCTGACACGACCCGAGTACGTTAGAATAACGGGCCGGGTTGGGCCTAGGAATATTGGCCCGGCACCGCCCGAGCACGACATATTGTGGGCCGGCCCATTACAAACACAAAATTTCATTTTGTTTTTAAAAATATTAAAAAACTACAATTATGAGATTTGAATATTAGACCTCTTTATTTAAAATCTCATTACAATTCTACCAATGCTATTTTTTTTATGTTGTCAAAATAGTGATATAAAACATTATATCCTTGTTTTAACATAAGTATTTTTTCTAAATATTAAATATATGTTTATTAATAAAGACTAATCTCATCATAATACAACTATAGAATGAAGGAATTAAAGAATAATATGATACTAAATCTTCATTATATTCATAAAGATTAATCTCACAATAATATACTAAAAACAATATATTTTGAGTTATTTTTTTTTTCTTTCTTTCTTTCTTATAGTGGAATATAAAAATTATTAGAAAACTAATCTTAAAAAGCTAAGATTAAGAAAAACATTGTAGAAAACAATTTATTTTAATTTTCTAAATAGTTAAATAAAATTAATTTTTATTTGTTCAAATTAAGATTTTTAAATCGTGCTTTTAGTGAGTAGGCACGAGCACGGCCCATTAGTAACCCGGCACGAGCACGGCCCGGCATGTTATGGGCTCGGGCCATGGGCCGGACCGGGCTTAATGTTTAAGTAAATGGGCCGGCACGAGCCCGGCAGGATAATAAATGGGCCGGCCCAAACACGGCACGAAGCACGACTAGGCCGGGTTAAAATGAGCCTGGTTGGCCCGTTTGCCACCTCTAGCTCCGAGTTTGGAGTGCTCGGGTTGTATGGGCCCAGCCATGTGAGCAGCACGTGTCAGTTTAGTAAGAGGAAATGTAAGTGGGAATGGATTAGCCAGTTCCCGGTAGCCTAGTGGTGATTTAAAGTTACCTTTTTCAATCTCATCATCTCTCATCTTGATCTCTCTCTGTGTTTCCTCCTCTTTTTTCTTGTTGGGTCTGACTTATCTTCCTCTTCTGAAACATCTGAAGACCATCATCCTCCCGAGCATATTTTGTTTGGTCACTTTCCTTTCTCTCCAGACTCTTTTAGCATTGAGATTATTTCTGCCAATCAAATTCCACTACTGATCGAGATTAATATGGAAAACGATGATATTGATTTGTATTTTAAAAGTTTCAATTAAGAGGTGAGCTTCCCTTGATATGTCAAGAAGATTTCAAATCTTTCTCCAAGCACCATTTGGATACTGAATTTTAAATTGGATTTAGATTTGAAATTTTCAGATTTATAATTTCTAGGATTCTGAATTTATTCATTTCAAATGTTGTTTTTTGGATTACAATGTTTACTTTGAGGATTTCTTGGGACGAAAATTACCCAGATCTTTAGACATAGAGTGATGAGAAGGCTCTCGTCGAACTTGGAATAATAGCGAGGGTTCGGAACCAGTGAGCTCAGAGAGGGCTTCCGGCTGGAGAAGCTGGAGTGGTTATGGCGGTGATAATGGCGCCTCTCTTATCGTCGGCGGTGCATCTCCGGCCGCCCAAATCCAAATCCGCGCTCCCAAGATGAATTTTAAGATGAGGATTTCTTGGGAAGCCCAAGAAATTAAGGAATTAGATTTAAGTAGACTGTAGGAAGAAAAAAAATAGAGAGAGAATCTTAGATTCACAGTAGCAATGGACAACTGAAATATGTTCTTTGCTTGTTTCCCTAAAATCGAGTCATAGATAGCATAAGCATGGACTCTGTAAGAGCAAGTTCACCCGTAGTCAAGAAATGTCAAGGTCGAAAAGTTAAGGCGTCGACCATTCAAGTAACTGTTCACTGCCACTGGACATGGGTTTCCACCCGTTCTGTTTCTTGACCTGTCAGTACTGTTCATTTTTCCACTGTTCATCATTTTTAACTGTTCATTGATGTGAGCCTCGAAAAAATGTATTGAGCTTATTGGAGTTCGTACGAGAAATTATTTAACGATCTCGACAAATGTCAAAGTACTCGAGAATATTTTCAGAAATTTTCATAAAGTGAGATCCTCAATGTAAGAGTTGGATAATAAAGTACACGTCACAACGAGTTCGTGAAAATTTTCGGAGAATTATTCGCATCGCCGGGCTATTTTTCGTGGTTGTCCGAACTTTTGGAATTTTGGGAAATTAATTTAAGAAAGAGAAACAGGTGGCGCGATCCTAGCCATCCACCTTTTCCCACCGATTAATCCTAGCCGTCATTCATTAATGGGACACATCTATTTAAAGTGGTGAGCTGTGGGAAGAGACAGGAAAATTCAAGAGAGAGAGCTCGGTGCTCTCTGACCCGAGATGCAGCGCGACCCGGCAGGAAACCCGACAGGAAATCGCTCCTCCGGCCACTCCACGGCAGTGCGCGGACACTATTATCTTCGTCTCGCCTTTGCCAGCAACCCCTTGCCCTTGAATCATCCATGCACTGAACGGAAACGGAGAATCGTTGGCGAGAAGCAACGACTGCTCCGACGGTTCTGTGGTGTTTTCCGACGACTCCGGTCACCTATTTGCTTGCATGTGGTATGGAAATTCATCCCCTCGTCATGCTCTACATGTCTGTATAATTAGTTTTTCAATTCGATCGAGTTTTGATGAATGTGTTTCTGGGTTCTTTCTGTCTCCGTTACAGTTCCTCGCTGTCGGCGACTTCTCCGGCTTTCTGGGCTTCGCTTCTTACTCGATTGTAGCGCCAGACGAGAAATTGTGAAGCTTTCTGGTGTTGAAATCACTCACGTTCAGGGCTGGACCGAGCTGGCAGATGGGTTGGCTGGGCAAGAAAAATGTCAAGCCTTTGGCTTTTTTCTTGGCTTCGGTCAAGAAAGTCAGGATTTTGCCCGGTTAAGAAGCTACCGATGGAGCGGCGTTTTTCTCCTCCATGGTCACCACCTCAGCTTTTCCTAGCTGGTGACCGGTCAAGAAGCAACCGGTGGACTTGCTCTAAGTGCTAGATGGATAAAGAAAAAGGCAGAGAAGATAATGAATCGGTTTCAGAAGAGAAATAACAAATGAACTGATTTAATTTGGGAAAGATAGCAAACCAAAAACGAGGATGATGGCTTGAGTCTTTTAGATGTTTCAGAAAGATAAGAAAATGAGATGAAGGAAACAGAGAGAGAGAAACAGAAGAGATGAAAGAAGAGATAAATAGAAAAGGACCGAGTTCAAAAATCAGTTTCTAACTGTATGTCAACTTATCAAGTGAGGGGAGCGGACGGCTGAGGTTACTCTATGAGGTAGTATTGTTAGTATGAGGAGAAAGTCTTGAGGAGGCAGAAGGACGCAGATCTTTTGGTTGGGATACAAGATATTTTATTTGGCAATCTGCAATTTATTAAGTTTAACTCTAAATTTTTTTTTTTATAATAAACAACACATTACTTACATTAGACTATTCGAGAGGGATTTTTTGGATAAGTGAAGTTTTGGTAAACTCTTCTTTTACTTAATATTTTACTAAGAAAATTGAAATTGTGAGGAATTATTTTGTGAGTGACATAATTAGTCTCGTTTGTCACTATTTCAAGCTTGATTAAGGTGATCAACATCAACTCTACATATGCAATAAATACATAGATAGTCTCAAATTTTTAATTATATGAATTGCACAAAATTCTTATATGTCTACTAATGTAGTCTAACTTGTTTATTAGATGTATAAAAAAATATACATTCCATAAGCAACAAGGTGGAGGAAATAGATTTTATCAAAATACCATTGGATGTTATCATGATAAGAATAAATGTTTATGGTCAAAATTTCAACTATTTTTGTTGTCGTTTGGGTCTCGATTTAGTAGGTCAACCCTAAACCTTAAATACCACATAAAACTAATATGTTCATAACCGCTCACTCGCAACTTATTTTTTCAATCTGTCAGCTCTCACTCTCTCGTGGGTTGGAGCTATATTAACCAACGTGAAAATTTTGGGAATTTTTTCTCCTTAAGGGTCGGTTCCCCTTAGGGAAGTAGAAACTTTTAAAGGGTTGACCGGTTTATTTCATGTTGAAATAACGGGGGGTTGGGTTAATTTTTTTACACAATACTTACTAATATGCTATAAATAGATGGGTAATATCAAATTTACCGATTTTTAATTTTGATTTTTTGGATCGCACAAAATCCTTATATGTGTACTAATGTGCTCTAATTTGTTTATTAGTTGTATCAAATATCATACCTTCCATGAGGAACAATGTGGAGGAAATAGAATTTATCAAAATCGGCCATTGGATGTTATCATGATAAGAAGATATAATTATGGTAAAAATGTCAGCTATTTTTTTGGTCATTTGGGTCTCGATCTAGTAGGTCAACCCTAAACTTTAAATACCACATAAAACTAATATGCTCGTAACCGCTCACTCGTAACTTATTTTTTCGATCTGTCAGCTCTCACGCTCTCGTGGGTAGGAGCTATATCAACTAATGTAAAAATTTTGAGAATTTTATCTCATCAAGGGTCGACTCCCCTTAGGGAAGTAGAAGCTTTTAAAGGTTTGACCGGTTTATTTCATGTCAAAATAATGGCGGATGGGGTTAATTTTTTTACATAATACGCTATAAATAGACGGGTAATTTAAAATTTATCAATTTCCAATTTCGATTGTTTAGATTGCACAAAATTTTTATATGTCTACTAATGTGATACAACTGGTTTTATTAGTTGATCAAATACCATACCTTCCATTAGGAACAATGTGGATGAAATAGACTTTATTAAAATCAACCATAGGATGTTATCATGATAAGAAGATATAGTTATGGTCAAAATTTCAGCTATTTTTGTCGTTGTTTGGGTCTCGATCTACTAGGTCAACCCTAAACCTTAAATACCACATAAAACTAATATGTTCATAACCGCTTACTCGCAACTTATTTTTCGATCTGTCAGCTCTCACGCTCTCATGGGTTCATGGGTTGGAGCTATATTAACCAATGTGACAATTTTGAGAATTTTATCTACTTAAGGGTCAGCTCCCCTTAGGGAAGTAGAAGCTTTTAAAGGGTTGACCGGTTTTTTTCATGTCGAAATAAAGGCGGATGGGGTTAATTTTTTTACATAATACCTATTAATACGCTATAAATAGACGGGTAATTTAAAATTTATCGATTTCCAATTTAGATTGTTTAGATCGCACAAAATCCTTATATGTGTACTAATGTGATCTAACATGTTCATTAGTTGTATCAAATACTATACCTTCCATGAGGAACAATGTGGAGGAAATATAATTTATCAAAATCGGCCGTTGGATGTTATCATGATAAGAAGATATAATTATGGTCAAAATTTCAGTTATTTTCATCGTCGTTTGGGTCTCGATTTATTAGGTCAACCCTGAACCCTAAATACCACATAAAACTAATATGTTCATAACCGCTCACTCGCAACTTCTTTTTTCAATCTGTCAGCACTCACACTCTCGTGGGTATGAGCTATATCAACCAATATAAAAATTTCAGAAAATTTATCTGCTCGTGGCTCAGCTCCCATTCAGGAAGTATAAGAGTATAAAGGATTGACCACTTTATTTGATGTTGAGATGTTGAAATGACGCGGATCTGAGTTATTTTTTTTACACAATACCCATTAATATGCTATAAATACATGGGTAATCTCAAATTTATTAATTTTCAATTTTGATTATATGGATCGCACAAAATCCTTGTATGCCTACTAATGTAGTCTAACTTAATTATTAGTTATATGGAAAAGTATACCTCCCATAACGAATAAGGTAGAGGAAATATAATCTATCAAATTCAATCGTTGCATAATCAGTTATTTTCGTTGTCGTTTGGATCTCGATCTATTAGGTCAACCTTAAGTCCTAAATACCACATACAACTAATATGCTCATAACCGCTCACTCGCAAATTCTTTTTTCGATCTGTCAGCTCTCTCACTCTCGTGGCTGTAAGTTATATCAACTAATGTAAAAATTTCGGGAAGTTTATACTCTTGTGATCCAACTCCCCTTAGGGAGTTATAAGTGTATAAATGGTTGACCGCTTTATTTGATATTTAAATGATAGCGGATTGGGTTAACATTTTTACACATTACCTAGTAATAAGCTACAAGTAGATGGGTAATGTCAAATTTATCGATTTTCAGATTCAATTTTTTGGATCACACGAAATCCTTATACGCCTACTAATGTTGTTTAACTTTGTTTATTAGAGCATCTCCAACCATTTAGTCAAAAGCCAAAGCCATATGCAAAATATGACTCCCCTAACGTCATCATTATTCATTCAATTTTTGCATCTCCAACCATCTTCAGTCAAAAGTGAAAGTCATTTAATAAATTAATCATTTTCGAGAATTAATTAACTACAATTGCAGCACATGCAGCGGGGCCCACCATTTTTTCAGCCAAAGAAATTTGACTTTCGTTCTACAAACTTGAGTCAAAATGACTCCAGTTATGGCTCAAGAGTCAAAATAGCTAAAGCAAGAGTATGGTTAGAGATCCCTCTACCAAAAAGCCAAAGTCAAAATGACTTGTAGCTAAATGGTTGGAGATGCTCTTAGTTGTATTGAAAATATACCTTCCATGAGCAATAAGGTGGAGGAAATAAAATTTATCAAAACCGACCATTGGATGTTATCATGATAAGAAGAAATGGTTATGGTCAAAATTTTACCTATTTTCGTCATCGTTTGTATCTCGATCTATTAGGTCAACCCTAAACCCTAAATACCACATAATACTAATATGCTCATAACCGCTCACTTGTAGCATCTTTTTTCATTCTGTCAGCTCTCACACTCTCGTGGCTATGAGCTTTATCAACTAATATAAAAAATTTAGAAAGTTTATCTACTCGTGGTTAAGCTCCCCTTAGGGAGTTATAAGTGTATAAATGGTTGACCGCTTTATTTGACATCTAAATGACAGCGGATCGGGTTAACTTTTTTACACAGTACCTATTAATACACTACAAGTAGATGGGTAATGTCAAGTTTATCTATTTTCTGTTTCAATTTTGTTGGATCTAACGAAATCTTTAAATGCATGCTAATGCGGTTTAACTTGTTTACTAGTTGTATTGACAAATATTTCCAAAAAAAAAAAAGGCCTTTGTTGCTTGTGTTTCAGTGGTCTCGAGAGCAGTCTAGTCCAACTGAACATGGGGTATATTGGTCTGCTACTATCGCTATCGGTCTCACCTATCTGTAGAACAGACGAAGGTCAGAGGGAAGACCGGGTGTGCCAACCTTCAACGCTCCGATGCCTAAGTCAGTATCGAATAAGATAGTGATAATGGAAAGTGATAGTAAATAGTTACCTCTTTAGGTTGTTGGAGATGACCTTAATGTAGGAGGTTTGTGGGAGTTTGGCTCTGTTTCTTTCGGTGTGGGACGCTTGGGATCCCGATATCGCCCCGAGGGGTATCGGAACCCCCAGCTGGGAGCTTTCCTCGGTGGTGTATTGGTGATACGAGTCTTGTGCTTCTGATACTTGTGCTTAGGAGGTATGTGTATGCCAACAAGTCCCTCAAGTCCCCGGTCAAGAGTTCTCTTGGGTGGGGAGTTTGTCGCTGGTAAAAGTATCGGAAGTTCAAGACGAGTTTATGCCACGTGGCTTCCGTATAGCCATTACCCCCCCCCCCCCCCCAAAGTCCCACAAGTCCCCACTTAAGAGGAGTCTTGGCTGGGGTGATTGGGTTGTGTTGGCATTCGGCGTGGTGTCGTTATCGCGAATCGGTGGTGGGGCTGTATGCTTCTTTTAGCGTATAGGCTATGCCTTGGTGACACGTGTGGTGAGCTTATTTGTTTTCGTGTGCGGGAAGACCGGTGTACTGGGATCCGTAACGTGTAATAATGGCGGAGTGGTGAGTAGCCGAGGCGACGGCTTACAACTTCAGTAACGCCCAGGGATGTGAAACACGTGGTGAGATCTGGGGTTGTTGTCCTTGCACGTCCAATGGTCCCGGTGTTCTCGAGGTCCTTATATAAGGACAGAGGAGCGATGTGGAGATGGTTACTGTGCCTGCGTTCGTGTTGGAGCTTGAGAGAAGAACTGGGTGAGGTTGGGGTCGTGGTTGTGTGGAGAGCTTTGGACTAGGCGTGGAGTGGTCGTCTTTGTCTCTATATTTCGATCGGAGGGGTGAACATGTACGCCGTCTCTTGACTTTTCTGGGTTTCTCGGAGGGTATTGGTATGCGTGGGTCTTGTGAGGGGTCATATTCCGGGAGAGCGATTTACCGGCGGGTTCTGGGTTGCGTTAGATTTGGCGAGGTTTTGGAGGGGTTGGATTTTGGGTCGAGCGGAGTCTCATTTGGTTGCTCTGGGTAAGGCTTGAAGATTTGAAATTTTGCGGGGGAGTCTGGAGGAAGGCGGAAAAAAAAAAAAAAACGACCGGTCATCTATCTATATCGCTAGGAGTATGGCGCGTGAGAACCGCAGTCGCGCTAGGCAAGAGGGTTCCTCTCTTGGAGGGGAAGGGACCTCCCGTCGCGGTGTTGGTTCGTCTCATGGAGGGGGAGAAGGTGCTGCCCGCAATTACGATGGAGGTGGTTCTCGTGGGGGCGCCCCGGGTGATCCTAGGGGAGTCGGCAAGGGCGATGCCCGAGGAGGTGGTGGTATAGCTCCGCGAGGGAGTATCGGGGGAGTGTCTGAGGAAGTGGCGAGGGTTCATCTCGCGGAGTTTCGGGTAGGGTTGGGCAACCCGTGGTGCCTGATGTACCCGATGTAGATGACTTCGAAGTGTTGGAGATCCCGCATACGCCCTATGGGCAGTTGCATATTGGCGATACACCAATTGATCAGCCGGGTCCGAGTATGACGGAGGAGCAGATTGCCAAAATGAGGACCACTTGGGCGATTTCGGACAACGTCCTGTTGCGCCCGTTGAGGGATGGTGAAACTTTTAGTCATCCCGATTTGGGGTGGGCTGGCTTTTACAAGTATCAACTCAGGTGTGGGTTGACGTTCCCGTTACCCGAGGAATTACAGTATCTGCTGTCCTGCTTGAATATATTTGTAGGGCAGCTATCGCCCAATGCGTTGAGGCAAAAAATGGGAGTATTGCTGCTGTGGAAGCTGAGCAAGTTGCTGTGTCCCAGTATTGGCGAGTTCAATTCCATGTTCAAAATGCACTACTCGACCAAAGCTCCCGATAGCGGGTGGGTGAATTTTAGGGCGCGCGGCCGCGCCATTATCAAAGACTTGCCGTCGAATATTTATGCACGTTGGCAGGGGAGGCCGTGCTTAGTAGGAGGCCGGTGGCAGAATCCGGATATGGTGCACTGGGCCCCGAGCCAGTTCCAACTCATCTGTGAGTATCGTGATTGTCTTTTTGGTGGGTTTTCTTGCGTTTGGTGTATACTAATAGCGTTTTTATGTATCGTAGGGAGGCAGGAGGTGAATTTGACCACGCTGGAGAGGAAGCGAGTGGCGAGGGTGATGGGTGCATTTTCGAAGGGGTCGAGGGGGTTCTATCGCTTGTGTAGGCTTCCGATATACGAGAGATTTGAGTTGGGGAGGTTTCTGGGTAAGGGGTTCTTCTTTTGCTTGGTGCGCTGTTGTATGCTGTTATCCTTACTGATATTGTTTGTTTATTTCGCAGAAAATATGCCAAGCGAAGCGCCGAGCAAGAGTGACTCCCCATATGCTGATGTTGACCCTGATACTATTATTCAAGGGTTGCTGCGAGAATCACAGTCTGCGAGGCGAGTGGACGTTGACCTGCCAGATACGGTGCGTGTGACAGATCACCGGGTAAGTATGTCACTAACAATCCTATTTATGTTTCGATGGAATTAACAGATTCTTTTATTTCTTTTGATGACAATTTCCGTATCTAAGCCCAGGTACGACACTTAGACCATAGTTTTCCTTAAGTGTATGATTCTCTCCAGGTACGGCAGAGGTCATATATCCTA
Source organism: Rosa chinensis (assembly GCF_002994745.2). NCBI lineage: Eukaryota > Viridiplantae > Streptophyta > Magnoliopsida > Rosales > Rosaceae > Rosa > Rosa chinensis. Next base: position 23,966,679 of record NC_037089.1, on the reverse strand, counting down.
ACATGCAGTTTATCCAGGTATGACATAAATTTAAAACATAGGACTCATTACATTCTAGAAAACAAGAGAATCATGCAAATCATTACTTCAGGTACGACAATAATGTAATTCACAACTCTTAATCACAAGAAGCTAATCTGAATTATATTGCAGGTACGCCTCAAATTCATCTCCTAATTACTAGATGCAAAGCCCTAAGGCGATCAATCAAATAACTTAAACATAAAGCATCAATTCAAATAGTGACTAAGAATTCATCATAAAGAAACTATAAATCCATTAACAAATCATCAAAGTACATAAAAAATTATGATAGGGCATCATCTTAACCCTAGAAAAAGGTTTAGAAAAAGATAACTAAATAAAACATAGGAAAAACATAAAAAGAATGGAAAGAGAAAAGAAAGGGAAGATGGATGAGTCGTCTCCGCTCCTTAGGCATCTACATTGTGCTCCCGAGACTCTTTCCTCATATGAAATTCGTGCTCCCTTATATAGGGAAGATTTCTGCTCATCTTGGCTTCATGTTTCCTTGTAAGACTTGAGATTAGATTCTTTTCTTGATTTGGAATAGGAAAAGCTTGAAATATCTCTCGTAGAAGTAGGAATACATGTGTTCTCTGCATCCTCATCTGAATTTACTTCCTTGAAACCATAGGATTGACGATTTTGTGCCACGGAACTTGAGTTCTCCACGAATAGTTGTAAATTCTCGAGCAGATTTCCTGTCCGACCTATCTTCATTCAAATAATCATAACTTTCTCCAGAAGTATCGAAATTGAGATCCGTATTTTACAGAAAGTAGACATCCGTAGCTTTCCAATTATATAAGGCTCATTATCTAATTCTATCTGGGTAACTCCTAGTAGTTTGACGAAGTTAGATGTTTTGCACAGGCAGATTCCCAGTCTCAGATTGCACATTGCCTTTCATTCCTACTTAGCTCATTTTGGCTTATTTTCTTCTTTCTATGGAACCTACAAAAACAGTAGAAGATGTAAATGAATCATAAATAAGGAAAACTAAACATAAAAACCAAGATTAAGAGGCAAAGAAATATAGGAAAATATGAGCACATCAAATGTATCTGAGGTTTCTCGATGCCGTTCTGGAGTATCTTAATCAGCGGGCCGAGGAGGAGGCTGGAACAGAGGGGCACGAGGTTCAAGGTGCTTAGGAGCAGACTCGAGTTGCCCAGGAGCAGCCCATGCAGGCTGGCGAGGTGGGGGAGCTTCCCCAAGGGTGCGTTGGTGAGAGTCAGTCCCCCGAGACTCGGGAAGTGACTAAGCATGCAGTCCCCCCGGGTCTCGGTAGGAGGGGAGGATCTTGGTGATGTGGCGCGGGCGTCGGAGCCCACGGTAGAGGTGGAGATCTCCTTCGAGGGGCTGCTGGAAGAGGTGGAGCGGCGCCAGAGCGATACCAGTGCTCGTGCTCGCCTAGTGTAGGATATGGTTTTGGGGAAGCTGGAAACCATTTTTGGTGATGAGATTGGCGATCCTGTCTCACGGGAAGTCATTACTGTGGATAGAGGAGAGGCGGAGGTGACCAGCCAAGCCGTTGGAGAGATAGGTCCGCCAGTCAAGGTACCTGAGGTGTAGCCCGAGTCTGGAGAGGGTATAATCGGGGTTGCTTAAGTTACCAAGGCGGGAACCCAAGATGGCGAGGGGGATGGAGTCCGAGAGTCGGAGACCTGTGCTCCTACGGATGGGGTTGTATAGAGGAAGAGGACGGCCTCGCAGCTTCATCTCAGGAGTCCCCCAGTTGGTGTCACTATCGACACTCGTGGTAGTAAGAGGTCTCGGGTTGATAATGTATCGCGCTCAAGATCTATGAGTAGGGGCTCGCAAGGCTCTCGTGATGAGGTTGCCGGGGGTCTTGCACACACATTGGACGAGATTGGGATTACTGACGGCGCCATCCTTCATATGGTTGCTGACTTGCGGAACTGTCATCGCTACCGAAGTCGGGTGAGTGCGGAAGATCCACACCTAGGGTACTAGGAGGCGCAGGAGAGGCTGATGAGGGTATGTATCATTATTGGTTTGCCTCTTCTTGATTGCTGCTTTGTGAGTATTTTAACATTGGTGTGTGATGTAGGCTGTGAACATGAATTACCATGCCTCGGGAGAGTTGGTGGCTCATTTTGATCGGGAGATAGCCCGGCCGCAGGGGGAGCTGGCTGCAGAGAGGGAGCTGGCCCGTGGGCTACAGAGTGCATTAGACCAAGGTCAGGTGGAACAGGATGATATGAGGCGAGCGATTGATGATGGGATCGCAAGAAGCATGGAGTTGGAGCGAGCACTAGCGGTGGAGGAGGGTCGCCGCCAAGACGCTGAGGATGCTATCGCTCCATTAAGGGAGTCCAACCTGGATCTTACTTGGAAGCTGCAACGGGCAGATGATGGTCTGAGATTGGTAGATCAGGTCAGGGCCCGGGTGAGCGAGGCTGAAGAGAGTCTGCAGGACCTGGAAAGGCAGGTCCGAGAACGCGATGTCGAGTTTGAGCTTCGGGCGGCCACCTTGGAGAGTTTGGCTCCTTATCCCGATCGTGTGGTGGATTTGGAGGGGCAGGTTGGGAATCTGCAAAGGGAGGTTGACCGTTTACGGGATGTTGAGCTTGAAGTAGGCGAGAAGGAGGCAGAGATAGAGCGGCTCAGGAAGGAGTTAGCCGAGCAACAGACCCGATCGAGTAGCTTTGCCGAAGAATGTATTCGCCTGCGCGCTGCTACCGAGACACATCGGGACAAGCTTCACAAGGCCAGTCGGGATGGGGTGGACAAGGCGGTGGATCTTTATCTCCGGTCAAACCACTTCCAAGAGAAGATGAACAGAGCCTTCTCGGATGGGGTCTTGCACTCGATTAAAGATGGTATCGCTGTGGGGTGGATTGACCAAGAGAAGATGGTGCGTGACATGCAGGCCAAGAAAGTAGCGAGATTACAGGCCAGTGCAACGAGTAGTGGTCAGAGTTCTGGGTTCGTGATCCGGGAGCAGGTCGTGCCGGAGTGTGCATCGGGTCAAGCGGGCGATCGCGAGGCGGAGGTTGGTATTGGCGAGCAGGGGGCCCGTGGCCAAGAGGGCGAGGTGCAAGACGAGAACGTTTGGGAGCGAGACGTGGTAGAGGTGCGAGATCGAAGGGAGGAGCCGGCACGTAGTGCCGAGGGCGAGATCTAGCTGCCCCCCTTTTTGTTTTTGCTAGCGATAGGTGTTTATTTCCTTGTAAATGCATTGAATTTTGCTGAGATATTTTGACCAAGTGGTCTGACTTTTGGAATGCCCGCTTGGTATTGGGACACGTGAAATTTATGGGGAGGAGATATTGCTGGCTGATAGCCCCCCGTGCGTTGAATATATTTATTGCTTTGTCGATTGGATGTCTATCATTAATGCAGATCATTAAGGCGACACGACGATTGGTCGTCTGGAGTCAGTTGGTGGCGGTGGCATTCCCCTATAAATAGGCAGGGGTAAGGAGATGGGTTGATCATATTTTCAACATGGCGTTTTCCTTGTTTTTCATTGTGCTCCTGCTTCTGAAATCTTTCCTTCTCTTTAGGTAGTGTGCATTTCCAGATTTCTGGGCTTTATAGCTTAATCTCATCTTGGGTTATGGACTTTATAGCCTAATTTCACATGGACTCGGCTTCATCACCCGCTTGGGGATTGCGCAAGCTGTGCCCCTGCTAAATTGAAAAGTCGTCCAAGTGAGAAACCCAAGGACTAAGATCACTAGAGGGGCGGCGGGCTGCAATAATGGAGATAGTGGTGCGGTGCAACTACCCCCCAGTCTTTCGCACCAGAACTCGGCCAGCTTATCAATCCTCCAATTCAGTGATCTTCTTCTGAAGCTCCTCAAATTCCATAGAATCAGGCTGATCGGAGCCAGCACGTATCGGACTCGGGAGTGTACGCGAGGATAGTTTGTATATTGATCGCGTTTGTATGAATCATGTAATGATGTTATTGTGTATCGCATTTGTGCGAAGTAGTAATTGATGTATCGTTATTGGCCGCAAAGCCCTTTGTAATAAACATCCCTTTTGGAGTATATATCACCTTGTATTGTTTTCGCTGCCTTTATTATGGGATGAGCTTCCATTGTGTATCGCTTATCGCTGCAGTGGAGTATGGGTGTGCGCCATATTTCAAGGCAGCATAATCGGTTCCAGAGAGGAGGGCGAATGGCGAGGCGTTAATATTGGGCAACTTCGTTTGGCATGGTATCGCATTGGTATTGGCCGTTGCAGCCTCCCATCCCTTATGGTTGCAGTGTGTAAGGGGTTCGTGAGTGGCGATGTGTCGTGTAGTAATAACTGTCTGTGGCGATGTATCGCCCATTATTCGTTCAGTTGATTCATGCTGAAGTATAGCATAGCGTTCATGCGTTCATTCATGGAGATGTATCGCGTATCGTTTATTCATTCATTCATTTGATCGCAACTGGCAGCGCAATGGTTCGCGAGGGACAACATTGTGCTGTATCAGCGGAACCGGCCTTGAGCGATATCGCCTTGTTATGTATTCGAGCATTCATTGACATATCGCGTAACATTTATTCGTTTGTTCATTGGATCGCACCTGGCATCGCAAGGGCTCGCGAGGGACAACATTGTGCTGTGTCAGCGGAACCGGCCGTGGGCGATATCGTATTAACATTTATTCATTCATTGGCGTATTGCTTAATATTCATTCATTGATTGGCGTATCGCGTAACGTTCATTCATTGATTGGCATATCGCGTAACGTTCATTCTTTGATTGGCGTATCACAGAACGTTCATTCGTTCATTCATTGGCGTATCGCGTAATATTCATTCATTGATTGGCATATCGCGTAACATTCATTCGTTTGTTCATTGGATCGCACTGGCATTGCAAGGGCTCGCGAGGGACATCATTGTGCTGTCTTAGCGGAACCGGCCGTGGGCGATATCGCATTAACATTTATTCATTCATTGGCGTATCGCATAGGCAATAATTTGGGATTGCTATACAGCGTGCCCTTGCCTGCTATGTGTTATGGTGGCCATCATAAGGCCTATTGTGATAATAATGGGAGAGATGTGACAGATCATAGGTCAAAAGGCGATAAGCGTTAACATTTTCCTGATACGTTGAGTGGGTGTGGCGATGAGGAGTGTTGCATTCATTTCGAGAGCAGTCGAGATATATGTAATATCATAGCATATAATACTGCGCGGAGGTAGCTGCAAAATACAGTTGACTAAGAAAGGTCAAAGGAGATAACATTGACGCTTACAACATTTTTTTTTGGGGGGGGGGGGGGGGGGGGGGGAGAGATACTGGGCGTTCCACGGATGTGGGAGGGTGATACCATCCGCTCCTCTCAAGTAGAAAGTTACGGGTCTGACTGCCTCGACGATTTCGTATGGCCCCTCCTATGTCGCCTTGAGTCCTGTGGGGGTTGGCATATTTTCCTTCATCACCCAATCCCCAATAGAGAGGAGGCGAGGCAAGACCCTGGCGTTATAATAGCGGGCGATGCGCTGCTTGTTGTTGATGTTCCGCATCGCTCGCGTCACTCTTCCAGGAGGTCCGAGTCAAGGTTCAATCCCTCCTAGTTGGTGAGCGGGTCGAAGCTTGCGACTCTCTCGCTATGCACCTCCTGCTCGACGAGGATCACGACCTTAGTGCCAAATGATAAGCTGAAAGGGGATTCTCCATTGGCCTCTGTTGGGGTTGTTCTTATCTCCTATAGCACCTCGGAGAGTTTTTCGGCCCATAAGACCTTGGCATCGTCGAGCCTCTTTTTGAAGTTTTGCTTGATTATCTTATTGATAGGTTCGACTTGGTCGTTTGTCTGTGGGTGAGCGGGGGAGGCATTCCGGATCTGCGTGCTATACTGGCCAACGAAGTCCCTGAGAGTATTGTTATCGAAGTGGGCACCGTTGTCGGTGATGATGGTCTCGGGGATGCCGAATCAGCAGTATATGTTCTTCCAGAGGAAGTTGATGACCTTGGCAACCATGATCGTGGCTAAGGCCTCGGCCTCGACCCACTTGGTGTTGTAGTCCACTGCGACTATGGCAAACTTGAGTTATCCTGGTGCTGTTGGGAACTTGCCGATGAAGTCTAGACCCCACTGGCAGTATGCCCAAGGGGCGATGATGATTGAGAGCGGTACCGATGGTACAAGATGGGAGTTGGTGAACTGGTGGCATTTAAGGCAGGCGCTAGCGATGCGTTTCGCGTCTTGCTTAATGGTAGGCCGATAGTACCTTGTACGCAGTGCCTTAAATGCCAAGTTCCTCGCACCTGCGTGATTGTCGCAAATTCCCCTATACAGCGATAGTAAGACTCGTTGTCCCTCCTCGAGGGAGATGCATTCTAGCAGGGGGAAAGATCTGCCCTTCCTGTATAGTTTACCTTCTCGTACCGTGTACAGCGTTGCTCTTCTGTGGAGCCTGGTGGCAATAACCTTGTCCTGGGGCTCGATACCCCTAGAGAGGTAGTCGAAAAATGGGTTCATCCATGAAGGTGGACTCTCACACTCGGTCAGGAATATCTCCGAGAATGGCTTATCGAAGCTTGGTTTGTCTAGAATTTCCAACTTGAGGTTTCCCATATCGGTGTCTGGGGGTGATGTCACCAACCTCGCGACATCGTCTGCCTTGCTGTTCTGTGCTCGAGGGATCATGGTGATTGTATGGTAGGTGAGGCATCGCTGGAGTAAGGTCTTGGCAAGAGATTGGTAATGAGATAGATGTAGCTCCTTGGCTTGGAAATCGCCGCCAACCTGGTTGACGACGAGTTGGGAATCACTAAAGATTGCCAGTCTTGTGATGCCCAATTCCTTGGCCAGCTAGATGCCGGCGATCAGTGCTTTGTACTCGGCTGCCTTGTAACGCATACTCCTATGTGTTCCCTTCTGGGTTAGTCAAGACCACCCCGGCACCACTGAGCTTATTGTTGGAGGATCCGTCCACGTGGAGAGTCCATGTGGGCATGGCATGGGGTTCCGAGACAGTCTCGTTTGAGGCCAAGGCATCTTCTAGGGGTATGAACTCGGTGATGAAGTCAGCAGCGGCTTGCCCTTTGATGGCCATACTTAGCATGTAATGAATGTCGAACTCGCCGAGTTCAATGAACCATTTTACTAGTCTTCCTGAAGATTCCGGTTTCTGGAGAACTTGTTTCAGAGGTTGGTTGGTCAGGACGTGTATCGTGTGCGCTTGGAAATATTGTCATAATCACTGGGTGGTCGTGAGGAGTGCGAGGGCGAATTTCTCAATATCAGAGTACCTGGATTCGACATCGTTAAACCCTTTTTCGGTGTACTAGACTGGCAGCTCATTGCTATCTTCTCGCTTGACCAGGGAAGCGCTGATCGCGGTGACAGATACGGCGAGGTAGATGTACAAGACCTCTGCCGGGATAGGCTTCTAAAGGGTGGGTACTGACGCCAGATAGTCTCGGAGGCCCTGGAAAGCCTTGTCGTGTTCTGGCCCCCAATTGATCATCTCGGTATGGTGAGCTTGGAAGTGCTTGAAGAATAAGGAGCACTTGTCGGTTAAGCACGATATGAATAAGGAGAGAGCGACAACCTTCCTGATGAGGGACTAGACCTCATTCCTGGTTTTTGGTGGTGCCATGTCGAGGATTGCCTGTACCTTCTCGGGGTTGGCCTCGATGCCCCTCTCGCTTACTACAAAGCCCGGGAATTTTCCTCCCAGCACTCTAAACACACACTTGTCCAGGTTGAGTCGCATCCCATATTGGAGTAAGATATCAAAGACGATGCCCAGGTTTTTGATGTGATCTTCAATGGTGACGCTTTTGATGAGCATGTCGTCCACATATACCTCCATGATCTTACCGATATGATCTACGAACATGGCGTTAACCAGTCTCTGGTATGAGGCCCATGCTTTCTTTAGACCAAACGACATGACCTTGTAACAATGTAAGCCTTTATCTGTGGTGAAAGATGTATGTTTTTGATCGGAGGGCTCCATGGCAATTTGGTTGTAGCCCGAGAAGGCGTCCATAAAACTGAGGAGCTTGTGGCCTACAATGGAGTAGACTAGCTGATCGATTCGCGGGAGGAAGAAACTATCCTTGGGGCAAGCCTTGTTCAAGTTGGTGTAATCGACACACATGCGCTATTTTCCGTTGGGCTTCTTTACCATTACAACATTGGAGAGCCATGTTGGGTAGGAGACTTCCCGGACAAACCCGATGTCCTGGAGTTTCTTGACCTCGGCCTGGATCGCCTTGTATTTTTCTTCAGTGAAAGCCCTTTGCTTTTGGCGAATTGGGAGAACGTCTGGTGATATGGTGAGTTTGTGGATCAGCAGTTCTGGCGAGATTCCTGGCATATTGGCGTATGAACTTGCAAACACCTCCTGTCGGGATTTGAGGAAGGCGATGAGCTGAGCTTGGAACTGTGGGTCCATTTTGGACCCGATCTTAACTTTTCTTTCTGGGTGTGCATCGAAAATGGAGACCGATATCAGGTCTTCCAAATCATCTAGTCTCGGATGCTTGAGCTTGCATTTATCGTCCTTCTTTTTGCTACGTGTATCGCGATCATCTGGAGTTTCAAGATCTTCCCTTGGATCATCGGGCTTGTCAGATGGGGAGGGTAGGTCTGAAGTTAGAAGTACCTGTCGCCTGCCGTGTTCCCTTCCGACAGTCAGGGAGTTGCATTGTCTCACAAGCTCCTGATCGCCTCTGATGGTGAGGACGCCACCCGGGGTGGGTATCTTCATCATTAGCATGTGTCCTGCCACAAAGCATTGGAGTCCCCATATGGCGTCGCGACCCAGGATGATGTTGTAGGAGGAGGGGCAGTCGACGATGATGAAGTGTGCCGTCATGGTGGCGATAGTACTGCCGCCGCCCAGTGTGATCCTCAAATTATCGGATCCCAAGGGCTGTGTAATTTCTCCTGCGAAGCTGATTAGGGGTTCATGGTCTGGGGAGTTTCTTCCGATCTCGATTGAGGCCTTCGTAGTAGCTGCCGAACATGACGCTTATTGCTGCGCCGCTATCGACCAAGACCCTGTGGCATCGATAGTGGTCGATGACCATGTTAATTAAGAGTGGGTCGTTGTGGTGCTTTTGGATAGTATCCTCGCTGCGATTGAAGGCTATCAAGCTCCAGTCGACCTAGGGGTGTGGCAGCCATGGCTGAGTCCTAATATCTCCTGGCCCCGAGGGCATTGGCACTTTTGTGTATGGTGGGTCTCGGGTGTCCGTGGGGCACCGCCGTGTATCGTTAGGATCTGGCCGTAGACTTCGATGGCATTAGCGCCAGTGGAGGGAGTGCGATATTGCGAGAGTTGGCCACTCTGAATGAGGTGCTCGATGGCATTTTTTAGTGCCCAAAAAATATTGGTGGGGTGGCCAGACTCCTCATGATATGTGGAGCATTTGCCGTTATCTCGCGGTTTTGCTTGGCTAGGTTTGCGCCTTGGTGGGCGTGGGATGATGTCCTTGTGATTGTTCGAGATGTCTTCATAGGAGGCAGTGAGGGTGGTATAGATCTCGTATCGGGGTGACACGGATCGCTGGTCATTCTTGTGTTTGGTGCCGCCGTATGGTGCATCGCGATGTCGATCGCTGGAGTTGTACTTTGGCTTCTCGGGACTCTTGCCGTATTGCTTGTCTCTCCTATCACTATAGCCTTGTCGCTCCTGGGGGGCCCTGTGGCCTGACTGGGCAGGTTTGTCTCGGTTGGTGTCTTTGTTCCTGGTATCAGGATTGCTCGCTTGAGGTATGGTGACTGGGTGCGCATTGGCGTTGGTGTCAGGGCCGAAGGTATCGTACTCGGCCTAAGCAAAAGTGGTAGCGGCATCGAGGAGGTCATCATATGTTGCAGGGGGATTGGTGTTGATCTGCAGCAAGAAGTATCCAGGCTGGAGTGCTTGCTTGAATGCCGATGCCGCTAGGGTCGGGTCGAGGGAGCGGCATTGAGTGGCCTGCTTCTGCTATTGGCGAACAAAGTCTTGCAATCGCTCGTTTAGCCGTTGCTTGAGCCGAAAAAGGTCAGGTGTAGTACGATACCCACCGCCGCACAGGATGAATCTTCGCAGGAACTTGTCTCCCAGTTCTTGGAAACTATCAATGGAGTTAGTGAGTAGGTTGAGGAACCAGGGCAGGGCTTCGTCAGTTAAAGTTTCCTCGAATGCATGGCTGGCCATGACGTTGGTGTATCGGGTTCCGTGGAGTATGGATTGGAAGACCTCTAAATGGTGGTATGGGTCTTGGGTCCCATTATACTTTTCGATCTTGAGGGGCTTGGCCTTTGGGGGCGCTTCTCAGCCTGTATGCGGGCAGTGAAGGGTCCTGTCTTTCCCTGGAAACCGCCGTGACCGGCTGCCAGCCAGCTCTGCTTTCGGCGCTTTCCACTCGTGCCTGTAAGGAAGCGATGGCCTCGTTCATTTGGAGCAACAGCCGAGTATTGGGATCGGGTGGAGGTATGTTGGCGGTTGTAGCAGTGTTGGCATCCAAGGTTCCTGCCGCTACTGTGGTCGGCTGGGGGATTGATGCGGCGCCGAGTTGGCCTGGAAAAAGGGGGGAGTTCAGGTAGACCACCTGAGGGTCTGTGCAGCACTGCTGCCATGCACGGGGCCAACGAGGCTTCCCGAGGTGGGATTCAGGGGCGTGAAAGTGCCAACGAGGCCGGTGGTAGGGTCCGCAGTAAGAGCCTGTCCAGGTGTGGGGACACCACCAATAGTAGATATTGGGGTTTCCTGTGGGTGGGCCCGGGCTAAGGTGTCGTCATGCTCGACCCGCCGCTGGAGTGCCTCTCATAGGGTCTAATTCCGGTTGGTTATATTTCCAACTTCCCCACGTGCTGCCATGGCCTCTGCGCGCTCGGCCTCGACCTGTGCACGCGTCTCCATGAGGTCATGCATCGCTATCTGTAGTGCGGTGGTTGGATCGGTAGTCATGACCGACCGAGTCTCAGTGTTCGGGCTCAGAAAGTCGAGAGTACGCTGGACCTCGCGGGTCGTTGTCTCACTATGTGGATCGTCGCTGCTGGTATCGGGGTTGCCGGTAGCCATCGATGTGTTGTCCTGCCGACAAGGGCGAGGGGAGTCCTTTTAGAGCCAAATGTTTCAGTGGTCTCGAGAGCAGTCTGGTTCAACTGAACACGGGGTATATTGGTCTGCTACTATCGCTATCGGTCTCGCCTATCTACAGAACAGACGTAGGTCAGAGGGAAGACCTGGTGTGTCGGCCTTCAACACCCCGATGCCTAAGTCAGTATCGAATAAGATAATGATAATGGAAAGTGATAGTAAACAGTTACCTCTTTAGGTTGTTGGAGATGGCCTTAATGTAGGAGGTTTATAGGAGCTTGGCTCCGTTTCTTTTAGTGTGGGAAGCTTGGGATCTCGATATCGCCCCGAGGGGATTGGAACCCCCAGTTGGGAGCTTTCCTCAGTGGTGTATTAGCGATACGAGTCTTGTGCTTCCGATTCTTGTGCTTAGGAGGTACATCCATACCAACAGCTTGTGGATCTTTGTTGCTTCATTACTGGCTGTTAACAATGACACTGTTATTTTGGAATAATCATATTGACATGTAGCCGGTGATCATGACTGAGTTTGATCTCGTTCATACTCGTCAAGAAATTGACCTCGTACTTGTCTGCGTTCATTATTTTGCATATTCCAAGTGAACATCTGAAAATTCTAGGACCTAGATGTTTTAACGTACAGCTCTATATTGAGTCGAAGCTAGGGTATGGGTGGCAAATACCCAAATTACCAAATACGTCTGGCCGAGCAAACCCCTGGCTAAAACTTCACATAAAACTGATAAACTCATAAAAGTATGCCAGGTACTGTTGAATCCAATGATTTCATTCTTCCAGATTAATCAAGTTGGTCCTCAGTCCTCACAAATGGGCATATTCAGACATAAATTAGAAGAACAAAACTTCTGAAAACAATGAACATTAACATAAGAAGATATAACCATTCTTCACAAACCCAGTACTGAACATTGAAGTTATAGTCAGCTCAAGTCAAACAACATGTATCTCACACGAATGTAAGATGAGATTGCTCAGAAGGTATACATCTAAAGAAACATAGATCAAGCAACAAGTAGGTAAGATACATGTCTATATGCAGATTATCGGGCCAACAAGGCAACACGATCCTTTTCTATTGCCTGTGTTAGGTTTATATCAAAGAGCTCGCACCGGATAGGAACCTCCATCTCATAGAAGGGGTTCTTCAGGACATAATCAATGTACAGCTCGTAGATGTGTTTTAAGAGACCTTCCATGTGCTGCGTACCAGGCTCACTGAAAATACACCAAATCTTCGTGCAAAAGATTGTTGCTGCATTATAAACCTGCAACAAAAGATAAACAGAAAGAATGTTGGTCATAACTCATAAAAACTTTCCATCACAGAAATAGCAGAAAATATCAATTCATTGTATAAACTAAATCGAAAAGACTCACTTAAGATCAGAAGTTGCATCCCAAGAAAATACACCATAGCTTTGTGCAAAAGATTGTTGTTACTGCATTATAAACCTGCAACCTAGCATGTTCAATCTTTCGCCTCCGGAACTAGCATGCTCCGAATTCATGTCTTCTTTTATCAAATAACCTGTTGTCATAAACGAACTCATTCAGCAAAATTTTCAACATTCAACACTTTCATACTAGAAAATTTTCAATTTCCAATTTCAACTCTAGGGTTTAAGTCTTTAAGAACAATTCATGTTAAAAGCAAGAGAAAATTGTAACTGAAAGCTTACTGAGCAATTCGACTCAAAAGCCTATCTTATTTCCTCTATTTCAATTACATATATAGACTGCACTTGGAACAGCTTTTACACAAATTAAGGAAGAAAATCAAAACAAGACTCCTACTCAACTTCACTCCTAAAGACTTGGTAAACAAGCTGACTTCCTAAGAATTAGGATACCCAACGTACCCAACTATCTTATTCAAAACCATAAAGTTTAACAATTCATGTATATTTAGATTGTGTATTTTACAATCTCCATCTCATCAAGAAACTCGAATGAATTCCATTGCATATATACATTTAAATCATACACATTTAGTAGCAATCACACAAAACCCACAAAATTGTAAATTATATGCGAGTCATATCTAAAAGATCTACTCTTTAGCTTTGTAACAAGATTCGTAAAATAGAGAGCAGAAAAATGATGGAGAACGAGAGTCGTAAAACTAGAGAGTTGAAATTTATAGAATTAAAAAAAAAAACTCACTCGGCTAGCTGCTACTGCGAATATACACAAAAATTGGGGGTCTGAGAAAGAATGCGTCTGTTTGTTGATCGTATTTGAGATTTATCTAATCCTATCTGCTTCGCCAGCAAGCTCCCACTGTTCTCTTTCAAAAGTCTCACTCTCTCTACTCCTCTTATTATGATCCGTGGAAAGTGGCTGTGGGTACATCCATGAATTTTATTTTGTCGGAACAGACTCTTCCTTCAGGTTTCACAGATTACCCGGTTTCTCAATCCTATGACCATGATTCTCTCAATTAATTTCTTCGACCTCCTCACCAACAAAGTAGAAATTTCTGAACCAACCTATACCTCAACACAATCCCAAATACAATGGCCAGCCACCATGCCAATCAGGCCCGCCGTTTGCTGATCTCGGAGGAGGCGCCAATCTACAAGCAGCTCTTGACGCCGTTCCCCACCGTCGTGAAATACTGGACCCAATACGTCGAGAGGCCCAGAGGGCGGCGAACAACGACGAACAAGCAGCAAAGAGCAAGACGCCTCTCTCTCCTCGATTGCGACACTCAAGGACTAAAAAATCACGATGTTCCGTATAGATTTCGACGGATATTTTGGAAATTTCCAGAAATATCGCGATATTGGTGATATTTTGAGAAATTTTGGGTATTTTTTCTGGAATCTTCCGTCTCTTCCCAGTTCCCACTCTACCTTTCTCCACATGCAAAGTCAAGTAGTCAACACCACCCTTTCCCACCCCTTCTCACATGTGATCAGTAACATGCAAGATGCAACATCAACATCAGAACATCACCATCACGTGGGCCGTGGCTGAATTTCAAATAAAAGAATCAGCAAAGTCACCAAGGCTCGAACCCTGGTCACTCCATTGCTATTTAGAGCCTTGGCCAACTCTGCTGTACATACACTCATGTTATTTTTGCACCATTCTAATATATATTCAATTAGCCTACGAATCTGAAAACTTAGGTACATGTCCAATCAATAACTAACATAGAACAATCTATTACATATAGAGATGATGAAGATAGTGAAGATTTTGTACCTCATAGGTCTTCTACGTGGTTCTAAGTTACTCATGTAATTCAAGATGTAATGTATGATATGTATAAACAATGTATATAAGGCGTGATGGGCTAGCCTCCTATTGGATTTCCAGCTATCAAAAAAAAAATGTTTATTACAAATTTTTTTAGAGTTGTCGGTAATTCAGCATTTACCGTTTCATCTTAAATTATTACAAATTACTATATAACAATGTTTATTCAAGGTTTTGTTTTCATATATAGTAGACAACTGATAAAACAAACATATCCAAAGTTTCACTTAAAATTTCCATATGTTTCTTCAAATTTTCATCATTTTTCTTGATTTTTTATCGAAATTGATATATCATCGAAATTTCCTTCGAAATTTAGGTTTTCGGGACCATCGATATTATTTTGAAACCCGATATTTTAGTCATTGGTGGCACTCATGCCCGACAATGAAATAATTGTTTCCTACATGGTAACAATATAAAATAGTAAGCAAGCAGCCGGTCAATATTCTCAACCAATAGATTAAGGAGCATATATCCGACGGCCCATAAGATGCTGACGTGCCCAAACATGGTATGCTCGGAGCATTGTAGAATTTTCGTCAGTGGAATAATAAGATACCTGCATGACTGTACGTTCAAGGGGCAACTCTGAAACTTTCTAATTTCTATTCTCTCTCGTTCTGTAATCTCTACTGGTGTACTAAACTCGAAGTCAACGCACTACCCATTAACCCGTTCAAGATCGAGTATATTTTTCCTGGGAATCAGAAAGTCAAGTTAACTATATTGATAAGAAGATAGTATAGGATAATATAATTTGCCTCCCTCACTTTGTATGTGTTGTACAATACATACATATGGAGTGGTATTATATACGCGTATCGCATAAAGAATAGTTAGTTCCTAGGTGAGCAACTTAAGATATATAGAAGACCTAACCTTGCATTTGAACATGATGTCGACATGTACATATAATTAAAGATGGGATACACCAAATTAGGACATAATCTTGTTTCATTTTATTGACATACGTACTGAACCGTACGCAGTGGCGGAGGCAGAAACATATTGACATGAGGGCGGAAAAAAAATAAACGACTACAAGATAAAACTTCGATTAATGAAACAAAACTTCAATCGGTACATCTTATATCAAATAGATTGATCGATTTTCATTTAGTACATGAATTGAGAATAAAGCACCCAAATAATTAATATCCTAGACAACTGGAAGTAGATTATCTGAGGAATCAAGCTAACATGCAAACCGAAACCATCTGATCCAAATACAATAATAAAAGTATATCTTATTACCAGAGCAAAAATGAAGTTTCTTCCTCTTTCTATTAATGATGGTATCATCTTTCCCTCTCCTCCAAAAACCATTTGTCTGATCATAATGATGAAGCCACATATTAACAATATGGTTGCAGGACACCCATCTGCTTCGATCAAAAGAGAACAAAAGCTTACTTGTAGAATGAAAATCTACATCTTTCATTGCTGCCGTTTTCCAACACTCAGTAAAATCTGAATCTTTTCAGTTCTCGTCTTCAATTTGGAGTTTTGGGCAATAGTTATTGGAAAAATTTGCATCTTGCTTGCTGTAGAAGGGGTATAGAAACGATCGCAAAAAGTACAGAGGGGTACTAGATCAGGGATAGGAAGATACAAATGAAAGTTTTAATTTTTCAATCGGGTCCATTTAACAACCGAAGCAACCCAAAAGATCTTAGTATCAGTAAGCTCTATACACGATTTCTACTTCTCCTTTAAGATGTGAAAACCTTTGTTGCAATACATAGATACGGTAGTTGAGTGGAAGGCACAGGTGAAGAGGAACCAGAATATGAGAAGTAGATAGAGGTGTGGATCAGTGGATGCAGAATCCAAATCAAAGGGTCGCTTAAGCAAGGGATACCAGAAAAGCCAGCATGCAAAGGGAATTAGATCAAGGAAGGAGGAGGAAGGAGGAGAACAAATATTTGAATATTGATTGTGGGGGCAAACGGAGACCGGTTCCACAAAAATTTAAAATCAATGGGGGCCACTGCCCCCACTCGTCCCTACGTATATGTAGCTAGGAGGGAGAGAAGGAGGAAATTGAGAGAGCTTGAGTAGTTAAGAAGATGAAATTCGCTGATAGATATCAGCAATTTATGAAAGAGCAAAAAGAAGAAGTACCAGTCATCCGACTAAGCAATCTCAAGGCTGTTTTGAAGAACTGTGAGATCAAGGACATGCACCCCAAAGATAGAAATACTGAAGAAGACTGTGATTGTCCAGGTGATCTGAATTCCATATTTTTTTCTTCATATATGTTGCAGTATTTGTATTTCCTTTTGTTTCTTTCTCATATTTCCCCCTTCTATTAAATTGTTTTGAGACTTGAGGTCATTCATGAAATCATGAGTAGTCAGAAGAAAGATAAACTCCATAATCCATTAATCATTAGTACTCTTTCTGTCTCCTGAATTCAAATAAACGTAGATCGTTCTAATATTACCAATCTTCTCTGAACTGGAAGAATTCTTTCCGATTCAAGTATTCAACAAGAACTTTCTTTTTTCTTTCTGATGTTGAAGGGAATGTGTAATGAAGTAAAAGTCAACAATACAGTCATGCCCACTATATGCGGTCTTAACTCTTGTTGAGAAGAGGAATTATTCTGTGGTCCGTCAACAAGAGGAATTATTCTTGTTGAGAAAGATGAGTCAATTTTTTCATAGTGTTGATCGTAATAGTACTGAGAACTAACAACACTATGTGGCCCGTCCAAAAAAAGCTCCTCCGAATCAATTCTACTAGAAACCGGTCACACTAAGAGAACAACAAACTTAGTCAAATGAATTTTTGTCTATAGTGTTGTATGTCTAGAGCTAAGATCGATATTTAATATCCCTAACCATTCAATTTTTTTTTTTTTTTTTTAGTATGTGACAGGACATTTTTCCCTTCCATTCTCAAGGACATGTCTGTGGTAGTGAACTTCTTTAACAAGCGTGCACAGGAGTTACTATACTCCCATTTGGCTTCTGGCTTTAAGAAGTACATTTTACGTCTTAAAAGGAAGTTAAAGTTGAAAGCAAGCCATGAAAATATGATAAAAGAAGCGCAAGACCTTGTAGGCTACGCTACAATTACTGCTTTTGCTATACAGAAGATCCTAAAGAAATATGATAAGGTCTGCGCTTTCACAATTGATGGTTATAGGTTTTAACTAATTAAAGTATCTAGCTTCTATAATTTTAACAAAGCTTACCATGCTTGGGACTGGATTATGTAATTCTGCAATCATATATTAGATTCAATTCAACAGTTGAAAAAACATCATATACTCCGAAGCATGATAAGAGTTCTCAGATTTTGAACTGAAGTTGTTTTTGCAATGACTCTATTGATTTGGTACATATATGAAGGTTCACTGCTCGAAGAAGGGACAAAGGTTTAAATATCAAGCTCAAACTATGAAACTTGAGCTCCTAAAATCCCCATGGCTTTTGGAACTAATGGCATTCCACATTAACGTGAGTAAAAACAGAGATGAACGCAAGGCGATTTGGTTTGTTGACTTCTCGCTTCACAAAGATGATGAGCACAGACCACTGTTTTTGGTTAACCTTCCCCACTCAATAGAGCTGAATCTTGATCTAACATGCCCAATTTGCTTGGTGAGTAAATTAACCTTTGAAATTAATCAATTAATTATCGTCATCATGCTATAATTGTAATTAATGGTTCATAACAACCAAGTCTATTAAGTGCATCAAAATATACAGTCGATTATTTTGTGATTTTGTTTATGCAACAGGACACAGTCTTTGATCCAGTTTTCCTCACCTGCAGCCATATACTCTGCCATATGTGTGCTTGTTCGGTTGCATCAGTCACCATTGTTGAGGGACTACGGGCTGCAACTTCTGCAAAGAAATGCCCAATTTGCCGAAAGGTATGTACGTAATATTAATTACAGGGTTTTGTATTTCAATTAATAGAAATCGCTTATACATTGAAATCATAAAAATCAATCCCGAAGCATAAAATTTTGATCTATATATACACAAAAGCTATCCTCCCGAAGGAAAAAAATGAGGCAAAAATTGGCTCAGCAGAATCAAGAGGTCCGACATATACGCTTGAGCTTTAGTTGTTCAAGATAATATACCTTTTGAGTTTACAAGAGAAAATGCATGGATGTGCATGGTAAGATCCTTTTGAATTAACATATAGTCAGATAATAGTTTTGGTTCATCATAATTTGTTATCTTATATATTATCTTTAATCTCTTAAGTTTAGAAAAAGTTCTTCATAATCAAGTTACAAGAACTAGCACCATCCCTTATCATGCATGGAGTAGACTTCTCATTTACATGCGTACGTGTATGTGTGTACTCATGATCGATTTATTCAAACTGAAACTCATTGATTTTTCATTCTGAACAGGGTGGGGTATTTGGAGGCGCAGTGCAGTTGGCTGAGCTAAGCATGCTACTGAGCCGAAGGTACGTAGTTAAATAACAATAGTTGCTATGTTACAAGATTAATTCAAACATCGAACAATATAGATTGATCTTTTGAGCTAGCTTGAATGTAAACATACTGTTTTTATTTATTTGCATGTATAACGTAGTATGCCAAAGTATTGGAAAGGACGCCTTCAGAGGGAACGGCAAGAGCGAATCAAACAAGCAAAGGAGTTCTGGGAGTCTGAGTGTCGTTCATTTCTGGAATAAGAATGAAAGTCACTCCTAGCAATTTGCTCATTTGCTGTATAAATATTCGTAGCTTTCTGTTGGAGTGAGTGACCATTTCTTATTAGGAATGTAATTAGTCTAAATATATTATCACTTATTGTATTTAGTACTTACCCAATATATACTTATAACCTTGGTGTATATAGAGAACCTCCTAGTGAGATAAATAAAATATCACGTATTCACTCAATTTCACTTTCTTGTTCTCAAGCTGGTATTGTAAGAATAGAGTTTGAACATGAATACAATTTACATAAAGAATGACAACTTATTATTGTTTGCAGAATGAGTAATCCGAGATAAGACATGACTCCTAATCCTTGTATAATTATGTTTAAGATAAGAATCACACTTATAGGAGAGGAGATCTAATTAACTTTAATAAACATCAGATAAAACTATAGTGTAGCAGTTTGAATAGAATACATAAGCCTCTTAGGGGAGGACTCTATTGACTCTGTTCACTATATATACAAGGTCCCTGTGACCTCTCTAAATACGAGCTTTGCAAAATGCTGCATATTACACTCATTGAACTAAACACTGCGTTTAGAAACTAACATAGAATACTCCTAAGCCAAACAGGAAAGTAATGATGACTTCCATAACATCCCTCCACCCTTCAAAATAAACTTGAGCTCAAGCTTGACTGCATAAACAACTTGATGCTTACTGTGCTGAAGCTCCCTTCTCATTGCTCACATGTGGATCAAAGGTGGGGTACCTCATCATGATCTGTTCTGCATCTTTCCATGTAGCTTCTTTTGGTTAGTTCCTAGCCAATGAATGAGCCATTAAGTAGTTGCAGCACTATTTTTCCTGAAAATTCTTTTTTCTAGCATAGCCATTGGTTCCCATTTTGGATTCTCCGGATCCGTGATACGAGGCAATTGAGGCTCAACTAAGACAGTATTCCCTAATTTCTTCTTCAACAATGACACATGAAACACATTATGAATTCTTGCAGTAGTTGGAAGCTTCAGTTTATAAGCAACATTTCTCACCTTCTCAATCACTTGAAATGAACCATAATACCTTTGTGATAACTTGTGAAACTCATTTTTGTGCATAGAGTGCTGCTTATATGGTTGGAGCTTAAGATAAACCCAATCATCAACTTCAAATTCCCTTTCAGTATGTTTCTTATCATAGAAACCGTTCATCCTGGACCGTGCTAACTGCATGTTCCTCTTAATGGTGGCCAATAATGCATCTCTACTTTTTTGTTGCTGATCAACCAAAGCTACTGAAGTGCAACTAGATAAGTAGAGAATAATAGATGGTGGTGCATAGCCATAAAGGGCTTGAAAAGTAGACATCTGGATTGTAAAATGATAAGCTGAATTGTACCACCATTCAGCCCAAGGTAAAGGCTGAACCCAAGTCTGGGGTTTTTCACCAACCACACACCTCAAATACTATTCTAAAGTCCTGTTCAGATTCTCAGTCTGTCCATCTGTCGAAGGGTGGTAAGATGATGACTTACTTAGCTTGGTTCCCTAGAATTGAAAGAAAGATTTCCAAAAAAGGCTAAAAAATATTGGATTCCTGTCAGAGATAATATGTTCTGGCATTCCATGCAGCCTGAATTTCATGAACAAACAATTTTTCTATAGATGCAGCTGAGTATGGATGAGCCATTGGAATAAAATGACCAAATTTTGTCAACTTGTCCACCATAACCCAAATCACTGTTTTACCTTTAGAATTAGGCAGACCATCTATGAAGTTCATAGATATATTAGACCAAGCCTCTTCTGGTATGCTATTAGGCTGTAACAGACCTGGAGGTTTAATTGTCTCATAGTGGTTAACTTAGCAAGTATGACATTTAGAAATGAAGTTTTTTATGCCACTCAACATACCAGGCCAAGCAAAGGTTCTGCTAATTCTTTTATAAGTCATGGATCTTCCTGCATGTCCTCCTATATGACCATCATGTAACTCAGTAATAATTTTCTTCCTCCACTCATTAATTTTAGTCACAAAAACTCTATCCTTATAGTACAATTGTGAGTTGACCAGTGTGTAGTGCTTCCAATTCCCAATACCTTGCTGCAAATCTTGTAACACCTTTGAAGCCAGAGTATCATTCAAGCAATCATGTTGTGTATCTTCCATAAATTGATGAACTGGCTGTGATATTCCAGTTAACACATATAACTCAAGTTTTCTTGCTATGGCATCAGAAGCCACATTACTCTTTCCAGCCTTGTAGTGGATGAAATAATCATATCCCGTTAGTTTGAGCAACTATTTATGTTGAGCAGGAGTTGTAATTCTTTGCTTTAAAAAATGTTCAATCGTTCTGTGATCAGTGAAGATTTTGAAGTGGTAGCCAAGAAGATAAGGCCTCCAGTACTCCACTACAAACACCATTGCCAATATTTCCATGTCATAAACTAATAAAACTT
Source organism: Rosa chinensis (assembly GCF_002994745.2). NCBI lineage: Eukaryota > Viridiplantae > Streptophyta > Magnoliopsida > Rosales > Rosaceae > Rosa > Rosa chinensis. The sequence continues at coordinate 23,945,231 of NC_037089.1, read as the reverse complement.
AGTGTTTTGGGGCTAATCCTTTTTTAAGAAAAGCAATTGGATGTCCTTGAGACAATACAGCTCCAATTCCCTTATTTGAAGCGTCACACTTAACCACAAATTATTTGGAAAATCTTGTATTGCTAGTACTGGGTAGAAATCATAGCTTCTTTAAGAGCTTCAAAAGCAAGTTTTGACTCCACACTCCACTTGAATCCATCATTTTTAAGCATATTAGTTAAGGTTTTGGCCAATTCTGTAATACCTAGCCAGCCCCAAAAAATCCTTCAGACCTTTCAATGTTTTTGGTTTTGGCCAATTCTTGATGCATTCAATATTTGCAGGATCCACATCTACACCTTCTGCTCTAATGATGTGGCTCAAATACTTCACCTGAGGCACTTCAAAGCTGCATTTACTTTCTTTAACCTTAGGAGCATTCTGTTGCAATTTCTTAAAAATCATTTGTAAATTAACCAAGTGACTGTCCAGATTGGCACTGTAAATAAGTATATCATCAAAGACCACCGACACAAATTTTTTTTTTTTTAAATATTCCCTCAACACATCATTCATAACTAACTAGAAAGTAGATGGTGCATTTGTTAATCCAAATGGCATCACAAGAATTTCATAATGACTAATGTGAGTTCTGAATGCAGTTTTGTTGACATTACCATCATCTAATGACAAGTGGCTGAATTGAGGGATATATAGTCCACACACATTCTCCAAGTTTCTTTTTTTTTTTTTTTTTTTTTCTTAACTAGCAAAACAGGAGATGAAAATGGTGATAAACTTGGTCTGATTATCCCATTATCTAACATCTCTTGCATAATTTTTTCAATCTCTGACTTCTGAAAATGGGGATATTTATAGGGTCTGACATTTATCGAAGAAGAGTTTGGCAATAGTTCAATTTTGTGGTCTTGTGTTCTTGCAGGAGGCAATGTAGTTGGTGGTTGAAACACCTCAGTATACTGTTGTACTAGTTTTTGAATCTCTGGGTGTACCGCATCTTTTGAACCATGCACAGTTACTAGACTAAGTTGTACCATGATAGCATCTCTTTCCCTCTTTAATTGTATGGTCATTGCCTTGCAACTGATCACATCAGCTTGTGATTTGGTCTCACCCTACAACTGGTATTTAATTTGACCACTACGAAACTGCATTTTCATAGTTTCAAAGTTTCAAGTTATGTCCCCTAATGTTCTAAGCCAAGTAGTTATGTCCCCCCAATGTTCTAAGCCAAGTAGCCCCCAGTACAACTTCCTACAACCTGAAACTGGTAGAATATAAAAATCAGCTGAAAATTAATATTTTTGCAGTTGCATTTCCACCCTTACCTAACCATTTGTCTACATTAGAGCACCATTGCTAGTCTGACCTTCAATGGTTTAATACCAACCACTTTGGTTTTTATGTGCTATAGCAGAAACTGATGTATAAAGTTATGGGAAGCTCCTGTGTCAATCAATACATGCACCTCCTTTTTACTCAGAAATCCCTTTAACTGCATAGTATTAGTGTTGTTCTGTTCACTCATAACCTATAGTTGTAATTCAGATTCTCCCAATTCTTCTATATTCAAAGTGTCATCAGGTGTAGGGGCTGTCAATTCCGACATGACTCGAAATCTGCACTATATAAAGCTGGTTGAACCCGCACGATCAAAAAGCAGGTCGGCCATGGGTCAACCCGCCATGACCCATTTAATAAATAGGTCGGCCACGGGTCAACCCGCCATGACCCATTTAATAAATAGGTCGGCCACGAGTCAACCCGCCAACATGAAATGAACCTGTATAACCCGATTATGCTATACTTCTTCTTGAAATTTTAGACGTTGGGAGTATTTGATCATAGGATTAAACAATTTGAAATATTTTACTTCTGTTGTAAATGATAATGACTATTCATACAATAGGTATTGCTTAATGTATGCAATTGACAAACTCGTAATGTACGCGATTGACATACTTGTAATATGCGATTGATTAGTATAGCTATTATGTATTGCCTTTTGTATACATGATGTAACCCTATATAAACCTCATGGTGAGATAAGTACAATACAATCATCTAATTCTCTATAACACGTTATTAGCACGATACTCTAACCCAAGCCCTAACCAGAAAAAAACCCTAACACCTGAAATTTCTTTCAACAAAAACTGCCACAAGCTCCTAGCCCTTGCTAGCCATACCTTGCGCTGCTCCTGCAGCCCTTGAGCACCCATGTGTCTCCTACTGCCCCTACAGCATCGTCGCACGCCTGCTGCCCCTGCAGCACCCTCGTTCCTGTGCAGATCAGCCTGTTTTCACGCCCAGAAACGTCTTGATCGGGACCTCAGATCAAAATTCTTCCTTCATAAAAGTTGTTCGTCTCTACCTCTTCTATCTGACCTCCAAATTTCAGCTCTATTAGAGTCGTTTTGAGATCTGTACATCATTCGAAGTGAGAGCTGTTCAGAAGCGAATCTGCTCCGAATTTCAGCAAGTAAGTTTTAAAGATTAAAGTTCCTACTTTCTTGTCTTTTAAATTCCTTTATTTTCTGTAGGATTTTCAATATACTAACATGGGTTCGATTATTTAATAAAGCGAAATTGTGGGGATTCATGCTTAACGAACTAAGAGTGTTCGTATAAACTAAGAGTGTTTATAATGCTCGGACTAAGAGCATCCGTAAGCATCAAATTGTGACCATATTAAAACATTATTGTTTGGTCTAATCCAAAAGAGATTCTTGGAAATTGTTTTCTTGGTAGCATAGCTTGGAAATCTTATTATTTTAGTTTTCGTGGAAGTTTAGCTCCGAAACTAATATATCTTCTCTTCTTATTTTCAGGATGTCGAATGAACCTAGACTCTACTTTTCCATGCTTGACTCAACAGGCTCGGATTACCACAGTTGGTTAACCGATGTTGAGAACCACCTCACTTCAAAGAGAACATTACCCATAATCCAGGCACCTAACCCAGATCGTCTGTTCGTGCGAAAACCTACAAAGCATGCTCAAGCAGTTATCTTGATGCGACGCCATATGGACAAGGCACTCAGATTGGAGTATATGTCGATCAAGGATGCAAGATAGCTATGGGTAGCGCTAGAATAGTGCTTTGGCAATGTCCAAGATTCCCTCCTCCCTGACTTGAAGGTTCAATGGAACAATCTGCGTTTTGCTGATTTCAAGTCTGTTACTGAATATAATTCAGAAGCTCTTCACCTACAGTCCATGTTGAGGTTTTGTGGACAACCTGTCACAGTGCAAGGGCTAATTGAGAAAACTCTCTCCACCTTCCCCGTTTAAGCCATTGTGGTATCAAAGCAATACCGCACTGAAGTCAATGCTGGATGGATCATGAGGTTTCATCAGCTTATCAATCTCATATCTATAGCTGAGAAACATGATCACATACTCGTGAGGAATTATAATTCAAGGCCCATTGAAACTAAAAGCGTTCATGAGGCGAATTATAATGCACCCAAAAGGAGCGGAACCCTAAGAATAAGGGATATGAGGGACATATGGGTCCATATAACCGCCCTAACAAGAAAGGAAACCGCAGGTTTGGTGCGGATACACGTGGTGGCAATGCCACACGTGGGAGAGGTGGTCGTGGTATCCCTAGTCGTGGTGGTGGCGCCATGGCTCATGGTGGAGGCGCCATGGGTCGTGGTGGCGGCACCAACCCTCCTAGGGAACGCCCACAACGTGCACCTCAGTTAAAGGGAGGCAACCACAATGACATGTGTCATCGATGTGGATCAAGTGAGCATTGGTTCAACCAATGCAAGGCAAGAAAGCAACTAGCTTCAAGATACAGGGCATACAGGGACCTGAGGGAGCAAGAAGTGTACCTTGTAGAAGAAGAAGAAAATGGTGGAGACATCCATCTCACCATAGAGGACTTCAAAGCTGACGATGAAGTGCACAAGGATGCCTCAGACTTTGATTAGATTAGTCCTTTTATTTTTCAAGAATTTTTGTAATGGCAATATGCCTTAGTCAATAAATAACAATTGTATTAAACTATTTCTTATGTGGTGCACCCAATGAAATATGATTTCTAGGAAAGTCATTGAGATTAATGGTACTTAAGAGAGCCTCGCTCCACCAACATCTCTCTCTACTTTCCTGGTCATATTTGATTGGAGTTACCAAACGGATAGCGTGACGACAATGTGTCTTAGTTTGATTTTATTTTGGATTAGACTTTTTGGGACCTTTGATGTAATCATTGGATATCTTTATTAATAAAATATCGTATTATTATTCGATGTCATGGACATGTTTTAAATCTGATCTTTATTATTTTTCAATATGTTTCCTGGAGAGTTGGAATGCCTTGTTGATAGGGCACCACACATACTATATTGTGACATAGGCAACTATTTCTATAGATGACGCCTAGTCGATCTTCTGTGACTACGATGGCTGGACCATCACAATTGATTCATGGTCGAGGACCAGCTCAATTTATGTTGCCAAATGGCACAAGTATTAATCTCACCGAAGCTCTATATGCTCCTAGGGCTGGAAGGACCCTATTGAGTTTTAAAGATATAAGAGCCAATGGTTTTCATGTGGAAACACATTGTGAGAATGGACAAGAGTTCCTTTGCATCACCTCTAATGACTACGGACATAAACGAGTATTAGAGAAACTTATGTGTCGATCTAGTGGGTTGTATGCAACCACTATTTGAGTTATTGAATCCAACCATATCATGAGAGATGACTTATGGGATTCTGACACATATAGGCTTTGGCATGACCGTTTGGGACACTCAGGTCGTGATATGATGATCCGTATATTAAAGACTTCACATGGACATCCATTTTTCAAAATGAAAAGAAGTCAGAACCAAAATTCGATCCAAGGTAGGGCTGGAGCCGCCTACCCCCTGCAGTCCAAAAGTGGTATTGACGCCACCAATACCTCCTTGGTTCCTTTTTCTACTTCTAAAGTTAATTGTGACTTCGTGGCTCAACCGGATACTTCCCTGGTTGCTTTTAAAGCCCATCTTTCGTTTTGCAAACCCTGCTTTTTAGTAAAATTAAGATCGAGAGACCATCTTATGCAAAGGACACTAAAGAAAATATTCCATTCTGACAAAGAATCCAAGGTGATATTTGTGGACCTATTCAACCAACTTGCGAACCATTTAGATATTTTATGGTGTTGGTTGATGCATCGACACGATGATCACATGTCATGCTATTGTCCACAAGAAATGTTGCATTTGCTAAACTCCTAGCACAAATCATTAAATTAAGGGCTCACCACCCTAATCATCCCATTAAGTCAATTCATCTTGAAAATGCTGGAGAGTTTACATCAAAAACTTTTGATGACTATTGCATGTCCATTGGGATTGAGGTTGAACACCATGTTCCTCATGTTCACACCCAAAATGGTCTCGCAGAAGCTGCCATTAAAAGACTTCAAATGGTCTCTAGAGCATTGGTTATGCACACCAATCTCCCTGTTTCTGCTTGGGGCTATGCAATATTGCATGCAACTGTGCTTATTCGTTTGAGGCCTACTGCCACTCAACCCTTTTATGCGTCCCAGATGGTTACTGGATATGAGCCTGATGTCTCACACTTACACATATTTGGGTGTACAGTTTATGTGCCAATTGCGCCGCCACAGCGCACTAAAATGGGTCCTCAAAGACGATTAGACATTTATGTTGGATATGACTCTCCAACCATTATCCGCTACTTAGAACCCTTGACAGGCGATCTATTTACCGCTATATTTGTGGATTGTCACTCTGATGAGACATTCTTCCCGTCGTTAGGGGGAGATAGGAACAATAATGTTCAACAAGAACGACAGGAATTGTCGTGGTCTGTCCCCACTTTGTCTCATCTTGATCCCCGAACCGCACAGTTCGAAATTGAAGTGCGGAGAATTCTTGATCTTCAGAACGTAGCAAACTCTATGTCTGATGCGTTTTCTGATATCGCTAAAGTGACAAGATCACATATACCTGCTGTAAACGTGCACTACAAAAAAAAATTCAATTGGTCACGGCGCAAGGCCGTCGCCGAAAGCCAAATTGCCGTCGCCAATGACCAACGGCGATGGCTAGGCGACGGTAATGTCGCCGATGTCGTTGGTGGCATCGCCATTGCTATTTGCGACGGCAATTTGGCCGTCGCATGAACTTTGGCGACGGTATTTACGCCGTCGCAAATAGCAGCAAAATGCATATCATTGATTTAAAAAAAAACCTGGCATGCAATTTTGCATACCAGATTTTTATTTTTGGACCAAAAGAAGCCAAATAATAAATTTTATATAAAATGCACCAAAACATGAATACCAGATTCAAATACATATATAGCTGATAACCCTGTTTGATCAATTGAACAACACTTGTCATCAATAGGGAATGCTTTCTAAGTACTTGGCAAAACACAGTACAACACCTTCTCTAATATTAGTGATGATTTCTACACATTTCCAATGAGATATTGATCGGTGCTGAAGATTGACAACAACAATTTTCTCCAGTTCTTCCACAAAATGGTCAAGTTCCTGCCAACGTGCTTTACCAATGGTTGTAGCTGTCAAATCACTACCATCTCTACCCAGCGTGGTCACTGCACATGATCTCCACCCCTGCAACCAGAAAATTAAGGGTGGTGTTAACAACTAGACCCTTTTTAGGAAGAAAATACATGTAAAATTTGGTCTGTTTCAGAAAGACCTTGATGAGATCCATGACCTCTAGGATAATAGAATCAGCCCTGCTCCACCTCATGGAAGTAAACATCTTATTATTGATCCCATTAGTCATTCATAGTTACAATTGATGAATATAAAATCTAGAATTCAAAATCTAATTAAAGACTAAGTTGCTGAAGAAAGTAAGGTATTTTGACTCTGTTAAACATATGGACACATTATTATACCTGCACAGCTGCTACTGAGGCCAGCAATGCTTCACATTTATCAAGCATGACTTTCTCCATTCACTCCCTCCATTCACAAACTAAAAACAAAATTTAAGGTTGAGACAGAAAACACATTTTACCAGAATGATTCAATTACAGAGACATTGTAACACTAATAATACATGCTTACTTTGTTTCCACCTCTTCGATCTAATTTGACAATGTTTGTTCATATTAAGAACAGTAGCAGGAGGTTGATCACTATACATTCTCTGTCTTTTTCTTTCAGTAGCTGCTCTTTCTTCATGATCATCTTGTGAAACCATCTCCATTTCTGGTTTTTTACTGTTTGCCGCCATCACTATATTGAAGAATTATTCTTTGTAAACACACTTTTACATATTGATCAATACTGTGATTTTACTTTAAGACACAAAACTAATCACAAAAGCGGTAATAAATGCTTACTTCAATTCCATCTTCTTGATCTAAGTTGATAGCCTGTGTCTTTATTAGAAACAGCACCAATAGTTTGGTCATTACACACTCCGTGTGTTTCTTTTTGAGTATCTTGACCTTCTCCATTATCAGCTTGTAAGTATGTCGTCATTTTCATTTTTCCACTCTCACTACTAGAATTATGCTCATAGACATCATGACAATTAAATCGGTGAGAAATACACGCGATGTAAAACAATGTCATTAACATCGATTCCTCAAAAACCGATTTATATGTATATAACTGACATCGGTTTTGAAATTAGCCGGTGACAAAACTTTTGTTTGAATTTTCAGAAAAATGCTGAGCGGCTAAGTTTAATTTTTTTAAAGAAGCGCGGGGAGGAAAAACTCATTCCCACACTTAGACATATTTGGACTAACATTGACTTCAGCTTGCCCTAATACTATTCAACCAAACCTCCCTTTCCTCCTTCGTTCTCCGCCTCCCACAAAAACCATCCTCCTCTTCGTTCTCCGCCTCCGACCATAACCCTCCTCCTCGTCTCCGTTCTCCGCCTACAATCACAACCCGACCCTCCTGGTCCTCCTCCTTTTCTGCCTTGGACCAGCTCCTCTGCTCGAAGATGGTGAAGAGAATCAGCCTCTTCGTTCTTCGCCTCCGACAAAAACCATCCTCCTCTTCGTTCTCTGCCTCCGACCACAACCCTCCTCCTCGTCTTCATTCTCCGGCTACAATCACAACCAGAACCGCTTGGTCCTCCTCCTTTTCAGCCTCGGACCAGCTCCTCTGCTCGAAGACGGTGAAGAGAATCATAGATCGAGGCCGACCTTTTGGAGAAAATTTGAGTTTTTTGTCATAGGTAATTGACGAATTTGTTCAATGCATGTCTTCGAAGGATTTGTGAGTCCTTAATTCACTGATCTGATTTTGTTTCTTATTTTGCTTCTAAGGATTTGTGTTTCATCTACCGAAGCTTTGTGGGCTGCAGTCGAGCTTTCTGGGCATTCATGTTCTGAGCTTTCTGGGCATTCTCCATATCTGGTTTGCTCTCTTTCGATTCTTCTCATTGTTTGTTATTGATTTTGGGAAAATTTTGCACTTTTGTTGAGTTATAGGTTTTGGGTCTTGCAGAGGAGGCTTCGAACTGTGTTATCTAGTCATGAAGGTTTCTGTAGTCAGGGCTTTGATGTTACTGTACTTGAAAATGGTAGTCTTGATGATGTGGGTATCCATGGTAAACATCAACTTCTGTTTTTTTTTTTTTTTTTGCTTTGCATTTTTGTTACTTTTTGGATTTTGGAAACTGGGTTATGCTGATCATACATGTTTTTCACTTGTTTTTACTGAAGTTGGTTTTACCAATACTTTTTCACTTTGTTGGATTCTGATATATTATGATACTGCTGTTTTAGGTTATTGGTTTCCCTACAGGAATATATTCAGCCTTGTTGATGAGTTGGAGATTAAACCCTTCACTAACTGGACTAAGTTTGCGCAATATTCAGCTGAGGGATTGGAGGTAATCAACACCTTTTTTGTATTGGCATTTCTTGCTTACAATGTAATTTGGATTGATTTTAGAGGCTTTGAGATGTGTTAACACTGGCAAGAATGTTATGCAGGTTGAATTTCCGGTATTTAGAGACCTTCCTTAGTTGCCAACTCCATCAGGAACCTTGTACTATTCACAGGTATATATTATTTGCTCACCCTCTTGTGTGCCATTTCTAATTCCAGTGGAAAAGTTAGCAGCCTTTTGGTGATGAATGAGACGGTATAATGTGCATTTCGTGCAGTTTGTTTAGTTTCCGTTGGTTGATAGATTAACTTCACTTCCTTTAATGGCTGCAGGTATAGTTTCCCTGCTTGGTTTTAAACTTTCAATGCCTAATGAGCAACCAATTATTTGCTGAAGGATATTGTATAAAATCCTAGTGAATTCTGTTACTCATATATCTTCTATCAAAATGTTACTCAATTGTTTTATTTGGAAAGGCAAAAACTGATTGCGGCGTAGAGTTGCTTGTAGTGTATGTTGAGGAAATTTTTGAAGGCATTTCTAATTCTTATGAGTCATGCACTTCCCAACTCATAAGTGCATATTCTTTGCAATAATCGACTTTGACAGTACTGATACCGCCTGGAGACAATATGACTCAAGTAAGGATCTCTATCACTAGAAGTAAGTTTCAGCATTTGGGTTAGTAATTATCACATATGTCTGAATAAATAGAAGTTATTAAGAGGTTTTACTGGTAGTTACTGCAAAGGAGCTCTTTACGCAGTTTGGCTGCTCACAAAAGCTTTATCAGAAAGTCCTAGCACCATTGCTTCAAGTGGGTCTGTTTGCACCAGCAGAACAATGTAGTGCTGCTGCTACTCTGAGCTTGCTATCCTACATCCTTACTCACCAGGTTTGATAGGTTTTCTTAAGTGTTCAGAATCATTTATAAAGCTCTCACATACTATTAGTATTATCTTAGTGGAGGCTGACTAATAGTCATAGGAGTCCATAATGAGTTTTTGACATCAAATTCTACCATCTTTGGAAAATAAAGACCGCAGCAAACTATCACTCTTGGAAATAAAAAAATTCATGACTCTCATAAAGTATCCTCTCTAAAGTCCTATGATATATTCCTTATTCCAAATACCACACAAGTCTCTACTTTACCTATACAAGATTTCCCCATAATGAGATTTCTAGTACACTTAGCATGGAATTATCACGTCTTTTTGTTATTGTAATAATTGTATTAAATAAGTCCATTCACTTGTCACTTTTCAATTGTATCTTCTCCTTCCTGATAAATGTAATCGTATATTTTTTTCAGAAAGATTTTGATCTAGTGTTGTGTTGTGGAACAACTAGGGAAAAGATCTTTAAGTCGTGGATGGAGTCTATGACAACCAAAGGTTGCAAGTTTGAGAAAGGTCCAAGTGTAACAGACCTTTTGCTTAATGAGGAAACTGGCTGTATTTCTGAAGTAGTTTGTGGCAAAGAAATGTATAGTGCTGACGCAGTTGTCCTAGCTGTTGGAATCTCCACGCTTCAGAAACTTATTGAAAATAGGTATTTTGTTATTGAATCTCAGAATGTTTTATGCAAATATCTGTGATCCAATGTTTATTAGAAATCAGGGTTTTTTTTTTTATTGAAATCAAATCAATTAGTATTACAAGACATAATAGTGTTACGTTTACAGTGAAACTAGGTTCGTCCTGACTATCATTCACATAGGGAAGTCCATATACTAGTTTTAGAGCTCATTTCATGTATAAGACTGTGAAGTGCATGTTAGATCTTAAATTAACCCTATGCATGCTATTTCTACCTTAATTAGCAGTACTTGATAGTGCAGTGTTGTGTACAAGGGAGGAATTTGTCAAGGTTCGAACCTGGCTACCATCGATGTACTCTCCGTTAAGCTCTGGCTCGATAGGAAGGTGAGTAGAGGAAGTTTAATTTTTAATTTTAACGTCACTATCTAGCTTGTCTAAATGGCTCTTCTCTACATTTTAACCTTTTCTCCTAATGTGAACTGGGGAATTTTACGAGATTCCTATGAGCCAAACGAAACTGAGCATGTCCTTTGATTCTAGCTTTTATTTCTACTATGCTTTAGATTTCAATTATGGTTCTAATGCCTACTTTGCTAATTAGGCACTTTAATCTGAAAATTTTAATATAAAAAGTCAGTCGATGGTACTTTTTCGGTCATGATTTGATGGAGTTGATTCTTTGTTGTGGACCACATAATCAGGTGAACATTCCAAATGCAAGCAATGCTTGCTCAGGTTTTGATGATTCGTTTGGGTGGTCTTTCTTTGATTTGAATGTAATTCATGATGACCACAAAGATAGTACAGTAATAGTGCTACAAGCTGATTTTGTGAGTACCAATGCTCCTGCTTTTCTTCTGATTTTGTAATTATTAATTTCATAAGTTCAACCGGACTTCTGTCTGATCCAATTTTCTTGTGCAGTATCGTGCCAATGAGTTGTTAGTACTGACAGATAAGCAAATAGTTGCCAAGGTGACATCTTACCTATCAAAGTGCATCAAGGAATTCAAGAATGCTACTGTGATAAATAAGGAGATTGGAAGATTTCCAAAATCCCCGACTCATTTCTTTCCAGGTATCAAACTTCATTGCATGATCTATGGCATCTTTTTATTGGACCTTGATTGTTTAGGATACCACATCGATTTAGTATGGTAATGTCTTTCTAATTCAATAATGTGAATACATAGGGTGTACCTAAACAATCGACATTGTGTTTGTGGCTATTATGTAATGAGATACATGAAGGAGATTATAAATGATGACACGTTTTCGTTTCCGACTAAGGTATATGCATTATAGTTGATATAAACTTTAGTTTAATTATAAATAGCACGTTTACCCGATGATTATGACTTACGCTATGAAATACATTCCTAGTGGGCAGCAAAGTCGACTCGGAAAGGATACACCCAACAACAACTTGACGAGGTGCGCATTGAGGTGCCTGACTATTTGCAGACTTTGCTATAGATGCTGACTAGCAAAGTGATTTTGAGTAAGGCTAGCTAGATTTTTCGTGAACCATTTTGGAGTAGTACATTGTACTATTGCAGCAACTGTGAACAAAACTACATGTACACTTATGTCAATGGTATGTTTTAGGCTAGCCTTGAAGTAGGTTGGGGTCTTTTTGCCTATTTTTTGAACTACTAACATCTTTGATGTTGGATACAAATTAATGCAATGCCGCATATTCAAATTATTTGGGATTTCATGTTGTCAAATGTGGATTAGATCAATTTTGTAGCAGCAATTACAAAGTTAGTGGACATCATGCTCATGTAAAAGACATGATGTATATACGTCTATTTCAAATCAGTATTAAACCTCAAAAACAATGTCATTAAAGAGATGATACATCAGATTGGAAACAAAAATCGATGTCTCTTTCTTTAGTGCACATTGAGTTATTAAGTAAGAAATGATGTAACACAACTCAATGGACATCAACTTATTAAGTAAGAAACGATGTAAAACAATGCAATGGACATTGACATTGTTTAAGAAACGATGTAAAACAAATCAATAGACATCGATTTATTAAATGAAAAACGATGTCTAGTATAAGTATGAACATCGGTGCCAACCTCAAAAAATGATGTTTAACAGAAAAATGGACATCACTTCATAAAAGGAAACGATGTTTAATAGAATAACGAACATCGGTCGCGTAATACAAAAGAATGTAGATTCAATCTTAAATAGTGTGATATATGGCAAGTACCCGTAAAGCTTATAAACAGCAGGCAAACTTCAAAAACACCGATGTATAAGAGAATATAACACATCGTTTCTAGAATGAGTAACGATGTTAAAATGAATACTAGTGTTGTTGGACCTATATTTCGTTAAGCCTTAAATGCATAAATATGAAGGTTTAACAATATCTAAAAACACAAATTTGTGATCATAATAGCAGTTTAACATCGATTCTGGAACATAATCCGATGTTTATTATTATATGGGACATCGGTTTTTAACCGATGTCTATTTTTTTGCGATCTTTTACATCACCCACTAACACATGGGTACAAATTTTTTCTTACATCGGTTTCTGGCCGATGTATATGAGAAAAATTCTAGTAGTGTCTTTTCTACCATACCTGAATCTATAGCAGTTGGAAAATTCAATAGCACACTGTTCACAGAATCTACACAATCAAATGAAGACAGTTAGACAATTCAACATCACCATGGTTACACAAACTATAAATTGAATACGAAAAGCACATAATAAAACTTTACACTCTGTACCTGAATAAAAGTAATGGATCAAGACAGTAGCAAAAAATAGACAAAGGAACAACGGCCAGAAAATGGAGCCCTGATTTTTTTGCATAAACTCTGCAAAGGAAAAACAGAATAATAAATAAATCTCGAAATTAAGTATAAAACTACATAAATTAACTTGAGTACAAATTTTATACAGCAAGAAGGTGTGGTTTTTTTGTTTTGTTTTTTTTTTTTGGGGGGGGGGGGGGGTGGGGGAGGATCGAAATTTTGAAACCCAAATTGAAACAATATGTAACATTCTACCCAATAATCAATCCAGGAAAACACAAACAATTATGTATTTTCATTAGGCTTTCTTATTCTTTTACTGTAATAACATAATATTCACTCTACTTTGACATTCTCAATTGGTCTTCAATATAATAATACATAATCTGATTAATCTGGCAGGTTTAAGAAAATTAGAGCCAACACAGAGAAAAAGGAAAACCTGGATTTGCTAGATGAGTTCAATTTTGGAAATATATATATATACATAGTACGTAGAATCCTGAAAGCATTTCTTCAACTATACTTTTTTCTAGAATGCAGATAAACATTAAATGATGATAATAGCATTCACATGACAATGGGAGATTTACCAATGAGAAACATGAACTGCGGAGCCATAATGTCAAACAGAATGATCAAAACTCAAATAACTACTGGGTTTTAACAATGAGAATTTGCAAAATATAAAGTCCTGATTCTTCACTATAGACTACCTTTTTTTTTCCCTTCTTTCTTCAACAAAAACCAAAATCATGCTTCTCCTCATAAGACACATTTGTTCTAGGAATTTCCAGCAACAAAAACTTGAATACAAAAATTCAATTGGAGAGGGTATGATAAATCGAAGTCCCTTATTAGGACAACTGCAAAAATAGATCTATTCCAGATAATGGCTCAAACTAATTAGGAGAAACAAAATGTTAGTTCCCTTTGGACTAACAATTCATGTATTATGCATGTCGAGATTGTGCTATCTATTCATATTATTATTGATCCCATTAGTCATTCATAGTTTCAACTGATGAATATATATACAAGCTAGAATTCAAAAACTAATTAAAGACTGAGTTACTAAAGAAAGTAAAGTATTTCACAGTTTGTTAATACATATGGCCACATTATTATACCTGCATAGCTGCTGCTGAAGCCAGCAATCCTTCACATGGGTCAAGCATAACTTTCTCTTACACTGCTACAACAAGTTCTGAAACCAAAACGAAGATTGAATAACAACTAAACTAATGAACATAAAACAGATTAACTACTTTGACCATAAACCAAAACGATAATAAAAACCTAACCTAAACTACTCAGATATCAATGAAATTTTATAGACACTAAGCTAACATACTAAACTGGATACCGGTAAATTTTTAGGATTTTGGAGATCATTTGATATGCTAATTAATTAAAAGAAAACAGAGGACAAAAACCTGCGAAAACAAAAACCAAACCCATAAAAGTGAGTCATGCCCGCAAACTCAACACTAACCCTAGAACCAATTCTGCCACCACCTGTATTCCCAATAATTCACTTTCAGATAGGTCAACAATTAAAACCAAACCATACCCATTTTAGCTATTTAAATCTACATTCCTAATCTTATAGTGATTGGAGGTCCTGAAAACTCTTCCTCCATAATCTTCAACTATCAACTTATCTGTAACCAAATGAAACCAATCTAAAAAACAATCTGACTATCAATCACAATGAAACCCTACAATTATTGTTCTGAAATTCAATTTCATATATCTATTTGTATATATTGAGAGTTTAGGGGCTTACACTGAACAGTTGATTAAGCGGCATGAGAGAGAATTAGAACTCCAAAGATGCCGACCAAGAATTCTAAACTGAAACCCATCTTAGCTCTGGTCTCCAGCTAGCTAGAGCTCCCCGGAAACGGACTCACCGACGTCATTTACGATATGCGACCCAGTTGACTCTTTTGCAGGTGAGGGATCTAGATATGAACGATACCCCCAAAGGATTTCCCCAATCTGGTTTGCCGATAAGGAAGAGCTTAGACAGAAGTATTGGCGGAAGATGGGATTTGCGATGATGGAGAGAGAGGGAGGACAAGAGAGATGAAGAGATCGGCCTCCGTTTTGAGAGAGTTTTTTTTCCTTTTTGAGCAGAGGGCGACTGTCGTGGTTTTCATACCATGGGAAGAATTGAAGAAACGCGACGGCATGTCTTTTATAGTCGCAAACTCTTAGTATTTTACTACGGCTAACTCTTGCCGAAGTAAACCATTGGGTTTGCTACGCCCAGTGGCAACGGCAGTTGTTACTGTCGCAAATATTTTGCACAATCGCGACCCCTCAGTTTTTGCCGTCGCATAAGATGAGGCATTGGTGACGGCAATTGAAGGCCGACGCAAATTGGTGAAGCTAACACAATTCTTTTTTGTAGTGGTGCCTGCAAGGATTGATGTCCCTAAAAATCATGGAAATGGCGCCACCCCTAGGGGTATTGGGCATGGCGCCTCCACCACTAATAGTGATGGCAATGTGTCTCAGGCCGGGCTCCCAACAAGGAAAGGTGGGAGGCCCAAAGGTTTGATGGATTCTCGCCCGAGAAAGAAAGCGGGTTTGGCACAGAAAGATCCATTAATGATCGACATAAATAACCCGTCTTATGAAGATATTCCGGATTATGGTTTTGTCCAAGAGACATCATTGTGGGACGCTCCGATGTTAGAACCAATTCCAGGGAATAGGGAGATCTCCATGAATTACACTAGTGTACATGAGACGTTGAATCGAGATTCTGTTATCCTTGATGATGTGTTTGCATATTCTATTGCTCAAGGAATTATAGAACACGATGCTATCGAACCTCGTTCCGTTAAGGAATGTCAACGAAGAGCAGACGGGCCTAAATGGAAAGATGCGATCCAGGTTGAATTGGATTCACTAACAAAGAGACAGGTATTTGGGCCTATAACGCTGAAACCCCCAGGTATAAAGCATGTTGGCCATAAATGGGTCTTTGTTAGAAAGCGTAATGGGAAAAATGAGGTTGTTAGATAGAAAGCCCGCCTTCTGGCACAAGGTTGCTCACAACCCGAATTCACCGGTTTACTAGTCATTTGGACGGTAAACAACTTTTACTTTCACTTTTACTGTCATTTCAATGCTTTTAGGGGGCCCTAAAAGTTGACTTTTTGTTTGGGTCAAAATTTGAGAAAATTTCCTTCATGAAAGTTGTAGAGGACGTTAAACCGAGCGCGTGCATATGTGGTACGTAAAAATCGGAGTTCGTATGCAAAAGTTATAAGCGAAATGGTAAAGTTACTGTTCATGGTAAGTTTCTATAAATAGGACGAGTTACTGTGGTAAGTTTCCATTTTCGGAAACTTACCGAGCCCTCTCCTTTCTCTCTCCCCGACTCTCTCTTCCTCTCCGACCTCGTCACCTTCTTCCGGCCATAACTCCTCCATCAGGCGACGGATTTTGACGTGTAAGATGTCGTTGGAAAGCTCTCTTCCTTCTCTTGATTTCTGGGTTCGTTTCGTAGCTTAATATGAACTGTGGAAGGTGCAGCAACGAGAAGAAGATGACGGTCACTGTAGCATTTTTGAGGCAGCGTCGATATTTTCCGATTCCGGCAGTCTCCGGCCACCAAATTGGCGTCGAAGGTTCGGTTTTTGACATAGATCATTTCCCCTAAGGTCTTTCATTTCAATTTGCAGTGTAGAGGTCGAATTAACAATTTCAATTTCTAGGGTTCTTGGAGTTTTCGGGAAAAATTTCACCGGCCTAATTGGAGCTCTTCCAGGTAAAATTGGAACTTGTTGTAGTTGAGAAAGAGGTTGGGTTTGTTGAGTAGATGGTGCTGCCAAATTTTGGTGGCCATCTGAGGTGGTTGCCGCCGGCGCGTGGGGCCCACGCGCTGCCACTGTTGGTGGCGCGTAGAGGCCTGTTGGGCTGTGTTTTAATTCCATTTTTTAGCCCATTAAATCCTATAAATATTGTAGAGCTTGTATATGAAATTTGGTGAATTTTGGAGAAGCTTGGATTTAATTATGAATTTTTGAAGTTTAGGGTTTCGATTATCGAATTACGAGAATCCGGCCGTCGGATATCTCTCGGTTCTGCCTTGGAACCTTTAAATTAACGAAATGGTATTAGTGGTATAATTTGGGTTGCATCCGAGGAGAAGTGGAGATGTAATTATGAGGATTTGATTTTGAGAATCGTATTTAATTGTCGAATAGTTATTCACGGAAAATAATTGTATACAGGGCGACGTACCGAGCTATTGCTCGACGAAGGAACTCGTATGCATGGTCGCCAAAACAGTATTGTGAGTGGACATTTGTTTTTAAATTAATTCCGCATGCAGTATTATTATTATTTTCTTCCAATTGAGATTTAATTATGTTTTGAATATTTGAGATTTAGTTTATCGAGATTTATTTATGGATTACTAGATTAGTATTGAAATTCCTTCCCGAGGGCTTTTAGTAGATTTTTGAGATAGTCATTCATGAGTTATTGAGTTGGGAAATGATTTTCGGGAAGTGACTGATTCGGAAAAATATTATGAGAATTATTGTTTTCGAATATCAGTTTTTATGAAGATATACGAGTGCGAGGGATTTAGCAAATATTTGAGCATGATTGATTTATCGAGATTTATTGGGTTTTGAATTCCGCACTTATCAGACTTGGGTTAGATGGAACTTTCTTTCCGAAAGCAATTATTGAATTATAGAGTATGTGATTATGCTTTCGAGGATTTATTGAGATATCGAGGATTGAGTTAGTGAGTTATTACTGAGTTATGCTTTCGGTGAATTATTATTGATTTATTGAGGTAATATCAAGTTTCTTTCCGAAAGCAAGTGATTGAAAGAGGTTATGTTCAGTTCTTGAGGAGGCTATTCAGTTTATTAAGGAGGCCAGTTTTGGCGCATGCGTATCTTACCTAGTTGGCAGTCCCTTCTAGGTAATAGTCTGGTTGGCAGTCCCTTCCAGACTACAGCTCGGTTGGCAGTCCCATCCGATGCGTCACCTGGTTGGCAGTCCCTTCCAGATGACATGAGGTAGCTAGTCGGCAGTCTCGTCTACTACCTGTGGTTAGTCGGCAGTCCCGTCTACTACATGTGGCTAGTTGGCAGTCCCATCTATCCACCGCCTCCTATCCCGGTTGGCAGTCCCTTCCGATGCGTCATCTGGGTGGCAGTCCCTCCTAGATGGCATGAGATGACTAGACAGCAGTCCTTTCTAGTCATCAAACGAGCCTCATGAAAAGGATGTTTTTATAAGGATTGAGGATGAGATTTTAAGAGGTTTCAAGATGTTCTTGTTATGTGATTGAGATTTCAGTAAAGAGGATGATTAAGAGTGTTTTCAAGATTGTTACTGCATGCGAGGTTTTAGAGAATAACTTGGGAAAGCATTAAGTTTTACTTGTTCATTTGAAATTACTTATTTTTCGTCCACTCACTCTAACGGATTTTAAATGTTTTCCCCTGGGCCCTTCGGTTTTAAATGCCCAGTTTGCAGGCCAGTTTAGCTTGAGGTCGAGCGTACTTGGGGTTGAGGCATAGCTGTCATAGCTTCCGCATTATAAAAGCATCGGTCATTTATCTTGCTTTCTATTCTCTTGTTCGCCTGTATATTAGATTGCTCTGATAACCTATGAGATTAATATTCTTAAGTTTCAGAATTGTTTGGTGATATGAGAGATGTTGTGATATAGGGAGCAGGGTGGCTCCAGGAGAATAAGGATGGATGATTTAGAAGTGTAATTGTTTTTCTACAGGTTTTGGGTTGTCCATTTTTAGGGGAAGTTCTGTCAAATTTTTGGTAGAATTTCTTCTAAGGTGGGCCCCGCATGGCCTCTTCGGATTTCAGGGTGAAATCCGGGGCGGGTCCTGTCATTGAAACAATCCGGACAGATGTGGTATAACCGTCTAAGTGACTACTTGATTGGGAAGGGATATGTCAACAATGAAATATGCCCATGCGTGTTTATAAAGAGGACAAGTTCCGGATTTACAATTGTAGCAGTTTATGTCGATGACATGAACCTAATTGGAATTCTAGATGAGTTAAAGGAAACTGCTAAGTGGCATGACATATGTGATGTAATGTATGTGTGCGGGTGCGTCTCTTTATTGCCGGTGTGGCGTAGAATGGGAATTGTGAATGAGAGTTTTGCTTTAGCAACTCAATAAAGCCTTGTATATAAACTAATGGAAGACGTGGCTAGATTCAAAAATTGGAGATTTTTAAGTGTAGGACTACAATTTTTAAAATCACTGCATAAGTATTAAGAAACAAAAAAGCCTTTGAAGAAAGAAGTAAACATATGAGAAAATTATACAAACAGTACCCGAACTAAGGCTGACTCCTAACTTCAGTATCCGACTATGCAAAACTATCAATTTGGTACCCCAAGTTAAAAACCTGACCCAACAATCGTACACGCCGTTATTAACGGTGTTAAGTATTGTGCCACTTAACACATTTTGAGGGATATTTTGGTCACTCCATGTCTTAATCCAAATTTTTTAAATATTTTTAATTCATTGCAACTTGGTTTCTCTCTCCTTTATTTCTCCCCATTTTGTTCTCTTCATCTTTCAGAAACACCGAGAACCCAGAATACGAGAAAACTGACACTCCCCCAGAACCGTTGTGGTTCCACCCCGATTTTGATGACCCCGCTGGCAATCCCCTCTTGGCCCGTTGAATCCCAATGTAGAGGCCGCCGTTTTCGGCTCGTAGGTTAACACAATCAAGTTGCTGGAGACGAGCTTCTTCTGGTTCACAAACGTGCTCCACCCGGTCGTCTACACTGATGGGTCGATGGAGTAGTCGAGCCTCGGGAAAATGGTTTCAGCGCAGTACTTTAGGACAAAGAAGCCGCCGCAATTGTTGGCATCGGATTGTGTAAGAGTTTTAGTGAAAGAAGAAGGCTTTTCCAGATTGTTAGACCCATTAGAGTCCACAGAGCCTTGGACCTGAGCAAAAAGCTTGTTGCTCTCGGAAGGGACCAGCCGGATTCTGGCGAAGACCTTGTCGGTTTTCTGGTCGGCCATGTATTCCCTCACTGTTCACCTCTCTCTCTCTCTCTCTCTCTCTCTCTCTCTCTCTCTCTCTCTCTCTCTCTCTCTCTCTCTCTTTCTCTCTCTCTCTCTCTCTCTACAACAGGGTTTACGAATTTCAGAGAGAAATTGATAAAGTTTGTGAAGGATTTGGTTATGTATTGTGTTTGTGAACTAATTAAGATTCCATAGATTGTTAGGATTTCTTGGGTTACGGTTTGGGTTAGTGGTGGTGGAAGAGGCAGACGAAGTGGAGGAGTTGGTTGTGATTTGGGTGGAGTTGTTGAATTGGGTTTGATTGAGAGAGTATAAATTTGGGTTGAAATGACCCAATTACCCTTCAGGTTTTGCCACGTGGCTGGGCTCTTAACACCGTTATGGACAGCGTATATGATTGTTGGGTCGGGCTTCAAACTTGGGTACCAAAGTGTTAGTTTTGCATAGTCGGGTACTGAAGTTAGGAGTCGGCCTTAATTCAGGTACTGTTTGTATAATTTTCTCTAAACATATTGTTGTGCCCCACAAACTAATTTTTTTTTTTTATATTGATCATAATTTTTTTTCTTCTTCCAGGAAGTGTAATCATGAGAGGTATTCCTCAATGGCTGGAAAGTAATGTGATTATTTTTATTTTTTATTTTTATAATTCTATTTTTGAGAAACTATGTTATATTTTCATTGATAAAACTAGAACGACATATACATTAGCTTTTCAAACTCAACCCATGTATTTAAAGGCCAAGTAACAATCAAACATGACAAATACTATTCATTAGATACATAGTGAAGCTCGCTTTAAGTGAGCTTTATATCAATAGAACACCTCGCTCCTCAAGGCAAAATCATTTCTCACCTACATCCCGCTGGGCATGCAGTTGTGGTACAGAACAATAAGGATTTCTTAAGAAGCTCATAGAAGCAATCTCACCAAGTTTAGGCTTGCAAACGACAAAACCAATATAATTGTCAATTTCAACAAAAACCTCGATCTGACTTTGCTGACATTTGTGAAGCAGTCCATAAATAGATCGACAGTTTGGACCAAAGAATGATCCAAAGACCTAAGTAGGTCCATAATCCAGGTTGGATCGAGCCAAGTTGCTGAGTAACAAGCGAGGATGGTAGGACACCGTACTTGAACGCCTAAACAAAAACATGCTGCAAGAATAAAACTAAGATATAAATAGATCATCTACGTACCTTCTTTTGAATCATAAATAGATTGTCAACCACCCAGATTCGTTCAAAGTGAAAGCAATGATCAACCACTTCAAACTTCTAGCATGTCAGAGGCTTGCCCAACAAATAGAATTGAGAAGATTTTTGAACCAAACTGCCTCCAATCCTTGTCAAATCCACCGTGCTATCTCCTAGCCACAACAAAGAAAGCAGCGAAGCTAATGATGATGGAATCCATAGTCGTCATGGGTAGAAACTTGTCAACAAGGAACTAGAGTTAGGATTTTGGTTTAGCCTAGAGGCTGTAGTAAATGAGAAGATTTTCTTTCCAAGAGTATCTCAGAAAGAGAAGTTGTTGCATCAAAGTAAATTGGTTGCTTACACCATTGCTAAGTTTATTGTCCAAAGAGGTCAACCATTCTTTTGGTTAGAAGATGGACCTAGTTAGCTCGTAAATTGTATTATCGGGGTTCATGTATTACATCTCCCTATACATAGTTCCCTATTAATAATATGGGCATAGGGTTGAGCCTTCTTATTCTATAGATGACCAAATATTAAGTATCGATGAAATATTGAGGAATAATATAAATAAAAATTTTGAAAAAAATATCAAAATACTATCAATATTAATAGACATTATCAACAAGGGTAAAGTTATGGTATGTTAATATTTCTCATACATCAACTATTTTTACCACTTTAAGGACTCGTGTTACCACTTTGAGGACTAATATTACTATTTTGAGGACTCATAAGGTAAACTAAGAAAATTTACCACTTTAAGGACTCATGTTACCACTTTGAGGACTAATATTACTATTTTGAGGACTCATTTTACTATTTTTAAGGCAATTGTATGCATGTCATACGTTAACACATTGTAGAATTTTCCTATCAACAAATATAAATCTTTGACTAGAAATTTACTAAAATAAAATTTTAGAAATTTACTAGTATTATTTGGTGTAGTGACATTAGTCTCCCATTTATAAGTGCAAGCTTGTAAATTAGACTCACGAAACACTAGTTACCGTGTATTTTGAGTTGTTGATGTGATAAAAGAAACTCAAAAATTGCCAAATTTAGTACAAACACTTAACTGTTATTGGTTACATCTAATGGCTCTCTCTCTCTCTCTCTCAAGGAAGAGGATCCTCTCCTAAGCCAAGTTCTCACCTGAGCTACCTAAGTTTTTAAGGAGATGGTGACACGTGTATTCTATTAGATCTAATGGTCTTCAAGAAGCTTAGCTTAGCTTTTTTTTTTCTTTTTTTTTTCTGTCTATTCTTCAAGGCCTTGGAAGCCTTCTGGGTTCCATTTCTTAATAACAATAATAATTCCCATGCCAACCTTTGAAGGAGAAGAAAGAACCTCCTCTCCAAGCAAAAGATCAATACAAATAGGTCTCTCGCAACAATTTACAGCAAAATTTCATCGACATTCTCTCAAATTTTACAAGCAAAGAAAAAGCATAACCCTAAATTTCAACTTGGACAAGGTATTTGGAAAATTGCAGTAGAAAACCTGGAATACGATGTCCTTAAATCCAAAGCCGATTATGAAATCTGGCAATGATCCATAGCACAGGTGACCTATGAATCTATGATCTATCAGTGTTCAATGGCAACAGAAACAGAAATAGTAGGCCCTTCAAGGCTTTAGTCAATCCAAGTCTTCCTTATTCTCTTAACAATTCAACCTCAACCTCCTTATTCTTTCTTGTCAATTTCCTCACAATTGTTGTCAGCTCCAAGTCTTCAACTTTCTTAACAATTCAAACCCAATCTCCTTACCGAAAAAATTACATGTGCATGTCTTCATCACAATCCCAAATCCAGTCATTCCAGATGGAACCAAACTATTGAGAATCGTTCAATATGTGAAGTCGAAAACCATAAATAAGCACAGCACACCAAGAGAAACAACCACAAAGATACGAACACAAGAACACAGATTTAAGGTGGTTCAACAAAACTTTTGCCTACATCCACCGGGCAGAAAAACGATCTTCCACTATATTTATAATGGGTACAACTAGAAAGAATAAGAAAACAAGGACTCTCTCTCTTCTCTTCCTATCTCTCTCTTCTTTGCCCTCTCTCACTCTCTAACTCCGAGAATGGAATACACTTTGCTCTCTGTCTTTGTGATGAAAAACCAAGAGCAGAATCCCTCCTTATATAGCCATAAGGATATCGGCTTTCTTCACCATCTAGGAAACTTATTCCTATTGGTGGTAGGCAATTATGCATTCTCCTTCTCTGTAATCAACAAGAAGGATTTTCCTTCCTCATTGGAACTTCATTCATCAGTAGGAATCCAAAACCTACTAGGTAAACAATTCTCATACTCTAAGACAATTGACTTAGAAAAGACTCATGGGCTGGAAACCCAACACAAACCACCTCCAATTAGACGAAATCCAAGCCGACCTCTCCATCTTCTTGCAACGCCAGCCAGAGATCTCTGTCAAATCTTACTATGTCACCTTTATCGTCAAATTCGCCGTCACCGGATATAAAATTCCTGTTCTGGAAATTGGTTTAAAACCTTTGTGCTTAGATATCTATTCCATTCGTTCTTCATCAAGGCTCCCTAATCCAGTTAGAGGGGTTGTGGGAGGCAAGATTGGAGGTTTACTTTGTATTGGTGCTGAGTGAAGAAGAACCAGAAGGAGACATGAGGCACTGCGCATGAAGGAAGAGAAGGATAGGGAAGAGAAAAACAAATGAAAAAGATAAACTAATAATTGTAGACATTAAATACATTATGGCCACGTGTCGAAATCTAATTAAAAGCTTAGGTAGGTTAGGAGGGGAAGTTGCTCAGGAGAGGATCTTGATCCCTCTCTCAAACCCTAGCTACCATGGCTTAAGACTCTATCAATGGTGTACGGCGCCAATACCAAGCAGACCAATATTCTCTGCATCTCGCTACCTTTGTGCGGTAAGCCAACGCCGACTTTGTTAGACAAATTTTATTTTTCGCTTTTTCTCTCCACGAAGACTCACCAAAATGAATTTCAAGCAGAGAATGGGGTTGTTGTGGGTGGTCTCTCGAATTGGCTATCAAAAGAAGATCTGGATGGCACTCGGCCAGGCAGGAGCGACTAAAGGATGATGTGAGACAGGATATGCAGGTGAAGACCAAATCATGGCACAAGCATGGCTTTTGTGCCCTAAAAACGGCGACGGATTTCTTCATCCTACTAGCAGATAACGTAGCGCGTTGCTTGGCTGACAATGTTGAGGCAAGCGGCGGGGTGCAGAGATTTGCAGAGGCGATGATGACATTAAAGCTATCGGTGCAGAGAGCAAGGTTTCTATGCAGCATTTTGTAGAGGCGGAGAAAGGAGATGAAGTCATGGTGCAATCCTCTACAAGATACTGCTGCCCAAAGCAGTGACGGGGCGGCACATTGCTGTGGCTCAGAAGTCTACAAATGCGGCAGCTGGTGGACAGAAGGCGGGGCCATGGTGAAGCGGGATCTCTGGTGCCCATTTCTTGCCATTAGGTGCCCAAATTAGTTTTGGGGCCCAACTCAGATTGGGTGGCCAAACCAAACTCATATTAGAGGCCTTCTGATGTGTTTAGGGTGTCCAAAACAGGTGGGAATGCTTTTTGGATTTGTGCCCACACTAATGAGTTCGAGTATTTTAGGGTTTTGCATTTGGGAGCCCAATGGATTAATTGTTTCAACTAAATGCGCTTTTGTTGATCA
This sequence comes from Rosa chinensis, assembly GCF_002994745.2. Classification (NCBI taxonomy): domain Eukaryota; kingdom Viridiplantae; phylum Streptophyta; class Magnoliopsida; order Rosales; family Rosaceae; genus Rosa; species Rosa chinensis. Next base: position 23,920,052 of record NC_037089.1, on the reverse strand, counting down.
TAAGCGGTGCTAGCAAATTTTCTGGAATAGTACTGAATTAGGATTTAAGCAATTCTGTGATAGCAGAGCATTGGATGTTCAATGGGTGAACCTATCTCTATGTACCACCGTAAATACAACCACCTTCTTGTTCTGTCTATAGATGGCAGCGAAATGATATGTAATGGTCATTCTGGCTTGAGGCTAGCATGAATTCTTTATGGTTTGATGACACTCCAAGAATGTTTATAGGATGTGTTACAATATGATTGTAATCAACTCCATTGAGTTCCAATCCATAAAGTTATTTCTTTGATTAAAAAAAACTAATGAAGAAATTCTTCACCACATCAAGGTGCTTCTTTCTCCATTTTTCTTTGAGTGGTTATATTCATACCTCTAAAATTGGTACGTAGACCTCTCATAGTTTTTAAACAAATTTAATCTCCACTTTGTCCTTCTTAAAAATTGAAAAAAAAAAAAAAAAAAACAGAATTACAGCATAGAAGAAAACCACGACAAACTAGAACAACAACCTAGATTTGCTTTCTCTATCCTATAATCGAATCCATCTCTTTTATCTTTCTCTACATCATGATTTGATGCAAAAGCTTAACCGCTACCGCCTTTGCTAAAGTTAGTCTCTAATATCAATCAACCTTACAAACCACCTTTTCTTATTTGTTTTCGCTTACCATTAATTCAAAGTTCCCAACTTGTGTGTTCCACTCCTCCGCTTCATCTTCATAAACAACCATTCCCAACTAAATTATCAAGTTCTTGCTAATTACATGTTTTCCATTACTATTTTTATTAATAAAGTAGCAAAGGCAATTAAAATGAATGAATTTTATAATCCATTAATTTTCACAGTTCGTGTAGAAAAAAATCTGGACTTCTCTCATTCAATCTAGATCGACCAAGTTATTAGGGTTGGATCGACCAAGTTATTAGGGAGAAGTAAAGATTGTGAATTGAAGGTGTAAATAAAAAATCGAAGGTGTGAATAAAAATAAATAAGGGTAAATAAGGAAGTTTAATGGTAAAAGTAAAACCAGAGGTCTAAATATCAATTTAGAATGTATGAATAAAATCCCCTTTTTCTTTTCTAATTAAAAGTAACAAAAAATAACATAAAAAATCAGAAATTTAATATTTGTAAAAATGTTGTAAAAAATGAAAATATTGAAGATATCAATAGTTTACACCTCAATAATTACCATATGATGCATCATGCTTGCGTCCAAGCGGGATGTGAAATGGACAACATTAGATTCATAAGAGTTAGCCATTCATTATCTATTATTGAATTATGTACCAAGGGAAGCTAATAAAGTTGCTCATGCTATTGCAAGCTATGTAGCCCGAACTGAGGGCGAGTACAGTGGTACAGGTCTGAGCCTTATTGGCTCATGCAGGTTGTCTTTAATGACCTACCTGTTCCTAGTTCGAATTTACCTGATGTGCGTGGTGTCCCTGTTACCCGGAATGTGGGTAGGGAGGGTGCTACATTCTAATGTAAACGTTTTAGTATGAATAAAAATTTATTTTTCTTCCTCCCAAAAAAAAAACCAAACTTGTTTGATCGATTTTCTTTATAGAAAGGGAAGCTTGCCGGAAAGAAATCAAATCATAGGACCCAGAGACATACTCGGTAGTTTTTTGATCATTTATGCCACTTTAGGTTGATTGATTGTCATCTTCATCATCAATAAACAATTGCTGGTGATTCATGAGATTATTAACTTGCATAGTTGATCAACTTGTTTAATATAGGACGAGCATGGTTCATGTGAACCTAAAGACACTTTTCTATTTGGTTCTCTCAAGTCTCAACTACTAATTAACCCCGGTGACTTTCAAGTTTCGATTAAGAAAAGATGCGTGGAGTTGGTAATTGTTGATTAGTTGCAAAGATTATATAAATTATACGACCAACACAATAACAGATTCCAAATTTGACTAGTTCCTAGATTGTTCCCCATGATAAAAGAGAGACATACAGAACCAATTACTTGATTGCAGTTACATAGAGGTCTACTAACACGGCTTTGTTTCAATAATACTATTCTTTTATTGACACATGCATTAAACAATTTTATTTTGGGTGGATCTATTCAGACCTCTCAATTTGATATTTGGACCTCTTTAAATTTTTGTTAAAATTTAATCTCTATTTTACCCCTGAATGTGAGAAAAAAGAAAGAGCGAAGAACTAGAACCGGAAGATCAGGCTTCACAACAGATGACACCATGTACAACCATCTTCTCTGGTCTTCCCTCCCATCTAGAAACTCAAAAAAATTGGTGTTATAGTGTAGCTTCATATCTTCGTCAAAAGGATAAATGTAATTTCAGATTTTACATTTTTTCATTATACTAATTCATACGAGACTATAAATTTGTGTAATTATGTATATATCAAGAAGAAAGTCTCTGGCTTTATGGGTTCCATATGCTTCAGAGCTTGGGTCCCAAATCATGCTTTTTAATATATAGGGTTTTGGCAGCCATTCACTGTTTGTATCTTAAACCAATTAATCACTTACGTTCTATATTTCATGTGCTTTGAATGATATATGAGAATTGCCATCTGCAGTAGTCTCTTGGAAAGCCACCATTGGAATGCCAAAGGTTGATTTCATGGTATTTTTGGCTGGAGATGTGTGAGAGAGATGGGAGAAGAACGCGGCTGTATCTATCAATCTTCTTCAATTCTTTGTTTTTCGTTTAAGTTTGTTTAAGGGTAAAATAGTGATTCAATTTTTAACAAAAATTAAAGGAGGTTTAAATACAAAATTTGGAAGTCTGAATAGAACCATCCTTTTATTTTTATTTTTATTTTTATTTTTACATTTTGGAGGAAAAAAAAGTAGGAAGTTACAACTGTAAGATTAGGAAGTTATATCCGTAAAAAGTGGGATGAATTTTTTTTTTCTGAATTTTTATTTTTATTTTTCTATTTACCATAACATCTCTCATATATTAAAAAGTATTTTAAATTAACCTATAGTCTAAGGATATTTACGTAAATTGATACCCACTTTAGCTAACAAAGTGGGTTCTCTTAATAATAGTATAGATGATACAATTGTCCCATCATGGAATACAGATTTAAGAAGTAATCAATATGAGAATAGAATGACATAATCAAATACGCGGAGGGTTTTGAATGGAGTATGTAAATTGTTTCATATCACTAGTCACCTGCAATATGATAGTTATTATATTTTGGCCATTCTATTTGAAAGTTCCGTGTGTAGGGCTATCAATGGGTTGTATCGGGTTGGGTTTGTGTTGAGTCAAAGTATTTGTCATGTCACAAAAGACAAACTCAAACTCAATCCATTTAATAATTGTGTCGAAAATTTAAACTCAAACTCAACTTATTTATTAAGCGGGTTGAAAACGGGTTACCCGTTTTCAACCCGCTTAACCCATTTAAGAAATATGTCATGTCGTGTTGGACAAAATGACCAAATTAAGGGTTAACATTGCGACCGATTTAACTAAAAAATTGCATAAATTGATTAAATTCACTAGAGAATTTATAGTATTAATGATGAAATTGTAACCCTACATTTATATATATATTAACTTTTTTAAATGGGTCTTCTACGCGGGTTATATATCTATAATATTATTAAGAGAAGAGAGCTTGCTCTCCAAAACTGAAATTTTTTACCAATTTAACCTTTATACATTAAAAAACTATTAAATATAATTAATCAATAAGGATAATATAGTAAATTGTAAAATAAAAATAAAAAAACAAAAAAACAGAAAATATGGTAGTTGTACGGGAAGTTTTTTTCCACTACCTTTAACTTCTCTCCACACACATAGTGGGTAGGCCCTGCTAATAATATATAAGTCGACTCATTTAATAAACGGGTTACATGGATTCACTTTGTGTAAGTGAGTTGACCAATGGCCGACATTTTTATTAAATAGGTCATGGCGGGTTGACCCACGATCGACCCGCTTTTTAATCGTGCAGGTTCAATCCGTTTTATTTCGTGCCAGTTTTGAATAGTATTATCAGGTCATGTCAGAATTGACCACCCTAACCGTGTGGCTATTTAATTGGTAAATTTTAGTTGAAAGACATATTATAAATATGTCAAATACACTAAACGTATTGACCAAAAACTTCACCGTTGTAGTTGAGGAGGTTGAAATTTCAGCATAAGATTTTTTTTCTTTTCAGGATGTTAGTATTATCATTTAATTAAGTTAAGAACATAATAAATCCACTATATCTGATCAGCATCAGTAACAGGTAAATGTCTTCTAAATTGAGGCAAAAAATATAAAATGATTGCATAGTTCTACGTATATATTAAAAAAGAAAGAAAAAAAATACATACTACAAAACAGTGGTACGTGTAACTCAAATTTTTTACTGCCTAAACATTTAACATTTCAGAATACATATTTACACCTACATAATTACGTATACGAATCAACTTTAAACTGGGTCTATTTTTTTTATGCAAAACTTGCATCGGTCAGGGCGGGGGGCTTAAGAGTTAAGATGGCTGCCTCTTCTGACTCAACTTAGCTGCGGCCATAAAATCGTGGATCCCACCTGACAAACATCACATAAGCAAGTTGCTAGTGGAGAAAAGAAAGCAACAATGACACTTAATACCCAACGAACACCCAAATACGACGTAGACACACACTATCGTTAATGAAGGTTGCATTATGTTAATGATACCAACTATTTACCGCTTATCCAACCACCCAAATACAATTCGATTCGCGTAATGATGTCCAAGACAAAAGCTACTAGAATATCAATATGCGTTACGGCGTTATCCGATCATAATCCTGATCGGCAAGGCAACAACAGCTCAAAGTAATTGTTGGCAACTTCATGAATCATGATGATGAGGGAACAAGGATTTGCCTAGTCCCAGCGAAAGAGAAACCGCCGATCCTATGAAATCACGACCAATGATCTCCGCCGCCGCTCTTGAACCTAGGGTTTGATCAAATTCGATCCATTAATATTGCATAAAAATGTTGTCCATTGATCGTTCTAGTTAATTTAGCATAAACTATAAGAAATACAAGTAGAGTTTTTCACCAAATTATTAAATGGAGTTGAAAAAGGAACGAATCATAACTAGTGGATGGGAATAGCATTGAAAAATAATCCCGCATGCGATTTGATTTCATTTTAGTGCTAGGTAGAAATGTAGAATGTGACAAGGCCCTCGCTCGTAATAATCAAACCCCACAACCCATAAAATTCAACTCAAACCCCCACCGACCTCCCTCTCTCTCTCTCTCTCTCTCAGTTCGATCGTATCCTCTTCTATCCAACTCCATGGGACGGAAAACAAAGATCAAAGACCTTCTAATGGGGGCAATCAAAGACAAAGCCTCTCAGAGCAAAGCAGCAATCCTCTCCACAATCAACACCGCTGCCAGCAGTACTCCTCAATCTCTCCACCTCGCCCTCCTCCGCGCCACCACCCACGACCCTTTCTCACCTCCACCCGCCAAACACCTTGCCGCGCTCCTCTCCTTCGGACACAGCTCGCGTGCCACCGCCTCCGCCGCCATCGAAGCCCTCATGGACCGCCTCCAAACCACCCAAAACTCCTCCGTCGCACTCAAGTGCCTCATCGCCGTTCACCACATCGTCAAGTACGGCTCCTTCATCCTCCAGGACCAGCTCTCCGTCTTCCCCTCCACTGGCGGCAGAAACTACCTTAAGCTCTCCAACTTCCGGGACAACTCTAGCCCCATTTCCTGGGACCTCTCGTCCTGGGTCAGATGGTACGGACAGTACATAGAAAACCTCATCATCACTTCCCGGTTCTTAGGTTTCTTCTTAGGATCGAACTCGTGCCTTGCCGAAAGAGACAGACAAGAAGAGAGAATCTCAGCGCACATGAATTCCGACCTGGTTAGGGAGACCGAGTCGCTGGTGAGTCTAATGGAAGAGATTTGCCGGCGGCCTGACTTTTCAAGTTTGAACGGTAACAGGTTGGTAGGCGAGATATTGGGTTTGGTGGGTCAGGACCAGATTGCCGCAATGAACGAGGTTTCGGTCCGAGTCAAGGAGTTTGATGAGAGACTGAGTTGCATGAGCTTTGGCGACTCGGTCGAGTTGCTGAGCACGTTAAAGAGGTCGGAGGATTGCAAGGAGAGGCTTCTGACAGTGTCGTCGGCGGTGAAGAGTGATTTGGTAGAGAGGTTTTGGGAGTTGATGAGAGAGATGAAGGGAAGGGTTAAGAAAGAGAAAGAGAAAGTGGGTGGTAAGTTGGTGGTGATGGCGGTGAGGAGAGACAGTGTGGGTGAGTCGGCTCGGTTTGATGACCGAGTTTTAAGGTCGTATGACTCGGTCCGATTCTCCTCAGGAAGGTTGAAGGTGAGCATGGAATCATGTACTTAATGATTTGTTTTTTTTTTTTTTTTTTTTTGTGAAATTATTGTGATGTAGATTGTGGAATTGTGATTTTTGTTATTTTTCTGTGGCTCCATTTGTCCACATTTTGATCCAATACGACACACTTCTTTTATTTAATCAACTCTTTTTCTTTTTCTTTTTTTAATGGTCATTAGATCAACTCAATCTACTTAACCAATATGTAAGAAGAGTGTTTCTATTAGGACCTCCAAATCTGCTCACTTGACCTCACTCTATTATGAATTATTAAATGACATATATAACCTACTATAAAATGACTATTAAGGACAATAATTATACCAAAAAAATATTATATTTATTTTATGTAGACTTTCCAATTCAATAATATTATATTGTATTCTTTATTATATCCCATATCAATTTTCATTTTCCAATTCACTACATACTCATTAAAGCATTCATATATATTTAATAAGAATTAAAAATATGATTAAGATAATGTGACATAAAAATGTATGATATATTGATATATATGTTGAACACATATTGGTGAGGGAAAACAAAATAAATCCTATTATAATTTATGACCTGAATATAAGTCTACCCATTATAATTGCAACAAAAAAAATTAGCAGTTATAAAAAATATATATTTTAATAATTAATCATGAGCTACAAAAAATAGAGAAAATAAATAAACATTAAGAAAAAATGATTTCTTCAGTGTCTTTAACAACTAAAATAAAAAGAAAGAAAAAACAAACCACATAATAGTTCATGTTATTTTCTTATTGATTAGAAATTAATTTTAAAAATCAATACCTTGTGTGTTGATTTATTTTATTTTATTGGAAAAGCGATTTATGCATGTTGTTTGATTAAGGTATGTATATGTAGTTTTTTTTTTTTTTTTTGGAGAAGGAGGTCAGCAATTTTTAGTCAATATGGAAAAAGCAATATTACACAGTGACCAGTCCATGTGGGGCCGTCAGAAAGAAACACCGCTAAACGCAATATCACTCCACCTATTGAGTGAAGCTCAGGGGGGAAGTAAACTAATAAGAAACTGACAATCACTACAACAGAAAACCTCATTAGCGAGGAACTTATTTCTCGCTGAAAACCAACATTTCCTCTCTATAGTATTTCCGCGAGGAAATTTTTTTCGTCTTCAATTCGTCGGAGAAAGCTCGTCAAGAAAAGTTTCAATGACGAAAAATTTATTTCCTCGCTAGATCTTTTTTGCGAGAAAATTATTTTTTCTTGTTGTTAACCTATGGCAACAATATTTTTCCTCACCCAAACTCATAATTTTACCTCGTTAAAAAATTTCAGGGATTAGAAAATAGTTGTTTAATATATTTTCTGACAAACTTGATTTCGTCGCTAAATTATGTATTTCCTCGCTGATGATTATTAGTAATTAAAAAAGTTTTAAATAATAAAAAATTTAAACTACTGCTTTTGCAACAAAAATATTTTCGTCATTATAAATAGTTTTGGGTGAGGAAGTTTTTTCTCACTCGAAACTGTTTTCAGCGAGGAAATTTTGTTTCATCGTAATATGTATCCTTTTAGCGAGAAAAAGTTATCTCCCTAAAAATAATCAACAACGAGAATTGTTTTTTCCATCGGTGTAGGAACTAAAGTTTATAGTGAGAAAATTCTCTTTTGTCGTTATTAAATTTTAATCTATAGCGAGGAAATATTCTTTTTGTTACAATTGTCTGCTGATTACAATATGACCTGTCAGAGGTACATATTATTTCATTCTACAAAGAGGATTCTTATTCAAAACTAGTCAAACAATCAACAAAATAATGAAGGAAATAAAAGAACATAGCAAGGATTTTGGAACAAAAGAAACTTATATTGCAGCAAACATGGTTCACATAGTTTACGGGACAAAACTCTCTTGGTAGTTCATTATTCTCAGACTTGAAGGAAAAGATCCAAACTTATATTTCAAAGACAAAAGCATTTACTAGCAGCTTTGGCTCTTGTTCATGAAAGCTTAAAAAGACAAGCCTTTCACTTCTTCATGCTCACAGTCCACAAGCTGCTACTCACTGAGACTCACGAGCTCCATTGTTGTCAACTAATGAGCTCCTTCTAGTGCAAGCTCCCCTCATCTACAAGATTACAAGCAATAAATCATATCCTAGTATGTGATTCTTGTTCCTACAATCAGTGTGAAGTGCTTCAAATAACATAACAAACAAGTCAATCATTTACACACATGCTAAAAACATAGAAATAAAAAAAAAAAAAAAACGATTGCAACCAAATTGATACAAGTCAATGATAATACAAAAAGTTCACAATTTTACCAAAAGTATTCTTATAATCAAAGTCACATGTATTTTAAATGATAAGGATTGCTGGAACCTTCAACCTTCACAAGAGTTCAATGACTAGGATATTGGAAAACAACATTCCACGAACAACTCATGAATATAATTTTAGAGACTGGGGATTTATGGAATATTACCATACTTACTCCTAATCAAAGTTCAAGTATGGAGCACTTACTAAAACTACTTCAGTAGTTTCATAGAATATTACAAAAAACATACAGTGGTGCACAAATACTTCTAAGAGGTTATCAGGCAGAGACTCTGAGAATTACCTTAATCATTAAGGCCACAGCTTAACCAATCACGGCTTGTACGGTGTCTGCAAGCCAACATTATAATCGAAGCAAAGAAACTAAGCATCTGAAAGTCTACAATTGGTCTCATGTTTTGATTTTCCCCAAAATTGAAGCGAGAGGCAAGAAGATCAATGATGAAAGTCTTTTGGCTTATCTGTTCTCTGTTCAAATTGCGGTACTGTACAGAGCATGAATAAAAGAAAGAAAGAAAAAGAATTGAACCTTGGCAAATCAATCTTAAAACATACATGGCAGCAAAATCACCTTTCAAGTAGCCATGTTAAACTTGGAGGTGGAGGAATGTTCAAGACCTGCAGACGACGACAAAGACCTTTAAAACATATATATTTGAACTATGATTGTCAAAATGTGCTGCAAGCTTACTTTAAATACGAGTTAGACAACAAAGACCAAGAAACAATGTCCAGGTGCTTTGAAGAATAATAAGTTTAATTAAGCTTTTATATTCTCTCTCACTTTGATCATAAGGCAGTTGTTTGATAATGCAAAATGGTGGTTCAATAATACAAGAAGACCAAACAGAGGCCATGCTAAAGTGATAAGTTCATGTCTTTTGTTTGGTGGTGGAAAACTGATCAATATTCATGAAGTGATAAATATACCTGAAGACAAAATCTCATATGCAATTAAAGCCTCATTATCAAATATGGTGTGTTGTAGCTTTGTTTATGAATGGGAGCTAAAGACAAAAGAAACCAAGAGTTAATCATGCCTAAAGAATAATAAGAGTAACAAAGCTTTGCAGTTTCCTTACATTGTTCATGATCGGTGGTATATTTAAAGCATAAATTGGTGTAGCGGTGCGATGCTCAGTAATTTTAATTGGTTTGAAAGAATGGTTTCTGACCAGTTCTAGGTTCCACAAGAACTGCTCAGGCAAACCAATACAAACTATTATGATGATATTAGGATTGCACATCTATTTCGCAATAAGCATATCAAAGCTAATGTTTCAACATCATTACACATTTGACTTACCTCTGCAACTAGCATTACAGTTTCGAAAAGGTCATCTATATTATTCCCTTTTAAGAGCACTAATCTGTTTAAAGACACAGAAGATTGGCTAAGAAAAAAAGTATAAGGCATAAACAAAATATGTATGTAAAGTTCCTCCACTCAAGCAATAACATACTTGGACTATTGGGACATCACCACCGCGACCTCCGGCATTAGACCAATTGAAGAAAGCTCTTGCATGACTCGTTCTGGATTAGCTCCATCCGTCTATCTGTTCCTTGGATTGACCTGCACTCAACAGCTCTTGGTCTTGGACTCGCACTCACTGGAACAAAATCAAAATTGAACCAACATCAATTAACAATTCAATTCGAATTGGGGGAAGAGAAAACCTATGAAACAAATTTCGTCAGATCTTGACTGATCTAAAATTTAGAGAAATCCGTTGTAGGTTAATATCTACGGAGTCTCGTCAAAACAAAACCCTAATTTATCCATAAGAAATTAAAGAGAGGAAGGTGAATTATTAGAATTTACCTTGTTCCAAGACCCTAAAGTATGAAATTCACAGCAAGCAGAGTACATAATTCAAGCCCTAATTTGATTGCACAACCCAAATTCTAAAGGGTCCAAGCACTTTTGAAGAAGTGGGAAGGATACCCATCAGGGGCCAGGACCTCCACCTAGTTAGAGCTTCTCGTACAATTACCGTGCTTGGATCTCACCAAAATTAATGGTGGGTCGACCTTCCGACAGTGTAGAGCCTCTATTCAAGATGGGAGGTAGGCAGATCATCTTTTCTATTAGGGGATCCAATTCCCAAAGCTTCCAAAGACGGTGGCGACAGTGAGAGCGGTAGCGAGGAGAGAGAGGGAGAGACATAGACAGCTTTAATTTCACTTTTAATTTTAGGGAAAAATTCACCAACGGTGTCTGGACACTTAGGGGACTTTCATAATGATACCTGAACTTACAAAGTTATCAATGTGATACCTGGACTCATTTTTTCATATCAATGTCGTACCTACGAACAGTTTCTGTCACGGAGCCGTTAAATTTTACACGTGCGATGCACGTAAGTCACTTAATAAAGATAAAAAGACCGATTTACCCTCAAAAATTTTTGGAAAAATTCACCAACGGTGTCTAGACACTTAGGGGACTTTCAGAATGATACCTGAACTTACAAAGTTATCAATGTGATACCTGGACTCATTTTTTCGTATCAACGTCGTACCTACGACCAATTTCCGTCACGGAGCCGTTAAATTTTGCATGTGAGTAACTTGATGAAGACAAAAGGACCGATTTACCCTCAAAAGTTTTTTTTTTCCTTTTCTTTTCTTTCTTTCTTTCTTTCTTTATTCTTCTTCTTCTTCTTTTTCAGATTCTTTATTCTCTCCTTCTCTCCTTGCCAACACCACCGCTTTCGGAGAACCCACCATCGAATATGCAGGAAGAAAAATGGGGGAGAGCCATAACAACCTCCACCACCGAGCAATGACGTCGTCCTCCGCTGCTTCTTGATTGGGTTTGGGGATAAAGATTGCTTCTTCCTCCACCACTAGCGAAATCGTGGAGGCTCGAGGCCACATTCTAAGGGCCACCGGCCGGAAGGACCGCCACAGTAAGGTCTGCACCGCTAAAGGCTTCAGGGACCACTGCGTTCGGCTTGCCGCCCACACCGCCATTCAATTCTACGACGTGCAAGACCGGTTCGGATACGACCGGCCCAACATAGCCGTCGATTGGCTCATCAAGAAAGCCAAGGCCGCAATCGACGAGCTGCCGCCGTGGAACCCGAACTTAATTTCTGTTTAGATAACATCTTCTCCGACGGTGCCGATATCCGCTGCACAGGACACTCAAAATGTGAGCCTCCATTTCTTGATGGTGGAGGCTCCGAGTTCTTTATTTGCTAATCGGCGAGGCGCAATGGTGGGCAGCAGCGGAGTGGCGGAGTTGGTGAATCAGAACAGCTCGAATTTTCTGTAGGTGAGGATGGTGTGGAGGCCGGAGTTAATGTTAATCTTTGTCTGCCTACAATTGCCTCTGATCGAAGTTGGGCTAGAGGCCGAAGTTGTCGGCTAGACCGGTGAAGTTGCAGGTGAGGATGGTGTGGAGGTGGTGTTGCATGTTGGGAATGACGGAGAGGATGGCGGGGTGGGATTGGAGCTGTGATTTGAGAGTGGAGGGCTGGCGGGTTCTAAGTTTCTGATCAATGGTGTATAAAAGGGGGTCGAAGGAGAAAACAAGAGTGGTGGTGGCTAAGTCGTCGACGGCGGGGATGAACTCGGAGTGAGCGGCAAAGCCTCAATGCACAATTTCAATTTGTTGTAAGATTTGAAGTGGGAGGAACCAGAAGCATCTGCGGTGCATGAAGGTGGATTGAGACGCAACAGCGGTGTTTGATCAGCGATCGGCGGTGGGAATAGGCCGAGCAAGATGATTTGAATCTTCATGATTCAAATCAGGGGAAGAAGAAAACAAAAAAGAAGAAGAAGAAGAAAGAAAGAAAGAAAAGAAAAGAAAAAAACTTTTGAGGGTAAATCAGTCTTTTTGTCTTCATCAAGTTACTCACATGCAAAATTTAACGGCTCCGTGACGGAAATTGGTCGTAGGTACGACGTTGATACGAAAAAATGAGTCCAGATATCACATTGATAACTTTGTAAGTTCAGGTATCATTCTGAAAGTCCCCTAAGTGTCCAGACACCGTTGGTGAATTTTTTCAAAAAATTTTGAGGGTAAATCAGTCTTTTTATCTTCATTAAGTGACTCACGTGCATCGCACGTGCAAAATTTAACGGTTCCGTGACGGAAACTGTTCGTAGGTACGACGTTGATATGAAAAAATGAGTCCAGGTATCACATTGATAACTTTGTAAGTTCAGGTATCATTCTGAAAGCCATTGATAACTTTGTAAGTTCAGGTATCATTCTGAAAGTCACCAAGTGTCCAGACATCATTGGTGAATTTTTCCCTTAATTTTATTCAGGTTTTTGAAAGCCCGCTTTAATTCAGGGTTTATGGTTTAGGGTTTAGGGGTTCTTAAGTCATGATAATGGCTAACTAAATGATTTTTAATTTGAAGAAAGTATTGTAGTATCAACATTTTAGTGTCTGGTGCGAGATTTTCTATGAAAATTTTATTTCAATGATCTGAATAGTTCAATCTTAAGATATCGCTCCTATATCCTTTTTGAAAATTTTAAGCTAAATTGAGTACCATTTAGTTGTTAATTATCATGAATTATCAGGATAATCATATTGAACATAGTGTGATCGATCATCTACTTTTCTTCAAATTTCTACATCTTAAAAGAATGTTATAAAACCAGAGCAGTTCAATTGGAATGACATAGTAAGTCATGTATAATACAGTAATATGCATAAAGAAGAGTCCCTTAGTGGAAACGTCAAGTATGCCAAGTGAGCGCAAGATCAATGGGAAGGAATTGGGGAGTGATAATAAGTTATTCAAATATAAATACACACACACAGGGCTCTTCTGGCGAAGGACCTCCTTTTTGACCATTTTAAGGGATTGCAATCAAAAATGGATCCCTTAATACACACACACACACATATACAGGGCCCTTCTACTAAGGGATCCCTTTTTTTGGTCTTTTCTAGGGATAGAGCATTAGACCAAATATTCGATCACATTTCGGCATCTCAACCGTTTAGTATTTAGGCTCTAATGTGTAGATCATTGTTGCAAATTTTCAACCGAATAGGTGATCGTTAAGGTATCATACTATATTAAATCAATGGACAAACGAAATCTGGCAAACTTGAACCATTCATACTTATAATCTTAAATCGTCATTGTGAATGCCTTAATGATAATTAATTTGGCTGAAAATTTGCAGAAGTAATCTACTCATTAAGAACTAAAAACTGAATGCCATATATATATATATGGCCCTTCTAGTGAGGGATCCACATACATACATACATACATACATACATACATACATACATACATACATACATACATACATACATACATACATACATACATACATACATACATACATACATACATACATACATACATACATACATACATACATATACTTGTATACATATATATACATAGATTATAGATATATATACATACACACACACACACACACACACACATATATATATAGAGGGCCCTTCCACTAAGGGATCCCTTTTTGGTCTTTTATATATACATATATATACATATATACATATATATATATATATAGAGGGCCCTTCCACTAAGGGATCTCCTTTTTGGTCTTTTATAGGGATAGAGCATCAGACCAACTTTTCGATCACATTTTGGCATCTCAACCATTCAGTTTTTAAGTCCTAATGTGTAAATCACTTCTCCAAATTTTCAGCCCAATCGGTGATCGTTAAGGTATCAAACTAGAATAAATCAATAAACGAAACAAATCTATCAAACTTAAACCGTTCATACTTATAATCTTAGGTCGCTGTTTTAAATGCCTTAATGATAATCAATTTGGCTGAAATTTTGCTTAAGTGATCTACACATTTGGACCTAAAATCTGAAAGGTTAAGATGTTAAAATATGATCAAAAAGTTAGTCTAATGCCCTATCCCTATAAAAGAACAAAAAATGGATCCCTCACTAGAAGGGACCTGTATATATATATATATATATATATATATATATATATATATATATGAAATTTTGTAGGTTCAAAAAACCTTCTACCAAAACTATTGCGTCGAAATTATTAATTTCTCGATAAATTTATCAATAGCGAGAAGATCATTCATTGCTAAAATTTCTATTTTAGCGAGGAAAACATTCATCGATAAAAGTCCGCTTTTAGCGAGGAAATCGTTCGTCACTAAAAGTCATCTTTTAACGAGGAAATCGTTCATCTCTTAAAGTCATCTTTCAACGAGGAAATCATACTTCTGTCGCCATACAATTTGGCGGGTTCGAGAAAACTTCCCACCAAAACTATAGCAACGACTTAATTATTTCCTCGCAAACTGCATCTTTTGGCGACCAAATGTTTCCTCGTTGAACATTGACATTTAGCAAGGAACCTATAGTTTCGTCGCTACTAGAGTTAGGGGGTTTTACATAATTTTTCGCCAAACAAATAACGAGAAAAGTGTATTTCCCTCGCTAAATGCTTCTTTTGGCGAGAAAATAGTTCCTCGCAAAACACGGACTCTTAGTGAGGAAACCATAGTTTTATCGTCGTTGAATTTGGCGGATTTTACAGAATTTTCCACCAAACTAATAACGACAAAATCATTATTTTCCAGTTGAATGTCTTTTTCGCGATGAAAAAATTCCTCACTGAAGTTTCCTATTTTCTCACTAATAACATGATGATTTAGAAGACCAAATTATGGTCACCTTTTTGTAGTTCGTTGTAGAAAGTGGTGTATAGTGAGGAAAATATGTTTCTCGCAAAAAACCTAATGACATTTAGTGATGAATTAACATATTCCTCGTAAAAAGTGACATTTACTGCGGAAAATAAATTCCTCGCAAAAAACGTGGTCGATAAAAAGACTTTCTGTTGTAGTGAATAAAATTTTTCCGCAGAATCTATCAGTAGACTCGCTGACAACCTCAGACCAATAATCCCTGCAGTTCCTCGCGGGCATTGATCCCAATAACAAATTAGGTATCGAGACGTAAATCGTCCTGGATCCCAAATCTTTATAGAAAATGCACCAGGATACCAAATCCGGATCCAGAACAAAGAGAGCCCACATATTGCAGCCCTAGTCAGCCCAATTAGGCCCAAGCCCAATCTGGAAAACATCGCAAAGCCCAAATATAATTGGGTTTTGCCCTTGCAGCCAACCTAGCGGAGCCTGTGATCTTGCCGCCGCCGCACCAACCCGCCACCAAACCTCCGGCAATCCGGCACCGCGGAACTAGTGAAACGTCCCTGACTCCGGTACCAACAGACGACCCAGATGGAGAGATGTGACGACAGCAAACACCTCGGGAAGCCACATATCCCTCAAAGAAGTAATATTCCGGCGGACCTGCAGCTTCCCCACAACTCCAGCCACCGTGCTTCTTCTCCACAGCCTGGTCCATTTGAATGTGCCCTCGTCGCCATCCATGGAGGACGGACTCCAGCCGAACCCGATCCAATCTCGGCTCAGTCGAAACCATGAAACGCCCTGGATCCCAAATCTTCCAACAACCAGCAACCACCAGTTCAGTTTGCATCCGAACGAAGCTCAGCCTCAGACCTTGATGCGAACCAAATTGAGAAGGAGAGAAAGCCCTCGATCTCGACTTTAAGTAGTTAAGATTTATAAAGTAATTAAATCATTTAAATGACTGAGTTTTTTATTTTAAAGATAATAATTTGTTTATGAGTGAGGTTATTTGAGGAACTTTAGTGAGGTTTAGTGAGTAAATTTAATATTTAAAAATTTGATAGGAGGTGTAAAAAGCATAGAGGTCAAGTGAGTAAATTTGAAGGTTCCAATAGAAAAACTCCGATAAGAAACCTAGTGTTCCCTTTCAATACTACAACTATATATTATATAGTGCTAGATCATAAACATTAGCCGGTGAGTATCTGATATTGGAGTCTAATGTAATATTTCATATGGTTTGAATTATCTCTGCATGCCAACAAAATCTACGAGTTCTAGAGTGGATATTCCGCACTATGCAAACAAGATCTTAAAGTATGATATTAATTTTAGATTAGATATTTTAAACTGTGCAATATTGCCGTACCATTCAAATGATACAATAGCAATGTTTTGAGTATCCTAAATTTCAATCAAATTTGAAAGTCTAAAAGTTTATCTGAATTAATTTTCAAAATACCGCTTAAAGTACTACCACTTAAGCCCTCAAAATTTATCTTAAATTAATTTTAAAATATATTTTTCGTATCTAAATAACTATAATGTTTGATCAAATTAAAATGTCTTATTTTTATAGTAGATAAATATAGAGATGCATTTGATGTTATGTACTTTCCCATAACCAACTTAGACAGGAAGCTAGACCCATAAAAACGGATTCAAATTTGCTCCCGCGATACCACCACTCAATACAAATTAAACTGTCACGTGTTATAAAACATAATTATAGTTTATCATGATATTTTATTAAAAAATTATATTTTAAGTATTCAATTAATTCTATATGACGTGACAAGTTTTAATAGGGTGGTGATATCACCACAAAATAAAAGTGGTGAGCAAATTTGAATCCCATAAAAACAAGTTGGGGGCGGCTTAGGCTTTTCATCATCAACTCTTTCATTGGCCTTTGGTTTTTCATCTTCAACTTCGAATCCGTAGTCAATTGTCGTAGATTCATACCCACATGAAGTTGTTTGAGTGCAAGGCCTGTGGTCTCGATGATTACAAGGAATATACTACAAATTCAATGAATAATAAAATCAAAAAAATAAACACACACACACTCTTCATCAACTGTTTTTTACATCTCAAATTATCGAAAATTATTCCGTATATTAAATATATCATTACCTAACATTGCCTACTGTTGTAGATTGTAACCATGTAATTGATTAGATTTTTTTAGGGGCCGTGACCACTTACCCGATTTTAGACTAAAAGTTGTCAACTTACTCCACTAAGAGTTTTTTAACCCCATTTACCCAATCTAACAACTATTGACAATTTTAATCTCATTTTAATTATTAAATTACAATCATCTCTCTCTCCCCCCTCCCCTCTTCGATATATTCTCTCTCTCCTCCCCCTCACCGATTTCTCTCTCTCTCTCTCTCTCTCTCTCTCTCTCTCTCTCTCTCTCTCTCTCTCTCTCTCTCTCTCTCTCTCTCTCTCTCTCTCTCTTTCTCTCTCTCTCTCTCTGTTGAGCGTAAATGTCACCCAACATAATTTCACTTGTATTCATTTAGTGAATAGAGTTTTTATTATTTTGGGTTCGACCCATTCAAGACAGAATGTGTCTCTTAATTACAATCCCTTGTTACAGGGAAACACCCTTTGATTCCATTTATGAAGAAACCAATTGATGGGATGTGTGTTTGTTTGTTTTTGCGGCTGCACCCGGATATTTGAATGGGTTGCCTACGTACCCTTGGAGAGGGATCAAGCCACTCGTAGTTCAAGAGTTCCAACGGGTGAATGACTCATTGGAGGGCTTTGATTTTTTGGAATGAGCGTAGTGTTTGGGATGCATTTGGTGTAAGTGAACCAGGGATTCGATTTTGTGTTTAGGACGCGGTTGCATCTAGATAAATTTGGTTTCAGATTGCCTACATACCCTTTGCGGGATCAAACCACATGTAGTTCCGGCTTTTGAGATTTAAACGGGTAGATGACCCATTCATTTTGAATTTGTGTTTGGGGAAGGGTTTAAAGCCCTTGGATTTGGTTTGGACTTTATTTGTGTGATTTGGGAATGAATTTGATTTTTCTGGTGTTGGGAGAATTTGACTGAAGTCAGTGATTCATTTGGGACTGGCTGAATTTGACTGGTGGAGTCAGGGATTCTGTTTGGAGTTGCGGTTGCATCTAGTGGGTCGCTAGACTGCCTACATACCCTGTAAAGGGATCAAACCACTGTAGTTCATTATTTGGGATTTTCGGTTTTATACCAATTTTTACTCAACGGGTGTATATTTTGAACTCGTCGAGAAAACATATTTTGGTGAACACCCAATTTTAGTTGAGTGTCCACTGATTTAAATTGGGCACCCGAACGTGCCGAGCTTCGTCATGGGCCCTGGATTTTGTAATGGGCTTTGTGCCACCAAACTAACTGGGAGTAGAGCTTCTAAACTTGTAGCAGAGCCCAATATGACTTGCAATGCATGAATTGATTTCCACACCCATTAGTCCACTTCTACAGCCCGGTTGAGCCCAACTCATGTCTTCAATTTCTTTCCCTGTTCGCAGTGTTAGAGCTCTTGATGTCGAACCCGGCATCGGTGAGGCATTTAACCATAATTCAATTCATGCTTTAATTAAATGAATCACCGACTCATGATTTGATGACAGCACCCTGTATTTTCAAAACCATGCTTTGAGATTTTACTTCCATGTGTACTGATCAAATTTCCATGGCTGCTAGTTAATCACTATTTTGTCTTCTTGCATCGTTATTCCACATTTTTAATGGTCAAAGTGAGAAGAATAAGGCAGAATTATGATTCCCCAAGGCCTCTCACGTTCAAAGCAATTTTGCAGCAACTTTGACAATGACAGCTTGGATATACGCATATATGTATATCTTAAATCCCGCCTTCTATTTGATCAGCTTTCCACCGCCAAAAATTTCTTCACATGGGACATTATTTGTCACCTTATGCATCAAAGCTCAAAGTTCTATTGCTTTTGTTTTTTTTTTTTTAACACCACCGCTTATCTTCTTCTGTTGCTTCAAAAGCTTGTCTACCATGATTAATTATTGGGGTTGTGCCCGTTTGCCCAAAAACTCATGGTATTTTGCCCATTCAATCCATCATCCTTGTATTTTGCCCATTTACACAATTTTTAGGTGAAAAGACTCATAAGGGTAGTCCTTTCTAAGTAGTGCCTAGTGTATCCTATGCTGACTTTTTGGGTCCAAAACTCATTTTTTCTTAGGAAATCTTGTTCTAACTTCTGAAAAAAACAAAACTAGCCTTCAACATGCCCAAGTTTTTCACCTAACGGCCTCCTGCCTAACGGTGATTTAACAGGCGGAATCACTGCTGCTTGTTTCTCTCCTAAGCTGTGGCAAGTTTTTCTTAAAAAACCAGGAATTCTGAACTTAAAGAAAGTATAAGATACTGGCTGAACATGCTTAAAGATAAGAACATAACAGAAAACTTGACTTGCTAACACTTAAAAACTGATGAAGTGGGTGAACACACTGAAATTATTTATATAAACATAATTACAAAGCTAAAATTTCAGAGCCTCATTCTCAGGTAAACAGCTAAGAAGCTGTTTAGCTATCCATAAGAATGATTACAGTACTTACTTGAAATGAAAGCACACTTCTTCACACAGGCAGGAAGGAAAATCACTCTGCTACTAGAACTACTAATCTGAACTGATATCGAAATTTTCGAATGCCTTCTAAAGGAAGCTAAAGCTCCTTATATAGGGAGCGGAACTCAAATTACAATTCAAAACAACAAAATGAACAGAACGACTCGGTGATTTCCTGCTTTCCTTAGTGCTCCTGCTGGTGGAGGTCGACCGGGGAAAAGCAGATTCTTTTAGGTGAAATGTTTTTCACCTGCTTTTTGAAAAGCAAAAGTCACTTTTGGGAAGAGTCCAAAAGAACTTTCGGTGTTTTCTACACCTGCTGCTTCACATGTTCTCGTCGGTTTCTGAGTTGTGACCGAGGACAAACGAGTCGTTGTCTGCCTGGGCCATCCTTGCTGTTGTTGTATTGTCTTCGACATCTGTATCAACATACATCTTGTAATGGTTGTCTGTTTCAAGCTTTTCCACCCATCGTAAGCATGCCAGTGTCGAATCTATCTCCTTTCTGGTAAGAGATAGGAATAAGTCACTGCTGACTACGTCAGGATGATCGTAAGCAGTGATGATAATTTTCTCTCCTGCTGCCAGGAAGGTATTGTAGGTATCTTCAGAGATGATCTTTTTGATATATTCTAGAGTCATGGCCTTCATCCATGGGATGCTTGAGTTTGGTTGGCCATTGTACCCTACACAGGCTGGTTGAAGATATTTCCTTTGAATAATTCTTACATAATGATAAGGAGGAATATATTCAATTTCACCGTTTGCCTTCTGGATCCATTCTGGAGGAGTGGATCTGAACTTCAGTCTAAGCATACAGTCCTTCTTTCTTACATTTTTGACTGTGTTGACAATGATAGGCGGCAAACCTTTTAGATCATCATTTGTTTTAGTCCACAGATTATGGACAAAACCATTTTCAACAAGCCAAAGCTTGTGTTCTTGAGGATGTTCACTCTGAACATTAACCAGGTATCTTCCAACATAAGGACCTGAAACAATAAAGAGAGTTGGAGGAACTAGGTCTTCTGGATTATGTCTTCCTATCAGACTATGGAATTCATGCCAGTCTGATTCATTGAGTGCCATGATAGGAACCCTAGCACTTTCTGGACTTTCAAGGAAGAGAAATTTTTCTTTTCTTACAGCACTCTGCTGTATATGGCTTTCTTCAAATTGTGGTCTGGCATTCTCATATAGTTCTTCAGCTAGTGCAAAGAGTGCCGGGAACATTAGACCACTGCTTCTTTCTTGAAAGGCAAATAAGAGATTATCTAGGATTGCCTTCTGGTGATAAGCAAGTCTCCTGCCAGTTCTGAACACAGGAGTATCAAAAGTTCTTAATTCATAATTAAAAACATTTATGACTCCAGTTGGAGTTGGTCTGCTTTTTGGCAAAGCAGCAGCCATCAACGGTCTTGATGAGCCTTTACCGTCTGCCGTTTGAGACGGGCTAGCCAATCCTTTACTCTGGGATTGGTCAGTTGAGGCTAATCCTTTAGGACTTAGCAGAAACCTTTTAAGAACCTTTTCTTTGGTTTCCATAGGATCTTCTTGAGGTTCATGTTCTTTCCTAGTTCTTCTGCTTCTGGGATTACGACCTTCGTCTTCTTCTCTTTGGTTGAACATTGCCATTTCCCTGGTCAATGCGTCTGGAAGATAATTCTTGTTACCTGCAATTAATTCAACATTATAATCATATTGGTTAAGAAATAATTGCCAGTTTGCTAATCTCCCTCTATCAGCAGCTTTATCAAGTTTGAAATTTTTGAAATTCTTTACTCTGGCACAATTGGTGCGGACAGTAAAGGGTTTTCCAAGAAAAGCTGGAGAATTTAAAATCGTTTTCTTGACAGCCAAAATTTCTTTTTCTCCTGTGGGATAATTCAGTTCTGCAGGGCTGAATTTGCCACTACAAAATTTGCAGATCTTTTCAATGTTAGTTCCAGGCGTTTTTGCCAGAACCACACCAGACCAATAATTATCGCTCGCATCTGTCTGGAGAATAATTTCATCATTTTCTTCTGGTTGTTGAAGAGGAGGGAGGTTTTTGCAGAGATTTTTTATCTGCTTCACTATCTTTTCATCATCTTCTGTGAAGTTCCATTTTCTTTTGGAACTTGTCTTAGGAGATAACATTGCTGTTAACCCCGAGATTTTGGGAATGAAATCTCTCCCATAGTTTATGACACCAAGGAATCTCTCTAGACTCTTAGCATCAGGAATTCTATCTGGAAATTTCCAGATCTTCTCAAGGATATGGGGTTGGAGTTTTATGACTCCATTCTTGATGTTAATTCCTAGGAAATCAACTTCATCGAGGATAAAGAAGATTTTTTTTTCTCCTAGGATAATCCCATGCTGAACTATCAGCTTTACTACCTCATGGAGGTGTCTCATGTGTTCTTCTCTGTTTTTGGAGAAGACCAGGATGTCATCTATGTAGACGACACAGAACTCCGCTACATGCTTGAAGATGTTGTCCATCTTTCTTTGGAAGATCGAGGGAGCTTGCTTTAGACCAAAGGGCATTACTAACCATTCGTAATGGCCTTGTGGTGTTCCAAATGCAGTGAGAGGAATGCTCTCAGGATGCATCTTGACCTGCCAGAAACCCGACTTTGCATCGAATTTTGAAAAGACTTTGGCTCCTCTGAGCTGGTTAATCAATACTCTTACTTGAGCAATTTGATAACCGTCTTTGACAGTCTTCTTATTGACGTCTCTGTAGTCAATAACCATTCTAGCTTTTCCTCTTAGGTTTTCTGCATGATTTCTCACGTAGAATGCTGGAGCATGATGAGGGCTAGTGGAAGGTTGAATCAATCTCTTTTTCAGGAGATCTTCAATATCTTTTCTGAATTCCTTCTGGTCTTCCTCTTTGTAGTGAGGAATGGCTTTGACATGACAGATGGCATTCATGTCATGTAATTTTAATTCACAGACCACTGGGTCTTTTTCCCAAAACTTCTGAGGGTCTACATCGATATTATGTTCGAGTAGTTTCTTGATTCCTTCGAGAGTGGGAATTTTCTGAGACTCAAGCTTATTCTGAAAGTGCTTGAGGTTGTGCTCATGGATGAAACTAGCTTCTTCTTCTTCTTCACTAGTTTCCTCTTCTTCCTCTTCTTCAGAAGATTCTTCAACAAGTAATTCTTCTTGTTGCTTGATTTGGAGTATGGGTTTGAATTTTGGTTTGTAGGGGGTAAGACCACCACTATTCTGTTGCGATCTCTGATACTGAGTAGTAAAACCGGGACCAACCACAGTTCTGGCTTGTGTGAGGCGGTCTGCCCAGAACACCCGTTCTCCTTTCCTGAAGCCGATTGCTTCTTCATCCTGAATGAATCGTTGTTGGAGAATAAAGTCATTTCCCAACAAGAAATCAGATCCTTGGCCTTCAGATTGCCAAACATTCTGGATGATAAATGTTCCTCCACCAATGGTGATATGAACATTTTTTGCTACTTTTTTCATGGTGAGATGGCTTCCATCAAAAGTAACACCAGTAGCTGACTTTTTCTTGTCTTCTTTCCAGAGTTCATCTGGAATTGCAAACTTCTTTGCAACAGTAAATCCCGATCCATTATCTACAAAGGCATGTAGATGATATTTTCTATGATCTGGGAATTTTAGCCCAATCTCTATGTAGTTGCTGTATCTACTGGTAGAGACGACCTTCGATTGATGAAGCTCATTTTCTTGAGCTTGTTCTGTTGGAATGAATGGTTTACATTCTTCTGGAATATGTTCCTGAGTGGGAGATTTATCATCATCCCAATCTGTAGGAATTATTTCTTTGATGTCTGGATTACTGAGCCATAACGGAGGGTCATATCTGACTTTATAGTCAAACTTGCCAGAAGGTTGGCCAAGTAGATCCCATGTTTCAGTATCTTCTTGTCGTTCTAAGAGATGAACAGTTTCTGGTGGTTTCACCAGTTCTACCTTTTCTGGTATTTCAACCAGTTCAACGTCTTCATCGACTTCTTCTTCATTGATGATTTCTTCCTTTTTCGAGGAAGAAGGAGGAGAAGGTTCTATAATTTTTTGGAACAGCGTTTCTACCTCTTTTTCTTCTTCGTTCTCTTTTTGTTCAGAGAAATATTCTTCATATTCTTGTTCAACCAATTGGCTGACCAGGCCATTCTTGGTTTTTCTTCTTGCTTCAGCTATGAAGCATTCTTTGTGATAAGTCTTCTTAGACTCTTCACAGAACATAGGGAGACCATTCTTTTCATGACATAAGCAATAGTCACAAACGAATGTACCAGGGTTCACCTGATAAGAAGACATTAATGCTTCTGTCTTGCTTTCCTCCCAATTTTTGATTTTCAAAACATTCATTTGTCTGGATTCGAAGTACTCTACTTCAGAATCTATCTCAGACTCTTCTGATGATTCTTCTTCTTCAGACCAGGCAGAGTAGACTGATCTGTCATCATCTTCATCATCAGAATAGGCTATTTCGTAGCCTTTCATATTTGCTACTTCTACTATTTGCTCATATTCTTCAAAGAGAGCTTTAGTAGATCTTTTACTCTTTTCAGGGCATTCGTTGGCATAGTGCCCTTCAGCTTTACATAACCAACATCTGCAAGCTTTCTTGCTTGGTTGTTTATGCTGATGAGTAGTATTCTTCTTTTTCTTGAAGAATTTCTTTTTTGGATCTTCATCCTTTTGTTTCTTGTAATTGGAACTCTTCTTGAATTTCCAATCCCTTTTTTTATTACTCTTTTTGAATTTTTTAGAGTAATATTTTTCTTTCTTTTTTCTGTGGAATTTGGATTCATGACATCCCCAGTTCGTGGGCATATCCAATATTCCATAACAGAAATTGTCAACTCCTTTGAGTTGTTTCTTGGCCATCTTAGCTCTAAGATTGGCTTTGCATTGCTCTTTCAGTAATTGTCGGATTCTGTCGGCAATTCCTCCAACTGAAAATCTTTCAATTGGTTTTTCAGCTATGCTTTCTCTCACAGCTGTTCTCCATGGTTCAGGGAGTTTTCTGTGCAACAGATTAACTAGATCAGTATTCTCTAGTTCACCAATTGTACAGTAATATTCCTGAAACTCATTCAGGTATTCTTCGAAATATCTCATGTCACAGATTTTGAGAGCATAGATATTCGACTTTGCCGTTTCTTTGGCTTTCTCACTCAGATTTGAAAGATCTCCACAGAACTGATCATACAGTGGTACTGCAAAATCGTACGGAGACTTTGAATTTTTGATTTCTTCAAGCCAGTCTCTTCCTCTGGTAGTTTCTTTGAAAGATAGGTAGTACTTTTTTGCTACTCCTGTGAGAGTAGTTTCATAGTACACCTGCAAATCTGGTGCTTCGAATTTGCCAAGGGTAAGTGCAGAGGCCATCATCAGGCTATCTACCCATTGGTCAATGGTTTTTCTTTTGTCTAGACTCTTGTCTAGATTTAACCAGATACCGTAGTTCGTGATAGGGACTCTAGGCAGATTATCCTCTGGGACAAATCTTTGGGAATTTCTTTCCCCTTTTTTACCCGTGGGGGCTTTTTGTAATGGGAGTTTTACTTTTCCTTTTTCTCTGCTAATGAAAGTTCTGGAGCTTTCTCCTTCTTCCATTTCAATATCTTGATAAGGAAAGACTTTTCTCGTCTTTCTGATTTTGAATTCTTTCATATCTTCGATTAGTTTTTCTAATCGTTCAGGATTTTCACAATTCTCAGCTTCTTCATAGAGATCATAGAGCTTCTCAGCTCTGAGCATGTGGACTGGTCTGCATAGATCTGCTTCCAGGTCTTCTTCTGATATTGGCTCTTCAATAGTGGGTTTTGTACCACTAACACTAGCTTCTCTGGTGCTGTAGCTTTTTCTCAGAAGACTGCTGTTTATCCTGAGGTTCTCAGGACAGACATCACTTTTCCTGTGATTGTCAAAGTTGAGGCTGATTTCTCCAGTTCTTCTACTCTCGTAGATTTTTGCTTTTGCTCTTTCCGGTTGCTTTTTTGGACCTGATAATTTCCATTCAATAGGAAATTTTACTTCATTCCAAGTAACTTTGTGGATCTGCTGTGAATGGTTCTTCTGATTGGTGAGGAATCCAGTAGTAAGACCTGGGATGTTTGTTATCCTTGTCTTAGGGGCTACTGTGGTACTCATCAATTTATAGTATATCCTGTATACTATTGCGAGTTCTTGCATGTCTTCTTTCATGGATATACCATCTGTCTTGACTCTCAGTCTGAGGCAGTGGGCTGCATCTTTCAAGCTGGTGGTGAAGTTGGGGAAGCAGTTGAAATATGCCACTTGGTCGCATAAGGATGCTTCGAGTGTTCCCAACAGACTAGCTTGGAAGTCTGTTAACCTGTTGTCCTGTAGAACGCATAGGACTGAACAGTTTATTCCTTCACGAGCGAGCAGATTTATGCCTACTTGGACTGCTCCAATATGCATAAATTGGTACTTCTTTGCTTGAGCTCTGGCTACTTCTGCTGGAGTTATTAGTAGAAGATCAGTCTCTCCACCTGCTGTAGCGGGAGTTGTAATTTCTAGTAGTTTAAAATAATGGCTATCCATTAAATCAAACTTTCCTCTTTTGTAGATCTGTTTGAAATCTAACTTTGGGATTGAGGAATTTTTTTACTTCTTGTTCGATTTCGTTGAATTCGAACTCTTCAGCATTTAGGAGTTGTACTCCTTTCTTCTTTCCAAAGATGCTTAACATCTTCATTTCTCTTTTTTCCGGGTTTTCATACCGGATACTAGTCTGGCTAGTAGATGGTTCCAGAAAAATCATGTTTGGAACACGATTTATGTCTGGTTTTTCTAATGGTTTGAATCCATTAGTTTTCTTTTTTACTGTAGGCACTTTCTTGTCCTTCAGTATATTTTTCATAGAATCCAGCGTTTTTTGCTGTTCAATGATTTTTTTACTGACAACTGTCAGCTTTTCTTCCTCCGTTTTTGGAAGTTCCTTGATATAATCCAGTTTGTTTTCCAATCTTTCCAATTGGTGGATTATAGCAGGTAATTTTTCTAGAGTCGACTGACATCTAGATACCTCTAATAACAGCTTCTGATGTTTCTCATCAGAAGATTTTAGTAGAGAATTTATTTTCTCTAATAACAATTCTGACATTGTCCCCATTAAGGAGGGGATCTCCTTGAGCTGTTTTACAAGCTCTGATACCAGTGATGTGCGGATCTAACCAATGCTCAAATAATTAAGAGGTTTTTGTTCTTCTTCCAGAACATCTAAGAGATTATCTATCTCTTCTTCTATTTGATAGATTCTAGTCTGTAGTCTATAGATAATATCCCAGTAATTGGGAGAATCTCTACTAAGATTATCTCTATAAGTTTTTAATTTTCTCAATTTCTCTCTCTCTTTTTGCAGTTCCTTAGTAGTAATTTTGCAGATAGCAATCAACTCAAGTCTATCAACAATCGAAATTATGAATATTAAGATTTAACTGTTTACCTTCGAATAGAGGATGCAATTTAGCTGCAATTATATCTAGACAAATAATTTTGAGATGGGCCCACCACGTTTCATCAAAGGAAAATAAAAAGAAGCAAAAGAATAGTAAAAGCAAGAGAGAGGGGTATCAATGGGATAAACATTAAGTGAAAGGAATAGTTGGGAGAAAAAGAGAAAACTTTTGGGTGATTGGGGTTGAAAATAAGTTGGTGGAGTGTATGGGGTTGTATTTGGTATTCTATGGGTAAGTGGTCATTATCCCTTAATTATTATATGACTTATTGTACAGGTGACAACTCAAGCCACACATTAATCATCAAAGTAGATTATTAGTTTTGTTTTCTTTTGGTTGAGAAGAGTCTACTACATTGGTGTTGGACTACGAATCTGGAAGTGCCTTGTTCCTTGTTCTTTTTTTAACTTTAAATAGGACAAAGCTGGAGCAGAGCATCCTCTGGGAGCCATGGTTTCAGATCGTCGTCTTCTCCTTCTTTTCCTTCCAGACCAATTTCTTTTTTCCTTTTCCTTGCCATCCTTTAGAATCCTCCGTTTGAGAGCCTTTTGTGAACGCCGCAGGTGCAAGCGCAGGCAAGGATTTTGGCAGCAAGTAGAGGCAGGAACTTTGACAGCAACAACCATTTCATCGCCGGGATTTGGTGGAGAAGGTGAGTCCCATGTTCTCAACAAGAAGTGGGAAAGCTTCTACCTCACAGCATGGTTTCAGTTTTCTGATTTGTTTCCTCCTCGCTTACAGGTTGCTTGAAGGACTTCCAAGAGAACATCAAGGGTAAGTTTTCCTCTCCAGCACCAACTCTGAAGATTTTTGCGGTTTGTCCTGCTTGGTCAATTCTTTGTGTGGCTTGTTGCAGGTGGTGCAAGGCCATTTGTTGTGTTGCGGTGGAAAGGAAGGCAGGAGATAGAAGGCTTTTGGTGGTGACCGTTGTTGGTTTGCAGAACAGATGACATGACATTCCACCGATTGGTCATACACTCGTGGATACACATGTATCATATACGAGATTGCGACCGTTCGGGGATCTCCATAGCTCCAGTGACAAGAGATGCTGCACAGAAAAAATGAAGTAGCATGGTAGATCAGAGAGGCCCCAACCTTTTCGTCGTTGGCTTGTCGGCTCCTCCTTAAAACTGCTGAACACTTCTCTTCTCTGCAGCAGGGCTTCGTCTCTTTCTTGATGTATTTCCTGTGTTGTTGCTTCTCTCCAGCCTTTTCTGCTCCTCCCTTCGTTGCCTCTCTGCTGCCCCCTTCACTTGTTGTAAAGAGCCTTTATATAGGCAACGTAGAAGAATAAAGATCATGCGGGTTAACCATAACTCTTTTTTTTTTGAATTTGAAATGATCTTCAGATGACGATAACCATTCCCATATTCAAACTTGTAACCGTGGGAACTATCCACAACTTCCAGTATGGAATTTGAATTTGAAAGCTTGATACAAAATGAGCTATCTGATTGCTACTTGAAAGAGAAGTCCACAAGTTCAAATGATCGTAGCTTTTGTTGTCCTTGCTGGATAGATAATTTGAAATCTCACCCATCTTGACTTGGTCTTGGATTTGCAAGAAGGAAGATTATCCAAAGTTCTGAATTTGAATTTTGATGCCTTGAGTATCAATCCACGTGATCATGCTTCGGAGATAATTAAGCTAAACCAATTTGAAAGTTACTGGACTCTCTCACTTTTGCGTCAAACCAATTTTCTCATTTTGGGTTTGTGAAATTTTTAGTCTCAACACTCTCATTTCGGGAATTCCGGTCCGAGATCAGTGAACCGAGTACCAGATCAACCTGGGTCAAGATCGGAAACCTTGAAATAACCCGACCCGATTCCACAAAGCTCCAGTCTTTCACCTTCACGAACCTCACAAGCCGGCCCTGGAGGCTCAGCCACTGCTTGCAGACCAGCGAGCTCAGCTTCCGATCCGGCTCCGGCAGCTTGGCCAGAATTTCGAGGAGGATTTGATTGATCTGCAAGTACTCCGGCCGATCTGCAAGTACAGCCATTTTCGGAGGCAAGGACTTAGCGAGCACAGGCAGCAGATCAAGGAAGCCAATGCTGTCGTGAAAACCCGAAACAAAGCGACCCCCCAACTGCAGCGGGGAAGCACCGGCAAAAAAACCAGCCGGCCTACACGCTGATTGGTGCCTAGAGCACTTTTTTTTTCTTTTTTTTTTGGGTATACTTTGATTCCGAGAATGAGGAAGGGAAAAAATAATAATAATAAATAAACATGTACAATTGAACATATAAATTGATCAATTGTGTCTGTAGTGTATTCATTTTGGTTTTGGGAGTTTATGTCATTCACTTGAGGGCAAACATATGATTATTGGAGGGCAAAAATATGATTATTGTAGGGCAATAATAAGATTATTGAGGGGCAATAAAATGTTTATTGGGGCAATAATAAGATTATAGAGGAGCAATAATAAAATTATTTATTTGGATAAACCTATGAAAGCTTTCAAAATTCAAAACAACTTTATTTTTCACTAATTATTGATCCCCAATACAAGTTTATTGGGAAGCAATAATATGTTTATTGGAGGGCAATAATATGATTACTGGGTATTATTGGGGGTAATAAAATCAGACGTCGGAATCCGGTAGCCGGATTCTGGATTCCGGTCACCGATCGCCTGATTCTGATAACCTGTCACAGAATTCCGGTCACCGGATTCCTGCGCCAGCCACTAGTCGCAGGATTCCGGCAAGGTCTCCTATCACTTCTCTCTCTAAGTGACAAAGAAGAAAATGGCAAAAATGTTCCAAAAATAAATAAAAAGAATAAAAAAAAGAATTAATTGGGTATTAGGGAAATAATCCCTTAGAGTGTTTTGGGTAAATGGGGTTAAAAAACTGTTAGTGGAGCAAGTGGGCAATTTTTAAGCTGAAATTGAGTAAATGATCATTTCCCCATTTTTTTATTGTGCAACGGGTAAACTCTAAGCCTTAGGTACGTAGTTGAATTTCCCTATTATCATGTGGTGTAACACAATAATGTACTCAAATAATGACTCCAAATTATCGAATCATCAAATGGCTTAATACTATACAATGCAAGTGTCATTATCTGATGCTCATCGCCAGCTTATCCCAATTCAATTCAATGCTGTTTTAAATGTTATGGGGCCTATTACATGAGAAGATGCTTCCTAAATATCCCGATTTCTAGCCCGAAGATGGTAGGATGACATGACCACTATTTATATGACTGGTCTGAATTTTGTGTGTTTTTTGAAAAAGATACCACATGTATTTGGTGTGAATAACTCTCACAACTTGCGTGTATGTATATTTATATATACAAATATATATACACACACAGCCTTTTTGTCTAAGGACATTCTTACCTTAAGTTTAGGTACGGATTTCCATTTTTTTGTCACTTTTTGATTACATATTCACATATTAACCGTTCAGTTTTTAGGAGCGCCGCCGTCGGAGCTTGATCGTGGAGAAAGGAGGGACGTCCGCACTTTTTCTGGGTTGTGGACGTCCTCTTCAGAACATTTTTGTGTGTGTGTGTGTGTGTGTATATATATATAGGCTAGATCAGAGGCGAACGTCCGCAAATATGCAAAATGTGTGTGTGTGTAGGCCGGATTAGATGCGGACGTCCGCAAAGATGCAAAAGTGCGGACTGCTTAAGGCGGCGCAGATGGTGGCGCTGATCTTACGGGTGCGAATCATGCCTCCATCTTGAGATTCTTTTGCCGGTGGACTCCTCAATGACGAGTTCGAAGTCGAAATTGGTTTGCTCAGAGTTTCTATAGAACTTCTTGCGTAGACTTGCGACTTCGATCATGTTGGCCTTCACCTTGATGGTGACGCTGTCCAGGGTATCTCTAGTCTCTAAGGACAAAACCAGAGCCTCCATCCACGCCTCCTTGAACCTCCGTGAGCCATGTCTACACTTTTGCATCAGGTGCAGATGTCTGCTTTTGATCCTCTGTGTGTGTGTGTATATATATATATATATACATATCCTATCCAGAGCGGAGCTCTGCTTTAAAAATTAACGTGTGAAGTTCAAGTTTTAGGTCACTTTTCGGTCGCATATTCACATCTCGACCATTCAATTTTTAGGTACTAGTGTATAGATGGTCTCTGCAAATTTTCAGCCAAAATGATGATCGTTAAGGCATTGATAAATGCCTTAAACCTAGTACGGTTCAGGTTGACAGATTTAGTCCGTCCATTGGTTTAAGCGAGTTAGATATCTTAACGATCATCAATTTGCTTGAAAATTTGCAGAGATGATCTATACACTAGTACCTAAAAACTGAACGGTCGAGATGTGGATATGCGACCGAAAAGTGACCCAAAACTAGAACTTCACACGTTAATTTCAAAGCGGAGCTCCGCTCTGGATCGGATCTGTATATATATATATATATATATATATATATATATATATATATATATATATATATATATATATATATATAAGATACATGACTTGAATAATTCTGAATGTTTAAAAAAAAAATTTGTTTTTTTGAAGAAAGGCTGATGTGGCTGCCTTTAAGTCTTAATTAATGAAACTGCATAATATAAAGGGGGAATTACCCATATTATAATAAGTATCAAGAGAACGTTTGCAATAATAACATGAATCTCGACTAAATCTATGTATTCTAACATCCACTGATTAGCAAAAAGTGATCTTCTGGCTACTTATTTGCTTTGATATAACAATGGCATAATGAAAAGATAACTCGATCATGAAGCTTCATTACAAAAACACAGCTTTCCTACTATGTTGTTCCTTGCGAATAAATTCGGCGACACTACATTTCATCCTGCCACTAGGAGGTTACAACAATTTCACAATGACCTGTCGAAACTCTAGATCAGACAAGGCATATTGAGTATGCGGGCGGGACAAATTCCACATAACCTTACCAAAGTTGGTAGGGAATTATTGTAAATAAAACAAACCATTGAAAATAAACAAAACTCGTACCACAAAAAATTGCCCAACAACATAGAACAAGCTCACCTCCCGGCTTTTCCATCAACCTGCACCTCGCACTATCAAACTCTTACCACCGCCACCGTCGAACCACGCCGCCACACAAAACCTTAGAGTAAGTTCACCAGTTAAGGTCACTGGGTCAATACTATTCACTACTTGCAACGATTCAAAGTGAGGTAAATTCTGGTCGTATGGCTTCTATTCAGACTTTGTGCTAGTTATGAATGTTTCAATTGGAGTTGCGATGAAGAACCTTGGTGTTGGAAGTTTTGCCAAATTCCGACTTTGGGCTGGTGGCGGTGCTGCCACTGTGGTGGTGTTTTCCGACGGTTTCCGGCCACCTTAGGGATGGTTTCTGTTCCTGATTTCGATCTACTCGTCGATACGAGCATTTCGATATACAATACGTAATTTTTGGAGATCATATGAGCATGTTAGGGTTTTTGTGATTTAGATAGTTTCGGTTATCGATCAGTGAGGATTTGGCCGTCCGCTCGACTTGTAGTTTTGATTTATTGACCGTAGAAGTGTTCCGAATACATTGGATGGTCTCGGATGACGATCCGACTGTTGGATCGTTGTATAATTTTGTTTTGTGAATTGTGTGATTTGTGTTGCATTGAATGTGACCTTGATGTGATTAGGTGATTGACAAAATTGTGTGAGCGGAGTATGGATGATTTTGTGCTTGTCTTAGTTTGTGTGAAGACGCAGCAGGATTTAGAGGTGAGTAAATCTCACGGTGTTTCAGTCGATAAATTAGTTATGTTTTATTTATTAGATTTAATTGTTAGTATGCAAAATCATATTTATCAAAATAAATTATTTGTTTTAAAATATATGAACTTGATCGACAACGGTTCATAGGTATGTTAAAACAACGTTTTGTTATAAAATGATTTTTGAGTAGTTAATTTGTAAAACTATAGTTGGTATTAGTGGCGTGTGTGTATATATATATATATATATTTATGTGATATATATATATATATATATATCTGGATAGTGTGGCATTGTGATATGTAGACTTTTGATGATTTATATTGATAAAAGAGTGATTTGGAGTTGTGGTGTGATAATTGTGAGTTGGAAGGTTTCAGTGGTAAACCTGGGTTTGTTCTGAGGGCCGGATGGTCTGAAGTCCGAAGGTTACCACTGTAACCTTGGGTTTGTTATGAGAGCCGAATGGTCCGAAGTCCGAAGGTTACAGTGGTACACCTGGGTTATGTTCTGAGGGCCGAAAGGTCTGAAGTCTGAAGGTTACAGTGGTAAACCTGGGTGTAATGATATCGTAAGGTTGAACCTCGGCCGAGGTGACAGGTTACGATTCAGTTAGAGCTCTAGTCTGTCTGCAATTGTACTTCTTGGGGGATAACTTTGTGTTATGGCACTCAAGAGTACTTATTTTTAAAAGAGAGTTTTGAGTGTTTGGGGTTGATGGGTGATCATCGATTTTAGTGTGAGTTGTTTGACTTCCTTATTGATTTTCCTTCTCATTCTATATGTTGATTTAATTGTAATCTCCTGAACTAAGTTATATGCAGGGATTATTGTTGTTTGTATTGTTTGTTTTAAATGTAATCTCCTGAACTAAGTTATATGCAGGGATTACTGCCGTTTGTATTATTTGTTTTAATGTAATATCCTGAACTAAGTTATATACAGGGATTACTGCCTTCTGTATTGTTTGTTTTAATTTGATCTCCTGAACTAAGTTTCTATGCAAGGATTACCGATTTTGCTTAATTCTTATTGTGGGTACAGTTATGGGTTGTGATCTGTAGTGATTGGAAAATGAATTGAGAGATAGAGCATGTGGGTTTTCAGTTGGGTTGAAATTATTGAGCATGTTATTGTTTAATTTGAACTTGACGTTTTTGTTGTGATAATTGCATATTGTTTTGTTAGACTAAGATGGTGAAAGCATTATTTTGTGGAATTAAATATTGTTGCTTTAATTCTTCTCACGAGTTGCGAAATTATAAGCATTAGTGATGTGAATCACTTGAGTTTACTTATACGAGCTTAAAAAGCTTACCGGGATTGTTTTGTTCAACCCGGTGCACTATTCTATGGTGTAGGGTTTATTGTGCAGGTTAGAATATCGATTAATAGTCGTCAAAGCTGAGGGGTACGTTCGGTAGCGTGGACGTCAAAGGGTAATCTTAGTTTTAAGTCTTCCGCTGTGTAGTGAGTTGTGGTGGGTGTGTTTACTTATTGAATTGTCATTCAGTTTAATTTGTAAACTATCTGTAATGTAATATGTGACTCTAAAGAACGAGTCGGTATTGACATTGTGAGCTCAGTTTGTTCAGTTGCTTAAATTAAATGAAAAATTTTCTATGTGTTTTTCTTGTGCTTGTTAAGTTATCGCATTTCAGATTTGAATTTATTTATTCAAAATTCGGGGTGTGACACTTTATGTGCTGCATATACCTCAAAGGAAATCAGATTGGCTCTCTTCCAGATGTGTCTGACTAAATCACCGGGTCCAGATGGTATGGCTCCACTCTTTTATCAAAGGTTCTAGCCCTCTATTGGTACAGATGTAGTTGCAACCGTTCAGA
This sequence comes from Rosa chinensis, assembly GCF_002994745.2. Classification (NCBI taxonomy): domain Eukaryota; kingdom Viridiplantae; phylum Streptophyta; class Magnoliopsida; order Rosales; family Rosaceae; genus Rosa; species Rosa chinensis. Next base: position 23,885,041 of record NC_037089.1, on the reverse strand, counting down.
ACTTTCTAAATACAGGTCAGCTGCTAAAAGAAATTCACTATACACACGTGGTACTAATTCCAAAAGTGCAGGAGCCCCAAAGTATGTCTGACTTGCGCCCTATAGCCCTGTGTAATGTCATCTACAGAATTTGTGCTAAAGTTATAACGAACCGGTTGAAACCTCTTCTAGATCAAATTATCTCCCATTGTCAAAGTGCGTTTGTTCTAGGGTGCTTGATTACTAACAATGTCTTTGTAGCCAATGAGATCTCATATTTTCTACATACTAAACGGTCTGGGAATGAAGGTTTCATGGTTTTGAAATTAGATGTAAGCAAGGCATATGACTGCATGGAATGGAGCTTTCTAAAAGGTGTATTAGTACGACTAGGGTTTCCTGTGTTGTGGATTAATCTTGTTATGGAGTGTGTCACTTCTGTTCGGTACTCATTTCTAGTGAATGGAGAACCTACAAGTTATCTTTCTCCAACTAGGGGGCTTCGCTAAGGTGATCCTCTATCCCCATATCTATTCCTTTTACGTACAGAAGGGTTTTCAGGTTTACTTGCTCAAAAGGCTTATCTAGGTTTGTTGCCTGGAATTCAAATTTGTCAAGGAACTCCCTCCATCTGTCACTTAATGTTTGCAGATGACAGACTATTGTTTGCTCAAGTTTCTCTTTCCACTTGTTCACAAATCATGGAAGTGCTTCACGTCTATGAGTGTGCTTCAGGTCAACAAATTAACCTTTAGAAGAGTAGCGTATGTTTTAGCAAAATCTGGATGACAATTTTCAACAACTCTTTGCTGACTTTTTGGGGGTGAAAAGAGTAGACTATCATGAGAAATACCTGGGATTACCGACCCGTGTAGGACGGTCAAAAAAGTCAACCTTTGCTTATCTAAGAGATCGATTACAGAAAAAGCTTCATGGTTGGTGTGGAAACTTGTTGAGTGGTGCAGGAAAGGAACTACTAATCAAGGTGGTTGCTCAAACGTTGCCCTCCTATGCTATGAGTTTCTTTCTTTTACCGAAAACTTTTTACGAAGACATGCAACAAGATTGTGCTAAGTTTTGGTGGGGTAGTTCTTCAAATCATCGGAAGATCCACTGGAAGAGTTGGGACGCTTTATGAGCATCGAAAGCGGCAGGGGGCCTGGGTTTTCGCAATCTCTATGCACATAACTTGGCAATGTTAGCTAAACAAGCATGGCATATAATCTCAACACCTTCTTCTCTTATTGGCCAATTATATAAATCTCTTTATTTTCAATTGGGGAGCTTCTGGACAGCTGAATTGGGATATGCACCATCTTATTCTTGGCGAAGCATTTTGGCTTCTAGACCATTGTTAGAACTTGGCTCTCGCTGGCAAGTAGGTAACGGAGCATCCATTAAAGTATGGGAAGATAGGTGGCTTCCTCGTCCCAATTTATTCAAACCATATTTGCAGCCTCCAACCACTTTAGTGGAGTTTGTTAGTGGTCTGATTGATTCAGACTCTTGTACATTGAAAGCATCTCTGTTGGAGTCTACTTTTTCACCTAAATATTGTGAGATAATTACTTCAATTCCTCTAAGTTTTCGGCTTCCTCCTGATCGCATAATTTGGCATTATGATCCCAAAAATATTTTTTTTGTTAAAAGTGCCTATCTGTTAGCAAGGGACAAGATTCTACAGATCAATAATGGGGCCTCTTCGTCTTCATTGTCACAATCTTCATCTCAGTTGTGGGGGTCAATATGGACAGCTCATGTGCCTGCTAAGGTGAAGGTATGTATGTGGAGAGCGTTTAATAATATTCTTCCTACTTGTTCGCGCATTCAAACTAAAGGAGTCCATGTTATGAATAGGTGTGTTATGTGAAGAAGGTGAATCCATGCTTCATATTGGACGTGACTGCTCCTTTAGTAGGCAAGTATTTATGGCCTCTCCACTACAGCCTTCTATTAACCACGACTTCACAAACTTTAAGGAATGGTTTTTGTCTTATACGGAGCATTTTACAAAGGAACAGGTTGATCTATTTATGGTTTTATTTTGGACTATTTGGATGACAAGGAATGATAAGCTCTGGCATGGTTTGGAGAGCTCCCCTGCTAATGTTAGTAGTAAGGGTATTTGCAAACCCTTACCGCAGGCAGCTAGTTCGTCCTCGCTCGACTCCTCCTCCTCGGGCTTGGCTTAAAGTGAACGTAGATGGGGCCTTCAATGCCTCAATGAAGATGGGTGGCATTGGGTTGGTAATACGTGATTCTAGTGGGCATTTTGTGGCTGGTCATGCTGCCCCTTTCACACATATACGGTCTCCAGAGCAGGTTGAGCTTATGGCAGTCCTTCTAGCTATCCGCTTTGTCCTTGATCATGGGCTTCAACCTGTGGTCTTTGAATCAGACTCATTGCAAGTTGTCAAAGCATGCAATTCGGTATCTTCTAATTTGTCTATCCTTGGGTTTTTATACGAGGATGTTACATTGTCTCTTGCAGACGTACCTGGCTCTACACTTCATCATGTGTATCGTGAAGCTAATGAAGCGGCTCACCGTTTGGCTCGTCAAGCACTTATTTTTGCTAGTCCTAAATCTTGGTTTACCACACCTCTGGGTATTATATCGGATGTGTTATTTGTTGATTGTAACCATATTTGATTATAATAAAAGTTGTCATCTCCTCTTAAAAAAAAAAAATATATATATATATATATATATATATATTCATGGTTTCTTGTGAAATATAGTAGATAATTAATAAAACAAACATTTCCAAAAGTTTCATGTAAAATTTCCATATTTTTCTTCAAATTTCCATCATTTTTCTCAATTATTTACTGATATCAATATATCCTCAATATTTCCGTCGAAATTTTCATTTTTCAGACTATCGATATTTCTTCGATACCCGATATTTTAGTCATTGCTTCATCGATTACTAACAGTAACTTACAGCTATATAGACAAACAGTATACATATTTTGAGTGTTATAAACATATGTTACGAGTTTGAGATCTTGGAAAGAACTAATTCACGTACTCGTTCTCGATGTATATGTGCGCTTGCGCCATTTAAAAATGAATTTGTAAAACTAATCTTATTATTTTTGGAAGTAACATGACAAAATCTGCCCCGAATTTCATCTTGAAATACAAAGTGGCCCTGCGAGATCTATCTTAGAAGAAATTTCACCAAAAATTTGGCGAACCTTTCCCTAAAAGTGGACTACCAAAACCTGCAAAAACATTCTAGTATTTTTCCACAATTTAGCTTCCACAAGTAATATAAAATAAGACTAAACTCAAATCTCGAATATCAATTCATTATGGTAATCAGGGCGATCTAAACAATGAACTAAAATAGGGTACAAGTATGTTAAACATTTAACCTACAGGAAGTCGAAAGCAATGACCACTATGCCTCGACGCCTACGCACACTCGACCTCAACCTATCTGCAAACTAGGCACCCGAACCAAAAAGTCCAGGAAAAAGTATTTAAAAAACTGTTAGAGTGAGTGTATGAAAATAAGTAATTGTAAATAATGTAAAACGAATATTTAATGCTTTCCCAAATTTATTCTCTTAAAAACCAAGCATGCATGCAGTAAAGTCTCTTCAAAATACTCTTAATCCTCTTCTTTACTGAAATCTCAAACTTGTATTGTAAAATATCTCGAAAACCGTCTCCAAATCTCATTAAAATGAGCGTCTTAAAAATAGTGTAAAACTAGTGTAAAACTTGTAAGAATATTCTTACTCATTCTCTGGTACTGAAATCTCATAACTCTTAAAATCTCAGAAAGCTCATTGAAAATCCTCATATCATAAAATATCTCAGAAAGCTTATTGAAAATCCTCATGTCATAAAATATCTCAAAATCATTTCAAATATCTCGGAAATCTCATAAAAAATACTCATCTCGTAAAATAGGCGATGACTAGAGGGAACTGCCGACTAGTCATCTCATGCTACCTGGAGGGTACTACCAACCAGAGACGCATCGGGTATTGTCGACAGGAAGATAAGGTGACGGTTAGAGGGTACTATCAACTAACTATAGATAGTTAGAGGGTACTGCCAACTAAGGATCTCATGCCATATGGAGGGAACTGCCGACTAGGTAATGCATGCATGCGCTAACATATTTACCTCCTCAAATAAACTGAAATCAATCTCAAAGTATTTAAATCATAATATATAAATCTCAATTTACCGAAAGAAATCCACGAAAACTCAATTGTTCTCATAACTCGAAATTCAATAAATGCTTTCAGAAAGGAAACACAATATTAACTCTGTAACTCATCGAAAGCGTAAATCACGAAATCTCGATAAAATAATCATAGATCATATACTCGAATATTGTCACCATGCCAATAAACCATAGTTTAGGAGATTTCGATAAATCATCAATTAAAGGAAATCATATATTAAATTTCAATAAAATAATAATAATAATACTGCATGCCCATTTAATTTAGGGTATTTCTAAATGTACCTAGCAAAGTTTTACACCCAGCAAAATTATAAAATCTCTAAATACACCCAACAACTTGTCCAATAATACCCTATATATGTTTAATTAAACCCAGCAAAACCTTATGAGAATACAGAATAACACATCCAGCAAATCCCATGTAATTTCTTCATCTTACGTTTATTTTCTTCAAATTTATGTATTTTTGTTGAATATCCACATCAATTTTTCCTGTTAGGAATTCATCCTATTCTGATCTGTGTTGATTTTTTTTTTTTGGGAAATGTGATCTGCGTCGATTTGACCGTTTCGTGGACTTGATACGTGTTATTTACAATTTTACATGTATTCATGATTCTAGTGATTGTGTTGTTTTTCTGGTTCCTCTCTCTCTCTCTCTCTCTCTCTCTCTCTCTCTCTCTCTTCATTGTGTATGTGTGTTGTGTGGTAGAACCAAATTGTTGTATTGGATCGTATCATTATGTGATTTTAAGATGCTTTGGTGGTTCGAAGCTTTCTTGCTATAGAAAGGGAAGGTTTGTGCATGTTCTATGCTGCTGTGCATTTGTTTTCGATCAGGAGAACTGCGAGAGAAAGAATTTGAAGAATTCAAATGTACTTTGGCCATTATAGTATTAGACATATGGATCATTGAAAAGTTTAGCTATCTGGTGGTTTCTGTTGATTTGGTTTTAGTTTCTCACTTCCCCTTATTTCTTCAGCAATTAAGAAGGATGATCATTGGTCTGCTAATAATTTGTTGATCTTATAGAACCAGGGGCAAGGTTATTTGGAATCTACATCGGCATTGCATTAATAGAATATGAAACATGCTCTTATGTATAGACGAAACTTTCAAAGTAACAACGTAACAATGTAAAATGCTGGGTACAAATAGAAAAAAAAAGTTTCAAATTTTATGGTTTTTTTTGTTATTATCTTAATTTATCATGACTTTTAATGTCATTTCATATGAAGATACAACTGTCTTTTCATGCAAGATTAATTTATTCGGTGCTGGAAATTATTCTATGCACCGACGGTGTAAGTGACCCAACCCTTATAAAATAATCTCAACCCTTGATATTTATTATCAACTTTATTTTTAATAAACAAAAAGTGTATTTAATGCAATCTAACCATTCATTTATGTTGGTGCAAGTGCACGGCGGTGCTCTGAATAATCTCTCATTCGGGTGCAATAGTCATAGTTGAGATTTCTCAAGTCAAGAACTCGACCATTCAACCCTTGTTCCAATTTTTATCCTTTATTTAATTTCAAGTGCACACACTCAAATCCTTTCACAAAAGTCCATAATGTATAGTTCGGATCAACGTTTTTGATCCATTTATTTAGCGTTTCAACATATGCAACACTCAACATTTCCATTTCAAGGAACACATAGTTGATTTCTTTCCTTTCATTACTTGTAACCAAATAAATTCCTTAAATAAGAATCAACCGTTTAATCAAAAATAAATTCGTCACTAACAACTTTCCCTCAATTAAACCTCATTCACGTCCAAATTGTTCAATTACATTCCCTTTGGAAATATTTCCAATAACTCGAACCTACAGAATTGCTCTATCTTCTTTGCTTCTAACTCTAAACCTCCAAATTGTAAATCACCACATCAACAACTCATCGCCAACATTAAGCAAGACTCAAATTGGTTTCAACAGAACACAGCTCTTACCAATTCTTCTTTTCCAGTTAGAAATCGATTGTCATCGCTGCCATCCACTAACATCAACCATTCAAATCCCTTATTCAACGAAGCTAAACCAGCAGCTCCCATTATCCAAGGTCCCAGATTCTACAGAATTCGAGATTCTAGTAAAGGTGGCTTAGAAATTCGACGGCGGCGCGTGCGGCGTCTCTGGTCGGAATTGGAGGTCGAGGTTTTGGGGATTTGACAGGTAGTGAGGTGCTAGTTCCTCTCATGGTGGTAATTTCTCTCAATTACGGCCCGAGATTAAAGGACGAAGAACCCAGACTTGTTGGCTCCGGCAATGACGCGTGCTTCGGTTTTTCCGGCGTCGGCTCGTGATCAAACTTCTGGGTTTTGTTCTCCGTTGCTTGTTGAGTGCAACGGTGATGGCGGTGTGGTGAGGAGATGACGGAAAACCGGTGAAGGTCGTGGAACAGTGGCGTCGCGGTTTTGGAGGTCATGTGCGGCGACCGGAGCCTTAATCGGCGATGCGGTGGCTGGGATTTGGTCGGGTTTCTGTTGTGGTTCAATTGGTGGTGACGGTGACGAGAGATGGTGGCCGGAATTGATGTTTTCCGGTGATTGCAGAGGGAAGAGAGGAAGGAGAGAGGTCGGGGAAAAAGAGGTAGTGTGGCGCGCCCGAGAGGAGAAAGGGAGAAAAATACTAAGCGATATGAAAAGTCAATTTTGCCCCTTTAAAAATCTCCGAAAAACTCCGACGTAGAATTAAACTTCCGCAAATCATAATTATTTCATACAAACTCCGATTCAAGCTTGTTATCTGTCCACGATCTCGGTTTAACGCGCTCTACGATTTTCGTGTAGAAAGTTTGCTCATAAAGTGTACGGAAAATAAAGTCAACTTTGGGTCCAATAAGATTCAGAAAGATAGAAAGTAACAGGAGTTATCATTTATTGTCAAAATGACAAGTAAACCGGTAAATCTGGATACGGGTGTTATATAACAATTGATGGTGTTATGTAGACTTTGTCAAAAGTTTAATCCTATATCATAGTGGTCAAGAGAAAAATAGTTCGAAGGAGCCGATATCGCTTAATTATCTATTTAACAGAAGAAGAAAAAAAAAATTGTCCATTTAACCCATTAATGGGGTTTTTTTTCCCACTTATTCCATTAAGTTTTTTTTAATTCCTCTTTACCCAAAACTCTCTAAGGAAGTCTTCCCTAATATCTCATTAAGTTTTTTTAAAGATTATTTTACCCTCACCCTTTTGTTACTTAGAGAGAGAGAGAGAGAGAGAGAAAACATGGAAGAGAGAGAAGCCATAGGAGACTTCGCCGGAGCCCAGTCACCGGCTTCCAGATTCTGGCTAACTTTCGCCGAAATCCTGTCACCGGTCGCCGCTCACTGGACTTTTATGAAAATCTCGCCGGAGATCCCCAAAGAGGTCTTCAGAGATTTCATAAGTAGCCGAAAAGGTTTATTGCCCCCAATAGACGCCTATTGCTCCCAATAATCTATTGCCCCTCAATAGATGTCTATCTATTGTCCTCCAATAGAACTTTCGGTTGTTGGAATGAGAACTAATCTTCCTAAAATTAGACAAATAAAACTTTGATTATATCAATTCAAAACGTCTTTTACCCTCCAGTAGATGTATATTGCCTCCCAATAGACATTTAATTTTTTTTTTTCCTTTCCCACATCAAGAGAGTGGACGCTTTTCTTGTCGATGCTTCATAGCTCTGACTCCGAATCGCCTACTAGGTGTTGGACTCCTGCGAGGTAGGTCTGATCGGAGCTACTTTGTCATCTTCAGAAGTGGATGCTGATTCTCCAATCGGGGCCGCAGATGGGGGAAAAAAAAGGCCAGATCGCCAAAATCGACCAGAAGCTTGGGGCTGTAAACAGAGGCATTTGCGGCACGTGCCAAGGCCTGAGGAAGTCAATGGCGGTTGCTCCCTACCCGAGTCGACTCAGTGCTCCGTGCTCGTCGCCGTCCGATCTAAACATGGTCCTTGATCTGCAATGTCGTTTCAGGCGTTTGCGGCGCTCTCGACCTCCAAGGCACTATCGTTTCATGATTCGAAGCAACAAGTTGGTCAACACGTCTGGTTCTGCAGGATCTGATTCGGATCCTCTCGGTTGGAATCCGATCAGTGTCGGAGGTTGAACTTCTCCGAAAGTCACCAAACTCTGTGGCCTCACAGCTTCATCATCACCGCCAACCCCATTGTGATGTCTCCGGCGCCAACGGAAGTCGAAACCAGAGTGGAATTTGAGAGAGAGAGAGAGAGAGAGAGAGAGAGAGAGAGAGAAGATGGCATGAGGTAGTTTATTAATTAACCTGAGGGTTAAATTGTCATTTAGTTGTTAAATGGGTTAGTGGGAACAAAAAACTGTTGTTGGGGTAACTGGGATAATTTTGGCTCATTTTGGTGGTTTTGGTCAAGGTCTACCCTTCAAGAAGAAGCTCCTAATCAGTCAGTCTCTCCCTCTGCATCAGTGGTCTCCCCTGTTCAATCTTCACCTGAGGTACGTAGTAGTTTGCCTTTGTCCCATAACCCACCTTTGTCTGATAGTGTTACTCCTTTAACTGATTTTACACATGTTCCAACATGAGTCTTACCAGAACGGTCCAACCATGGCCAGCCTACCAAGAGATATGAACCAAGTTTGTGTGCTAAGACCAAATATCATGTAGCTAATTATGTGTCTACTCATAGGTTGTCTAAACCATATGTAGCCTTTGTGAATCAATTATCTTCTGTGTCACTTCTTAGTAAAGTGCAAGATGCAATGAAGGACGAGAAGTGGGCAAAAGCAATGGCTATGGAGATGGATGCACTTGAAAAAAATCAAATGTGGGAGTTAGTATCACTACCTCCTAGAAAGAAAACAGTTGGGTGTCGATGGGTGTATACAGTGAAGCACAATTCAGATGGTTCGGTGGACAGATATAAGGCAAGGCTAGTAGCGAAGGGTTATACCCAGAAGTATGGTGTGGACTATGATGAAACTTTTGCACCAGTGGCAAAGATCAATACAATTCGGGTACTTCTGTCTCTAGCTGCTAATCTTGACTGGCCTCTGCAACAATTTGATGTTAAAAATGCCTTCTTGCATGGTGATTTGAATGAAGAAGTATACATGGACTTGACTCCGGGATATGGTACTTCCACTGGAGTCAAGGTGGTGTGTCGTTTAAGGAAGTCCCTATATGGCCTCAAACAATCTCTAAGAGCTTGGTTTGGTCGATTCACGACATTCATGAGGAGGATTGGGTACAGGCAGAGCAATTCAAATCATACACTATTCCTTAAGCATCCGAAAGGTAAAGTTACAACTTTAATTATTTATGTGGATGACATGGTGGTGATAGGTAATGATCTTGAGGAGATTAAGAAGTTGCAGAGTGCATTGTCAGCAGAATTTGAAATGAAAGACTTGTGGAGTTTGAAATATTTCTTGGGAATTGAAGTTGCTAGAGGAAAAGATTGTATTATGTTGAGCCAGAGAAAGTATGTCCTTGACTTATTAGCAGAGACGGGTATGCTCGATTGCCAACCAGCTGCCACACCCATTGAGCAAAACCATCGGTTAGCTGAGTATCCAGATCAAGTACCCACGAATAAGGCAAGATATCAGAGGTTAGTTGGAAGATTAATTTATTTGTCACACACTAGACCAGACTTAGCTATGTAGTTAGTGTTGTGAGTCAATTCATGCATAATCCTAGTAAGGCTCATATGGAAGCTGTAGTTCGGATCTTGAGGTACTTGAAGTCTGCTCCTGGAAGGGGGTTGGTGTTTTCTAAGCATAGACATTTGGATGTTTTGGGATATACAGATGCAGACTAGGCAGGTTGTATAACTGATCGACGGTCCACTTCCAGATACTTTACGTTTTTAGGTGGGAATTTAGTTACTTGGAAGAGTAAGAAACAGAAGGTTGTGTCTCGTTCTAGTGCTGAAGCAGAATATAGAGGAATGGCTCGTGGAGTTTGTGAGATGTTGTGGTTAAGGCACTTGTTGAGGGATTTGGTGTTCCAGCATAAGAAAGCCATGCCCTTATTCTGTGATAACAAAGTTGCAGTTGAAATTGCTCATAATCCTGTCCAACATGATCGCACAAAACATGTAGAGGTTGATAGACACTTCATCAAAGAGAAGCTGGATCAACAAATCATCTTTTTTCCTTTCGTACCCACTGAGGAGCAGTTGGCGGACATTCTTACAAAGGCAGTTTCTAGCAAGGCGTTTTGTGACTCACTTGACAAGTTGGGCATCTGTGATCTGTATGCTCCAACTTGAGGTGGAGTATTGACGTGAGTCACTCTCCATTATTGTAGCAATTGTTGTATAATTAGGATTGTATAGTTAAGGAGGATATCATGTAGTTAAGGGAAGAATATCACGGTGTAATTAGTTTCCTATTAGGAATGTGTATACTTTGTATATGTACTCCATCTTTGGAGAAGATCAATACATCAGAAATTCTCAAACTTTCTCTTTGTCTTTGTTCTGTTTGACTTGGAGTATGCTTTCTGTTTGACTTGGTCCAAAAAAAAAAACACTTAATATCGTCGTCTCTACTAAATCGTCAACTCTCTACTACCTTGATAGATACCGGTGGGTTTCGATATTCAACTAAGAAATGAATTCATAAGTAATGAGATTTTAGGGTAGATTTTCATTGAATTTAATCTTGGTATATAGTTACGAAACATCATCAAATCCGTATATCTAAAAATCTCATATTTGAAATAGTCGATGCTCTATCTTTTGTCTGCCCACTTCAGTACATGCATGCTTGCCTTCTCTGCCTGCGAATTTAGTTCAAAACAAAATTCTCTTTCATCAAATTTGCATTTGCGAGCAAAAAAGCAAAAATAGGGGGTCCTAATTAATAAATTTGTACCTCTTTTCCCAGTCGCATCTAATGGTAATGATGCCCAATATCAAGGTTTGGACTGCAGTCCCTCCAAAAATCATTCCAGCCCAAATTCCCTATCAATCAATCGTGTTCGTTTGTGACAAAATCAATGTGATCAGCATACATTTTAGCAACTAAACAACTGTGAAGTTTACTTAATAAAAGAAAAGAAAAATACTTACCATAACTCCTTGATGGAAAACCCATCCCATGAGAAACCCTAGTGGCACCCCAATGAGATAATAGCAACCCAAGTTTATGTATGCCACATACGATTGCCACCCAGATCCCACAGCCACCCCTATAAACAATTTATATATATATATATATATATATATATAAGTAAATTTTCTAAAATAGAAATAATTGATTGAAAGTGTGGTTAGTATTGGAAAGGACATTGACATTACCAGAGAGAACAGGTTGGACACTGTTGAGAAGAATTGTAAATGCCAAGAGGAGGGAGAGTTTGTTTACTTCAGTAAGGACAGGTTTACTGGTGGTAAATATATAGCCGACCTCATTGTGGAACATCATTATCAAAACCCAGAAGAAGAGGCCAATTATAACAGAGGTCATAACTGCTACTTTAGTTGCAAACTTGGCTGCCTTGCCATTCCCAGCTCCAAGCTCATTTGCAACCCTCACTCTGCCCGTTAATCATAATCAATATATATCGTGTAAAAGGCTAAAATCATTTAAGTGAAATAAGCGTTTGCTGCAGAATACACAAATGGGAAGTTGCGCCATTTTCTTCCAGAGTGATTTAAACACTACAAATGCAGAAAGCAAGTGTTTTGAATTGCCGATCAAATATCGGTCAGTGTCTCACATTAGATTAGTACGTGACTCTCTATAGTTAATGTATTAAGTCGTATGAATTATAAGTTGCACCGAGGCTGTCTAACTTGGACACCTAAATGGTTAAGTAGGAGACACTTTCAGTGCAAAGCAAGATCGATCCAAAGATTTCTAAAAGAGATTAATAATTAAGACTGACACACAATTTCTGTGTTATGGACCTCGAATGATGAATTTATTTAATTTCTCAACATGTCTAACTACAATCCCTCGGTTGCTATTTTATGCAAACGAATCAAATTAAGTTGAACATAGAGAGAGCCTCCTTAAGAATGGATTGAAAGTGAACATACCCCTACGTTGGCCAAAAAACAAAGAACCTTTTTGGTCAGGAACCATAAACCAAGGTGTATATGTACAAACTATGTTGCTAGATAGCTATGATCGAATAGTAAGAATAAGACAGGAACGCACTTATACATCACCAAGATATATTACTGACTATATCACTACGTACATATTATTCTAGTGATGATAGGACTTATCCGATGGAAAGAGGTTGCAGAAAACCCCAAAGCCATACCACAGTCTAGTCTATATCTCTATCCCAAAGCTGACTCCATATATTGCAGAGATGGGTATTGACTGAACCTGTACCACTGTACCAGATGTCCAGATAGGTAGCTAGCTATACAGCGTATGAACTACGTACGTATACGTAGTAGATATGTTTCCCTGTGTTTGTTTCTTAATTTCCTAATGTTTTAAAATCTCAGATTCTAATCAATTAAGAACACAATTCGACACTTACACGATTAGATTAGCTAGCTTCACGTTTATCATGTGCTTGAGCTTCACGTTTATGTTCTAGCTTAGCTAGCTTGTCATAAATAGCAAGCAGACATCCATACAATAAACAAAGGTTGCCCAAATTTTGTCAAAGGTGAAATTTCTGATTACTATTATTCTAAGTAGGGCTAAATACTAGTTAGTACCGTGTGGTTTAGGTCAAAAATCAATTCAGTTCTTGAACTTCTAATTTCATTAAAAACACCCATGCATTTTCAATTTTGATCTAATATGTCCAATTCGTTAATATTCTGTTATGGGTTCAAGTTATAGTTGGATTATTTATTGAAAAAATATTTATTTTAATAGTAGCACTCACTCCTAAATTGACTATACAAACCACCTCGACACCACATCATCAAATATAGGCTATATATGAGCCACATTAACAAGTTAAATAACACAATTGTCGGAAAACTAACAAATTGGACCTATTAGATCAAAATTGAAAGTGCAGGGGTGTTTTTGATGAAATTAGAAGTTCAGGGACTGAATTGATTTTGGACCTAAACCACAGGGTAGTAATTTGTATTTAGCCCTTCTAAGTATTTTCCAAGTGGGAAACTCTTGTTTTTCATCATGACTTTTATATCTAACTTTCTATAATTAACTTAAGTTAAACATTGTTAATACTTTACATACTAAACTCTCAAACCCTAGCTAGAACGACATTGCTTTGGCTCCACATCGACGTACAAAACACACACTACAAATGAAAACAATGAAAAACAGACAGATTATGTGGACAATACGCAAAGGAAACTGGGTGCCTTAGCTGGCATATATGCGGTGGGATAGTAACAATGATTTTGAGGCTTGGAATACAAATATATTATTGGCACCTGTCGGTGAGCTGTGACATGTTAATTAGGTACCCTAATTAACACCATAAAGGTCATGGGTTCAAATCTCACTAACATCAGAGGTGGGGTGGGTAGCTACGTTGTCGACCAGAATAAAAAATAAAAAAACAAATCTATTGGCACCAAAAGCAGAATACGTTTATTCCAAAAAAAAAAAAAAAGCAGAATACGGATATGTATGATGTGCCAGATCGTAAGACAGATAAAGCCAATTAGCTAGTGAAAGCAAATTTGGATTTGATTAGCGCGTTTATTGACACAAATCATGATAGGTCATGTGACTCATGTGTATATTGTTTCCTTCTATATATAATATTCTTCTTTTTTCTGGACAATATATAACACATTTGTCCTTATATATATGTGATTTGAGACGTTTCGCTCTTGAACTCTGATTTATGGCTATTATAAGCGAAGACTTCACATCAAAAGGAGCTAGTTAACTTGTGGACGAAAATCCAAATGGTCCAAACCTAGCCTATGATTAATGCTTAACATGAAGTTGTGGTAACAAAAATTATATATGCAGATATCTACGTTTCAAGTGGTTTAATCAATCCAGCTAACAGCATCACTATCATTAGAAAAAGAAGAAACATAACAACACTATGATTAAGAGCACAAAATACTTTTTCAAGTAGTCGATTCAAGTGAATTATGTACGGTTATATTTTAGAAAAATATTTGTAATTATTTCGTTTATTGGAAATTTAGAATTAAATTAAATTTGAACTCCACTAAAAGACTAAAAAATAACCTAACTTTTTACTTTAATTAGCAGTTACATAACTTAAAACTAATATCTGTAAGGTTCTTACACTAGTTAAATTTCAAACGTAAATTCGTCTAATGCATCAGTATACATGTAGTGGAATGCAATATTACTCTTGCACAGTTTGCACCTAAAATTTTCATCAAATGGTGTCCTAATTTGCCAACAAATTTGTAAAGTTTAGCATTTCTTAATTTAGGATATCTTCAGCGACGTAATTTGGTCTATACGGCTCCACAATCAATGTAGTGGAATGCAATATTACGTAATTTGGTCTATACGTCTAATGCATAAGTATACATGTAGTGGAATGCAATATTACTCTTGCACAGTTTGCACCTAAAATTTTCATCAAATGGTGTCCTAATTTGCCAACAAATTTGTAAAGTTTAGCATTTCTTAATTTAGGATATCTTCAGCGACGTAATTTGGTCTATACGGCTCCACAATCAATGTATCCACAACAATTTAGAAGAGACTACTATTTGTATCAAATAAAAAAAAACAATTTAGAAGAGAAATAAAGTAGAAAATTTGTTTGAAACTTTTTATGCAAGGTGGTGCACATGGTCAACATCGAGAGAGGTAGACTTACCCAGTTGCAGCGAAGAAAGCCAGAGGAATCATCATCTCCCAGCCGTTAATGGTCATGCTTCCAAGAGAAAAAAGACAAGTCGATCAACATCACTCTCTATTCAAATACTACGAAGTTAAAACATTTGCATAGAATCTACAAGCTAGCTAGTCAAGAGAAAAAAAAAATTCAAAGAAAAAATGATCCACTATTAATAATTTAAGTCTAAACTTTGTCTAAAATCGGATGAGCTAGTACGATAATCATGTACGATCAAATTAGCATTTTCTCATAACGAAAAAGTATTGTTATAGAGTAAAAGAACAAATGAAACTTGATGGCTGAATTACCATATAGACAAAGCATCCACAGCAATCTTTGCATTTTGTAGATTTCCAGTCATCAGTATCAGTATTCTATAATACCAATTCTCCAGGCTGTAATTTCAGTTACACAACTTATCTGTTAGACCAACTAATCAATATGCGAAAGATAATTAAACAAAATTTGACGTAGAAAAGATGGAGCGGTACCAGAGCATAACTCCAGAAGCAGCAGAGAGTTTGATGAACTCCCAAAGACCAGAAAACGCTTCGATGGAGAATCCACCCCAAGTTATAGGACAGCCACCACAAATAGTGTAAAAGAAAAGCCCGAAAGTCAAAACCCACCACGAAAAATTCAAGGTAATGGCAGTTCCGACCACTCCAAGCTCAAGCCTATACACAAAGAACCAACTCACAAAGATATGAACAATCAGAGCCGCCAGAGACACCCAGGCAATCACACCCGTCTTCAGCTGGCTCTGCAAGAACCTCTGCAGCGGGAACTGAAACGCGAAGCTGAAGTGAAGCGGTATCATGGCCATGGACACAATCCCACAGAGCTCGGCCACGTCGGTCGGTTGGCCTAATAGCTTTAGGACCGGCGAGGCGAAGAGGTAGAGCGGTAGAAGGAGAATACAACACAAGAAGAGAACTATCCATGAGCGTTGCATGTACACTCCAAGCATATAGTAATTCTTCGCACCAAAAGCTTGCCCACACAGTGTTTCCAAAGCACTCGCCATTCCCAACTGAGATTAGAAAAACCACCAAACAACTTAGAATAGCACGAAAATTAATGCGATGCAGAGTCTGACTAGGAATATAGAGAAGAAGTTGCTTAAAATAGTACCAAGAGGCCGAAATCGAAACCAACGATGACATTATTGGCAATGGAGATTGCGGCGAGCTCTAAGTCGCCGAGGTGGCCGGCAAAAGCTTGGGTGATCACCAGCATGGAATAGGAGGCCACACGGCTAAAGATTGCCGGACCGACTATGTGCCAAAGCTTCGTTGATTCAATCCAGACTCTCCTTCCAAGACGTTGATTATCTTCATCAATGAGCTCAACATCGTGATTTTCGTGTTTTAAACCGACGTCTGAAGCTGAGTACTCCGCCAACAACGGAGCCTCTGCTTCCATTAATGCAGTGTTTGTATTACTGGGCATGATGATGACCAAAGTTGATTAATTGTGCTGCTACACTTGTCTGTAAACTTTTGGACTGAAATATTGACTAGACAAATGAGAGGTAGAGAGGAGAGGAAATGAATGAATCATGTGCTTTTGGCTTTTAATAAATGGAAAGCAATAAGAGCGAGTATGAATGTTTGTCCTATCTGTATGACTAAACTATTAAGGTGAGCGGTGTTGAAGGCTTGAAGCCCTGAAGCTACGTGTTTGCTTCGAATTTTTTTCGTGTAGGAGTGGAATTTATGTTGGTCGGGTCAAGCGGTTTCTTGCAGAGTTGTGGTGGTGGTGAAGCCGTGCTTATGATACGCACTGCGATAAACTAGTGTCATTGCTTACGCATCTCGATCATTTTCTTTTAACGCTCTGCTTAATTTGTCCATGGCCTACATGCGTTGTGTTTTATCTACAAATACAAGAAAGGATATGTGTACATAACTATATATACATGAGCGATGCCAAGATCCTCGTCACAGTGGGAACATCTTATCTCTATTTCGATAAAAAATAAAAAACTCAAACATATCGATATTGAAGTTGCGTCATTTAACAAAAAGATTATATATGGGTAGTCAAATAGATCGATCATAGTGCATCTCCAATACCTCTACCAAAATGCGACGGTGTGCAGCAACAGTGCCAGAAATTATAGATTATGGGCGCCAACATGTACTCAGAAATTTTGCTGAACGGTCTTCCACATACAAACGAAGAGATCTTTTTTTTGTCTAAATTCATAATACATAGAGAAAATTTTGTTTAAATCCTAAATATTTTCTTGTCATTTTCTTTTCAAATACCTTAGTATTTAATGAGAAATTTTATATACACATCCCCAATTACTTAATGCACACCCCTTATATCTTTTTGTCATCAAACTTCCATCTATACCCCTCCTTATTAATAAATAAATAAATTTAAAAAAACAAAGAAAAGTCCACAAAAATAAAATAAAAATTAAATGATTTATATATCAAAATATTAATTAAAGATTTTCTTACCGGTTAAATTTTCTCCTCGTCTTCATAATACAATCGACGTTTCTTCAAGCTCATACGTATAAAACCAAATTGGTTGAAACATATTGAAAGAAGTTATAAAACCATCAAATATATCTTGGATGCATGAATACATCATGCTCAATCACTTTGTTTGCAAAACAACCACCATGACTTATTCTTTATTGATTTTGATATTGATCATGACTATATCGATCACTAAGATATTGACATATATTGAATAATTTAAAATCTTAGAGGCATCAAGTTTTTCAACTTGAAAAACAACAAAGACAAGAAAGTCAAGTTATTCAATCTTCTAATGATATACCAACCTCATTTATGTTAGGAAGTTAATCTTGCATATCTTCCGTATGAAGATAAACATGATCTGTGAATATCTGTTACACTTTGTATTCCTTGATTGTAGTTCCTTAATTGTAGTTGTAGCTTGATTGTAGGAATAGTTACCTCGTAATTAGGGATCACTTCTTATATATCTATTCAACCATGTATGAATGAAAATCTATTCTAGCCAAATATCTTTCTTTCTTGGTATCAGAGTAGGACTGAAAATCCCAACTCTATAGCCTCCACACCTTACCTTCTCGTGTAGCAGCTTTCCATCTTTTGGCCATCATGGTGGATGACAAGAAACCCTCTTCATTCAACACTTCCAAATCTGACATCTCCAATCCTTATTTCATTCATCATTTGGATCATCCAGGTTTAGTCTTGATTTTCAAACCTTTGAATGGAGACAATTATTCGACTTGGCGCAGGGCTATGACTATTGCCTAGAATGCCAAGAACAAGTTAGGCTTTGTCAATGGCACTATCAAAGCAACTTCACAAGAAACCGATCCTGATGACTATGCAACGTGGTCACGATGCAATGACATGATCCATTCATAGATCATCAACTCCATTAGCCCTAAAATCTCAGATAGTGTGATCTACTACACTACCGCTTGTGAAGTTTGGGAAGATCTTCATGAGCATTTCTCTCAAAGCAATGCACCTCATATTTTTGAAATACAGAGAAAGATTGCATATCACCAACAAGAACAACTCTCTGTCTCTGCCTATTACACCAAACTGAAGAGTTTGTGGGATGAGTTGGCTTCTTATACTGATGCATCGACTTGTACATATGGAGCACAACATGATTGACAAAAGTTAATGCAATTTCTGATGGGGTTGAATGAATCTTATAGTGCTACTCGGGGGCAAATACTCTTGATAAATCCCCTTCCTTCAGTCCGGCAAGCTTATTCTTCTGTTTGTCAAGAAGAAAAACAACGACTTCTCGGTAAAACACACATGACCACAGATTCCAATACAAGTGCTGCCATGGCCGTTAGAAATAACCGATCTAATCAGTCTGCTCGAGCAGGAAGGATAGATCGTTCAGACCGTCCTTTTAATGGTCCATAAGATGGACGATGTATTGATCAAGACAAGCGTCATTCAAGCTACTTCAAAGGGCGACCACAATGTACTTATTGTGGAGATATGGGGCACTTTGTTGAAACATACTATCTATTACGTTCCGTACCCTAATTTACCTGTTTACTGGTCATTTGGACGGTAAACGACATTTACTTTCACTTTTAACCTCGTTTCGATACTTTTGGGGGAGCCCTAAAAGTTGACTTTTTGTTTCGTTCATCAAGTGAGAAAATTTTCTTCACAAAAGTTGGAAAGGACGTTAAACTGAGTTCATGGACATGCAGCACGCAAGAATCGAAATTCGTATGAATTAGTTACAATCTATGGAAGTTTATTTCTACGTTGAAGTTATCGGAAATTTATAAAGGGCAAAACTGACTTTTTGCTAAGTCAAGTATATAAAGAAAAAACCCTAGGATTTCCTTTAGTTTTCCCTTTTCTCCTTCTCTCTCTTCCTCCTCGGCCGCACGGACTAATCTCTCTTTCTTTCTTTCTCATCTCTCTGATCTCACCGAAATCGCCACTTCCAGCCACTACCACACTACACCGCCATCACCATAACACAAATCCGACCAAGATCCAGTTGTTTCGCCGCCGATCAAGACGTTTCGGTCACCGCACTCGACCTCCAAACCTGCGACGCCACTGTTCCACAACCTTCACCTGTTTCCAGTCATCCCCTTTACCACACCACCATCACCGCTGCACTCAGGGAGCAATGGAGAAGAAAACCCAGAGGTTTCATCACCCACCGATGCCGGACGAGGCCGTACAAGTTGTCGCCGAAATCTGGGATTCTGCAAGTATCGATTCGTCGTTTCCGGCCACTCGAGCTGCACGACCACCATAGTTGGAATCATAGCCTCTTCATTTTTCAAAACCCTCTAGCTCCGACCTTTGCTTCAGCCAGAACAGCCGCACTCGCTGCCACTGCCGTGTGGACCACCGTGACTCCGCCACCTGATTTCTGGGCCATCTTTATTAGTTTTTGATTAGGCATTCTGAAGTTTTTGGAGAAAGGAATGGGCATTGGTTCAGTTTGATGTATAATGAAGGAAGGTAAGAATCAAGAACTCTATTTTGAGTTATATAATTGGTTGAAGATTGATATTAAATTGTGTTGTTATTGCTAGGAGTTTGAATGGTTGTTGGTGGTGGAAGACTACACTTAGTAAGAATTGGCCCTCTGTTTGGAGATGAAGAATCGGTAAGGGACTGGGTTCGGTGACCTTATAATTACTATAATTGGTTTGGTCAAATTATCGAATTGATGGAGTTATTGGTTTGCAATTAGAATGGTTTCAAATATATTTTCGATGGTGTTATGCTTGTGCTAAGTTAGGAAGTGACGAATTGATTACCATTGTGGAAATGTCTTACTAGAAGTGGTAAGTAGTTTGGCCAAATAATTAAGGTATTGGTGAATATTGAATGGATCGGTTTTGACGAGTTTGGCAAGTAACTGAATGTTGAAATTGATGTTGAGAGGAAATTGTTAGTGAGAATGACAAATTTTATTTGAGCAAGTTAAATCGATTGTTTGACGAAGATTAATGAAACGAGTTGCCAATTGGAATATTCTAATACTACCATATCCGGGAATTACCGTAAGGACATAATCATTTGGAAATGGTGATCATGAATCTTACATTTAAGGTTTAAAGGCTAAGTAAAAGGTCGAAGGGTTAACTTGAATGATAACTTGGAAATAGTGTAATTACCATGTTCCGAATGAGTTTACTTTATTAAGTGGATTATTCGGAAATGGTTACCCGTAATTATCAATTCAGAGTAGATTGGTGAATTTAACACGTTTTGGTTATTTAAGGAAGTTTTCATTGTTAATAAGTTACTAGAGTCCCATTCCCCTAGTCAGCTACTGACCAAGGATTATTTGCTCAACTATCGTTCGATTGAAATCGGACGGTTGACAGACATCTAGATTTTTAAAACATGAGATCTGTCAACCGTCCGATTTCAATTAGACGGTAATTGATCAAATAATCCCTGGTCAGCCACTGACCAGTGGAACGTCCCTGTAAGTTACTAATTGGGCTTAATTATTTTTTTAAGGACTCGAGCGTGACTACTTGAGATAGAACGAAAGCTCAATATCGAAAATGATTGAACGGAGAAATTTCCGAGCTCTTGACTTAGGATGGATGAGCTGACGGTTATTGCATTTGAATCACTGTGAGTGGACTTTTATTTCTTAAAGAATGATGCATGCATTTAATTCTTGAACTAGTGCTTTATTTAATTATCATATTACTTTTCGAACATATGAATTGATTTCGGAATTTGATTTCGGTTTATCTCGTAGTTTTGCTTTCAATAATGATTTTCAGAGATTGGTTATGATTTATCTCAGTTATGACTTTCGGATATTAGTTTGTTATGCTCGGATTCGAATTTATGATTTATGTTGATTTTCGAAGAATTATTTTTCGAGGTAATTTCTAGAATTCATATTTTATTTTTTCGATTCGTCGATTTTGAGTTTTCTGCCATATTATCGGACTTGAGATTTTGAAATGATTTTTCGAAATGGGATTTTGATGAAGTTATATTCTCTTATTTGTTTATCAACCTTTGGTTTTGGCATTGGGAATGCCTTATTGATGATTGTGGATTTGGTTTTGTTTCTGAGTTATGATTTATAATTTGATCTCGCTTATTTGTTATGATTTTGAGAATATTTTGGCGTGCGGGGCCACGTCATTGGAATATACTTTTTTTTTTTCTCGTGAGATATTGGGGAAGCTTTATGGATTTATTGGTTTTTCGATTGTTTTTCCTCACCATACTCGGGTCGTTCGGTTAGTGTCTCCCCCTCACTTACTTTGTGTTTGTGAGCCTCCTCACACAATCTATGTGTGGGTGGCAGTCGAGGGTAGGTAGAGCCTAAGGGGCTCATTTACCTGTATGGTGATACCTTCTTCCCCATATCCTATTATTACTTAACTAGCGGGGCTAATCCGACTTCTCTTAACAGCGGGGCTGGTATGTTTTCACGAGATTTAAGAGTTTAAAGAAATATGTTTTAATAATTGTTGCATGCATCGGGTTTTTAATGAAATAAGTGGGAAAGTATTCAAGTTTGCTTTATTTAAATCGTCTTAATTATTTATTTTTGTCCACTCACACTAACGCGTTCTTTTCAATATTTTTCCCCTGGGCCCTTCTGTTTCAAATGTCCAGTTTGCAGGGCTAGATTAGTTGAGGTCAGGCGTACATGAAGTTGAGGCATAGTTGTCACTGCTTCCGCATTGTAGGATCTGTCGATCCTTCACCCTCTTTACTTTTATTTCTATTATATCTTTTGTTTTAGAATTGCTCTGATAATCTGTAGGTTAATGTTATTAAGTTGAGATTTGTGTGTTGTGAATTGGAAGATGTTGTGATTTGGGGAGCAGGGTGGCTCCAGGAGAAAAAGATGGATTGCTTAGAAGTTTGAATGTCTTTCTACAGGCTTTGGGTAGTCCATTTTTAGGGAGAGTTCCGCCAAATCTTTGGTAGAATTTCCTCTAAGGTGGGCCCGCAGAGTCACTTCGGATTTCAGGGTGAAATCCGAGGCGGGTCCTGTCACTATCAACTAATCAGATATCCACCAGGTCATCCAAAAGGGAAATCAAACCGCTTGAAAAATGATGGGAACCATGGTCATATTTCTGCAGCCAATCAAGTCTCCGAATGATCGACTAAAGATGAGGTAAAATCTGTGATATCAGGAATTTCCGAAGCCCAACTTCAACAACTCTTGTCTTTTCTTAGTACCAAAGATGGGAGTGCTAATGATGGTGGTACTAATTCTCAAGCTCATGCAGCCGTGACCATACTAGGTTTGTCTAAAATCTTCTCTCGCAGCTGGATCATTGACAGCGATGCCGCTAACCATATTTCTTCATCTCCAAAATTATTCTTTCATGGAGATAAAAATTATTCATTACCTCCAGTACTGTTACCTAGTGGAGAGAAAGCACATATTATCGCAAAAGGATCATTGCCTCTGAACTCTACATATTATTTGCATGATGTATTATGTGTTCCTACGTTCAAGGTTGATTTAATGTCTGTTAGTCGTCTAACGAGAGGCTTGAACTGTTCGGTGACATTTTTTCCTTATTGGTGTGTTTTACAGGATCTGGTTACGAGGAGAATGATTGGTTTGGGTAAACAGCGTAATGGCCTATACTTGGTGGCATTAGCGACGAAGAAAACATTGACCAACCCTCCTTCAGTCTTAAACCACCAACTAGCTTGCAACCTTACCACCTCATCCACTGATCTGTGGCACAGTCGTTTAGGCCATGTTTCCTTTTCTCGATTAAGTTTTATTGCCAAGAATTTTTTGAATATTTCTGTTAATTCTAATAACGCTTGCTATATATGTCCTTTGGCTAAGCAAAGTCGTTTGCCTTTTGTTACTAGTGCCATTTCGCCTGAAAGACCCTTTGATCTTATTCATTGTGATATTTGGGGTCGATATAAAAACCCTTCTCTTTCTGGTGCTCATTACTTTCTTACTATCGTTGATGATTACACACGCACTATGCCAAAAAGGCCTTCAGACGACAGAACAGTTCTGTCGTCTGAACGAACAAAAATATGTCGTCTAGTACGGTGTCGTCTCTTGGGGGCATCAGACTACAGAAGTGTTCACTTCTGTCGTCTGATTTTTCAGACGACATAAAAAAATAAAAGTCTTGTGTTGTCTGATGAATTTTGCATTTTGGGAACATTGTGATCTGTATCTTTAAAAGCATTCAAACAACAGTTTTGTATTGTCTGATAAACAAAACAACCACAGTCTTTTTTAAATACTATTGTGTGAAGCATATTTGCAAGACTTATTTGTGTAGTCTGAATGCCCTTAAATAAGAAATATGAAGACTCGTATGTAGTGTCTTCTCTCATACAACAACAATTAAAGGTTGTGCTAAAGTACTTTAAACGACAATTATATGTGGTTGTAAAGAGCATCAGAGGACAATTAAGTGTCATTCTAGGGTAGGTTTGTATGACATTTAAGTGTTGTGTGAAAAGTTATGAAATTATACATATGTGATGTTGGGAAATGGTTTAGACAATTGATATCATATTCTTTCTGTTATGCCAGTCTCATTAGGACGACAATTTACTGTCGTTTGAGATTATTAACACGACAAATATTTGTGGTCTAAATATAAAACGGATCACTAATAGTACGTCTTTTATATTGTCTGTGATCAAGTCCAACCACACTTATTTGTTGTCGTTATACGATTTAGCCAATACTTTCATCTAATTTATGTTGTTGTTTTGCCTTTTAGACCACAATTTTTTGTTGTCCCAATGCCAAAAAGACAATAGAGTTCTAATTAATTTTTGTGTTGTTTTTGTGCAGCTGCAACCACACGTTTTGGTGTGCTTTTGTTGTAGCTTGCAATTTGAGATGACACATTTTAGTAGTCTCCTGTTACAATTGGTATGCATGCATTCTGGAAATTAAAATTGGCTATTCTTGAAACCATAAAATCCACATCCAAAATCATTCATTGCAATTTCCATTAATCCACCATTGTCTCATGTACACAAACCTAATCATGATGAGCATCAGTTATAAAAGACTCATATCTACTAATCTGGGCAACCATCAAAATATATGCAAGGAGCACTGCTTGCTAATAATTCAGAAGCACGAGACAACATAGCAAAATAGGTAGCAGTACTGCAATCAAAATTTGGCCTACATATATATATATATATATATATATATATTTATATATATCAACTATGCATGTCCAAACGCTGATGCGACATATCCCCAACTACTAATTAACCCACACACTAGTTATCTTTGTACTTAAGAACATACTTTGCCCACTTTGTCCAGATAACATCAGCATTCTCCACTGTGTAATAGTAATTTGCTTTTCTTTCTCATTGCAAGGACAACAAGGACAAAAGCTTAGTTATACATCACAATGGATTAATCCAATAAATCACTATTACAATAGATTAGTTACTGATTATCTTAGCACTCCACTCTTGGGTTTTGTCCTTAGCACTCCATTAATGGTGTTTCCCATATCATTTATAGAAAGCAAATATGAAAAAAAAAAATTCTAAATTCTCACTTCACCGGGAAATTGGAAGGGGAAGACCAGCAAAAGGAAATGTCAAGGATCAAACTAACAAGAGAATGTTAACCTTAAGAAAAAAAGCCACAGCCAGTCAGTTCAAATAGTCCCTGCATCACAATTTTATGGTGAAAAATTAGAAAACCATCGGGCATAAAGAATTAAGAACGTATGGTGTACCAAGGCTATTTGCCTTGAGAAGTTCAGAATCATTTTTTTTCGCTATTTTGTACCTTTATGACACCAACCAGAAGATCCTTCCATGCAAGAAATTGTTCCTGCAGGCAATAGTATAAATTAAACAAATGCGGAAAATTGCTTCATCTCTAACACTACAAAGAGGATCAAGTCTAACTCATAAATCATCATGATGTAGGAAGCAAGATATTCAGACTCATATTCCTCATGTTATCTTCATGATCACTAGTCATGTGTCACTAAATTTGGACCAACTGTAAATCTTAAAAACATGCATTACACAAATGCTTTATTCATTACAATGCTAAAACTACATGATCCGCTTATTCATCCGCTCATTCTCATGTTATCTTAAACAAAAGCTTTATCTACTGCATTACAAGTTAAAACTAAAAGGCTGCTCATTCATCTTACTGTTTTTACATTGATACTAAATCTTGTTTCACTAACCAACTCTAACCCTTTCTAAAATCAAACAAAACTTCTATTCCCTGTGTTACGATGCTAATACTCTAACTCTGAATGGTCAACAAAATTCATCATATCATAAGTAATAATTCTCGTTTCAGAAAACCCTAACCAACTCTAAACCTTGCACTAAAAAAAAGAAAGTTTAATGACCACACTGCAGTGCTACAACTAGTCCCACCTAACTAGAGAGAATGCTTAAAAAACTTATAAGACAAGAGTTAAGGTAAATAAATCAAGAGACACCTATTGCAGAAAAGCAAAAAAAAAAAAAAAAATTCAATAAAGAGAGGAAGCTATAAGGAAATATGTAATACTCACCTTACTGATCCCCAATATGTTGCAAATCCCCCCTTCTTGATTCCCAATCTTGATGATCTCATGTTGGCAACTGCAATCCGGTGTTCGTATTGCCTGAATTCAAAAGCGTATGCACTGAAATCAGAAAGCCAATAAACATAGTTCAAATTAAGATGAAAACTTATTAATAACACAAAATTAATATTTTCAAGATCTATTATTCCTGCTATCAATATTATTTACATATTTCCTCAAAGGAGAAATAATAACAATAGCTAACCAGCTTATTAGCACTAATTTACATCGAATCATTTGAATTTACACAATAGCTAATTAGTAATAACATAAAGAAAGGCTTTGCCATATTTACCCAACGTGCTGGTTCCTTCTCGACAAAAGCTGCAAAATATCAATTGCCTTGAAAATAATGTCTTCATCTTCAGCCCCTTTAGTTTTAGAGACCTTCATTTTACCCTCAACCTAAGCATAATTAGAAAACCAACGATTTAATATGTGCATCATATCTTACCCAATTTGAAGTAAACTAATGACGAATCCAGAGTAGATTTCACAATGATCAACAATCCATATTAATATACAAACTCCAAAAGAGTTGTCACAGACAAGATTGATGACACATACCAGATCCAGCTGTAAGACTGCTGAACCAATTCTTCCACCTTTAAAAGTAATGAAACAGATGTCATAAGGTAATAATGGTGGAGAACATAATTTAAGCATCAGATAAGATAATAATCAAGAAGCTTTTAGGTGCAGTATATACCAAGCTTCTGCTATTGACATAAATAGATATCATTCTCGCGCGATGCTGTAGGTTTATTTTTTCTCCTCTCTAATTTGTTCGTAATAGTCACAATTGTAAGGTAAAAACTGTTAGTTGAAACTGTTTGGATTTTGCATATTACAAAAAGGGGTGTTTGAGGATGACTTAAACTGTTTGCAGATTTTTTGCCTCTGATAGTCATCAGAGGAATCCTATTTCCTCCTAAAAGAGTGATATATACGCTAAAGGTCCATACATAGTTGTCAAAGAAATTAGAATATGCCAATTATTGTCACTATTGCCTGCAGAAAGCAATTAGCATCATTTGCTCTGCCATTCTGATCAATAAGATGAATGAGATATTATATCAAAGTCAGTACAGATGAATATTAGATTCAGTAATGTAGGATAGTATATCAAAGGTCAGAAGTTGATTTATGCTAGTTGTCTGAGGTGAAATATAAGGTTCCTTTCTCTTTTCTATTGATAAGTACATCATGGACGCAACCAAAAGATATGCAAAGCTGTTGAAGTCTATGAGGTCAGATACATAATAGTAAAGAGAAGTAATGGATTGGTAACAAATAGTACAGAAATTATGCTGGTATGGAAATTATGCAGGATACGCTTTGGACTATCCTTTTGTTAAAATCAAATTCAAGTAGGGGAGGAGAATAGGGAATGAAAGAATTCAAGCCAATAAAAAAAAACAAAAACAAAAATGTGAGAAACAACTTCTCAGGATTTTTGCTTGCTTGTTTTATCTATCTGCCTTCGATTAGGATTTCACTTTCGATAAAAAAAACTACTTTATATATCCAGCCATCTAAATCAAGTGGCTTTGAATCATCCCACCTTTTTACTCGCTAATGCTTTCTCTTCCTAATTTGGGAGACAATTAGTTACAAAACCAAAGAATGTGCTCCCAATTCACAACCTAAATCATATAAAGGACAAGAAATTCCAGCCCCAATATCATTAACCAATTTCTTTTAGGCAATCAAGGGACTTTGAATCGTCCTTTTGTTTTTCACCAGTTTTTTATTTTTTATTTTTATTTCTTCTTCTTGTTTTTTTTTAATTTTAAGGGAAAAAGCATACTTGCAGTAGAACATGAAAAATTTGGGGGAAACAAATAAGAATTTGCAAGAGAAGTGAACTTAGTTACCTGCCTCGCATTAGTTTCTTGTATTTGAAGAAGTTGCTTTTAATTATGGAATGTCTGTTCGAGTCCTTCTTCCTCATGAAGCTCGATCAACATATGCCTTCAACTTCACTTTTGATGAGGAAGGAGACAAACTACAACTTCTGTTACTGAACAATTGATGAATACACAGAACACTGAAAAGTTTAAGATGAATTTTAATGTGTGAATGAGATCAATCATCTAGCAAGTAGCAACAAAGTAACAGAGCCAAAACAAAACAAAAAGTTCAAACCAAAAACCAATTTCAATGATGATCTCATTCACACAGAAGCAACAATGAACGTTAAATTGAGCATCTACACTAATTGACCGAGATCATACCTTGCTAGTATGTAATATTCTAGATGGTGTGAATTTGATTTCAACAGCATTTACTTGCTTCCATGAGTTGTAATGTTGGGATCCCCACTGAAGGAAAAACCAGGCTGCAATGTCTATTTCTTCTTTTTCTTGAAGGAAATTGGTGTATGCCTGCGGCACCACATATAAGCAAGAGATTTAGATATAGCAAGATTACTATCTGCACAATAAAATTGAGCTATCTAGAACTCAAATCACCTATAGCTCTCATATATCAAAATCATCACACAAACGCTGATACACAGCATCACCGAACAAAAGTCCCACTATTGAAATAAGTTAATCATCTAACTTAGTTCAATAAACAAAATCACTACTATAACATTAAGAAATCTTAGTTACTCCTATGATATTTCAGTGATGATTAAATGATATTTTTTTAATGAGATATGACTGAATGGATCAAATGTTTCTAATGAATATCATTATCACAACAAAACCCAAAAAAAATTCTGCCATTTAAAGAAAGAATCAAACATACACCCAACCAAGAAAAATATAGGATGAGAATGAAGAAAAGCCTGAACGAACCTGCACCAAAAACTTGGTATGGTTGGGATCGACGGCTATTGAAGATGAAACCAACAAACTCTGAACTTTCTCTTCCAATTCCTTTGTCTTCTAAGCAGATCCAGAATAGATTGCCATTTTCTCATTCTCTCCCTGTCGGTGTGAACGAAACAAAGATCGTGTCACTCTGCCTATCCAACTCTTTCATAGCTCATAGGAGACATACAAGTGTCAGGGGCAAAGTAGGTAAACTCCAGATAGAATAAGGTGGTGTACTTTGAAAATTCAGACTTGTGATTGAATTTTGCTTCCTCTTGCCATGGAAATTCTGCTTCAATCCCTGCATTGAATTCATAATTTCAAGTTCCATCCATAAGTGTAACAGGGCTTTAGTTCCATTTGATTTCCAAAAATGAGAGATGATTAAACCCAGATATTGCATACATAATTCTTAATCTACCTGGCTTGGGGGGGGGGGGGGTAGTTAATTGAAGATAAGCATGATCAGTATTTTAATAGCATTAAAATACTAGTGATGAAAGTCATCACTGCACACGGGACTGGTTATTAATGGAATTGGGGAGCACCAGTTCTTTGCTCTCATTGTTATTCATGATTCACGCTTTGTGAAATTCTTTAGTGTAAACTGGTTAGTACTAAGAATCAAGTCAAATACAAATTCCCAAAACTTAGATCACGCTATAAAATCAAGCCCCTCTAAACCATAAGCATTTCATACAAATGAAATATCACCCAAAAGAGCTCAACAATCATTTAAGCCAAGTTTAAACTCAGAAACGAACAATTAAAGAGACGAGAGACTTGCCTTCATCCCCTTTCGAACTGAGACTTTCAGCACCTCGAGCACCAGGATCCCTGTTAGAAGATCTGCATATTGGTTGAAAAATATGAAAAACAATATACCAGTGTGATTTTAATATACCAGTGATAGATTACAAAGCTTAGGCTAAACTTACATTTGATACAATACCATAAAAACACAGCGGCTTAGTTCTAATTCCCCTACAATGACCCCTGCCACCATGTCCTTGGCTCCGAGATGAGGGAAATCACACCACCTGTTACTAAACTGTAGGAAGCTCTCCAGAAATTCACGGAAGTATCACTAGCCACTGACAGCAATGTGAACCAAGAACAACAGCGGTCAGAGATCAATAAACAATAATCAAAACCTAGAAAACAGAAATGCTAACTGTTCTTTCATCAAATTATGATAAGACAAATCCACCATTACCTTGTTTCCAAAATTCCTTTAGGTTTAGCTTGAGCAATCGAGAAAGCTCTCTATTAAGAAGATCGACAAATCTCTGAGACTCTATAGCATCCAATCCACCTTCGTCGGGGCCGAGGCCAATAGCAACCGCCTCATCTTGGGGTAAGTAATTAACGAAATTTCCCTTGGTCGACACCCACTTGCCTCTCTCTCTCTCTCTCTCTCTCTCTCTCTCTCTCTCTCTCTCTCTCTCTCTCTCTCTCTCTCTCTCTCTCTCTCTCTCTCTCTCCCCCATCCGAACCCTACTACTACTACTCTTCCGCAACGCAGAAGCAGCGGCGCTTGAAGCTTCGGCATTGGACGGTTGGGATAGCGATTGCCGGAGGGAGGCAGAAATCGTGGGATTTGGGGATTTAGGGCTTCTGGGACGATTCTGGCCTTGATTTTTGGGGACGAAGACCTTTTGGGTTTTGGCGAAACCCTTGCTTCCTCCGGCTTGCTTGTTGGTGTTTCCCTGAGGGTTTCGGTGACTTGACATGGCCTAGAAGATCCCAATCGAATTTCTAGAGAGCTTTACTGGTTGCTGGAGTGCTCCATAATTTGGAAGCGAAAGATGAAATAGAGACCAAGAAGAAGAAGGAGAGGCAAAGAAAAAGAATCGAGGGAGTGAGAATCGAGATCTGAGAGAGCTGATGAGAAGGACAAATGCGAGGGACAGAGGTCAAAAAGCACAAGTCGCGGGTTTAGGGTTGAGAGAGCAGAGTGAGAAGGAGAGAAAATGACTTAATTGCGAGGGATAGAGGTCAAAAAGCACAAGTCAAAATAACTCAAAATTTTTTTTAAACAACCTCCACACTTAGACAACATTTAAATGAATGTCACCACATTTTCTAGTCAACCAGGGCTTGGCTAATTGAGAGGGAAAAGTACTGCTCAACTTTTGAATATCCCTCCAAATTTGAGATAGGAAATCACCTCCTTCTACAACTACATAAATGTATTGTCTGAATGCTCACCATTTTTCCAAGTTAAACTAGTATGGTTTTAGTGTATATTCAGACGACAGAAAAAAAAAATTATGTCGTCTGAAAAACTCAGACGACATAAAACAATACTTATGTCATCTGAAGTGTGTCGTCTGAAGGCCTTTTTGGCATAGTGACGCTTTACTTGGATTTTTTTTATGAGACACAAAGATGAAACACAATCCCTTTTGAGATACTTTTTTCATTATGTCAACTCAATTCACATCTCGTATTAAAACTTTTCGAAGTGATAATGGTGGAGAATTTCTTTCACTTCAATCTTTCTTCAAAGATAATGGGGTTGTTTTCAACACTTTTGTGTTTACACGCCTCAACAAAATAGGGTTGTGGAACGCAAACATCGTCACATTTTGCAAGTAGCACTAGCTTTCAAATTCCATGCTCAACTCCCTACCCAATTTTGGGGGAGTGCGTTCTTTCTGCAGTCCATATCATCAATCGTCTCCCCATTCCTCTTCTTTCTTTCCAAACACCATTTGAATGTCTTTTTAATAAACTTCCTTCTTTTTCTCACCTTCAGACTATCGGTTGCTTAGCTTATGCTACCAACCCTCGTGTCACTCATAAATTCTCCGCTTGTGTTATCAAATGTGTTTTTATCAGACACCCTATTGGTCAAAAGGCTTACCAACTGTTTGATTTAACAACCCGAAACGTTTTCACCAGTAGAGATGTAGTTTTCCACAAAATAACTTCCCTTATGCATCTGTGGAGTCCAGCCCCGTTCCCTCACCTTTGGCCCAAACATCTTGCCCAATTCCTTCCCCCATTCAAGACCCAACTCCACCTCTTGTCCCTGACCCTATTCCTCCTTCCACTTCTCGCGAATCCACTGAACACATAGTAGCCTCACCTCTCCCATCTCCTGCCATACCCATTGTGCCTTCTCCCTCCGCCACCACATCCTTGTCCCCCGAACCACCCGCCCCTTCTCCCGAGCCTCTTCATCGCTCCAGCAGCACCATCGCTTCCCCGGTAAAATTTTGGGATTATCTCTGTTCTCAGGTCACGCTTCCACCCTCCGACCAGCCATCTTCCTTGTTTCCGAGTCCGCACAAGGGCACTCGCTATCCTCTCTCCAACTATGTCTCCTATTATCGATACCGGCCTATGCATCGATCCTTCATTGCTCAAATTAGTCATGCCACAGAACCACGGTCCTATTCAGAAGCTGCCGCCCATCTTGAGTAGCAAGAGGCAAGGTGGTCAAAGTTGCAAGCTCTCCAAGCCAATGGAACCTGGACTCTCACTTCTCTTCCGGATGACAAGACGGCTGTCGTTGGGTTTACAAGATCAAACATCGGTCTGATGGCTCCATCAAGAGGTATAAAGCTCACTTAGTGGCCGAGGGATTCACATAATTGGAAGGTGTTGATTATCAAGATACATTTTCTCCCACTGCCAAAATTATTTATGTACGTTGTTTACTTGCTTTGGCAGCAGCTTGTGGATGGTCCCTTCACCAATTGGATGTTAATAATGCCTTCCTTCATGGGGATCTCCATGAAGAAATCTATATGTCTCCACCGCCAGGGCTTCGGAGACAGGGGAGGAAAACTTGGTCTGCCAACTTCATAAGTCACTATATGGTCTGGACCAGGCATCTCGCCAATGGTTCGCAAAGTTCTCAGAAGCCATTCGATCTGCTGGTTATGTACAATCCAGAGCTGATTACTCATTGTTCACCAGAAAAGAAGGCAAGCTTTTTACTGCTCTCTTAATATATGTTGATGACATCCTAATTACTGGAAATAATCCTGTGAGTATTGTTGCACTCAAGAAATGGGATTTTTATTTCCCAACGTAAATATGCATTGGAAATCATTAAGGATGCAGGTTGATAGGAGTAGCTCCTGTTGACATTCCTATGGAGCGAGGATTAAAATTGTATGACAAAAGTGACCTGCTCAAGGATCCGGCTCGTTATAGAAGGCTGGTCGGGAGATTGATAAATCTTATTGTTTCAAGGCCGGATATCACATATTATGTACATGTATTAAGCAGGTTCATGCATCAGCCTCGACAACTTCATATGGAAGCAGGTCTATGTATTGTACGTTATCTTAAAAATGCTCCTGGTCAAGGTTTGTTTTTCTCTTCAACAAGTGATTTCAGACTGTGGGCTTTCTGTGAGTCAAATTGGGCAGGCTGTCCGATTACTAGAAGATCAACCACAGGTTATTATGTTTTTCTTGGTCCTTCACTAGTTTCATGGAGATCAAAACGACATAAAACGGTGTCACTTACTTCAGCTGAAGCAGAGTATCGAGCAATGACGGGTGCTTATTGTGAGTTAACATGGCTTAAATTCCTTCTTAGAGATTCAGGAGTGCTGCATCAAGAACCCGCCTTGCTATATTGTGATAATAAAGCTGCACTGCACATTGCAGCAAACCCTGTTTTTCATGAGCGAACTCGACACATTGAGATGAACTGCCACTACATCAGAGATAAAATCCAAGATGATTCAGTTACTACAAAGTTTGTCAGTTCTACACATCAATTGGCCGATGTCCTAACCAAGGCTTTGGGAAAGGAGATTTTTACTCCTATGATTCGCAAGTTGGGAGTTTGAGATATCCACTCTCCAACTTGAGAGGGAGTGTTAGGAAGTTATCTTGCATATCTTCAGTATGATGATAAACATGATCTGTGAATATCTGTTACACTTTGTATTCCTTGATTGTAGTTCCTTAATTGTAGCTGTAGCTTGATTGTAGGAATAGTTACCTTGTAATTAGGGATCACTTCTTGTATATCTATTCAACCGTGTATGAATGAAAATCTATTCTAGCGAAATATCTTTCTTTCAATTTATGCGAGAAAGAAGAAAGACAATTAGTTATTACCAAATTGATATGTGCCGAAATTAATTACGTAATAAAATAAAATAAAATGTATTAAATAAAAATTTATGATACAACCAACTTATTTTTTTTTCTTAAGTTTTTTTCATTTATTTATTAATGAGAAGGGGTATAGATGGAAGTTTGATGAAAAAATGAGACAAAAAAATATAAGAGATGTGTATTAAGTAATTGAGGGGGTGTATTTAAAATTTTTCGTATTTAATTATGATTACTTTGACAAAAAAAAAAAGTACATTTGATTATTTGTTTTCTTCTTTTGAAAGAGTATTTAATTGTTTTTTTGATTACTAAAGAGTATTTAATTATTATTAACTTTGTTTCAGAAGAATTTTATTGATAGAGAAATAAAAGGGATACAATTGGGAAAAGCGGCGCTCTCTCCTAGGGTTTAGTCGAGCACAGAGAAGAATCCATCTAGTTGTCAGCGGTTCTTCTAGCCCAGCCTCGATGGTGATCGTGGCTGGTGAAAGTTGATGTTGCTTTTGCAACGATTCTAGTTTGGTCTTGGTGTTCTGGGTTGAGCAAATCCCGGTGGAATTCTTGGTGGTCGGCGACGAGAGGTTTTTCTGATCCGATTGGTGCAGGTTATCGGCGTTGCAGGTGGCAACGTTGGTGAAGAATGAATCTGATCTACTGCACGTGATTTCCGGCAGGCTGTGCGAGGGGCTGCAAGGGAGACACTGCCTGGATCGTCGGGTCTTTGGAGGTTGCTTTCTGCCGGATCTGATGTTGCTGTGGAACGGCCGGCCACCAGAAGGGGGAACGGCTGCAGAAGTAGCCTGGCCAGGGCAGGCTAGGGCTACTATTCTCTTTGTTTAGGTTTGGGCCTGGGCTCAACCTTGGAATGAGGGGTGCTTGGCCCTAGATTTGAGTTCAAGCTTGGGCTGGTTGAGTCTGCTGCAATGGACAAGAAGAGCAAGACCAACCTATTGCCGAGGTTGTTCGCTCCTGAAGAGGCTGAGGAAGGTGTTGGCTCCAACCCTAGGGGGAATGAGCTAGCATTTTCTTAAGTCTCTCTGCTATTAGACATCTTGTTACAAGCCTTCTAAAGTTGGAGTAATCTCTATGAGTTATTCTAAGATGTTTCTAGTTGTTTTTGTACCACAATTGAGTGTTAGCATATTAGACTAGATGAATGATTTTTCCTTAGAATAACGAGGTTGTTTCTTGCTTGTTTTAGGCTTACTTTCCAGTGAGCGTCCCTTTAGATTTATCTGTATTGAACCTAGTCTACTTGATGTATCGGTATATTAATGTACTGAAGCATTTTCCTTTTTATATATCAAAATTATAATCTTTTAATTTTATACAATTTTTTTAAATTATAAGGAATGATAATGATAATGATAATGATAATGATAATGATAATGAGTTAATGTTCAATTTTTTTTTTTAAATAGGATTATAGCTGCAAGCCACATAACAAGATTCAAACCTGACCATACTTGGCCAATGCACCATGCTTAATTTGTTATTTTACGTAATGGGAAAAAAAATATAAACAATACCCAACTTAAGGCCCACTCCGAATTTTTATACCCAAATTTTTGAAACTATCACATTAGTACCTGGAGTCCCCAATCCTACCCAATTTTCGTACACGCCGTCTATGACGGCATTTACTGTTGTGACAGGTGGCATATTTTAAGGGATATTTTGGTCACTTCTTATCTTAATTCAAACTTTTTTAAAAATTTTTTTTCCCTCTCTATTTTTAAGCCCGGCAGCTTTTATTCTCCCAAAAAAAAAATCAGCTTTCTCTCTATCTCTTCTTCTTCGCCAAATTCCCGATAAAGTCTTTGCCATATGGGACGGACTTCTGATGATCTCCCTCCCCGTGTTTGGCGCCATCAGCGAGAAATTCAAAACCCAAAAATATGTTATTACCTTCTTTTGCCGAGAACACGTTCTTGAATCTGGGTTTTGGGTTGGGCTTTGTTTGCTTTACATTCTTGTCCCGAAACCTATCTAAGAAGATCTACGATTTCAGAGTCAAGCTCAAGGTTTAGACCTGAAGCAGATTCTGAGGTTATTGTGCATCTTTGTAAAATTCGGGTTTGGATTCTAGGATTTGGGTGATGGATTTTGATTCATGAAATCTGGTTGATTTTTTTGTTGGTCAAAGAAATCTGGTAGAATGGTAGATCAGAGTCTTGCTCTTCTTCTCTTTAGACTTGTGGACATGCAAATCCAAGTGGGTTCAGTGCATATGAATGTAATTTATGGATTGGATTGAAAGGCTAATGGGATTTTCCTCTAGTAACCTGTAACCCAGATTTTGACACCAAAAGAAACCACTTCAATTCCTTTCTAAGATGCAAGTTGATATAGCCACAGATCCATTCATAATTCTCTCTGAGCCAGTTGGTTCATGATTAGCATCATCAACATATATAAATATGAAGTATGAAGTAATGAATTCTCTTGGAAGCTATTACTATAACATGAAGAACTCAAAGAGAGAACAAGAATAACACAGAACAGCAATAAAGGTCTCATTAGAGCCATTGCTTATTTCTTTGTTTCGTAATGTGAGAGAGAGCGAGTAATAGTAATTCAAAAGCTGATGGGATATTGCTGGTTAATGTATGGATTCGATTGAGATTCAAGTAGCTTGGGATGAGGAGAATATGATGAGGAGCTAGCTTGAGTATTTATAGACAGCGATGGAGTCCATGCTCAGAGAGAGAGAGAGACGACAGAGGCAGAAAGAGGGAGAAAGAAAGGGGACTCAGGAACAGGGCTGGGTAAGTAAATGACACAAATATCCATCAAATACGCCACATGGCATGCGGTTTAACTCCATCATGGACGGTAGGTACGAGTATTGAGTCGGGCCGGCTATTTTGGGTACTATTGTGATAGTTTCAAAAATTTGGATATAGAAATTCGGAGTGGACCATAGGTTGGATACTGTTTGTATTTTTTTTCCTTACGTAATTGCAAAGAATTTATACATTTTTTTATACACATAAATTTTTAAGAATAAAAAACTCATGTGAGTCACAGGACCCATCTGGTTTCAATGTGCCTCCACATAAAAACATATCAAGTTCTCTCGTGACCCACATTGGTTCAAGTTTCCTTTATTAATGCATGTGAGACTTTATCAAAAAAGAGCATTCAATGCATCAACCAGCAGGAATGAACAGTTGAATAATATTAAGTACATTTTTTTAGTTTTTTTTTTTATCAAAGGAGTAATTCATTTATAAGTAAAAGACTACAATAAGGAGTATGTAGTGGCCTCATTAAACATTCCACAAATCGAATAGGAAGAGTACCACACTCCATTTACAAAACTTAACTACTTGACTCATTAACTAGAATTGAGGAGAGCCAATGTCGCTCCATCAACCACCAATAGGTTAGGAAAGGCAAAGATAAAGCCTCCCTTGCTACCCGATGTGATGCGTTATTACAGACTCTAGGAACATAGCCCAACTACAGGACTAAAAAGAAACTAAAAGAGCTTTTGCTTCTTCTACCAGGGCACCATCCATACTTAAGTCTTCCTGATCGAGTAGAGTCCAAAGCTGAGAACACATTCTGGGTATCACCTTCAATAACAAGATTTGAAACACCTGCCTTTACATAAAAGTGGAGACCATTAATCAAGCACTACTACAAAAACTGCATCACACAACACCCATTAGACAAAAGAATAAAAGTTTACTGTCGTCTGATAACGTGAACTCAATTGTACAACACTGTTAATGAAGTTTTGTTGTGGGAATGCTACCAAATTGAGAACTTTTTCATTAGAATTTGATCACATAACACAAATATGCATGTTCTGTTGTGTAAATGACACAAAATTTAGCGGCAGATATCCCGCCATCACTGAACTCATAATTCCCTCCCAAGACAAGTTCACCAATTCTATCACACAACACAATTATGCATGTTCTGTTGTGAAAATGTGCTACAAGGTACAACAGTCTAATTATTTCCGTTGTACAGCAATTTGACAATTTCTTTTAGGTGTACATAGTGCAAGATGCAAAATCTTGTACAACAGATATTGTCATTCTGTTGTCTGAATGAGGAACATAGGCGGCAGCAATGTCTTCATTTTGGCTCAAATTAATTTGAATTCCACCCACCATCCTCAGGCAGGCGGCAAATTTCCCTCCCTCTTTTTTCACATATCTTTTAATGTATACTCTCTTACAACAGTTTTTTAATTTTCCGTTGGGAGGAACAAAGTATGCCACCACAATCCGAAAGAAAAAAGAAAAAGAAAATAAAGATAAACTGTTTCGCCTCTCAGAGACCAAAATAAAAACTCTAAGCCTAAGCCTCTCTTGACAAAAGCTATTCTATTCTTTCTCCCCTGAAATCCAAATCCTCTTGGGCAACGGAGGAGATAGAGTGCCCCAGATCTACTTTCTCTCTCTCCTCCTCGCCTTCAAACTAGGGTTAATTGAAGATATGCAGAAGACAAAGGTGAGTAAGACGGCGAAGGTGAACATGTTGTGCTGCTTCTACGAGGCCTTGTTGTGCTGGGCTTGCGAGGAGAAAGTCCACGCCACCAGAAGCTCGCCAACAAGAAATTATGGTTGTGAATTTCGCAGATGTACATGGACGACATAAGGCCGTCTTCATCCGCAAGGACCACCGCCTCATCGTCAACATCTCCGATCTCCACTTCTTCGGCGACATCGACAATAGGTCAGTTCACTTTTCTCTACTACTCTAGCTTAATAGCTCCAATTTGTTCTAGGTTTTCTGGCAAATCCTAATTTGATTTTCAATTTGGGAATTTTGAATTTAGGATTCTCAGAAATATGAGTGATTATATGAAAGTGTTTAATAATGCGGCCACGGAGGTCGCTAGCAAGATAGATCCTAATTACTTGAAGGTCGCTAGCATTTTGATTTGGAAATTTGGAATTCAAGTTTTCTGCCAAATCCGAATTCAGGATAACTCATTTATTATCCCAACTTCTTAGAGGAGGAAATGCGCTGAATATAAGGATTGGGTCTCAGGTGGAGACGTTAAGCACAAATGTAAGTCTCTCTCTCTCCCTCTCCTTCTCCCTCTCATCTTCTTCTTTTTCTTCTTATTCTGCTGATTGT
This sequence comes from Rosa chinensis, assembly GCF_002994745.2. NCBI lineage: Eukaryota > Viridiplantae > Streptophyta > Magnoliopsida > Rosales > Rosaceae > Rosa > Rosa chinensis. Next base: position 23,845,972 of record NC_037089.1, on the reverse strand, counting down.
TGCAGAGATAGTTGAAGGTGATGGATTATATTGAGAAAGAAGTGATTAGGGAAGCATCAGTGGAGGTATCGAATGAATTTAAAACCCTAATTGATGCTCGGGATTTGGATTCTTTCAAACAACTGCAACACCTCATGTATTGTTCTCTCTCCGCTCACTGAGCTTAAAGTATTAATCTTTATTTATTTCTCTAATCATATTGGTCATTAAAATTCTCTAATGTGAAGCTGTAATTGTCATGAATTAGCAATAGTATAACTGATATCTATTTTTTTGTTTGTATGTTCCTTCAGATAGTATAACTGATGCTTAGGACTTAACTGATGAAAGAAGGTACATTGATCAGCGAACAAAGTAGTCAAAGCCATCAAGGTCCTCCCATTTGCCTACTCAAAATCACAGTTGGTGCAATTGTGTTCTTTAAGTTGCTTTCATAAACTCGTAAATTTGTAATCCTTTCTAACTTTGCAATTTCTCTCCGTCGTTTTAGCTATTCAAGCTGCTGCATTTTTTTAATCAGCTTTGTTGCAATTTGGAAGCCTGTTTGCATTTTCAATATAATTCATTAATTCCTAACCAATTCCAAACTGAAGGTAACGAGACAATTGCAACTCATCCTTTGATTCCATTTCAAGTAGGGTTGAGCAAGTATTTGAGAATGTTGATGTATATGAAAATGAAATTCCTTGGGGAGACCAGGTTATTGAAGGAAGAATTGGACTAGGTAATTTTTTCTTTTTCATTTTCTCTAGTGGTGGTTTTAGAGTTTTTCTTTTCTTTCGATTAAGGGATTGTAGGAATTTGCTGCAGGTGGTCAATAAGTGCTAACTACATTTGGAAGTCACAATCATTAATTTACCAGAGGGGTTTGACAAATGCTTCTGGATGTGTTGGCCAATTCATTGAGGTACCCTTCATGAATCCTTAATAGCTATGTCCAGTTGTGAAATTAATATTTAACTTAGATGATCTGTATGCAGCCTTGTAGTTTTGTTCTATTATTCATAATCATAGAGGAATTTATATATACTCCTTAAATGTGATCACCTGAAGACACACGGAGAGAACTTGGAATTTATATGCTAAAAGAAAGAGAATTTGAAATTTTGTAGTAGAAAAGTTTAAAAGGATTTGTATAGTGCCAGCTGCCAACTAAGTAATTTAAGGTCTTCGTCAATTATTTTTTAAGTACTACAAAGCAAAAGATGGAAGCAATTAGAGGTGGCAAACGGGCCGGCCCGGCCCGACCCGGACCATTTTAAGCGGGCCTAGTCGTGCTTCGTGCCGTGCTTGGGCCGGCCCATTTATTATCGTGCCGGGCTCGTGCCGGCCCATTTACTTAAACATTAAGCCCGGTCCGGCCCATGGCCCGAGCCCATATAGTGTCGGGCCGTGCTCGTGCCGGGCCAATAAACGGGCCGTGCTCGTGCCTACCCACTATAAAGCACGATTTTAAAATTTTAATTTGAATAAATAAAAATTAATTTTGTTTAACTATTTAGAAAATTAAAATAAATTAAGTTCTACAATATTTTTCTTAATCTTAGCTTTTTAAAATTAGTTTTCTAATATTTTTTAGATTCCACTACAAGAAAGAAAGAAAGAAAAAAATAAGTCAAAATATATTGCTTGTAGTATATTATTGTGAGATTAATCTTTATTAATATAATGAAGATATAATATCATATTATTCTTTCCTTCATTCTATAGTTGTATTATTATGAGATTAAAAAAATATTTTATGTCAAAACAAGGATATAATGTTTTATTTCACTATTTTGACAATATAAAGAAATAACATTAGTGGAAATGTCATGAGATTTTAAATAAAGAGGTCTAATATTCAAACCTTATCGTTGTGGTTTTTAAATATTTTTAAAAACAAAATGAAATTTTGTATTTGTAACGGGCCAGCCCATAATATGTCGTGCTCGGGCCGTGCCGGGCCCATTACGGGCTCGAGCCGGGCCGGGCCAATATTCCTAGGCCCAACCCGGCCCATTATTCTAACCTGCTCGGGTCGTGCCGGGCCACTAATGGGCTTGGGCCGTGCCGGGCCACTAACGGGCTTGGGCCGTGCCGGGCCTCTTTTAAGCGTGCCGGGCCCGTGCCGTGCTCATGCTTAGCGGCCCGTTTGCCACCTCTAGAAGCAATCATGGGACCTTTGCGGTGTTTGCTTACGATCGACCAAGACTATTGGCATGTATGTTTTCTTGTATTAGATTATGTTCTTCGTTTTGTTTACTATGGTATCCTTTATTATGGTTACTATATATGTTGGGTTTTGATGCTCATTTGCAAATAAGCTGCAAAGGTTTTAATTGGGTTTCTATTAGTATTAATGAGTTTTGAAATGGGCATGTCTTAAAGCTCTAAGCTTTGTTTTGGAATTAGTTGATCTTTGATAGGTAATGATGTTACGAAACTATACTTGGTTTCAGCCAAGTTTAGAACTTGTTTAGGTAGAATGATTTTTAGTATAATGACTGAGCTAAAACAAAGTTGGGTTCTTTCCTCCACTAGTTTGGATTAGGAATGTCTTAATTTGTTCATGATTGGTGTGAAGTTCTAAGCTTTCTTGCTGGATTTAGTTGATTGTGAATACGTTATTGATGTTACTAAACTATACTATGTATCTGCTGGGTTTGGAACTTCATGAGCTGAACCAAACTTGAGTTCTTTCCTCATTGAATGAGGGTTTATCTCTATATATATATATATATATATATATAGCATTTTTCATGTTAGAACTAATTTTGAGCTATTTTTCAGGGATGGACCCTTTACGAGATACTGAAGTATGTACCTGAACACAATTGGATTGCCTATGAACAAGCTCTCCAAGCAAACCCTGTTTTAGCCAAAATGGTGATAAGCCAGGTAGTCTATATTGTAGGATCCCTTTCTCATTATTATTATTATTATTATCAATTTTGTGAGGTGATGGTTTTGATTTATATTTGCTTATTTATGGCTTGTTCGGTGGGTTTCTTGAGTGGCTAATACCATATTATCATATAATCCGTTGATTTTTTCGGACCCAAATGGAGCCAAACATATAATTGGACAATCGAGTTGATGCTCGACAACCTAGTTGATCTTCTCTCATTGGAGATGCAAAAATTAGAGTTCTCTATTCTATATGGTAGCCCACCTCAGGTGCAGTACATACTATGCAAGTAATACTATGCAAAAATTAGAGTTCGCTATTCTATATGAGCTAATTAATAGTATTAACCTTCTTTCTGCAGGTTGAGACTGAAGTGTAAAAGTTGGAGTAGCTCAAGTCAAGTAAGCTCAAAGAGATCATTCTGAAAAAGAAGTTGGAATTGGAGGACAAGCTGTTGGATGCTCCACCCGACACACTAGGTGTTGCTGCCTTGGCACTACACTATGCAAGTATGAGAGAACGTTAGTGGCAAAATTTCTCATAATTGCAACTATTTGATTGTATCAACTTTTGCTATCTTTCAATGTAATTAGCTAGAATGCAGCAGCCATCAAGCTAGCTAGAATGCAGCAGCCATCAAGCTAGCTAGAATGCCTTCTGGATACATGAATGTATAGATGATTGGCAAATGCTAGCTCTTTTGGTAGTTGACATGTGCTAGCTCTTTTGGTATATTAGATGGTTGAATTAGTGTATTTCAATGCCTAAATCTTATATTGTGCATTATTTTTGTGCAAATATTTCAGGTAAAGAATTGAAAATAATCATACAACAGTCAATTATATTACGTTGTATGAATATGCATATATCGTTAATCACACAACAAATCAATTTTAATCACACAACGGTACCTATAAAATTTTGTCATCTCATTAATACCCTCACAACAGAACAAATAGGTATTAGTTGTCTAATGTTAAATCACGCTACAGTCCCTATAAAATTTTGTCGTCTCATTAGTACCCTCACAACAGAACAAATAGGTATCAGTTGTCCAATGTTAAATCACACAATGGTATAGAAACAATGTGTTGTATGACTTGTGAAGAATTCAACATTGTGCCTCACACATACAACAGTTACTTTATGATACCTGTTGTGTGAAGGAATAACCAACAACAGTCGCCATATTTTTCTGTTGTATGATAGGTTAACCAACAACAGTATGATATTATTCTCGTTGTCTGAGTGTCATTTTTTTTTTTTAGTTGTTGATGAAACCTCGAAGCTTTTTCTCGAGTATAAGCACCATCTTTGAGAGCAGGGGCGGAACTGTTTGACGGTCTGACGGGATCCGGACCCCCCCAAGTATTCTGACAGATACATGAATATATATGCATGATTGTAATAAACTTGGGTGAAGAAACCTTGCATCCATGTAGTGGACTACACTAGGTGCTGCTGCCTTGGCACTACACTATGCAAGTATGAGAGAACGTTATTGGCAAAATTTCTCATAATCGCAACTATTTGATTGTATCAACTTTTGCTATCTTTCAATGTAATTAGCTAGAATGCAGCAGCCATCAAGCTAGCTAGAATGCCTTCTGGATACATGAATGTATAGATGATTGGCAAATGCTAGCTCTTTTGGTAGTTGACATGTGCTAGCTCTTTTGGTATATTAGATGGTTGAATTAGTGTATTTCAATGCCTAAATCTTATATTGTGCATTATTTTTGTGCAAATATTTCAGGTAAAGAATTGAAAATAATCATACAACAGTCAATTACATTACGTTGTATGAATATGCATATATCGTTAATCACACAACAAATCAATTTTAATCACACAACGGTACCTATAAAATTTTGTCATCTCATTAATACCCTCACAACAGAACAAATAGGTATTAGTTGTCTAATGTTAAATCACGCTACAGTCCCTATAAAATTCTGTCGTCTCATTAGTACCCTCACAACAGAACAAATAGGTATCAGTTGTCCAATGTTAAATCACACAATGGTATAGAAACAATGTGTTGTATGACTTGTGAAGAATTCAACACTGTGCCTCACACATACAACAGTTACTTTATGATACCTGTTGTGTGAAGGAATAACCAACAACAATCGCCATATTTTTCTGTTGTATGATAGGTTAACCTAGGGGGTCGTTAACGGGTCGGGCCGGGCCGGGCCTTGCTATATTTTTAAATAATTGTGGGCCGGGCTTTATTAAAAATCAAAGGATCCAAGCCCGTCCATATAAAGCGGGCCTTGCGGGCTTTTTCGGGCCGGGCCGGGCTTGGCCTTGTGGGCTTTTTTGGGCCGGGCCTTGCGGGCTTTATTTATAAATAAATATTTAAAGACACAAGTATTTTTTTTTTAATCAAGCTTTGGAAATTCAATGGATAATGATCAAATACAACCAAAGATAACAATCTATATAACTATATTGTACCAAAAAAAATCTATATTTATATATAGATACTAATTTGTTGATAAATAAATTTTTAAAGACACTAATTTTTTATAAATCTATATTTATACATCATACACTCCAAAGAGCTACATATAGAAATTCAAAGAAAATGAGAAACCGACCGTTGGATGAGTTTATTACAATAAATTATGAGTGTGGTAAAAAATTTAGCCAATTTCACCATATTTTTGAATCCGATCGGATTGGTCAACCGTAGTCACTTATATGTTTTATTGGTTGACCGATGACGTGGCAACCGCAAAACGTGCTTATTTTTTCACATCAAGTTTGTATATATTCCATCGATGGATGTGCGTGGACATAAGATAAAAAAAAATTAATTTTAATTACAAACACATTGGACTATACCAATTTTATTCCTAGAGTTATATGACTTATACATTGCATTTAAATTGTTTAGGTTCATTCTAAAGCAACCATGAAGTGGAAAATGAATTCGGAGAAACCAACCGCTTGATGGAGAGATTGTAATGTTTTATGGTGGTTGTAGAAAATCCAGCCAATTTGGTTCACGTTTCGAATTCGATCAACTAGGTCAAACGTAGTTACTCTTATAAACCTATATTTATATATCATACACTCCAAAGAGCAACCCCTATCAATTCAAAGAAAATGGAAAAACCGACCGTTGGATGAGTTTATTACAATAAATTATGAGTGTGGTAAAAAATTTAGCCAATTTCACTATATTTTCGAATCCGATTGGATTGGTCAACCGTAGTCACTTATATGTTTTATTGGTTGACCGATGCCGTGACAACCGCGAAACGTGCTTATTTTTTCACATCACGTTTGTATATATTCCATCAATGGATGTGCGTGGACATAAGATAAAAAAAAATTAATTTTAATTACAAACACATTGGTCTGTACCAATTTTATTCCTAAAGTTGTATAACTTATACATTGCATTTAAATTGTTTAGGTTCATTCTAAAGCAACCATGAAGTAGAAAATGAATTCGGAGAAACCAACCGCTCGATGGAGAGATTGTAATGTTTTATGGTGATTGTAGAAAATCCAGCCAATTTGGTTATTGTTTCGAATTCGATCAACTAGATCAAACGTAGTTACTCATATAAATCTATATTTATATATCATACACTCCAAAGAGCAACCCCTATCAATTCAAAGAAAATGGAAAAACCGACTGTTGCATGAGTTTATTACAATAAATTATGAGTGTAGTAAAAAATTTAGCCAATTTCACCATATTTTCGAATCCGATCGGATTGGTCAACCGTAGTCACTTATATGTTTTATTGGTTGACCGATGCCGTGACAACTGCGAAACGTACTTATTTTTTCACATCACGTTTGTATATATTCCATCAATGGATGTGCGTGGACATAAGATAAAAAAAAAATTAATTTTAATTACAAACACATTGGTCTATACCAATTTTATTCCTATATTTGTATGACTTATACATTACATTTAAATTGTTTAGGTTCATTCTAAAGCAACCATGAAGTAGAAAATGAATTCGGAGAAACCAACCGCTCGATGGAGAGATTGTAATGTTTTATGGTGGTTGTAGAAAATCCAGCCAATTTGGTTCTCGTTTCGAATTCGATCAATTAGGTCAAACGTAGTTACTCTTATAAACCTATATTTATATATCATACACTCCAAAGAGCAACCCCTATCAATTAAAAGAAAATGGAAAAACCGACCGTTGGATGAGTTTATTACAATAAATTATGAGTGTGGTAAAAAATTTAGCCAATTTCACCACATTTTCGAATCCGATCGGATTGGTCAACCGATATGTAGAATATATATATGCACATATTTTATATAGAAGTATAATAGTATAAGAACTTTCACACACACACACACACACACACATATATATATATATATATATATCTCTCTCTATATACACACACATATATATTAATATATATATATATATAAACACACACACACATATATATATATATATATATATCTATATATATATATATATATATATATAAACACACACACACATATATGATATATTGATATATATATATATATATATATATATCTATATATCTCTCTCTCTCTCTCTCTCTCTCTATATATATATATATATATATATAAACACAAACACACATATATGATATATTGATATATATATATATATATATCTATATATATATATATCTATATATATATATATATATCTATATATATATATATATATATATATCTATATAAACACACACACAAATATATATCTATGTGTGTCTATATATATATATATATATATATAAACACACACACACATATAGATATATCTATATATATATAACACACACACACACACATATATATTAATATATATATATATATATATATATATATATAAACACACACACACACACATATATATATAATATATATATATATAATATTTTGCGGGCTTTTACGGGCCGGGTTTTTGCGGGCCTCCATCGGCCCACCAAGGCGGGCTTTTGCGGGTTTTTTTGACAGGCCGGGCCGGGCCAAAAGCCCTGCGGGCCGGCGGGCCTCCATCGGCCCACTTGATCCGCGGACTTTTTGATGAGGCCTAGGTTAACCAACAACAGTATGATATTATTCTCGTTGTCTGAGTGTCATTTTTTATTTATTTTTTAGTTGTTGATGAATCCTCGAAGCTTTTTCTCGAGTATAAGCACCATCTTTGAGAGCAGAGGCGGAACTGTTTGACGGTCTGACGGGATCCGAACCCCCCAAGTATTCTGACAGATGCATGAATATATATGCATGATTGTAATAAACTTGGGTGAAGAAACCTTGCATCCATGTAGTGGTCCCCACCCCCCCCCCCCCCCCCCCCCCCCCCAAAAAAAAAAAAACCTCAAACCCAGGTGATGATCATTTGATGTTTTAAAGGGTTATAAAATTTTATTAATAAGAATACATGTAAAACAAATCAATGGCAGATTTATTAAAAATAAGTATATTAATAATATAACAAAAGTCAAAATTGGATATTAGGTTTTTTATCAAATAAGCTATTAGGTAATAGGTATTGAAGGGTTAATTTTGATTGAATTTGTTGTAGTTACCAGCCATGGTATTTTTCTCAATATTTTGTTCATATACTTAATTTCAGTATATTTGAATCCCATTTCATTGTTCATATACAGATTTTGTTCAATTTGTATATGAATCCTATTTCATTGATCATATACAGACTTATGGATTATATAATTTATATTGAAAGATTTTTCATTTATTCTTGGAGTAGTTTTTTTTTTTAATTTTATTAACTATGTCTCGACCCCCCCAAGATTCAAATCCTGGTTCCGCCCCTGTTTGAGAGTGTTTGATCACTTAATGTAAATGACTTGAAAGCACATCTCTTTTTTCATTTTTTTTTTTACGAAACCTCGGAGCAGAGGAAATTTTTTCTTTAAAAAAAAATCTTTTAAAAGAAGAGTACAAGCTTTAGGTAAGCGTGAAGGCTTACCGCACAAGTAAAAACATTAATGAAACTAAAAATAAGGGACACCCAATCCCAATTACAAATAGCAGAACTGAAATGAGGAACTGAGTCCCACCAATGAAATTAGAAGAAGAGGCAACGTAATTTGTAAAGTAATCTGCAACTTGATGGCGGTGTTGAAGAAGCATGAACGATTATGATAGCCAAAAGTTTAAACATGCCCTATAGACTAGTTTGGTGATGTTTTTAATTAGTACTGCTAAAAAATGCAATGACCAAAAGTAACATTATTTTGCAGCATTGGACAAAAAAACTAGGAGTGCTTTTAAATTGTAGAAATAGTTTTTAGTTTTCTCAAATATATATGTGGTTATGTGAACAAATTATTAAATATATCGGAGATCGATGTTCGCCTAATGACCAGATGAGCATGAACTCTTGATCACCTGCTAACCATGAACGCCACTCATTTATATTTTCATAAGAGTTATGTTCTTCTTACAAAAGAACTCTCAAACAAAATTGCTCAATCATTAAGGGCGAAAGAATACTTTAGCAAGGTCGACCAAAGCACTACCGAACGAAGGTAATTAAACTCGGCTCAGTTGGCTTTCATCGAGTTCAATTCGGTTTTTTTCTTATACAAACAAGCCAAACTCAAACTCTCAAAGTGTATCAAACCGAATTTGGCTTCCCACTAGAAAAAGAAAAGTTGTAAAACTAAAAAATAATTGCTAAAGATACTTATAGTCTTGTAGCCTTAACATTGGCAACCCACCTCCAAGGTCCCCTCTTCCAACTTCAAGGCCCAGTGTCCATCTCCCCCAGCCCGATCCGTTCCGTGAGTCCATGACCTGTGAGGTTAAGATTATATTAATTCCAATGAGTAACCAAACAATGGAGCCTCGCATCAAAAAACAAAAACACAAACACAAACAATGGAGTCGGATTCCATTTGATCTCGATCCATTTCTACTTCTATTCCCATTGTCATTCCATCATATCTAGTTCTATTCCCATTGTCATTCCATTATATCATTCTGTTCCAACCAGGTAGCACCACCTCGATCATATCATAAAACAGTAAAACTTGTTGCTTCTTTCCTTTCATTCTGGTGACCCACCGAAAAGACATTCTGATGAAAATGGATGACAAAGCTTAGCAATTTCATGGCCCATAAAGACGTAAATGTATAGGGAATCTTGATTGCAAAAGGAGCATCTCCATTTCCGCAAGGACCACAACGGAAGCATCCTCGCAATGACACACTCGTTAATTTCATCTTTGCTTTCATCACATCACGGAACAAATTCAAGTACAACATGCGAATTCAGAACCCCATCATTGTTATGGAGATCTTTAATAAGGAAAATTAATGTGAAATTAAATGCTATGAGAGGACATCAATTCTTGCAATTGCGGAATAGAATATTTACAACCTGCGTCGCTTTTAATTTTCATATTATAATAGAATATATGAATACTTTTGCAACCTAAAATAAAGTGCTTTGAGGTTTCATTGAATCATTTCAAATGTTTCTTTGTTAGCAATCATTTTAGTGCATTGTATTTGTATTGTTGTGGTTTCTTTCCACTAATTCAATGGTGTTATTTCAAATGAAAATCATTTTTTTAAATGGGGGATTACACAGGTGAAAATTCCATGGAATCACAAGAAGAAAAGTGTTATGGACTTATGGAGCACTCAGAAAGTGGTGGTGACTTTAAAATTCTCTATGTCAACATCCAAGGGATTGCAAGTGTACATATATTGTCCACTAATCATTTACCAAAACAACAAAAGTACGGATAAAAAATTAAGTTGTCGAATTCACCATTTTTATCATGTAGAGAAAATAGAACATATGCTTTAGACTTTGTCAAAAGGCAGTGGTACCAAACTGAAGAAAATAGAGGGGCTCTAATTTCTCTTCAATCCCTACCCTTTTTGGAAATGTAGATGTAAGAAAAGAGAAAAAAATTCAGAAGTATTACAATTTTCATGATCTAAACTGAATGAACCTCTACATTTCTTTAGCTCCAATTCAGAACATTTCTTTAGGTCCAATTGAGTGATTTTAAATCAAAAATGAGCATTGAAGAAATGATATTAATACAACACAAATTAGTGTTCTCAGCTCGTTCTTCAATGTGCGTTCATGCTCGAAACAGAAATTAATCCATTCATCATTTAGTTCCAACTTAGATATCACAAATCGCAATTCAAAGATAGAGTGATCGACATTTCAAAAAAAAAAAAGATAAAGAGTGATCGAACAAATGAAATTAAATTCAAAATTTGAGAACCCTAGATAAAGAATGACAAACAGTTTTATTATTCAAACTATAAGATTTACATCAGACGACTCAACTCTACAAATGGGTGTGCTCGTGTGTCGACTCCTCTCCGAAACAAATGAATCACCAAAATAATTAACAACACTAATCATCGTCGTCGTCCTCGTCAAATCCCACCATGAGTCAAACCTCAAACCCAATAATATAGAATGAACAAAAATAACAACAGCAAATTAAAACATCAATTAAAAAAAAAAAAACAAGAAATTAATGAAGAGAACAGATCTCATCCGTCCGTCAAATTCCAGATCCGACCGAGGACCGACCACCACGTGGACGAAAGAACGAATCTAGGCCAACACGACGGCGAAGAAGCTCCCCACCAAAGCGGTTCCAGCAACAGCTGCCCACCGTGGAGAGGAGGCACCGCTGGGAACCTCAGCTGCTGGCTCTCCAGCGGGCCCGGAAGTGGGCTCACCTGCGGTGGGTGAAGGTGGCGAGGACGTTGGGGTGGAGGACTCTGGTGTGGACGCGGGAGTCGTGGAGGGTGAAGATGCTGGTGGAGTTGCAGTGGATGCTGGTGAGGGCGTAGTTGCACTGGGTGCAGGTGCGGCTGTAGTGGGTGCCGGGGCCGGTGTGGCTGCGGGTGGTGAGGTGGTGGGAGCGGCGGTTGGTGCGAGTTTGGGTGCTGCTGCGGGTGACTGAGCCAAACACGAGGTGGCCAACAGACCCAAGATCACGAACACTTGAATTCTGGCGAAACCCATCTTCTTCTTCTTCTGGTAAAGAAAGAGGGACAGAGGTTTTGAAACAAAGGAAGAGAGAGACTGAGAGAGACGAAGAGGGTTTGGGAGTGAGGGGTTTCAAAAGGAGAGGAGAATATAAAAAGGGCTGGAGAAAGTGGAGAGACAATGCTTGTTATTTCAATAATGCTGGGACTCCTCGATCCTTTTCATTATTTATATACACAAACACAGATAGATACACACTTGTTACATAATTTACAGGTTCATATGCATATGACTTAAACTAATACGTATTTCCCTAACATGTATATGATTAAGCCAGCGAGAGGCGGTGTGAATAATCGGTCAGACTTATCGCCTACGGCCGGAACCACCTAACACGTGCCTCCAATTTCAGACGCGTGGCCGAATTAGGGTTTCGATGGTAATTAGGGTTTTGGTACATGGCACATGCATGGTGAGTAAAATGTCTCTTTCGACCATGGAATGGGGCATTTGCAAATTTGGCGGAATATAAAATGCTGGGGACCTTATTGGCAAAATATAATATATTTTGGGAGGTTAGCTTTTGACAGACTGGATTGAGCTTTAGCCCCTTTCCAACAACTATTAGCGTGGTCGGTGGTTTTTACCGGAATGACCCTTTCATCGTTTTCATATGTGACCTTCGGTCGTCGTACTCGATCGTAAATGCTATAGTAGACTAATGTGGTTTATCATCACCATTACGTTAAGCGTTTACGTATTGCATTCGAGTTTGAATGTTTTCGGTATGGATGCATTGCGTTTATACTAGCTACCTGTAACCAAGTTTGAAAACTTCTAACTGAAAATCCTAAATATGTCATTTTCGTATCAGAAATGTACGATTAGCTTGTCTTGTTTTGTTAGGAAATGTAGTTGTTTATTAGCATAGATAAAGCGTGGTACAATTGGATAAATGTACATGCAACTTGGTTTTAATAGTTGAATTTTCTTATACCAAAACGGGCAAAAAGGCGTTTTTGTAAGTTGTCAATTTGATTAGCATCACTATTATGCCACATGACCGTGAAATTTATAGTTTTATTACTTAAATATTAAAAGTATATGATCGGTGAATATGACAATTTTAGGCATCATTTACTATTGTACATGTATTATTGTATTTTAAAGTCTAATGTATGAAAATGTGTATGAGTAGTAATTAACCAGTGGCCATTTACTTTCTATGCTTTGATATTAACAAGATAAGTGATCACAAATTTGTTTTCACATTCGTGTTTTAACTAGGGTCTAAATACTAATTATGACTATAATCAAAAGTCTAGGATCCATCACACCAGTATTACGACTGTTGCTCTGATGGATAACTTTTTGTTGTAAGGAAGAGATCCCCAGTAGGTTTATTATTTAATTCTGTGCGGCAATTTTATATGGTTTGTTCATTAGCCGTTGTGCGAGATTAGATAATTGGGGGAGAGAAATGATGAGTTAAGAATATTAGTAAGGTTACCGTTGCAAATGGAAAACAACTAACATGTTCTGATGTTGATCATTTCAAGTTTTCAACCAACAGAAACTAAAAAATTCATCGGCCTCCAAAATTTTATTGTCGTGTTGTCGTCCTTTGACTCTGATCACGGAAGATTGGGAAGAAATACGCGTTAATTAAGTCTCGGTGCAGGTGAAAACAGCCGAGTATTAGTTTAGGGCAATTTGAGGTTTAAATAGTACAAAAATTAGTTAATGATTTATAAAAGAGTTTTTAGTTAGTTTTATTAATTTTCTGAGGTAATTATTTTCGAACAAAGCATATCTCGACCTTTGTTTAGGTCTTTCATTCGCTTATTAACTCATGGCTAAATCCTGTTTAGATATCTCAACAAGCATTTTTTTCTTCATACATTTAATTAAAATAACGAAGCACATAAAGAGATTAATTTGGTCACTTGAGTTAATCACGAGTAAGAAATTGATCTTTTTTAAACTAGTTTTTTTTTATTGTTATTGTTGTACAATACTTGTGATATGACCATAAGAGTCAAACTCAAAATTTCACTTACACATCAAATATTAAATCAAATGATCGTGGAAAATGGAAACTACTGTTTTGTTAACACATTTGTCCAAATAATAAAATACGATAATAGAATCTGTATAAAAGTCTAAAGGAATGGAAAACATCCACATAGCTCCACAGGGGATTGATGCATCCGGCGACCCCCCACCTTTCACGTACTTATCGAAAGAGAAAGAGGTAGATATGTAACAACTCATTCTATTATGAACCAGCACCAATTAGCTAATAATAGTTGTATTGCATCGTATAATAGGCACATTAGTGGAATTGATTTGGTCTTATTTTACTTGTTTAGTGTGTCATGTTTAGTTTATTTAGTAAGTTGCACACATGTACATGCTGTTTTGTATGATGAGTATAGGAGCTGGCAGGAGCTGGCAAGAAAGAGATGGTTCATGTGCACCACTACAATGATTGATTATTGGTAAGAAGATAGGTTTGATTTGTTCCAAAAGAAATGAAGATAATGGAGTTGTGAATTTTGATCAAGGATCGAGTCCAATAGGCCAACATAAAAGAGAACATTCCAAACTGTTTTTTTGATTGTTTCCTTTCAAACGATAACCTCCAAAACAATAACAGACTCTGACCTTTTCATTTAGTCATAATTGGATTCCTAATACAGGGTTTTCGGAGTCAGTATATAACTCTCCGCTGCTTCAACTTTAAAGAACCATTCTTAACTTTGGTTTTATATAATCACTGCAAGTGGCTTAGTGGTTCTTGTCTAGTTGAGTGTGCTCCCCAACCTAGGTTTGAACCCCGAAGCTATCAAAGTGGCCAGGCATTGTGCTGCAATGCACAGTTGTAGCATTTCACATGCACCGAAGGGGTTTATCTTCGGCCTAGGAAGTCTTCAGGTTCCCCTTGACAAAGTGGTCATGCACTGTGCTGCAATACACAGTTGGAGCATGTGAAATGCTCCGAAATGGGTTATCTTAGGCCTAGAAAGCGTTTGAGTTCCCCTTGACAAATTAAAAAAAAACTTTGGTTTTATATGTTTTTTGGCATTGGTAGCACATGGTTTAGATCTAGTCTAATCCACTCAAACGCCCCTAATGCAGGAGTTATTAATTTTCCTTTAAGGCTTTGTAAGCTTTGAAATGAAATTTGCAAAGACTGCGCTTAAAATAACTAAAACATAATTTTTTTTTAAAGAATTTAGAAAGTAAAGCTCCGGACATTATTAAGTCAAACCATTTCGTTATAGAGATGGTTACGCTATTGCTAAACGTACTATCTTATAAGAAAGATAAGATAAATTTTTGTGAATTCATTAAGTACATTTATATATATTTTTAAATACCTTTTTAGTTTTAAAGTTGAAGTATTGCGTATTATTTGAATAACCTCGTAATTTACTAAGTACACGACTCAACCAATGGCAAACCCTAGCCTCTCCCTAATAGCGTTCTCTCTTGCGTTGATCCTAATGCTGCTCCCGTGCGGCGACGAACACAGAGGCTCCGGCCAATCAATCTCAGGACGTCTCTGTTTTCCCCTCCCTCTCAATTTATGTCATGGTATTTCTGATCCAGCAATGGTTAGACCTTGGGCTGGTTGCTTTCCGTCTCATCTTCTCTGGTCACGTCGAGCTTTCGTCGTCTCTTTCGAATGTTGGCGGCAGCCAGATCTTCATCTAAACCAAGGAACGTAGACCTGGTGTCCTGAACCCGGTCTCAAAGGAAAATGCGACACCGGTGCCACTGAGTCATTGGGGTTTGATTGGATCGAATTGGAGACTACTATGACGAACGGTGGCGTTGTGCTACTAGTGTGCGACGGCGCAGTTGCGGTCCTCACAAAGATGATCATGGCAGCGAAGCTGGTTGTCGACGACAGGTTTCTAAGGGCTCTAGTGCATAGCTGGATCTGGGTGTCCAAATTAGTGTGGCGAATCATGTGGTTGTGCTGTTTTTGGGCTCAAATCCGAGCTCCGCTCTCAGTGACTCCAACGAGGAAGGTGGCGAGGCTACCTTGGAATTTATCAGTGTGGGTCGAACGCTAGCTGGGTTGCCGACTGACGTCAATTCTGATGACGGTAAATCTTGGTGGCAGCTAGTCCTTGATGGACAGTTTGGGCTGCTAGTTGGGCCTATAGTGCACTAAAGATGGATTTTGGGCATGGATTTATTGGGTCCACAATGACTATTTTTTTTTGAATAATGGAAATCCATTGAAAATAAACGCATGCCAAGAAGGCCATTACATACCCATCCGCTGACACATAACTATGGCCAGACAAGAATTCGTGGAGGAGCCACAGTGGTACATAGGATAGACCTACTCTATTCGAACTTATCGCTCACTTATCTAAGTGAGCCTATAATTATGCCAGACATTTTACATAGTGTATAGGCTAAACAAAAGAAAAACCCTATATCTGCTCCTTGCCCTTGAAGCTAGGGCTTGGAGGCTTGCCTGAATACAGTAGACTCAGGACATCTTCAGCTGGAACCTATTTTGCTTTGGGTGGATTTTTGTTCTTTGCCCCCAAAGGTCGACCTCTCTTCTTTTTTCCACCAGATAGCTCAAATTGTAAAGGTTTTGGCATCATACCCTCTACAGGCACTAGCATACCACTTGGTGTTTCCACCAAACCCAGAGATTTTGCATTGAATTTAGTAGGGAATTCAGGCATTTTTACCTTCTTTGAGGGAGCAATAGGGCTTGTTTTACCCTCCACCAAATCAGACATCATAAATTGCAGTTTTTTGGGAGATGGAAAAGGCCGATCTCTCTTAGTAGGCGGGTCAGTATCCACGGGTATCATAGCCAAAGCATTGTCTTCATTAGTATGTGGCTTTCCTACATGACGAAGAACAATGGGTTTGCGTACCTTACTAGTCTCAGCACCTCCAAAAAGAGACCGTCCCACAGGTGGGAGAATGGGGGTGGAAAGCCCTTTGAAGTGAAACAATCCATCCTTGAACTGATTTGCCTGAAACCCTAAGAAGGGGCGATTGAGATGCAATTTTCGTGCCGCCGGGTTGGGAGCTTCCAGGACCACCTGCGCATTGTTTTCAGCCTGACAAGCTTCCCCCTTGTGATACACACAAAGGCAGATACTGCATTTGCCCACAAGATTCTCAAAAAAGAAGTGAACCTCTTACTCTATCCCTTTGCCAAATTTTAGGGTTTTGTGCATGAAGAAGGGTTTCGAAATTGCATAAGAAACCCTAACCCTAATTTCCCGAGTTGCATCAAATAGCTTTTGATCCAAATGAAGAAATTTACCCGCAATAGAGGCGACATTGGCAATAGTGTTCCTTTGCTCATATGCTGGCGGCATGTTAGTGATGCGAACCCAAAAGAAAAGATCTTCCATCTGCACAGATTCCAGAGAAGCTACTCCATCATATGGTTGCATGACAACCAAAGCGCGATTGAAACTCCATGGTCCCCCCATCAAAACTTTATTTCTATCTCCCCGAAGATCAAAGGAGAAGAGGAATCTATCCGGCGCTTTCGGCTGAACACTGAAGCCTTTATTTAGCACCCATATTTGAAGAAAATGTCGACGCAGATCCGAAGCAGTTGTTGGCTTTGAGGACAAAGACCTTGCCAAGAGGTAAGACTGGGCATTCCACTGCGCCCCCCCATTCTCCATGGAGGAGATGTCTACAACCTCATTGGTCATGATAGCTAGTGAGGTTGCAAAACTTTTGGTGACAGAATCAATACTAGCCATTGAGAGAGCTAGATGTAGTGCTGCAAGGATTCAAGAATGATAGAGATTGGTGGCAAAGAAGGCCAAACTTTCTATACCTATTATTTAGTTAGTTTTTCATTTAATTAGACTATTACTCTGCAATACTAGTTCATAGTTGAATAGGCTTAATTTATAAGGGAGCAAGACACGTTAAATGAATAGTCTTATCCTGTGTATCCTCATGGTACTTTACCACAACTTCTTGTCTATCTATAGAATATAGATTATAGCGGAAGAATATATAATGGTCATTCTGGCCCTACTTTTATATTAATAAAAATCCCTAAATGATTTACTCCAAAAAAATAAATGAATAACCTCATATATAATTTTTTTTCGTAGGTAAGGTTTTGTGGCAGATAATATGAATTATACAAAAGAAATGGACAACCAAAGGCAAGGAAAACCTTTCAGGTCACCTTCTTACTTTCTTAGCCAAAAGAAACTTTTATTAGGTCACCTATATTTGATGGTGATCACGAAGCTTGATAGTCAACTAGTCAAGTGTGAATTTTTCTCTTGTCACATCCCTTATGTCGCAGTCACAAGTAATCAAAATTACTTATCTCTAACAGTGCTATTGGCCAAATAATCTACCAAAGCCTAGAAGATACAACCTATAGCTCAATCATGATTACTACAGACAACAACCAAATTCCAACAAATAAAGGGAATTACACAATTCAAATAATAATGAAAAAGAATCTGAGGTTTCTAGAGCTAGCTGGTGAAACCAAAACTAACAGGCTAGTGTGCTATTGCTCCAAGAATCTTTTATCAGTACTACAATTTCAAATTCAACGGCAGTGGATTCAAGATTATTGTTCTTCTTTTCATCAGAAAAGACTACTTTTCATCAGAAAAGAAAAATACACTAATAAGCAAACATTTCTCTCTTTAAGACATTTCATCAAATAAGTTGCCCTCATTTGCATACCTCTGAAAGCATAAGATAAAATGCACGGATAAATCAAGTTATTGCATGACAAGTTTTAATTTGTGGCATAAGTCCGGTAGGACCTCAATGGCCCTCATCGATCCAATAGCTGTTTTAGCCACAAGAACCGCATTAAGCACCAGGAACAGCTTACATTCCTCGCCAAAACCCACATATCTAAGTTGCTGCTGCCTGCTCAATTTGTCAATTAGTGAAATAATATGTATATAACGATCGAGTTTATACAAACAGTACGTATATAGAAGATATTGAAGCTTTTGTTTTCTTCTCTTTAGGCTTTTAGCGTACAAGTGATCCGTTCTTTGGCTAATGGTATAATTCGATTTGCTGCCATCAACATTTTTCGAAGGAGATGGATCATGAGAAGATGTCAATACTAGAGACATACTGCGTGCCTCCGTATTATAATTATATATGATTTAGCTAGATTTGGAGGAGTTGTTTGTTTCTCTTTAACTGTAGTGCAATTTGATTGAAAGAGAATTGGAATTATAAAGAGAATGATGGCTACTTTCCTGATTAAAAAATTTCCAGAGACTAATTTGTATTTGAACATGCTAAGAGTTGGTATAGTATGGATATTACTCATAACTATATCCTTTTTCATTACGCGAAGAGTGACTTGACCGGAAAAATTTATATTACCTCACATAAAGTGCAAGTGGGGAAATTGTGTTAACACTTAACAGGGGGAGTTCCTGCTTGTTAATTGCACTGAACATATGTTCAAGTCAGTTTCCATAGCCAAATTTGTTAAAGAGAATCAGCCGGTGCTGGAATGCTCTGTTATGCATTAACAATGCCAATCTCTTTGAGACTCATCAATCATAAGTCTAGCTCCTTGTAAAAGAGAGTGACTGGTAGTTGTTGTTTCTTATTATTTCTCTCCTTTTGTTTTAATAAAATCATGGGGCATATCTAAGTTGCATTAAGCACCAGGAGCAGCTTACATTCCTCGCCAAAACCCACATATCTAAGTTGCTGCTGCCTGCTCAATTTGTCAATTGGTGCAAACAATTAGTATATAACGATCGAGTTTATACAAACCGTACGTATATAGAAGATATTGAAGCTTTTGTTTTCTTCTCTTTAGGCTTTTAGAGTACAAATTTGGTGACGAAAAATTCCGAAGAAGAGTTTGACTCACCAATGAATGCGTACTGAAGCGGGAGCTGACTGGAAACTATCGAGAAGTTTCCCTCGTCGTCGACTTGGAGTTGGCCATCAGCCCGAAGGGGGGAGTACCTGCAAAAAACCCTCCAATGCCTAAGTCAGTACATTTCTTAGTAGTGCAGTAAGAAGAATCGGAATGAGATGGTTTACCTTGACGTCGGGCCGCCTTAATATAGGTGATGACTTACTTGGAGGACAAGCCGTCATTACTCCTGCTTTTATGGTCCCATTTACTTTCACACTTATGATGATAATCATTGCTGCATTGGCGACGGTTAATCATGACTCATTTACGACAGTCATTCATCGCGCATTCATAATCGTAATCATTGAGCTTAGTTATTATCGTAATAATCACCGCATTCATGATTGAAATTTAACGCCATATTAATTACGGAGTTAATCGCCTTAATTGCAGGCCCAACAACAAAAGTTGACTACTCCCACAATGCCCCAAATTTTCTCTTTGGACACTCGTCCTAAGAGGAAATTTCCATTCTCTGGCTGTTTCGAATCTTGCCTCGGATATTTCCTCGAGCCTGGGCCATCCCAAATCTTTCCTCAACCCCTAGCAGCCCCAATTCTTTCCTCAGGCCCTGGCCGCCCCGATTCTTTCCTCAGGCCCTGGCCGCCCCGATTCTTTCCTCAGGCCTTGGCCACCCTAATCTTTCCTCGGGCCCTAGACACCTCGATTCTTTCCTAGGCCTCTAGCTGCCTTGATTCTTTCCTCGGGGTGAAGATTCATTTTCAGCATGAGACATGGAATTGCCCCCGTTTCCCTTTGAATCTGATGAACAACGTTTTATTTTTTTGGCCACCAGCCTTGGTTATTTACTTTTGCCACCAGCCTTACACATACATTTCGATAACACCGACCACAAATATATTTCGAATATAAAAGGAAGCAAAAATCAGAAATATGGTTACTAAAGGAATGAACACCAGTCTACTTTACCCGAACTTTTGTCTCTTTTGGTCTTGTATTCCATCACTCTCGGTCCTTAGTGACAAAAATGATATTTCCTGAGGTGCAGCTCCCGCCATCGCTTTTTAGGGAAAAGTAGTTCCCATAGACGCCGCCACTTATTGATGACGAAAAATTCCAAAGAAGAATTTGACACACCAATGAATGCAGAGTGGAGAGGGAGCTAACCGAGAACGATTGAGAAGCTTCTCTTGTCGTTGACTTGGAGTTGACCGTCGGCTCGAGGGGGGAGGTACCTACAGAAAACACTCTGATGCCTAAGTCAGTACGTTTCTTAGTAGTGTAGTAATTAGAAGAATCATAATGAGATAGTTTACCATGACATCGGGCTGCCTTTATATAGGCGATGACTTACTTGGAGGATAAGCCACCATTACTCCCACTTTTATGGTCGCATTTACTTTCACACTTATGATGATAATCATTGCTGCATTGACGACGGTTAATCATGACTCATTTACGACGATCATTCATCGCACATTCATAACCGTAATCATTAAGCGTAGTTATTATCGTAATAATCGCCTCATTCATGATTAAAATTTAACGCCATATTAATTATGGAGTTAATCGCCTTAATTGATGGCCCAGCAAAAGTTGACCACTCCCACGTGATCCGTTCTTTGGCTAATGTTATAATTCGATTTGCTGGCTAGGGGAGGATTCAGTGCATCAACGTGCACTTGAACCGACATAAATGGATGGTTAGATTATATTAAATACACTCTTAGGTTATTAATAAAAATATTAATTATAAATATCAAGAGTTGAGATCATCTTATAAGTGTTGGATCATTTGCACCGTCAGTGCATAGAATAATTTTCATTGCTTGCTCCCATCAACATTTTTCGAAGGAGATCTATCATGAGAAGATGTCAATACTAGAGACATACTGCGTGCCTCCTTATTATAATTATATATGATTTAGCTAGATTTGGAGGAGTTGTCTAATTCTCTTTTACTGTAGTGCAATTTGATTGAAAGAGAATTGGAATTATTAAGAGAATGATAGCTACTTTCCTGATTAAAAAATTTCCAGAGACTATTTTGTATTTGAACATACCAAGAGTTGGTATAGTATAAATGGATATTACTCATAACTTAATCCTTTTATTCATTACGCGAAGAGTGACTAGACCGGAAAAATTTATATTACCTCACATAAAGTGCAAGTGAGGAACTTGTGTTAACACTTAACGGGGGAGTTCCTACTTGTTAATTGCACTGAACATGTGTTCGAGTTTGTTTCCAATTTGTTAAAGAGAATGAGCCGGTGCTGGAATGCTCTGTTATGCATGAACAATGCCAGTGATTCTCTCTGAGACTCATCAATCATAAGTCTAGCTCTATGTAAAAGAGAGTGACTGGTAGTTGTTGTTTCTTATTATTTCTCTCTTTTTGTTTTAATAAAATCATGGGGCATAAACGAAAGTTTAGAATAAAGTTGGAGAAAAAATTGAGAATTTTGTAAGCATGTGTGCATAAAGTTTCCTTAATTGCACTTTCATAGGTCATGATAAACATAATTAGTGAAAGTTCACTTTGTCTTTCCAAAAGAAGAAGAAAAAGCACATTTTAGATTAACAAACCTGGTCTTTTGATTTTAATTAATTAAGTGGTTGAACAAATGAATACCAGAAAGAAAAGAAGTAAGATGCCCGTTACTTTTTGTCCTTTTTTCATATTTATGAGATATTTTAACTTGAAATTTTAACCAATTTTGTTACATGTAAATGCCTTACTAAACTTAATGCTAGTCGACTACTCTCATGAAAAAATTTACCCTACAATTTCCTACTCATTATATATAGTTGATGAAACTAACGCTCCACGTATCCATCAAACACCTACATTGAAAATGAACATTCCAATATGGTAAAAGGCAAGTTTCCTAGTATGCATCGGTTAACCGACACCATCATCGTCAATGAAGGTTTCCAAAAGGCTGAAACCGTGGTGGTCTTCTTGCCTTAACACTAAAATTTACGCCCCGAATCCTCCATTGGAGATAGATACAGAAAATCCTTGCTATTTCCGACCGGGGAATGGGACAGGGATGACAAATTTCACAAGAAAAAGAAGGGATATGCCACTCGAACCTAACTCTGCACTGAATCTTTAAGTTGTATGGGCTTCGGCCTTGTGGGATAGATTTTGCTCTTTGGGCTTTGGCCCAATAAGGGCCCAATAAAGG
Organism: Rosa chinensis; assembly: GCF_002994745.2. NCBI lineage: Eukaryota > Viridiplantae > Streptophyta > Magnoliopsida > Rosales > Rosaceae > Rosa > Rosa chinensis. The sequence continues at coordinate 23,823,004 of NC_037089.1, read as the reverse complement.
AAAGCAAAAAATAAACAAAAGAAACGTGGCAGTTGATAGCGGGAAAACTCCGAGGGGTCCCGACGAGTCCAAATCGCTCCAGTCAGTGTGTGTGTATGGGATTAAGTTTTAACCAGCGAGAAAAAAGATGAAGATGCGTAAGGAACCACCGCCTTCCTCGCTTAACCCTTCTTTCTATTCCCCTCTAAATTTTCCATTACTCCAAATCACAACCCCAAACAAACCGAAACCAACCCCACGCACACAACAATCTACATCCCCACGCGCCGTCTCACGCGCCACCACATGGACCCGCCCAAGCCCACCGACAACCCCCAGACTCAGGCCCCCGCCGCCGATGCTCAGAACGGAGACAAGAATTGGGCCACCTTCGTCATGCAATCGTCGGAGCCCCCGCCGCAGCCGGAGCCGGAGCCGACGGCCAAGAGATCGGTCCACTGGAGCCCCGAATTGGTTACGCAATCCACTTTCAGCAATACAATCCCCGTGCACGATTCCAACCAGGGATCGAGTGCTTACGCCGGTCAATCTCCGGGGTTGACCTCCTCTTTCTCATTCAAAGGTCGGTATCTGTATATACGTATTGCGATTCGTATGTTGTGCGTATTTATGTATTTGCTTCTTTTGTGGTTTTTGGCGGGTGGGTCGGATCAGATTCGGTGGAGTCTGTACGGAATGTGTTGGGGAGATGGACAAAGTCGGTGGGGGAAGCTTCGAGGAAGGCTGAGGATCTCGCCGGAAACACGTGGCAGCACTGTGAGTCTCTGCTTGCTTTTCTTTCATTTCTTGAATTCAAATTGTGATTCTTGGTTGGTTCTTTTGTTCTTTGTCTTTTGGTTTCTGTTCTTGGATATAATCATTGGCCACTGGCTAATTGATTTAGATTTAGTTGAGTTGGGATTTGATCAATGCCTGTGCTAGAGATTGGTGTGAAATTGTAGATTTTGTGATTGTAGTATTCTTGTTTTGTAAAAATTTTCGATAACAAGTTGGTAATGTAGGAAATTCTAGCCTGTTAAATGGCTGGCAATCTCTCTGAAATGAACCATTTTGTTAGTTAAAGCTAAATATATCACGTTTGTGTTGGATGAAGCCTCTGATGGCCCTTTTTTTCTTTAAAATAGTGAAAACAAGCCCTAGTCTTGCGGATGCTGCCATGGGAAGAATTGCACAAGGAACAAAGGTTCTAGCAGAAGGTGGTTACGAGAGGATCTTTCGATCAACTTTTGAGACAGTTCCTGAGGAGCAGCTTCAGAATTCATTTGCATGTTACTTGTCTACGTCAGCAGGTCCGGTCATGGGAGTTTTATATGTATCTTCTGCAAAGGTTGCTTATTGTAGTGATAATCCCATATCCTACAAAGCTGATAACCAAACTGAATGGAGTTATTATAAGGTTAGTTTGCATGTGAATTTACTGTTGTGTCTTTTGAAATTTTTCTGAGTATGGAATTCCAATGAACAGTCATCTTTTGTAAGTGATGCCTTATTGAATGATTTATTGACTTCATTATTATTGTAAAACAAAGTAATCAAGTTAAAGAGTTGGGATATGCAACACATTCATCATTAAACCAATTGAATGGTTACTATCCATCCTAGTATTGCAAGCGTACATAAAGTTTGGCAGTGATAGGTTTACAACACTTGAGATGTGGCATGCATAGTTATCATTTTTATTGGGACTGTGCATTGGAAGAAGATATTATGTTATAATCATTTCTCTTAATTCAAAGCAACTATATTTGTCCAATCTTGTTACTGCATAGATTGTTTATTGATTGGAAGTTTGTTTACATGCCACTCTTTGAGACTCTTATTGCAAAGAAAAGGAAAGTTTGTGACTCAAAAATTTGTCATGGGATTTGTTTTTTAATGTCAAATTGTTTTAATGAAGAGCAACCACGAGTACAAGACTACTAGTTGGTTGCAAAGTTTCTGTGTCTGCAATAGAAGATTTTTGCATGTTTTTTTCTTTGGATCCGTGGTACTATTGTGATTATGATTAACAACCCTAGTCATTCTTTCTCAAATAGAGAACGGGGCTTAAAATGATGCACCATATAGTTGGGCACATGCTGAGTTGTGAATTGACATTTTTTTGGATCAGCTCAATAATATGACAAGTTTTCTTTCTTTTTTAAACTTTGCGTTTTCATCCTCTGGTTAATCTTGCGTTAAATTTTGATGGGCTTGTACAGCTTCAGTTTGAGCATTTTGGTGCTCTCTGAACTTTCTTTTTTATCCTAAAGCAAAGTAGGTCTCAAGGGAGGAGGATACAAGATTAATATGCTAGATCAAAGTGGAAAGGAAAAAAGTATTTTCCCTAAAATTTTTGCATGAAAGTAAAAATTTAAAATTAGTTTTTCTCACGGGATTTAGGGCCTTGCTTTTGATGTTTTTCCATTGTATACTTATTATTTTTTAGTGGACTTGTTCTCTCATGATCTCCATTACTTATGAACCTTGTTGAAAGTTTTGGACAGCCCTACTAGTGAGAGGTGTTAAAATCAGTTCTTTTTTTTTCTTTTTTCTTTTTCCTCTCTCTCTCTCTCTTGTCTTTTGGCCTGGAAAATGTAAACAAGATGTAAATCCCCTCTTTGGCACATTATAGTGGAAGCTTCAGTGTAGGGGAGGAAGTTTCAGTGTATGGGGAGGCTGAAAGGACGTTTGTTCAATAATGATTATGAAGCTTGCGGTACACTTCTTTATCTTCCTGTTATAGATTGCCTGCCTCTTGATGAATATGGATAAGTATTTAGCATGTAGCACAAGGCTGGTGCTCATTCCTCCACAATCAAATTGATAAACATGAAGAACAACTTTTGCAGATAATGTTGGCATCCTTTAGATGCTGATAGGTTAATTTCAATTAGCATTTTGTTCTATTAAGACCTATCAGCATCTACTGACATTGTATTCTATCTCGGAGGGTTCTTTGGCTGATCAAATTACCCTGTCATGTTAATTGCTGTGTATTCTTTCTATTTGTGGTTTCAGATATTAGTTTTGACTTGTTTCCTTATACTCTCTATATTAATAGGTGGTTATCCCTCTACATCAGCTCAAAGCAGTCAATCCTTCATCAAGCAGATCCAATCCTGCTGAAAAGTACATACAGGTTATCTCAGTTGATAACCATGAATTTTGGTTCATGGGCTTCTTGAATTATGATGCTGCTGTGGAATGCCTACTAGGAGCTCTACAAGCCCGGAGCTTGTCTGTGTGATAATTTTTGTTGTGGCAGATGTTTCCTTCCGTGCTCATCGTAAGATGTTATGTAACTGTGAACTTTATAGGTTAAATTCTTTAACAATGTGAGATTTTGACATTTGATAATGTATGTAATTCTTTGAAAGTGATCAACAGTCATTTTAGAAGCTCAATATGGTATACTCAAGGATTCAGCCTTATTGCTTCAAGTACATATTGTTATTCTTGCATATGCACAAAGTATGTTTATGCCTTATTTATATAGCGGTGATAGAAGTTAGAACTCTATGCCATGGATCTTCGTTTGGTTGCCTGGTGCAACCATTTTTTGCAATCTTTTGCTTGCATTCAATTACAGACTGAATATGTAACTACTAATCATGATCAGTTTGAGAAATGTTGTATACAATGGTTTGCAAGAATTTCTGCGAGATTCGGTATGTTGGCTATACAAAACAGTTGATGCTATCACAACAATCATACACAGGTTAATGGCGCACGTAAAGAAAATGCTGATAGGGTTATATTTTCAGGCATTTCATTTTGCAAACTCTATATAAGCTTTGGTCTTCAAGAACGAACGAGGTCACCAAGAACTAACTTTCTTCTGCCGGACGGAGAAACCTTGTCCGGCTACCTGTCCCGTCCCCCATTGACCATTCCTAGCCCACCGTAAGATTATAGGAGGCAAAAGCGTGGTTCACTGAGAGGGTATGCTTTTCTTTTTCTATCTTTCGGCTTTCTAATCATTCCACAAATCCTAGTTTTGATCCCCTAATTATTGGCCCTATAATGTTAAAATCAAAGCATCTACATATCACACTGTTGGCAACTGTTTATAAACATGCTTAGACATATATTAGATTGATTGATTAGAATAGATTTCACTTGCACGCGCAAGCGTCATGTCTTGGGATTTCATCCTATAATTCGATCTTAAAAGTGAGATTAAAGCAATGCAATTATGTATTAGACAGATTAGAAGTCTCGGCATGTCCACCTCACTTTAGCCGTCCAAGCGAGGCATCTTCTAAAGCTTTGATTTCCGTAAAGGCTTAAATTATAATGTGACTGTACGCTAAACCAATCATTGTCTATGCAGATGGGTGTTTTAAGTATTTCATTTTCATTAAACATGAGTAGTTTCGGAATACAATTAAAAAATAAAAATACTTAATTGGCTAGGCGTACCACGTGGCTGGTACGTTTGCCCTAACTAAAATTTCTCAATTATAACTATACTAATTACCAAAAGTGGATGCATACATTTCTCAAATATTAGATTTCCTATATCCATTCTGATTTTATCCAAAACAAGGTTCTGTTGGAGTTAAAAAGTTTGCATTTATTTTCACATGAAAGAGAATCGGACAATTTCACTCTTAATTAATAGAAGCACACTGGCTCTGAAAAAAAAACTCGTCCTTTTGTCGCTAGGTTTACAATTCACTTCGTGAATCATTCTTTCAGTTATAGCCATCAATTAAGGTCATTTTGTCACAGTTCGATCATTTGATTATACTCAAAACTTGTATCTACTTATTGTATATTTGCCTTTTCTCGCTAGTTAGCCATTTAGCAGGACATGACAGGCTCAGTGCCTATATCCCCCAATCACAATCAGCCAAAAACATTTTATCGATACACTTACTAACAAATTTTTTGAAAAGCCGACCATAATAAAAAACAATGAAAGTGGATGTACTTTTGCCGAAGCATAATTCGTCGGTAAAAGCCTTCCATAAAAAATAAAATAAAAAGGGAGACAATTTTACCAACGAGTAGTTTGTTGCTTAACCATTCCAATAAAAATGGACACTTCTATGCCATCGATTGTTTCGTCTGCAAGTAACTCATATAAAAGATAAAAATGAACATACTTTTGCCAATACGAGTAATTTGTCAATAGAAGTCACCCATAAAATAAATGGTTGCACATTATTTGTCGTTAAAAATCTCTCATAAAGTAAATAAAATAAAAAATATGGATCTCGCCATCTAGGTTTAGGGTGCAACATGCTTTGCTAAATAGCATGATGCTTGTATTGCTCTCTCACAATCCCGCTTAGGTTACTCTCATTTCACTCGCCACTAAAAGATAAAAATTCATACATAAATGGAAGAGAAGAATTATAACTCTTAGTTTTAACTCCAACATTTTTAAAATCCATTTCTTCTTTATTAATTGAATTTCGCCTTAAGCCGCCTAATTTCCAAGATCATCCTGCCCTTTAGGTACATCACCTTGTGTAGTAGTAAACTAGTTGTTCGGTATTCATTAAACCAATTACCGGTTAGTTCCCATGATTAACCGATTAGGGTCAGGATAATTAGTCAATTAGGCGAATCTCCAGTATTCCCCATTTCCTACATGTAATTTCTTTATACTACTAAAGTACATCTGAGAATTCATTATTCGTGGGGAGAATTCCACAAATAGTCACTCAACTATGACTTATTCGACACTTTGGTCACTCAAGTTTCAAATATATCACTTTGGTTACTCAACTATTACACTGTCAATCACTTTAGTCACCCAATGAGTATTTTTTCTCACTTTAATCACTTCTCCCAATCATTCTAATACATATTTCTCAATTTTTCACAATTGGTTGGATGAAAATATCATTAATATTGTGGCAAATAATTTTTTTTTAATGAAAAAAATTAACAAAGTGATTAAAGTGATTGACAGTGTAATAGTTGAGTGACCAAAGTGATATATTTGAAACTTGAGTGACCAAAGTGTCGAATGAGTCATAGTTGAGTGACCATTTGTGAAATTTTCCTTTATTCGTGCCCAAAGTATGCAACCCGCTAATCTTGCACCGCACTTTTTTTAATCTTCTCATGGCATTCACAACCCTTTTCTCAAAAGTATGCAAATCTACTATTCCATTAAATAGTAGTTATATATATATTGTCTGTCCTTCAATGACAATTCTTTCTTATCAGTCATCATCGTGTTTTGTAAGTAAAATCTAATTATCCACTTAATTAACTGGGCCCTTAATTTAATCAAAGCTTATAAAGCCAATGTCGGTGGCCATACTTATGTAGGCAATCATGGGCCTAAGATTATACTTTGCCCTTGTTTGTTCCAAAATGTTCTTGCTTCTGGTCCTTGACAAGTTTTTCCATTTGCCACTTTCCAATTCTTGGCCAGTACTCAATGACTTCTGTTTGTTTATTTGAACTGAACTGTTTCTTGACTAAGAATGCTGGCGGTATCCACTATAATTAGCTACTAATCTGATCTTACTTAAAATAATTCATTCATAATTATCTTTCTTAATTTAATAATTCATTCCTAAAGGACACCTCGCTTGTCCGGCTTCGCCTCAGCGTTGGCCTTGCCGGTGCACGATCAACGCGGCCGGACTAGTAGTTTTCTTCTAAGGCGTATTCCAGGCTCGGTGACAGGGATCGGACGGGGTGTGTCTCTTCCTTCCTCTCTGTCGAATGGTGGAGCTGAGTCACAGTTAGACCTGTAAATGGACTGGATTTTGATCTGGACCCGCTCTAGATCCCTGGCTATTGGACGGGTTTTGATCGAAAATTTTGATCCGTTAATGATCCGAATCCATTAACCCGTTTATTTAACGGATCAAATACGAATTTAGGTCGATCCGATCCGTTAACCCCTTTTTTGTAATAATAAAATATTATTTTTTATTAATATAATATTATTTTTTTTAAATATAAAATATAAAATATGAAGAATTTCTAATACAAATTTTTTGTAGAAATCTAAGGGACAGTCCATCACCCAAGATTCCAAGAAGCATTAAGAATTTTGATAATGTGATTCTACTTTTGGTGATACTTTTCATGTTGTTTTAATATTTTATTAATATCTTATGAGGTATCATGATATAAATTTAATATTACTATTTAAAATTTTAAAATATTTGAAATTATAAACGGATCGGATTAGCGGATCGGGTATCCGTTAATCCGGCGGATACGGATTTGGATCGAGCTATCAATGACCCGCATGGTTAATGGAGCAGGTTTGGATCAAATTTTTTTTTTAAGTAAACGGGTTTGGATTTAGGTCGATCCGATCCAAATCCGGTCCATTTACAGGTCTAGTCGAGGTGGCGGACTGGAGTCTTTGCCTGGACGAAGTGGCGTCTGGTGGAGGTCAAGGGTTGGCGAGCCAGATCTGGTGGCTGGTTGGAGTAAATCGTAGACCGGTTGTTTTGGTTCAATGGCTTGAAGGCTTGGTTCTTCGCGTTTGGACGTTTTGCTTCAGATCCTTGTGCAGAGATCCTTTGCAGGTTGGTGTTGGGTGTACCAAGACGGCAGGAGTCAACCGCCGTTGGTCGGCAACAGGAAGTCAGGAAGTGCTAGTGGCCTGACTCAAGTTTGACGGTGGAGCGATGCAGCTGCAGAATTGGGCTAGAGGGCTGGAAATGGGCCACATGCTGGCTTGGTCTAGTGGGCTTGAATACTCTTGAAGGCCCCTTTGCTCTTTTGAGCATATTGGGTTAATATTTAGTTATTTTTATTTCTAATAATTCCCTTTTATTTTGGAATATATGCTTGTTAGTCTTTAGTAAGCGTTAAGGAGTCTTAGTTACTTCACCTATTTACTATGTTGTGGTGTTAACATAGTTTATAGGCTCTTTTTTTTTTTCAGTGAGCATGGAACTGTTAAATGAGTTGACCTAATCTATGTATCATTGTGGCACCACCACAAACTTTTTATCTATCCCATGACGGTAGAGAGAGTATATGTAATGGCCCATTCTGATTTTAGATAAATAATATACGCCCGATTTGAGTTTGATTAAAAAAAACTAATAATAATAATAGATAATTGAGATTATGAGATACTAAAATGTTAAAGATAAAAGTTAATACTATTTTTGTTTTATTCTTCTGCATTTGCTTCATCGAGGAATAAAGAGGACAATTTCGGATGTTGTTAATCTAAGGTAGTAGGCATTTTCATATCTATGTGTTACGGTTTTAAACATCTCATTTTTCATTCCTGTTCCTTCTTTCTTACCTTCATGTTAATATACGGCCTTCCCAAGCTTGAGGTCTAAGATAACCGCCGCGGTCTCCTTCGCCAAGAGACTGCCAAGTATGAATAAAGTTGTAGATTTGATATTCAAAAGTTTCAATTTCACCATTGCAAATTACAAAAGTTCGTTTAAAATTTACCTTACAACAACCTCAAACTCATTGAAGAAGAGCTTATTGTGGTCTTTATCTTCTTACCAAAAGACTTATGAACATTGTTTGTGCAATTGAAAAAAGGTCTGCTGAATGGAGAGGTTCTTACCATAATTTTCTACTCATAATCGCGATAAGAAGCTTGTTTTGTATCTCTATGAACTATGATTGCTTGTGGGACAAACGTATATACAGAGTGAATAAAAGTGGCCGGTGTCTGAGATAGAGGGTTTGAAGGAGAAGACAGGGTCATGCAAATGTCATAAGGTTACTCATTATATCATACGAAACAGCAAGCCGGGATGGGGTTCTCGTGTAGGGTTTTCAATTGCACGCAACATCATAAAGCTAAGTAGATATGTTAGTGAATACTGAATAGTCATTCACTCACTCAATGAAGGAGATCGAATATATATCTTCGTTTAGGTGTAAGCTGCTGTATGCTAGTGGAGGAAGCATTTGACACTGTCAGTCCAAATATGGCATGGTGATCGATTTCCTTTTAGTCCTTATCTCCCCCCTTAAGAAACTGAAAACAAAGTAGGTCTAAAGCCTAATTACTCCTGTCCTAAAATGTTATTAAAAAAAAATAATAAAAAATGATAAAAAAAAAAAAAAATACTCAAACCACAACTATTTTTCGGCTACTACTTCAGCATGTACTTCATTAGGGGAGCATCGATCCATGTCAAGGAAATCTACCATAAAGGAGAAAATTGTAAAAGACATGCACATTGTGTTCTTTATTCCATAATTTTGGATTTGTCCCATTCGAAAAAAGCACATATTATCAATAATTAGTTGTGTATTTAATTATGAAATTAAAATAGTTGGAGCATATATTTTTGAGCTTAGATGCTTAGATACTAAACACTAAATAATGTAAAAACAAAAGCCAAGATCGAGATTGAGTTCTTCTGAGACGGAAGGAATTGTTGGAGGACCACACAATCTCATGATGCATAAAGTCAAGAAAAAAGCTACTCAATTTTATTTTTTTTGAAACGGCTACTCAAAATTATTATGTGCAAGCAAATTTTGGTTTCAAACCATGGGGATCGAACCACGTTTATTTTAGGAAACTTGGTGTGAAAGTTTGATAATTGTGAATTCGCTTTACTTTTTAAAGTGATTATAAATTATGTGGTCAAATTCACTTTAAATTTTTTAAATAATTAACTTTTTTTTTTAACGGTCCTTGTAGAATTAGGGTTTGGCTACTACATGTACTTTTGTTCCAATCGATCATTTCTTGTTAAAACGTTGTTCTAAACTTCTAATCGATCATTTATAGTCTTAGACTCATGTCGAACAATTCTATACAAAGGAGTAAAGGTTAATACAGAGATAAAGAATCCGTCGCTGTCGTTTGTGGCATATGTTCTTTTGAGCAAGTTCACCCGTTGGGTCACCAGGTCACTTACTATTCACTGCTTTTTAGTGTATATTTTCATTCTCTGGGTCACGAAATACACTGTGCCCGTGACCCAGGGCACGAAATATACTGTGCTCGTGACCCAGAGAGTGAAATTAACACTAAAAAGTAGTGAATAGTGAGTGACTTGGTAACCCAACGGGTGAACTTGACTGGTCATAGTCAAGTTATTGTTGATGTGGTGACCGACTGAGGGAGAAATCAGTTTGCAGCGGAAGAAGTTTGACCGGGCAAAACCTAGCCCTTCATGACTACAGCCAAGGAAATAGTCATCTCCATGACTATTTTGATGACCGGCCAAGCTCACATGCCACACAAGCCAAGCCCTTCATGTGGCTGACGTTAGCACTTCTCAGCAACCAACCACGCGCCGAGGGAGGGAAGTGGAGGACAACAAGCCGACGCGTGGCGCCGCAACCCACAGAAGGTGAAGCCAGTCGCTTGTCCCGTAGCGACAGAGAGAGGGCCGGCATGCCACGTGGAAGGTAGCCGTTGGTCCTATTTGAAATCTGGGCCTAACGGTCAATTAATCACAGCCCTTCATTTCAATTAAATGGGCAATCCTACGGCTTACAATTAACATGTATATATATGTTTGAAATCTGGGCCTAACGGTCAATTAATCCCAGCCATTCATTTCAATTAAATGGGCAATCCTACGGTTTACAATTAACATGTATATATATATATATATATATATATATATATATTATATGTTTGTAACGTTAATATCATATATTATACAATAGTAAATTGCATAAATCTCCATTATTATCATCTATTTACACCAAATATATTGTAATTTAAAAAAAAAAAAAATTAAATATTGAACAGTGAATCATAAGTGAACAGTACAAAGGAGCAGTTAAAACACTAATTTTCAGTGGAAAATGAATAGTTAAAATTGATGAACAGTGAAAGATGAACAGTCTTGACCGGTCAAGAAAAACAACGGGTGTAAACCCATGTCCAGTGGCAGTGAACAGTATCTTGACTGGTCGAATTCTTGACTTCTCGACCTTGACATTTCTTGACTACGGGTGAACTTGCTCTTAGAAGTTGAGAACGATGGAATCAATCGGTATAGAAAGAAGAAAAACTAAAGCAATGATTAATAGGAGAGTTATTAAAGAAATCATAAAGGAGATGACCTTTAATCCTTGTAATGCATAATGTCAACCAAACCAGTGGTGGCACTGGTGGGATGGAGATGTCAGGCACTCTGTTCCACCCTCACACACTCTACTATCTAGCTAGATAGTGTTTACATAGTTGTACACATGCAGTTTACCACTGTTTCAAAATCAACTACAATTTTAATCTCTTATTACAAATCCAAAGTGGCCCTCATAATTACTACTCTGATCTTTACACATTAATTCACAAGCATAATGGCACTTTCTTCCACCCTCACACTCTCTCTACTATCTAGCTAGATAGTGTTTACATAGTTGTACACATGCAGTTACAACTGTTTCAAAATCAACCACATTGTAATTTCTTATCCCAAATCCAGAGTGGCCCTCATAATTACTACTCTGATCCCCTCTCTGATCTTTACACATTCAGAAGCATAATAATTCTTCTCAATATCTTGTGCGATACGAGTCAGTTCTGAAAAACAAGAAGACTGAAACCCTCCAAAACTCCCGCCGATAGGGCAACACCCAATTACCCAATTGAATGAGAAAATTTGTGATGATGATGAACAATGTAATTATGCAAGGTTTGTGCTTTGTCCCATCGGTGTTCTGCTTCAGTGAGCTGTAAAATCGAGATCCAAAGATGAATGATGACGATAATGATAATGTATAAGAGAGAAGAAGTAAACTAGGTCACCATAGGTTCAACGAGACATGCAAGAATATATATTAACAAGCAAGAAGAGACAAAGAAGGTAGCTAGCTAGATGGGTTTTTGTTTTGCTCGATCATTTTTTTTGGGTTGGTGGGTTTACGATCGATCAGTTATGGTGGTGCAAGCTAAGCTAGCAAAGACGGGGGCCATGAGAAAGAAAGGCTGCCAATGGCGAAAGAATATTAAGGGAATTGGAAATCACGGTCGCCCCACTTTTTCTTCTCGTCTTGTCAACATCCACACCTCTGTTCTCCGCAATTCTCTCTCTGAACGGAGAAAGCTTTTTGCCCTACTATCTCCGTCCCGTTCCGTTTTACAGAGCTAGAGAGAGAGAGAAGTAACAGAGTCACAGTGAAAGTAGGAGGCGTGTAAAAAGAGAGGAAATCAGGTAGGAAGATGATGTCACCGATGTTGTTGTTGTCGTTTATCGATCTGATGCATATTCCGTCTTACTATTTTTTCTTTTTATATATTTGATGAAGATAGCGGTTTCCCGCCAGCTGACACAACACAACACCGTAGATATGATATAATTATAAACCAGATAAAACACACAACATCTGATTGCACAGAGAGAGAGAGAGGACAGGGATGCTGATGATGAAGAGGGTAGGGTACACTTTCGCTCTTTCTATAACTCTTTCTGTGTCTGTGTTTCTGTGTATGTCTGTGCCTATGGTGTTGCTGCCAATTAAGCTAAGCTTCATGTCATGGATGATCAGCACGTCCCGTCAGACGTCTCCCCACTCCAGCCCCGTAATTGGCTGTTTTTGGGGCGGGCGTTAGTCTTCACAATTCACATGAACCCAAAACAATGCCCTGCTTCAATCCTCTCCCTGCTACAGTTCAATTATTGATTTTTTTTTTTTGGACGCAGTACTGATCGATTCGATTCTTCATCACAACCTATTACTACACAGGGGTACCTCCTCAAATTTTTTTTATTTTTTTATAAAATGTAATTTTTATTATTTTAAAAAAATCATATAATAAATAAGATTATACACATTTATCTCTTTAGGAAACAATGAATGAAACTGCAATAAAAGTATTTTAATATATTCAAGCCTTACAAAAATTACGGATACTAGAATATAGGTTCACCTCACTTGGTAGATGAAACGGCGGCCTTTTGATTTTGTTTTTTAGATAAAAAAAAAACAAAGTAATTAGATGGCGATCTCTTGGTGCAATGAATCTCATATTTTTGAATGGATTATTGGTACTATCTTAGGAAATCTGGGCCTGAAAACTAAACAGCTTGAAAGCCGACTAATTCCACACAAAAAGCAAATCCTGAGCTTGTACGAAAAATTAACAGTGCAAAGGGTCAGAAACATAAAAATCATCACCACTGACTCTGTCATCGAAGCACTGTGTTTAGATTGCTTCGTTGACAAAGTCATAACTCCTGTACATTCCAAACCTTGTCTTGCTAAACCTATCGTGTCTGAACAACCATTAGAGCGATGCTCTAGTCTCATGTATTTAACACATGCTCCAATCACTTTTTCATACTAAAAAAATAAACTTTTAACTCCGTAATAAGGGTAATTAAACTTGAACTTGTGCATCTTACAAATCACTCTAGACACCAACCAACTCAATTCACACTCAAACCACCTCTCACATATGTACCATGCTAAACATATCCGTTGGTAGGACAATCCCCAGTTAGTGTTTCACCTATACGACACAACACCATCTCTGATTTTAAAGTTGGGGAAAATTCATAATCTAAACCCAAACCCTAATGGTTTGAAGTAAGGTTTGAGTGAGATAATCAGTTGTATTCCATTTTTTTGTTGTTGAGAAAAATAGATAATTTCATTGCTTATCCATAGCCAGAAGACACGTACATCAGATGTTATTTCATACCAAAAATCTAAATGGCACAAGCCGCTAAGCAAAAGACAAGTGATCCTCACTATTAACACATATGCTCACTTATTGAGCCTAAACAACAAGAAATCAAGCCCTCACTACTAACCTCTCTTTGAAAAGTAAACCTAGTCGCCTAGAGACCTTAATGGTGTACAACTAGATAAACTAAGAAGAAAGTAGTAAAAGACCAAATTTCAAGTGGTAGGCAAGAAGACCAGGAAAGCCTAAGGCTTTCGTTTGCCCTTATCTTTAAGGCTAGAAACCGAACCTCCAACTACAGGATAGGTGAGTCACAGGGGGGCAACACTAGGCTTCTTACTGGGACGTTGGCTCTTGTTCTTACTTCCAAGCGGTCTACCTGTCTTCTTCTTCAGAGTGACAAGAGACACATTATTGTCATCTTCGAGCAATCCCAATGCATCAGCTTGCAAGATTGGAATCTTGCCACCCAAAATGGTCTTGAACTTCTTTGGAGAGGGATTGTAGCCACCATTACGATCCCTTTTCTTAGAAGCCAATATGTCCTGTGTCGCCACCGGAATCACACCTGTAGCTTCAACAATTCCATGACCAGACACAACATCAGAAGCCATCCCCGAGCTCTGATTCTGTTCCAAACCGTGTTCCTTCACCAAGACAACATTCACATAAGTGCTTGCATCCGGAGTCGAATCAGTGGGCGACCCTGTAGGCAAAACAGAAGTGGGAACGAGTCGCTCCACTCTATGAATAGATGGCTTCTTCTTCTTGGGAATGGAGGAGGAAGCAATGAAGACATCACGTTTAGTCTGTGCTAAGAAGGAGAATGAACCTCCTTAGGTCGAGGGTCCTAGAAAGCTTAAAACCCTAGGCGCCGAAATTGTAGTGTTTGGCTCCTCACATGGAATCCCAACATGTGTGATTAGACCACATTGTAAACATCTCCCTTTCAGATGCTCAAATTGAAACTGTAGCACAGGTTCGACACCAACATCTAAGAAAACTTTATGCTCAAGTAAGACTGGTTTGGAGATGTCATGAGTAACCAAGATCCGAAGTAGGGATCCCTGAAACCCTAACCCAAACACGAATATGCTTAAACTGGGCTTCATGAAGAGCTTGATGTCGTCATACTCTTCAAAACAAATTGGGGCTCGATCGAAACACCAAACCTCACCTCTAAGTACCTTATTGCGATCACGCACTGATTCAAAGGAGAACAAGAATATGTTACCAGCCTTTTCCTGAACCCTAAATTCCTTGTCCACCATCCAATTGCGATGACAGTGAGCTTTGAAAGCTTTGGGATCTACCGGTTTGCAGGTCAAAGGTTTGCCAAGCAAAAAAGATTGGGAGGACCTGCGCACAGGACCACCGCTAATCTTTCCCAGATCTAGGGCGCTACCACCAGCAACGAGAGCAAGAGAAGCAGCAAAGCTTATTGTGACAGCATCTATGGAGGCCATGGAGAGGAGGAAAACGATAGGGAGAGGAGGAAAACGATACAAGAGGATAGGGAAGGAGGCTAGGGCGTCGTAGAAGACTAGGTTGAGAGAAATACTCTCCTAGGGTTTTAGTTGGGGTCTTGTTGTATTCCAATTCATATTTTTAATTCATTGTTATATAATATTCTTAAATATTATTAGACATATTTTTAAAGGAGCACGATATTTATTATATCTAATGATATATTTGGTTGATGAGATCCCTGATTCAAGTACTTTTTATAGCACAATACATAGAGAAGAATACAAAAAGATCTTGAAAGAATATGTTCTTACAAAGGACTTGCAGACTATTTAATCTTGTTCTTAACACCACCACCCGAAAGACCAGATTTTGAGTCAGACTTATCTTTTAGATTTTTCTTATTGCTTAGAGACGTCTCGCTTTCTTATACGAGAGTGCTCCTTCAATTACAAGGTTGGATTAACAACACGGCCAAAGCTTGTATTCAGAAATGAAGAACTATATGCGGAGCAAATTTTCACAAATTGTGCAACCTTGGTAAATCATAAATAGGAACTTAGATGACTCCCTTTACACAAGACTTGAAGGTCAACGGTGGCCAAATGTTGAAAACTACAATTGACTAGAAGCGAGATCATTGTTGGGAGAGGATAACAGAGGCGAATTACAGGTCAACAAGAATTTCGCTAGAAATACTAAAGACGACGCAACTTGCCCGAAAGGGCCGAGCCATGGAGAGTTATGGATACGACGTTAAAATAAGGGACCACATATGACTTGCCCAATAGGAGGACCGTCACAATAATATAAGTTGTCGATGGCGAAGGAGCTTTTTGATCTATTTATGTGATTATGTTGAAAATCTAGATGTGAAATGTGTTTTTCACACAACTTCATCTTAATACAAAATCCCTTTCTTTCAAAATTTCATTAATTCTAATGTGAGTATTTTTTAGGATTAATTTCAGTTTACCCCCCTGAGGTTTGGGGGTGTCATCATTTCACCCCCTCTACTTTCAATTTTGAATTTTTACCCCCTAAACTTTTCAATTTCAATCAGTCTTGTCCAATTTTTACTGTTCCGTCCAAATTAGACATTAAGTTTGACTTTTGAGGGCTAAAATGGTCATTTCAACATAAAAAATTAAAAAATTAAAAATAAAAATTTCTGTTTTTAGTTTTTTTTTTTTTTTTTTTGTCTTCAACCTATACACCACAAATTATAATAGGTTTATAAAAACAAAAAAATATTCTAGGTGGTTGAAAGCCGCTAACTGGTCTACTATATTTGTAATATATCTCCAATAAAGTGAAGAATTTTAGAATATATCCCCAATAAAGTGAAGAAATATCTGTAAAAAAATAATTTTACACTTTATCTGTAAATAAATATCTGTATATCCCCAATAAAGTGAAGAAATATCTGCGTAAAATCATTTTTGGTCTGCGATATTTGTGATATATATCCAATATTTATCTGTAAATAAATATCTGTAAAAAATGATTTTACACAGATATTTCTTCACTTTATTGGGGATATACAGATATTTACAGATAAAGTGTAAAATCATTTTTTACAAATATTTCTTCACTTTATTGGGGATATATCCTAAAATTCTTCAATTTATTGGATATATATCACAAATATCGTAGACCAAAAATGATTTTACACAGATATTTCTTCACTTTATTGGGAATATACAGATATTTATTTACAGATAAAGTGTAAAATTATTTTTTACAAATATTTCTTCACTTTATTTGGGATATATCCTAAATTCTTCACTTTATCGGAGATATGTCACAAATATCGTAGACCAGCGAGCGGCTTTCAACTATCTAGAGTATTTTTTTGTTTTTATAAACCTATTATAACTTGTGGTGTATAGGTTGGAGACAAAATTTTAAAAAAATAAATAAATGAAGAAACAGATAAAAAAAAAAAAAACTAAAAAGCAGAAAAAAAAATAAAAAACAGAATATTTTTTTTATTTTTTTTATGTTGAAATGACCATTTTAACCCTCAAAAGTCAAACTTAACGTTCAATTTGGACGGAACAGTAAAAATCGGACACGGCTGGTTGAAATTGAAAAGTTTAGGGGGTAAAAATTCAAAATTGAAAGTCGAGGGGGTGAAATCATTTTACCACCAAACCTCAGGGGGGGTAAACTGAAATTAATCCTATTTTTTATTCTTAAAAAAAAAAAATGTGAGTATTTTTTTGTTTCGTTTTTTTAAAAGGGATTTGGAACCTAGCTTAGCTGGGAGGTTCAGCTCCACGCCCGGTTTCATTTATTATATTAATAGTCAAAATTTACTACAGAAGGGGGGGGAGGGAGAGGACATAAAACCTGAAACCCGAGCTATAGTAGAACAATTACAATAATCCTTATAGAGAACATCCTAGATAATAGCAGAAGTCTCATCTAACCAAACATTATCAATAATAAAAGCGCTAGGTAGGTGAGCAAGCCTATCTACAACACTATTAGCTTCACGGTAAATATGTCGAATTCTAATTAATTGAAAAGTAGTCATATACTATTTACAATCCTCTAAAACCTGACTTACCTTAGAGAAATTTGTCTCCTTACTCTGAAGTTCAATAATCAGAAGAGCAGAGTCACTTTCAATATTAAGTTTTGCCCAACTTTGGTGGATGCCAAGAAGAAGACCAGCTTTACATGCCTCCACTTCTATATTAAGAGCCAAGTGTGCATGTACAAAAGGTCTAACAATAACTGCGAGATCCTACCCATATCATCTCAGACCACCACACCAATTCCCCCACAACCGTTCTCCACCTTAAAGGCTCCATCGATATTAATCTTCAGCCTCCCGGATGGAGGATTCTGCCATTTAGTCACAACCCTCTTCTTCTGCTTTCCAATTCTAGGATGAGAATTATGAAACTCCTCCAGCTGTTTAAGAGTCCACTGTATCATATGCATAGGCTGGAAACCCTTCTTCTTCCACAAAATATTGTTCCGTTCTATTCAAATTGCCCACAACCCATAAAAGAAGAAATCAAGCTGATCTTCCCCAAGCACACCCATTCCTTCATTGACCTGGCTGGGTGGCTTTCAGCCTGTTCTAATGTGTGTGTTTTTGTGATCTTACTTTTGTACAAAACCAAAATATCTATATTTGTATGTTTTAGATTAATTCAATATTAAATGAAACAAATGTCTCATTTGTGACAATTGAGATAAACTTTACAACTATAGATAACAAGTTACAACATGCACAATACTTGATACCTACTGGAAAATTACAAAGTGCCATTCCCTTCTATCTACAATAATTGATGAGGGAATGATTTCTTTTCTTTTTACTCTTCTCCTTTAGATCGATGGTATTGATCTACCATTCTTCACACCAGCAAAATTAGGGTTCTTCGAAAGTACAATAATTTCGGTTGTTTCTTGTCTCCGATGATAGGATTTCAAATGGAGAAAGATATTATTTTGCTTTTTGGATAAGTAATATGACATAGTACTTTTAATTAACAAGAACAAATGACCATACATCATGAAACCTAGGCCAATTAGTGGCCAGTCGGATCATCAAACATATCACACAGAATAATCTAGCTAGCTAGTTGGCTAGCCTCGTCACAGTACTCATAGGAGGAGAGGAGGGACAGTTGTTGTGGTACTTGAACTGAGGTGTCCCAGCAATTTGGGAAAACAAACATGACATCTGGAACTCAAAGACCCATGCAGGGCACCGGGCTAAGCATAATGCGTCGGTTGGATGGATGCATGAGTTTAAGCTAGGTGGTGGAGGTGGTGGTGGGGTGGTGGTTCGATCAATAATTAGGGCCATTTCTTCTGTTCATGTGATTAGACTGCCATCACCAATTATACATGTAAGTTTTTATGATTTTCCTAACCTGAAAAGGACAAGAGGAGCACTCTGCCTCTTACCTTCTATATATATGCGTGCCATCTAATTAACTGGTTCTCATTTATTTTTACTGACAACCTCTAGTTCTGGGACTCTGGGTTGCCATATTCATAATTCATCTAGTGACTACATTTTTTTGGGTCCAAAGGAAGGTTCTTGGTGGAAATGGAATCACATTAGTTTTCCAAATCTTAATTAGTCAATTTGTTGACTAATTAACTTTTCTGAGTCACATTTTCATTTAAGGCCAAAATATATTGTGTGATATAGGGCTACCACGTGTCCATATTTATTCAATTCCTATAATTTCATATAGCTTCAGGTGAAGAAGACTGACAAGAGTGATTCTTTCTTTTGTTTACAAAAACCGGATAGAATAGTGATATATTATACATATGGAGGTTTGAGAGTTTTTCTTTTCTTTTAATTTGAAATTTGAGGATGTTTATAAAATAGGAAAAAGTTTATAATTTAGTTAGCACCATATTCGTTCTAATTTTATCTAACAGACTATATTTAATTTTTTATAGACATAATTCTTGCATATGAATCTAAAAAATCAACGGTTGGAATCGTTGAATTACGTCACATGCTAGTGAAAAATAGCAAAAAAAAATCTCAAATTTTTAAAAGAGTTATTCTTTAGAACGGGCCTAAAGAACAGTTTCAATAGACTGTGACGGACAAAGTGAATCTCAACCACATGTTTTCATCTTTCCTACTTTTTTGACGGGAAACATATAATATCCATTGCTTATCAGAGCCATATGACATATATATCAATTTTTAGACTCATACCCAAATCTTTGAGGGCCAAGTATTACAGAAATTGACAAATACAGCTCATTTAGGCTGGCAATTAATCAAAGACTAACAAGAGAGATTGTAACCTATGAGATGATACATTACTCGATCAAAACAATTGAACGAGTAAGTTTGCCTAACGACCTCGATTAGTGTAAAAAAAAAAAAGTAAATTGCAATGAGTTTGCCACAATCATAACATCAAAAAGGTCAAAAAATGCTATAAACCAAACCCAAGCCAAAGCCAATAGAATGCAACCTTGCACCTAGGATTGGGTAACACAACATAATAACTGAGACCCAACGACTCAAGCCCTTCCGACATCAGATGCACCACCAAAACCAAAAACAACGTGTGTGTTTGTCTTTAATACCTAGGTCTTAAACCCAAATCCTGCACTAGCCTCATTACTAATTGCTCCGCTCTGCCCCCCGCCACACCAAACCATCAAATAGTAAACCTGATCGAGAGTGAGATCCCTACTACCGACTGCCGCCACTAGCCAACACATTGCGACTAATGACCTAGAAACCATGGCCTTCAAACTTGATCCCTTCAACTCACGTCGCATCCTCTTCCAATATGTTATGATCAAGATCCGCAACCACAAACCTGGATCCCAAATTTAGATCAAATCCCACACACGAAGCCGTGCACCCACACAAAGACCATCCTTTCCTTTGCCACCGTGTAGTGTTGTCAAATGTGATCCAAAATAGATCACTCGATGTCCACCCAAAGAAGAAAACGGTCGGCAACCATTGATTTGGGCCACAGTGGACTCTAATAAAGTCAAGAACTTATGCAATCAGTGGTAGAAAAGAAGTTTAAGGCTCCGTTTGGGATTGCTTCGCTTTTAAAACAATCAGCTTTTGTTTAAAATTTTAGATTTTATTGTGTTTGGTAAATAAATAAAAACATCTTTAATTGAAAATTATAAGTCACTGACAGCAGATTTTAGAAGCAACTCAAATGTTGCTTTTAGAACTTGTTGTGGATTAAAACACGCTCTAAAGTTGTTTTATATATTAACAGCACTTTTTAAAATATTATTTACCAAACATGAAATTGATTGAATTCACAGCTGATTATTCTCACAACACAGCCGCAACATTTTTTTTAAAAAAGTCACAGCAATCCCAAAGTAGCCCTAAACCTCCCTAGTTGAAAGCCACCACTAGCGGTGATGGGTTTTGCTTAGCTCTCGCTCTCTCGCGTTACTTTTATTTTTTCTGGTTACTTAAGCTAACCTCAAAGGCATATATAACGACCCAAGCTGCACCTCACCAGCTTAAGCGCGTCACAGTGCCGCGAGTCTCTAAAACATAAACTGAACGCTCGATTTACATCCTAGAGAATCGCTAGGCATTTTGTTTGAAATTTTTTTTGTATAAACACAACGAAAGCTACAAATATTTTTGAGGTGAAAATTTGTTTCCTTAGTCTAGAATTTGATGGAAACGCTCACTCAAATGTTACGAACTCCAAAGAATCAGATTTCAACAAATTTGACACAAGGCTGGACAAATCCTGGAACACAAAGTTCAAGAAATACAATATATAGTAAAGTCCGGAAGATGGTTTACCGAACTTACACCGCGCACCCAGCTCAGTCAATTACAATCCCGTTACCAGTGCACAGTACCTGCACATACACTGTTGTAGCATCGAATCATGCTGCCCTTTCAGCAACAACTACGTGCCAACGAGTTTCTCAGAACACTAGTTCGGTCGAACCAACGATCAATTTTGGATGATTATTGAGATCGTAGAATAATTTATCGCACGATCTTCGCTAAACTCGACACATTTTTCTGGGGCTCACAGTTTAAACAAAATCTATTGTTGGGAAATAAAATCAGCAATCACATCATCATCATGATATAAAGCCACTAACCATAATTAAATCAATAAGTTTAAGGTTGAAGCTTTGAGCGGTTGTGATTCTACATTAAACTTGGTTCAGAATCTTAATTGGGTTTCCGCCAATTATGGTTTGTACATGCATGTTTCTGAATTGGGTTTTTGATCATTAGGGTTTAGAACGTTATGGTTTGTATAGATCGATCCAAGTCAATCATGATCTCCTAGTAGCGAATCATTTGCTACCTAATCCACTCAGTTTATTGTTAATGTGGTTTAGCAGCAGTTTTTTAAGATTTATGAATTACTTTCCACTCATCTTAAGATGCATGAACACTTGACCACCTCACATCTATTTCAAGTTGTCGATGGTGATAGGCAGAAACCGTCACAAAAGCAATGGCGGAGGGGGATATTCTCTTTCCTTCATTATATTAATTCCCTGTTGTTACATGTAATTTGACTCCGACGGTGTGTTTGGGTTTGAGAACATGTTTTTATGAGTTAGACTAAAGATAATTACATAAATTGTCTATGTATCGAATTTGGTGATTTGTAGTTGAAATGCAATTTGGTCATAGACATGTGTTGGACTGTATTTAATTCTAAGCAGAATCCATACTGTTTCATTGAATTTTTTATAAAATAGAGAATTAAACGATATCAGCTCCTCGTTCAATGGTCTTCATGGGATGCATCTATTCTGCTCATAAAACAGAGA
This sequence comes from Rosa chinensis, assembly GCF_002994745.2. Taxonomy (NCBI): domain Eukaryota; kingdom Viridiplantae; phylum Streptophyta; class Magnoliopsida; order Rosales; family Rosaceae; genus Rosa; species Rosa chinensis. The sequence goes on along the minus strand of NC_037089.1, from coordinate 23,800,680 downwards.
GAGAAATTGACTGCTACACCGGAAAAACTGTTTAGCATCCTTAATCTCTACCAAAATTTGAAATGGAATGGTCCATGCCTCTTCTTTTCAAGGGCCAACATTTTTGTTTTCTTTGGTAGGAGAACCAGAAAACCATAAGCCGTTACTACTCATGTGCACTCGATCCACGCGCGGACCCAAGTGCAGTTTGTCCAAATCCCCTCTCTGTCCTCGTATCTGCTCTCTTTCCTCAGACACATGAATATTGAATGCATTTTCTTGACTCCAAAAGCGCGCGTCACGCATGTCGAAGACGAGCGCACGTACCGCAGCTGGCTTAAATGCCGACAATTTATATTATCCTGAGTAATGCCGTGTCCTCACACCCCCACTCCACTCCCACCCCTCACATCACTTCTACTCCACGCGCCACCTCTCCCTCCGCAACCAACACCGCCGTGACAAACTAAGCGCGTGGGGAAGTTTCAAATGTTTTTGTTTTTTTGTTTTAAAACAATTCTGTTGCTTGCAGTTTTAGTAGTATAGTACCACTACTACCCACTAGCAGCAGTAGAGGGTACTCTGACACTAGCCCAAAACATGAATTTTTACCGCGCGGTGAAAAAAGCGTTGAAAAGTGACCGGTTGGGACCGGGAATAGCCGGTGGGGGTGGGGTTTAGAGTTAGACGGGAAAGTATATGAAGGGCTTTCAAGGAGGACAAGCTCTTTTTGCAGGGCGAGCGAGAGAGATGACACAAATTTATACCTGACACACTCTCTCTCACTCACTCACTCACTCACTCTTACTCACTCAATCACTTCTCTTTATCTTCAATTTTGAACCTTTCTTGGTTAATTAGTGAGGAAAGTGAGGTTGATTAGCTTTTTGATTCATGGAGTTTGAGGATCAGGAGGAGCACGATGAGGAGATGGAGATGGAGCCGAGTTACGACTCGCTTGTGAACAACAACGGAGGAGGAGGAGGGGGTGGCAGAGTCAGAATGGCGAGTTCCGCAGCCGAAGCGGCTGCTTCGGCTGCGGCTCAGCTACAACAACAACAACAGCAGACAAGGAGGGCGTGCAGGTATAGGGAGTGCTTGAAGAACCACGCCGTGGGGATTGGAGGGCACGCGCTGGACGGGTGCGGCGAGTTCCTGGCCGCGGGAGCCGAGGGGACGCTGGACGCGCTGAAATGCGCCGCGTGTAACTGCCACCGCAACTTCCACCGCAAGGAGACCGACGAGCCTTACGGTCAGCTGGTGCCGCACCAGGGCCACGTCAGCGGACATCACAGCCACCACCACGGGGGGTTCGGGCACCCGCAATTCTCGGCGAGTGGCGGGTACTACCGCACTCCCGGCGGGTACCTGCACGTGACGACGCAGCACAGGCCGCTGGCGCTGCCGTCGACATCGGGCGGGGGAGGCACGGATCAGGACGACGACATGTCGAATCCCAGCGGAGGCGGCGGCGGAGGAGGGAGTGGGTTTGGAATGGGAATGGGAACGACGTCGTCCAAGAAGAGGTTCAGGACCAAGTTTAGTCAGGAGCAGAAGGAGAGGATGCTGGAGCTGGCGGATCGGCTGGGGTGGAGGATTCAGAAGCAGGACGAGGCGGCGGTGCAGAGCTTCTGCGACGAGACCGGAGTGAAGCGTCATGTCCTCAAGGTTTGGATGCATAACAACAAACACACCCTCGGCAAGAAACCCTAAACCCATTTACAAAACAATTCTTGGTTTATCGACTTCATCTTCCTCAGACTAGACACTACTACTGATCATCTCCGTCATCTTTCCTAGCTACTACTTGTGTTGTACGTACTTGATTAATTAGGAGAACAACACTAGCTAGCTAGCACCAGAAACAAGTACTAGTAGCAAGCAGTAAAGTTAAATTAATTTTAAGTAGTAGGACGCTTATCATTTAATGGGTCTTCTTCTAATTTTCTTGGTTGCTTTTAGCACCTCAAGGAAAACTGAGAAAATTCTTCTCCGGGATTTTAGTGATTTAGGGTTTCTTCTTCTACTTCGTAATTTCTACTACCCACCATATGTTATCTAGATCCATGAATATTGATCACTCCTTCTAGCTAGTAGTGCTTCTGGTTAATATGCTAGCTAGCCCTTTAATTTGAGCATCATTTCCTATCAATGCATGTTAGATATATATCATCTTAATTTGCTTAGTTAATCGTCTACTAAATGGGTTCGCTAATGTTGGGTGTTTTGCTTAGTTTCGGAAATTAATTGATCTAGTTTGTGTGGTCTAAAACAATGTTGGCAGATCAAACCTGTGAGGAGGAGCTGCATTTTCCTTTAAATCACAGCATGTGTTTGTTTGTACGAATATGATCGATCTGAGCATTCTGTGTCATTCATTTACTTCTTTTCTTCAAAACCCAGCTTTTTTCGTTTTGGTCCACGATTCAGACTCTGCTGGTTCTATGTTTACCAAAGCATTTATTATATCATGGATTCATATGACTGTACTAGTGCACCCATTTTTTTTACTCTACCATTCATTGCCATCGTCGGTTGTCACTTTGTTTTGATTCGGTTCAATGCTAGCTAGCCTTCATTTCCTCTTCTTGCTCTCTTTAATTCTCAGAATGAGAATCTCTACTCATAGGTCTTTTCCTCTTTCTTCATACATATGAACACTTTACTTTTGCAGTGTGATCATAATGAGTTCAGAATAAAAGTATTCATAGTTCAGTTTCTTTTTTCCTTTCAGAAAAATTATATAAAATATAGCGACATATATATATATATATCTATGCAATCATATGATGGAACTTCTACTGTTGAAACCAGAACCCAGATAGATATTTGAAGCTCTGAGATTCATGGGCTCTCCTTGGGAAGGAAAGAGCTCGAGTCCTTTGCCAAACTGGCAATTTATATTATTTATTTTACTGTTGTGTTTTCTTCTTGGGAAAGAGGATGTGATATCAGCTTCCAACAGTAGCTGTGCTTTGAATATGGAAAAAAAATACTCCCTCAAAGTCCAGAATATGGGTTCCGTTCAGTCCATGTTGGAGAAAGTCTGATAGATCCAAAACTATAGAGCTTTGGTCTCACTCTCTCAGACATTCATTTCCATTATTAATTTCTTTTTTCTGTTTCCTTTCTTCAAAGTTACAATGATCTGCTTCAAAGGGAACATGTGGGCACTCCAGGCAGCAAAACACAATCTCCCTCATAAATATACAAAGAGAGGGACACCCATATTTTGTCTTGCAGCAAAACACAATCCTCAAAATACTATTCAAAACACTGGAAGATTCATGCCGATTAGGGATATTCCAGGAGCCTCTAATTAACTGTGGTAATTAGTAAAGTGGGTGTGTACCTGAGGCCATGATCAGTCATTATTGAGGTTAATTTTTCAGGTGCAGGGACCCTGAAAATGGAGAGGCATGCTGGTCGTGGGTCATTTTACTAGTTCTATAACTGGTATTTGAATTTGATGATTGATTTACCAGGAAAGATGATATGATATATTATATGATATTATACTTGCTTGTATTGGCATGGGAGGTTGCTTCATGTGAGAGTCTAAGCTAAGCTTAGATATCTATCATCTCTTTGAAGATGCTTTGCTTGTTATGGTGGAACCCCAACATCAGTTAAAGCTGCTGCATGCCTCTGCTGCATTGTGGTCCACGTATATAAATATATATATATATATATATATATATTATTGGATGCAAATTCTGGTCAGTCTTTTAATTAGCAGATTCTGACAGTTGTAAATCAATTTAATCCAATCCAAATTCTTGCCTTTCAATCACCATGTTTACTATGATGGATTGTCTTTTTACCTCGGCTCATTCAAAGCAATAAAAGTGCAATTGGGATCAGTTGTGAAGTTATGACTTGGGCTAGGAATTTTTAGGATTTCGTGGCTGGATTCAAACTGAGAATATGACAAAAGAAAAGATTTTAATTTAAACAAGAGAAAACAAATATTGAATCTTTGGTTTATTTTTAATGTTGAGATAAAAAATGGCACTTAGCTTGTTTTCAGTTGAGGTATTAGTACGAGGCAATTCGAATACAACAATTGGTATAAGAGATAAGTTGGATTAGAACATGTCATCCAATGTGAAATTGAGTGAATGATCATGGTGAAACCTTGGGATAGATGGAACCAACTAGAGAAAAACTTTCTAGCTAGCATCGAGCGATGTGGAGGCTGGAAGAAACATGATTGTAGAGACTCGATAGGCAGGAATGCAGGATGGCTCAGAAGTTAAGCGGAGCGAGATAGGCTCAAAAAAATTTATGATGAAGAGATGAGTTTGTAAAGGATCATGATAAGACTCAAGGGACGATGATAGGTTGGTGAGAACAGTTGCCTCCAATCTGGAGGTTGTTGAATTGAGCCACCACCTCAATTTTTTTTATACTTTCTACATCGCACACATCCTTGTTAATTAAAATCAACAAATACAGATCGTGTCGAGCAAGTTTTTGTAATTGTAGATTATAGTTGTAGATCATAACGGAATTGTTTTAGAAGTACCATGGTTGCAATAAGAATTTATGAGATCTAGGAACAAAGGCACCATAGAACAATGGAAGGCAATAACCAACACTAAAATTTATGTCTTTCCTCTTTGTTTTGTTTTGTTTTTTTTTTTAATGTTTAATTTTTTAGTTTCTATGTTTATTTACTGGTTTACCCCTTCCCCAGGGTCATAGTTGCTTTCTTCAAATAATCGGCTGTAACCACACATAGTTGCTCCTCAAATTTGTAGTTCAAATTTTATGGATGTACACGTTTTATTTAATTTCTAATATGTGATTTGACTTTGATTTTGATTTTATTGAGTTTATAAACTTTTAAAATTTGTCCCACCTAACATAAGTCTCAGGTTCCACCCCTAACGAGATCATCAATTCTTACACCACCAATTTGGTTTTGCAAAACAAATGTACAAACTGTTTTGATGTCGGTCAATGCAGTGATTTAGGAATTCATTGCAAAAAAATGAACAATTCTTAAGTTCACCCCTAGGGTCAACGGGCATATTCACCCCTATTGTCGATTGGGTAAAGCTATGGTATGTTAACATTTCTCATACATCAACTATTTTTACCCCTTTAAGAACTCATGTTACCATTTTGAGGACTAATATTACTATTTTGAGGACTCATATGGTAAACTAAGAAAATTTGCTACTTTAAGGACTCATGTTACCACTTTGAGGACTAATATACTATTTTGAGAACTCATGTGGTAACTAAGAAAATTTACCACTTTAAGGACTCATGTTACTACTTTAAGGACTAATCTTACTATTTTGATGACTCATTTTACCACTTTTGAGGCAATTGTATACATGTCATACATTAACACATTGTAGAATTTTCCTTGTCAATTAACATACTTTTACTTAATAAATTTATAATCAAACAGTCCATATCTTAAATTAGCCTTTAAAGATCATCTCTGTAAAAAATCAATCAAATCGCAAATCGTTTAATTATCTAATTGAATCAAACAAATGGACGGTTCTAACAATAGTTACTACTATTATGATGAACTGTTCATATATTTCATATAAATGAATAACTAAAAGGTTTTCAATTTGATTGATTTTTTACAGAGCTAATTTTTGTATTACGCTATACAACATGAATGGTTGGATTAGAAAATTATAAAGTTATTATGCGTTAATCGCAAGAGATGGTGAATATGCTCATTCACCCAAGGGGTGAACCAAAGTATTGTTCCCAAAAAATTACCCTCAATCTTAAATGAGATTGTCTTGCAACATGGTGGCCGATACAATAACCCGATATTAGTGTACGTGCATATTAGATATGATGTAGGTTCATTTTTTGAAAGAATGATGTAGGTTCATTTGCATATGCAAAACATTCAATTTACACCTAATGTGACATATTTCTATCCAGTTATCTTATCGCTACATGATATAATGATATCATGTCTCACTAAAATTCTGTCTTTCCTTTAGTTTCGTATGAAGAACTGATTCTTTGTTGAGGAAAAAAAAAAACATTCCGAAGTCCAAAACCTTCAAACATGAATTCGAAGTTTGCTAAAAAAAAAAAAAAAATTTAATGCTGCAAATAGCTGATATATATAATCCTCCATATTCAGACATGAATTTCTCGATAAGTTCATGAACCTTGTTAAGCTCTCTAGGATTCCAAATACGCCGTCGAGGGAGGGAGGGAGGGAGAGAGAGAGAGAGAGAGCCCTCCTCATATTGTGTGTAGGGCATAAACCCCAAATTATACGTCATAGCCTCCCTATAGGTTATAGGGTTCAGTCTTTCAGTCTTTTCTGGTCGAACTGCAAGTCAAAACTCAAAACATTGATGCAGTAGGGTTGGCACGCAAAAAGATTATCCAGTTCCTGCTTTGATTAGAATAGGTAAGTTTCTTTCTCGTGAATTTATTGTACTTCGAGTTTCTCTACTGGAATTTGTATACCTCTTGTTCTCTGCTGATTCCCATGGCTGTCATTTCCATCTGCACCTGCAAATAAAGGAGGCCACTATATATGCTCACTGGCCAGTACACTATGAATATTCGCAGAAATCGAAGACCCTTCGGTTCTCTTCCCTCAAGTCCTGAACACAAACCAAAGTGAGACTCGTTATTGATTGATTAGTATAGTTAAGTTTTTCATAGCGTTAATCTGTTAATGTACTAAACACGAATATGGTTAGTCTTGGTTCGATTCTATTTTACAATCCTATATTTTGGATTTATGTTTCATTTACCGATCTTCACATGCACTGCTTGTAACCTACGGTTTTAAAGTTGTAATATATTTGTAGCTTTGTCGATTTCATTGTAGGGGAAGTCTAAGGTATGTTGATGTTTGTCATACATCAACTTTTTAATAAATATATATTAAATTAAATTAAATTAGTTGGTGAAATCTGTTGTACAGGCCAACATGTTATCTACTTATAATTTGACATGTGTACTTAAAAAAAAAATTACCATACTAAATACTCAGTTATTGTTTTATACGTAAATCGTTCAAAAACTTGTAATGAAGATCATAAATATAGTAATTACTTTGATTACAACTATAATTATCACTAAATAGGTCAAATGTGGTCGTTTGTTGTAAAATGTCTCATAGATGATACAATTTACAAAAGAAAGGACTCTAGTTACAAAAAGAACAACTGGATTACAAGAATAAGAACTTGAAAAGTTTTAGGTCTAATATGATTATTTACCATATAAATAAGGGAAAATTTCACAAATGGTCACTCAACTATGACTTATTCGACACTTTGGTCACTGAAGTTTCAAATATATCACTTTGGTCACTCAACTATTACATTGTCAATCACTTAAGTCACTTTGTTAATTTTTTTCATTAAAAAAAATTATAAAAAATACTCTTTGGGTGACTTAAGTGATTGATAGTGTAATAGTTGAGTGACCAAAGTGATATATTTGAAACTTCAGTGACCAAAGTGTCGAATGAGTCATAGTTGAGTGACCATTTGTGAAATTCTCTCTATAAACAAAACATTTGTTGTAGCATTGGTAAAGTAATCATTCTTTTTGTAAATGAAATCATATTTGAAGTAATTATCATAAAAACAACCATAATTATCACTTTATACCTCAATTGTTGTAATTTATAGTAAAATGCATGGTCAAACGAGTAATTATCTCATGGATGATGAGATTTACACAAGAAAAGTATTAATTACAAAATAGAGAACTTTAATATACAATTAAGGACTCGCGCCTCATTTACAATATATACATAAAATTTTACCACTTTGATAGCAATTTGTTGTCACATTAGTAAAATGGTTCTCCGGCTTGTAATATAAAAAATTACCACAAATAAGAGCTTGACTACTACTTTTACAACAATTCGTTGTCTCATCGGTCAAATGGTTCTCAGACTTGTAATATTGAAGAATTACCACAAATACAACCTTGGTTATTAGTTTGGACCTCAATTGCTGTAAAATCTAGAAAAAAACATTGTCAAATAAGTAAATAACTCTTATAAGACAGTAGTTACAACATAGACAACCTTATTACACCATAAAAGACTCACCGCAAATTTACCTAAATATATGAAGTTTTACCATTATAGCAACACATTCGCTGTTTTATTAGTAAAGTGGTTCTGAAAACTTGTAATAGTGAAGTATTAACACTTATTACAACTAAATTACTACTTTTTACCACAATTTGTTGTTTTATTGGTAAAACAGTTCTTAAACTTGTTATATTGAAATATTAACTTTTTTCATGCAACATTTATAAAGAATGTCTTGATAACTCTCCAACGACTCTATCACATCAGTAGAAGTTTCGGACTTGGCTTTTGTACATGGTGTTAGGAATTAGGATCGTGTATAATAAGAAAAACAAGAATAGCCGTAGCTGATGTCTTAGATCTTGAATAATTCAAAGCTAACTGCCTAACTCTATATTTATACAGCATAGTACATCGGAATGAACATATGATAGACATATGCTATTGCTAGCTAGAAACTCAAAATCAAAGTTTAGGTGGTCTCTTACTCTGGTTGTTGTTGGTCAAAAGAAGAAAACTGATCAAAATTGATGACTTTGCCGACAGTTCGAGGTTCTGTTGAAGTCACTATTTTACTCCAGTGGAACATACTGCATCACCTGACATTAATAGTCGAGGATTCAATTTATTTTTCATCTTTTTTTTCTCTCTCTGAGATGGCGCTAATAATTATCATAAGTTCATAACCTATTTGCAAAATAGTGTTTACACTTTTTTCATTAAAAGAGAGTGCTGTTCTAGCGCAAGTAATTGGATTAAAAATTTAAAGTTTAATATTAGTCTCCACAAGAAAAATTTAAATTAATAGAACCTTAAATTAAAGACAGTATTTATCAATTTAATTATAGGCCCCAAAACGATATTAGAGTGTCAAGTTAGTGAAGTTACTAAAACTACTTGTGTGGCCGGACATTCTTTTATTTTATTTTACACCTCAAGTTGTCACGTAAAGTTATAAAATTGTTTCTTTTAAATAACAGTTAGGAAATAACATTTTTTTACATTATCGATGATATAAGTATCATACCATTTAAAAGAGTGCTTTTCACAATTCAAGCCGTCAAGTTAACTGCAAAATTATTTCTACATCATTTATAAAAAAATATACAAGATAATTACAATTTCAAATTAGGAATCCTTAATTTTGTGACTTCTAGAATTTGTTGATGATAAGTCAAGGTGCACATCAGAGATAGTAGGAGAAGCTGAAAGAGGGGGCCTCATAAGATTCTTTTGGAACTTGGATGATCCAAAAGTAAAAACTAGAGAAAGATTAAAAGGGAAAAGAAATAAGTTTTTTTTTTTGGCGGTGAGGGAAAAGAAATAGTTGGGTTTGGCAATTGGCACCTTAGACACCTTTTTTGACAGTCAAAACGATTAAGACACTTTACCGGGCACAACAATGGCTGACCAATTAGTTCAAGATCTAAAGAGTTCTCCCTACACATTTAGCTTTTTGGTTGATTCCAAGCACTAATTAAAAGCCTTTTGGGGACGCCATATGCATATATTTATGACGCTCATTTGAACAAAATGTGCAGCTAGCTAAGTCAATTGATTGAAGCAGGGCTCTGTGTGACTGTGTGTGACTTGGAAAGTGTAGACCCATATCTTGGGGGAAAAAGACTAGACGTAGATCACGAAATTAATAAGATTCAATTTAATTGATGGGTTGTTCGGTGTGTAATAGTCCTACTGTACGAGGGCAATTCTAAAATTTCAAAAAATTTCTGTAAAATAATTAGGTAGTACTATGAGGAAATATGTGGTCCTCCGGAAAGAATTTATGATTTGGAACTATTTGTTACAGTTCTTATGGAGGACAAAAAAAATGAGAATGAAATGGCTTTACCTTTCTTCCCCGATATGATTGATTGATGGGACTTCAATGTGATTGATGGGACTTCAATAAGATTGATGGGACTTCAACAGTCGGATTAACAGAAAAAGTGACGAATAGTCCTGCAATTTTAAATCATTAGACACTTTAGTACTTCATATTTGTATATTTGTAAGAGAGAATATTACAAATAATCACTCAACATTTACCTATTTAATACTTTAGTCACTTACCTTTTAAATATATCACTTTAACTAAAGTGAATTATTAGGAGACGTGATCAAAGTGAGAGAAAATGACAATTGGGTGACTAAAGTGATTGACAGTCAGACAGTGTAATAATTGAGTAACCAAAGTGATATATTTGAAACTTAAGTGACCAAAGTGTCGAATGAGTCATAGTTGAGTGATAATTTGTGGAATTCTCTATATTTGTAAATTATCACTTTAGTATCTTAATTTATTTAAAAGAAAAATATATATTTACTCAAATTTCAGGCACTTTAAATTTCATTTACTCCGGTTTAAAAAAAAATAATTTTCATTTACTCAAATATCTTATAAGATTGCCCACTTATTTAACAAATGATTAAATATTTGTTACTCCCTGTACTTTGCTCCGAAAAACAGTTCAATCCCTCACCTTTTAAATTAAACAATTTAGTCTTTATTCTCTCTAATTCTCACACAACAGGTCCTAGAGTGACCATTATAGCCCTCACTTCTTCTTTTTTAATATATTTTTGTTTATTTTTCTCTCTTTTTTTATTTCAATTTTTCCTGCTTCTCTCTCTCTCCCCAAATTCATCTCTGACCTCGAGTTCATCTACATTAATGGCAACCCATTTTCTGGTCAGGGTTTAGGGTTGATCGGACCCCCACCTCTTTGACCTGAAATCTCTGATAGCAGAGCCAAAAAAACAGTGACATAAAAGCAATTCGACGACTCCAAGCTTCGAGCCAAGGGCCTCGTCGACTTAGGTCTCTCCTCCATCCCCTGAATCTTTATCCACCCACCCGTAACATCACACCAATTCCAGCCCACAACCCGACCCGACGCCCAACCAATCCCTACCATCAACCTCTCCGACCTCCACTCTGATCGCCGCTTCGCCGTCGTCGACCCATTTAATTTTAACCACCACGAAGTGTTAGATTTGAACAATTTAAGATCCAAGCGGGTTCAGACAACACTGGATACAACAAACGACGTCTCTGCCGCCTCCTTGCTCTTGACGGCATCGTTTAGGATGCCGGTGTGGAGAAACTCCACTAGAAGGCCGGAGTGGGAGGCCCACTGGGTGAAGGAGATGTTAAGGTCGAGGGAGAGATATCCTCTGGTCAACGGTGTCAGGAAGTTGGTCTTGGCCCTGTTGCCGCGGAGAAACCTGGTGGTACCGTCATAAGTGAGAGCTGCCTCCTCTAGTATGTCAAATGTGCCACACCTTCGTCTTCTTCCACGGTCCAGCCCATAGATTTGTTTTTTCTTCTTCTTTGAATTGTACTAATTGAATTGAGATGATGAATTGACTACCCAAAATATGAATTAGGGGTTTTGTTTTTAGGGAGAGAGAGAGAGAGAGAAGTAGGAAAATTGAAATAAAAAAGAGAGAAAAATAAAAAAAAATATAAAAAAAAGGAAGTGAGGGGTATAATTTTCACTTTGGGACATGTTGTGTGAGAATTAGAGAGAATAATAACTAAACTGTTTAATTTAAAAGGTGAGGGACTGAACTGCTTTTCGGAGCAAAGTATAGGGAGTAGAAAGTATTTAATCTTTTAACAAATTACATATTTTTTTGCCCTAATACCCAATTAAGTTTTTTATTTCTTTTTTTAAATTTAATTTTGGGACAATTTTTCCCTCTCTCATTTTGTCACATAGTGAGAGGTCATCGGAGACTTCGCCGGTCCCCGAATTTTACCAGAATCTTGCTGGAATCTCACCAGACCTTTTTTTGGGGGGGGGGGGGGGGGGGGGGGATGAACTATTTAGGTTTTATCGGAAGGGTAACCAACATTTTACTTGAGGATAATAAAATTGGGAAATGTTTATTGGAGAAGTTTATTGCGCACCAATAAAAGTTCTATTTGAGGGGAATTAAACTTGAGTCATTTCGGGTTTTCAGTCGCCAGACTTTGCGGGAATCTAATTAGAACCTCACTAGACTTGGCAAGAATCCCGCAAAAGATCACCAGATCCTCACTTGTTGTCGAAGGTCACCAGGGAGATCGTCGGAGATCTCATAAAAGTTTTAGGAGGTTTATTGACTCCAATAAAAGTTTATTGACCTCCAATAAAATCTGTTATTTCCCCCTGTACTTACATAAACATTTGCCTAAACATAATTAGCTATAATGGGTCATGCCCATGCCAGTGGCACTAACACCGTCAAGGGTGGTACCTCTGGAAACACCGTCAGACGGGCTATCACCTGAGCCTAAGCTCAAGCCAAGATCATCGCTGACAAGCTGCCACGAGTAGCGTCAAGTTCAACTTGCTGAGACATCAAAAGCTGCAAACTGATACACATCAGCCCCACATCGAAAACAAGGAAGAGATCAGTCTCCTCCTCACCTGTCGGGATGTCTAGCTCTCACAGTCAAGAATTCTTGAATATAGTCATGTAATGAATTAGCCTTTTGTCAAGAGTATATGACTTTTTTCATTGCCCTCGTTATACTTTCGAGATCCCTATCAAGTTCTGCAATCAGGTTTCTCATCTCCGCCGCCTTCGGGTTCGGACGCTAAGTGGAGGAAGAAGGAAGAGCACTAGAGGAAGAGGGTGGAGGGACATCAATATAGCAGAGGGTTTCAATTCCACGGTTACATAGTGTTGATACCCAAAAAAGCACAAAGCATGTCATATGTGTATTTCAACCCCGATAAGGAAATACATATGCAAACTGCATTCAAAAATACAAAAATTACATATCTTCTTGAATCGTCATGCCACACATGTGGACCCAAGCCACAAATACTCTTGTAATACCCCGAAAATTCGTTATTAATTCCTAAATGCTTCGGGAATTATTGAAGTGTTCATCGGTATGATTTCGTGGATCATGAATGGAGCGGAAGTATTTCAGACGATTAATTATTCGAAAAGTATGGTTTTAGAGGGGGTGCAAAGGTTGACTTTTTATACGTTAGGATTCTATGAAAACTTCCTTCACGGAAATTGTAGAACGCGTTGATACGAGTTCGTGGACATGCGGAATGCGAAAATCGGAGTTCATATGAAGAAGTTATGGCCTTTGGAAAAAGTTTCCATTTTGGGATATATAGGAAAAATCTGAAAAAAATATCAGAAAATCATAGTTTCCAAATCCGGAAACTTTTCTCTCTCCTCTCTCCCGATCGGGTTTCCGAGGCGCAAACTTCGCCGGCTGATTTCTCTCAACTCCGGCCACCAATCGACATGATTCTTGTCCCTATCTCTTCGCCTCCTCCCATCTACAATCCTGTGAAGTTTCACGACGTGGGTTGGCCTGTGCATGGTGCAGCAAGGCCTGGAAGTTTGGCGGTGGAGATAGAAATCGCCCAGATCGGAACTTCTGATTCCGGCAACCATAGCTGGTGATTCTTAGGGCCTTTTGGAGCCCAGAGGATGTAGAAGCTTTCTTCCAAGGTGGCTTGCAACGATTCAACCTGTGGAGCTCGAATTTGGAAGATTGGGAATCTAGGGTTCTTCGGGTTTCAAACCTTGAGAGGTAAATTCCAGCCAAATGGCTTTGATTTTGACTTTATGCTAGTTATGAAAGTTATAATTGGAGTTGAGATGAAGATCTTTTGTGTTGGAAGTTTTGTCAAATTTTGACTTTGGATGGGGGACGGCAGCGGCGGTGCCGCCACTTTGGTGGTGTTTTCTGGCAGCTTCCGGCCACCTTAGGAACAGTTTCTGTTTCTGATTTCACCTCGATTAGCGTCACTTTCGGATTTTAGTGTGTTTTGGAATTAAATGATTTTTATTAATTCGTGTGCTGAATCGAGGTTATACTTGCTTTAGGTGATTGACAGTACGTCTGATAATTTATCCCGGCTGTAAGAGAAGATGAAACGGAATTTAGAGGTGAGTAAATCTCACGGTGTTTCGGTTGATAATTAGTTATGTTTTATTTTAGTAGATTTAATTGTTAGCATGGGAAATCGTATCTATCAAATGAAATTATTTGTTTTAAAATATATGAACTTGATCGACAACGGTTCATGGGTAAGTTAATACAATGTTTTGATATAAAATGATTTTTGAGAAGTATAATTTATGAACTATAGTTGGTAGTAGTGGTCATTCCTGCGTGAATGACTACGTGTGTGTGTGTGTGTATATATATTTACGTGGAATATATGTATTGGATGGTGTGGCATTGGGTGAAGAAATAATGGTGACTTTATTTGGATTATGATTTCGAGCATTTACTTATGTCGGAAATATATATGTATTGGTGGAATTGTTGTGATGCAAACAATATTTGTGAGTGAGTTCATTATTGTTTTGGGGTATGACTTTTCGGAAAACAATATGTTGTGGGAAATGGTATTTCTATTGTTTTGAAAAGTGTTTGAAGATATGGGAGTCACAGGTTGTGATTTCTCCTTTTGGTGATTTGAGTAACGTTTTGGGTCTAGTGTGACTCATTTCAATGTTTTGATCTAGGGGTCAGGTTGACCTAAGGATCCGGGGTCGCAGGTTGTGACCTCAGGCAAATCGTAAGACTGAACCTCGGCTGAGGTGACAGGTTACGATTCAGTTAGAGTTCTAGTCTGTCTGTCAACGTGTGCAGGTTGGATCGGATTTTCATATTGATTTCTTAGGTTAACATTTCTTATGATTTTGTCACAGGGTGACTTGTGTTGTTTCTTTTGGGAAAAGAATGTTGGTTTTTAAGGAAGCATGGTGTGTTTTTCTTTTCTTTGAGTTGAAAGGTTTTCTTCGGGATTGGTGTGTGTTGCTTCCTTAAATTGAATAGGTGGATTCTTCTTGATTTTGGTGTGAGTTATTTTCTTCGAGTTGAAAGGTTTTCCTCGTTATTCACATGAGTTGTTTGACTTCCTTATTTATGTTCATTCTTCATTTCTATTGTTTGATTTTAATGTAATCTCCTGAACTAAGTTATATGCAGGGATTACTGCCTTTTGAATTGTTTGTTTTAATGTAATTTTTTGAACTAAACTATATGCAAGAATTGCTATGATTTGAATTGTGTGATTTTAGGTGATCTCATGAACTAATTTTCTATGCAGAGATTACTAATTTTTACCTAGTGTGATTGTATGTTTGGTTGTGTTTTGCGGAGTTAAATGTAGTTGCTTTAAATTATCTCACAAATTGAGAAATTATAAGCATGCGTGACGTGAGTCATTTTAATTGAGTTTACTCACACGAGCTTAAAAGCTTATCGAGTTTGTTGTTTGCAATCCCGGTGCACTATTCTATGGTGTAGGGGTTATTGTGCAGGTCAGTGTAATCATCATCGAAGCTGAGGTTTTGTTGCTGTCATAGCTTGGACGTAGTATGGTATTTTGGTTCTAGTCTTCCGCTGTGTTGTGAGTGTGGATGGTGCGTTTACTTATTGAATTGTTATTTGGTTTAATTTGTAAACACTTAGTGATGTGATATTTGACTCTAGAGAACGAGTCGGTGTTGAAATTGTGAGTTCAGTTTGTTTGTTATTTAGTTTAAATAATTTTTTTTTCTAAGTGTCTTCTTGTGATTGTTTGTTCTCGCATTTCGGATTTGAATTCCTTTATTCAAAATTCGGGGCGTGACAACTCTTTTGGGGCTTGCAGAAATGGCTATGGTGTGGAAGGTTACAGAAACACATAATGCTCGTCTATTGATTCAGCATCATCGTGGTCTCGGTTTTGGGCCTGACATCCATGCCCGATAACTTGAATCAATAGCTAATTGGTGAATATGAGATTTGGGCCAACCTTTTTTCCTAAAAACTCAAAGCCAAAGAAAATAGGCAGCCAAAGCCTTCTTTATCCTTCTGCTAGCTTCGACTTCTTTCCCTGCGGCTGTCAGAAAGTCTCTTGTTAGTTGGTAAACAAGAGACTTTCTGACCAGTAGAGATATATCCTCTTCTTCCTTAAACGATGGGCTCACAATTCTCAAACTTCCTCGCCAACCTCGTTCCAAGTTTTGTGCCACCGCAACTGTTTTTGCTGCAATCTTTGTCGACGGCGACAACGACCTTCTCCCTCTCCCAAAGCTTCATCTCTCAAGTAAGCTTTCTTTTCCCAGACTTTAAGGCATAAATTGTGTATAGGTTGAAGAAGAAATGTTTTATCCAAAAATCATGTGTTCCCAATAAAGCCTATATTAAGGGAGATTTAGGACTGTAATGAGGAGAGCTTGGCTAGTGTAAAGAAACAATCTAGCATAATCGAGCAATACCTAGAATACTTAGCAACACCTACAACAAATCAAGCTCTCAAGCCTATAAGAACAAAACCCAACTCTTAGCCAAATCCAGAAAACCCCCAAATTCTCTCACCCCAATGTGTTTCTAGCTCCCACACCATGCTTCATGCTGTCAAGCCCTATTCATTATCTGAATCACTCACAAAGTCGTCCCAATAATCGGATTATTGGGTTGATTTTGGCCTAGTCAATGTTTAATTCAAAAAGAACCCTCACATTTTGGCAACTCCGCTGGGGACTAGGTTGTGATTCAGAAAATAGGTTCATCATGCACTCTTTCAATTTAATCATGCTCGTGTCATTCAAAACTGTTGTTGAATTCAAGTAATAGGGGGCTACATCTTTTAAAATGATTCACAACTGTTGTGTATGTTTTGGTGAT
The DNA here is from genome assembly GCF_002994745.2 of Rosa chinensis. Classification (NCBI taxonomy): domain Eukaryota; kingdom Viridiplantae; phylum Streptophyta; class Magnoliopsida; order Rosales; family Rosaceae; genus Rosa; species Rosa chinensis. The sequence continues at coordinate 23,783,989 of NC_037089.1, read as the reverse complement.
GATTCCTCAACTCCAAGGCCACCATCTTAAATTCTTTCTTTCTTCATCATAGTCCTAACTTTCTATACCAAAACCTTAGAGGCAATAACATACTTGATGCCAAAACCAAATAAAGCCTGATCTCAAGATGTGGATAATTCTCGGTGCAAGTCTTTTCCAAGTTGTAGCTTCCCTGCCAAAGCATGAGTCTTCACAGCAGTAACCAAAATTTTTACTGCCATAGTCAAAAGTGTTACATACCAGAAATCTTTTCTGCAAACCTTTTCATATCTGAAACGTTTAGTGCATAGCTAAAATTTTTACTCCCTTAGTCAAATCCTCAACTACAATAAAAACTAGTACCTAAATCTAGATGAAACCTCTGCTATTATGACAAATACTTGGTGAATCTTAAACATTGTATTATTACTATGGTAGCACTGACTGCTATAGATTGTCCTTAAAAAATGAAACAAATACAGACAAGCTTAAAACTCAAATGATGTCCAATTAACAAGAGAATCCTCTTGTTAGTTAGTCTATTATACTCAATGCATACAAGCAAATATTGTTTCTCTTGCATAAATGTTTGTATGTGCTCGATAAATCTTAGAAGACAAGCATTTGTATTGCTGTGATAAAAAGCCATACAGCTATACTTCATAACAGTAACTCAAGCCATGCAAACAAGCTTGATTTTGGGTTGCAAATTCTTCTGGTCTACATTAAGAACATTGTACAATGTTGAAAATATTTAAGTATACTGAGATCCATATGTCAAATCATGCAAACACTTGGGGGCAGACAAACGCAATTTCAACCTTTCTTCCTAAGTCATCTATATGATCACTCTATGAAAACCTTCTTGATAGCATTCACAGCCATAGCCAAATTCTTTACTACTATTAGCAAAATCCAACCAAAGTTTCCATTGCAATAACCAAATATACAGTGATTACAATATTTGGTTTTCCAGCCAAACAAGCTTCATGTAAAGCCAAGAACAGTAGTGAAAACCTTTCTAAAACCAAAATAATCACCCCCAGAGCCAAAGCTTTCACTACAGTAGTCAATCATTCTCTATAACAATCTGATGATGCAACCATGCATAGTCAATAAATTGACAAAAAGACTTTGCTGATGCATATAGTGAATATTGTACAATGCTACAAATATTCAATCTTTAACAAGTTACTTTATGCCTATAGACTTGGGGACTGAGGTTGAAAGTTCAGCTCTCAGTCACCACAACGTATATTCATGTCAGGATAAACATTTCATCCATTAATGGTTACTACAGTCAAGCCTTCTTCAGAAGAAGCATTCACACCTATAGACAAATCCTTTAGTGTTTACCAAAATCATGCCATAGCCTCAACAGTAATCAAAAATCCTTATTACAAGTCTCCTCAAATAAAAGCAAATTATGCTAAAGCCAAAACTTCCAATGTAACAACCAAAATCTCATTTTGTACATAAATAAGCTTGATGTCAAAACTCAAACCAAAACAAAGTCTCAGCTCCCACTTCAGTAACCAAATCCTTACTTGCAGCTATCAAATTATTCAAGCTCAAAGTAAAATAGCTTGAATCGAATCAAGTTCACTATCCAAGCCTTTCTTAAACCAACTTTTACTACATAGTTCAAGTTTTCATTGCAGTAACCAAATATAGATATTCAATTTTCATAGCCAAATATGTTTGAATTCAAAATTCTTATTGCAAACCTTTCTCAAGCCAATGCATCTACTGCTAATGCCAAAATGATCATTGAGTTCTTAGCCAATGGAGTTGATATAAAACTAAATTTCCGTGTTACAAGCCTTGTCAACCAGAACTGGTGTCGCTAGAACTTTTACTGTGGTAACCAAACCTCATATGCAGCTAAGACCTTCATTGCAAGCCTCCTTCAAATCAAGCATTTATTGTTAGAGACAAAGTTACCACCATTTCCTTAGCCAAGTAAAAAAATAGCTACAACCCTCATTGCAAACATTTCTCAAACTAAAGCTCTTATAGTCAGAACATAAGTTTCCACCGCAGTAACCAAAACTTCATCTGTAACAAAACAACAAGCCAAAGTCAAACCACCATGCCATTATACTTTTTGAGTAAAATTAGCCTTTTACTAAACGAAGGTTATGCTAAGCACATCTCACATCAGGCTTATTATCCAAATCCTGCAGTTGAAGTTGTTTATACAGACTTACTTTCAAGAGAATCTTGTTTAGATCTGCACTCACAAAGTTTTTGCTACCTTAATTCAAGCATAACATCTCTTCAAACCGAACCCTGAAAATTATTGTTCAAGCTCCCTACCATTCATTAAACGCCATAGTAGCAAGCTTCACTGACAACTTCACCAGCCAAGGGTAAATACTATAACCTTCCCCTCCACAGACATAAATATTTGATTTAGCATATCAAATGCTCAATCAAAAGCCTTTGTTACACATTTTCTCTAGTAAAATGTCTTTGTTACATCTTTTCTCTAGTAAAAAGTCTTTGTTACACCTTTTCTCCAGTCAAAAGCCTGTGTTCCACTCTTACTGCTTTAGTCAAATCTTCTACTGTCTTAATCACCATCCAGTCCAACTTCCTATCATATCTTAATATTCATTCTCATGACCTATGTAATGATGAAACATTTGCTGCAGTGACATAGCATTGTGGTTTTTGGTCTTTCATTGGTGCAGACAAGCTTGGGTTAATATTCACAATAATTAGAAAAAAAAAAAAAAAAACTAGTTCCTCTCGCCATGCTTTAGTCCATAAATGAAGTTTGTACACTTGATGATTCTCCAAGATAAAGTTTTACTGTGATCAGAAAGCACTACAGTAGTTGGTCATTCATTTCAACTATTTGGCATGCAACAAGCTTGAGAAAACTGATTTATGCAGATGAAATTTTGAAAAAAAATGATAAATATTCCATGCTTGATTATCTCTTTTCCTATGCTAGTGTCTATGCCAAAATGGTGTGATTGTCCTGGAAAGCTAAGTTGTGAAATCAATGACAAGCCTAGTTTACGTCCAAGTCTTGAGGACTTAGTTCAAGCTTGAGTTATGTCTCTGCATTAACTTCAAGATTAGGTACATGCTGATTTGCTAATCTCATGTGACTCATGTTATGGCTCATTACCTTGCATGTTTCATACATATCAAGCAAATAGGCTTACAAAGAAGATGCAATACACTCATACATCATGTGAATCATTCCAGTATGAACAAAGATAAGAGTCATATTTTTCCCTTCTCTGTAGGTAGTATGAGAATCATTCATAGTGTCATCATAACAACCTTACTTTCATAGAAGTACTGAACAAGACAACAATCTTAGTCAATTCCAATAATATGTTCAGTCAATCCCAACACTAGTCTTACTTCACCACTGCAGCAGTTATAATTTTCTTAACACCAGTGAAGTGTTTTCAATCAAAATAAGAGCCAACATGCTATAACTCATTTTCTTAAACTTCAAGCGTCAAACATAAGTCTTGTGTCCTTTGAGCCTTAATGATCCTTATCATGCCTTTTAGCTCATAATCATATCCATCAGTACTATGAACCTCCTTATCATCTCTAGCTCTCTTAATGGTCAGTTTTCCAAATTACACTATCAAAAATCCTATTAAGAAAGTACTAATTCCTTTGTCATGCTCATTTTTCATATATATAAGATGCTGCTACACTTTCATTGCTGTAAATCTATATATCACTGTGCAGAAAGCATAAAATCACTGCCAATATGTCACTGTGGGGAGAACCACAGTTTTAGAAATCTTGTTTTTGTTGTACATGCATTGCAAGGGCAAAGTTGTCGCTATTAACTAATTTTCTGCCATAATTGAATTGTTGCTACCATGCTATAAGTCACTTTCTCATGATCAAACACAAGATATTGCTACATAGCCATTGCTATAAAGCCATGTATTTATGTAGAAAAAAGACTATCAGTTGTATGTAATAACACTATGAGGTTGACTATGAAGTCTGGTCTTCGTTATTGCGATGTTCATAATTATTATAGTTTATATATTGCAATATTCAAAAGTTGTCGTGATCACTTTCAAGCTGCAACCGACATTGCTATAAAGCCATACATTACTGTGAGAATGCTATAGGTCATTGCTAATCTCATGCTACACTATGAGCTGCTCTAATATACTTATATCAAATTGCTATTGCAATACCAAGCTTGCGTAAGCACTAGGTCAATAGATCAAGCCACATGCTCTTTCCCAACTCTTACATACACTTAAGACGGAAATGTCATATAAATTCATTTACCAAGCTCATATCTATATATATGTGACAAGCTTATGCATACTCCAAGCTTATGACCATGCCAAGTTCAATCCCATGCCAAGAGGATTCATGACCAAGAGGATTACTGCCAGCATATAAAGGACAAGCATATGAATCAAAAAACTCAAAAGCAATCTTGCCAAGCTCCTCTTTCTAAGGTTATGCATCCATTCTAAAAGCTATGATAGAGCCACGTCAAGCCCATCTCCAAAGCAAATACCTCTCAATGCACAAGTGTTCTTTCACGGTCATTCAAATATGAAAAGCAACCACAAGCCAAAGTGATCAAAACACGTGCCTAATACATGCTTATGCAAAGTTGTCACAAGCTAAATCTACTTAAAGTCAAGCAACAAAAATTATTGCAATATACGTATTAATCATTAGGCCAAAATCAAGCAAACTCAGGCAAATGCAAGAAATCTTTATATGCCACATGCAACCATTCTATATCCATTAATCCAAGCAAAAATGTACTCAAGTAAAGAAAATTGTTTTTCGAAATTCATATTTACTTTTCTTGCACATTCATGTCATGCTCAACATTGCATACCATCCTTATATCTCTTCATTTTCAATTCCTTAAGCCACAATAACAATTTTTCTTTTAACTTGTGGTACGTCATTTTCAACCATGCTCTTGTTTACGTAATTTGCTTTATTCAAAAATCATTTTTGATTTTCTATGCAGTAACTTATCCATCTATTTAAAAAAAATTATATTTATTGCTAACTTTTCATATTTTTTATACCGAAATCACATGCTCTATTACTATTCTATTTCCGAATTACTATATGTCTTTTAAAATGCATCATTTTAAGCATCTCTTATTAAATCTAATCTTTATATTGCTTTATACATCATCAAGTCTATACACAAGCATTATCTTTCATGCTCAATACTTTAAAATATTTGATCTCATGCTTTCAATTCTTTCTTTTAATTATGTGGCTCATTTCACTGCCATTGCATAACTCACATAATTAAGGGAGCTAATGTTGATACCCAAAAAAGCACAAAGCATGTCGTATGCGTATTTCAACCCCGATAAGGAAATACACATGCAAACCGCATTCAAAAATACAAAAATTACATATCTTCTCGAATCGTCATGCCACGCATGTGGACCCAAGCCACAACTACTCTCTCGGGGCTTGCAGAAGTGGCTATGGTGGGGAAGGATACAGAAACACATAATGCTCTTCTATTGATTCAGCATCATTGTGGTCTCAGTCTTGGGCCTGACAGCCAAGCCCGATAACTTGAATCAATAGCGAATTGGTGAATATGAGACTTGGGCCAACCTTTTTTCCTAAAAACTCAAAGCCCAAAGAATACTCAAAGCCAAAGAAAATAGGCAGCCCAAGCCTTCTTTATCCTTCTGCTAGCTTCGACTTCTTTCCCTGCGGCTGTCAAATACAACGCTCAACCCAAAGATCCTTGAGAAATATCGATCCTTCCTGTTAGTTGGCAAAGAAGAGACTTTCTGACCAGTAGAGAGATATCCTCTTCTTCCTTAAACGATGGGCTCACAATTCTCAAACTTCCTCGCCAACCTCATTCCAAGTTTTGTGCCACCGCAACTGTTTTTGCTGCAATCTTTGTCGACAGCGACAACGACCTTTTCCCTCTCCCAAAGCTTCATCTCTCAAGTAAGATTTCTTTTCCCAAACTTTAAGGCATAAATTGTGTCTAGGTTGAAGAAGAAATGTTTTATCCAAAAATCATGTGTTCCCAATGAAGTCTATACAAAGGGAGATTTGGGACTGTAATGAGGAGAGCTTGGCCAGTGTAAAGAAACAATCCAGCATAATTGGGCAATACCTAGAATACTTAGAAACACCTACAACAAATTAATCTCTCAAGCCTTTATGAACAAAACCCAACTCTCACTATGCCAAAAAGGCCTTCAGACGATACACTTCAGACGACATAAGTTTTGTTTTATGTCGTCTGAGTTTTTCAGACGACATAATTTTTTTTTATGTTGTCTGAATATACACTAAAACCATACTGGTTTAATTTGAAAAACTAGTGAGCATTCAGACAACACATTTGTGTAGTTGTAGAAGGTGGTGATTTTTTATCTCAAATTTGGATAAATTGTGAGCATTCAGACAACACATTTGTGTAGTTGTAGAAGGTGGTGATTTTCTATCTCAAATTTGGAGGGATATCCAAAAGTTGATTGAGTCTTTTCCCTCTCAAATAGCCACGCCCTAGTTGACTGGAAAATGTTGTGACATTCAGACAACATTTAAATGTTGTCTGAATGTGGGGGTTGTTTTAAAATTTCCCAAGTTATTTTGACTTGTGCTATTTGACACTCAACAGTCCCTCACTCCCTCGCAATTAAGTCACTTTCTGCCTTCTCAAACACTACCCCGCGCGCTCTCTCCTTCTCACTCAGCTCTCTCAACTCGACCTAGAACCCGCGAAACTGAAAACTCAAACACCAGCCTCTCTCCTTCTCACTGTGCTCTCTCATATCTCAATTCTCACTCTCCTTCATCTTCTCACTCTCTCTATTCTTCTTCGTAGTCTCTCCTTCTTCTTCTTAGTCTCTACTTCATCTTTCATGTTCGTATTAATGGAGCTCTCCAGCAAGAGTTGTTTTCAAATCGGATATTGGTAAGCAATTTAGGGTTTCAATCATTTTGTAGTTTAGGGTTTCGACTGGGTTCAATCTTCAATTGATTTTAGGGTTTTTTTTTTTTTCTGCAAATGATTTGTGTTTTGGGGTTTTTTCGACTGGGTTCTTCCATGTTGTCAAACAAGAACTCTTTCTTCTTTCAATTAAAGCTGATTTGTGTTTTGGGGTTTTGAGTTTGGTTATAGTTCTTCAATTTTGTAACATGTTTCTTCTGTTTTGTTGGTCTTGTTAGGGAAACTTGGTGCTACAAAAGGATTTGCTGGGAAGGCTCACTGCTCGTAGTGTAGTGCAGAGAAACATAAGGCTTGTTTGTCTAAATTTATGGGGAGTCTTTTCCCCAATCAATTTATGGGTCTTGTTAATTCATTACCTAGACTCTTTGACAGCCAAACACTCAGTTAACAAAAACCAAGCTATCTCTGTTCTCTTTCCATTCCGCTCCCACTTCTCTCCTAAGCTCTCAAATACTTGAATCTTCTCACTTCATTTTCATCTAAGGTCGAAAATCAGTAGCTACTTTACCTCTGTGCCTTGCTTCTCATCATGTTAAGGGGTATGAAGATAGGATTGATCAAACCTCCGTCTGCACATTTGCAATTTCGCAGCTCCAGGTCTTCTCTATTTTTCATGTCTTGTAAACCTCCTCTAATTCACTTATTTCACTATGACAGAACAAATGGAGGACTTTGAGATTTCAAACCACTGAGCTTCTCTCTATTTTGCTTCAATACCAGAAATTTTCTTTCCTTTCGGTAAGAACTTCTACTTTTTGTTAAATTCCAGTTCTTAAAGCTGTTCAAGGTTGTAATGGAATGCACTTTTGATTATTATGTTTTGGTAAACCCATGAGGATGGATAGGACTGGAAAAGACCAAAGTTCAATTACTGCACTCCAAGTGTTTGATGTTATGCCTCAAAGACAACACCAAGCTGAACCAGTGGGATATTCCATGATTTTCGAAAAACCCATACTTCTTGTTTTACTCTCAGTTTTTGACAGCTTAAAGTAGACTCTTCAATGATCATTTTGAGCTTGGTTTCAAGAAAAACGGAGTTAAACTGAGATACTTGTGCTATTTTGAAGTTACTACATTGTTTCAGGATTTCTGCAGAATCAACGTTTCTGTCAATTTTAGATTCTTGTTTGACCCTCCATTTGAACTTCGATTAGCATGAAACTTTTCAAAATAGTAGCTTTGCATGTTTACTTCAAATCTGGAAAGTTTTGCTTGAAATCACTGAAAGACTAATTGTTGGTGAAATTTTCTTGCTTGTTACCAGTTTTCTGAAATTTTCTCAAACTTGCAGCTTATTCTTACAAACAATTGATTTGAGAACCTTTACATTTGTTTTCTGTCCTCGTTTTTCAGTAAGTTAGATTAGAAATGCAAAGCATGCCCTGAAACTTAACTTCAGTTCGAAAGGCTTAGAAAAAAGTTTTGTCTTTGTCCGAAAGTGACTACAAACCAGTGTTTTCTATGCATTCTGATCAGAACATTTTGATCAATGTTTTCTTCTCAGAATAAGCCCACATATGGTGAAGCTCTAGCTATTGCCTAGTCTCTAATTGAGTGATTTATCGAGTTCTGGGATTTGCCCAATCGAAGTATGTGACCTTAATTCCTATACCACTCAGTCATTTGAACAAATTTAAAAGTTCAACCGTTGTACCGAGTCGGGGCCTCCATCATTCTCAAACACATAAGTAGAAGAACCTTACTGTTCAAAACTCACAATCAAGATTGGTCAGAGGAACAACAAAAGCCCTAGAATCATAGTCCTCCACTTTATTGAATAGTAAGTTTCTCTCTATCCCTCTCTCTCAAAACTCTGTACCTTCTGATTTGGGAACGGTGAATCACATTCATTTGGGGTCATTTGATTCAATCTTCTTGTTTCTAGGTAAACAGATTCAAGATTTGATTTTGATAATGCCAATCACCTTTTGAATGATTTTTGGTAATTGGGTCTAAATCTGAGTGAGTTAATTGATTCATTGATTGCAAATTCACAGGCATTGTTCCAATGGAGAAGGATCAGAAGGTAGCATCTGAAGACCCCAAGGTGGATATGTTCAAGGACGATGACGAGTTTGAATAGTTCAACATCAATCTAGGTAATTTGGGGACATGTTATTAATAATCAGCAATTAAATGTTGTGGACTTTATTCTGCTTCTTTTGAATTGAATGTAATGTTATACACGATTGGAATTTAGGAGCTGTACCGATATATTGTAGCATACACTAAATTTAGTCCAGATATCTTCCACCTGACCTCCATGTTTAAATCTGCATTTTATATCCCTCTGTACATATGGTTTCTAATTAGATTAAGCTCTAATATTGCCGTGTTGCTCTTGTCAAAATTAAATTGTTGGTCTAAAATCAATTATGATAATATAGGTTGCTTGATTTCTGCTATACTTCCCCATGAAACTAGCAAGTTTATGACTGAGCCCGTAAGTGGTAAACGTGATGAGTTGATAATATAGGTATGCAATTAATCCTCCTGTTTTTTTCCCTCTCTCTATGATGTCTATAATTCTCACCTTTTGAATGGATTCTGTGATCAGTTTGTTTTTTTAGATTGATTTGCCAAACGACTGTGGTCACTCAATTCAACTTGGAACTATGATTTTTTTTTTTTGGGTGCTTCTGTGTAATGAATTTGATTGTAGTGACACCTTCTAATTATGTTTTGCTTTTTGTTGCGAGGATCATGTGTGTTCTGTGAGACGTTGTGAGAAATTCTAAAACTTTGATGGGCGATCTTAGGCCTTGGTCGCCTGAGCCAAACGGCGCTGTTTTGGAGGAGAGGCTGACCTCATCTTCTTCATCCGTGTTTTCAATTTCAACAAATTAGAGGGACGTTTCCGCCGAGTACTGGCGGAGAGCGGAGGAGGCAATGCAGGGGGTTATAGCTCAGATCCAACGTACTCACGTCTCCAAGCGGAGAAGGAAAGCCGCCATTGATTACGTTCAGAGGATCATTGGAGCTTGTATTGGTTGTTAGGTCAGCATTCATGCCTATATATACCATTCCCCTATATCTGAATTTAAACTTGAATTTAGTGAAAAGCCCTATGTTTTTATGTGAATTGAAGAACTCAGTTTTCGTGTGATGATGAAAATGTGCTTGAATTTTGGCTATAAGTATAGCTTTTTCGCTCTCGAAGGCTTGGACTTTGATTTTGAGTATGTAGCTATCCAGTTGTATGAATTGCAATCAGTTTGCAGCTCATGAGTACATGTAGTTACGTTTTACTTTGAATTGATAGAGTAACTCTGTGATTACCCAACCAACTTAGGGAGTAATCTGTTTGAGAGATTAGTGTGCTTGTAGGTTTGTTCTTGTTCCACATTATGGTTTTTGATTGCAAATTCTGAGATGTCAGAGTTAAGAAAGCAAAGGGGTGGTGACTAGGTGGAGGGTATTGATTTCATGTTGGGTTTTGTTTCAGGTGTTCCCGTTTGGATCAGTACCTCTGAAGACATATCTGCCGGATGGAGTGCTGTTCTTGAAAGGGAAGATCACAATATGGCTGCTGAGTTTATGGTGAAGGACATGCAGTTAATTCGGGCAAAGGTTTGTAGGTTTTACGTACCCTATATCATATGAGATATCATTGGTTGAACCTTTATATTCATTACCTAGACCCTCGTACAACCAAACACTCAGTTGACAAAACAAGCTACTTCTCTTCTCTTTCCATTCCGCTCCCACTCTTCTCTTAAGCTCAGAAACACTTGAATTTGCTTACTTCACTTTCATCTAAGGTCGAAAATCAGTAGCTACTTTATGTCTACGCCTTGCTTCTCATCATGTTAGGAGGTATGAAGCTATGCATTGTTAAAATCACCTTCTGCACTTTTCCAATTTTCGTATCTCCAGGTGTCATATAAACCTCTTCTAATTTACGTGTTACACTATGACAGAACAAATGGGGAACTCTGAGATTTCAAACCACTAACCTCTCTATTTTGATCAGTATCAGAAACTTTCTTTTGGTAAGAACACCTACTTTCTGTTAAATCTCTGTTCTTAAATCTATTCAAGGTTGTTGTGGAATGCACTTTTGATTATTATCTAGCTATGGTGACTCCATTAGGATGATTAGGACTGGAAAGGGTCAAGTTCAATTACTGCACACTATGTGTTTGAAGTTATGCCTCAAAGACAACACCCAAGCTGAACCAGTGGGCTATTCCATGATTTTCGAAAAATCTATACTCCTTGTTTCACTCTCAGTCTTTGACTGCTTAAAATAGACTCTTCAATAATCATTTTGAACTTGGTTTCATGAAAAACGGAGTTAAAATGAGATACTTAAGCTATTTTGAAGTTACTGCACTGTTTCAGGAATTCTGCAGAATTCAGCGTTCCTGTCATTTCAGATTCTTGTTTGACCATTCATTTGAATTGCGAATAACATGAAATTTTGCAAAATAGTAGCTTTGCATGTCTACTTTAAATCTGGAGAGTTGTGATTAAAATCATTGAAAGGATGATTGTTGGTGAATTTTTCTTTCTTCTTACCAGTTTTCTGAGAACTTTTCAACTTGCAGCTTTTGGTACAAGATTAATGATTTGAGAAACGTTTACTCTCTTGTCAGTCCTCAATCTTTAGTACATTGGACTAAACATGCAAAGCATTCCTTGAGTCTTAAATTTCAGTTAGAAAGATTATATCCATGTTCAAAAGTAACTACAAAGCTCTGTTTTCCGTGTATTCTAATTAGTGCATTCTGATCAGTGTCTTCTTTTTAAAATAATTCTATAAACGTGTGGCTTCATCTTAAGGGAGAAAGAACATTGAGACCGATGATGGTTTACATGTTCATAATAGGATCAAGGGCTCAAGTGGACTGAAGATTGGTCCTTTGGTACTTGCTGGGAGTTGCACATCAAGGATTCCAGGTAGGGGGTCTTCACTAGTTAGAGCTTTTCTCGAAAAGATTTCTATTCTTTTATGCATACACATTGCATTGTTGTTAAGTGGTGACCTGAGAGTGAAGGGAGCAAAACAACTACCTTGGGTTTCGATCCCCTAAACCTCCGGAGGGGCTATACGAACTGGAAGATGTCTAACATCCTTTGAGGTGTGGCGTCACTCCTAGGTGGTATGGCGTAAACGGCCACTCTTACTACTTCTTGCTGGCTATTTGTGTACTTACATTGGCAAGTAAGTAATTGGCATTAAGAACGATCATCGGTTTTTAGGAAAGTCGGTACCCCATTATGCATATGTATCCTTCTATTTCCTATTTTTAAGTTTCTGTCTACTCTTGCTGAGCTTGTTACTTCAGTTGGATAAATCCTAATTGCTGTTGTCATTGCTTGAAATTTTTCCACCAATTGTAGTCTGAAGCCTCAGATTTCAAACCTCTTTGTATTCTATTTAGTTTGACTATCTCGAGTTTATTTAACATATATTTCACTTGAATTTATGTAGTTTTTTCATCACCAAAGGTTGAGATACATTGATTCCAAATATCGAATTTTGCAGCTGCCCAAAAGAAAAAAGAAAAAAAACTTAGTTAGTCATCAAACTTTACTTGATTATTTTCGTTATCTTTAGCCTTGCGCATCTTAAAAAGTTTGAGTATTACTTTGTCAATACTTAAGCTTCGTACGTAAGATTCACAGCACTGTGACGTCAACCCTTTCGGGGCGTTACAGTAGCACCATCATGTCCATAAAAAATTTCTGTTTCACCGCTAGTATGTCCTTTAATTTGCTTTTCCTAAAAACCTTTAGGAAATGCACGTGTGTTTATGAGATTATTGTTTGTTTCTATTCAGATTCACTTAATTTTAGTTGTCCTCAGTAAAGATTGTTGTGTTTTCTGGTGGCAGGTTAAGCTTGTAAAGTGCCTTGTGCAAAATATTGTGGTTGATATATCCTTCAATCAGTTAGGAGGGCTATGTACGTTATGCTTTCTTGAGCAGGTAGTCTTCCACTAAAGCTGAGTTTTATTAGTCCAGTTTTGCTACATATGATTGGGTTCATGTAAAGGATGCTTTCCGAGGAAGCTCTGGTTTATCAGATGCAATTATTATTATTATTAATTTTTTTTTTCAAGTCTATTATAGCAAGTAAAAATATTGGACTTTGGTGCTCTTTGCTCGTTTGTGATTTTGGATTTTTTTTTTATTCTTGATCATCTTCCTGGTGCTGTTACCATACAGGTTGATCGCCTCATTGGCAAACATCATCTCTTTAAACGTAGTATCATACTGATTAAGGCATGGTGCTATTGTGAGAGTCGAATTCTCGGTGCCCATCACGGTTTGATATCTACATATGGTTTGGTGACCTTAGTTCTTTTTATCTACGTGTCATTGTTTCAGGTGAAAGGAGAGTGATACTAAGGGACCACAGTATGCAAACAACACTTCAAAACTTGAATCTGATCTCTCAAGTCAGTGGAGATCGCTCATTCACATGGAGGATATCTTTGTAAATGAAGGCAACCACTTTGTGAGTGTAGCCACCTTCTTGTTTTATTTATTATAAACTTACCTATTTTTGAGCATTTGTCATGCTCTCCAATGTCTCAATTTTTATGAAAATGATCCAAACTCTTTTGCTCTACAATCCAAATTAAATAACCTAAGTTTGTCAGTTCCTTAAATCTATCAAAATGTGATCTTTTGCTCTCTCTGTCGAATCACGACTTCTTTCTTTTGGGGTCTTATTCTGATAAATATTCTTGGTTCTGCTTGTTTTGCTACTTAGTTATTGGTTGCCACTATTATCATCAATTTTGTCAAGGAACAAGGTGCATAGTTGTACACCTGACTTGCATTCTAAGTTCTAATGTAACCTTCTATATATTTAAATGAATGGTTACATAATGGGAAAATTGGCACATCTCTGTTTACTTTTGCAATTTTAGTTATGTTGTACATTGTGTGATATTCAATACTGTTGTAATGATATTTTGGGACTTGTGGTTTTACAGCTTCCTTTATCAAGTGTTGAACAAATCGAATATGCTTGACATAATTGACTTCGTAGACCCTGCTCAGACTGGTGTCATTGGCTATGGAAATCCGACTAAACGAGCTCGTTCTTTGTCAGCTTCTTATTAAAGAGGGAAGCCTAGTCAGATTTTTTGGGTGCCCTATAACTCAGGGTATGAAAGCTTGATTCATGCATATATTTTGTTGGCTGCCTAGATTAATAGATATGGGCCATTTTGAACTTATGCTCATGAATAGGTTTGTGTACATGAGACAATGGTGGATTCATGAAAATTACAATGAATGATTTTGGATGTGGATATTATGGTTTCATGAATGGGCAATTTTAATTTCCAGAATGCATGCATACCAATTGTAACAGGGGACTAGTAATATGTGTTATCTCAAATTGCAAGCTACAACAAAAGCACACCAAAACGTGTGGTTGCAGCTGCACAAAAACAACACAAAAATCAATTAGAAGTCTATTGACTTTTTGGCATTGGGACAACATAAAATTGTAGTATAAAAGGCAAAACAACAACATAAGTTAGATGAAAGTATTGGCAAAAGTGTACAATAACAACAAATAAGTGTGATTGGACGTGATTACAGACAATATAAAACACGTACTATTAGTGGTCCTTTTTATATTCAGACCACAAATATTTGTCGTCTAAATAATCTCAAACGACAGTAAATTGTCGTCGTAATGATACTGACATAACAGAAAGAATATGATATCTATTGTCTAAACCATTTCCCAACATCACATATGTATAATTTCAAAACCTTTCATACAACACTTAAATGTCATACAAACCTACCCTAGAACGACACTTAATTGTCCTCTGATGCTCTTTACGACCACATATAATTATCGTTTAAAGTAAATTAGCACAACCTTTAATTGTTGTTGTATGAGAGAAGACACTACATACGAGTTTTCATATTTCTGATTTAAGGGCATTCAGACCACACAAATAAGTCTTGCAAATATGCTTCACACAATAGTATTTAAAAAATACTGTGGTTGTTTTGTTTATCAGACAATACAAAACTGTTGTTTGAATGCTTTTAAAGATACAGATCACAATGTTCCCAAAATGCAAAACTCATCAGACAACACAAGACTTTTATTTTTTTATGTCGTCTGATTTTTCAGACGACATAACACTTCTGTCGTCTGATGCCCCCAACAGACGACACCGTACTAGACGACATATTTTTGTTCATTCAGACGACAGAACAGTTCTGTCGTCTGAAGGCCTTTTTGGCATAGTGTCTTAGCCATTTTCTCCCAAAACCTCCTTCAAACCCATCTTCCAAAAACCCAAATCCAGAAAACCCCCAAATTCTCTCACCGCAGTGTGTTTCTAGCTCCCACACCATACTTCATACTGTCAAGCCCTATTCATTATCTAAATCTTGCACAAAGTAATCCCAATAATCAGATTATTGGGTTGATTTTGGCCTAGTCACTGTTTAATTCAAAAAGGACCCTCACACATAGGATTCCGCTGTGCTGTCGGTGCCGGAGGAGTCAGACATTTTTTCTTTCAAATCTGAAAAACATATTTTTCAAAACACTTTTTGTATGGTTGATAACAAGGATTAAAGGCAATCTATAAAACTTCACACAATGAAAAGGTTTAAGTTCAAGGTCCATTCGAACCATTGGCTCTGATACCAAGTTTTCTGTGGCACCCCGAAGACCGAACTACCACAGTGCCACCTCCCCAAGGAACTCTAGACCCGCGACACTTAGGGAGAAAGTGCTTTGGGCCTAGAATTCCTTAAAGAGACAAGGCCTTTAGGTTGAAACACAAGAAATCTAAAAGCCCAACATTTGTAGGATTGCATTAGTGGGTTTGGATCGTAACTACAAGGTTACGAACTAGGCAAGGAAGAGAAAGGAAGGCGTGTTGTATTGAGTTTGAAACCTACATCATTTTTAGTTTTAGCCCAATTAAGTTTACAATAGGTTCATTAAATGAAAATTTATGTGAGTCTTCTAAGTCTAGTCCACTATGACCTAAATTCAAGCAGTCCTTCTAACCCTGAGGTTCTACTTTGGTGGTAAGCAATCACACACATCATCTATAAATGTTTTTATAAAAATTTAATGAGATCAAATATGTCAAATAAAGAGAAAAATAAACTTTAGATAAAACAATTTGTGGCCTCCAAATATAATCCTCCGTACCCAAGCTTCGACAGCAACAACCTGCAAAACAAACTAAAGTAGGGGTTAGGCTCCTACATCCAGTCATTTCCCATGCCCGCCCTCATATCTAAGTTTGAAAACATAAGTTATTTTTTGACATAAAGGTAGTAGATAAAACCGGTTTACAATCCCACGTGATAGTCACCAGGTCAATAGAAATCCACGGTAATTAATCTCCTTCCACAACTTCCATCGATCATAACAGTCAATCTAGCCAATCACTTTCCGGAATTCAATCATTATCACAAGGCTAGAGACAAAGGGAAAAATCAATAACAAGGATAGCATAGACGCATGACTCATTGTAGGTGCCCATCATACATTACCAGGATGTACCAGTGCCCTACACAACATACAATAGCCGGGGACGGTGCACGCTGCCCACCATCGGTGGTTTGGGAGATCCAATCCCCAAGGAGGGTCAAACCATCTCCTTACATCCCCATCAATTTCCAACACCGCATTCCAACCACGCAAACCATTTCAAGTATAAAAACAAATAATTTCCAAAACATGCAAGAGGTCTCATATAAAACGTAGTATATACGAGAAAAACATAGATAGAGTTAAAGGCATCCCTTACCTGGAATCTGAGCTTTCTCTTACAGTACTTGGCCTCAATGCAACCTTGTAGCAACCACCAACCTCACAAGATCCTACCAAGATGCCGAGCTTAGATCAAATAAGCGACACAAACAACGATAAACAAGGCTAACAATTTATTCTCAATACTCTCCAAAGAAAACCCCTCCTCTAATCTAATCCACCAGCTAATGACCAGACCATTTGGGTTCCAAGAAGGAGTTTGTTGTTAGAAAAAAGTGGTAAGAATACTTTTAAAAGACAAGTTGCTAAATGCTAAAAACATTGCCTAAAAGGAATTGTCAAAGGTCAAGGAAAGTTGTTCAAAATACTAGAGGTAAATTCTTGAGAATTTTTTTGAAAGAAGGATGGTTTAACAACCAACTTAGTAAGATTGAAATGGTTATTGAATTGCAACTTAAGCCATTCATAGAGTAAAAGACTTAAAGGCTAAAGTAAAACAATGTGCAGATTTTTTCCAGAAATTTAAGTTTCTGTACACATATTTCAAAATTCCATAACTTATTTTAGAAAAATTCTTTTGGAGTTATTCAAATTTTGAAACTTTCATTTTTGTGTCTACTATCTTTCTCTAGAAGAAACTGATCCCAAATACCCAGCGGTTTAGCACCAGTTTTGAAAGAAATGCAGCTGGGTCAAAATGTACTAAAAACTGAAAAACTGCATAAATTTGTTCTTTTGTTCAAAGTTCTTTTGGTACCCAATATGGTTAGTCAAAGAGAACCCAAGACACTTAATGGATATGTCTAATGCTTCTAAAGACCAAAAACTCGAGTCACTTTCTGATACTATATGGGCAGGTGTTGTAGCTCAATGATATGATGTATTGAAACATGATGTTTGGACAGCTATAAATAACAAATAAACCTTTGAACCAAATATGATTTTAATACTCATGGTATAGCAATGACCTACTAAAATTTCCTAGACATTAGAATGAATGAGAAATCAAGGTTAAAGCAACGAGATACCAACAACAGTAGCGACAAGTTTGTAATCTGCAAGGATTTGTAACAACAACCAAATTAAACACACAAGGAATCATGATACTCACCACAGACCAACCAAAAAGGTGAGTTTTCCTGAGGGCTTCAACCGGAAAGAGAGGTGAGGAAATTCTATTTGATCAAGCCCAGTTGCATGCCAAGAAGTTTACTAGATCTCGGACAGGCAAAGTGAAACAGAAATTTCTCAATCAGTAGGAAAGTTGTGTCTAAACGTATTGAGCCTAAATATTGAGGAAAGAGATAGGAACTTTATGGTACAATAAACTTACCAATTATTAGAATCAATCTCAAACAAGATTTAGGGGATTCGGGTAGAGAAAGAGGAGGAATACAAGCAGAAATTCGGAGCAGATTCGTTTTTGAGCAGCTCCCACTTCGATTGGTGAACAGGTCCCAAAAAGATTCCAGTAGGGCTGAAATTTTTAACTTAGATAGAAGAGATAAAGATGAACAACTTTTATGAAGAAGACATTTTGATCAAAGGTCCCAAACTGGGCGTTTTGGTCCATGCAAGCAGACTGATATGCACAGGAATGAGAGGAAGGGTGAGAAGAGAAGGGTGAATGACAACCCAAGCTATTTTCAAAAGTCAAAGCCAAACAGATGTCGCGAAAAATTATCCCGTCCAAAAGTGATGTTCGGAATTTCACTGGGCCTACAGCAAAGTGTAGGACTCAGCTTAAACGCCGGGGTAAGGGTAAGATTAATGCCAATAATATAGATGAGCGTCGCCACAGCCAGTGCAGGAGCAAGAAGCGGAGTCACAACCGCTCGCCAACTTCAACACAGGTTGAGCAAGAATAACTGCAATTCCGCCAACCCTTGGGAGCGGCAGCGTCAAATTCCAAGTCACTCTCAGGCAAGGCTTACCGCTGACACCACTGCCCTAATCTTGGAAAGGGTACAACAATTGGAGGAGAGATTTCTTAGAGCAGAAATAGGCACCCCGGCGCTAGCCCCAAATCCACTCTTCGCTAAATGATCGGGCCCATTCACCGCCAGAATCCTGCAGGCCGTAGGGCCAGCATATGTAAAAACACCAAAGATAGCTTAGTACAGCAGTCAGATGGATCCATTTGTTCACATGGAGACGTTCAAGAAAGTGACCAATAACAAAGGCTTTGATGACCTAACTTTATGTCATTTGTTCAGTGAGACATTAGACAATGAGGCCATGTGTTGGTTCTTCGAGTGCCTGCCAGGATCCATCGATTCATTCTTAGTGTTTTCAAACGCCTTCTTGTCACAATTTATCCTCATGGTGGAAGGGTATCACAACCAAGGTTTGAAAAATAGCTAGGCATTAGTCGGGCGGTGGCCAAGGAACTAGCGCCCAGGCAGTTTTGTATTTTTTAATTTAATTTTTATTTTTATAGCTTTTTTTTATATAATTAAAAATATATAAGACTTAAAGAGTAATAAAATTGCATCTGGAATATTCAAATTTCAAAAGAGTCCTCAAGAATCAAAATAGGGAGAGAATGTTAAGCAATAAGCACACAAAAATACAAAAATAAATAAATAATAATAATAATAAAAAACTCCCAAGCGTAGTGCCTACTTCCTAGGTGCCTAATCTACCTAGGCTGCCTAGGAGCCCGCCTAGGTCCTAGCTGCCTAATCCGCCTGGGCACCCGCCTAAAGGCCAGACTCTCAGAGTCACGGATTCTTTATTAGTTGAGGCAGAGAGGCACCGCTTAGGAGACTTGAGCGGCCAAGTTTTAGAACATTGATCACAACACAAGCTAGTTGTTCAGCGTCAAGCAGAGAGCAGAGAGCTGATGAGTCGCTAAAGGCATTTGTGACAAGATGGAGAACTTTTGCATCTCGGTGTCGAGACCTCGACAAAATGATGGTGCTGGCATCTTTCAAGCAAGGGCTCACAAAAGGACAATTCCTTTACCATCTTAATTACAACTGCCCAAGCACTACCTATGACCATGTTATGCATGAGGGGGTTCTCCATGCACATGCATAATTCAACACATATGGCGCCACGCCGCCACCACCACAAACTCCTACCAAAACAACTCAACCTTTATCCTCCCAACAAGGAAACACTAGTAATGCCTCTGCCACCGCTACATAGTGTAATGACAAGAAAAGAGAATGTCAATTGTGTAATTACCAAGACAAGCAGCAGAAGACCAATAGTATCACAACAAGGGAAACCGTGTTTTCCATAATGACCACTGTAACAACAAGCAGGCGGTAGCTTCCCAGAGGTATGCAGTGTTCACAGTCCTCACAGCTTCTTATGAAGAAATCTATGACCAATGTAAGGACCAAATTCCTCCGCCACCTCCAAGAAAGTTCCCTAGAATAGGAAAACCAAGAAACACCGACAAGTAGTGCAAATACCAGGAGGATAGTGGTCATAACACTAAAGCTGCAACACTTTGAAGATGACGATAGAGACCCTCTATCACGATGGAAAGTTGGAACAATTCAAAGTCTGCCAACTAGCACCAGTTGTTGCCAACATTGACCCCATGCACCGTATCAACATGATTGATGGTGACACTCCTATCAACATGTCACACAGGTAATCACATTCCAAGTTTGACACAAGAGCAACAATCAACACCATGCATTAATCATTACGACAATTGGACATATAAAAGGTCTCACACTGTAACGATTTCATTTTCAAAATCAAAATCACTACGATGAAACACTCGGACAACCAAAAGAAATTCACAAGATAATTTCCATGTCCAATCATCAACTATGCTTATGGGGACTCAAATTTTGTCATTCACGTACCTTCTCCTTTTCACTTTTACCTTATACTGGGCCCATGTAATTCTTACCGTGGTCTGTGCACTATGGATATGGAGCTATTGGGTGGCGATACTTATTCAAATTGAATACAAATAACAGTTGGACTTGAGAAGATTACATCACAATTCACAATAATCGAGTTTATGAAGTGATCAAGTAGATTAGACTCGACAACATATCTAAAGAAGAATCAAATACTAAGTCCAACAATGTCCCTGCAGCCACGTACCAACCATCAAAGTGGAGCCTCCACGTTGACAGCTCGGCTTGGGCTAAGGCTTGTGGTGTTGGAATAATCCTAACACGACCAGGGGGACTCAACGTGGAATATGCCCTAAAATTCAATTTCAAAGTTTTAAACAACGTGGCTAAAACGAGGCACTCCTTGCCGGCCTAATCCTCGCCATAGACTCTGGCGCCGATAGTGTCAACATATTCAATGACTCCCAACTCGTCGTTAACAAGGTCAATGACATATTTCATGTTAAAGACAGACAATTAATGACATATTTGGGATATGTAAGAACCCTCCTTCGCAAATTCAAGTTCCAATCCATCATACAGATCCCCAGAGAAAAGAACACCAAGGTTAATTCTCTGGCGAGGCTAGCAACTGCTCAACCTCATCAAAGTCTAGTGGACACAAGGGTGGAATGTCTCGATAACCCGAGTATCACCATAACCTTGGTTGAAAATTTCGAGCTTAACCTCATTTGGATGGATGAGATATTAGAGTACAAACGCAGCGGCATAGTGCCAGCCGACAAGGTAGAAGCTCACCAGCTCATTCGGAGGGCAACCTGCTACAACATCCAAAATGGCAAGTTATACTGCCAGGGATTCACTCACCCAAATCTGAGATGTTTAACGCCAGAAGAAGGCAACGCGGTGTTAGCAAGAATCCATGCAGGGGAATGCAGTAATCATTCAGGCGCCAGATCACTGGCAAACCACATTATGCGCTAGGGCTACTTTTGGCCCTCATTGGGCAATGACGCTAAGGAAACCTCTAGGTCAAGCCACAAATGTCAATAGTATACAGACCTCCCACATGCACCGGCAGAACCCCTATCAATCATCATTGGCCCTTGGATCCACTCCACTTGTGGCCTCGACCTTGTCGGAAAACTTCTAATTGCTAAGTTTCAATTCAAGTACATCATTGTCACCATCAACTATAATAGCAAGTGGATTGAAGTTGAACCCCTAACGACAATTACCAACGCCAAGGTAACACACTTCCTCTGGAAAAATATCTACTGCCTTTATGGGGTATCCCACACCATTATCACTGATAATGGGGCATAGTTCAACAACAAATATGTCCTTGACTTCACCTCCAAGCTGGGCACCAAAACGCGTCTTGCATCTGTGGCGCACCCCCAAACCAATGGCCAAGTTGAGGCAGTCAACAAGATCATCAATAAACTGCTCAAGAAGAAACCTAACGACGCCATGGGCTTATGGGCAAAAAACCTCCTAGAAGTCTTATGGACCATCAGAACAACGCCAACTTCCAACGGCGAGACCCTATTTTACAAGATGTTTGGCACAGAGGCTATCCTCCCAATTGAGGTCACACAACCAACCACCAGGATTGAAGGCTACGACACCAGAACCAACACTGACGGCATCTTCCTTGACAAAGACTTGTTCGAGGAGAAATGCCACAAGGCATCCTTGCGCAACTTGCAAAACAAGCAATGAGTGTCACGTTTCTACAATGCCAGGGTCAAAGCCAGAAACCTCAAACTGGGGGACTGGGTCATGAAAGAAGTACTTCCTCCGCCAACCGCCCTTCGCCCTTCTTTGGAAGGCCCATACAAAATAGTAGAAGTCGTCAGTCTTGGCACTTTCTACTTAAAAAAAAAATTATAGCTTCATATGCACCCATCCCTGGAATACCGAACACCTTCTGTATTACTGTAAGTAGTTTAACTGCCAACCTATAAGCATCTTGACTTAGCTAATTTTTGTAATGTTTAGCTAAGAGAAGCTACCCTACGGGTACTCTCATCCTTTTGTAATGCTGACCAGTTAGCTATCAACAAAACGAAGAATTATTCAAACCATTGTTCTTGCTTGCACAAATAATCAACTGGCAATGCCAGCAAAGTCCAACAGACCACATCCCCAACAACGTGCAATCAGAACAATCTTAATTCCTTTAATGTTTCAATGAAAGACAAAAGGTCAATGCAAGAACTCTAGCGGTTTAATAGCAAACAAGCTAACAAGTAATTGCTAACGACAATCCAACACTTGGAAAAATCACAAAGCATATTTCCACGAAAGCAACTTAAACGTCAATTGAAGTCAAGTTGGGACTCCCCAACCAAAGTTGTCCACAGAAAATTACAAAAGTTCCTTAGTTACTACATGACACAAAATTGTACAAGTACAGAAAAGGAAAACTCAGCAGCAACATCATTCAGTTCTTCTCGGCAGCTCCATCACCAGTTTGCCCAGACTGCGCCACGGAGCGACTTGTGTCATCTAACTGCTAACCGTGCTCATTGGGACTTGGTGTATACATAGTCTTATCAGCGCGGGTATGAGCAGCAACAAATTGCATCCGTGATGCCTCGGAGGCTATCACTATTGGCGTTTGTGTTGGCACTTTAGTGTTACGCTCCACGGTCTCATCATTGACGGATTGGGTGCCATGAGGATCCACGCTTGAAGGCATGCACTGTGGCGGCACCAACCATTTTCCTTTCTGATTCTGCTAACTAAGCACCTTTGGCCTAAAGCTGCTTGATTTCTTCATCTTTAGTGGTGGCCTCGCGCTCATTTATCTCAATGCTCTTGGCCTTCGCCTCCATTTGCTCCTTCAAGTAGGCCATCTCCCGGTTTAAATTCGACACCTTAGTATTATGCTCTAGGTCCCGGGCAATGGCGACGTCTAGCTTGCCTCTAACGTCCAGCAAGTCCACCTCCACCTTCACCAATCCGCGGTCGGCATAGTCAAGTTGTCTCTTCTTCTTAGCCAGATCATGACGAAGAGCGTCAACTTCACTCTGCAAGAGGAGCTCAGTGGGCGATGGCCTAGACGCCGCAAAAAAAATTTCATTCAAACTCGCAGCTAGGTGCCCAAAAGCTATGCAGAAGGAGGATTCCTGCATGGGAGTAGGGCGTAGTGTCCCATCTAGGCGGCCAAACTGGAGACGCTCGCAAATATAAAACAACAACTCATGATTATTGCCAGACAAGAACTGAGCATACTTTGCAAATGATTCTAGGCCTGAAGGAGTTTTCCCGCTGATAGTAACAGTTACCGCAAGAGTATCCTTCCTTGCTCTCTTCTGCTGGAGGAGAGCAAGTGGGATGTCCTTAGTAGGATCTGGGCCCTCTGCCGGATCATTGTTGAGTCACCTCTTCTCTAATCCACCATCCCTCGCGGTGCTAGTTATGACTTTAGCCCTCCCTAGCGAGATATTTGAAGCTATTTGTTGTATCACGGAGCCTTCGCCAGCCCTAGGCGTCTCTACCGCCACCGCCTTGTCTTTTTTACCATGGCATCCTCGGCGTGTGCCAACCACTTTGTCAGCACCCTTCTCCTAGCGGTCACTAAAGTGCGAACTGCTAGCTGCCCTATTTTCTGTGGTAGGAGCAATGGGAACGACCACGGCCTCCCCTACTGCTACCAGATGCGAGTGGTGGGGCATCTCCAGGATAGTCTCCTTCTTGATAGGAGTAACCTCCTGATTTGCT
The DNA here is from genome assembly GCF_002994745.2 of Rosa chinensis. NCBI lineage: Eukaryota > Viridiplantae > Streptophyta > Magnoliopsida > Rosales > Rosaceae > Rosa > Rosa chinensis. Next base: position 23,759,746 of record NC_037089.1, on the reverse strand, counting down.
GATCTACCGCCGTCTTGCGTGCCTTCACACCCTCGTCTAACATATCGCGAAGGTAGTTCTGAAGCTTTGCATTGTCCATTGCCTTTTTAAAAGCGTTGCGACTCTTTCAATTAAAAAATATATAAAAAAAACAAGGCCTCAGCTTTTGTCAAAAGGCAATAATATCCTTCAAGATTTAACTTACTGCCAAAGTAAGAAACATACCAAGATAGCGGGTCTGTTGGTATACATATATCTCCTACGCACAAGTATCGGAAGCACAAGACTCATATCGTCAATACAGAGGGAAAGCTCCCAGCTGAGGGTCCCGATACCCCTCTAGGCGATATCGGGAACCCCGATAGTCCCACACTGAAAGAAACAAAACCAAGCTCCCACAAATCTGCTACATCAAGGTCATCTCTAACAACCCAAAGAGGTAATTGTTTACTATTGTTTTCCATTATCATTATCTCATATCGATACTGACTTAGGCATCTGAGAGTCAAAGGTCGGCACACCCCGTCTTCCCTCTGACCATCGTCTGTTTTGCAGATAAGCGAGACCGATTGGATAGTGGCAGACCAAGAACATCTTGTGATTTAGCTGGATCAAACCCCTATTGAGACAGCTGAAATAGGGTCAACTTCAATTCTACCAACAGATCCAAACCCATTAACAGGCGAATGTTGAGAAGGTTCCGATTCTGCCAGTAGCCAAGCACATGCACTATGCTGCAATGCTCCTCTTTCGTCAATGTGAGAGCCTTAAATTCTAGGAGCTAGCTTAGGGAGTTACCTCTTAAGTCAAAAGTGAGCATTCCTTAGCCTTGATGAATACCTATCTCGATTTATAAATGAGCCATAGTCCTGTTCTCCCATTTCGTCATATTTCTTTTACTTCAACGAGGAATCAAATAATTCCTGCTTTTAATTTATTTCTTACCTTTTCAGCATATTTCATTAACAAAATTCCTTTAGCCTATGTTTATTAGTCACCTATATATTCATTGCTTAGGCTCTTTTACAGCCAAACACTCAGTTAACAAAAACCAAGCCACTTCTGTTCTCTTTCCATTCCACTCTCACTCTTCTCTTAAGCTTTGAAACACTTGAATCTGCTTACTTCACTTTCTTCTAAGGTCCAAAATCAGTAGCCACTTTATCTCCAAGTCTTGTTTCTCATCATGTTAGGAGGTATGAAGCTAATGGTTGATCAAACCTTCTTCTGCGCTTTTCCAATTTCCCAGCGCCAGGTCTTCTATTGCCTTGCATGTCATGTATATCTCCTCTAATTCACATATTTCACTATGACAGAACAAATGGAAGACTTTGAGATTTCAAACCACTGAGCTTCTCTCTATTTTGTTTCAATACCAGAAATTTTCTTTCCTTTCGGTAAGAATTTCTACTTTCTGTTAAATTCCAGTTCTTAAAGCTATTGAAGGTTGTAATGGAATGCACTTTTGATTATTACGTTTTGGTAAACCCATGAGGATGGATAGGACTGGAAAAGACCAAATTTCAATTACTGCACTCCAAGTGTTTGATGTTATGCCTCAAAGACAACACCCAAGCTGAACCAGTGGGCTATTCCATGATTTTCTAAAAACCTATACTCCTTTTTTAACTCTCAGTTTTTAACAGCCTAAAATAGACTCTTCAATGATCGTTTTGAGCTTGGTTTCAAGAAAAAGGAGTTAAAATGAGATACTTGTGCTATTTTGAAGTTACTGCACTGTTTCAGGATTTCTGCAGAATTATCGTTTCTGTCAATTTTAGATTCTTGTTTGACCCTTCATTTGAACTTCGATTAGCATGAAACTTTGCAAAATAGTAGCTTTGCATGTCTACTTCAAATATGGATAGTTTTGCTTGAAATCACTGAAAGACTAATTGTTGGTGAAATTTTCTTGCTTGTTACCAGTTTTCTGAAATTTTCTTAAAACTTGCAGCTTATTGTTACAAACAATTGATTTGAGAACCTTTACACTTGTTTTCTGTCCTCGATCTTCAGTAAGTTAGATTAGACATGTAAAGCATGCCCTGAAACTTAACTTCAGTTTGAAAGGCTTAGAAAAGGTTTTGTCTTTGTTCGAAAGTGACTACAAACCGGTGTTTTCTATGCATTCTGATCAATGTTCTCTTTTTGGAATAAGCCCACATATGGTGAAGCTCTAGCTATTGCCCAGTCTTTAATTGAGTGATTTAGTCTAAGGGAGAAATGTTATTAGGACTGATGGTGGTTTACATGTTCATAATAGGATCAAGGACTCAAGTGAATTGAAGAGTGGTTCTGTGGTACTTGATGGGAGTTACACATCAAGGATTCCAGGTAGGGGGTCTTCACTAGTTAGAGATTTTCTTGAAAATATTTCTATGTTTTTGTGCATACACATTGCATTGTTTTTATGTGGTGACCTCAAATTCACTTGCCCACTACATCCACCCCACTTGAAGTAGACAAGCTCTTAGAAATGGAGCACTTCTGCTGCCGTCAGGCTCACACTTGGACAACTGCCACAAACAAATCAGAGCCATCAAGGTCTTCCACATGTTCGGGGACACTTGCCCAAATGCAATCTCAAAACTCGCAGAGAAGGATTTGAAGCTTCAGCAGCAGCGAAAACTTAACACCCTAGTAGAAAACAGCTTCGTGTACGGCGGCAAATCCCTCCGGCAAAAATGAGGCATTCTCACCTTTTTCTAGCGGTCTCAACTTCGTCATGCTAGGAAGCTTGTAATTCCATTTCATTTTGGTTATTACTGACAACATCATTGAACCCTACGGCTCGTCAACATTAACACTGTCTGGCAACCCTACGATTCCTAGCGACAGCTTCTTCCCCCATAGTCGAGCCCTCCTCGTATCCAGTAACATGTGGCGCGTTTCCACCCATGTTAGCACGAATGGTTTGTGGTGGCTCAATGTTTAGAGGCTCTCGCAGGGAGGTTCCTGTAGGGGCAGATAGACGCAAGGAGTCAATGAAAATCCTATCGAGAGTGTCAAGCGACACATCAGACCATGAATCCTCACTACTCGAGATGTCTATAATGTTAGCCGTCCCAAACACCTTAGTACTATAATTTTGGTCTTAGACATCACGACAATTACATCAGTGAAGAATTCACTCGATGTAAAAAAATATCATTAACATCGATTCCTCAAATTCCGATTTATATGTATATATCTGACATCGATTCTTAAATTAACCGGTGACTAAAGTTTTATTTAAATTTTTGTGAAAACGCAGAGCGGCTAAGTTAAATTTTTTAAAAGAAACGCGGGGCATGAAAATTTGTTTCCCACACTTGACATATTTGGACGACTCAAATTTACTTCAGATATTTGCCCTAACTATTCGATTAGCACCTAACCTCCCTTTCCTCTCCTCCTTCGCCTCCACCTCTGCTTCCGACCAGAACCCTCATCCTCTTCGTTCTCAACCTTCGACCAAAACCCAGTCCTCGTTGTCGTCGTCGTTGTCCTCCTTCTTCTCCACCTCAGACGGTGAACGGTGAACAGAATCAGAGTTTGAGGGATTTGTGAGCCTTTGTGTTATAGGTAATTCACAAATCTGTTCAGTTTTTGCCTTCGAAGGATTTGCGAATTCTTAATTCACCGATCTGAGTTTTTGTTTCTTAATTTTCTTACAACGATTTGTGTTTCATATACTGGAGAAACAAGCATTCTTCATTGAGGTTTCTAGGCAAGTTTGAGCTTTCTAAGTTTGTGGCCATGTAATTGCCATTCATATTCTGAGCTCTTTTGGCATTCTCCATCTCTAGTTTGCTCTCTCTCGATTCTTCTCATTGTTTTGTGATTGATTTGGGAAAGTTTTGGACTATTATTGAGTTTTAGGTTTTGGGTTTTGCAGAGGAGACTCCATGCTTGCTCTCGTGCTGGTCAAGACACATTCAATTCGTGTGTTCTCTGCCTATGAAGGTTTCTGTAGCTTTTTGTTAATGTGGTGTATTTTTTTTTTTTACTAAAATCCAAACAATAGCATAAGTGAGGGTTAAGGCCTTTTTCCAATTTCTGTTGTTATATGACATTGAATTATAGTGTACAATTGATTGGGAACAGATATTGTGTATTGATATGATAAAAGCTAATATAAATAGTCCACTATAACAGATTAATAGACGATCTTAAACAAGGAAACTAAGCTTCAAGTCTAGCCAAAACAGGGTACTAGGTTAGGGGTCGTCAACGGGCCGGGCCGGGCCGGGCCGGGCTTTATTAAAAATCAAAGGATCCAAGCCCGTCCATATAAAGCGGGCCTTGCGGGCTTTTTCGGGCCGGGCCGGGCTTGGCCTTGAGGGCTTTTTTGGGCCGGGCCTTGCGGGCTTTATTTATAAATAAATATTTAAAGACACAAGTTTTTTTTTTAATCAAGCTTTGGAAATTCAATGGATAATGATCAAATACAACCAAAGATAATAGATCTATATAACTATATTGTACCCAAAAAAATCTATATTTATATATAGATACTAATTTATTGATAAATAAATTTTTAAAGACACTAATTTTTTATAAACCTATATTTATATATCATACACTCCAAAGAGCAACCCCTATCAATTCAAAGAAAATGGAAAAACCGACCGTTGGATGAGTTTATTACAATAAATTATGAGTGTGGTAAAAAATTTAGCCAATTTCACCATATTTTCGAATGCGATCGGATTGGTTAACCGTAGTCACTTATATGTTTTATTGGTTGACCGATGGCGTGGCAACCGCGAAACGTGCTTATTTTTTCACATCACGTTTGTATATATTCCATCGATGGATGTGCGTGGACATAAGATAAAAAAAATTAATTTTAATTACAAGCACATTGGTGTATACCAATTTTATTCCTTTAGTTGTATGACTTATACATTGCATTTAAATTGTTTAGATTCATTCTAAAGCAACCATGAAGTAGAAAATGAATTCGGAGAAACCAACCGCTCGATGGAGAGATTGTAATGTTTTATGGTGATTGTAGAAAATCTAGCCAATTTCGTTATTGTTTCGAATTCGATCAACTAGGTCAAACGTAGTTACTCTTATAAACCTATATTTATATATCATACACTCCAAAGAGCAACCCCTATCAATTCAAAGAAAATGGAAAAACCGACCGTTGGATGAGTTTATTACAATAAATTATGAGTGTGGTAAAAAATTTAGCCAATTTCACCATATTTTCGAATGCGATCGGATTGGTCAACCGTAGTCACTTATATGTTTTATTGGTTGACCGATGGCGTGGCAACCGCGAAACGTGCTTATTTTTTCACATCACGTTTGTATATATTCCATCGATGGATGTGCGTGGACATAAGATAAAAAAAATTAATTTTAATTACAAGCACATTGGTGTATACCAATTTTATTCCTTTAGTTGTATGACTTATACATTGCATTTAAATTGTTTAGATTCATTCTAAAGCAACCATGAAGTAGAAAATGAATTCGGAGAAACCAACCGCTCGATGGAGAGATTGTAATGTTTTATGGTGATTGTAGAAAATCTAGCCAATTTCGTTATTGTTTCGAATTCGATCAACTAGGTCAAACGTAGTTACTCTTATAAACCTATATTTATATATCATACACTCCAAAGAGCAACCCCTATCAATTCAAAGAAAATGAAAAAACCGACCGTTGGATGAGTTTATTACAATAAATTATGAGTGTGGTAAAAAATTTAGCCAATTTCACCATATTTTCGAATCCGATCGGATTGGTCAACCGTAGTCACTTATATGTTTTATTGGTTGACCGATGGCGTGGCAACCGCGAAACGTGCTTATTTTTTCACATCACGTTTGTATATATTCCATCGATGGATGTGCGTGGACATAAGATAAAAAAAATTAATTTTAATTACAAACACATTGGTGTATACCAATTTTATTCCTTTAGTTGTATGACTTATACATTGCATTTAAATTGTTTAGGTTCATTCTAAAGCAACCATGAAGTAGAAAATGAATTCAGAGAAACCAACCGCTCGATGGAGAGATTGTAATGTTTTATGGTGATTGTAGAAAATCTAGCCAATTTCGTTATTGTTTCGAATTCGATCAACTAGGTCAAACGTAGTTATTCTTATAAATCTATATTTATATATCATACACTCCAAAGAGCAACCCCTATCAATTCAAAGAAAATGAAAAAACCGACCGTTGGATGAGTTTATTACAATAAATTATGAGTGTGGTAAAAAATTTAGCCAATTTCACCATATTTTCGAATCCGATCGGATTGGTCAACCGTAGTCACTTATATGTTTTATTGGTTGACCGATGGCGTGGCAACCGCGAAACGTGCTTATTTTTTCACATCATGTTTGTATATATTCCATCGATGGATGTGCGTGGACATAAGATAAAAAAAATTAATTTTAATTACAAGCACATTGGTGTATACCAATTTTATTCCTTTAGTTGTATGACTTATACATTGCATTTAAATTATTTAGGTTCATTCTAAAGCAACCATGAAGTAGAAAATGAATTCGGAGAAATCAACCGCTCGATGGAGAGATTGTAATGTTTTATGGTGATTGTAGAAAATCTAGCCAATTTCGTTATTGTTTCGAATTCGATCAACTAGGTCAAACTTAGTTACTCTTATAAACCTATATTTATATATCATACACTCCAAAGAGCAACCCCTATCAATTCAAAGAAAATGGAAAAACCGACCGTTGATGAGTTTATTACAATAAATTATGCGTGTGGTTAAAAATTTAGTCAATTTCACCATAGTTTTGAACCCGATCTAATTGGTCAACCGATTACCGATATGTAGAATATATATATATATGCACATATTCTATATAGAATAATAGAAGTATAAGAAGTTCCACACACACACACACACACACACACACATATATATATATATATATATATATATCTCTATATATATTATTATATTATATATATAAACACACACATATATAAATATATATACATATATATATAAACACACACACACACATATATATATCTCTATATATATATTATATATATAAACAAACACACACACACATATATATATATATATATATATATATATCCTCTATATAAACACACACACACACACACACATATATATATCTCTATATATATATATATTATATATATAAACACTCACACATATATAAATATATATATATACATATATATAAACACACACACATATATAAATATATATATACATATATATAAACACACACACACACACACACATATATATATATATCTCTATATATATATTATATATATAAACACACACATATATAAATATATATATATACATATATATAAACACACACACATATATAAATATATATACATATATATATATAAACACACACACACACACACACACACACACATATATATATATATATATAAACACACACAAATATATATATCTATGTGTGTGTGTATATATATTTATAAACACACACACACACATAACTACAAATATATATATATATATATATATATAATATTTTACGGGCTTTTACGGGCCGGGCCTAGCGGGCTTTTACGGGCCGGGCCTAGCGGGCCTTTGGCTGGCCGGGCCTACGGGCCGGGCCGGGTTTTTGCGGGCTTTAGGCGGGCCGGCCCTCGGCCCACCAAGGCGGGCTTTTGCGGGTTTTTTGACGGGCCGGGCCGGGCTAAAAGCCCTCCGGGCCGGCGGGCCTCCATCGGCCCACTTGATCCGCGGGCTTTTTGATGAGGCCTATACTAGGTAACACAATAACCAATGGACTGCCAACCAGGATATAATTTTATTTGATTCTTTCATCTTAAAGTTTGTGTCTGGTTCTATGTGTTCTTTTTCCAAAACAAATCAACAAATTATGCAGAATGATCTTTTGGTCTCATTACAGGTTGATAATCTGCACAAGCATGTTGAAGCATGTGGACTTGCAAAAAAAATTGATTTAGTGATCACATCTACTTTGCTAAGGTATTCCCTCTTTTCAGATTTTATGTTTTCTAAACTTTCTAATTATGATCATGTGCTGTTTTGGATCCATTTGTTCATGTATAAAGAAATGAATGTTTCAAATTTTATGCATCTTGTCGTCTTTGACTTCCTCTCAGCTTACTATTTTTATTAGCAAATAAAGAAATGAAAGTTTCAGGTACAATGTGATTGTAAAATCTAAGAATGATTATTCTCAACATAATTATGAAGATAAGATTGACCAATCTTGTAATTTGTAGAGACTCTCAACCTCCCTATCATGCTCTGTAAATGCTGCAGACCTTTGAGTCATGAGGGATTACTACCTTTCTATTGATTCATGGGATATCTTTCAAGAATATAAATAGAAAGCACATGCATAAGTTATAGACACCATATTCTATTATTGTATGAGCTTTTACAACCTACAGTGGGACTTTTCTAATAATCTGAATGGTTATGAGAGAATTGCTTCACTGCATATACAGGCTCGAGTTAATGTAATGTTAATTTTAAATTTAAACTTTTTTACTAAACTATTGATGTTAATCTTTGTGGATTGGCGAACCTGTGTATGTGTCTGAGTTAATCTTTTTTATCGGGGATTGGTGGTTGGATTGGATTGTAGAATGAGTGTGTGTGTCTAAGTAAAATCTTAGCTCACATGGTAAGTTTGTTTTCTAATTCTAACTTTAAGTAAATGAATCAGGTGGTTAAAATCAAAGTAAGCGTGTGTGTCTATATATATATATATATGATTTTGATTTTTTTATTCTGTGAGAAACTCTAATAACTCTCTCTCTCTCTCTCTGAATCTGCAAAAGGAGCCTCGCCAGCGCCATGGATGACTAAAAGATCAAGGAGTTAATTAAGTACTGTGGACCTAACAAGAAGAATCAATTGCTTTTCTGAATATTTTCACTAATTTTGCTTGCTCAAGTAACTAATATTTCCTTTCCATTGTCTAGAAAGAGTGAAGAAAAAATGGATTGGGCCCGTTCATGGAAGGCCACACTCTTCTCACTTCTCGGAGACATTCCATCTCATCTTCGTAAACTGATTGCTTTCATTGCCATTAATGGGACTTTTGCAACTACTCTCATTGTTGACAGGTAAATACCTTAAGGCTTTGATGCTTATGCGTTCACTTGTAAAGTTCCATTTTCCTTATCAAGATTAAATTCAAAGTTGGCCTTTGACTTTGAATATGCATCAACACAGGAGAGCCGTTATGGAGACCTTTCCTATACAATATTTCTTAGTATAATGAACTCAATCCTGGCCCTTTGTTCATGTCATCATGTGGTAAAACAGCAGGATAATTTCAGTTTGGGTCATAGATAGGTAGTGCTACACAACTCTTGAGAGAGGTGAAGTTCAATTTATAGCTATCCCTGATCTTGCTTTAAATTAAATCTGCCTACGTTGAAGTTTTCTGGAAATGCAGATAACATAGTAGTAGCATGCACGGTCTAGTCTGCACGTTTAGTTTCTTATTCTCTTCTCAAAATTACTCTATTTGCATACTAGTAGGGATTTGTTGTTGTTGGAAGATAGAATCTGTCGAATAATCGTCTATGTTTTCTGTTTAATTGGTGAGTTAAGTTACAAATGAATGGCTTGAATAAGAGTATATCAATATATACAGCTGGTATGGGTCTCTCATAACAACTTGCATTTTGCTCTTTCACCTTAATATTTTGTACAGGCAAACATCTTCTCAATGTTTCAGATTACCTGTTCTTTAATACAGGTGTGAACTTTGGCCTATGTCACCCCTGTTGTACTTTATATTTTAGCTATAGATTAATGATATTGTTAAGTCATTGCCCTCTACTTTAACTACTTTTTGTGATTTGAAGTTGCAATTTAAGTGGATATCTGTGAAACTAGTTCTCAGCTCGTTGGCACATGTTTTTACTAGGTTCATTCGCAGCTACACCAAGGACTGGAAATTCAAGTTACAAGTATTTTTATCTTATAACAAATTGCTATTTTTTTTCCTTTTTCTTTTTACTGTATCTACAAACCGTTTTTGTCTTCATATGGTTTATTTAAGAGACTTTGATCTTGTTCTTTTCTTTTGCTATTGTACATGGAGAAGTTTAGGCCATATGTCCCCTTCTCCCTACTCTTTGTACTGTTTTTATCAATAACATTAATGAGAATTTTCTTTTGCTTACCATTGATATTCTCATTGTGATACTTTTCTAGTGAAGAAACTGATTTAGTAATCACTTCTAAACTAGAAATTGAAGCAAAAAGAATGAAGAAACAACAATTTGAAATAACAAACTGATGTTATAAATGACTCAGGAAATCAGTTCTATCTATAGAACATATGTCTAATACTGATATATAAATCAATTTCTTATGTAAAACGATGTCATAGTAGGATACGAAATCAGTTTTTTATAAATCAAACGATGTCTATAGTCATTTTATACATCAGGACCTCACAAGAAACTGATGTCCAGAATCATTTTTAACATCGGCTAAAAACCGATGTCTGGGATTTCCTGGTTTTTAGCATCACCCACTAAGACATCGGATGTTTTTTTTTTAACATCGGTTTTTGGCCGATGTTAAAGGCCAAAATTCTAGTAGTGCCTAAAACCCAAGTGTCAGTTTCAAGCAGATCTAAACTACCCCTCAGTCAAATTTTATCAAGAAAACCAAGAACACAAACCCAACAAACAGAGAAAGACCAAAACGCCAGAATCATGCAACTCACAACCATTCATCAAAAACCCACCACCCACCACCCTCTACCAAATACACACAAAATCAGTTTCTAACCCATTCTAGACCTTTTCGTACATACTCCAAATAACAACATAATACCAGATGTACAGAGCAACACAGTTCAAAAGTAAACTAGAGTAAAGCAGAAACTCTAAACAAAGCAAGAAGACGAGTACGAGCACCAACCTTAAAATCTTAGGATTCGTTGCAGTAGCAGGTTCTTGGAGTAACCACTCTCAATCTCCTCTTTCCACTCAAAATGGACCGATTGCTTCGAGCTTTGTCTCTTTGTTGTAGGTTTTTGAATCTTGAAGATGAAGATGAAATTTTTTGAAGTATGAGATAAAGTGGCAACCTCTCTTAGTTTTCGCCTCTTTTATGTCAACATCCGCCAAATCTCAGCCGTTCGTCGTGGAGAGGCCGCTCACAAGATGGTGCCACGTGCCCTACTACTTCATTACTGTTTGGGTTAATTGAGGTGTTGCCTCGGTTACACAATCAATAATTACTGGCAACTATGACAAAACGATGGGCGGGTTGAGGAGACCTGCACCTACACGCCAAACCAATCAACAGTGGACACGCGACATCATGTTGTCAGAGGTAACGCTCATCCATCTCAACCATCATTTTCAAACATTTCAAACCAGTCAGTCTTTGTTAAGCGCATCTCCGCTAGCGAATCTTCTCATTTTCAACATTTCAAGTGAGCTAGTTTCCGTTAAGCGCAACGCCACTAGCGGAACTGCTCATTTTCAACATTTTAAACGAGTCAGTCTCCACTAAGCGCAACGCCGCTAGCGGAATGTCACACCCCGAATTTTGAATAAAGAAAATTCAAATCCGAAACGCAAGAAAACACATATAGAATATTTTTCATTTAAACTAAGCAACAAACAAACTGAACTCACAATGTCAATACCGACTCGTTCTTTAGAGTCATATATTACATTACAGATAGTTTACAAATCAAACTGAATGACAATTCAATAAGTAAACGCACCCACCACAACTCACTACCCAGCGGAAGACTTAAAACTAAGAGCACCATTCTACGTCCACGCCATCGAACGTACACCTCAGCTTTGATAATGAACACTCGATAATCAAACCTGCACAAAAACCCCTACACCATAGAATAGTGCACCGGGAATGAACAAAACAAACCCGGTAAGCTTTTCAGCCCGTGTAAGTAAACTCAAATAAAGTGACTCACGTCATGCATGCTTATAATCTCTCAATTCGTGAGATGAATTAAAGCAACAATATTTAATTTCACGAAACACAACCAAACATCAAGTTCATATCATATCATATTATCTCAACGACAAATCACATTCACTTCCCCTCAACATAAAGCATTTGTCAAAACGATGACCTCACAACTCATTCACAACTCACTACAAGTCTCAAACCACAACCGCACTTACAATTGAATTAATCAAAATCATAGTAATCCCTGCATAGAAAATTAGTTCAGGAGATCACCTAAAAACAATCAATAAAAATCATAGTAATCCCTGCATAAAATTTAGTTCAGGGAATTACATTAAAACAACCAATAAAATCATAGTAATCCCTGCATATAACTTAGTTCAGGAGATCACCTAAAAACAATCAATAAAAATCATAGTAATCCCTGCATATAACTTAGTTCAGGAGATTACATTAAAACAATCAATAAAATCATAGTAATCCCTGCATATAACTTAGTTCAGGAGATTACATTAAAATAATCAATTCAGAAACAGTAATTCCTGCATAGAATTTAGTTCAGGAAATTACCAAGAAAACAAACAATTCAATAATAGAAATAAATAGAAGCATTTACTAAAAACATCCATTAATAACGTCAACCACCACACAGGTCACCACACAGGTCATCACATAGATCACCACACAGGTCATCACATACTATTGTTTCCTCATCTCCAATAGCCTCAAACAATAATGAAATCATTTTCCAAATATTGTTTCTCAACTCAAACCATCACCAAAACTAGGGCTGCCACTTGGTTTGGTAATTACGAAACCGACCGAATACCAACCGATATTTTAGGTTTGGTAAACCGACTTTTTGGTAACCGAGACCGATAAAACCGAAATCGAAAATTACCGAAAAAGTTGGTTTGGTTTTGGTAAATACCGAATCTACCGATTATCTAAATATTAGATTTATATACTACAGTTTTCAATACACATACATGTATATTAAGAAATAAATATAAAAACTTTTATAATAGTATGAACATTACAACATATACTATATTAATAGTACATGTATTTTAAGTAACCTAGTCAAAGATGGTTAAATAACCTAGTTTGATTGAAAATTGCTAAAACTTGATGTCATATATACAAAAGAAAGCTATAATTAGTAGATGAATACAAAGTTTATGACTATAAAATTCAAAAACCTAGTTTTGTTCATTCTAATTTATATTATAAAGAATTAGTTGTTCTAAAGTTGGTAATACCGAAAACCAAAATACCGAATTCAGTAGATATAATTAAATACTGAAAATTTTGGTTGGTAATTGGTAGCTCAGTTTTGAAACCGAAAGCTTTGGTTTTGAAGTTGGTAATACCTATAACCGATTCGAACCGACCGAGTGACAGCACTAACCAAAACCATACCTATTCTTTCAAAACTCAAAGCCAACAAAACCATCTTTTATTTCCAAAATCATATATTTTCCTCAACATCACATTGCACAACAATAGTAAACTACACACTCAATTCCACCAAGATATATATATTTCAAGTAAATATATATATATATATATACACACACACATAGTTATCCACTCAGGGATGCCACTAATACCAACTATAGTTTTATGAATTAACTACTCGAAAATCATTTTATATCAAACCATTGTTTTAACTTACCCATGAACCGTTGTCGATCAAGTTCATATATTTTAAAACAAATAATTTATTTTGAAAATGATTTAACAACTAAACAAGTAATTCCGAGTAATAAATAAATCCGTTCGTAAATGAACCACGTGAGATTTACTCACCTCTAACTCTAGCTGCGTCTTCACACAAATACCAAGACAAGCACAAAATCATCCAAACTCTGCTCACACAATTCCATCAATCACCTAATCACATCAAGGTCACACTCAATACCACACAAAACACACAATTCACAAAACACAATTATACGACGATCCACGGTCGGATCCTCATCCGAGACCATCCAACATCTTCGGAACACTTCTATGATCAATAAATCAAAACTCCAAGTCGATCGAACGGCCGAATCCTCACGGATAGAAAACCGATCGAACCGAAAACCATAAAACTTGGAAAATTCATAACATGCTCATCCGATTTCCAAAAATTACAAACTATATATCGAAATGCTCGTATCGACGATTAGATCGCACTGAGGAGCAGAAATTACCCCAAAGGTGGCCAGAAGCTTCCGGAAACCACCACCACAGTGGCGGCACCGCCACCAAACCAAAGTCAAAATTTGACAAAACTTCCAACATCAAAGTTCTTCATCTCAACTCCAATTGAAACTTTCATAACTACACCATAATCAGATTATGAGCCTTTTTAGCTCGCAAGCCGAAGGATTCGAAAAACCCTAGTTTCAAAAACTCCAAAATTCGATCACCATAGATCAAATCGCTGCAAGCCTTCTTGGGTGTAGCTTCTACTTCCTCTAGGCTAGAAAAGCCCTCAAAGAACTCAAGCTATAGTGGCCGGATCTGGGAGAACCAAGGCCGGCTATTTGAGGTGATTTGCAGCTCCACCGTGCAACTTCTCGGCCTTGTAGCGTCGTCTACGGTGCTTCCCACGACGAATCACCACCACAGATGTGTAGAGGGGACTGAGGAGAGCAGGATTCCCTTTGGAATCGAAGCAAAAGGTGGCCGGAGGAGGAAGAAATCGGCCGGCGAAGGTGAGAAGGCGAAACTGGGGTCAGGGGAGAAAGTTTCCCTTTTCGGAAATTTTTCGGGTTTCTGAAAAATTTTGGGATTTTTGCTATTTAACCAAAATGGAAACTTTTTCCGAAGGCCATAACTTCTTCATACGAACTCCGATTTCCGCGTTCCACATGTCCACGAACTCGTATCGATGCGCTCTACGATTCTCATGAAGGAAGTTCTCACAGAATCTAAACGTATAAAAAGTCAACCTTTGTGAACCCCCTAAAACGTGCACTTCGAATAATTATTCGTCCAAAAATAATTCCACTCCACCCTCGAACCACGAAATCGTACAGAAGAACAGTTTATTAATCCCAGGAAACATTTAGGAATTAATAACAAATTTCCGAGGTCTTACACGGAACTTCTCATTTTCGACATTTCAAACGAGTTAGCAGAGACTAAGCGCATCTCTCCTAGTGGAACCCCTCAGTTTCAAATATTTTCAAATGAGTCAATGTCCGCTAAGCGCACCTCTGCTAGCGGAACTTCTCATTTTCAACATTTTAAGCGAGTTAGCTTCCGCTAAACGCAACGTTGCTAGCGGTACTGCTCCCTTAGCTACCAAGCGGTTAGGCAACGCCTTATAATGACAATGACCACTACGCGGTATTGTAGCCAATAATTTCTCCTTCGGGAAAGAGTAAAGGAATAGGTCAACGACTTCCACGATGTCTACTAATCAGGTTGTTAACCCTCGATGCTTGGGAATCAAAGATTAGGCTCACTACCTAACGCTAGAAGTGGCAAACGGGCCCCTAAGCACGAGCACGGCACGGGCCTGGCACTCTTAAAAGCGGCCCAGCACGGCTCAAGCCCGTTAGTGGCCCGGCACGACCCGAGCACATTAGAATAACGGGTCGGGCTGGGCCTAAGAATATTGGCCCATTGGCCCGGCCCGGCCCGAGCCCGTAATGGGCCGGGCACGGCCCGAGCACGACATATTGTGGGCCGGCCCGTTACAAACACAAAATTTCATTTTATTTTTAAAAATATTAAAAAACTACAATGACGAGATTTGAATATGAGACTTTTTTATTTAAAATCTCATGACAATTTTACCAATGCTTTCTTTTATATTGTCAAAATAATGAAACAAAACATTATATCCTTGTTTTGACATAAGTATTTTTTCTAAATATTAAATATATGTTTATTAATAAAGACTAATCTCATAATAATACAACTATAGAATGAAAGAAAGAATAATAAATACTAAATCCTCATTATATTAATAAAGATTAATCTCACAATAATATACTAAAAACAATATATTTTGAGTTTTTTTTTTCTTTCTTTCTTATAGTGGAATATAAAAAATTATTAGAAATCTAATCTTAAAAAGTTAAGATTAAGAAAAACGTTGTAGAACTTAATTTATTTTAATTTTCTAAATAATTAAATAAAATTAAGGGGTAATGATAAAAGAGGTCATTTTAAAGTACCTAATGATAATCCAGATACCACAAATTTCCCCATGATAATTAAGGTCACCTAATAACTACCTACCACTAGAGTTAAACTTAATTACAAAAACTGCCACTGGCAGCTCTCCCTCCCTCCCTCCCTCCCTCCCGTTAACTAATCCCTTATGAAACCTTATCCGAATTTCCCTATCTCTAGTAGCATGTCGATTTCTGGGACTTGCTTCGGAGTTCCACGCGCCATCTTCGTCAACCGAGAGCCCATTGTTATCGACGAGGTCCGCACCTGAACTTCGCCCCGAGCAGCTCATTTCCGACAAGGAGGACGCCGCTAACAACTTCACCCGTGGCCATACACCATCAGCAAAGAGATCGTAGATCTCTGCTTGGATCGGATCCGGAAGCTCGACAACAACTGCACTGGGCTTCAGGGATTTCTGGTCTTCAATGTCATCGGTGGTGATACCGGGTCGTGTCTCGGGTCGCTTCTGCTGGAGGCTGGAGCGTCTTTCTATGGACTATGGGAAAACGCCCGAGCTCGGATTCACTGTGTATCTTTCTCCTCAGGTTTCTACGTCTGTTGTAGAGCCCTGTAACAGTGTCCTCTCCACTCATTCTCTGCTTGAACACACCCATGCGTCTGTTTTGCTCGATAATGAGGCCATCTACAACATCTGCTACCGATCTCTGGACATTGAGCGTCCCACTTACACCAATCTCAATCGCCTCATCTCTCAGGTACTTTATCGAACACTTGTTATGCATAACTGATACTGATGTGATTTGAATATTGTGAGTTATTATATGATGGATTTGAATCTGGTTATTGAGGTATAGTGATCTGCCAATTATGAAGCCACAGTTTAACATGAATTCAATTAATGATGTTAGTGAGGTATGGTGATTTGCCAATTATGACGCCACGATTCGTTTATGCAACAATAATTTGAAATGCATTTAGCTGAAATGGAAGCGGGTAGGGCAGGATTGCATGTTGTCACTATAAATCATGATGGTGGTGGTGGCTCAAATGTCAAGGATCTCCATCTGGAAGGCTTCAATGTTTCTGTGGGTGGACGTGATCTAATTATGGATAGTGCAGTAACACTTGGCATTATGGTAAGTTTGCTTTTCAATGGATTAGGATCCTCTTGATTTGGTTTTCAAATTGATAGGAATCATTTGTTAAATTGTCCAATAGGATCTGATATGGTACATGTGGTTTCTAAATATAAAAAGTTGTTGACCAATATTATTGTAGTTTTAATGATGCATTTTCAATTGCATTTGACATAATAATTGCTTTGCGATTTATGCAGGACTTATTGGAAGAAATGCTACTGGAAAAACAACGTTTCTTAGGCACTTGGCTATGCATGCCATTGATAGCATTCACCAAGTATTGCACGTGGAGCAAGAAGTGGCAGGTCATCTACATCAGCCTTGCAATGTGTTGTTAAAACTGATATTGAAAGAACCCAGCTTTTGGAAGAAGAAGATCGTCTCCTGGCTTAACAGGTTGAATTCTTATTTACTATGTATTTATTCTAAATTCTTGATGGATGTGATGCTTATGCTCTTCATGAACTATATAAACTGAAGAGAGAACTGGAGCTGGAGAAAGAAGCGGGAAAGAGCAATGGACAAATTGACAAAGATGCCATTGGACTGAGGCTTTAGATGCCAATGGAGAAATTCTTGATAGATGTCTTTTTCTTACTTGTTCTGGTTTTTGTATGTATATTTGTTAAATCAGAGGAATATAGTTATGATTTTCGTAAACAAGCCTTCTTTGATTCGCATTAAGCCCTCTTGTAGTCTTTCCAATAATAACTATTGCTTTGTTTGTCCATTTTAATACCTCTTGTAGTTACTTTCTTCCCTCTGCTTTCTTTTACTCCAGACCATGTGCCATGCTTGTATATCCTGTACAAAATTCTGAAAATGAGAAGAACATCAGTGCCTTTGATAGTTATATGGTCAGTGACATGGTCAGTTACTTAGTTAGTGACATGTGATTAATAGTGACTTAACTTGTGACTTGGCTACTGACAGTTACTTGGTTAGTGACATGGTCAGTAACATGTAATGTGACATGGTCAGTTACTTAGTTAGTGACATGTGATTAACAGTGACTTGGCTATCAACTTGTGACTTAGCTACTGACAGTTACTTGGTTAGTGACATGGTCAGTTACTTAGTTAGTGACATGTGATTAACAGTGACTTTGGCTATTAACTTGTGACTTGGCTACTGACAGTTACTTAGTTAGTGACATGGTCAGTTACTTAGTTAGTGACATGGTCAGTTACTTAGTTAGTGACATGTGATTAACAGTGACTTGGCTATTAACTTGCGACTTGGCTACTAACAGTTACTTGGTTAGTGACATGGTTAGTTACTTGGTTAGTGACATGTGATTAACAGTGACTTGGCTACTGACAGTTACTTGGTTAGTGACTTGGTTAGTGACATGTGATTAACAATGACTTGGCTACTGACAGTTACTTGGTTAGTGACATGGTCAGTTACATGGTCAGTTACTTGGTCAGTGACATAGTCAGTTACATGGTCAGTTACATGGTCAGTTACTTGGTCAGTGACATGGTCAGTTACTTGGTCAGTGACATAGTCAGTTACTTGGTCAGTGACATAGTCAGTTACATGGTCAGTTACTTGGTCAGTGACATGGTCAGTTACATGGTCAGTTACTTGGTCAGTGACATAGTCAGTTACATGGTCAGTTACTTGGTCAGTGACATGGTCAGTTACTTGGTTAGTGATATGTGATTAACAGTGACTTGGCTATTAACTTGTGACTTGGCTACTGACAGTTACTTGGTTAGTGACATGGTCAGTTACTTGGTTAGTGACATGTGATTAACAGTGACTTGGCTATTAACTTGTGACTTGGCTACTGACAGTTACTTTATTAGTGACATGGTCAGTTACTTGGTTAGTGACATGTGATTAACAGTAACACTGACCATGTCACTAGGCAAGTTACATGTCACTGTAACCTCAGGTCGCTGACTATGATCGTGATCATGTAACTGTCAAAATCACTGACCAAGCAACTATCAATGACATGTGACTCATCAAGTCACTTTCAATCACCACTTATCAAGTCACTGATCGGGTCACATTACATGTCAGCTAAAACAAACTTGTATGATGACATGAATAAAAAACATAGATTAACTGTGAACATATAGGAGTGTTATGAGTCTTGACTCTTAAAAATAGCAGAGCTACATCTATTATTGAATAAAGGAAATAAAACAAGAGGTTGGCTGCAAATGATATAAATATTGCACATATGCAGCTAGGTTGAGTAAACATCTTTTCATTGGCCAAATACAATGGAAGTAAGTGTTGAGTGAGCCTAGATGTCACCAAGTCTGAAGAAAACCATTCGGGTACAACTATCACACAAGGAGACCGTGGAATCATGATCAAAAGAAACTTCACAATTTGATTGGCCAGAGCCTTTGAAGTACTCTTCTTCTGCTACCAATGAGTTACTCTCAAAAGTTGAATTTTTAAAGTTCTGATGCATCAGGTGGCTCAGAGAATTTGAATTGTCTTTGTGGAAAGAAGTAGTCATCATGAAGGGTTTTAATCCATTGTAGCCCTTCATTTCTTCACCAATCACAGAGTTGACAATGATAGGGACAATCGGTGATGACACTGACTTGATTCTCTGCTTCTAACTAGAAAGTTCTCAAGGCTTAGATATAGCTCTAGAAGAAGTTCCAAACTCAAAATTCAGTGTGCCCTGTAACTACAACATACAAGTTTATGCTTTTATGAAACAAATAAACAAAGAATGGGAGATTAACCAAAGCCGCAAATAGACATGTAGAGAGCAATGGAAAGACCAGAGGCTCTCACCCGTTTTGAAATTATCATTTAAACACGGAAACAACTTTGGCTGCACAGACTTGTGTTCTACTCATCAGCTTGGGAGTTATATTTCAATCATTTGTAGTTTTGTACTGCTACCTAGCTTCTTGTTCAATAGTTCAGTTCGTAACGGGAAAGCAACAAAACAATATATTTACCCTTCTTTCTTGCTACCCCTAATTCGACATATAGCTTGACATGTATGAATCTTGTGCCATGATCATTTCTCTCCAAGGTATTTTATCTGTAACTTTGCCCTCATACGAAAGAGCAAGAGAAAATGAAGAGAAGGCATTAAAGGAAGGGAATACTTGTGTAAAAGAAGAAATGCCACAACATCAGTGAGACCAAACTTAATCTTGAATAAATACACAAACAAGAAACAACAACAATGTCAAGACGTTCCAATTTACAAGACTTGTCTAAGCTTCTGATTACAGTTAAAACCAATGTACAACGATCCCACACATAATAAAAGCAAATATCATCAATTAATCATCATTAATTGAATTCATGTTAAACCTATCATCATCATCATTATCAATAACCAGATTCAAATTCATGTTCAATTTACAATGATATTCAATTGCTGAAGTATAGAATCATCTAAATGTCCATATCATTAATTGATGGCTTGAGTTAAGGTTAGATCATCTACGGAGTGTACTGAGTCCTAACATTAACAACACCAGTGGCATTCACAATCAAAATCATGAAAACAATTATTTCAATACTGAATCAAATTTAAATTGAATTCCTGATGATATATCTTGAGCTGGGATCAAATTACTCACCTCCACTCATCCTCTTCAAAAGTAGACTAGTCAATGTCGTCCTTAACGCAATTGAACATCAAAGCCGCCAAAGAAGCAAAAATACCTGCAAAAACCACCAATCACAAACCCAAATAAAAAACCCTTAATCATGTCCAAGGTCTTGTTTGCGTACACATCAAATAGGCTGCAGCCGATATTGGCAGCGGCTTCTCCGCCACTGCTGCCCAATTTGAGGTGGTGGGATGTGAGTGGTCCGTCATCACGGTGACGGAGGCAGAAGTCGATGGTGGCGCTAGGCGTAGTGGTGTGAAGTAGAGTCGACGATGATTAGACGTATTGGAAGAGCGCCGATTCGAAACAGCATCGGAGCAAGTGAAACTGGAAAAGAGAGGGTTTTGAAGTTCGAAGCGACGACGAGAGATAAGAATGTTTTGCTTACGTGATGAGATCGGAGGGAAAGGAAGCGGAGGAGCTGAGCTTATAGAGGATGAAGACGACGAGATCGTCAGGAAAGTAGTCGGAGAGAGAGAATTGGGATAAAAAAAACTCAGAGAGACAAACTCCGATCAAAATCGAATCAAGCTTTTAGGTTTTGGGATTTCTGATCAGAGAAAATTTGAGCTATGAGATTTTGAATGAACAGATATAAACGTGTATTACCTTTAAGGGCAGAATCGGAATCAAACAAATTAAAAACTGACCTTTTTTAACATCATCTCATTATTTATAAGGACTAAATTAATATTATTAACAATTCATTATGGATCTTTTTATCAAGTGGGAAACTAGGTGACCTTTTTATCATTTCACTCTCTAATGTGACCTTTTCCATCATTTCCCTTAAAATTAATTTTTATTTGTTCAAATTAAGATTTTAAAATCGTGCTTTATAGTGGGTAGGCACGAGCACGGCCCGTTATTGACCCGGCACGAGCACGGCCAGACACAATATGGGCTCGGGCCATGGGCTGGGCCGGGCTTAATGTTTAAGTAAATGGGCCGGCACGAGCCCGGCACGATAATAAATGGGCCGGCCCAAGCACGGCACGACCAGGCCCGCTTAAAATGAGCCGGGCCGGCCCGTTTGCCACCTCTACCTAACGCCTACTACTTTAACGCAGCTCCCCTCATCAAACAATTATGCAGCAAAACGGAGGACTATCTTAAAAGGGGAACGAGGGACACCCTGGGGGCCAAACAGGGGCCCACTTGAAAGGGTATATATAAAGCATTTGCTTAGAACAGGTCCATGGTTGACAACGCATTGAAGCTAGTTATGCTTGACAAGATTAGCAGAAGAAACGTTTCAAACTGCTAGGCAACTGCCTAACCAAGATAGCCCTCCTTAACTGGGGACTTAGGGGACTTGTACTTACATAAGAATTTACCTAAGTATAATTAGCTATAATGGGTCATGCCCATGTTGCCGCCAGCGGTACCAACACTGTCAGAGGTGGTACCTCCGGGAGTATTGTCAGACGAACTATCACCTGAGCCCAGGCACAGGCCAAACTGCTGACGCGCTGCCACTCGCGACGTCAAGTTCACCTCTCGTAGACATCAGAAGCCGCAAACTGATGCACATCAGTCCTACATTGGAAACAAGGAAGAGATCAGTCTTCTCCTCACTTGTAAAAGGTCCATTCATCTCTCCTCATTAACTGTGCATTTATTATTTACCTAACGTTACTTTGTCAACATAAATACATTGACTGACTAAGGCATCAGAGTAGAGAAGACCGCTAACCGTGGTGTCTTCCTCTAACGCCATCTGTATTTCATTTGACAGGTGATGCTAGCACTACCTTTAGTAGCAGTTCGAACCCAAACCCGTGTTAGAGGGATTTGGCTACTGCCAAGTTTTACACATTAACACCCCTAATAAAAGTTTTATTGTTCCCTAACAAAAGTTTATTGAGGGTTAATAATCAGTGAAAAATGAAGATGTTTGTGATTTTGAAAGTATTAAGAGGTTTATTGACCCCCAATAAAAAATTTTGAAGTCCTGCGACCGGCGACCAGATTCTGTAGTTTGGCTAAACCCTAAGGGGGGAAATATCACCAATAGTCACTGAGTTATGACTTATTCGACACTTAACTCACTGTATTTTCAACAATATCACTTAACTCACTCAGTTTTATATCCGCCTCTCACTTAACTCACTGCCATTAATTCTACTGTTAGAAGCAGTTAAAATTGAGGGTATATTTGTCAAAACACTTAAAAATCATTTTTAACTTTAAAAAACTACATTTATTAGATTTTTTTTAATTTCTGAAATTTCTAATAAAAAATGATTTTTTTAACTTAAATATAATTGGAACAAAAATTGTCTTTGAAAAAAAGAAGAAGTTAGAAATGCATTTTTTTAGTGTTTAGACAAATATACCCTCAATTTACATTTATTAGACTTTTTCAATTTTTTAAATTTATGAGATTTCAAATAAAAAATGATTTTTTTAACTTAAATATAATTTGAAAAAAAAATTGTCTTTTTTTTAAAAAAAGTTAGAAATGCATTTTTTTAGTGTTTAGACAAATATACCCTCAATTTTAATAGTTTTTAACGGCAGAATTAACGACAGTGAGTTAAGTGAAAGATAGATGTAAAACTGAGTGAGTTAAGTGATATTATTGAAAATACAGTGAGTTAAGTGTCGAATAAGTTATAACTCAGTGACTATTGGTGATGTTTTCCCAAACCCTAAACCCAATAAACTTTATTAGAGTGTGGCATGCTTGTAATTTTATAATTAAACTTTATCCAAAATAGTCTTTTTAATTTTAAATGGGGTTAATGGGCACATTAATCTCTTACTGGAGTAAGTGGGTTCATGTTGGCTCAAATTTGGGCATTTGATTAAAATCCCTTGTTTAAACTTACTAACTTTTATACATGCCGTTACTAACAATCGTTAACTCTGCTGTTTTTCAAAGGATAGTTTCGTCTCAACCCATTTTTTTCTTCCTCTTTTCCTTTCCTCCTTGGTCTAAATAGTCAAATAAGACAATATTGAGAGAATGAATTTTCTTGTATATATTACACCCATTCTGTGGTGTATATAAAAGAGTTACAATTGTACTACAACGATTGTGTACTCCTGTACTACACAACATGTACAAGGTAAGTAATTACAATAATATATTCCCTTGTAGTCTATTCATAATAGGGAACGATGACTCACACTAACACTCCCCCTCAAGTTGGCGCATATACATCAACCATGCCTAACTTGCTTAGTGAGTCATAAAACGCCTTCCTGGAAACTCCTTTGGTAAGTACATCTGCAAGTTGTTCCTCAGTTGGCACAAAAGGAAAGCTAATGATTTTGGCATCTAGCTTCTCCTTTATAAAGTGACGATTGACAGGGTCCGCCCCGGATTCCACCCTGGAATCCGAAGTGGCCCCGCGGGACCCACCTTTAAAGAAGGTTTACCAAAAATTTCGGCATAACCCCCCTTAAAAAATGGGTAACCCAAAACCTGTAGAATTTCAATTTCACTTCTAAACAACCCTCCCAAAACTCCTGGAGCCACCCTGCTCCTAAAACCGCACAACTTCACAATTTAGAGTACCAAATTATCCAATTAACTCAAAATACAACCAAGTCATAGGTTACAATAATAATACAAAAATCTCAAGGTTATCAGAGCAGTCTAGAACCAAAAGAACAACGATACACATATTAGGTTAGCAAGTAAGCTACGAGGGATAGATGACAGCAGTGGTGCTAAGCCTCAACTCCTAAAGCCGAACAGCTACACTGCGAACTGGGCATTTGAAACCGAAGGGCCCAGGGGAAAGTACATAAAAACGTTAGCGTGAGTGGACAAAAATAAACAATTTCAAATAAAAGGGATTTTATACTTTCCCACATTTATATCTCTAAAAACTTCCGATGCATGCAATGATTAACAAAAAAGAATAAAATAAGAGGAGTTTCCCTCTTGAAGGCCGACTAGCCCCGCTAGTCACATACGAATAAAAGAAAAAGTGGAAACTCCGATACTCAAAGAAATAGAACCAGCCCCGCTGGCTAAAACAAATCGGACTAGCCCCGCTAGTCAAAAATAGTATAAAGAGTAGGGGAAGATGATAGCCATATGAGTGAGCCACCCAGGCTCGGGTGATAGCCTCCCAGGCTAAAGTACTCCCATTACTCCCGTAATATACCCTTACGCCACTATGTGTAGCGATAGGATACTGGGCTTTAGAATTACTGTCACAAAGACAGTAACCAGCGCCACGAAGGCGGAGGGCTTCGGTGATCCCATCACCTCGCCGCAAAGGCGGAAGATCAATGCTATCAATGATAAGTCACCCAAGTATGGCATAAGAAATCCGAAAACCAAGTAAAACCACAATTACATAAGGCTTCCCCATATTTCGAAAAAGAATTTCCCATGACGTGTCCCACACGCCCAGATAATCTCATCATCAAAAATAATTAGGATATAAATAAGTATAAAGATTAATTTCAACGCATTTCATAGAAATCTCAAATTGCCGAATATAAGTATAATATAAATAGTATAAATCCGGAAATCACATCGGAAATAAATAAATAAAAGAAGATAAGCGTAATCCAATGACGTGACCCCGCACGCCATAAAATCTCCAAGTAAATCAATTAACCAAAACCGTTTCCGAAAATAACCGTATGCTCAAGAAGGTAAATGGATAAATAAAATAATCAACTCGGAAGCAAATAAGCAATTAAATATATATGCATGCATCAATCTTTAAAAATAAAAGTCCACTCACGATATACGGCTAACGTGGTATCCAAGCGTAAGGATCCTCGTCGAGCGATAGGTCGGTATCACGTCCTGTACACAATTATAATCCGTAAACAACAATTTGATAACTATTTACGATAATCAATAATTAATCTCAAAACCCAATCTCAACTTCTCCAATCCTCTTCCACACCCAATCAAACTTCACCAATCCTTACCAAACTTCACCATTAATATCCATCCGTCGATTAATGTATTCCATATCGGAACAAGGGGAAATCTGAAGGTCGGATTCCCACAATTCAACAACCGAAACTCCCAAACTTCGGAAATTCATAATCCATGTCAAACTTCTCCCAAACTTAACCAAAATCACATATTTAACCTCTACAACAATTATACAATTTAAAGGGCTAAAACTGAAATTAAAAGACTGCCCACACACGCCTCCACGCGCAGCCAATAGTGGCAGCGCGTGGGCCCCACGCGCCGGCGGCCACTACCTCCGATGGCCACCATATTTTGACAGTAGCACCTACTCAACACACTGATCGATTTTCTCAACTACAACACCACCCAATTTTACCTTTAAACAGTCGAAATCGGCTGGTGAAATTTTTCCAGAAAAGCTCAAGAACCCTAGAATCGGGTTCGATCGATTCGACCCCTACACTGCAAATTGAGAAGCAAGACCTTAGGCAAAATAATCTCCTGCAAAAACCGAACCTTCGATGTGAATACGGTGGCCGGAGGTGGCCGGAATGGCCGGAAATCGGCAAAATCCCAAAACTGCAACCGTTACCTTCCCAGCGAGAAATCGAGCTCCTCCGGCCAAATCTCCCCAAAATACCACCACAGATGCGTCAAGGGGGAGGAGACGAGCTTGGGGATGGCCGGATTTCGCCGTGGGTCGGCCGGAGGAGGGAGAAATCGGAGGAGGAAGAATCGGGCCGAAGAGGAAGGAAATGTCGGGGGAGGAGAGAGAAAGAGCCGGGTAGGTTTCCAAAAATGGAAACTTACCACAGTAACTCGGCTATTTATAGAAACTTACTA
The DNA here is from genome assembly GCF_002994745.2 of Rosa chinensis. Classification (NCBI taxonomy): domain Eukaryota; kingdom Viridiplantae; phylum Streptophyta; class Magnoliopsida; order Rosales; family Rosaceae; genus Rosa; species Rosa chinensis. The sequence continues at coordinate 23,733,182 of NC_037089.1, read as the reverse complement.
TGAACAGTAACCGTAAACAGTAACTTTAATCTTTCGCTTATAACTTTCACATACGAACTCCAATTTTTACGCACCACATATGCACGCGCTCGGTTTAACGTCCTCTACAACTTTCATGAAGGAAGTTTCCTCAAATTTTGACCCGAACGAAAAGTCAACTTTTAGGTCCACTAAACGTACGGAAACGATAGTAAAAGTGAAAATAAAGGTCGTTTACCGTCCAAATGACTAGTAAACGGGTAATTGAGATACAGGATGTTACAATCTCCCCTCCTTATAAAAATTTCGACCTCGAAATTTACACGAACGACTAAAGGCTTAACTAAACCAACTCTATTGAATACCATCCCCCGGTGAAACAATATAAGAGAAATAAATAACTCAAGATTAGGAATATCGTACCGTCGGTAGTATCTAGAGGAACGTGGTCCTCTCGCTGAACCATGGCATGAAGTCTCGTTTGTGTCGCTGGACGTCCACGATGACCACTACTCCGTTGAGTGCCGCCCCTGGCAGAACTGGAGGAAGTGTCGCCCTTGGTTGAATTAGTGTGAGTGCCGCCAGATAACCCTCCTGATGCATGACTAGAACCTTGACCGACGTTTGGAGTAGCGTCCTGAGTCAATGTAGGGCAATCCCTTCTATAATGACCCTGCTGTCCGCACTGATAGCACATCACATCTCTCGTTTGATGCTGGAAACGATCCCTCCAAGTATGGAATCCCTCTGAGGTACCACCGTACTGACCTGTGCTGTCACTGAACTGCCACTCAGACTGTCCACCTCCCATATTAAGTCCTCCAAAATCCGGTAGGGTGGTCGAGTCCGAAATGGCACGTCTACTACCCCCAGAAGATCCTGATCCAGAAACGGTATATATTGGCCATCATAATAATGTTAACATTTTTGCATTATCTATTAATAAAATAATGTAAGACATAGAAAAGTTGCACTGAAGACTTTTTCTAACTCAAACGAATGGTTCGTCTTGCTTTGAAAAACCAAAAGATGGAAGAGACTTCTTCTCCACTCAGCACCAATCCAAATGGTAAAGCACCGAATTAGACGACCGCATCATCCTCTACTCCACATCCGAAAAAGGAAATGAAGTTGTCTCTGTTGCCACCTTCTCTTCCTCCAATCCAAGTAAGTTGTACAGGGCAGTAACAGAGAGATGGCTAGAGCAAAGCTCCAAAGAGAGACGAATTCCGAAGTTACAATGAGAAATTCAAAGTGCTTCGATATGAATGACGCACTCTTCGATTTGAAGATTCGTCAAAGCACAGTCAAAATTTTGGCTGCCCTCCGACAATCGAAGTCGGCTTCTCTTTCCTTTATGCAACAACCTCATTGCCTCACCATTCCTGGTAATTAAACGTTTTTTATTTTGCTAATTTGGTTTAGGTTTTTTCCCTACTTAATACCCACTTTGTTTCCATCTTCATTTGATTACAACTGGATTAAATCATATTGTTTGGCGATTGGCTTCTATTAGTGTTTTGCTGTTTTATGAGGGAAGCACACTTTGGGTATCTTTCAGAATTGCTTGATTCTGAGAGAGTGAAAGAAGGTGAGGATGTTTGTGAAGTCCGGTTTGAAGTGGAAGCGGATTTGACTATGTCAAGTCAAATGCATAGGTTCTTCCGCCACCGCTAAAACACGAAGACATTTGGGGATGATTTCAAGGAAGATTAATAGAAATTCAAGGTTGAATTTTGAAACTTCCCCAAATTCAAGTCGGGTTTAAGCCTAGAGAAAATAGAGGATCAGCCACAGATGGAGAACAAAAATAATAATAAATAAAATAAAATAAAGCTTTGGAGAAGAGGAACTTGAGAAAGGCAAAAATACCCTTAAAAATATGCCACATGACAGACGCCGTAACGGCTACAAGTATTTATGTTGGGTCAGGGTCAAAATCTCATGTACGATTGTGACATTTTTGAAACTTTTTTTTTTGATCAAATAAGAACTTCATTAATAATGAACTGCTTACAACGAGTTTTAGGCGACATCTCTTATTCAGAAATGGCCTCTAGACTTCCCACTGGAACTCTATATACTGACTCTAAACTTGCACTACAACTGTATGACAAAGACAAAAGCGCAGGAGCAGTGAACCCTTGACATCTCACCTCTCGTCCAGCCAGTAAGAACTCTAAAACTAGACAACTCACTTGTGACGACCTGAATTTTAAATTTATAATTTTTAAAGTCGAAAGTTATTATTAAGAAATTTTTATTTGATTTTGCTAAATTCAAAGCTCTTGAAAAATATTTGAATTTTTTTAAAATTGGTCAAATTTTATTTTTGAGCTTAGAACTGGAAAGTAGAGGTCGCCACGAGTTCGCAGCATTTTTCGGTAAATTTTTCGAGTTCCCGAGCTATTTTTAAGGAAATTTTGAAGTTTTGTTGGAAATTAAATTATCTGGCGACGTGGCGTGTCCTTATTGGTTGATAGGCTTAACTTGGAGACCAAGTAGCAGCTGCCAAACGTGTCTTGCATGTGCAAGATCAGTTTGACACATGTCAAGTGGTGGCACTATGTTTGTTATATGCTTGACAAATGGCATAAGCATGATGATGGATGGTTTTGGTTTGGACAAGTGGCCTATTTCTATTGGTGTTCTTTCCCTATAAATAGAACCCAACCAGATCATTATTTCCCCACAATTTTCGGAGCTTTCTCTCTCCTACATTTCTCTCTTCCATTTTCTCTCTCTAGGATTTGTTTTTGGCATAACTTTTGATCCGTAAGTCCGATTTAGGATCCGTTTTCGCCTACGGATTCGTCTTGACGAGCTCTTTCTATTGGTGGAAAGAAAATTCAGATTTGGTGAAACTATTTTTTGACGACCTAGGAGGCTTGATTTTATTTTGTATCATCCACGATTGTCGAAAATAAGGTAGGGGGATCTCGGGGAAACTTTTTATGATTGGATGTTGATTTTATGTGCTTCGTGTATATGTTATTCTTATTAATATTATTTTTAAATGATTTATTTGATAATATTTGAATTACATGTACTAAATGTACGTTGATCGATGTAAGTGCATGTTTTCATGGAGGTTGTTGTTTATCAAGTGTAAAGGAGTTGGGGGAAAATTATGGTTATTTGGTGATTGTGGGAATTATCTTTTGTGTAGTTGAGTTTGAACATTGTAGGGATCAAGCTCAGGCGAGCCCGTGTGCACAATTAGGTTTAGAATATCGGCGGTATAATTGTCGATATATTTGGGTGATTTGGGCTTGGAGATCAATGTTTCAGACAAGATGACTGGCAAAAGGGGTTTTGGGGGATTTGATTGAGTCAGGGGATTAATTTATATGTTTGGATATTCAAGTCACAGTTGCAAAACTGTAAAGTACACGGTATGGGACGTGTAGGCTTGCGTATTCTGATATATGAATTAACGGGTATATAAATGGAGTTGGATTGCATCATTGTTTGATATGCATGTTATAATTGAAATATATGATGGTATTATCTTTGGTCAATTATCCATGAGGAAGTTTTATGTCCCTACTGAGCCGCTGGTTGAGCTCACCCCTTAACAGATTTTGCAGGTATGGAATCAAGATACTAGAGCAAGAAGTTCCGATATGTTTATAATGTCAAATGGGTTGTGAAATTTGTGTTTTCTTTATGTTTGTTTGGAATAAAGAATGAGTACTAGTGTACTATGTGATAAAGACAATGTAATATATGTTTCCGCTGGAATTTTGAGATCTTGTTATTTAGTTGTTAGTCCACGATTTATTTATTTATTGTCACATTTTGATTATAGAAATTTTAGTTCTATAATTAAGATGTGATTCACACCTTAACTCGAGATTATAAGAATAGCTCGAGTCAGGGCGTGACATCACTTGTGTCGACACTAAACTCACCCACCAGAGTTCTCCTGACCAGCTTTTAATCGACCAAGCCAACACTCATTGTGACCTAAACTCAACCAAAAGGATTGCCGGACTTTCAGACCTGGGACTAAAGAAAACCCTACACCATCACCACCATATTGTCGACACCATCCATCCACCACTGCTCCAAAACACCATCGCCTCCGACCCGATCCCAGATAGGAAGGACCCACTAGAAGGCCAAGGATGATTGTCTAGCTAGACTGTTTCGCCACCGCTGCTGACCCAACTCCAGAACAGGAACGATCTCCGAGACCGCGACAGAGAAGATCGTCTCTGCCACACCTTTAGTAGTGTCTTATTACCAACAATAAAATAAAACCAGACCCGAAAACACTAGTAACAACCAAGCCCGCCACCATGGCAAACCTGATCCACCATCTCACCACCACCAGCGGCGCCCCATCCACCACGATCTCCACCTACCAACCAATCAAACAAAAAGCAGCCCAATACCTTAATCCAGGCCCAAGACCAAGCCCAGACCCCATACGGACTGCTCCAGCCCATTAGCCAAAACCTGCTCTACCCGTTCGTCCCTACCATCGTTCCATCACGACCGCAGCACCTCCACCGGCGTACCACCACACCCGACATAAGCGAGGAGGAGTTTCTGTCAGTGCCCACCCCCGCCATCAGACCCCGACTACCATCAACCAGGCATCGCCGGCCAATCCCTGATAGCATACAAGCCCCACCCCCTCCACCACCTCGCACCAGCCTCATCACGGCCGCCTCCAACGACATTTTTGAAACTTAAAGCATCAAAGTTTATAGTGGGGCAAAGATAATGTACTGTTTGGACAATTTGTAATGTTTTAGATATTGTCAAAAAATACTCAATAAGAAAAAACGCCCATACGATACTTGACTTTTTGTTCCTTGTAAACTTCGGTACCTCAAGTTTAAAAAATGTCAGAACAGTATTTGAGGCTTCGATTCCGACTGAATTTTGGTACCCAAAGCCGTTAGCTTCGTTACGACAGCTGCCACCCGGTAATTTTTGAAAGGCACATTCATCCATTTGTATCTTAATTATTATTATTTTTCTCTACGCATTTTTCCCTCTCTCTCTCTCTCTCATCCGCTTCGCTTCAATCTCAGAAATTGTGTGTTGGGGTTATAGAAGAATTGTGTTTTCAGAACGCCAAAAGTCAAAGCAGTAGTTGGTCTCTCATGGGAACCAAAGATTCTGAATTTTTCATCGGCAAAAAAAAAAAAAAAACAGACTTGGGGTTGATGCAAAACCTCAAGATACGCACCCTGAAACCAATCACCCTTGGAAACCCGCCACCCAGCAGGTAGACTTGGAGTTCTCTATCTTTTACTGCCAGTACAAGAACCATATCAGAGATAGACATGGTCAAATTCCTTACTCTAAATATTCAAGAAATCAACCAAAACCCAAAATAAGAACAAGAGCACCCATAACAAATTTCCCACTTGATTTAATTGATGCAACCACCGATGACGGCGGAGAACATGACCCATGTCTGTTGAACCCATATCAAATGAAAAAGGTTCCTTTAAATTGTTGAAGGTAGATGTGTTAGCGTAGACTTTTTTGAAGATTGGGTTTGGAGTGGAGAAGAAGGTGACAGAAGAAGATGGGATGGACCGGAATCGTGCTCACAAAATCTTTGCTTCTCTCTCCCTCGATAGTTTCTGAGTAAATGGCACTCACAAAAGCATACATATCAACAGTGCAATGCTTTGAATCTTCCGAATCGTGCCCGTCCTGCATAGAAAACCAATTCACAGCAAAGCAAATTACACACGTTTGAACGGTTTGCAACAGTTACAGAGTAACAGAAAGTATTTGTGTACAATTGAAATCCAAATTTGTTGAAATGTGGAGCTAGAGCAAATCTAAAAGACTTAATCTAAAATTCTAAATGGGGAACCTTTTAATTGAAATCTGAATTGGAATTGAGGAACCCTAAATAATTGGACGAAATTAGAAAATAAAAAACAAAGCGAAAAGAAAATTGGGGATTGCCATTATTGTGGCGGTGGTGGTTCGGCAGTGGAGGCTTGGACTTGAGACTGGCTGGGATTGAAGGCGAGGCGTGGATGAGTTTGAGGAGGAAGAAGATGAGAAGATGGGCAGCTCCAATTTCCTTTTCGGTTCATTGTACTTGACTGCTTCTTCCTCTTATCATCTTCTATGTCTGGTAGTGATGGGGGAGGAGGAGGAGAGAGCTTGTTGGTTGTGTTAATCGGTGGAGTAGGGACATAGGTGGAATTAGTGAGGATTAAGACATAAAATGACGAAAATTCACTATAAAAATTGTCAACCGGCAACTTCGGTAGCGCAGCTAACGGCTTTAGGTACTAATATTCGGCTGGAATCAAAACCTCAGATATCTTTTTGATATTTTTAAAATATAATGTACCAAAATTTATAAAGAGTAAAAAATCAAGCTCCGTATAGACAATTTTCCCTATTCAGTAAAATAAACTATCTGTGGAGATTAGATATGACATTCAGATTTTGGAGACCGTAGCATTAGAAGCTCGTGACTGACTACTCTTATTTATTTATTTATTTTTTTTCAAATTTCTATTCATTTTAAGAGTCGTCTTTAATTAATTTTTTTTCTTTTTTACCTTTTTTGGGGTCCTATGTGACGACCTATTAGTCCTATAGTCAGGGTAAATGGAAAGAAATATGTAATGGACCTTCAGTATTCCATGGGCCTTTTCTGTGCAGCCTAAGTAGAAGGTGAGGAAGGTCCATTTTCGGAGAACCTGAGTTATAAGCTAGATTTCATTTCAGAATCTTGAGTCATGAACTAAAGAGCCGAGGAATACTCAATAGTCTCAAGTATGCAACTAATGTAGCAGAACTCATAAATTGAAATAATTCATTTCCTTTCATGTTATTTCATATAAGTAAATATGTCATAAAAAAATAATTTTACATCAAAAAATCAAGAACATGGCGAACATTATATTTTGTGAATGAATTAAATACAAAATAGTAAATGACGTCATCTACTATAAATAGTCATTCAACCATTTCATCGACGATACTGAAACAACTCCTTTCAAGTATTATTTCATCATAAATTGTTAAAAGCCACACAAAAAAAAAAAAAAAAAAAACCACAACTTTCCGGTTACAACTCTGTCATTATTATCAGTTTTTGGAAGAGCGACTAACAAACCGGAATCAATCTTCAAGGACTTAAACTTTCCATCCTTGACCACCACTCGATCTCAGACTTTTGGCCCAATCAAACTTCTTTGTGTTTGCACCCACTTTCATAACTGATCTCACAGTAGATGATCTAGAACTAGGCCGAGGAGGAAAGCTCTTTTCCCTTTCAGCTGGTGCTGGCCTTTTGGTCTCTTTTATTTCAATCTTGGTTCCTCCTTCCATTTGTATGTTTATATTCACCTCACAAAATGCTAATTTGCTTGCACTTCTCTCCTTTTGGTGCTGATAAAGCCTGTGCAATCTCAGAGCAAGATGGCATATCCCATCTTTGATTTCTTCCTCCAAGTCTTTTTCTACTTCCATTTCAAGCTCATTGCGAATCTTCAGCTCTTCTTCGGAAACACTGGCCCCAGAAAATCTCCTGTTTTTGCCTTGTAATCCCTTAAGACGATCATGATCATTAAAGCTTACCTGTAGCATAATACAAAAACTATAAATATCAGTACATGAAATGAGAGTATTAAGTACGTTTGTTTTTATGCAGCAATCTATGCTTATATCCAAAACATTCTAAATTGCTTTGGACACAAAAGACTTTGGCCTTAAATTCTAAAACGACATCGTTTTGGACATAAGCATAAATTTAAAAGTAATAACAAACAATAAATATAAAGGAACTAATTGATTCTTTATGTGTCACCAGCCAAGTTTCGCTGGCCTCGTTCGACTCCAAGATTGAACGATCTGCAAAACCCACAAAGGATCATCAAAGATTTATAAGAATAAACAAGAAAAACAAAGAAGGCTTCAACTAAATTGCGTTGAATCAAAACCTAGTATATATTGACCTTTATTGTTGGATATTCCTTGCTGGTCCATGATCTTCTACTTTATGCTATTATTCACACGTCTTGTTTGTGATTCAAATCCACCATTTAAATCCTAGCAGATCGATTACGACTGATGGGAATGTGAACATTATAGTTGGCATGAAGACGACATAAGCTGGTTTGCTTTAGTGAGTAAATGACCGTTAGGGACGTTATTTTGGTTGGCTTATTCAAATTTAGGCGCCAAATGTCTCTTAGCCCAAACTACAAATTAATAAAAAGTGATATGTTTTCCAGAATGGAAGTTCTTTCCGTGGAAGGAAGGAATAAAAGGGTTGGGTTGGCCTTGAAGCATAGTCAATATACACACATAAATAGCGGTGATGGGCCTATGGAGAGTTACCCTTCCGTTGGGCTACTATTATGTTGAACCCGTGAATATACAGGTGTTTTTTTCATTTCATAAGAGTGCTTGTTTATGTGATTAAGTGTTGTATTGACAATTAATCAATACGTGCTTCCTCTTCTGCTGTTCATGTCATCTGTGTCATGATTTTTCGGTAGTTTGGTACAATAGAGGGTTTTTCGACATGGAGAAAGTGATGTTTTACACCCTACACTGACTGCAGCTCGGGCCAAAAATGAGATTTGTTTCCGGAGTTTCTTCTAGTTACAAGGAAACTCCATAAAATACATTTGGTCTCATTATAGTTCATATTCCTGATTACCACAACCAATGTAAGGAATTTTATTTTTACTCAAATCACAGAATTTTATTTTATACTCAAAATACTTATAAACTATCTCTTTCCTTCAATCTTAGAGAAGCATCGAGGTGTGAGAGGTGTGGTGTTTACACTTTTTCTCTACTTCTTATGATGCTTAACAGTCCTTTTCCATATCTGTTTGTCACCTCCTACTTGTGCAATAGCAATTGTCAATTGCACCTCGATAAATGGTTGGTGGGCTAAGGAAGAGGTTTTACAATTTAGCGCGCAAATATTACAACTTTTTATCATTAATCAAACATCATCTGGGCAAAACTCGATCAATCTTCGAATGATTTCAAATACTAAGGTACATATAATTAAATTAATCTCAATAATTTATCTACCCCTTTATTCATTGTATCTAATCATGGTTGAAATTTTTGGAAATGAGCCGATATGTGCTTTTAACGTGTATGTCTATTGCGTCTCATGCTTACCATCTAATTAAGTCAATTCATATTGTCGAGTTGAAGAACATGTTCAGGACTCTAGGTTCACCGGGATGTCTACACACTCACCAACTCACCTCATTCGTTGTCTTTGGTCATCACTTCACAACTCATTCGGTCATTCGTAGTAGGTGACTGACTGACTGACATATCAGTTAACCCATTTTGCTCATGATGAATTCCTCATTCACGACTAACTCTAAACTTAACCCTAGTGTACTCTAAACCCTATTAATTGATTCTCTTGTCATCGATCAGTGGCTTAACCGAAACCAAAAGAAATATTAATGGTTTAACGTATCTTTTAGTATTGTTTATGGACAAAAAAATTAATGGCTTGCTGTGTTGTGGTGTCATCTGTAATACTACTCATCAATTCATGACTTCACAATTCATTGTCTATGAGAAAGTTTGAGGAATAGATATCCTAACCAAACCAAGCCCACGAGTTTAGATATATCGGGCTTGGCTTCGCTATCGCTCATGACTTGTATTGTTGTCGGCCCGGAATTGTCTTTCTAATGCTAATGCCTCGATGCAATTGAACCAATTTCCTTACACTCTAGCTGAGAGGCTGTAGGTTCCCTTACTTGCTCTAGTGGCCGGAAAACGCCAACCAAGAGGCGCCAATGGCGGGCTCAGGAATCGACTGGTTCCGACTTCCGAGCGGACTAGTCTAAAAATCTTTCTTTCAGAAACTACTCAAGCGGACGTACCTCCTTTAGATGGATAAAGCCCCCGTGTTTCAAAAGCATGAAAAATTAATAAATAAATAAAAAAACAAAAATAAAATAAAAAACGAAGGACATGAATTGAAGACAGACTGGACCAAATTGAGAGAATCAGACCTTTCCTTTTAACCTTCCAAGTGTGGCCTCCTACAGGAAGTTTAGTGGAAACTAGTAAAGACACTCAAAATGGAACCACTACTCAAAGAAATAATATAAATGAGTACAATAGTTTCAGATTTCTTCATTGGGCTTCGATTGGCCAGGCATGACTTCATATTTAACACTTTTGATTAAAGTACAACAATTTTAATTAAATAGACTTATGCGACTTAATCAAGATGATTTCATTAATTTTTGCAATCTAAGTTTCATCCTTAGTATTAATTAACTGGAAGTAAAAGATTACTTAATTTAATATAAGAAAACCATCAAATAGTCGAGAAAAGTAGTGAAAAGTTATATACAGAACGAAGGTTCCCTGATTACAAATAAGCAAAAGGCCATAGCAATGTCGAAGTTGGCCTCCTCCATATCTTCTGTCTTCCATTCCAGCATTCTGTGCTTTCGGATTAATTACAGTAAGCAACACTAATGTTTCTCAGCACAATGTCATCTTCCCATCATATCATCGACAATAGCCTTGGAAATCATTTTTGCACCTTAATTTGAATGAAAATTATCATTCATTTTTCTGTTTAGGGTTTATAACATAAGAATATCTAAAGTCATTATCATCATTCCTTACAATTTTGGGTTTAGCAATAATTTACATGATTCCTGTAAAGACGTTGCAGATATTATTTGCCTATATCACTGAGAATAACTGGCATCTGTTCTTTTACTGTTGACGGGGCCAGGATCACGAATATTAGGTCTGTCATGTACGAGCAGAAAGAGAAGCAGCTAGCTTCTGCCTTCTGGAAATAAAACCCACATGCTTTCTCTGAAACTGAATCACAAAACTACAAGCACGGTACAGGCTGATAATTTTACATTCGCACACAGTTAAAATCAACTGCATAACGGTTGCTGCATGTCTTGTCAATTTAATTAGGTAATTAATGATTTAACCATGGCCGATCCTGGGATTTCCAGGCTCTATGCAAAAACTAGAGTTGGGGTCCCGACCTTGATATATATTCACAGAGGGTTAATATCATGATTGTTCAACACGAACAAGAACATAAAAGATAAACATAACAGATGAGCGCACTAGATTAACATAAAAGATTCATGGGGGAAAAAAAACTATATTGTTCTCGGTTCTAATATACAGCTCCTTTGTTGAAAAACTATATTGTTCTCCTTTAAGTACAACACTTAGATAAAAATATCGGTAACGTTAACTACAAAAATTTTGTTGGTTTTAAAGAAATTTAAATTCTTAGTTCAATTACGAGTAAGAAATTACTTAATTTGTTGGAGAGGAAAGATCCCACATTGAAAAAGTGACAAAAGAAAATATAACTTATAAGTGAGTGGTTCTTACCCAATTGTACCGAGGTCTTTTGTGATTAAAACCCAACACCTAACTTGTGGTTAAGTTGGGACAGTATCGGTACAATAGTGGACCATGAACCATGCTTGTCGTTATTTTATCATGGTATCAGAGTGGGTTACTCACGTATTTGGTTTCAGCGATGGCCACACGTGCTTACCGTCACCCAATATAACTTGTCAACGTGTATGGCTTGAGAAATTGCAACACATGTGGGGGCGTGTTGAGAATGTGTATAAATATAACTCCCACATTGGAAAAATATAACTTTGCTTATGAGTTTATAAGGGTTTGGGCCACTCCATCCATTGCCAATTGGTTTTGGATGTGAACCCCATATTACTTTATCATGTATTGGTGGAGCTATACTCACTTTCAGAACCGTTCTCTCGTTCAAACATTTTCGAGACATCACAATTAATTGGATGGGCCTACTTTGGAAAGAGTTATAACCATTATCTTTTTTATATGGTCAAATTTTGATGCTCACGAACGCTCTTAGTCCGTAATATTTCGATGCTCACGAACACTCTTAATCTGTGGTTTACGAACGATTTTAGCCAGTATATAGCGTGAATCTCCACGATTCGCTTTTTAGAAAATCAAACCCACGTTACAGAAAGGGGGGATGTAGAAGAATGGAGGTTGCAAGTCCCCGAGAAAAGAAGAAGAAAGTAAATTGCAGAAAGCAAGAACTTTAATTTTAAATATATACTTGTTGGTTTGGAGCTTGAAACCTTGAAGCTTGAACTTGATTTGGTTTCTACACTACCAGAATAACTGCATAAGACATCGCCTCTAAGAAATCGGTTTGAAATGTACGCGATGTGAAAAAAAAATTTTACATCGATGTAGAACAAAACCGATTTCTTTTGTTTACAGGACATCACTTTTTAAAATAGCCGGTGTTAACAGTTTCATTCCAAAATTGCGGAAACCCCAAATTGCAAAACACGGAAACGGAAAACTTAAATTTGGGGGCGGGTTGAAATTTTGAAAGACATGAAACATGCTCTCTCTCTCCCTCTCCCTCTGTGGCTCTCTCATTTCCATCTTCATTTTTCAGCCCAAATCCCTAATTCCCAAATTGGTCAGTTGTGTTGTGTCCTCTCAAGGTGAATTTCAGTCAAACCCCCAGAGTACTAACCATTCAGTTTCTCTTTTAGGCAGATCGATTATAGCGTCGACAACATCTTATCAGCTTCGATCTGCTCTGACGTATTAAGAGCACAAGCTGAAATACTTATCGGAGCTGGGGAAGCTGTCATATGTGGCGGAGATCAAGCATATCCAGGCGAAGCCTCGAAGCTCAGAGGCTGAGATCCGTGCCGCGACACCGTACGTTTGGTCCCCATCAAAACCTCTCTGGTAAAAATTCCGAACTCCATCTCCAATTTCCTTGTCTTCAAGCTTTTCTGCTTTTCATGTTGACTTTAGCTTTCGTGGTTTGAATTTGAAGTTTGAGTTTGTTTAGAACTTTCTCTGTTTTCGATTTTCATTTTTTATTGTTTAGGTTTGTTACTTTTATGTTTTCTGAGAGTACTGTACGTACTCTCATTTGAATAATCTTCATTTTTGGTGGTTGTTTGTTTCAAGTCTTCTACTTGTAGATCCTTGTATGTGTTGATTGATACTAGCCCATTTGTCTAAATTGGGTGCTGCGACTTCTTTATTGTGTGTGTTTCTTTCCTTTTCGTAGTTCTAATTTTAGATATGAGAGTCCACTCTGGGTTGTTGCTAGTTTAGGTTTATGGATGTTGCAGGAGGTTTTGTTGATAAAAGTCAAAACCCCATTTTTGCTTTTGGTTTTGCTACTTTGACTTGATGAGATTGCAGGAGTAATACCCTTTCTATGTACTAGACAAGTCAATTTCATAAGTAATGTTCAGTGGAAGATCTAGTGGCAGTCTGGAAGTTTAGTGTTTTGATGAAATATATGAAGAATAATAAAAGAGTTGGGAATGGAAACCAGAGCCAAGACTAGTATATTTACAAAGAATATGATGCATTTAGAGTTTCTAGCTTTGATTAATTTCTGGGAGAGGGTGGCAGGGATTGAGTTATGAACTTCCCGATTAAAATTGAGTTGAAGTATTTGGTTGCTTTGCAGGAATGTGATATTTCCCATTGAATTGGTTAAAACTACTATTATTCTAGTTCTGCTTTTGGATTAGCTATTATAAATGTTTGTTATATGCTTTTGTGCAAGTGGGTTATTTGATGCCTTGCAATTTGAAAACTAGATTCCCCTAATATGAATTTTTTGCTTTCTATTGCTCATTTTGTACGTACCGTTGATGTTGTTTTTTCAGCACTATCGCTGGTTGTTTGTTCATTTTTTGATTAGTTTCAGATTGAGAAACTCATTTTGAGTTTGTTTGTTGCAGGAATGGTGTGGCTAAGCAGCTACCTGTTGAACATGTACGGAGCACGGAGAGAGAGCAAATTGAGAACAGAGGTGGTTTTGTATCAAACTTTCCAGGTAATACAAGTTCATTGGTTTGAAAACACATGAAAAAGTTCTCGGTTGTTTGGTCAGAGCTTGCTTGGCTTTTTATATGAGAAGAAGATATCCACTTATTCTTATCTAGGACAAGTAGCCCTTTACATGGATGTGATCACTTAGTAAACAGACTAGTTTGGGTTTAGTGAGAAGCGATGAAACTATAAGTACTTTACCAAGTAACAAGAGTTACGGCAATTAGCTTCCCAATTGTTTTCTTTTCTATTTCAGATCAGTGATTTTTTTATTGAATTATAGATGGCAATGATTGAAGGTTATCTTCTGGCAAATAAATTGTTTGTTGACTATAATCAGGTAAGATTGTAATTCTTCTAACTCGTTAATAAATTACTAAATTAACTTTTTCAATCTGAGATGCATATGTTAAAAACATCTGTTTGTATCTTAAAAGTTCAGAAGTGTCCATTTGTCTCTTTGCGGGACCCAACTCTATCCTCTACTTGCAAATTTCAGTGAGCAAATGGTCTCACTCAAGTCATTTTCATGAAGACTAATTTGAAGAAACTCTTGGAGTCTCCTCCTAGAGAGTCTTGAAGCAAGTGGGTAAGCTTGGAGTTCCTCTGTCTTTGCTCTACATTTGTATGTTTCTCTAGAATATGTACACTCACAATGGACGTTAATTGTACAATATCATATCTGAACATTTTTCATGCAGCACAGAAAGAGTGAATTTGCTCGGAGTTGAAGGGCAAGCCAAAATTTCTGGTACACTTGTATGTGTTTCTGGTGCCATATTTGCTCAGAGTTGAAGGGCAAGCCAAAGTTTATGGTACACTTGTAGTGTGAGTAAATACTTTTATCCTCAAGTGAATCTATACCAAGACTTTAGAGATGTAGGAGGCTTCAATCTTGTTCTAGTTTTTTGCTGTATATGGAGAAGTCTAGGCCCTATGTCCCCTTCTCCGTCCTCTTTGTACTACTTTTTATCTATAATATTAATGAAAATTAGAATTATCTTTTGCTTACCGCTTATATTTTCATTTTGTTACTTTTCTAGCGAGCAAATTGATAAATGAGAGCAAACTACTTATGAACTAGAAATTGAAGCAAAACAAGCAAAAACAAAATGATTTGAAATAAAAAACTAATGTTATAAAAGAATCACAACATCAGATCTATCTAAATAACAGATGACAAATACTGAAAAATAAATCAGTTTCTTATGTAAAGCGATGTCATCCGAAAAGATATCAGTTTTTTACAAATACACTAATGTCTAGACTCATTTTATACATCGAAATCTAGTAAGAAACCGATCTGTATAATTATCTTAGACATTGGCTAAAAACCGATGTCTGGATTTTCCGGATCTTTCTCATCACCCACTAAGACATCGGTCGGAAATGTTTTTCTCATCGGTTTTTGACCGATGTCTGAGGGCATAATTCTAGTAGTGCTAGTTGAAACCGGAGAAGATGGCCGAAGGTTGCTTTAAGCTTGGCTGGAAGATACAGTTGCGTGGCTGAGTGATGGCTGGACAGTGGTCGGTGCTTGCCGAGAGTTTGCTGGACAGTGGCTGGACGCTGGACTTTGCTGGCCTGGTTGGTCTAGCTATCTAGTACGCTAGCCTAAAGGCTGGCCGATGCTGGCTGGCAGAGCTGGCCGAGAGGATGCGCAGAGGAGCGAGCTGCGTTGGCGAGGCTAACACGGGTTAGGGGTCGCGGTAGTAAGGCTAATGGCGAGACTAACCGGTGGATGATTTTTCGGTTTTTACTCTTTTGGATTTTTGATCTCAGGGTTAGGACTTGTGCACCATAGTGATGGGATTTTGATCCATCAGCCTGCATATACTCAGAAAATTCTAAGGTGCTTTAATGAAGATAAAGCAAAGCCTGTGAGTACTCAGATGATTGGCCGTAGTCTTGAGCCAGGAAAAAGTCCATTTCATCCAAAGGATGAGGACGAAGAGTTATTAGAGGCCGAAGTGCCCTATTTAAGTGCACTTAGCTCAATGCATAAGCACAAGACCGGACATCTCACTCGCATTGAACTTGTTAGCTCGACATAGTTCTGAGCCAACGGGCCGCCATTGGATTGGTGTAAAGACAATCTTTTGATACTTAAAAGGTACGATTGATATGGGCCTATTTTATGCCTACAGAGAGAAGAGAAATGACGGAAGAATTGGATCGGACCACATTAGGCATGGCACCACAGTCCACCATGACGCCGTGACCAGCCATATTGCCATGGTGTCGCCGCCACCACCAAGGGTGGCCGGCCTCACCCACCTCTCTTACATCAAAATGATGGTGATATTTTGATGGGTTTTGCTGATTTAGAGTACCTCTCTGACCCTCACAAAAGTCACTCCCAAACAGGTTATGTCTTTACCATGGGAAGCACTGCGATATCTTGGAGGTCTACAAAACATACTCTTGTTGCTACTTCCTCAAATCATGCAGAGATTATTGCTCTACATGAGACCGTGCGTGAATGCATATGGCTAAGGTATGTAATTAGAAATATTTGAGGAACTTGTGGTTTGAAGTCTACCAGAGATGAATGTACATACATTTATGAGGATAACGCAGCTTGTATTGAACAAATGAAGTTAGGTTTCATCAAAGGCGACGACACCAAGCATATATCACCTAAGTTCTTCTATAATCAGCAACAAAAATCGTTTCTAAAGATTGAAGTGAATCAAATCCGATAAGAGGATAATGTTGCATACTTATTCACTAAGTCGTTACCTAAATCCACTTTCGAGAAACATGTGAAGAGCATCGGATTGAGAAAGTTATCCGAACTCCCATGATTATAGCAATCAAGGGGAGATATCGATATCAGGGGGAGGTATGATGTCTACATGTTGAATCTCGAAGAGTGAAGAACGTGTTGTACTCTTTTTCTCCTCCTTGAGCTTGTTTTTGTCCCACAAAGTTTTTCACTCGAGCAAGGTTTTTAATGAGGCAACGGATGAAGTGTCACCACCAAGTTTGAGCGGCACAAGGGGGAGTGTTGAAGGATATTGACAGTTGTGTGCCTTATCAAACTAGGATTAGTTCTATGATTGTAATAGGAGAGAAGGTTATAGAATTCCTAGTCCTATTCGGAATAGTTTTTCTTGTATCATTAGAATATGTACTTTGTAATCCCTATATATAGAGCTCCTATTATCAATAGTAGAATCTACAATTCTCTCATTCTAAAACACGTTAATAGCACGAGCCCTAACCACAAAACCCAAAACCAGAAAATCCTTCACCGTGAGCTTTACTTGCACCTAGCTCTTCTGCCACTGCCATCATCGCCCATGCGCTTGCCCTACCACGCGCCCATGGGCCCTTTGTTACCCTTGCAGCGTATTCACATCTCAGCCAGTGTCGCTAGCACTTGTCCGGCTCGCACTTGCTTCTCAAGAAGCTACCTTCGGCCTCCACCTTTGGCAGCAACCGTCCACCACAACCGGCGAGCCACCGAGCCATCCAAAAACCCTCCAACGACACCAACCAAGCTTCCAAGTTTTCAAGGTTTCGAGCTCCAAATCAACAAGTAAGTATTTAAGATTAAAGTTCTTGCTTTCTATTCTTTAAATTCTCTTCTTTTCTCGGGGATTTGCAACCTCCCTTCTTCTACATCCCATCTTTCTTATAAAGTGGGTTCGATTCTTTAAATGTGGAATCGTGGGGATTCATGCTAAACGAACTAAGAGCGTTCATAAGACTGCAGACTAAGAGCATTCGTAAGCATGGATTTATGACATGATAAAGTAATCTGGGGTTCATATCCAAAACCAATTGACAACGGATGGAGTGGCCCAATCCTTATAAACCCATAAGCAAAGTTATATTTACACATTCTCAACATAATTTAACAAGGAAACCAATGGACCCTAAACCCACACAAGTGTTAAATTATCACTTACTAACTAGTCAAAGAAGTCGATCGAGAAAAGTGGTGAACAAATATAGAACGAAGGTTCCCTAACTAAGCTAAATGTCATTGACATTAGGCCACAATTTTCTATTAGGACTCGTACAGTTCCTTGAGTGAAGTTATTGGCAAAGATTTTTTTTCGCTATTAAATATATAAATAATCAATTCTCCATTCCCTCACTCCCTACAAGGAGGAAGAGAAGGAAGATGGATGAAATTTGATGAGTTGTCAATTCCCCAGTGGCCACAATCCCAACAACCACCAAATCACGGCAAAACAAATACGTACTAGTAGCATGGCCGCACTTTCGATTTTCTCTGCACAATTGCACTCATCATCATCATGCACAATCGCACAAATAGCTTGATCTTCACCGCCATTCCTATCTCTTCTCTTTGAATTATACGATTTTGATTTCATATTTCTTTCTTTTTCGATTAATCTCATATCGTCTATAATTTTATGCTCTCTGTGCCTCCTTCTCTTATTATTAATGTGTGAATTTGTGGGTTCAGGTAATAGAGATTTATCAAGAAAGGCCAAGTTCCAGTACACAATTCAAGAACCGCTCTTTCAAAGACAGCGATCAATGAATTCTTCTTGTTACTTCAAGTCACACCCTCTGGAGGTGGCATAGTTGATGATTCTGAAGATCTACAGCGTCCTGCGTCCGCAAACTAGATGGTTCTTATGTATGCAGTTTAATTAACCACCAGTATGGTGGTTATTAGTGTCCACCGGACACATCCCTACGTTGTTTTCCCCCTCCCCACGTTCTTTCTCATCATTTTTGAGAGATAATGTCTAGCTTATCCTAGACAGTGTTGTTTTGTTCAAGTGTTCAGTGTTCTATTTCTCTATAAGTTCTACAGGTTATATTTCTGAAATGGCCTCAAGAATTTCTACAAATCAGAGGAAAAGTTGTCTTTACCCGACTAAACGCACAAGGATTGGTGCTTCTCATTTGCTCTACATAACTGGCGCTGGGATTTTCAATTATATCTTTCCACCAAGATCATGAGCACAGCATGAGGATTTTGTAGGGATGTTTTCTTAGCATCAAGACCGCTATCGAGTTTGATGATATTGGGGATAGAACAGTCCATTTTACTTATGCATGGCTGCTGGATTTGGACCGAGGATAACCCTCATCATGATATTCATCCGAAGACTATGGACGACTTAAGAATTACGGGTGACGCAAGGACTCATGTCGACAAACCCTTACATTGTTCCTCATCGCGCACGTAGTTCCATTAACCACCTTCAAGAATCAGCGGTGTTCAGGAGGCACCTGCAAAGGTGGAGGTTAAGGCTTTCGGTTATCAAACGGTTACTCACTTAGAAATGGTTAGTCAACAACTGTTGCAGTTGAGACACTTGTTAAGGTATTAGTGCAGGCCCATTGCTCCCAAAATAGACTCAGACCCGAGGCCCAATCTTTTTAAGCCAACATTTTGTGAGACATGTCACTTTTCTAACCCTGTAACCTATTTCGGGACCTGATTCACTAATGTTGGTTCCAAAAAAAAAAAAAAAAGTAGTTGTTGAAGCTTGTCGTCAAAATCTCGTTTCTCTTGTTATGAGTCAATGGTGCTTTGGTGTTTTTGGTTGATGTGTCCGTTTTCAGAGTATGGACTAGTGTACTTTGTTTTAGTTGGTTGTCGGAGGTATTTTTTCCTCGGTTTAGAGTTTTTCCCATTGGGTTTTATCTGAACAAGGTTTTAACGAGGCCAACACCGTTTGTGTTTTTTCAACCAAGTAGCTGATAGAATAGGCTTTAGAGGAGAAGTGAAGACCTTTTTCCACTTCAACCAAGCAGCTAGTTAGTAGTGAATGAGTTTTTGTTTCCTAGCTTTCATGTTAGGTTGTTGGGGGTCATTGTTGACCCTCCCCGTACTTATGTCATATGTACTTGTATGTGAATAAAATTTCACATTCACAGGAAAAAAAAAATACCACTGCTGCTAAAGTTCGCCTCCGATCCATATCTTCTTTCTTCCATTCTAGATGTGGCAAGATTTCTTGTTCAAAGTTATCCTAAGGGCGATCATATGGTGACCAATAATAGCTTTGAAATAATTTTTGCACTTTAGTTTGAACTAAGAAACTCGCTCGCATGATGCTGCTGGTAATGAGGTTTTGAGGTTTTGAGGTTTTTGTGGTGAGTGCTAAACTGTAGTTGCTCTAAAAGTGGGTTTGGTATCAAAATGAAAGCCATAGCTTGAAATTGAAGTTTTGAGATTAAATTCGGCATTACTTTTCTTCATTGCAAAGGACTGTGTTTTAATGAAAATAATATGTTTTATGAGAATTTCAGTTGAAAACTTATATATAAACATCACACCATCAATGATGAAGGAAAAAAAGGCACAAAGCTATCCCTATATATCTGCCCTCTACTACTTCGACTTACAATTTTTGAATATATTGAAAACCTAATAATCAAAAGCAACACATAGAGATATGCAAAAGGTCATGACTTCGCCAAAATGCAGTTAGAAGAAACCAAGAATGCTTGCTATATGGAGAAGCTAGCTACTATACTTTTTTCATATTTTCATTACACAACAAACAAACAAAGAGAGAAACCCGTTCTCAGGGCCGGCCCTGAGGCAGCCGCCTCAGGCCACCGGCTCCCGGGGGCCTCCGGAGTTTGGAATTTCTGTATATAGGTTAAAGATAATATATATATATATATATATATATATATATATTACAGTTTGTTGCCATAAACATGTGGTTGCGTGTTGCTCCAGTGGAAGAGAAGTTAGACCCTATCCTTGGCCACCAAGGTTCGAGTCATGTGCTGCTCCACTTCTCTCTTGAATTTTTTTCAATCAATTAAGGGAATTGAGTGGCATTGTGGGGCCCAGCAGCAGCAGCTTTCCTTTCAGTTTTTTTTTTTTTCATTCAATCCCTTAAACTTGGACCCGTGGTATTTTTTTCAATCAATTAAGGAAATTGAGTGGCATTGTGGGGCCCAGCAGCAGCAGCTTCCTGCTTCCCTTTCAGTTTTTTTTTTTTTTTTTCATTCAATTCCTTAAACTTGGACCCGTGCAGCCTCATTTTTTATTTTTTTTTATTTTTCCTTTCCTTTTCCATATAAACTTTTCCTTTCCTTCTTCTATATGAATAACTATTCTTTTCCTTCTCCTTATGGAAAACTAACCCAAATTAAACCCTATATATTGATTGTGTATGCATAGAAAATTTCCCACATCAAACAAAATCTATTATTTATTGTTAAGATGCCTCCCATTAGAAAACACAAGTCTGGAGCTCAGAAGAGAAAAGAAAAGGAACGACAAGAAGCATTAACTCAATCTCTAGCTGGATCACTTGATAAGTATTTTGGGGGAAACAAAAAAGCAGAAACGTCAGTTCAAATTGTGGTGAATGATCAGGAAGATGAGCATAATAATGAACAACATGATGAACCCATGAATGCTCATGAGAATCATGGTGAAGAAGAAAGAGAGCATATGATTGACACTGAGAATGAAGATCAACTCATGGATGAGGAAGATAATGATAGTATGGATCAAGATGTCCCAAATGCAGATTTCAATGACCAAATTAACTTTCCTTTGATTGTTGACGACCCAGGTAATTGGGATAAGATTGACTACAATATCAGAGACTTTTTGGTTGAAAGAGTTCCTCAAAGAGACCATGATTACAATTTCCCCAAAGATAGTAGAGGCAGACATTTTTCTTTAGAACATTTCTTTCGATATTTACCAAATGGCGAGAAGCAAGATCGGAATTGGCTAGTGTATTCAGAGTCTCTAGATAGAATATTTTGCTTTTGTTGCAAGTTGTTTAAGAAGGATGAGTAGAAAATTAATTTGGGCAACATAGCTGGTGTAGGGTACAAAGATTGGAAGAACCTTGGTCGCAGGCTTAAGGGTCATGAAATAAGTAATGTGCATGCTTATTGTATGAGTAGATGGATTGAATTGAAAAAGAGACTACAAAAGAATCAGACAATTGATAAAAGCTGGCAAGAACAGATTACGAAAGAGAAAGAGCATTGGAGACAAGTATTACTCAGGATAATTGCTGTTGTCAAAAGACTTGCAAAAAATAATTTGCCATTTCGTGGAGATAGTGAGAAGCTTTATGTGGAGAATAATGGAATTTTTTTGCAAATGATAGAGATGCTTGCTGAATTTGATCTAACAATGCAAGAGCATGTTCGACGCATTCAAAGTCATGAGACACACTACCATTATCTCAGTCACAGAATTCAAAATGAAATGATACAAATGTTAGCTAGTGAGATAAAACAATCAATTGTTACAAGTATCAAAGAAGCAAAATACTTTTCCATTATTGTGGATTGCACTCCCGATGTAATTCATGAAGAGCAAATGTCTCTTATAGTACGGTGTGTGGATGTTTCTTCAAAGCCTATGGTGGTAGAAGAGTTCTGGCTAGAATTCTTGAAAGTAGATGATACATCAGGTCTTGGCCTTTTTACTGAGATTACAAATGCATTGAGCACTCTTCAACTTGATATTGATGATATAAGAGGACAAGGATATGACAATGGAGCTAATATGAAAGGAAAACACAAAGGTGTTCAAAAAAGGCTACTTGAAGTAAATCCTAAGGCATTCTACACTCCAGTTAGTGAAGATCCGAAGACAAAGAGTGAAGCCGAGTCGTTAGCAATATTTGAAATGGAGAACTTTGAATTCTTGCTTGGCATGGTTATTTGGTACAAGTTATTATTTGCTATCAATATTGTTAGCAAAATTCTTCAAACTGAAGACATGCATATTGATTTTGCCATCACAGAACTAAAGAAACTTATTTCTTCTCTTGAGAATTTTAGAGAAATTGGGTTTGATGAGGCCATGATTGACGCTAAGAAGATTGCGAATGAAATGGAGATTGAAGCTGTATTTCGTGAAAAGCGAGTCATTCGGAGAAAGAGACAATTTGATGAGAGTGCTAGTGAAGAAGTGACACAATTAGCTGAAGAATCATTCCGAGTTAATTACTTCACATATATAGTTGATCAAGCTCTTTCTTCACTTAGAACTCGGTTTGAACAGTTTCAAAAATATGAGAACTTTTTGGGTTCTTATTCAATGTAGAGAAGTTGAAGTGTTCAGATAATGATAGCTTGAAGAAGTACTGTGCTAATCTTGAAACGTCTTTGACACATGGCGGGATCTCTGACATTAATGGGGAAGAACTATATTTAGAATTGAAACATCTAAAAGACACTTTACCGGAGCAGGCAAAAAGGGCAATTGAAGTGTTGAATTATTTAAAAGAGATGGAGAGTTGTTATCCAAATGCCTAGATTGCTTATAGAATTTTGTTGACTATACCGGTCACAGTTGCTTCTGCAGAAAGAAGTTTCTGAAAGTTGAAATTGATCAAATCTTATCTTCGGTCAACCATGTCACAAGAAAGATTAAACGGTTTATCTATGCTATCTATTGAAAAAAATATGGGAGATAAACTTGATTATGACAACATTATTTGTACTTTCGCAACTAAAAATGCGAGAAGAGCAAGGTTTCAGTGATGCTTTGTAAATTTAAAGGCGTGATGGCCTAGCCTCCCACTGGGTTCCAGCCATCAAAAAAAAAAGTTATGTTTAACTAGTTTTGTAATTCAGAATTTTATGCAAGGAATAAATATTCATATACTTGTGTATTGTTATTGATTTCATATTTACTTTTATTCAAAATACATGATTTTATACTGTTATTTGGCACAAAATATATATAGACACCCACACACACAATAGGTGGCCACATTTTAATTCTTCGCCTCAGGCCGTTAGAATCTCAGGACCGGCCCTGCCCATTCTCTATCCAAAAGCACCATAATCAAAAACCAATTATTCTAAACACATCAATTCAATATTGGATTTTAAAGAACCACCACAACCAAACCACTGGATCAATCATCAAGAAATTTAACAAAAATTCAAGATTGAACCAGTTGGGAAAATCGAGATTCAATTTTGAAGAACCATTATCTTCCAGCTCTGGATCCCTCTTCTTCCTTCTTCCTCTGCTCTCTTCCAAGCCTGGCCCTAGTGCTGGGCAGGTTTGGCGACAGCTAGAGCACCAGAGTAAATGAGGCACCAAATGTAAAGCCCAATGTGTATTAGTATATATATGTACATGTATATATGTGTGTGTGCGCGCGCGCGCGCTATGATGCCATCTTTGGAAAGATAAAGACAAAAATAACTGATCAGGGGAAATGAAAATGTCAAGAAATTTAATTATAATTATAGTTAGGATCTCTCTTCTAGGCATCATCTCTTTCTTTGCAAAATCTTTCTATCTTTTTTTATAAAACAATAAGACACACTCTTACTTTTCTCAACTTTTCCCTCCACATCTTCTGGTTTTTTTTTTTTTTTGTCATTTTTGTTTCATCTCCAGAAATTTATGTGTTCTACTTTTTTAGACTCCAGTAGAAAAACAGAAAGAGATTGTGCTTTTTTTTTAATGAGTTTTGTTAACCCTCAATGCTATAATTAAGCTCAATTTTGCAGTAGAAGTTTTATTTTTGTTGCAGAAATTTGCAGTAGAGTTTGTGTCACGCCCTTGATTTTTAACACAAATAAAAATCGATATACAATACCATAATTATACATGCGTGATCGGTCAGTCATCAATATCAAATTCCTGGAAACTTTTCCCTTTAAACTACATACATATTGATGCCCTGAACCCACTATGTCAATATTGACCCGCTCCACAGATTCATATATTACATAAGCTTACGAATTAAATTGTCAACAACAAAATAAAACGTAAATTCTCCACAGAGCTTACTACAACGAAAGTCCAAAATAACGGTAAAGTCACAAAATTGGCTTCCTACCGTTTAGGTGCAAGTATGCTACCCCAACTTCAGCCACGATTATCCTGACCTGCAAGATTAACCCCTACACCGTTTGAATGGTGCATCGGGTTGCCACACAACAATTCCGGTAAGCTTTTACAAGCCCGTATGAGTAACTCAAAACAATCAACATAACTCACACAAGAAATAAGGAAAACAACTCACACTTTGATTCCTTAAAACCACGCAACATAGAAAACAACTCAATCAAAACGTAACATAGAAAGAAACTCAATCCTTGATTTCTATCAGTTGTAACATAGAAAACAACTCACACCTTGAATTCTATCAATCGTACCAAAGAAAGCAACTCCCTCCTAGATTTCTATCAAATTGTACCATAGAAAGCAACTCACTTCTTGATTTCTATCAAATCATTAATAAGGAAAACAACTTGCACCTTGTCCCCTTAAAAACCGTTAATAAGAAAGCAACTCACACCTTATTCCCTAAAAATATGAATCTCATGAGTTAGATATAACCTTGCCCCGTTACCCCATGAATCACACATGGCAGACAGACTAAAGCTCTAACTGAATTCGTAATCACTCGTCCGGCCAAAGACGTCATTAGCTGATATTCTGCCTAAGGTCATAGACCTTCATTCCTCGAACTTTTTAGTCCCTTGGAATAAAACATTAAAGAAGTCGCACAGGACTCAAAATGTTACACTAATCTCAACGCTTTTCAAAATAATCGAAATCAACATTTTCACAATCATTGTTTTCCAAAAAGCCATAACCCAAAAAAATAAATGAGCATAATCATGCATATTGTTTTCGTACACAAATCTCAATGCTTTTCAAAATAAATCGAATCAACAATTCCACAATCATTTGTTTTCCGAAAAGCCATAACACAAAACAATAAAAAGCATCATTCATGCATATTGTTTTCATAAATCCACAAATCCACCAAAACATATATATTTCACGTAAATACACACACACACACACGTAGTCATCCACTCAGGAATGCCTACTAATACCAACTATGGTTTGCAGTTACTAAATAACTCTAAAAATGATAAAGGAAATTCCGTTCGTAAATGAACCTTGTGAGATTACTCACCTCGAAACTCCTGCTGCGTCTTCAATATAGAACAAAGTAGCCAATCCACAAAATAACCATCCAAAATACTTCGTCAAGTACCTAACCACATACTGTTTCAACTTAGTAACGATTCACATTTGATTTGAGTCCGAACCTCCTGTTTTGAACTAAAATCCCATAAGTAGCGCCAATCGAGGAAAAACCACAACCGAGACCTCCCAAGTCTCCGGAATACTTCCACGATCGAGATGTCCAAACCACAAGTCAATCGGACACTCGGATCCTCACGGATCGAATAATTCAACCGGTATGAAACCGTAAAAATCATAACAAATTCATACGAACTCCAAAAATTGCATATTATATATCGAAACACTCGTATCGACGAGTAGAAGATATATAATACCAGAAACAGTCCCTTACATGGCAAGAACGCCGCCAGAGACTGTGACGCACCGCCGCTAGCCAAAACTCAATATTTCACAAAACTTCCAACATCAAAGATGTTCATCTCAGCATGCTTATCCATTTTCATAACTATCACGAAATCAAAATCGAAACGCAAAGGGTCGAAAACTACCTCGCAAGCCGTGGTTTACTGTTTAATCCAAGTTGAACCAAGTTTCACGTGAATCGATCCAAACAACCACCACAGATCGATCTAGGAGGTTGCTACGAGCTTCCCAAGCCTGGTTTGAAGCTTTGCCAACGTCAGAGATCAGAGAACCGATCAGGTCAGAATACACAAAACTTCGCCGCCTTGCTGCGCCTTCGTGGGTGAGAATCGTTGCTAAAGGATACCACAGGGAGGAGCGCACGGCGGAGACAAGCCGATCTGGAAAGTTTTGCCGCCGGAGCTCGCCGGAAAAGTCAGGTTGGATCAACCGGGTTTGGGTCGGGTCAGCCGGATATCTTCGATACTGAAGGTGCAACCGAGAGAGGAGAGAGAGAGAGGAAGCCTTCCGAAAATTGAAATATGAATTTATGAAGATATTTTCGGAAATTCCCTATTTATACTAAAATGGAAACTTCTTCCAATGGCCATAACTTCTTCATACAAACTTCGATTGATGCATTCCGCATGTCCACGAACTCGTATCGAAGCAAACTACAGCTTTTGTGAAGGAAGTTTTCCGAGAATCCCAACATATAAAAACTCACACTTCACACGACCCCCTAAACTGTGAAATTCGAATAATTATACGTACGAAAACCCTTCCACTTCACATACAACTTACGAAAAAAGCACAATAAAAATTATTCGTACAACTGGTCCATTATTAATTACAAAAATTAAATGACGAAAATCCAGGTCATCACAGTCTACCATCCTTAAAGGAATTTCGCCCCAAAATTCACGCTTGCCGATCGACAAACGACTATGGGTACTTCACTCTCATATCCGACTCCAACTCCCATGAATCATCACCCTCGTCATGGTGACTCCACAATTACTTGACAGGGTCAACTTCCTTCCTTCGAAGTTGCTTTGTTGACCTATCCAAAATACAACAAAGGTCGTATCCGCATGCACCTCAATCGTGCCATAATCGATCAGATGTGACTCATCCTGGACATACTTCCTCAACATAGACACATGGAACACATTATGCATACTAGACATACTAGGAGGTAAGGCAAGCATATAAGCCAAATCTCCTACCCTCTCCAAAATTTCAAAAGTCCCAACAAACCTTGGTGATAACTTCCCTTTCTTGCCAAATCTCACCACACCCTTCATGGGTGAGACCTTCAAGAACACATGATCACCCTCGTTAATCTCAACCTGCCTCCTTTTCAAATCTGCGTAACTCTCCTGTTTACTCTGTGCTATTCGAATCCTGTCCCTGATAATCTAAATCTTGTCGGTGGTCTCCTGCACAATCTCAGGACCAGATAATACCTTATCTCCTGCTTCTGCCCAGCAGATAGGAGATCTACATGGCCTTGCATACAGGGCCTCATATGGTGCCATACTGATACTGGAGTGATAACTGTTGTTGTAGGAGAATTCAATCAACGGTAGATGATCCTCCCAACTTCCCTTGAAGTCCAACACACAGGCTCTCAACATATCCTCCAACACCTGATTCACTCGCTCAGTCTGCCCATCAGTCTGAGGGTGAAATGGCTTACTCATGTCTAAATTAGTTCCCATGGCCTTTTGGAAACCGCTCCAAAAATTTGAAGTGAAATGAGCATCACGATTAGAAACAATCGACACAGGCACGCCATGAAGTTTCACAATCACCTCGATGTAAAGTTCGCACAATGTGTCAACCGAATACGTCATTGACACCGGAAGAAAGTGTGCCGACTTCGCCAAACGGTCCACGATCACCCATACTGCATCGTGACTCTGTTTGGATCTAGGTAGTCCAGTAACAAAACCCATCGAGATCTGCTCCCATTTCCACATGGGAATAGGTAATGGCTTCAACATACCTGCAAGTCTCTGATGCTCAGCCTTCACATGTTGGCAAGTAAGACACTTGGAAACATACTCTGCCACATCCATTTTCATTCTATTCCACAAGAATTGCCTTCACAAATCCCGATACATCTTAGTACTTCCAAGATGCACAGTATACAGCGATCGATGTCCCTCACGAAGAATCTCTCCCTTGAGGTCAACACGATCCGGAACATACAACCTATGGTTCATCAGCAAATTGCCATCCGTTCCAACCGTCCACTCCGACGGAACACCAACGGACGAATCTGCAGCTAACTCTGCCAACTTCGCATGTGAGAACTCATCCTCTGTTTGACCCTGGATGATCCTAGAAATCAGGGTAGGCTGTACCATGATACTTCCAAGGAAACTCCCATTCTCAACTCTTGCTTGTACAAGGTCAAACTCAGATGCAGTCTCCAACATAAGCCACTCCTGAACCATAACAGAAGCAACTATACCTCTAGGTTTCCTACTCAAAGCATCCGCCACAACATTGGCCTTTCCGGGATGATACTCCAAGGTGAAATCATAGTCCTTTATGAGCTCCATCCACCTTCTCTGTCTCATGTTCAACTCCTTCTGAAAGAACAGATACTTCAAACTCTTATGATCCAAAAAGAGTTCGAACTTCTCCCCATACAAGTAATGCCTCCAAATTTTCAAGGCCAAAACAACTGCAGCCAACTCCAAATCATAAGTGGAGTAATTACGCTCATGCACCTTCAACTGTTTAGAGCCATAAGCGACGACAACAACGTCGTGCTGCATCAACACACATCCCAGTCCTTGATGAGATGCATCACTATAGATGACTAAACCACCACCACTCATGGGAATAATCAACACTGGGGTTATGGTCAATCTTCTCTTCAATTCATTGAATGCCCGCTCACATTCCTCAGTGCACACAAACTGGACCTCCTTCCTGGTCAACTTGGTCAAAGCCGAAGCTATACTAGCAAATCCTTCGATGAATCTCCGATAATAACCTGCCAAACCCACAAAACTACGTACCTCCATAACCATAGTGGGTTAGCCCTAGTTCATCACTGCTTCCACCTTAGAAGGATCCTCAGAGACTCCATCTTTGGAAACTACATCACCAAGGAACTTGACCTCCTTTTGCCAAAATTCACACTTCTTGAATTTTGCAAACAACTTCTTTTCTCTCAAAATCCATAGCACAGTCCGCAGATGCTTATCATGATCCTCCAACGACTTGGAATAAACCAAAATATCATCTACGAACACTGCCATGAACTTATCCAAGTACGGACTGAACATACGGTTCATCAAGTCCATAAAGGCAGCAGGTGCATTGGTTAGACCAAAAGGCATGATAACAAACTCAAAATGTCCACACCTGGTCCTAAAAGCAATTTTAGGAATATCCTCATCCTTCATCCTCAGCTGGTGATATCCAGATCTCAAATCGATCTTCGAGAATACGATAGCTTCCTTAAGCTGGTCAAACAAGTCATCAATCCTAGGTAAAGGGCACCTATTCTTGATCGTCACCTTGTTCAACTGCCGATAATCCACACACAATCGTAGTGAACCATCCTTCTTCCTCTTAAACACCACAGGTGCGTCCCAAGGAGAAGTGCTAGGTCTAATGAACCCTTGTTCAAGTAAACCATCAATTTGATCCTTCAACTCTTTAAGTTCAGCTGGTGCCATGGATACAGGTGCAGTACTTGGTATCACATCGATAGAAAAATCCGCTACCCTTCTTAGAGGTAACCCTGATATCTCCTGAAATACATCACTTTACTCGGGAACCACAGCAATCTCTGCCATAATCGCAGCGCAACTCACCGATTCCACATGAGCTAAGAATCCTGCCCTCAAAGCAGTATCTGACCTAAGACACCGATAACGAAACACCAGCTGTCCAGGTATATGAAATGACACTACCATTTCAAAGCAATCAATCATTGCGTGATTTGGTCTCAGCCAATCAACACCCAAAATAGCATCATACTTATGATCTACTAACACAATCAAAGTCGCGGTAAACTCCATACCACCAATCACAATCGGGCATGCATCACAAAACATACATAACTCAAGGGAAACACCAAGTGGGGAAGTAACACACAAGGGTCTAGCAAGAGGCCTAGGAAAACCTAACATATCAACCACACAACTAGATATGAAAGAGTGAGACGCTCTCGTATCAAACAACACCCTAGCAAAGAAATCAAATAAGGATAAGGTACCTTCCACTCCGGTATTCTGCTGACCAATAGCAAACACCCTAGCCTGCCTTGAGGCAGTTGCCTCTGCTGGTTCCCTTGTCCCCTACCCTGCTGCTGGGTACAATCCCTGGAGAAATGCCCCGTCTGGCCACAAGTAAAGCACGCCAAGTTCTTCAGTTTTGTGCAAGCCTTAGCAGTATGGCCAATCCCCTTGCAGTTGTAGCATCTCAGGGGTGCTCCCTACCCAACAGGTGTAGCACTGGAAATCCTAGCAGGTGCAGCCCTAGCTGGCACCTGCTAATTAGTCCTCTGCAGCTTCCAGAATCCACCTCTATTCCCAGATGCCTTACTGCTCCCCGCAGTTGCCTTTCCCTTCCTTTGAAAATCCCTCTCGGCCGATTCCTATTTCTGGAAAATCAAGTTTTCCAGCTCAATGGCCATAGCCTTAACGAAAATAAGCTCCACAGTCTTCAATTCCAAAACAACGATATCGCGCTGGATCGAAGCATTCAGTCCCCACTGAAACTTCATAGCCAGGCTCTCCACATCCATCTGTCTCACAAATCTATACAGCCTCGAGAACTCCGCCTCATAATCCCTCACACTCATAGTCCCTTGGACTAACGAGACGAATTCCCTTTCCAATTGCTCCCTCACTGAAGGCGGAAAGTACTTCTTCCGGAACAGTTCCACAAAACCATCCCAGGTCATGGTGGAGACATCCATCACTCTCTGCGTGCCATTCCACCACACCTGTGCATTGCCCTGTAGCATAAATGTGGCAATCTTTCTCTTCTCAATGTCGTCGCAGACGATCATCTCGAAGTAGGTCTTCATGTTCTCAATCCATTGATCTGCTAACATGTGATCAGTACCTCCCTGAAATGGGACTCCTCCCAGCCTCGAAATCTCCTTTGCCAACTTCGACAAACGAGTGAGATCTACAACATTCCCAACCTCCACAATAGGTGGAACAGGCAGGTCAACATTCGATGTCGCGATCTCATTCTCGAATATCTCTTCAACAGGAGGAGGAATCCTACCCCTATCTCGGGCTCTACCCCTGCCTCTGAGTCTACCTCGACCCCTAGCTCGGTCTCCTTGTGAATCCATCACCTAAGGAGCATAACAACCTGTGATTAATACTTGTACAACTCCCAACCACAAGTATAAGTCAACATTATGACTAAATCAACCACAACACTACGTCAGAAGATACAATTCCATCCCCTACGTAAACAAGAGTTAAATCTAAAGGTCCTCATTCCTCAAAAGATTATAACTCCTAGAAGCTACTTTAAGCTCCTACACTTTGTTCACTGAGCCAACACTACCCTGAAGACTCACATTCCAACGCTCACTGCATACCCAATGACCATATCAATACCGAAGATTATACGATAGGGATCCGCTGCAGACGGGTCATCACTCGAGGAGTATTGATTGTCACCAAATATGCACCTTACGCTCTGATACCAATCTGTCACGCCCCTAATTTTTAACACAAATAAAAATCAATATACAATCTCATTATTATACATGCGTGATCGTTCAGTCATCAATATCAAATACCTAGAAATGTTTCCCTTTAAACTACATACATATTGATGCCCTGAACCCACTATGTTAATATTGACCCGCTCCACAGAGTCATATATTGTCAACAAGCTTACGAATTAAATTGTCAACAACAAAATAAAACGTAAATGCTCCACAGAACTTACTACAACGGAAGTCCAAAATAACGGTAAAGTCACAAAATTGGCTTCCTACTGTTTAGCTGCAAGTATGCTACCCCAACTTTAGCTACGATTATCCTGACCTGTAGGATTAACCCCTACACCGTTTGAATGGTGCATCGGGTTGCCACACAACAATCCCGATAAGCTTTTGCAAGCCCGTATGAGTAACTCAAAACAATCAACATAACTCACACAAGAAATAAGGAAAACAACTCACACTTTGATTCCTTAAAACCACGCAACATAGAAAACAACTCACTCCTTGGTTTCGATCAAAACGTAATATAGAAAGCAACTCACTCCTTGATTTCTATCAGTTGTAACATAGAAAACAACTCACACCTTGAATTCTTTCAATCGTACCATAGAAAGCAACTCACTCCTTGATTTCTATCAAATTGTACCATAGAAAGCAACTCACTCCTTGATTTCTATCAAATCGTTAATAAGGAAAATAACTTGCACCTTGTCCCCTTAAAAACCGTTAATAAGGAAGCAACTCACACCTTGTTCCCTAAAAACACGTAATCTCATGAGTTAGATATAACCTTGCCCCGTTACCCCATAAATCACAAATGGCAGACAGACTAGAGCTCTAACTGAATTCGTAACCACTCATCCGGCCAAAGATGTGATTACCTGATATTCTGCCCAAGGTCATAGACCTTTATTCCTCTAACTTTTTAGTCTCTTGGAATAAAACATTAAAAAAGTCGCACAGGACTCAAAATGTTACACAAATCTCAACACTTTTCAAAACAATCGAAATCAACATTTCCACAATAATTGTTTTCTGAAAAGCCATAACCAAAAATAATAAATGAGCATAATCATGCATATTTTCTTAGTACACAAATTTCAATGCTTTTCAAAACAAATAGAATCAACAATTCCATAATCATTTGTTTTTTGAAAAGCCATAACACAAAACAGTAAAAAGCATCATTCATGCATATTGTTTTCATAAATCGACAAATCCACCAAAACATATATATTTCACGAAAAAAAAAAAAAAATATATATATATATATATATACGTAGTCATCCGCTCAGGAATGCCTACTAATACCAACTATAGTTTGCAGTTACTGAACAACTCTCAAAATGATAAAGGAAATTCCGTTAGTAAATGAACCTTGTGAGATTACTCACATCGAAACTCCCGCTGCATCTTCAATATAGAACAAAGCAGCCAATCCACAAAATAACCGTAGTCATCCGCTCATGAATGCCTACTAATACCAACTATAGTTTGTAGTTACTAAATAACTCTCAAAACGATAAAGGAAATTCCGTTCGTAAATGAACCTTGTTAGATTACTCACCTCGAAACTCCCGATGCGTCTTCAATATAAAATAAAACAGCCAATCCACAAAATAACCGTTCAAAATACTTCGTCAAGTACCTAACCACATACAGTTTAAACTTAGTAACGATTCACATTTGATTTAAGTCCGAACCTCCTGTTTTGAACTAAAATCCCCAAAGTGGCGCCAATCAAGGCAAAACCACATCCGAGACCTCCCAAGTCTCTAGAATACTTCCACGATCGATATGTCCAAACCACAAGTCGATCGGACGCTCGGATCTTCACGGATTGAATAATTCAACCGGTATGAAACCGTAAAAATCATAACAAATTCATACGAACTCCAAAAATTGCATATTATATATCGAAACGCTTGTAATGACGAGTAGAACATACATAATACCAGAAAAAGTCCCTTACATGGCCGGAACGCCGCCAGAGACGGTGGCGCACCGTCACTGGCCAAAACTCAATATTTCACAAAACTTCAAACATCAAAGATGTTCATCTTAGCATGCTTATCCATTTTCATAACAATCACGAAATCAAAATCGAAGCATAAAGGGTCAAAAACTACCTCGCAAGCCGTGGTTTACTGTTCAATCCGAGTTGAACTAAGTTTCACGTGAATCGATCCAAACAATCACCACAGATTGATCCAGGAGGTTGCTGCAAGCTTCTCAAGCCTGGTTTGAAGCTTTGCCGACGTCGGAGATCGGAGAACCGATCGGGTCCGAATACACAAAACTTCGCAACCTTGTTGCGCTGTCGTAGGTGATAATCGCTGCTAAAGGATACCACAGGGAGGAGCGCATGATAGAGACCAGCCGATCTGGAAAGTTTCGCCGCCGAAGACGCTGGAAAAATCTGGTCGGATCTACCGGGTCCGGGTCGGGTCAGCCGGATATCTTCGATACTGAAGGTGCAGCTGAGAGAGAGAGAGAGAGAGAGAGAGAGAGAGAGAGAGAGAGAGAGAGAGGAAACCTTCCGAAAATGGAAATATGAATTTATGAAGATATTTTTGGAAATTCCCTATTTATACTAAAATGGAAACTTCTTCCAATGACCATAACTTCTTCATATGAGCTCCGATTGACGCGTTTTGCATGTCCACGAACTCATATCAATGCGGTCTACAGCTTTCATGAAGGAAGTTTTCCGAGAATCCCAACATATGAATAGTCAAACTTCACACGACCCCCTAAACTATGAAATTCGAATAATTATACGTACGAAAACCATTCCACTTCACATACAACTTACGAATAAAGCACAATAACAATTATTTGTACAACTGGTCCATTATTAATTACAAAAATTAAATAACGAAAATCCAGGTCTTCACAGTTTGACACTTCCACTGAAATATATTTTGTTCTTTTTTAAGAAAGAAATTATATTTTATCTAAGTGTAGCTATGTTAATCCTCAATACATGTTAGTAACAAAGATTTTTTGCAAGACTTATTCGAATTTATCAATAGAAAAATAGGGGGCTAAGGATAATTCTCGCTCGAGACCTTGAAAGACTATGGACAGGCCCTGCTATCTTCGCTCTCTCTCTTCTCTCTCTTTTTATCTCTGTCGAGCACTCAAGCAAAAAAACCTAAACCCACAAAAATTGGCGATGACTCCCTTCTCTCTCTATTGTCTCTCGCCTCCCTCTCTATTTCTCTCCCTCTTTGTGTTGGAGAACAAACCAAAACCCACAACCGAAGCAGTGGAAGAGATGGGAGAGAGACAGGCATGAGGGGCAAAATGGTAAAAAAAAAAAAAGCAGCATCAGGGTAAAATAGTAAATTAATATGGATATTACTGTTCATTGAGTGTTGTCGCTTTAGAATAGTTAATAAAAATCATCATTAATTAATTTACTTTTATGCACGTTTATGGTTTATAACTTAAGATAATCTAAAGTCATTATTAGTCCCCGCGATTTTGGGGGTCTGCAGCAATCAGTTTCATGGTCCCTGAGAAGACGTTGCATATTTTCCTTGAGCACTAGAACAGTTGCATGTGTTGTTTTACCGTTGAAAGGGGAAGCACATACAGCTGAATGGGACCATAATTCCATGTACTTTGACAGACGACAACCTAGCAGCACAAGACGACACCTTATAATCATGCAGCTGAGATAGAGAAACCACTTTTATTTGAAGCACATTTGATCACAATGGTTCCTTGTCCTTGCTTGCTTTCCTGAACACATTTAAGTTACCTCCACCTATAACGACAGAACATATCGGGTCACAACTTTTACGTACAGAATAGTTTTCTTTCCCAACTCTCAATCCCCACGATATAAATATGATGATGGAATGCTCTTTCTCTGATAGTCGCGATCGAAACCGATAATTAATGTCTTTCGGTCCCTCTTCTAGTAGGCCTTCCCTTGGATGAAACTATAGCTAGTTCATCCTTCATTGCACTGAGTGTTTATATCTGAAGTTTTGTTTCGGTATAAAGGCAAACTTCTCTTTTCTTTTCATTTTGATCCAATATTAGTACGAAGTTACGAGCACCTTATACATGTGAAACACATTTTCTTCAGCAACGATACGTACTCTATATATTAGCAAGATCTATAACAAAATAAAGGTCAATTTACCAGTACCTACTCCGCACTATGGAAGTGATCATCGAGCATATAACTGACTACACTAGGGTAGATAATAGCCTTGAGAAACCATGTTAAGTCGTCAAGAATTGTGGGCTCCTCTTCGATCGTGTAATGATCGAGAAAGAGAAAGAGCTAGCTTCTGGTAAAACCACATGCTTTTCTGAAAGAATCTCTATCACGTTTATCACAATATTACACCTACTTATGTAAATATGTATATCCTTAGAGCATTGGCCACGGTAAGCTATAATTGGCCTGCTATATATATGGCTTACCATCAAGGAATATTTTATGGAACCTTTAAACAGCATTGCAAAAACCATAAGGCATAATTGAAAAAAGTGGCATAATTCTCAGACCATAAAAAAAAGTGGTATAATTCATTATTATTTATTAAGATAGTTTAGTCTAAATATATTCAATATTAGACTTAAATAAAAGATCTCTTAGTGATCTTCATAATGGTATAAATTTTATTACTAACAAATTTATAAGCATAAAATTTTAGAAGAAAAAAGAAGTGTAATTAAAATTGATAAAGTATATATATGAAATAAAAATAAGGTGAGTTCAATATAGAGGAACAAAATAATAAATAATAAAAAATACAAGTGCTACCTTACCAAGTTGAATGCCATATACGGCTTGAACCTATTGCCAAACGGCAAATTTTTGTTTTTGAAAAACGTGGGATGCCTTATAGTGGGAGGTGATGATACTCCATATATGGAGTTATGCCCTACGATGGCAGATGGGCTTAGCGGACCTATTATTAGACCATTCCCACCGAAAAGATGCAAGTTTGCATAATCATGAGAAAGCTACTGATTCACAAAACAACAAGCACAGAACAATTTAGGCAGCTGTGCTATCTGGCAAATAGTCAAATACCATGAACTGCGTGCATGGTTGTTTCACTTCTGACTCATCTCGATATGAATCGTCAATTTAATTAATTAATGTTTTAACAAACCTAAATAATATAGTGGAGCAAGAGTTTAACCCCCAAAGAATAAAATTGAAAAAAACTGTGACAATACCTTTAATTTCCAGCTGGTTACAGAGCATGCAGCAGCAGTATACTCTTGTTTTTACAGGAGTAAATTTAGTTAATCAAGAACAAGGACAAAAGATATTAAGAAATAAGAATGCACGGTCGAGTGTGAGAAAGTTAGCTCGAGGATATATAGCAAAATAATGAAGAGGACCAACTGAGCTTCCCCTCAATTTATATACAAAGCCCTGTCATTGTAGTACATGCATTTTCTTTCTCAGAAGTACAGATGTACTACATCACTAATTAACCCTCAAAAACAAAATTGATAACTTAATTTATGTATATATTTATTTATTTTGAATAAATATTGAATAGGGTAGTTCTAGTTGGACCTCCAAATTTACTATTTAGATATCTCATACTTAGTACACCTCTAATTTACTTTTTAGAATACTTGAAAAACTAAGTAGACCTCTTTATTTTTACCAAAATGTCATTGAATATGAGATACAATAATCTATTATTCTACTTTTTATCTCTATCTTCAACCACGAGAAAAAAATGAATCAAAATCACATAACATTACTTTCTTATGAGTAGGTCTCTCTTCCACCAAAATTAATCAGATGGTTGGTTCTCGATCTTGATATGCTGTTGGAACCCCTTTGAATTTACTAAAAGAATGATTTTAAGGGTATTGGGTTGGATGTTATATTTGATTGGAGGAGATAAGAAGAGTATTTACTTATTTATTCAATTCATTTTTCTCTCTTTGTCCTTATTTGTCTTTTCATATAAGTTGACAAAGTCAACTAATAATTGAAAAAAAATATAGGTCCAAATATCAAATTTAGAGGTCCAACTAGAACCACCCTGAATATGAGCATCTTATGGGACATTTATAAAAAAGAAGGCTTCTCTTTCCCTTTGAGAGAAAACCCTAACTTGGCGGCACCCAAGTGCTAACCTCTCGTCCGGTGGTGGCCCTGACAGCTCGGCTGGCCTTGGCCTCGCCGATGTCATGTGGTTTTGCTGCCGGACGGGGAATGAATAGGTTGTTCATGGAGTCCTTGGATTGGGTTGTTCAAGTTTTTGGCAGGTGCAATTTGGTTTTCGTGTTTCCGGTAGGTAATCTCTAGGAGGCGGTGGATCTTGTGTCGGTAGAGGCTTGAATCGACGACGCGATTCGCATTCAGTGGAGGAGTCGATCGAGGACGGTGAAATCGAGACTGGTTCATGGTGATGCAGCTTGTGGCAGCCTGGTCTCATCATGTTTTTCGTGTTGCGGTGGGGTTCATCGGGTTGTGGTTGTGGCAGACTGTGGCGGACTCAGGGCGACGGGGACATGATGGAGCCGGCACCAGGGAGGAGTTGCGCTAGAAGTGTAGTGGTCTGGAGGTGATGGCTGGAGCCACGCCAAGCCAAGCCTGCTGGGTCTTCTTCTTGGGTTACTTGGACTACAGTATTTTGGGCTAGGGTTTTTGCCTTGGGCCCATCTTTATGTTTTTAGTTAGTCTAATTACAATAATTCCTTGTTTTAGGAAGCTAAGCGTTTGTGCGCACTCTATGTTTCTCTAGCGCATCTGGAATAGTACCAAAAGAGGATATCCGCTATATCTACGTTCATGAATGTCTAATAGGTAGGTCTATTTCTATGTACTACTGTGGGTACTAGTACTACGTACTACTATCTTCTTGTCTGCTTGTAGAATGACAGCGGAAATGTATATAACGGCCTATTCTGGTTTTAGATGAATATATTGTCAACCGCTCTTTGAGTTTGGGTTTGATTCAAAAAAAAAAAAAATGGGACATTTATAATGTTAGTCCCTATATTAATTTTTGTTAGTTTATTCCATTTTTTCTTTATTCATTTACATTTGTGCATGTGTATTAAGTTTTTTGGAGCAAATATACATAAAGGAGATAATAATGGAGGAAAGATGTGCAAATAAGGAAAAACTTGAAGTCCTAGCCCAAGTAGGAAACCTTGATGGACTGAGGAGCCCAATCCATGGAGATGACAAGGGCTGTCAATTCCGACACGACCCGATAACATGACTCGAAACCCGCACAAAATAAAGCAGGTTGAACCCTCATGATTAAAAAGCGGGTCAGTCGTGGGTCAACCCGCCATGACCCATTTAATAAATGGGTCGGCCATGTATCAACCCGCCAACACGAAATGAACCCGTATAACCCGATTATGCTATACTTCATCTTGAAATTTTAGACTTTGGGAGTATTTGATCATAGGATTAGACAATTTGAAATATTTTGCTTTATAATTATTGGATTTAATTATTTATGAATTATATATAATTATTTATTTTCTTCGTCTTGTGGAGTTTTTAGTGAATTTAATCAATTTATGCCTTTTTTTAATTAAATGGGTCGCATTGTTAACTCTTAAATGAGTCATTTTGTCAAACACGACACAACCTATTTATTAAATGGGTTAAATGGGTTGGAAACTGGTAACTCGTTTAATAAATAGGTTGGGTTTGATTTTAAATTTTTGACACGATTATTAAATGGGTTGGGTTTGGGTTTGTATCTTGCGACATGACAAATAGTTTGACCCAACACGAACCCAACCCGACACGACCCATTGACAGCCCTAGAGATGACACAGCAAATTACGGAGATATTCACATTTATCGCATTAATGACGTGACAATCTTTTATTGGAAAGATGATGTGGAGAATCCTAAATCGAATAGAGAATCAAGAAGTTGACTTTCTCTACAATTCAAGGAATTTAATCATAAAAGGAAGCGTAAAAGTTTGAAATAGTCCCTGTGATTTGGAGTGATACTCAATGTTAACTTTGTAGTTTCAAAATGTTTAATTTTACCCTTGTGATTTGCGAAATTGATCAAAGTTGGTCCAAAAGCTAATTTTGCAAAAACTATGTCTTGTGCAAGTCATGTGTAAGGATAAGTTTGTCATCTCAATAAAAAAAATAAAACGAAAACAAAATATATTATAAATTTGATAGGAAATGAAATTAAAAGTAAATAAAAACTAAACTTCCACAACCTCCTATTTTTTTAGTTTCATTTTTCAAATACTATTTAATTTAATTTATTTTACTATTTTAAATTGAAATGACAAATTTATCCTCGCACGTGAGGGGTTTTTGTCAAAAATAGCATTTGGACCAATATTAATTAGTTTCGCAAATCACATGGGTAAAATTAAATATTTTTGAACCACAAGGTTAATTTTGAGCATCACTCAAAACTACAAGGACTATTTATAACTTTTACGCAAAAAGCAACGAAAGAGGACTCAAGGAGCAATATAAAATGGATGTGCAAATCTTAAAAAACTCTCTCTCTCTCTCTCTCTCTCTCTCTCTCTCTCTCTCTCTCTCTCTCTCTCTTCTCCCTCCCACGACTTCTTCTCCCTTTTTTTAGTTTATTTTATTTTATTTTTCTATCCATGAATAACTAACTATTTAGTAGTTAGGGGTTGTCGAATCTCCAAATCATGATTGTAAACTTGTTATGACTTTCAATTAGTTTTGTTTATCAATTGGATGAGAACCTAATTTCTATTTCTACACCGATGAGTTCTTTGCATGTTCTCTTTGGTGCGCAACTTAGATGGCATGTTTAGGTGTTGGATCATAATTCATATACATATTTGTACTTTAAAACATGGAAATTACTTGTTCTAAAGTCCAATTTAATGTTGACTAATCTAATTCCATGTTTTGTAGAAAATCGTGACAAGAGGAGAAAAAAGTGAAATTCAGGCAAATTTTCCATGCACCACCACTTTTGGTGGCACACCACCACTCACGGTGGTGCCATGTATTTTCCTGCCATATTCATGGAGGGGCAAGGAGGATGAGTACCATAGCATCTATTCCATTACATCCATTCACCATAATTTTATCTTAATCAAATTCCAAATATTTTAGTTCCAATTCAACAAAACACTTCATATTACCCAAAAGTCCACCACCATCATCACTTCAATATCTATCATGTTTTAGGCTTAATCACCATCCCTCACTCATCATTTCCTACTCTAACCTACACCATCACTCCCATACTTTTTTCCCTTGTTTTTGGGATCTATTACCACTCTCATACTCCACCTCTTTGCTTAATTCAAAAACCTAATTGCTATCTTGACTTTTCAACACCATTTTCATATCTCTCTCCAGCTATTTAAGCACTCATTCTTTACAAGAAAGAGACATCATCCTTACCACCCCATTGCATCTTCTTTCTCTCTATCTCCACCACAAAACCTCCATCTCCACCACCCAAAATTTAAACCCATACTATCCATACTACTCTATCTCCTTCTTCACGACTACCCTTTCTTATCCTCTACCTCCATTAACACCACCACTACTACATCATTTCTCCACTCTCTTTTCTATCATCATTTCTTCCATCTACTCCACCTATTCACACAATACATAATACAAGAAGGAGAGGGAATCACCATCACTACCAAGACACGAGCTTGGGGACACACCACTAAGCCAACTCTATCATTTTTACTCTAGATTATATTTTGATGTTTAATTTGATTATGAAGCTAATATATGTAATTATGTGTGAGTAGTACTTTGTTGGGGCTAGGGTTGAAAGCCTTAGCTAATCTTGTATGAATTGATATTTTAATTTACATTTGAAGTTATTTGTGATTTTCATCTTCATATGCTAATTCAAGAAGTGAATGCATTCATTCAAACTTAACTACTTTGAATGTGTTGTGTTTGTCATCTCATGAAAAAAAATTTTAGGGAGTAGTTAACCTTGAGCATTGATAGCATGACAACATTCTCTATGTGCATATGAAGGTTGTGAGTTAAAATCACCTAGATCGAGGATTGATTTGCTTGCTTGATTATCTAAACTCAAAGCTTTATGCATCTACGAACAATGAATTGAGACTTAACCGGTAATATGATTTGTTCTTAGGTAGTTAATTCTAGACTTATCCAGTTAGAATTGATAACATGAAAGAAGTTTAAGCCTTTGTAGTCTTATCTAGATGCAAAGAGGGTAATTGAGAAATTAGAATAGCATCACTTGTATTTGAACTTCAATACTTGTAAGGGAGGTTAGTGGTAGACAATTCAACCCCTAACTTCATCTATTATTTTACTAGTTTAGTTTAGAGTAGTTTAATTTACATTTGAGCGTTTATTCTAATTTGGTTCACCACTCTATCTAACAAAAAATTTCACTACTACCACAATGCACATACTCACCATGAGCCTAGGTTTCCTTGTGAATTTAGGTTTGTGATTGTACATTTGTATAACTTGTCAATACTTGTAAGGGAGGTTAGTGGTAGACAATCCAACCCCTAACTTCATCCATTATTTTACTAGTTTAGTTTAGAGTAGTTTAATTTACATTTGAGCATTTATTCTAATTTGGTTCACCACTCTATCCAACAAACAATTTCACTACCACCACAATGCACATGCTCACCATGAGCCTAGATTTCCTTGTGAATTTAGGTTTGTGATTGTACATTTGCATATTCTACCTCTCCTTAGGTTAAAACCCTAGCTAGTGAAAGGAATCCAATCCTCGTGGGTTCGACAACCTTTCTTAAATCTCTAAACTATTACTTGTTCCTCTTATACTTGAGGGTGACTATTTGGCTAACATTAGGGTTCTATTGCTAAGAATGATCATTGCCTATGACTGTTACGAGGGTTTCATTGAAAGTTCTAGAGTAGTAAATTGTCTATAAGGCAAGTGATTAGGTTCCTAGGTCAATTGAGATGCGTCGTACTTAAGATGTCTTGTAATGTCTCGTTTTCTATTGTGTAGTGATTTCTTTGTGTTAAATTTAGAGCGTCAACCTAGTTTGCATTTTAACAAATAGGTTAGGTGTAGAACATCTCTCACCTACCATACAAGTAAGGAAAAACAATAGGTTAATTCAAGCGTTGGGTTAACTTGAGCATCTTCATTCATAGATAAATGTAATTAGGTTGAACATGATTAGTTTGCAAGATTGATTGGTGGTGGATGCAAATCCCCCTAACTTGTTTTCTCTTTGATTTTAAAAATATTTTTTATTATTTTTGAAGTCATTTACCCTTTCGTCTTCATTTAATTATTTCGCGTACCAAGTCTTCTTCAAAAATTGTCAAACTTTGTCAATAGTTAGTTTGTTGTGTCTAGAGTCTGTCTGTAAATTTTTGTGACATTTAGTATAATTTAGAGACGTCTACCAGTCAGATCTTTCTAACTAAATAGTTTAGGTTTTATTTTGTTTTGAGTCTTAGATTAGTGATTAGACCACAATATCTTGCGGGAATGATCCCTACTTGCCTATACTACTTTTAACATTCTTGTAGGGTTAAGTTATAGGCATTTTTGTGCATCTATTTAGGTGGATAGAAATAGTTTATCAAATATAATAGAGATTTCATTAATATAGAGATAAGACCAGAATGACCATTACATATCATTCCGCTACCATACACAAATAGACAAGAAGTTGTGGTGAAGAAACACCACGGTGATACATAAGATATGACCATTCATTCGACGTGTCATGCTCACTTATTCAAAGTAAGTCTATTCAACTATGATCTGACAAGCATAGTAATAGGCTAAGTTTAAACAGAAAACTAAACTGAAAAATTGGGTACAAACACCCAATGACCCTTATGGACCCAAGAAAGACTAGGCCTAAAAGCTAATCTCAAAGCTAGCAGCCCTAGAAGCCGATCAAGGACCCATGTTGACCCATCTGCAAGCAGCGTCACTGCCCCTTTCTCCACCTAGAATTAGGCTCGGATTTGAGCCCAAAAACTTGCCAACCCCCCTGATTTGGACATTGAGGACTTGGGCACACAGAGACAACTGTGGACCACCATCAGCTTCGGCATCAGCTGCAACTTCGACAATGTCGCTAACACCGACTCAAGCCTCGGCAGACTGACACTCAGCTAAGTCCCCTTAAACTCCCTCGTATTTTGGATCAAGCTCGAGGCTCTTGCTGTAA
The DNA here is from genome assembly GCF_002994745.2 of Rosa chinensis. NCBI lineage: Eukaryota > Viridiplantae > Streptophyta > Magnoliopsida > Rosales > Rosaceae > Rosa > Rosa chinensis. The sequence continues at coordinate 23,689,141 of NC_037089.1, read as the reverse complement.
GCTGAAGCAGCGTCTTCGAAGTCTCCCTAGCTTTGTTGGGCGACGCCTAGGCAATTGTAGCATCAACCCGACGGGTGGCTGATGCGAGATTGATGACCCCAGTGCAGAGGGCATTGGTGACTCCCTTTGTTTTGGTTGTGGCTATAAGATTTGTGTCGTGCAAATTTTGAAGAGTTGACTTTTGCTATGCTAGGGTTTTCTCCCTAGCCAAAAAACTGATCAAGATCTACGCAGCGATAGCGGAGGAGGGAGTAGCAACAACTCTTGCCCTGTTGGAGGACGCCATGGTGAGCCTGGTTGGGGGCAGAGATGTGATCCATGACCCATTTTTTTACTTGTGTGACCGATTGCTTACCAAGAAATCAGTGGTCGTTCTGTCATTCTAGGTGGTGATCTTTGGGGTATGGCAGCCGAAAGAGAGGGTTCTGATCCATGAAGAGGAGGGAGGGATCTTTGTGTTCCAATTCAAGGAGCAAGAGTTGAAGCACTGCATCCTTCACGATAGACCGTGGTTCCACACCAACTCGATGCTCTTACTGGCGGATTATGAGATGTTGGTAGACTGTCGGAGGTTTCGTTGCACTTCCTTGAAGTATGGGTAGCGGTGAAGGGGCCTACGTGTTGCCATGAGCAACGAACGAGCTCTAAACCTAATTGATAGCGTGCTGGAGAATTTTGTTAGGGTTGATTCGGCGACACTGCAGAGGAAGGATTCAGTTCAACGAATCTGGCTGATCCACAATATGTGTCGGTCGATCTAGGCTCGATGGTTATTCTGTTTCTCTCCGAAACTTTCGGTGGAGTTAGAGTTCCAGTATGATAAATGTCATGGCATCTGCATACATAAATCATTAGATAAATAATTCTCATACATATTCATATATGATAGATTAAAGTTGAGAAACTATCAGATAAAAAATAAAAATAAAAAGTTGAGTAACTATTATTAGAAAACTGTAGAAAACTAGACACAAACTTGTGGAAGATTTTCTTGTATATTGCTTCACGAAGAAAAACAGAATACATGCTTACACTATATAGAAAACGTTGAGTGAAGAAACATATATACTATCATCACTCTTAAAACACTCAAAGAAGGCTTAATCTTAATTTAAGGAACAAGCCATCCATAATTATGTTAACAACTCTATTAACTGACAAGAGAAAACCTAGATAAGGTATTAACAGTAAAATGTAAGGAGGTAATGTGCTACTAAACTCTGAAGTCAGTAAAGTGATGCTGCCAATAAAAAGTCACCACTCGGCTGTTGCACTGGTCCTTTTGTTTTTTGGACGGTGGGTGTTGAGCTGGTCCTACATTCCATTGGCATATCGTACATATTCACTCTAATGAAATGAGGTTCGTTGAATAACATCTTCCCGTTGTGTTGAGGTTTTTATAAAAAAAAAGTTACCTCTTGGGCCCCGTCTCCGTAGGTGAATAGAACGTTAATTGGACTGTTGGGTGTGGATGAATTATTACAACACATGCATCTCCCTTCAAAAAAAAAAAAGAGATTTCATCTTTTTCATGTTTTGCAAGGCAGGTTTGTGTCCTCCATAAATACCTCAAAAACACAAGCTGAATCAATCAATCAGCAAAGAAAGCATAGAAGTGAAGAAGAGGGAGTTTGAAAGATGGAAGTTAAGAAAATGCTAGGGCTCCTCTTAGGGATCTTCTTCCTCGATGGGCTGTTCCTCCTCTCTGCGGCTTCTAACGTCCACCACTACAGCTTTATAGTAAGGATCAACTACGTTCTGCCCATATATGGATCATATATGACTATTTGCATTATACCTTGAAACTGACTCTCAAGATTATTGCAGCTGAAGGAGACGAACTTTACAAGACTATGTTTCGAAAAGCCGATGCTCACTGTAAATGAGCAGTTCCCAGGACCAACTATTCATGTTCGCAAAGGAGATACTGCTTTTGTTAATGTTCACAATGATGGCAAATATGGTATCACCATTCACTGGTAATCTCTCTCTCTCTCTCTCATTCATAGTCGATCATGGTTGAAGGTTGAAGGTATTACCATTTACTGGCAAATAATATCACTGTTCTCAGTTTTGTTACTCTTCTTCATCACTAGGACAAAAGAGTTGGAAAATTGAATTAAGTTTTAACTTTTATAGGCATGGAGTGAAGCAACCAAATAATCCATGGTCAGATGGTCCAGAAAACATCACTCAGTGCCCGATTCAGCCTGGAAAAAACTTCACTTATGAGGTCATATTTTCAGATGAAGAAGGCACCCTATGGTGGCATGCGCATAGTGACTGGTCACGTGCTACAGTCCATGGTCACATCGTTATCTTACCTGAGATAGGAAAGACTTATCCATTTCCCGAACCTTACGCTGAGCAAACAATTTTTCTTGGTACATACATATATTTGATCTATAATTTAACCTCTGTGTCTTTTGGAAGAAATCTAGCTAGATAGTTATGCTTACTTGTCACCAATAATAATTCACATCTAGTATTCGGATCTCCTCTTATTAATATATGGTATTGGCAGCATCGTGGTTCAATACTGATGTGAAGGAACTAATTGATAACGCCACACTAATTGGAGGTGACCCAGACCCATCGGATGGATTCACCATCAACGGCTGGCCAGGAGCTTTATACAATTGCTCCAATGGTATCTAAATCTATACGAAATTATGCCAATAAATTTCTGCAAAGACTTTCGTACAAAAGTTTACTTTCTTCAGTTACGTGTTGCAGAAACCATATCCACTTTTGGAGTTGAATACGGCAAGACCTATCTTTTTCGTCTAGTGAACGGTGTGATGAACGAAGAAATGTTCTTTGGAATTGCCGGACACAACTTCACCGTGGTAGCTCAAGACGCAGCATACATCAAGCCCATAGTAACAAGCTACATAATGATTACTCCCGGCCAAACCATGGACATTCTACTAACAGCAGACCAGTCTCCAAGTTCCTACTACATTGCAGCCAGCCCATTCTTTGACTCAAACGCTCCATTCGACAATACCACCACCACAGCTATTCTCCAGTACACAAACGCAACCGCCCCATCGTCTATTCCTTTTCCTTCACTTCCCTCGACGACCGACAAAGAATCTGCAGATAACTTCACAAGCAAGATAAAGGCTTTGGCAAGCGAGGAACATCCGATTAGTGTGCCTCAAAATATTACCAAAAGAATCTTCATCACAGTTTCCGTGAATCAGCTACCTTGTGATCTTGTTAATGGCACTTGTGGGGGTCCTAATGGTAATAGGCTGGCTGCTAGCTTGAACAATATCAGTTTCTCTACCCCCACTACTGATATACTGCAACAATACTACAGGTAATAGTAACTTATATGCATTGGCTACATTTTTTACAGTTTTACTTCAAGCACCGACAACATATAGTAAGAAAATTATGGATTATTAACTTTTGGTAATTGCGCAGCATGTTGAATGATACTAGCTTTGACACCGATTTTCCTAGTCAACCAGCTGTGTTATTCAACTTCACAGGGGATGATGCAGACGATTATATACTGCCAGAAGTAGGGACGAAGGCGAAATTGGTTGAGTACGGGGCATCGGTTGAAATTGTGTACCAAGGGACTAATATTGGGAATGCAGAAAACCATCCGATGCATTTGCATGGTTATAGCTTCTATGTCGTCGGCTCAGCTTATGGCAATTGGAATGAGACCACTTCTCCAGACACTTACAACTTGATAGATCCACCGGAAGTCAACACCATCGGAGTTCCTAAGAATGGATGGACTTCCATTCGATTCGTTGCTAACAATCCTGGTAAGTATAACCAGCTCCATCTCATATTGGATTTATTGCTATGGTCTAGAGTGAGGTTTTAGGACTCTGATTATGGGTAAGCAATGTACTGTTTGAACTACATGATGATGGGTACGTACCAAGCCACTGCACTGAGACCACATAGGTTTTAGCATGTCTGGGTAAAAATGTGTGAATTAATTCATCAAATGAACTACTGTGACAATAAGGATGTGTGCAAAGTTCATTGTTGATCTTAATTGATTGATATTTCAGAAGCTCGAACCGATATTTGTGTGTACTTATTATTACTGCATACACGAAATGCTAACTGATTGAAGAAAATTTTTCATATATATGTTTCAGGAGTGTGGTTTATGCATTGTCATTTGGAACGTCATGCTAGTTGGGGCATGAACACAGTACTTATTGTGAAGAATGGACCCACCAATGATACCAAGATCCGACGACCCCCTGCAAACTTGCCAATCTGTGCCTAGTGTTTGCAGAATATTTGGTTGGAGTGTTATTTGTGTGTGTTTTTTAATTATGAGAAAGTGAGTGTAAGCTAATGAATTACCAGAAATAATTCATGGGAATTGCCCAATTGGGAACCTATATATTGAATGGTGGAAGAAAAACCTACTGTTCTTTTCGGTCAAAGACGCTAAATATCACCATATTAGTAGAAATTAATCAGGTATCTCTTATCTATCTTCAGACTTTCTTATTTCTGCCTTGAGGGTGATGTTCTACCGAAACATTAGGTCGCGCACTCATATAGTCAAACTATTTCCTCCACTTTTTATTTTATTTTTTATTTCATATGTCAAACGTTTTATTAAAGTTCCACCGAAAGACCTCGAAATTGCGTGGAGTTTTATCTTTATACATTAAAAAAGATCAATGGTCTTTTTTTTTTTTTTCCCGACGTGAGACAAGTATTTTAAACCACGTTTTCTGAAAAATTTGTGGCTTTTTCCACTCTAGTCTCCTTGCTCGCCAAGTTGCCAGGACTCAGTAATAAAGTTGGCTTACATGCTTGGTGTTACAGGGAACCAGGAGAAAAAAAGGAAGCCCATCAATGCCAACATCATAACCTTAAGGAAGCATCTACATGCATATATTGTTAGAATTAAGTGGACTTAACATTATCTAAAAGCATTAAGTAAATAGAACAATTGATCTAGCTAAATAAATAACAAGAAATATGTGATTATAACTCTAATACCAGTCACCTATCGAGATGTATATCTCTTGATAAGAGTAGGACTCTCATTGTTAATAACCTGATTAACATGAAGTGTTGTGATAAGTTTAAGTCTCCTAAACTGATAAACATGAAGTAAAACGAGGACTCCTTATGGGATGAGTTCGAGGATAAGTTTTGGCCAATATACAAGGAGGAGAAAGTCCCTATGTTCAACACTGCTCTTTGCATACATTCTCAGCCCCATTCTGAAGCATCTGGTGTTGAAGCATAGAAGACTTTCTTCCATTTGTGCAGCTGCTCATTCCTGATCTCAGAAGATGTCTGCCTCGATGAATGCTCTTGGACAAGCTGTGGCTGCAGGGATTGAAAGTGTCAATCCAGGTGATTACTCCTACCGGGACTAGGAAAGCTACTAGTGTGCTGCATAATTGTTTGTTCTTGTATAGGTTGTGTGTTATGTGATTTGTGATATGATCTTGTGCGCATCATGTATTCTTACAAATGGTATCAGAGCTTAGGAATTTCATAAACACATATCATGCATTTTTGCTTTGTTTTAGAAAACCATATTGTGAAAATTATTTTCTGGAAATAAAATATATTTTCTGTTATAGTAAAAGCAGGCCTTAAATGGTGTTTAACCCGTTTTTAGTATTAATCCAATTCATTAAGTAAACAGGCCCAAACCCGAGTCCAAAATTAAAATAGTTTAAAAAGGATATTACCGTTAGAACATAACGGTCACTTATTTTTTGGGATCGGATTGAGTAGGGCTTTCTGAGATTGAATTCTCAGTTCTGAGGATTCAAGACCCTCGTTTAGAAATTTTTGGATTGACAGAAGGGTTAAAGTTGTTGCTTGTTCTTAATTTTGCTTCTGCTAAAAATAATTGTTGCAGCGCTGTAGCAGAGGCCAAGGTATGTTCTCTGAGAAATCAGAACTTGCGTTTCAATTTCTGCATTATGGAAAGGGTTGTCATATGGATTACTGTTTAGCATATGGAAAGGGTTGTCATATTGCATATAAATATCATATGTGGAATGTGGATTGAATCTGCGATTGTTGATAAATGTATGGATGTGATGTTTCTGATGCACAAATATGTCTATGCTTGATATCCTTGATAATCTTGTCTTCAGTTGAATATGATTTTAAAACTAACAAGAATTCAGTACAAATCTCCCAATATGTAAATTTTGCAATCTTGTTATGTTCTCATATATGCAAAATATAGTTAATAAACTGTGAACAATTAGGCAAAACACATTATTAACTTTTGATTTGTGAATTTCTGGTTACAGTTTGATCATGTTGCACAAAGCAATCCATCATTTTTTCAAAGAAATTCTTAAAGATTAAACAAATTAACACTTGTGTTGCTATTTTTAAAATTACACTTATATTTTGTTCTTCCAAAGAAGATGTTCACTATGTAATCTTGATTATGGTACAGCATCATGTATAAACACAAATACCTATATTGATTTTTTGAAACCTTTCTTATCTAAAGGTATGATTGTTTCAACTAATAACTGGTATATGTAGGATATAGCATGATGATTTAGAACTTTAAGAATGTTAAGTTTTATGCCACAAAGGCATTACTTGATATTACTGCAGTTTATGGGGTTATTGTTTGTGATTGTGTTTCTGTGATGTTGCCTACTTTTGAACTTATGCATGAAACACATAAAATTTAAAATACAGTCTTAACACACAGGAAATGAAATACTGCAGTAACTTACACGTTTTTTTTATTTTCTTTTGTCTAGGACCTCTTGTTGTGACCTTAGGTCAGGTTGAGATGCTTAATGGGTGGAACTATAAGAAGTGGAGAAATCAGGTGGAATTTTATCTGTCCATGCATCAAAACATGGATCTTTGCCTCATAGAGGATCAGCCTTCTGAACTAGATTCTGAAAGTACAAATGAGGATAGTAGGCATTATAAGGAGTGGTATAGCAACAACAGAAAAGCCAAAAATGTGATTAGGTGCACTATGTCAGACACAGTGAAAGGGTCTATAGTGGAGCCCGAGTTAGCCATGGACTTTCTGGAAGAAATTGCAGACAAATATAGAGAGAGTGACAAGGCTGAAGCAGCTAGGTTGTCTAGGAAGTTCAATGAACTGAGTTTCTCTGGGAAGGGCAGTGTGAGGGAGCACATTATGCAGCTAATTGATATTAACTCTAGGCTTAGAGACCTAGACATGGGAGTTAAAGATGAACAGGTGGTGCATGTGGCACTTCATTCTCTGCCAAACACCTACAGCAACCTGAGAACTTCATATAATGCCTTAGAGACCAAATGGAACCTGAACAAGCTAATCTCGATCTGTGTGGATGAGGAGGAAAGAATTAAGAGAGAGGGAGTACCAACCACTACAGTTAATCTGGTTGAGAAACCAAAGTGCAAAAAGCAGAATAAACTTAAGCCTAAGAAGACCACCATCACTAAAATAGCTGGGAAACCTGCAGAAGCTAGAGCTGGAAAAGTCTTTAAGTATAAATGCTATTTCTGTAAAAAGATAGGGCACATGAAGAGGGACTGTAGTGGCTTTAAAGCTTGGATGATCAAGAAGGGTGAGTCATTTCCTAATTTAGTCTTTTCTCTAGAAGTTAATTTCATAAATGTAGATTCACACACTTATTGGTTAGATTCAGGCTCACCTATTCATATTACCACCTCACTGCAGGGTATAACACAGAGGAGGGCACCAATTCGAAAACTTTTATCATCATAGAAAAGGGAAAACTGAAACTCCCCATACAAAAAGTGCCCACATGCAAAAAGGAAGAAAGAAATTCTCAAAGATTTATCCCAGAGGACAATATGCCTAGGGTGCCAATCACAAATGATGGTATATGGCTAAATCTAGACAAAACTCTAGATAAAAGAGAAGTTATTGATCAATGGGTAGATAGCCTCATGATGGCTGTTGCTCTTACCCTTGGAAAATTTGAAGCACCAGATCTTCAAGTATATTTTGAAACTACCCTCACTAGAGTAACCAAGAAATATTACTTGTCTTTCAAAGAAACTCCAAAGGAAGAGACTAGCTAGAAGAAATAAAAAACTCAAAATCACCCTAGGATTTTGCAGTACCTCTGTACGATTAATTCTGTGGAGATCTCTCAAACTTAAGTGAAAAGGCTAAAGAAGCAGCCAAATCAAACATTTATGCTCTCAAAATTTGTGACATGAGATATTTTGAAGAGTATCTAAATGAGTTTCAAGAATATTGACTGTACAATAGGTGAACTAGAAAAAACTGATCTAGTAAACTTATTACACAGGAAACTTCCTGAGCCTTGGAGAACAGCTGTGAAAGAAAGCATAGCTGAAAAACCAATTGAAATATTTTCAGTTGGAGGAATTGCTGACAAAATCAGGCAATTACTAAAAAGCAATGCACAACAAATCTTAGAGCCAAAATGGCCAAGAAACAGCTCAAATGAGTAGAAAACGTCTGTTATGGAATATTAGATATGCCTAGCAACTGGTACATTCATTTGTGAGTTGTGACTACTGCCTATGTCATGAAAAGAATGGACTTCCTATGTTTTGGAAGAGTAAAAAAAAACTTATCACAAAGAATGTTTCGTAGCTGAAGCTAGAAGAAAAACTAAGAATAGCCTTATCAGCCAATTGGTAGAACAAGAATATGAAGAATATTTCTGTGAAAAGAAAGATTCAGAAGGTCTGGAACTAACATCAACTGTTCTTTCATCTCCAAAAGAAGAAAAGAAAGAAGAACAGGTAGATGACAACATAGAACTTGTTGAAATAGGAAACAATCCAGAAAAATGTAAACCATTCATACCACAAGAACAAGCTCAAGAAAATGAGCTTCAACAATCAAAAATCATCTCTACCAGTAGATACAGCAACTACATAGAGATTGGATTAAAATTCCCTTATCATAGAAAATATCTTCTACATGCATTCGTAAATAATGGATCAAGATTTACAGTTGCAAAAAGATTTGTCATTCCAGAAGAACTCTAGAAAGAAGACAATAAAAGAATAGCTACTGATGTTCAATTTGATAGAAGCCACCTAACCATGAAAAAGGTAGCTAGAGATGTTCGCATCACCATTGGTGGAGGAACATTTGTCATCAATGCTCTTTGCCAATCAGAAGGCCAAGGATCAGATTTCTTGTTGGGAAATGATTTCCTTCTGTAACAGAGATTTGTTCAAGTTGAAGAAGCTATGAGCTTCAGAAAAGGAGACAGAATGTTTTGGGCCGATAGACTAACCCAAAAAAAAAGTGTAGTAGGTCCAAACTTTACTACTCAATATCAGATATCACAATGAAATAGTGGTGATCATAAGCCCATAGTTGAACCTATGCTTCAAATTAAGCAACAAAAAGAATTGCTTATCGAAGATTCTTCTTCTTCTGAAGAAGAAGAAGAAGAAGAAACTAGCAAAGGCGAAGAAGCCAGTTTCATCTATGAGCATAATCTCAAGCATTTTCAAAATAAGCTTGAATCACAGAAAATCCCTACTCTTGATAAAATCAAGAAAATGCTCCAACAAAATATAGATGTCGACCCTCAAAAATTTTGGGAAAAATACCCAGTGGTCTGTGAATTAAGATTACATGATATGAATGCCATATGTCATGTCAAAGCTATTCCTCAGTATAAAGAAGAAGATCAAATAGAATTTAGAAAAGATATAGAAGATCTCCTGAACAAGAGATTAATTCGACCGTCTACTAGCCCTCATCATGCTCCAGCTTTCTACGTGAAAAACCATGCAGAAAATGTTAGAGGAAAAGTTAGAATGGTGATTATTGACTACAGAGATGTCAATAAGAAGACCGTTAAAGACTGTTATCAGATAGCTCAAGCAAGAGTCTTGATCAATCAGCTCAAATGAGCTAAAGTCTTATCAAAATTCGATGCAAAGTCGGGTTTTTGGCAAGTCAAGATGCATCCAAATAGTGTTCCTCTCACTGCATTTGGAACATCACAAGGTCATTACGAATGGTTAGTAGTGCCCTTTGGCCTAAAACAAGCCCCTTCAATTTTCCAAAGAAAGATGGATGACATCTTTAAATATGTAGCTGAATTTTGTGTCGTCTATATCGATGACATCCCGGTCTTCTCCAAAAACATAGAAGAACACATGAAACACCTTTACGAGTTTGTTAAGCTGATAATTCGGCATGGGATCATCCTAGGAGAAAAGAAGGTCTTCTTTATCCTAGATGAAGTTAATTTTCTTGGTATAAATATCAAGAATGGAGTAATAAAACTTCAACCCCATATCCTTGAGAAAATTTAGAAATTCCCAGACAAAATTCCTGATGCTAAGAGTCTAGAAAGATTCTAAGGAGTCATCAACTATGGAAGAGATTTTATTCCCAAAATATCAGGGCTAACAGCAGCGTTATCTCCTAAGAAAAGTTCTAAAAGAAAATGGAACTTCACAGAAGATGATGAAAAAATCATGAAGCTAACAAAATCCCTCTGCAAGAATGTCCCTCCTTTACAACAACCAGAAGAGAATGATGAAATCATACTCCAAACTAATGCTAGTGATAATTACTGGTCCGGTGTTGTTTTGGCACAAACGCCTGGAACTAACATTGAAAAGATTTATAAATTTTGTAGTGGCAAGTTCAGCCCTGCAGAACAAAATTATCCTACAAGAGAAAAAGAAATCTTGGCTGTTAAGAAAATGATTTTAAATTCTCTAGTTTTTCTAGGGAAACCCTTTACTGTACGCACCGGTTGTACAAGAGTAAAAAATTTTAAAAATTTTAAACTTAATAAAGCTGCTAAAAGATTAGCAAATTGGCAATTATTTCTTAACCAATATGATTATAATGTTGAATTAATTGCAGGAAACAAGAATTATCTTCGAGATGCCCTAACCAGAGAAATGGTGATGTTAAGTCGGAGAGAAGGTGATGAAGGTCGCAAACCCAGAAACAGAAGAACACAAAAAGAGCCTGAAAATGTTGAGGAACCCAAAGAAAAAATCGTCCAAAGATATTTGCTAAATCCAAAAGGATTAGTCACAACTGATCAATCCCAGGGTAAAGGATTGACTAGCCCGTCTCAAACGGTAGAGAATAAAAGCTCATCAAGACTGTTCAAGGCTGTTGTTTTGCCAAAAAATAAAATAATTCCATCTAGAGTTATAAATGTTTTCAATTATGAATAAAAACAATTTGATGAACCTATGTTCAGAATTAGCAGAAGATTAGCATATCACCAGAAAGCTCTTTTAGATAACATTTTATATGCTTTTTAGGAAAGAAACAGTAGTCTCATGTTCCCAGCTCTTGTTTGCCCTAGCTGAAGAACTCCATGAAATGCCAGACCATAGTTTGAAGAAGTTTATGAAAACACATAGCAGAGTGCTGTCCATAATGAAAAAATTCAGTATCTTAAATATTCTGAAAGTGCTTGTGATGACCTGGATTTTCGTTATTTAATTTTGGTAATTAATAATGGACCAATTGTACGAATAATTGTTATTGTGCTCTATTTGTAAGTTGTATGTGAAGTGGAATGGTTTTCGTGCGTATAATTATTCAATTTCACAGTTTAGGGGGTCGTGCGAAGTTTTCCTTTTATACGTTAGGATTCTCGGAAAACTTCCTTCACAAAAGTTGTAGAGCGCGTCGATACGAGTTCGTGGACATGTAGAACGCATCAATCGGAGTTCGTATGAAGAAGTTATGGTCATTGGACAAAGTTTCCATTTTTGTATAAATAGGGAATTTCCGAAAAATCTTTCATAATTCCATTTTCCTTTTCCGGAAATTTCTCTTTTCTCTCTCTTCTCTCTCGGATGCACCTTCAGAATCGAAATTATCCAGCTGACCCGACCCGAACCAGGCCTACCCAACCAGGCTTTTCCGGCTGTCTCCGGCGGTGAAACTCTCCAGATCAGATCGCCTTCTTGCTCCGGTCGTCCCTCTGGCATCCTCTAGTGGTGATTCTCACCCCCGGCGGCGCTAGAAGGCGGAAAAAATTTGTATATTACGACCAGATAGGTTCTCCGATCTCCGACGTCGGCGAAGCTTCAAACCAGGCTTGGGAAGCTCGCAGCAGCCTCCTGGATCGATCTGTGGTGGTTGTCTGGATCGATTCAAGTGAAACTTGGTTCAACTCGGGTTGAACAGTAATCCACGGCTTGCGAGGTAGTTTTCGACCCTTTACGCTTAGTTTCTGACTTCGTGCTAGTTATGAAAATGGATAAGCATGCTGAGATGAACATCTTTGATGTTGGAAGTTTTGTGAAATATTGAGTTTTCGCTGGCGGAGATGCGCCACCACCTGTGGCTGCATTCCGGCCATATTAGGAACTATTTCTAGTATTATACATCTTCTACTTGTCGATACAAGCGTTTCGATATATAATATGCAATTTTTGGAGTTCATATGAATTTGTTATGATTTTCACAGTTTCATACCGGTTGATTTATTCAATCCGTGAGGATCCAATCGTCCGATCAACTTGTGGTTTGGACATATCGATCGTGGAAGTATTCCGGAGACTTTGGGAGGTCTCGGATATGGTTTCGCCTCGATTGGGGCCACTTTGGGGATTTTAGTTCAAAACAGGGGTTTCGGACTTAAATCGTTTATGAATTGTTACTAAGTTGAAACCATATGTGATTAGGTACTCAACGAAGTATTTTTGGACGGTTATTTTGTGGATTGGCTGCTTTGTTCTATATTGAAGATGCAGCGGGAGTTTTGAGGTGAGTAATCTCACAAGGTTCATTTACGAACGAAATACCCATATCATTTTGAGAGTTATTTATTAACTGCAACCTATAGTTGGTATTAGTAGGCATTCATGAGCGAATGACTGTGTATTTATATATTTACATGAAATATATATGTTTTAGTGGATTCGTGTTATGGCTTTTCGGAAAACAAATGATTGTGGAATTGTTGATTCGATTTGTTTTGAAAAGCATTAAGATTTGTGTATGAAAACAATATGCAAGATTATTCTCATTTATTCTTTTGTGTTATGGCTTTTCGGAAAACAATTATTATGGAAATGTTGATTTCGATTGTTTTGAAAAGCATTGAGATTTGTGTAACATTTTGAGTCATGTGCAACCTCTTTAATGTTTTATTCCAAGGGACTAAAAAGTTCGAGGAATGAAGGTCTATGATCTTGGGCAGAATATCAGGTAATCACGTCTTTGGCCGAATGAGTGGTTACGAATTCAGTTAAAGCTCTAGTATGTCTGCCACATTTGTGATTCATGGGGTAATGGGGCAAGGTTATATCTAACTCATGAGATTACGTGTTTTTATGGAACAAGGTGTGAGTTACTTCCTTATTAACGGTTTTTAAGGGGACAAGGTGCAAGTTGTTTTCCTTATTAACAATTTGATAGAAATCAAGGAGTGAGTTGCTTTCTATGGTACGATTGATAGAGTTCAATGTGTGAGTTGTTTTCTATGTTACATTTGATAGAAATCAAGGAGTGAGTTACTTTCTATGTTACGTTTTCATAGAAACCAAAGAGTGAGTTGTTTTCTATGTTGCGTGTTTTTAAGGAATCAAATTAGTGAGTTGTTTTCCTTATTTCCATGTGAGTTATGTTGATTGTTTTGAGTTACTTACACGGGCTTGCAAAAGCTTACCAGGTTTATTGTGTGGCAACCTGGTGCACCATTCAAACGCTGTAGGGGTTAATCTTGCAGGTCTGGATAATTGTGGCTGAAGTTGGGGTAGCATACTTGCAGCTAAACGGTAGGAAGCCAATTTTGTGACTTTACCGTTATTTTGGACTTCCATTGTAGTAAGCTCTGAGGAGCATTTATGTTTTATTTTGTTGTTGACAATTTAATTCGTAAGCTTATGTAATATATGACTCTGTGGAGTGGGTCAATATTGACATAGTGGGTTCAGGGCATCAATATGTATGTAGTTTAAATGGAAAAGTTTCCAAGTATTCGATATTGATGACTGAACGATCACGCATATATAATTATGGGATTGTATATCGATTTTTATCTATGTTAAAAAATCAGGGGCACGACAGTGCTAAAGTTCCTGTTTTAGCACTAAAAGAATCAGATTGGTTCTACTTCCATAACCTTATTGGAAGTCATAATTCTGACTCATGTCTTCCTCCAACTCTCTTCATTGTCCCTGGACCTTATGTTGGAAGATACGAAGTCAATGTTCTGAGTGAACATCCTCAAGAATGCAAGCTTTGGCTTGTTGAAAATTGTTTTGTCCATAACCTCTGGACTAAAACCAATGATGATCTCAAGGGACTACCACCCATTATAGTCAACATAGTCAAGAATGTTAGAAAAAATGACTACATCCTTAGATTAAAGTTCAGATCCACTCCACCAGAGTGGTTTCAGAAAAAAAATGGCGAGGCTGACTATATTTCTCCATACCATTATGTGAGAAGGAAAATTTCTTTCACCCTGCATGTGTTGGATACAATGGCCAACCAAATTCTAGTATTCCCTGGATGAAGGCCATGTCTCTGGAATATATTAAAAAGATCATCGAAGAAGATACAGAAAATAAATTCCTAGCAACAAGAGAAAAAATTATTGCTACTGCATATGACCATCCTGAGGTTATTAGCAGTGACCTTTTTCTTTCTCTCAAAGAAAAGAAATAGATTCCACGTTAGCCTGCTTTCAATGGATTGAAAAAGATAACCACTACAGGATGTATGAAGATACATACGTAGAAGAGAACAGAACAAAAGCCAAGATGGATAACAACTTTTTTGTCCTATGCAATAATTTAGAAACAGATGAAAACATGTGAAGTAGCAGGTGTAGAAAACACCGAAAGCAACTTTGAACTTCTCCTAAAAGATGCTTTTGCTTTTCAAAAAAGAAGAAGGTGAAAAACATTTCACCTAAAGGAATCTGTTTTTCGTCAATCGACCTCAATCATCCGGAGCACTCACGAGAGCAGAAAATAATGGAGTTGTTCTGTACATTTTAGTGTTTTGAATTCCAGTTTGAGTTCCGCTCTCTATATAAGGAGCTTTAGGTTCTGTTTGTAAGGCATAAGAAAATTGAGCAGAATCATTTTCTCTCAAGGAGTAAGAAAGTCATAGTAGCAGTGTGTTATAGTAGCAAGGTGTTCAATCCTCCTTGTAAGAGTTTGTTTGATGCAGTGTGCTTTTATTCCAAGTAAGTACTTGTAATCAGTTATGAGTAACTAAACAACATTTAGCTGTTTACCTAAGAGTGAGGCTCTGGGTTCTGTATCTGTATTTATGTTTGAATAAATAAATTCAGTTTGTGCCCAATACACTACTGCATGAATTTTGTTTACTTGTTTAACAGTAGCAGTCGTCATGTTCCCTACTTTTAAAAATTGAACCTATATCATACTAAGACAGTAGTGAATCCGCCCTGTCAGTAGCCGTTTAGATAAGAGGTCGCTAGGTGAAATTGTGGCATGCCGAAGGCTAGTTCTTAGGCTAATACTGTGTCAAGTTGTTTTAAGAAGGAAATGTTGGCTGATATTGTGTAAAACTGTAAAAGAGTAAAATGGAGTAGATTGTATCCTTAATTGTACAAGAAAAAAGGTTGTGGACTTGGTTGTTACAGGGAATGTTCTCTGGTAGTGCTTTGTCATTGTCTAAAATGATATCAGATATTCGCCGAAAGGTTATTAACTACTGCTGTAGACAATTATAGCTTTTGTATTTGCTGGGAATATATTACTACCAATTGAAGTTCTAATACTGTTATCCTTCGTTTCTACAACCGATTCTCATATATAAGTGAACCAGTTAGACGACACCAGCAACTTCAAAAGCGACTTCTCCGCCCATAAAACCAAAGATAAAAGATAGGGGCTTTTACATTGTTACCCAGCCATAGTATAGGGAACATCGTAGCCATGACATCAAAATGATCACCAATCAAGCAAACAATTTTTTTTAGCATTTTCTTACCAACCAACTGCCACGTCGAATACACCGACTTTGGTGGATAATATACTAACTTGCAAAAATGAACCATTTTGTTCCAGTAAACATTGTCTATTTGTTATACAAACACATAGAGAAGTCGGACTGTAACTATAGTTCCAGAAATAAGTTAATCATGACCATATCTTAGGATTATAAAAATACAGTAAACCTGTTTCCACGAGTTCTGTATGCATAACCAAATTAGAATGTATATCTGGTTTCATACCTTAAATCTTAATTACAGTAAAGGCTTAGCACTAAATAAGAATTTGATGAAACAAATTAATTTTCATTTCATGAAACAGCTGATACAACAGTAATGTAGCTTCGGTGAGAAAGACTGAACTTACGATGTTGGTGATTAAAATAGGATTTTCCAATGACAGCAGCACTCTGGTAGGAATTGAGCTTTTGAACTATATCTATTCTTAACCTTTTCTATATATGCTACAAAATAATTGGAGCACCTCAACACCCAATGACATGGGAACACTGATCTAGGGGGCTATAACAATAATAACAAGGTAGGCTTAAAATGATAAAGGGTTGAAAAGGACTTGGGAGGGACTTCAATGGTACCCAACTATCAAACTGTGTGGTAAAAACTGTAAAAAAATGAAATATCATGATCAAAGAGACCTTACGGCCTCACCCCTTCTTCACGGTGTCCAGAACTCATCAACTAACACAGTTAATAAAGTAGAAGGAAAATCGACCGACATTAATCAGTAATCTTAATGCACACATACAATTACGAAAGTTTTAGAGAGAGTTCAGACGAAATAAAATGCAGGGTATAAGTGAAGGATACAATTCAAGCCAAAGAACATAAAGAAATTGAGCATCAAAGAATCAGATGATATGGAACTCAATGACAACTACATTCATTGTTTAAGTTGCGCTATGCCTTACAATGATGGTACAGAATCAAAATGATCAGAGTGCAATCCCAACAAATAATATACTGCAAAGAAGTACTAATACAGAATAGTAAACTCAAAAGAAAACCAACAAGTTGCTCAAGCAAGTTGGGTGCATAATCCATAACACTTGCATAATCACAAGCAAACCTTTAATCGAATATTTATCACTTCTAGCATCTAAAAGCACGAACACTAATCTGACAGATACAACATAAAAATATAGAAACTGCTTTTCAACTTTTGGATAAGTAGCTATATCCTATACAACATCCATTACTTGCAATCTGTAAAAATCCAAATACCATACAAACCAAAACAATACTCACATTACTTTGAGACCAAAAGGATTTCAGGTTTCTTAGCTTTGCTCGGCGTGTTAACATTCGAAGATGAATTAGCAGCAACCGCCACTGCATCCTTGGCTGCCTCACGCCCCCTGTTATCAAGCTGAATGAGACTCTGAGTAGCTAAAATCGCCTGCGGCACCAAATCATGAGATGCCCTGGCATACAATCTCCTCACCGCAATGGAAGCAGCGTCCTTAACCTCCTGAGAATTCAACGGCGCCAACAAACAATGCCCCAATATTCGCAGCGCTGGCTGCAAAAGCTCCCACGGCAATGGAATCTTCGCCCCCTTTGAGTCCTCCACATGACTGACCCCACTGCTGATCCCATTTTGCTCAATTCTTAGTTGACCCATTTCTTCCGCCACATCACCCTCAATCTCAATCTCACTCTCATTACCACTCCCATTCCCATCACCGGCCTCCAAGAACCCAGCAATCTCTGGCTCACTGTGGTTATCACCGGATTCAAATTGCCGCTGACAAGAGCAATCCGGGCCGGCCCAAGAAGCTAGGAACCTGCAAAAATCCATCTTGGACCAAGTGGGCATCTGCGAAATGTGCTTGTAATAAGAATCCAGCGCAACTCCCACAATGCAGGCCCGTTTGGTTGACTTGACCGCGACCTGGGGCTCCAGCGGCGGCGACAAAACCCCAACGGATTGGATATTACTGGAATTGGAGTTGGGATTAGTCGTCTTCTGGCTTCGAGGAACGTGGTAGAGAGAGGGCTGAGATAGGTCTGGGATCGAAACGACAATGGGCTTGCCGTTTCGGGCCTTGGTCTCGGCGGCGTAGAGAGCGAGGAGCACGGCCTCAAAGCCGGCGAGGGAGGGAAGCGAGGTAAGAGAGTCAGAGGAGAGAGAGTGGATGCGGGAGAGATAGAGGCCGGCGAGGAGAGGGAGGAAGGAGAAAACGACGAGTCGTAGATGGGGGTCGGAGGAGAGGAAGGTGTCGTAGAGCCAGTTGCAGAGCGGGTCGGATCCGGAGCCGGAGAGGGGGCCGGAGAGGACGGCGGAAACGGCGGCGTAGGCTTCGAGGGAGGAGAGGAGAGAGAGGGCGGGGCGGTCGGAGTCGGCGAGGGAGGAGAGGGAGGAGGAGAGAGAAGGGTCGAGGAGAGTGGCGAGGGAGTGGATGCGGGAGCGGGCTTTGGAGATGGACTCCCACCAGGAGTGCATTGGGTCGTCGTCGGTGGCGGTGAGGGAGGAGATGGTGTTGCGGGTGGGTCTGGGGTTTGGGTTTGGGTTGGTGGCGGTGGAGGAGGCGGAGGAGGTGGGGGAGTTGGTGCTGTGATTTGGGTAGAGGTCCATGGTGAATTTGGGTTTGACTGAGAGAGAGAGAGAGAGAGAGAGAGAGAGTGTGTGTGTGGGTGGATCTGGGAGAGTGGAGATTGCGGAGTCTTCTTCTTTTCCACAAGGGTGGGTCTGGGTCAGAGATCGGAGCTGAAGTCCGGAGAAAGGGAGTGGAAGAAGAAGATGGTCTTCGCGAGTTCTTGGGAATTTAATCTCTCCCTTCTTTTGGTTTTTCCTATTGTGGCAAATGACTAGTTTGAGAGATTCGAACTTCGGTTGTAACTCTATCGGCATACAGCGGGAGAAGTCTATTGAGTATTGAGAATCTTTAAAATAAAAAGTTCATAAGTGTTTAAGGAAAACTGAATTGTGAGATAATTGAGTCGCGCTGTCATTGATAATAGAGACCTCTTTATATAGAGAATTACAAACATAGAGATAGAGTTGTACATAGAAATATAATCGTACATTGATTGGATATCTCCTAAGATTATCCGAGAATATCTCTAATATAAACCATATTTCAACTAAAGCAACTAACCTCGAGTTTGGGCCAGACACATATTCCGGATTTACTTGAACACTCCTCCTTGTGTCGCCCAAACGTAGTGCTCCTCATATGACTTTGTGACTACAATGGTTGGGCTATCAGTATTAATTCAAGGACATGGAATAGCCCAAGTTCCCCTTACCAAAAGGCACCTTGATTACTGTCGCAAAAACTCTCTACGCTCCTAAGGCAAATCGTACCTATGAGTAGCCAACGGATTTCATGCCAAAACTCATGTAAAGAACGGAAATGAGTTCCTTTGCAATACCTCTAATGATTGCGAACAAAGGCGCATCTTAGAGAAGTTTATGTGTCTCTCTAGTGGACTCTATGTCACTATTCGAGCTATTAATCCAATAAAAGTTATGAGAGAAGATCTCTTGGATTTAGACACATATTGGTTTTGTCACTACAAGATAGATCATCCTAGTCATGATATGATGATCCGTCTACTAAAGACTTCACATGGACATCATTTATTTCAAGCGAAACGAAGCATGAATCAAAAGTTGATTTCTGGACTAAGTGTGACTGACGCAGCTGCCTAAAGCCCCGCCTCCATCCACCACCAGCCTAAGGCTAGCGCAGTCCCTATCCATGACGCCATGGATGGCGTCCTAGGTGATGCTGCAATCACCAACTTGCTTCAAATAGCGTTTCAGACGCTCAGGCCCAACCAAAATTCTCATTGGTTGCTTCTAAAGTCTCTCGCTCGTTTTACAAACCCCGTTTCTTAGGGAAATTAGGACTGAGACCGTCCTATGCAAAGGATATGAAAATACTCATTATATTCTTACATAGAATCCAAAGGGATTCTGTGGACTGATTCAACCAACTTGCTGACGTTTAAATATCTCATAATATTGGTTGACAAGCAAACACGCTGGTCACGTGTTATGCCATTGTCCACCTATAAATGCTGCTTATGCTACACTCCTAGCACATATCATATGACAACGGGCTCACTCCCTGAATCATCCTATTCAGTCAATTGGATTTGACTATGCTAAGAGTTTACATCGAAGACTTTTGATGGATATTGCAATGGGATTGATGTTAGACATCACATTCTTATGAACACACCCAAATGGTCTCGCGGAAATGACTATGATGGTAGTCAGGACATTGGTAATGCGCACCAATCTCCTTATATCCGCTTGGGATGATGCAATATCGTATGCAGCTATGCTAATTCGTTTACGACCCACTGCCACTTAATCTACCTCTGCGTAGCAGCAAGTGATTGGGTACAAGAATCGTACTTACGCATATTTGAGTGTGTCATTTATCTGCCAATTGCGCCGCCACAGCGCACTATGATGGGTTCTTACAGACGAATGGGCCACTACGTTGGATTTGAGACTCCAACAATTATCCGCCACTTAATGCTTTTGCAAGGCGATCTCCTTACCGCTAGATTTGCGGGTTGTCACTTTGATGAAGAAATTTTCCCGTCGTTAGGGGGAGATAAGAACATGGATGTTCAGCAGAAATGACAGGATTTGTCATGGCCTGTCCCCACTATGTCTCATCTCGATCCCCGTTAAAGTGAGGAGATCACACAAATATGCTACAAACATGGCTGTAAGGACTGACGTCCCTACGAGAGGACGTAGCGCCACCCTGCACGGAGGTAGGCATGGCGCCAACGCCAAAAAGAGTGGCACTCTGGTGTTATAGGTCATGGCCCCAGCTAGGATGCGTGGGAGGCCCGTGGGTTCGAAAGATACTTTGGCACAACTCAATCCTTGGATCATCGACACCCAAAATCCGTATCATGAGTATCTTCCGGATTATGGTTATCGTTGGGGGACGCCTCAACGTCAGAACTTATTCCTGAGAATATAGAGCTCTATGAAAATTACACTAGTGTACATGAGACGTGGGATAGAAATTCTATCATAATTGATTATATAGTTGCACATGAGTTTGTTGAGTCCGATGATATCGAACCACGCTCCGTTAATGAATAAATGCCAACGTAGAGAAATTTGGCCTAAATGGAAAGATGCGATCCAGATTAAGATGGATTCTCTAACGAAGATGAAGGTTTTTTTGAGCCAGTGATGCCAACACCTTCTAACATAAAACCTATTGATTAATGGGTCTTCGTTAGAAAGCGTGATGAGAAAAAGAGATGGAAATCTCGTCTTATGGCGCAAGGCTTCTCACAAAATGCCCTAGAATCGACTACGATGAGACCTATTTTCTCGTAATGGATGTCAGTGCACTCCACTACCCCGTCAGTATGGTAGTTTCCGAATAACTAAATATGCAGCTTACAAATGTGGTAACTACGTATCTCTATAGGGATCAATCGTTAGATATTTATGTATATGCATGAGTTCATTTTTCTTCCAAATTGCTAGTCTTTAAGCTATCAAATTAAATCAAATCAATGAACAAAGCAAAATCTATCAAATCTGAACATTTCATGTTCATAAATGATTAATCACAATTATGAATGCCTTACTGATTTTCAATTTGGTTAAAATTTTGTAAAAATGATCTACTCATGAATATATAAACATCTAACGGTTGATTTGCTAAAATGTGATCAAAAAATGAGTCTCAAAATCATTGATTAGAAAATTCTCATTTTAATGGTGCTCATTAGAAGCCCACCTCATATACAGCTAGAAATATATTAACCTTGGCATTCCAAAATAAAAGAAAGGCATGATTGTCAAATTGTTACCCTAGGTTTCACCTTAATGTCAATTTGCTACCCTAAGTTTTCAAAATTAGCTAATTTGCTACCCTATGTTTTATTTTAGCTAATTTGTTACTCTTCCATCAAATATGGTATTCTAAGCTCTCAAGCTTAACCAATTTACTTCCCTAAATTTTTAAAATTAGTCATTTGCTACTTTAGATTTTTTAAATTGGTCAATATTTGGACGAAGAAAATGACAAATTAATATGAGGAGAAGGTAGCAAATTGGCTAATTTTGAAAACATAGGGTAGCAAATTGGCAGAAATAATACTTATGGTAGCAAATTGATTAATTGTAAAAACCTAGGGTAACAAATATGCTGAAATGAAATCTATGGTAGCAAATTAACCTTGGTGTGAAACCTAAGGTAACAAATTGGCTATTAAGCCTAAAAGAAAATATATTAATTGGGACAAAAATTATACATAGTAACTCACTTTTTTAGAGGGTAACAGTAATAGTCATCATTTAGACAACAATGTATTCACTACTAAAGATTACACATGATAGAAGACTTCCAGAAATACCATCCAAAGACGGTGAGGAAGCAAAGGAGACCTCAGACCAAATGGAAAAATCCTCCTAGTGGTCGTCTGAAAATTAATGTGGATGGGGCTTTTCGAGCTGAAGATGGGAGTGGAGGTATTGGGGTAGTAGTTAGGAATGAAACTGGTATGGGTATTGCTGCGTTGGGTAAGCCTTTTTTACATGCACACTCGGTTCTTAATATGGAAACGGAGGCTTGTAGAGCTGGTTTACTTCTTGGTATTCACCAAGGCTGGACTGACATTGATATTGAAAGCGACTCTGCCATTCTAATTACTGCTCTCAACAGTGAAGAGAAAAATTTCTCTGAGGTAAGTCGAGTTTTAGATGATTGTAAAGAGTATATGTGTGATTTTCAATTAGTTTGAGTTCGACATATTTACCGTGAAGCAAATAGTGTAGCGGATAGGCTTGCTCATCTTGCTAGTGGGTGTGATATTGATGATTTGTGGTTAGATGAGATGCCTGTAATCATTCAGGATATTCTCTACGAGGATCAATGTAACTGTTTCTATGTAGCTCGGGGTTCAAGTTATACGTCCCCCTCCCGATGCAAAACCCTAATTTTAATATAATAAATGGAACGGGGCATGGGGCTGAGCCTCCCAGCTAGGCTGGGTTCCAAACCCCTGTAAAAAAAAAAAAAAAGATTACGCATGATATTCACACTATTTTAGTGCTCCACAATAAGAGACATTACCTAAGTAACTTCAATTTTATCTACTAATTAAATATAAAAGCTATGAGCTAAGGACCTGGAATTTTTTGTGTCATTTCACCGGATAGAAAAGGGGCAGTGCCCTTAGACATAGAAATAGTTGTGGTTTTAGGAAGGCCTAGCCATATAATTTTCATTCTAATCTGGAGCAGAGTTAGGTTACCAAGGAGGTAGATATACAAAAAGCTAAGGTAGTGCAACTATAAAGAACTCATTCCGCTCACCAAAAGTAACAAGTAACGGTAATAAAAATAGGCCCCAACAAATGGCCTAACTCAGACCAACCCTAAAGAGCAACCCACCAAAACGCAACAAGCCATAGTAAGGTTGGTTCCAAAGCCCAGATGAGCATTCTATCAGAACTCATAGTTGTTAGCTAATGGTGACTTGGTGAGTCGGCACTCTGGAAGGCTGCACCGTCGAACACTCATAACCACCGCCATTACTTCAAGCAACACCACCAATAGCACCAATAACACATCCACTGTAATTGTCGCCAAAATAGCCAATACTATCCACGAGTTAGCATGCATAAACTATTATACCATAACTTTTGATTAGAAGTACCCAAAAGGACTCGGACTCCATAATGTTGATCTGAAGTAACCACCATTGTTGCAAAGGATACCCAGACCAACAATAGGTTGTCATACTCATAGAGATTGTAGATCGCAGACACTGAGCCGTCATAGCCATCGAAACTGTCACTTGAGTTATAAACCATAGCCTGCCTTTGTGATGACTGAGTTTGCCGACAAGAGATGAAGATAGACGGTAAACCTAACTTCGATCATCCACAAGGAGCGAAAGAGAGGACTGAGACCCACAACGGAGAACCCATGATCTCGACCACCTAATCAAAGAGAAGAATAAAAGAAAGAAAGAAAGAAAGAGAAGGCCCTCAAGTTAATGGGAAGTCTTGGGACGAGAAACCAACAAAGGTTGCCAAAGGTACCCAAAGGCTAGAACCTTAGCATAAGATGCACAATTTATTTTTTATTTTTTTGTTGTTGCTGAGGGTTTTTTTTTTTTTTTTTTTTTTGAATGAGAGAGGAAAATTCCCCCTAAATTTATTAAAAAAGAAGAAAGAAAAAAAGAAACTTACTAGATGGGGGGGGGGGGGGACATGAACCTAACTCCTCCAGTAAGAAAATCGAAAGATATCTGACCAAACAACCAAGCAAAAACTACCGAAAGCGAAATTTAGGAAGCCCAATAAAATCTCTATTGTAAAAAGAAGCAACAAAATCCGGGAGCGAGTCCCACCAAACCATAGTATCTGAAGTGAGACCAAAGTTTGCAAGAGCATCTGCAACTTGATTCACTTCCCGAAAGATATGAGAGCATCGGAATTGCGTTTGAGAGATGCGGTGTAAGCAATTACCCCATTCCACTTGAATTTGCCAAGACACCAAATTGGGTGATTTAAAAAAATAAAGAACTAGTGTTGAGTCAACCTCTAACCACACATGTTTCCAATCTCGAATCCAAGCTAGCTCAATTGCACTCAACTGAATTATTAGCTAGGTTCTTTAAAAAAAATGTATCAATGTCTTCAAATCTTAAAAAATAAAACTGAAAGACTTTGAAACAAAGAGTTGGTGTTTCTTGTGTCGTTCTACCCAAAAAAAGTCTTGGAGGAGACATGCAATATTTCTTTGGGGAAAAAGTCACAAATAAAACTTAATGTCATTCTACACTTTTGGTACCTCATCTTCTAAATAAATCACTTTAGTGGCTAAACTTGTTATTCATGCCTAACATTTATACACGCCGTTTATAACACCGTCAACTTGTCATACACTTTTACCATTAATATCCCTCCCCCCACCCCCTCCCAAAAAAAAAAAAAAAATCTCTTAAGCTTCACCTAGAGGTAGTCAACAGGCTAGGCCAGGCCTTATAATATTTTTACATAATGACAGGTCAGGCCAGGCCGGGATTTATTATAAATTTCAAGATCCAAACCCGTGCATATAAACTGGGCCTTGCGGGCTAGAGCTTATATTCTCTAGTTCCTAATAATTTAATCTACATATAAATTTTTACCTAAGTAAGTTAATTAGGATTCTTGAAGTATAGCTTGAAGTATTTAATTTTAGAAAAAAATATGCGCATACATATACATACATATATGTGTGTGTGTGTGTGTGTGTAACTTTCTATAGAAATGACTATTGAATCCGAATATTTAACTCTTAATAGGAAATTCAAAATTGCAAAGACCATAAACATGGCTATATATAGGATAAAATTTATCTGATGCTACCAACAGCTATTGTCTTTTATAGAATGAGCCATAATACGAATCCATACAGCAACTACATGCAAGAATTGGTTATCAAAAAGAAAAAACTACATGCAAGAATTAGACAATGATTATAACTATATTAAACGGATTCAAAATGATACAAATCTATATATATATACTTACTTGTTACTTCCTGTACTTTGCACTGAAAAACAGTTCAGTCGCTCATCTTTTAAATTAAACAATTTAGTCCTTATCCTCTTTAATTCTCACACAACAGGTTCTAGAGTGACCATTATACCCCTCACTTCCTTTTTTTATATTTTTTTATTTCAATTTTTCCTGCTTCTCTCTCTCTCTCTCTCTCTCTCTCTCTCTCTCTCTCTCTCTCTCTCTCTCTCTCTCTCTCTCTCTCTCTCTCTCTCTCTCTCTCTCCCCCCAAATTCATCTATGACGTTGAGTTCATCCGCATTAATGGCAACCCATTTTCTGGTCAGGGTTTAGGGTTGATCTGACCCCCATCTCTCTGACCTGAAATTTCTGATAGCAGAGCTTAAAAACAGTGACATAAAAGCGATTCGACAACTCTAAGCTTGGAGTCAAGGGCCTCGTCGACTCAGGTCTCTCCTCCATCCCCCGAATCTTTATCCACCCACTCGTAACATCACACCAATTCCGGCCCACAACCCGACCCGACGCCCAACCAATCCCTATCATCCACCTCTTCGACCTCCACTTTGATCGACGCTCCGCCGTCGTCGACCTATTTAATTTCAACCACCACAGAGTGTTAGATTTGAACAATTCAAGATCCAAGCGGGTTCAGACACAACAAATGACGTCCCCGCCACCTCTTTGCTCTTCACGACGTCGTTTAGGATGCCGGTGAGGAGAAACTCAACTAGAGGGCCGCAGTGGGAGGCCCACTCGGCGGAGGAGATGTTAAGGTCAAGAGAGAGATATCCTCTAGTCAACGGAGTCAGGAAGTTGGTCTTGGCCTTGTTGCCGCTGAGAGACCTAGCGGCCCCGTCATAGGTGAGAGTTGCCTCCTCCGGCATGTCAAATGTGCCACACCTTCGTCTTCTTCCACAGTCCACCCCATAGATTTGTTTTTCTTTCTTTAAATTGTACTAATTGAATTGAGATGATGAATTGATTACCCAAAATATGAATTAGGGGTTTTATTTTTAGGGGGAGAGAGAGAGAGAGATAAAAACAGAGAGAAATAAAAACAGAGAGAAAAATAAATAAAAAAAGGAAGTGAGGGGTATAATGGTCACTCTAGGACTTGTTGTGTGAGAATTAGATAGAATACGGACTAAATTGCTTAATTTAAAAGGTGAGGGACTGAATTGTTTTTCGGAGCAAAGTATAGGGAGTAACAAGTATTTAATCTATATATATATATATATATGCATTTATATATTATATACATATAGATCCTATCCAGAGTGAGGCCTCACTTTGAAACTAACGTGTGAGATTGGAGTTTATTGTCACTTTTTGATATCATCTCAACCGTTCAGTTTTTAGGTACTAATGTATAAATCATCTCTGCAAAATTTCAACCAAATTGATGGTCGTTAAGACATTAATAACTGCCTTCAAGCTAGTATGGTTCAGGGTGGACAGATTCAGTTCGTCCATTGGTTTAAGTGAGTTAAATATCTTACAGACCATCAATTTGGCTGAAATTTTGCAAAGATGATCTATAAATTAGTACCTAAAAACTGAACAGTCGAGATGTGGATATGAGATAGAAAAGTGACCCTAAACTACAATCTCACACGTGAATTTCAGAGTGAGGTCTCACTTTGGATAGGGTCTATATATACATATATATAGTATACATAATTAACTATACATAGTATAATATTTATTGGCTAGGCCGGGGCGGCTTTTACAAGCCTTTAGCTGGCCGGGCCGAGTTTTAAACCCCTAAACCAAGCCCGATCCTCTACCCACCAAGGCGGGCTTTTATGCGAGCCGGGC
The DNA here is from genome assembly GCF_002994745.2 of Rosa chinensis. Classification (NCBI taxonomy): domain Eukaryota; kingdom Viridiplantae; phylum Streptophyta; class Magnoliopsida; order Rosales; family Rosaceae; genus Rosa; species Rosa chinensis. The sequence goes on along the minus strand of NC_037089.1, from coordinate 23,661,866 downwards.
TGGACTTTTACCTGTCGGGCTTGCGAGCCTCCATTGGCCCACTTGATCCGTGGGTTAAATGATGAGGCCTAGCTTCACCACATCAACTACTTCCCTCCCTCCTAAAAGTACAGTCGTATCGTACATAATTCCCTCCAAAATATTTGTTCATACCTTCCCATCTACTTGGCATTGCTCTTTGAAAGCCTAAACATGAAACCTGATGGAGGAGAAAAACATGACATTGTATGCTATGGTCATGTATCCCTTAAATAAATGCATTTACATTAATCGCAATCATTTGCAATATTGCTAAGTAAAGGAAAATAAACAAGCTTGTTTACAGTCATATGCACTTTCATTGCTTTAATAGACAACCATGTTCAAATAGGTTAACAACCTCCATAATTTATTTGCATTGTTTCAAAAGCACAACCATTTGTTACACAAAATATTCAACTGAGCATCATCATTTACACCGTCATTGTTTTCAAACACAAAAAGATAATAAAATGCCACAAAAACAAATGGTCATGAATGTCACTAAAAATCAAAAGTTTGCTCCAAGCCTCAGTACTTCCATGGCTTTTGGGCTCTTGGTTTTGCTCCATCTCATTTTTTTGCTTGTGCCAATGTCAATTGCTCCTGGTGTTTTAAAGGGTTTAATCCTATTGGCAAAATTGCAGGTGGGATCAACCTCCTTGCTTGACTAATTTTAGTAGTAGACTTGACTGTAGATATTGAGATTGGTTTTACATGTACCTTCATTACATTGTATGATATCACCAGAAGAATTAATAATGATATCACCAGAAGAATTAATAAGCCAGCTAAAACAAAATCAATCAATTCACACTTTAAAAATAAAACAAAGAATTAGGCACAGTATGAAAAATCTTTTAGAAGCGCATATTCCTCCGGGGGGACGATTAGGATACCAAGTCGACCCTTATAATTTTGTGTTTGTAGAAAGGAGAGATGGTCGACATCTCCCCTGATAGGTGTTAGCATTGAAGTCATCCTCAAGTGCAAGAGGTACAGGTTATAGAATAGGGGATTAAGTAAGGATGTCGAACCCACGAGGATTGGTAGATCATTTCCTAGCTAGGGAAAACCTAAAGGACAACTAGAAGAATATGCAAATGTACAATCACAAACAAAGACTCATAAATGAACCAAAGTTCATGGTGAATATGTGCAAGAAGGTGTGTAGAGATTTGATTTTGATTTTGAGATTGGTTTCTATTCAAATTGAAACAATGAAAGCAAGTAATATAAACTAAGCTAATCTAAACAAGTTGTTATCAAATGGATGTGAATTAGGGCATCGGGTTTCACCTTTTGCCTCCCTTGCAAGTTTTAAAGTAATTGAATATGAATGATGCAAAGCTAATTGTCCAACTATCCTCTTAGCATCCGGATAGGACTGCTAAGGCTTAAACCTCTTTCATCTTATTAAGGAGAAATGATCATTTACTCAATTTCAGCTTGAAAATTACCCACTTGCTCCATTAACAGTTTTTTAACCCCATTTACCCAAAACACTCTATGAGATTATTTCCCTAATACCCAATTAATTCTTTTTTTATTCTTTTTGTTTATTTTTGGGACTTTTTTGCCTTCTCCTTCTTTCTCACTTAGAGAGAAGTCATCCTCCACCATCCTCCACCTTGCTGTGCTCCGGTGACCAGTGGCCGGCTGCGGTCTCCGGCGACCTGTGACTTGTGACCGGAGTCCGGCGTCCAGTGACCGGAATCCTACAACCAGTCACGGGAATCCGGCTAGCGGACTGGTGACCGGATTCCGGCATCTGAATTTATTGCCCCTCAGTAATCATATTATTGCCCCCCTAGTAATCATATTATTGCCCCCCAATAAACTTGTTATTGGGGATCAATAATTAGTGAAAAATGAAGATGTTTTGAATTTTGAAAGCTTTCAGAGGTTTATCCAAATAAATAATTTTATTATTGCCCCCCAATAATCTTATTATTGCCCCAATAAATATTTTATTGCCCCTCAGTAATCTTATTATTGCCCTCCAATAATCATATTATTTGCCCTCAAGTGAATTGCATAAACTCCCAAATCAAAATGAATACACTACAGACACAATTGATCAATTTATATGTTCAATTGTACAAGTTCATTTTTTTTTCTTCGCCATTCTCAGAACTCAAAGTATACCAAAAAAAAAAGCTCTGGGCACCAAATCGAATCGACCAGGGACGAAGACACCGGAGATTGCTCTCGGATCGACTGGATTTGTGAAATTGCATGTGCGAAATCTCCAAACCTTGAAGCTGCAGAATCGATTGGGTTTGGGACAAGAGGTAGATGGTGGAGTCGGGTTCACATGCACTCGGTGTTCGGATTCGGATTGTCCTCCTTCTTCCCTCTCTTCTTCACCACCACGAATTTCCTCTCCCGGATCTTCTTTCGGGGCTACTGGAAAACCGGGTTCGGGTTGTTCAGATTCTTGGAACCTGATTTCTGGGACTTCGCAAATTTTAGGCTAGGAGAGACGTTAGGGTTCAGATTCTCAGATCTTGGATCAGGAGCCGTGTTGTTCTTTGATCGGAGTTGCCGCTCTTGCCGACCGAGTCCATCAGGAAGTGACTACAATTGGGTTTTGATTAAGAAATCAGAGAGGGGAGGAGGAGGAGAGAGAGAAGAGATTGAAGAGGAGAGAGAGAGAGAGAGAGAGAGAGAGAGAGAGATACGATTGTAATTTATACAGTAAAATGAGGGCAATACTGTCAAACACTGTTAGATTGGGTAAATGGGGTTAAAAAACTCTTATTGGAGTAAGTGGGCAATTTTTAGGCTAAAATTGGGTAAGTGGTCACTGCCCCTTTTATTAACTCTAACCAGATAAGTTTAGAGCGAACTACCTAGAGACAAATTCAATTACTGGATAGGTCTCAATCATTTGCTCCTAAATGAATAAAGTTTAAAGTTTAGGTAACCAAGCAAGCAAACCAATCCCATCTCTAGGTGATTTTAGCTCACTACCTTCACATGCACACATGTGTGCTTCCATGCTCCATTTTTGCCTAGAGGTAATCAATCTCTAGGAAAAACTTCATGTCATTGCAAACACATAACTCAAATTGATTAGGTCTAAGTAATGCATTCAACTATTGACTTAGCATGTGAGAATGACAACATGAATTTGCATCAATTTATAAACAAAAGCATCAATACAAGCAAGTTTAGCTAGGGCTTTCAACCCTAGCCCCAACTAGTTCACTACTCACACATAGCTAGATACACAAACTTCAACATTCTATTAAACATCAAATACATAAAGAGATAGGGAGTAAATGGTGACTATTGATGACGCCGGAAGAGGTGGTGGAGATGGGTCTCCAAGAACATGATGTGGTGGTAGTCACCTCCTTCTCCTTGCTCCAAGCTCTTGATATTAGTAAGAATGGTGAAATTCGGAATCTCTAAGGTGAGTTGTGGTGTTGAGTGGTGGAGGAAAATGGGGGTTGTAGTGGTGGAAATGATGGTTTTTTGTGGGGGAAATGGTGGTGTCTTCTCTAGAGAGAAAATGGATATTGGATAGGATGAAGATGATGGAATGAAGTCAAGAATGCTGAAGATGGAGTATTTGGCCTCTCTTTGATCAGCTATGCATGTCTCCTTTGGTCCCAAGGTGTGCAAGAGATGCTCTTATACTATTGTCCCCCAAATGGTCCCAAATTGGCAAGGTGACAAAAGGACAAGGTGAATGGAGATATTTGAATTTCAAGTGATGAGAGATTCTCACAACCATGGACAGGATCCTCCATGAGTGGCGGCTCACCGGAAAAATCACTGGAAAAGTTCGCTGGAAAAGTCGATTTGCAATTTTCTTCCAATCTCGGTGTCTTCTTCTTCTAGTTTCAAATCTCAGCATTTCAAGCCTCAAATGGTCATTTTATTCTTAATGCATGGTTTCATACAAATAAAAGGAAATGGATTAAAAAGGGTAAAATAGCATGGAAGACAAATCAATTTTCATAGTTATGGGGCACAATTGCATACATAATTTGTGACTCAACAATAGGGATGAGAACAGTCTTTGGACTAACCTCTTACCACTCATCCGGTTAAGACTACCCACCCTTGTGGTGGATCTTATACCTAAAAACTAAACGACCAATTATAACAATCGTATATGATTTGCATCATCCAAATTCTCATTTGCAGAATTTACAAACTATCATATGCAGCATTAATAGTGGGAACTTGGATAGTAAAAGATGACACATGATCAATTGGAACATTTGAATCATTATCACCTCCTACATTCAAATTCAAATATAAATTCACATTAAAATTCATTCCTAAGTTCTCAGTTGAGGCTCGAGTATGATTATTTGAGATTTTATCTCTCAAATTTTAGTTTTTCACATTGTCAAATGGAACTTCAGCTCTCACATTTAGGATCAGCTCTAATTAATATTTCGGACTACATTGTTATTTGAGTTTTGAGTTACAGAGATAGCACAAGAGCGATTGAGATTTTACTAGCCTCTGAATCACTTACATGACAGATAAGGGTTGGAAAAAATATAAATGGACGAAAACACCCATGAATAAAGGTCACATAGCACTTGAGTTGACGGTGTTATTAATGACGTGTATGAATGTTAGGCAGAAGTAATAAGTTGAGGTACCAAAGTGTAGAATAACTTTAAGTTTGGATACTATTTGTGACTTTTTCCCTTTTCTGTCTATGTTTTAATTGGAGGGCTTGAATTACCTAAAAAGAGCAGATGGGGCCAAAAAGCCAGAGTTGACACAACCTGGGAAAGAAACTCTAGTAGCAGTTCAGCATAAATGAGAATGTAGAAAATATAACCAGGTCTAGGAATCCAGCTCCTAAGTTAGGGAAGAGACCTATGATAACATACTAAATAAACATGACTAAGTTAGGCCATTGCGCAAAAGGACCAATCAGCCAGGCCGAAATTACCAACACTAATCATTGAACTGTTCGTGTTCATAATTATAAATCACGATTATGAATATCCAAACGATCATCAATTTGGTTGAAAATTTGCATAAGTGATCTACTCATAGAGTCCTAAAAACTGAACGGTGGAGATGTCGATATGTGACTTAAAAGATAGTTATCTTCTTAATACAAAGCTAACTAGTTGGCTCTAAAATGCTCATCTGAAAAATTGTGTGAGATTTAAATCTTGTTAACTAACTACAACTCAAAATTTTTGTGATTATTTGAAATGTCTTAAACATAGAGATGGTTTAGATGTGAAGGTCCAACCTAATTCTTCAATAAAATAGGCCATAAACATTTACAGATTTACTGAATACCAAAGAAAAAGCTACATAAATAGAAAGAAACAACAAATCCAAGCAGTACATACATTTCCGAAATCTACATGTTATTTCATCACAACCAAAAAAGAAAAAGAAAATCCAATCGAATCTAAAAATGATTTGGACCAAATCAGAAGAACTTTATGGTTATTTGAAATTTCTTTAAAATAGAGACGATTCAGACGTTAAAGTCCAATCTAATTCCTCAATAAAAACATACTGTAAATATTTACAGATTCACCCTATATAAAGGAGGAAAATCCAACATCAATAAAAAGAAACAACAAATCCAAATAACACATACATTTCCCGAAATTTACATAAAGAAAAGCCGATCGAATCTACAAGAAATAGAAACATATTCATCATCTTTCTACACGCATGATCCTAGATGTCATCGTCCTACTCACCCCCTTTACTCTTTAAATAAAACCCAACAAAATAAGAAAAAACAAACAAAAAGCCGGCGATCCAATTTCCCAAACGTTGAAAAAATCGCTTTTTAGAAGGCAGTAGGTGGGTTCGTGCGGCCTGATAATCGAGTCAATAAAAGTATAAAACAACGCCTTTTTCTCGTTCGCTGCAAAAACCAAAGCCCTTTCAGCAACCACCGTGGGTCCCACCTTCCCTAAGCCTTTCACTACTTTCCTTTCCTTCTCAGTTTTAGTCAGCTCCTCCCAAACTCCGCGCTCTCTCTCCGCTTCGAAATCACAACCGGCATTGTTATATCCTCCCGCCCCGAAAACGCCGTCGTTTCATGGGCACTCTCTCGCATGCGATCGCGCCCGGGCTCGCCGCCCTCCACCACCACCGCCGCCGTCACGGTAATGGAGTATTCTCCTCCTCCTCCGTCTCTTCTTCTTCTCGAACCTCGCGCTCTTCTTCTTCTTCTGCTTCGCGATTGACGACGAAGAAGAAGAGCAGCAGCGTTCGAGTCTTGGCAGGGATCAAGCACAACAACCAGCGCGACCTCGATTTCAGCGATCCTGACTGGAAATCAAAGTTCCAGAGCGATTTCGAGAAGCGCTTCGCCATCCCTCACATCACCGACGTCTTCCCCGACGCCGTTCCCATTCCCTCCACCTTCTGCCTCAAGATGAGGTAAACCAACCTACTGACGCCGCCGCCGTCTCCATAATTTTCCTTAAATTCCCTGACAATTCTCACTCATTATTTATTCCGTTGCAGAACTCCGGTCATCGAAGACTTCGCCGGCGGATATCCGTCCGACGAGGAGTGGCACGGTTACATAAATAACAACGATCGCGTACTTCTCAAGGTAAATTAAATTAGTCTCTCTCTGTGATTTTGATTTGTCGTATTCGGACTAAAGTACAAGCTTTTCCATTTTTCACTTTCATTTTTTTTACTGTTGCTCTCGAAATTTACTGAATGGTATTAAAAAAATGGTTATTTTGTTTTTGTTAGAGTGATATATTAGTATGTAACTATTGTTTGTGTTCTGTTAAACTTTGCAGACTATATACTACTCGTCACCTACGTCTGCTGGTGCCGAATGCATTGATCCTAACTGTACTTGGGTGGAGCAATGGTAAATATTTTTCTCAACTTTTTATCTGATGGTCGCGTTTAGTGTTTGTCGAGTTTTCGTGTGTTGATAGTTTCTATTGTGTTCGCACTATGTAATGTACAACTCATCATAAAAGCAGCATATGAGCTACTCTGCTTTAAAATTTTGCATGAAAAAGAGTGCAACTTGAGTTTAAACATGTTGTATGCATCTCTTCTTATACGCTTGGCTTGCTTAACATATGGGATGGTAGGTTGGATTTTCCAGCTGGACAAAGAAACTTGTGATGAATATGAGCTGAAATTTTGCAGGGTTCATCGTGCTGGGCCACGAGAAAAGATATATTTTAAACCCGAAGAAGTGAAAGCAGCAATTGTAACATGCGGAGGGCTCTGTCCTGGTCTTAATGATGTCATCAGACAGGTATTAACTTTCAACAATAATTGTAAATGTTGTAGTGATGCTGGTGGTTTTTATCTGAACTGGTTATGAACTATTGTTTATATTTACTTCTTCATGATGTGTAGGAAATTGTACCTCTTAAATAGCTGATAGAACAACACTTTCAGTTTTCACAATTCTGATATAGGATAAACAAGGTGATTGCTACAATGATTAGGGTGAGTTGTAGATGATGTAGTAATTTAGAGAAAATAAAAAGATTTAGGATTGGTAGCAGAGAAATTAGACATGTAAGAACAAAATTGAGATGAGAGAGGTCAAGACTGTGAATATTAGATTGACTCGCAGAAACTCTTAATAATGAGATTTCACCATGACATTTCTATATGAAACACAATGGCCTCATGGTGTACTTGGGCAAACATCTGAAAATTGATCTTATAGTAATAATGTTTTTAGACAGTTGTGTTGTGGTCTAAGCTTTACAATCCACTGATGCAAAATTTTTAATTACATTGATTGTAGTTACTTACCAAACATGTGATTGTTCTTAGAATCTTCCCTACTTGTTACCCTGTCAGTCTTCATACTCTGAGATTTGTTCTATTTAACATACTTCAATCACCTATGATATGCAGATTGTCATTACACTTGAAATATATGGTGTAAAAAAGATTGTTGGTATTCCTTACGGTTATCGTGGCTTTTCTGATCCAGAATTAGCCGAAATGCCAGTAAGTTCCTTCTTATATCCTTGTGAGTACGCATCTGATGTAAATCAATGAAAAAATCTTCTATTGGTTCTTGATTTATTTCTAGTATAAGCTTATTTCCTCTATTTAGAGAATATTTAGTGTTGTAGACTAAGATCTTGAAAATGAATTGGATTATCAGCTCTCAAGGAAGGTGGTTCAAAATGTTCATCTTTCTGGTGGAAGCTTGTTAGGAGTTTCACGTGGAGGCCCCAGCGTTAGTGAAATAGTGGACAATTTAGAGGTGATTATATGAAAAGTTTCTTTGAGACAATTGCTATTCTTGGAACATCCTGTTTGCTATAGTTAATTGTTATGACATGCATCTGTGTGTTGATATCAGGAAAGAGGGATCAATATGCTCTTTGTTTTGGGTGGAAACGGTACACATGCTGGAGCTGATGCAATACACACTGAGGTTGGTAAAGCTTGTAGCTCTATACTAACTAGTTGCACTATGTCACTAGTTGAATCTGGTGATCCACTATTAAGATTTTTTTTTTTTTTCCATTGATAAAATTGTACTCACAGTCCCTGTAGTGCAATGTGATGTCTTAAACAACATTGGAAGGGAAAGAAAAAAAGCAAGTTTGAATGGGCTATGCATTAAGTCTTTTTTTATTAACTCACGTTGTAAAAACTTCTCTGTCAATGCTTTTGGAGGTTAACAATTTAGATTGCAACATACAAATAAATGCTAGGATGGATTTTACAGGGTCTCAGTTTGTGACAATCTTAATCTTTGAAAGTTATGCCCAGGGTGATAATCTTGGTTCTTTTCTTTTTCCTCCTAATTTAATTGTTTTGCCCCTCTTCCTTTTTTTTTTTTTGGTAGTGCCGCAAAAGACAGTTAAGGGTGGCTATAGTTGGTGTGCCGAAAACCATAGACAATGACATTTTGTTAATGGACAAAACATTTGGTTTCGATACTGCTGTTGAAGAAGCCCAGCGAGCAATAAATTCAGCATATATTGAGGTAAGATGAGTTATGGTATTTTTTTTTTTCGTGTGCTGCTTATTCCATGTCATCTTTGCTGCTCATGCATGGAATATATTAATATGGGTTTGGCCCAACCATTTCCTGGTGCTGATGTCTAAATGGTAAACTGATTTTTCTCCTCAATCTTTTATTAGGCACATAGTGCTTACCATGGTATTGGCGTTGTGAAATTGATGGGTCGTAGCAGTGGATTCATTGCAATGCACGCATCCCTGGCTAGTGGACAAATTGACATATGTTTGATACCTGAGGTACTTCAATTACATTTTAATTGCATTAGTGAGGTACTTGGACACTATTTTAAGTGCATGTTAGCTTTCCTACCTGAAACTGATTTATTGACATATGCACTTCCAAGGTACCTTTTCAAATACATGGCCCTCATGGTATTCTGCACCATCTGAAATACCTGATTGAAACAAAGGGATCAGCTGTGGTCTGTGTAGCAGAGGGAGCAGGGCAGGTAAGTTATAATTTTTGAAGGTTAAAAGTTTCTTGAAATGGGATTCCATGTTGAAATTAGGAAAACAATTTTTCAGTTCATTTTCTCCAATTGATGTTTTTCTTATCTACCAAGTGATATGATTCTTTCATGCAGAATTTACTACAGAAAACCAATGCTACTGATGCATCAGGAAATGTTGTATTTGGGGATATTGGAGTACATATTCAACAAGAGGTTAGTGATTGTGTATTAATGTGGTTGTGATATTCATTGAATCTAAGAACTTCATCTCGTTGTTTGGTGACAGTTATAAAAAAAATTGAGATCTAAATAATATAATGCTATTCAAATTTCTGCAATTTGGCACCTTGATTATTTTGTAGTGTAACAGTTTCATCCTTAGTAACTTAAGACCTGACCGGTGGTTTCTAAGTTTCTAACTCATGGATATGTATTACTGCTCTCTGGGTTGTGATCTTGCTCTACAGTTTGAATAAGATCAGTAATCTATTTCTGGTGTTAAATTTTGCTTGTATTGCGTTTTAATCCCCAATTTAACTAGATGGATACACAGCATTTTTCTTCATGTAGGCAATTATTCAAATTAAGTGTTTCAATAAAATGTGTTCTAGAGCCTTGAACCTGAGAAACATGAATCTCTATTTCCCCCCAAAGAAAAAAAAATTTGAGTTATCTATGAGTCCTTGAGCATTTTTGTGTCTGTTGATAGTAATTACCTGAATTTTTATAAAAAAGTTCATTGGTCTTTTCATAAATTTGGATGAAAGATTTTGGTGTCCATAACCATTTAATTCTTCTGCCAGACAAAGAAACATTTTAAGGAGCATGGTGTTCCTGTTGATGTGAAATATATAGACCCCACATACATGATTCGTGCATGTCGTGCAAATGCATCAGATGGAATTCTTTGCGCTGTGCTAGGGCAGAATGCTGTGAGTACCTCTCTCCTTCTGTGTCCTACTCCCTCAATAATTAGATCTTGAAACTACTAAGCTGGGAATCTCTGCTGAAGTACATTGAATATGATATGACAGGTTCATGGTGCATTTGCTGGATATAGTGGCATTACAATTGGCATATGCAACACTCATTATGTATATCTTCCGATTCCTGAGGTTATTTCTCATCCCCGACTGGTGGATCCCAACAGTCGAATGTGGCACCGTTGCTTGACTTCAACAGGCCAGCCAGACTTCATCTAATTATTAAGGCCTAGCCACATTTTTGAGAAATATAAGTTCGAAGAGTAAATTAATAGGAAAAATAACCATCATCAGAGAAATCTGGTTTATTTGCTCGCGTTGTGCACGCTGTAGAAGAAATAATACAAAGGATGGCATTCCCCTCTGCATTCAAAATTTATCAGTATATAGCATAACTGCTTCAGAGCCTTCAAATCTCAGAACCACCAAGCAATTGGTGCTTGGTAGATAATTTCATGTACATCATTGTTGTATCTTAGAAATATACTGAATGAGTTCATTGATAACATGAACCAGACCTACCATATTGGATTCACATATATAATTTAGTTTTGAAACTGGGATTACATGTGCTCTGTAACATTTCATGAAATAGTCTTTTTTCCTCACTTCCTCGTTCCAAGTCTGGTGTTCATCGAAATTTCTGTAGTGCTCAGGAGTTGAGAGGCGGGAGCCCTTTGTTTAGCTTCTGTTTCTGGTGTGCTCTACATAATGAGCTAATTCAACAGTTTCCGGTGAACTCCGGTGCACTATAGTCTTCATGGCTTTGCAATGTAGGATAGTCTTTTAACGTTTCTAAAGGCTACAATGAGGATGACACCTAGGTTTGCAGGATATTATAACTTAATTCCTTGCTTCTGAATTTCTGATGGACTGGTCAAAGATGTGCCTCAGCTCCTCTATTATCGTGCAATTTAAACATTAGCTCATGGTTTGATTCTACTCTATTTTTTCTCCCTGGTCTGAAGATTCTACTTTGGATAATGATACATGAATGTGAAATTACTGGTTTTGATTTGAACCTTCCACTTTTGGATAGGAATGAGAAGAACCCCTTTATGATATAAACGATGCTGAAAGCTAAGCGGGGTTTGAGGTTTGCTTTCGGATGTGGAGCTAAATGCTCTAGATAATGTACTGTTTTATTAGCGGAGTGTATCATATGTTTTGGATCAGTAGATGGTAAATGCTCTCAACGACTGAAATTAATGAGCCCTTGTACTGTCCAAGTTGCACAAGATTGCCATATCATACATACGTAGGAAAGCAGCATGGTTGAAACTGTAATGATAGATTTCAGGGTAAACCTTTGACCCCATTTTCTAGTGTTGTGGTAAACGCTCTCTAACCACCGAAACAGTAGAGTCCCCACTCTGGGAGTTGCATAAGACTGGCATCGCATACATAGTTACATTATACATACCTAGAAAGTGGAAACCTTTTTTTCACTTGACCTCTGGAGCAAGACTGGCCTCTCACAATGGGGTGAAACAGTGATTACAAGTAGGGTAGTGATAGTGCATCAGCATGGCTAGGGGATTCAAGCTGTTGGCATTAATATATTAGCGTCCAGAGAGCTATGGATAAGTTAAAGAAGTGGGTGCGTAGTGAATGTGATTCTTCTGGGTCTCTCTGACCAACTCCTTTTGGGTTCTACTTTCTTTAACCTTCTCCACCTCCCTCTCCTTTTATTTGTTACAGTTTCCTTCACGCACTCTCACAAAAGTGTTCCCTGCACTGCTGCTCAAGGTTGCCCTGCAGGTAGGTATATATTTCTTGGTCTCGTCCATTCAACATTCAATTTCTTGGTAAACCCAAATCCAGCTAAGCTGCCCCAGCCTTACAAAGCTATACATCTCCAACTCCAATCATCTGCTATGGTGTCACAATCTACCATGCTAGCATTGACTCTTCAACGTTGCACGTCGACCTGTACTTCACCTTCAAGCATTTGATCACGTTGGTGTGTCATATAATAGATCATACAAATATATATGCCACAATTACAACATTAACATGGGGAGCGTTTCATCATGTTAGTTTAGGAAGACTATTTTTATTGTAACGTGATTAGAGGCTCTTAATGTTGAAGTTGTGTCCTGTATATTGATATTAGAGATGAATATAGCATCGAAGAATGGTAGATGATAGGAAAATAGTATTAGAAGTCGGATAATCCATCCCATTAGATTTATTAGCTAATAGCCTAATATTGTGAAAGAAGAGTGATATTTCGTTAAAATAGAATAGGTCAAAGATCGATCTTTGAACAAATGTGTCGAGCAACATGGCATTTGGGACATCGCACCGTGAATTCTGAGATGCTGATACAAAATGAGACATAGATGCAATGATACGAGTGAAGAGAACTTGTGGGTGTCGTCATCGGTTTATTTCACAGCCTCTCTCAAATAGCTGTTAGGACCTCTACCAGTCCCTAGCCAGTGTTGCAGAGGCACTGGACTTTTGGGTCCCCACATAAGACACATGCAGAGATCAGAGAGAGAGAGAGAGAGAGAGAGAGCTTTAGAGTATAAAAAATCAAGGTATGACTGTGGCCTGTGTATGGTCTTAAACTGATGTAGGCAAATAATTTGACAAATGGGAGTACTGGGATTAATAGTTTGTTTAACAATTTCGAGAATATGAAATGCATTTCTTATAGTTCTATTGGATCATCTATGGTGGTGAAGGCTATTGGGATCCTTGATCATATATAGTACACTGTCAGTCAGTTGGTTTGGTTTTTTTACTTTTTTAATCAAATTTGACCATGCTTAGCTGTTGGTAAATCAGTGGAGGTAATTTTTTTTTTTGAAAAGGTGGAGGTAACTTATTATATATACAAAATATGGATTTTTTTTTTAATTTATATTTTTTTACGGTAAAATATGGATGGTTTTGTATACAAGTAAGTGCGTGACTGTAAGATGCATCATTCTCTATACTCTATAGTGTTTGAAAAATGATATCAAGGAATCACATTTTTACCAACGAACCTGTCGTCGGAAAAGGCATCGGAAGTCATTTTCTTTAGAGGTCTAATATGGAGGCTTCGCCAATTTAAGTCGTCGGCAAAAGACATGAAGGCTTGTGCCTCCGACGCAACTATCATTGACACCCCCTTTTTTCTTTATGTGAGGCTTTCACGGTATATAATCATTGGTAAAATTGAGTCTATTTTTGGAGGTTTTGCCTATAATTATTTGTTGGTATCTATGTGTTTTTAATTTTTTGGAGGCTATAGCTGATGAATAGTCGTCACAACATGTATGACTTTTTCTGGAAGGCCATTTTTGTCAGCACCGCCATGTCCTTTTTTTGTTTTACCAACAAATAAGTTGTTGGCAAACCCATTATATTATGAGTAGTGCTACATACACAAAAAAGTTTTACAAAAAACAAATATCAAATTACATGGCGTCCTGCGTGGCATCTACCACGTCATCACCTTCAGTTAAATAATTTTCAGCATATCTATTATTTTCATTTTCAAATTAACCTAAAAATATAATAATTACAATAATAAAATAACTTCCTTATCTGATTAAAAGACATGATGAGATTAACTTAGCGTAATCAAAAGACTAATAATCAAGGATCTACCAAAACCAAGCGTATTCTAAATTGCAGAACAACTACTTTTCTCATCAAGGCTGATCATCTTATTGCTTGCTGCTTGCCTCAAAAGTCCTCACGGATGTAGAGTCATGTAGCTTCTCCTTCTCTATTTCTCTTACTCGTTGTACAATTTTCTTTGCTATGAACTTTCCCAAGTAATCATATCTAGGACAATACTGTGATTTGAAAGAAAACAGAGGAAGTGCTTTGCTTCTTGAAGGCCAGTTGCTTTTGGAGCAGAACAGTTTAAGACTCCAATGCAATATAGGAGATAATATTAAATGGATGCAATTATGCAAAGATGGAAGTGTCTAGTTTAATTACCAATTGGAATCACTGTCATTGGGCACCTGTAACTTCAGATATTGCTATTTGAGTAGCTAAAGGTGAATCTAGAATATGCCATTACATGTCTGTTGAATTCGGAAGGCCATATCTTTGGACTCGATTGGAATTATGGAACGTGTTGTATATTATTGAAAACCCCTGGATGTCTACTTTCCAATGGAGTTGACAGAACAAGATTACGACAACTAAGGAAGGAGCAGTCCCAAATTCAGTGAGCAGAGGTCAAAAAAGCCAGATTTGGGAAGCTCTAGCAAAATGCTCTTTGTATCCAAAATATAGAAAGCACAAGCACCTTTGCAATCCAGACATGGCTCAATTGATGAAGAAGCAGCCTTCATTATTCAATAATGGTCGAGGCATAACTAATTGAGTCATTAGGATCTGTATAAGCTTGTTATGAGAAACAATGGAAGTGGGCTTGCTCAGAATTTACCTTGAATTAAGTCACCATGATAACATGCCCAGAAAATCCATAGGTAGCACAGTTAAGACGTATTCATCAATACCATTAGTTTTTTTATAAACAAAATATTAAAATAAAATAAAATACAAAATTTTATCTTTTCTAAAAGGAAATACAAAATTTTATCTTAGATCTAAAAGAATTTAATAGAAAGCCAAGCTGAAAAGTATTCAGATTGAGATGATGATGTGGCACATGCCAAATCATTTGGTATAGATTTTTTGTATAATTTTTTGGGATCGTAAGTATTATCCTTTTATTTTATTATTATCATAGAATGAAATAGATTGGTTTTTGACATTGTTTTCACATAGTCAATGACTAACTAAGAAAATTATGCTCAGTCAGACTTGGATCTACATCCGTAGATGGAAACAAAATAACTCAACTTTAAATAGTTCAATTTAAATTTTTTTTTTTCCAATGTTGGATTCACATCCAAGAGTAGTTAAGTATAATTTCCTTAATTAGTTATTGACTAGGTAAGCATGATTGATGATTGTGTTTTTCGAACTCTTACAAAAGGCGAAACCTACTCATCTGAAATCCACTAATACATCTAAAATCCACTAATACACCTATATTTAAGATTTCAAACTTCTCATTACCCAATTTATGATACTCTTAGATTCAAAATGTTTCTCTCTCAAGAAACCCGAATTCGGAGGTAGTCAAGAATTGTGAAACCATTCTTGTCCGGCGGTGGCCCTGGCTTCTTGGCTGGCCTTGGCCTCACCAACGCCAAGTGGTCTTGCGACCGGACGGGGACTGAATGCGACTGTTCAAGTATTCCCTTGTGAATGGTGTTGCTCAAGCTTCTGGCAGGCAGTGTTTGGCTTCGGGTTTTGGTGTGACATCTCTGGGAGGTGGCAGATCTCGTTTTGATGGTGGCTTGGATTGATGGCATGGCTCGAAATCGGGGGTGGAGTGAATCGGAGTGGCGGAAACCGGGGTGGGTTTGTGGTGGCTTTGCTTGTGGCGGAGTAATTTTGTCGTGATTTGGGTCATGGCGGTCTTGGCTCGGGCGGGGAAATCATGGAGGAGTTGTCGGAGCAGTCACGGTGGCGGAGGGGCGCGGGGATCGTTTGGTGGTCTGGAGGTGGAGGCTGCATCTGGGCCAAGCCGGGCCTGCTGGTCCTTGAGTGGGCCTTCTCTTAGGCTACCTTGGACCGCACAACTTTGGGCTGGGGCTTACCTTGGGCCCTAGGTCCATAAAAATTCTCTTTGTTTTAGGGATATTATGTTAGTAGTTTTACTTTCAATAATTCCCTGAGTGTTTAGGGATCTATGCGCTTTATGTGTCTGTAGCGCCTCTAGAGTAGTACTAAAGGAGGATTTACGCTAGTCTCTACAAATTTGATGTATAATGAGTGGACCTATTTCTATGTACCACCGTGGGTACTACCACACCTTCTTGATTTGTCTAGGCAGAAGGGTATGTAATGACCATTTTGACATGTGATGAATGATATGGACACCCGTTTTGGGTTTGATTCAAAAAAAAAATTACCCAATTTAGGATCATAATATTTTGCATAGATATTTATTTTAACGATCAAACTCTACTAATATTCTTAACAACCAAACTCGACCTTTGTATGTTATCTTTGTATTGATTTGAGATCGATTTTGTGGAAAATAAGAAAATTCTACTTCCATATGAGTTGCACTAAGTACTAATTTAACTCTTTCATCCTTTTTTATATTTTTGGATATTGGATTTCTCATATGTAAGATCCCAATTCTAGTCTCTTGATGCACAACAAAAAAAGGTTGTGATGATTTTAATATGATTGGAAACTATAGAAGGGAAAAAAAGTGATTTGAGATCATGAAACTACACAACCGAATACAAATAAGAGAGGTTGGACTCACAAATTCAAACTGCTTTTTTAAAATCCAACTCTCATTTAAGTTTCCGTGTAACTACAGAAATTGCCATAACTTGAGCTTACCGATATTTGATCGAAATCAAAAATACCTTCAAAACTGGTATTTAAGTACCAATATTCAATTATATTTGTCAAAACTTCAATTGATACTTAAAATTATTGTCAAAATTTTTAAAAATTCAAAGTATCAAAAATTAAAATTTCATCAAATTTTAAACTTTGTCCTATATAACACTATTATTAACTTAAAATTGTACATGAGTACCAAAAAAGATTGATTGAAGAAATTGTACTGATCTGCCAGAAAGAAAATAGTATCATTAAATTTCTAAAGAAAACCATAACTTATTTCCATTATTTTTCACTTATTGGTTTATTCTTTGGACCTGTCTTTCTTTTTTCATTACTAATGAAACTTGCATCATAAGGGTAGTTGGGTGCAGAGAAAGCTCAGATATTGACCAGTCTCACACACAAAACAAATAGTGGTGGGCCTATCTCCAGGCCAATGGGGTCCATCACAGAAGCATTGTCAATCCCAATAGTAACAAACACCAGTTCAGAAGCGAATACAAATTTGAGCTCAAATTTATGTTCTTCCATCCAATTGAAAAACATTGATATAATTTTCTGTATTCATATGAGATTGTCACTGAAATGCAAATACCAAAGACAAAACTTCCACATATTTTTTTCACCTCATACTTTCAGCTTCATTCTCATTGAACTGAAAGCTACAACAGAAGAGAAAAAAACTGTGTAGTGCACCATGATCACCCCCACTGTAGAGACCTATGGCTGTTCAGTATTGTGGTTATGAATTGCTGGTGATTTTACTCTCATGCTATAAGCATGAGACCCCTGGAATTTTTTTTCTCTACATTACTTTATTCATCAAAGCTCTCTCTCTCTCTCTCTCTCTCTCTCTCTCCTCTGTGTTACTAAAGGGAAACTCCAAAAGACACACCAAAACTCCCATTCAACCAAACTGAATGAACTAGGGTGTGAAGGAGAAAAATTCCCATCTCATGACTTTTCAGATGGATTGTCTGGTTTTCTCCTCTTAATGTCTGGACTAGAATGTGAAGAATTTGCACATGACCCAACTGTAAATTCGTCACTTTTATAGCTCAAGCACGCAGCATCCAACACCCCAACCGGACTTTGGGGCACGGATGAAGCTGAAGCGCTTCCTCTATTAGCAGAGCCACTGATCAATGACAAATCTTTGATCAGTTCAACACACTTCAACACTCTTCGCTGCATATCCCCACAAACATAAAAGCTTCAACAACTAAGTAAAAGAGATCAAATTATATCCAACACCTTTTCTTAAAAGCAAAAGCAAATTTGTTCTATCCTTTATGGGTTTGCATCTCTGGGACAGCCTTTTTACCTTTTCTACATGTATGAAACAAGAAATGGCCTTCTCCATGTCCACTCCTTGCATTACTTCTCCTGAAATACAAAGTGCAACTGCTGCAGCAATTTCAGAAGGCCTGAATTCCAAGAAGTCAATACCTGCATTTGATCCCCATCCAGCAGTTCATTGAATCCATTAATACTAAAGAACACCAAAAGTGCAAAATAATCTCACCCACAGAGTCAGAAAAAGACCTCTCATTATGCTCAATATGAGTTGCACTGATCTACTGATGGATGATGTCGGTGCATGTTGATCATCACTGATCTTGCTGAGGAAGTAATCAATGAAAGAGCATGGAGTATAAGCTTGCATTCTCCACTTTAGGGTGCTAAGCACAAGAAGCTCCATTCTCATTATAGTTTTAGCTTCAAATACATACTTGGGATCTCCAACCTGTGAACAATCCACACATTAGCAAAGCACAGATCAATACCAGCCTCGATATATCAAATTGCTAGTCCAACAATAGTTGATCGATCCACATTATTTCTATACCTGTAAATCCACTGTCTGTGGTACATTAGTCTCCTCCATTTTGGAGGCCAGTGATAAACAAGCCACAGCTAGCAGTTGCACTGCCCAAGTTTTATCTTTCTGAATAGAGAAGAAAAGTGAAATGCAAGATCAAGAACAGAAACAGCATGAACGAAAACACATTATACAATAATGAAACAGAACAAAGATGCAAACTTTGGGTCTAAGTTCTAAACTTACAGGCAATGGATAAACGGAAAGGAAGCGATCCCAGTAGTTCATAGATAGACACACACTCAATGGTCCAAAACTGTAATGTGCACGAGCCTGTTGATCACAATAAACAAAAGGTCAACCTAATTCATGATCAAGAAAAGAGATAATCTTCACATTGGCATTCAAAAATGGGGTAACCATATGCTAAATTTACCCAAAGGAACATAGGAAAAGTAGGCAAACAAAGAAGGAAAACCAACACGATCAACATCCAATTTTAGAACACAGAGGAGTTGCCACAGAGAACTAGATTAGGCATAAACGTCATGATCATTGATTCCTCTACAACTTAGATACACTGCAAAGCATATAGAATACAACCAAACAAGTAAGCACATTGTAATGAGTATGTTTTAAAATGCTATTGAAGAACAAAACCCAGTTGCAGACACCTGAATTTCAAAGAAACAAGTAAAAAGGCAGAATCATTATAAGAAAAAACAATAACCATGGATCAAAAAAAGCAACACTCAAAGAAAAGTATTGTGATTTATGACCAACCAACCTTCAAAATCCAATCAAGGGCCTCTCTTCTACTGCTCAAGTTCAAGTCCCCACTGCGCAGTCTCTTGAGGTAATCATCACTAGGCAAATGCTCACTTTCCCTCTTGACCATTTCACTAATCCTATCTTCACTCTGTAATGGAAAATCTACCATAGATTTGGATCTATTATGATTAAATTTGGGGTCTTGATTCTGCGAAGCATTGTTTTTATGAGGCATTAAAGGGGAGAGCCCAAAATCATCTAAGGCATTAAAATCAACCTCATCAAAGGAGTTTTCAGCACAAAGAAGGTTTGAAGTGGCACAGTCAAAGCTGTCTGCCATTGGAGCACCTCAAGATGCCCTGTGAAACCCAGTAAAATCTCATCAAATTAGAGCCTGGGTTTCATCAAAGATGGCATTTTGATTGTTCTACAACAGACCCAAGGAGAGAGAGCTTATAGACAAAGTGTTGAGTGTGGTATATAGATACAAACAGAGAGAGAGAGAGAGGGTGGGGAAGAGAGAGAAGGGAGGTTTGAGGGAGAGACTAGAAGCGGAAAGAGAGGAGCTTTATGTAGGAAACAAGCATGTGTGTTAGGGTAAACGAGAGAGAGATTGGGAGGAGTGGAGAGCCAAGGTTGGACACAGAACCAAAATAAAGCCCACAAAGATTGGGAGCTTTTCTTGTTGGTTTCTTTTTAGGTAAGAGCAAATGGTGAAATAACATATAAGAGACAGAATAAACCCAACATAAATACAAAGCAAAACTTTGTTTAGAGAAGTAGGGGTGGTTCATTTGTGTAGATATAAAGATATAGGTTATGATTCATATCCAAGGTGTCTTGGCTTGTGACAATGCACATGCATCTGTCATTTTTGTCCAAGATAATGAATTCAAGCTTTTATAGTAGTAATGAAAATATTGGCGACAATTTCTTTTTTTTCGTGCAAGATTCTTTTCTTCTTGCGAAGAGGGCAGTCGAACATTGAACCTAACGGTACATTTTAGATCGAACATATAGCACTAGAATTACTAGTCTTTTTTGACAAGAAATATTGCTTCCATTATAATTTTTAAGCAGTCCAAGTGGTAAAAACTAGCAATATGAACGTAAATATTGCTCTTTTGTACTAGAACTATATGTAATTGCTGTAAAGTTGGGTTGTGATTGTCTCACTCTCACATGATTAGCAATGATGCAAGTATGATTCTACTATGTATGTAGGTAGCGCCACTGGAGTGGTTACATATTTAATTTGTGAACATAAAAGACGTACCATAGGTCAATGCAATTTAGTTTCGTTGGTCCACAAGTATTCTCATAATTATAATCCTATGAAGATCAAATAAAGAAATTTAGTTAAAAAAAGAAGAAGTGATCATTGGTCAAATACTTGGATTCTTACGAACTCCGTTTATTTTAATTAGAATCTCTTATTACCCACTTGACTAACTTTTAATTATACTCGTAAGTGTATATTTTTTAACATTATTCATCTATTCGAACTAAGTCGCCCAAGTAAAACAAGTTAATTAATCATTCTTAATTTAACACTAAGGAACTGAGTGAGGTAGAAATTGATTCTCCCTATTGGATTTACATGAAACTAACTTACCTATTAACTAAATTGAAGGTATATTCTACTAAAGGCATTCCGAAAGACGTGAATACAAATAATACTAGAGACCTAGAGTGAGAAACGCCAAAGTAGCATGATGATGCAAAATTTCTGAGCCAAAACGGTCTAGTTTTTGGTCGTCTGCTGGGATTGCACAGAGCACGCCACTCCTCCCTAAGGTGGAAAATGACAAAAGCCATTTTCTATCAGTCATTCTTCACTTCACCTCACCAAACCCACTTTACACATATCTTACCAATAACCCCCCTTAAAACTCTAAATGTCAATTGCCACTAAGCTTGCCTGCCTACCCCTCTCCATATCAATGTTCCACCAAATGCATATTGCATTCACAATCAGTTGTTATGTGTATGCTGATTGAGCAGACTTTAGAGACGCTTCTCCATTGAGTTTTACATGAATCCAATTTTGTATTAGTTGTTCCGAGTAGTTCTTATATATGCCTATAACGCTTCAAACTGCACTTCACAGTGCCGCAAGACTCTAAATATAAACTGAAGATTCAACTTACATTATAGAGACCTATTAGGCAATCTATTTAAAATAAAAATTTTGAAAAATGCATAGCGGGCTTTCAAATTCTTTTGATGTGCAAAACCTTTTTAAAATTTAAGTTTAATTGTTTGTCCAGAACTTGTCATTTCGAATAATCGAGAGGTAATGAGCTTAGCAAATGACAATCAACTTTCAACAAATTTCAGAAAAACAAATTAAAAAAACAAGAGTAAGATTGGAACCTGAGACCTGATTTCAGTTACAATAGATTATCGAAGTCCGCACACCCAGCTCACCCCTATGATAGTGTGAATGCAGGTATTGTGCACTGGTAACGAGATTGGAGTGAGCGCCCCAAACTGCAACTCACCAGCTTGAGCACGTCATAGTACCACGAGTCTCTAAACATATATTGAAGATTCAATTTACATTTTAGAAACCCGCGACACTGTAACATGCTCAATTTAGTGAGATGCAATATGGGGCGTCACAATATCGAACTATACTGCTTCTTGTTTTGAGTAGTTCTTACATGTGTCTAACACGCTAAGTAAAGAAGCAAGTTACATTATCTTATAAGGTGTTTAATAGACGGTCCATTGAACAATTATTAGTTTTCTTGCTCAACCAGGGGTATTGTAGCCGACAATACCGAATACGCTACTAATCGTTCACACATCTATGCATGAATTGAGTTATAATTAGGCTAATATATCATGTACCAATGTCTTAATGTGTCGAGTGAGCTCTAAAGTCTTGCAATTCATACTGAGATAGGATAAAAGTATAATATAGGATCAGTAGTTGGACCAGGTTTAGTTCACATACAGTGGCAGATTTAGGATTCGAAAATAGGGGGAGCTACATATTTATGTGTCCCATTTGTTTTTTTAGTACAATTATGCACAGATGTGCAAATGCAAGAGTGGGGAGATGATAACTTGAGAGTTCAAGTGTTCAAAGATTGAATTTAGTCTGTAATTTAGGCCTTTTTGTGAAGAAGAAAAACAAGAAGAATGAGAATTTGTGATGGACAGAGAGAATGAGAGAGCCAAAGAGGAGTTTGACTTCGATAATTTGAGAGTTCAGGTGGGCTTCGTTAAACAAACATACATATAAATAAAAAATATACATCATATATATAGTTTTTTTTTTCTCAACCCAAAAGTTTGTTCTAAATATAAAGCCATGGATATGACGAAATTGCTAGCAAATAAACCCAAGCCCAATCTGTAAAGTTAACTCTATAAACTTGAACTGATTACTCGGCATTCGAATGAGGCCAAGCTCCTGGCTAAGATACTGAGATAGCACAACAATTGATAAAATAATAAGTATTAAAATCAATTAAACCCACAACAATTGCACGGCAGAAAGAAGACCCACTGAAAGACCTTGATATGTTTTGAAATCAATTAAACATTTAAACACACATCAATTAAACATTTAAACCCACATCAATTAAAGTATACATCTAATTTTTTTTTTTTAAGCCTAAAAATCTCGGACGGACTCCAGCCCGCCCAAGCCACTACCTAGATCCGCCCCTGTTCACATATCAATTCCATCTTCATATTTCACTTGGAGTTTGCTCAAATTAGGCAGAGACATTCAAATTGGGCATGAAGAACATCTATTTATATTCAAATTTATGAAGTCCATTGGGAAAATTTGAAACTAACTAGTCAATATTCCTGAAACCAACTTTGGATACTGATCAATATTCCTGCATTCATAAAAGTAGAGAATTGTAGAATGAGATCTCTAAAGGAAATGTGATATTTGAATCTTTCCCTTTTCTAAACGTTAGCAACACAAATTTGTAACCCTTTTCTTACTCCTAGAGATGCTCCATCTCTTTCTTATAGTCATATACTCTCGATCATATGAGACTGTTAGCCTTTCCACCGTCTCTTTTAAGGGGTTGCCTCCCAAAAATTCTCCAAGACCAAATATGAACCACTTTCACTCCTACATGTTCCAAATCACGTGTAATCTTGTATCAGAAATCTTAGTTTATAGAAGCAGCCTTGCTTGCACACTTTGCAAGACTTAGCTGCTTCATGAATTTCTCAAGCATCGTTTGACTCACTCTAACACTCTATCACTCCAATATGTTTCTTATGTGATCGATATTGCAATATAGCTTGATTATTTTCTAAAAAAAGGTGAAAGATGTTTCGTGAAATATCTCAAGAAAATTTTTTACGAGTTAAGAAAATGTCCCTTCACCACTCCTATCATAATCAAATTTATAAATAACTTTATCATGCCTTACTAATTACAAATTAGTAACACTAGCTGCCACTAACTTGGTCATTGTCAACATAGTGTTAGAGATCTAGTTCTAGAAGGTATTGAGTTTGAAACTTCTAACTACCATTAATTATCATTTACCATGTTAAATATATACATTTATACATTAATATCGTCTCCACTTGTTTATTTTCTTACAGACTCTATGTCTCAACATATAATTTGATATATATTGTTGACTCATTTTCTTATAATTTAAGTATCCATAATTCTTCTGTGGATAAATTGTTTAATTTAAAAACATTAACAAATACCAAAGCTCAATTCTCGTTGGATTTGCATGGCAAGACCATGTTCATGGTGGTCCAAAAACATACACCCTCTTTTTGATCTTTATATAGGGTTCATCAAGTGTTTGAGATTCGAGCACACTCTCTCAGTGATCTTTCTCTGAAACCACGAGCCAAACCAAGCACCATGAAAAGCATCCAGAGCAAGAGCCAGAGATCAACTGAGACCTAAATATACAAATAAAACCATCTCTCTCTCTCTCTCTCTCTCTCTCTCTCTCTCTCTCTCTCTCTCTCTCTCTCCACACTCTCAACGGATCTGCTTTTATTCCGTTTGTGATTTGTCCCCTCTTTCCCTTCCACTTGCAATTAATTTGTATATAAACAAAATTCTAAACTCTCTAATTAGTTATAAATGTCAAAATTAGCATTTGTCCATTGTTGTAGAAGCTAGTGTTGTAGTACTACTACTGTTAGAGACCAACTAGTGTACTTACAGATCACTCCCAAGTGGATTATGTATTCTAAAATCTCATTATCAATATAGTAGCTTAATTATGAGCAGCCACAGCCAATTATGTTGGATTATTAAAAAAAAAAAAAGAAGAACAATGATGCAGAATTGTAGTCTTCCATTGTTTTGTTCAACAAATACAAATTTGTGAAGGTAATTGGATCTCAACAACACATGAACGTAAGATGTCTTATTATCTTGGACAAAAAATAACACCGTGTCTCATTATCAGAGCTATAGCCTATAAGCCTGGCAAATTAATTTAAGGTATGGTAAAAAAGTTCAGGCCAGCTTCCAAATAATAGACCAAGAGTACAGTATCATTGCCAGAGAGCAACATCTCGAGCCAACATCATCCGACAATGAAGGGTGACGAGCAAGAGTAAGAGCCACCCTATTAAATTCTCTGAGGCATCAGCTGAATTTAATTGTTGTGAAACATCTCAAATATCCTATCATGTAGAGCGACTTTTTTCATTTATATCGGAAAGGGATCAAATCCTTCATGTGTCTTGATCCTAACTCATTTCCCGACCATGTCTCACCACTTAAACTTAATCTCAATGCAGGTTACTGGCAAAAGAGAGGGTTATCTGGCACCACTAAAACCATATCAAGAAACAGTTTAAAATTTGCTAAACAGTCTGCAGCAAAATTCATTCCCAATATACATGGGATGAGTCATAACTCGCATCAAAATTAATCAACTTCCTGCAAGCGATGACAATGGATCAAAAGGGATGACAGTTGATATGTGTACCTAGATAGACAACAATAGATGAATCCATCTCGATCCTCAACTTTCCAACCTTCTTTGGAGCAAAAGTTGGTCCAAGAAAACAGACACCAATTTCAGCAGTAAAAACATCTATGAAGCAAACAATCAGCCCAATCACAAGTAACTCATCTCCAAGCAACCACCAGCAATGATGCAACCATTTTTGTTTTATTAGCATTCACCTTAAAAAAATTTAGGAGGCTCTGAAGCAAGCAAAGCTTAAGTTCTTCAAGTCTTAGAACTAATTGAAGCAGTAGCAAACCTTTCCAAGGCATAGTGCTAAATTATTGATTTAGTGCAAGAAAGGGGAAGGAAAATCAAATATACTCAAGTTCCTCCATTTCCAGATATAGACCAACGAGTAAAACTGAAAATAAATCCCCATCCATTCCATTGCTCGGTTTCTATCTAGAAGAAAGAGTTTAATCCATCCATTTATTCGAAGAGACAGAAAGAGAGTGAAGGATACAAGCAAAACAGAATTACAACAATATAAGCAGGAACAATAGGGACAAATCATTGCCAGAACATCATTAAGATAACAGAAGCAACAATGCAAGACTCAAATGAAGATCATAAGCAACCATCACCAAGACTGAAAAAAAAGGTCATGTCCAGATGAAAATCACAAGATTTCTTACCAGAAAGTATAAATACAAGAGCACAAAAGGACAATGTGTGGATTTACACGGTAGGAACTAAGAACTATATACCTATTTATCAGTAATTCACAGATGGAAACTTTCCTGTCTTTCAAATTGTTTTGAGTGTCATCTGTAGACCATGCTTGTGCACCGCTTCCTTTGCTGTCAGAATGCTTCTCCACAATCGGACTCAATTTTTACTTTCCTAAATATGAAAAGCTTCTGCTGAACCTCAGCTAATTTTCTAGATGAATCAGAATTAGAATACTCCAAGTCTCCAACCACCTATGTGCCAAATATTGGCAGATACCTTTTTCAAGCTCAGGGCAAAAGTTGGGATAACCTTTAAGCCTTAGCCATGCACTTATCATCTGTTGAGCTAGAAGTGACCCTGTCAACATCCTAGGAAGGCCATACCAGATGATAGTTTCTTTTACTTTACAGCGAAGCTTCCCTGGCCTCCAGAAAATACAGTTGGTAATAGTATGTTCTTCTAACAAGCTGAATGCTGTTATTACTGGCAAGTGGCGATCAGGACCATCATTTTTTCCCCTTCATGGCCTAGTTTATTTCTTGTCTGACCAACCGCAGGGGAATCTTCTGTACTTTTATATTTAATTTCTTAAAAAATTTTGTACTTCAAGGTAAACGGATTGGCATCCATTATCAGTATTGATAATTGATAACTATTTACAACCTGGACATAGCTTCAGATCATCATTGAGCTCATAATATGTCGAGTCCCTTGGCTTCAATCTTTCACAGCTACAGCACCTAAGAGTCCCATCGCCTTCTTGGGAGGGGCAATATCTTTGTCGCCAGTATGGATGTTCCATATACTCAACTTGACCATCTGAATTTCCTCGATAGATCTCTTACAAACATAACATTGTAGCTCATAGCAGCGTTTGTGGTAAGGGTGAACCCACACTCCCAAAACTCTAGATCAGAAAATGGAAGATTGCAATGTTTGCAGAGAAGACATTTTTGATGCCAAATCCCAGCAACTAAGGCCATTGTCAATCCTGCTGTTGCAGCCAGCATATACCAGTTTGTTATACAATGATTCTACAATTTCTTTGATAAACTTGGTTTCATACCTACAAAAAAGAAAAAGAAAAAGACAAAAGAAAAAGAAAAAGAACAACCATAATAAAAATAATTAAGGTAGAAATATTATCAGGATAATTGTCTTCCTCTCTTTCATGCATTCAAAAATCTTTCAAAGTTCATCTAAGCACCATTATGAACTGGTATAATCTTCTGAAATGACAATAATGGCAAAGCTTGATTCTTCAATGGC
Organism: Rosa chinensis; assembly: GCF_002994745.2. Classification (NCBI taxonomy): domain Eukaryota; kingdom Viridiplantae; phylum Streptophyta; class Magnoliopsida; order Rosales; family Rosaceae; genus Rosa; species Rosa chinensis. Next base: position 23,634,508 of record NC_037089.1, on the reverse strand, counting down.
AGTCATGAGCTCTGAAGAGATAGTTGTGCCTTTCTCAAGTTGAAGGTCTCAGAAGACTTTGATTGCTCGTCTCTGCAATGCATTGTATAAATGATCTATAAAAGTCTTGCACGTTTCCCCCCCGAAACTCAAGAACACATCAAATTTCCATGAAAAAGATAAGGGAACAGATGTTGAGGCTCTTTGGGCCATCAGAGCCATCAGAAAGTGGTTCCAAGCAATCTACAATTACTGCATACAATTTTGCCTAGATTTTCTAACCTTTGATTACAGATGATAGCAAATTAACAAAAGAGAGAAGATATTGATAGCTAGAGATGGTAGGTAAGAGAGATATGGCAATGGCAATATGACTTGAGGAATAGAAAGAGACTCAGACTCAGATCAAAGATGCAGAGAAGTTAAGACCAACTGCTTGGATACTAGCTTTATGAGGCAAGTGCTGACTAATTTGATGATGATCAATGTTTTGAGCATCCAGCCTCAACTTATACAAGCTAGGAAACTTACATAATGATGATTACATTGATTATATACTTTTCGTATTCTTATTAATTAAGGACACGGATAGAACATTGGAAAGAAATGTGAGACAAATGAGGAAGAAAGGTGGAAAAGATGATGCCAGAATACAAAAAACAAAAACAAGAAACAAAAAACAAAAAAGAAAAGAAACACTTTCAGTTGCTTTCAGATTTTAGTGTTGGTTTAATACGTATTCTTCCTCCATCATTTCTCCTACCTTTCTCTACACATCCTTCCCATCTCGTCAACTTGAAACATAAACGCTAAAGGGGGTCCATATTAAAATTCATACATATATGTATCTGCATTAATTCTGATAACATCTACTCAAACTCAAGCACCATAGTACTACCGGCCTAGTGCTCTAAACTGAAAACAGTTAAACTAGCTGTAGCAGACTATTTCCTAATTTTTAGAAATATCTGAGAATGTAAGGTGAAAGCAAGACAAAGTAGCTAGAAAGACAAAAAGATGTTGTTATGATGTTTTCAAACCTCACTACCTCAGTACCAACGCCATTTGTGTTTATATTTTCAAAGAAACCATTGTCTTTCATACCTTAGCTGTAGTCACTAAGAAATCAAATTATCTAAGACACATTATTCGAGCTGGCCGGCTAAGAAGATTAATCAGGGAAGTCAATGTTCCGCATATCAAATAATTTTCTTGTTGCCCAAACACTGATACACTTGAAAATTTGGTTTGCTACTGTTTGAAATTCATTTTTCTGAAATTTTTGTGTGTATAGATGTACCAGTATAGAGCCCTCTACAAATCTAAATTTCCAAACATTTATAGATGTAAGAAAAACAAATGGATAATCAGGAGTTGGAATATTGAACATAGATGAGCAGATAGCAGAAGCAACCTTGGTAGCGAGCCAAATACTGAGGTCGATCTCAATCAGAGAGCAAAGATGTGATCAGAAACTCAATTCGGAACAACATTAATCTCAAAATAAATAAAGAATTAATTGAAAAGAATTGGGGATAGAGCATCCGGTATTCTAAATTAGGGTTATCAGATCTGTGGAATTCGATTGGGAATAACTACTTTGAGCGGAAGAGCTGGTAGAAGGGGAAAGACGAAGAGGCGACGCCTAGGGATTCGATTGGGGAAAACTACTTTGAGCGGGAAATTGTTTTCGCGGGCAAAAGAAACTAATAAAATTAATTTTTAATTTTTTATATTATTATTATTTATTTGTTAAAGGAAAAACAGATTATGTGCATTCGTCAAAGCAACTGACGGAGAGGGAATCAAGGAATCAACGATTACTATCAGTCAGCACGATTAAAGATCAATAAACATTTAATGTAATTCATATTTCCGTTGTAATTCTATCCTTGTATAAAGAGACTATGAAATGAAATAAATAGACCAATTCCATCTCATTTTTACTTTAACACGTTATCAGCACGCTCAGAGCAAATAGTCAATAGAAAAAAATCATAATTTTCTAGTTTTCTTTCTATCGAAAAGAAACCAAAACCCTAGAAGAAAAAATCTTTTTCTTCCTTTTTCCTACCGCCACCAACTAAAAACAAAAAAAAACAAAAAAAAAAACAAAATTTCTTCTCCGTCCAAGACCAGCCCCATCTAGACCGGCCTCACCTCCATTCCCGTCTCGATCCTAGCCAAGAGCAATTTGCTCTCGCACCCAGCCCAGAGCAATTTGCTCTCTGCAGTCTGCACTCATCTTCCTCTAGCGGACACACAGCAGCACACCATCGGCCTCCCATCAGGATCTTTCTTCCGACCGCGAACCCAGCTGCAACACTGCTGCTACTGCAACCCCCGAGCCTCACCTAGCCCCTGCGCAGCCCACACAGGCCTGCAGCACTGGCCTGCATCGCCTCCCTTGCACGGAGCACTACACCGGAGCCTCACCTGCAGCCCATCTCCGACGCCTCAGCAACAACGTTCGGCGACCTCAGCGACGATCTGCACGCTGGACGAAATCAGACCCAGACTGCCTGCAACCTGCGGCACCAGACCTGACCGAATCAGTCGCCATCTCGACGTCGACAACCGGACCTCCACACCACCAGATCGACCTCGATGCAGCAGCACTGCCAAGGAGGAAGTAGAAGAGAAAAGAAAAAAAAAAAAAAACTTAATCCGGCCCAAAGAATTCTGGCCCAGCAAAAAGAAGCAAAGAAAAAAAGGCCCTGAGGGCCACAGAAAAAAGTGAGAAAAAAAGGCCTAAAGAAAAGACCAGGCCCAGAAAAAAAAAAAAAAAAAACAGGCCCTGTGGCCCAGAAAATAAAAAGAAAAAACAATATGGCGCTGTGACCCATTGCTAAAAAGAGAGAGGAAGCGGCCCAGTTTTTCTCAAGTCCAAAAACATCGATACGCACGCCTGCATCAACACGCGCGTGCGCTAGGATTGTTTTATTTTCTCGAAATCAAGTATGTTTTCTTTATTTTTTTTTTTAACCAAGCATGTGAATTTGATTTATCTTTTCTATTTTTAAGCATGCTTTAGATTTTATTATATATGCTTTTATTATAAAATTTTCGAGCATGTTTAGTTAGATTATATTAATCATTTTAAGTATGCTTTGTCATTTATGCTTTATATAATTATCTTTAAGCCATGATTATATATTTGATTTTTGAGCATGCCATATATATCTATATATATTATTTATGAAATTTTGAGCATGTTTTTATTTTATTTACGCTTATATAAATTATGTCTACGCATGCTTTGTATTTTACTATTGTTTACATTTTATTTTATGCATGATATATTCTTGCTATTATTATATAATTTGCTATGATTATGTGTAGTATATAATTTGTTGTATATTTATGAAATTTGAGGATGCCATGTACTTTATTTCTTATATATGCTATGTTTAAATGTGCTATGCTTATTTTTAGAATGCAATATACAAAAATTGCGTTTTGCCATGATAATGAAAATTCATGAGCATTATACACACACACTTACTGTGATAAAGTATTTTCACATAACATCGAAAAAAATGTGACCATTACGAATCTTGGTCTTGAAATCTAATTCATATTTTTGGAAAATAATTTACGTGGATGTCTTTATGACTGCGTAATTTATATCTTCTCTATTGTTTTATGTAGATGGTTGATCCAACTCGACCTGAGTTTGATATTTTGGACTCAGAAGGACTTGAGTACCATCGTTGGGTTTCCGATATGGAAATTACCTTTATGGCAAAAGACTACACTACCACTATTACTGACCCCAAAGATGATGAACTATCTAATAAGGTGAAAGCAGATGCCTTAATGTTTCTGAGGCGACATATTGATCCTAGCGTACACTGTGAGTACCTTCAATTGAAGACACCCAAAGCACTGTGGGATGCCCTTAAAGGACGTTTTGGGAACATTCATGATACTTTGCTCCCAGGACTGGCTGTTCAGTAGAATGGAATCCGCTTGCTTGACTATAAAAAGGTCAATGACTTCAACAAGGACATGTTGCGCTTAAAGGCACGTCTCAATTTCTGTGGAAGCGAAATCACAGAAGATGATATGATCTACAAGACTCTTACCACCTTTCCTACTTCAGCTTTTATACTAGCGAACTAGTATTAGTTGGAGTATGACAACAAAAGAATCACAACCTTCAATAAGTTGATAAGCCTACTGCAAGGGGCTGAGAGACAAAATGAGATTCTCTTGAACAACAATGCCAGGCCCACTGGGACAAAGAAAATTCCCGAGGCTAATTATGGAAAAATGAAAGGTGGAAATAACTCCACTGCAAGGGGGTTTAGACGTGCTGATCCCTACCCACGTGGCAACAATGCACCACGTGGAAAGGGACATGGGGATCGTGGAAACAAGATGCAAAAGGAAAGAGTTGACAATGAACCATGCTATAGGTGTGGATTCATTGGGTATTGGTACAAGAACTGCCAAGCAAACAACAGAGTAGTAGCCAATTACAAGAGGTATAGAGAGTCTAAAGAACAAGAGGCTCACTATATGGAAGAAGGAGGTCATGACCTAGACGTCAACCTTACAATTGCAGACTTCAATGGCAAAGAGGAACTTGCTAAGTCAATGAATGCTCTCAATCTTGACTGATCTGTTTTTATTTTCCAAAGACAGTTGTGAAGGCATAATGCCTCACTTTTAATTAGACTATTGTTTGGTCTTAAAGTTTATTTTCAATCATGGATTGATGAATAAGATTTCTGAACAAGACCTTGATTTGATTATCGTTGACTTATTAATAAATTTTGAATTTTATTCTGAAGCATTGAATTTATTCAAATTTATTTACTATACACATATTTACATGGTTCGAAATTGCAATATAAAGATGTAAAGCAATACATCTAGAGAAAAATTATTAGAATGAAAAGAATACCATTCTATGCAAATAGAAATACTCTAAAGAATATGAGCTATATTTTCTAAATACCTCCCATTTATTTGTAGGAATGAATGGAGGAGAACTTGAGTGCTTAATTGATAGTGGGACTACCCACACAATATTAAGAAATAGGCAATTATTCATTGAATCAATAGCCTATGATTCCTCTGTGACTACGATGATTGGATCATCACAAGTAATAAAAGGGCGAGGAACTGCCAAATTTTTACTGCCTAATGGCACAACATTTCAAGTCATAGACGCTCTATATGCACCAAGTGCTAATCGAACCTTGTTAAGTTTCAAAGATATTCGTGCCAATGGTTATCATGTAAAAACACACTGTGAGAATGGAACTGAATACTTTTATATTACCTCTAATGAATGTGGAAGGAAACGCATTTTAGAGAAACTTATGAGTCAATCTAGTGGACTGTACCTCACTATGATTTGGATAATTGAATCCTATGCTGTCACCAACAATGAAATGTGGGACACTGACTCATACAAGCTTTGGCATGACCGCCTAGGGCATCGAGATCGTGACATGATGATCCGTATTTTAAAGAACTCATATGGACATCCCTTATTTCGAGTGAAAAATAAAGTGGGAGAAAAATCTGTCACATTGCAAGGTGTCGGTCCTAGTACTGCTCAAATGCAGTCATTGCTTTCTGAAGTTTCAGAAGCACTACCTCCCATTATGCCTCATTGACTATTTCAAAGGCACAACGCTCGTTTTGCAAAGCCTGCTCTTTAGCAAAAACAGGATTGAGACCTTCTTATGCTAAAGATACAAAACAAAACATTCCATTCTTACAAAGGATACAAAGAGATATTTGTGGACCTATCCATCCAGGATACGAACCATTCAAGTACTTTATGGTTCTGGTGGATGCTTCGACAATCTGGTCACATGTCGCTTTATTGTCCACAAGAATTGCTGCAAAACTCCTAGCACAGATTATACGTTTAAGGGCTCACCACCCTAATCACCCTATCAAGTCTATAAGACTTGATAACGTTGGAGAGTTTACATCAAAAGCATTTGATGATTATTGCATGTCTATTGGATCGATGTGGAGCATCCTATACCCCATGTGCATACACAAAAATGGTCTCGCAGAAGCCACCATCGAAAGGCTACAGATGGTGGCTAGGACATTGGTTATGCGCACCAACCTCCCTATATCTGCCTGGGGTTATGCAATATTGCACGCAGCTTTACTTATTCGTTTTAAACCCACTGCTAGCCAACCATTTTCTGCGTACCAGTTGGTAACTGGATATGAGCCTGACATTTCATACTTATGCATACTTGGTTGCGCAGTATATGTGCCTATTGCGCCCCCACAGCGCACTAAAATGGGTCTTCAGAGACGATTAAGTATTTATGTTGGATACGAATCTCCAACGATTACCCGCTTTTTGGAACCCTTGACAGGCGATCTCTTTACCGCTAGATTTGCGGATTGTCACTTTGATGAGACAGTCTTCCCGTTGTTAGGGGGAGATAGGAAAAGGATTTTCCAAGGGAACGACAGGAATTGTCGTGATTTGTCCCCACTCTGTCTCATTTTGATCCCCGCACTTCACAAAGTGAAAATGAAGTGAAAAGAATAATCGATCTTCAGAACGTAGCAGATTCGATGCCTGATGCGTTTACTATATTGCAAAAGTGACGAGATCACATATACCAGCTGCAAATGTGCCTATAAGGTTAGAAGTCCCCAACAAGGGGCACGGTGCCGCAGATAGAGGCACTGCAACCGCAATTAGTGGAGGTGTGGTTGAGGCTGTGGCTCCCCAAGGAAGAGGGGGAGGTCACTTGGTTTGATTGACACTCACCCAAGGAAGAAGAGGGTGAGTAAGGCACAAACCAATCATCAATGTATAGAATCCCTCTCATGAGATTGTCTCTGATTATAGTTATGTCCATGAATCAATACTGGAAGATGCTCCGATGTTAAAAATGATTCCAAAGAACAAAGAAATCTCAGAGGATTATGAGAGTGCGTATAAGTTGATAGAAAGATCTTCCATACACATTGATGATATATACTGTTGCTTAAGGAATCATAGAGCACGATGATATCGAACCACGCTCTGTTGCAAAATATCAACAAAGAGTAGATTGACCTAAATGGAAAAGAAGCAATCCAGGCAGAATTAGATTCTCTGACAAAGAGACAGGTATTTGGTCCGGTAGTGCTAACCCCACCAAGTGTAAAGCCTGTAGGACATAAATGGACCTTTGTCAGAAAGCATAATGAGAAGAATGAAGTCCTAAGGTACAAAGCTCGCCTTGTGGCGCAAGGTTTCTCACAACGCCCTGGAATTGACTACGAGGAGACATTCTCTCCCAAAATGGACGTTATAAAGTTCCGTTACTTAGTTAGCTTAGTAGTTTCCAAAGAAATGGAAATGCAGCTCATAGATGTGGTTACTGCATATCTCTATGGGGATCTAGATTCAGAGATATATATGAAAGTGCCTGATGGCCTTACATTACCCAAGTCAAGTGTCTCTAAACCACGGAGTGTGTTTGCAACTAGGTTGAAATGCTCACTTTACTAATTAAAATAATCCAGGCGGATGTGGTATACCCATCTAAGTGACTACTTGATTGGGAAGGGATATAAGAACGATGAAGTATGCCCCTGCGTATTCATAAAGAAAACAAGTTCCAGATTTGCAATTGTAGCTATATATGTCGATGATATGAACATAATAGGTACTCTTGATGAAATAAGAGAAACCGCAAGCTACTTGAAATCCGAATTTGAGATGAAGGATCTTGGGAAAACTCGATTCTATCTAGGCCTTGAACTAAAACACCGAGTTTGTGGAATACTAATCCACCAGTCTGCGTATGTCCAAAAGTCAGGCAATTTAACATGGACAAAGCGCATCCTGCTAGTACTCCCATGATCGGTCGAAGATTGGATGCAAAGAAAGATCCATTTCGTCCAAAGGAAGATGACGAAATGGTGTTGGGAGCTGAAATTCCCTATCTAAATGCAATAGGCACATTATTGTACTTAGCTCAATGTACTCGACCAGACATTGCATTCTCAGTAAATTTGTTAGCTAGATTTAGCTCAGCGCCAACGCAACGTCACTGGAATGGTATCAAGAACATTTTCGATACCTAAAAGGAACCATTGACTTGGGACTGTTCTTTCCCTACAGAGAGACAAGAGGGATCGCAGATGGAACTGCAATCCCTAAAGGAAATGTTGATGGCGAGAGCGCCACTCCCTACACCGAAACGCCAAATGACGTTTTGGTTGGTTTTGCTGATACTGGGTACCTCTCTGACCCACATAAAGGTCGTTTCCAAACTGGTTATGTATTTACCATTGGGAACACGGCGATATCTTAGAGATCAACCAAGCAAACCCTTGTGGCTACCTCCTCAAACCACTCAGAGATCATTGCTCTACATGAGGCGGTTCGTGAGTGTATATGGTTAAGAGCTATCATTACACATATTCGAGGGACTAGTGGTTTGAGTTCTACCACTGAAGTGCCTACTTGCATTTATGAAGATAATGCAGCTTGCATTGAACAGATGAAGCTAGGTTATATCAAGAGTGATAACACAAAACACATATCGCCAAAGTTTTTCTACAATCAGCAACAACATGCTCTCCTCAAGATTCAAGTGAATCAAGTAAGGTCCGAGGAGAATGTGGTAGATTTGTTCACCAAATCCTTGCCTAAGGCCATATTTGAGAAACATGTGAAGAGCATAGGAATGCGAAGACTTTTCAAGCTCCCCTGATTAATGTAAGTATCAGGGGGAGGTGTAGACGTCAGGGGGAGTCTAACACACACATGTCATACTCAAATGTAAAAGGTGCGTTGGGCTCTTTTCCTTCGACCAAGGTGTATTTTTTGTCCCACATGGTTTTTTGTTACTTGGCAAGGTTTTTAGTGAGGCAACAACTCATGCACCATTTCGTCTTTGACTTGGCACAAGGGGGAGTGTTAAAGGAAAAACAGATTATGTGCCTTCGTCAAAGCAACTGACGGAGAGGGAATCAAGGAATCAATGATTACCATCAATCAGCACGATTAAAGATCAATCAGCATTCAATGTATTTAATGTAATTCATATTTCCGTTGTAATTCTATCCCTATATAAAGGGACTATGGAATGAAATGAGTAGACCAATTCCATCTCATTTTTACTTTAACATTATTGTTTTTTTTTTTTAGTTTCTATTCATACCTCTAAAATTGGCATTTATTAGACCTCTCCATTTAATAGACCTCCAATTTATTTTTATTTTTTGGTACAAGACCTCCAATTTACTTTTACAAATAATTAATAGGGTTCTCGACCAATAGCATCAAAATCAGCCAAAATTATCTCACTTACCCCAGTAACATATTTTTGTTCCCACTAACCCAATTTAAAATCAAATGACCATTTTGCCCTTAATCTAATTAACAAACTACCATCATGCCACTCAAACATCGATCTCTCTCATCCCCCCCCCCTCTCTCTCTCTCTCTCTCTCTCTCTCTCTCTCTCTCTTCAATGGCGTCCTCCATCCCTGATAACCTAACCAGAGACTAGCACGTCTACTTGGCCAAGCTCACCGAGCAGGTGGTGCGCTATGAGGAGATGGGTCCACCACGGCGTAGGAGCTCACCGTCGAGGAGCACATCGAGCAGAAGGAGGAGGGCCGCAAGAACAAGAAACTGTTCTTATCGTTGACGATGAAGAAGCAGACGAGGAGGAGAAGGAAGAAGAGCTCGCCGGCAGATCCGAAGCCGGCCGCTCCCCCAAAGACGACGCCGAGCAGAAGGTAGTGGCCATGCTGACGGAGGCCTTCTCTTCGGTCTTAGTCGATGACGCCGTTTCGGCCTTTCGCGAAGCCAAAGGCCACCCGAACAAGGGCGCCGAGATTTTGGTCCAGTCTCTGGTAGACACCTCAGACGAGCCATTCACGAGCTTCACGTTGAGCGGCGTTTCCAGTTTTGATACCGGCTCCGACGATCAGTTCACGAGTTCCTTGTCCAGCGGCGTGTCCGAATCTGATACGGGCTCAACTTCCGGGCCGGGTTCGTCCGAGGGGTTTGAGTTGGGTTGTGTTCAGAATTTAGTGAGCGAGAGGGGTTTTAGGAATAAGCAGAAGAGGGTGGTTGCGTCGGCCGGAACGGTTTTGAATGTGTTGGGCAAAGAGAATGTGAGGTCGAGGATGACGAAGCTCAGTGGTTCAAAAAATGGAGATGCTAGTGGGGAAGAGGAAGCTAAACAGTTTCTTTGTTCAATGATTGGAGATGACTCTGAGCTCAACTTGGCTGTTGTTAGAGATGTGCTTTGTAAGTGGCCATTGTTTTTATAGTACAACGCATATACACAGTAGTACTTATTTGGTAATTCTTGTTTTCAGAAGGAGAAATTTTGGTAATATAAAATGTAAATTATTGGAGTAACAAGATACAAAATGTGTTATGTCAAGGCTAATACAGGTCTATTGAGGGGCAATAGATGTCTATTGCCCAAATAGATGTCTAATGGGGGGCAATAGACATTTTGAATTAATGTAATCTTCTCTTTTTTTTCTTTAATCAAAGTTATATTTGTGTAGTTTAGAAAAATTAGTTCTCATTTTGGTAATCGAAATGTCTATTGGGGGGCAATAGACATTTTAAAATTGATATAATTACTTCGTTTTTTTCTTTAATCAAAGTTTTATTTGTCTAATTTTAGGAAGATTAGTTCCTATTCCGGCTACCGAAAGTTCTATTGGGGGGACATGGCTGATAGTCGTCTATTGAGGGCAATAGAAGTCTATTAGGGGGCAATAGATGTCTATTGGGTGCAAAAAAACTTTCCGGTGAGATTTTCAGCAAATTCCGGTGGGCAGCGGCAGGTAACCGGAATCCGGCGAACATTGACCTGATTCCTGCAAAAGTTGATAGGCCGGTGACCGGATTCCAACGGCCGGTGACCGGACTCTGACGAAGTCTCTCATGGTTTCTCTCTCTTCCATTTTCTCTCTCTCTCTCTCTCTCTCTAAGTAACAAAGGGGTAAGGGTAAAATGGTATTAAAAAAAATTAAAAAACAAAAAAAAAATCTGAATGTGGTATTAGGGAAGACCTCCTTAGAGTGTTTTGGGTAAGAGAGAATTAAAAAAACTTAATGGGGTAAGTGGGAAAAAAATCTCTTAAAATGAGGTAAATAGACAAAAACCCTAATGCTATCTGCACCTCCTTAATTTTTTCATAATGCCCCTCGTCTAATAGAATAAATAGATGATGTAAAATTTATGTATTGTTAAATAGGTCATCGAGTGTATACCAATTCAATTCCTTATTTACTAAATTAAGGCCTCGTTTGTTTCGCGGATTTGAGGACTTGGGAAAGGAAAGTTATTCATTTCCTTTGTTTGGTAACCACAAAGTCCGGAAATGCTTTCCTAACATAGGGGAAAGTTGGGGGTAAACTCATTCCACTCAAACTTCATGGGATTGAGTTTCCCATCCCATTTCCCAGCATTAATTGCAATAATTTTGGACAATAATACCCCAGCATTAATTGCTTGAGTACTCTTAGTAGTGTTGAAAGTTCATTCTATGTTGTTTTTATTTTAAAATAGATGGGTATTATTGAAACATTGATATATTTTTACTTTCCTTTCCTGCACCAACCAAACATCGGAAGGGAAATCAAATGGTCTTTCATGGATGCTTTCCCTGCTTTACCAAACACAGGAAAGGAAATCTGACAGGAATTTTAGTTTTCCTTCCCCACGGGAAAGACAAGGGAATTGATTTCCCTTCCGTGAACCAAACAAGGCCTAAGCTCATGGACATTGACAATTTGACACGATCACTAAAACATGGATACGTACCTATTGCAATTGCTCAGATTCAGAAGATATAAAGGAATTGTTTGTTAAATGTAAGGAATCAAATTTAATAAACATCACTCACAAAAGAAATCTTCCCATCCACCATAAGTATTTTATCTAGCTTTCTCGTTGAAGCCATCACAAACCACATGAGGTCAAAATTCTTATCCATGGTTAAGGTGTGAAGGCCACGAATACGGTGTGGTTGGCTTACCCAAGAAACATAAATGTGAAAGTTGTTAACGGGTCAATGCTATGTTGACTTGATCAAGTTCTGCTGAAGAATCCATTGTGCTGATGTGGCATAGTTGGTTAAATGCATTTGCCAAGCTGGAGTTACTTTTTGTAAAAGATAGTTACTGGAGTTTGTTGGGGTTTTATCCATCAACTACTATAAATATGTGTGGCTATAATAATTGGTTCTTAGCTTTGATAATTGAGGAACTCAGTTAAATATTTTCTCCATTTTCTCTTCTCTGCGTTCATATTCATCTGCAACCTCAAGATCAACCATCCATGGCTGCAATGTTATCATGGTATCAGAGCTATGGCTCTTGATCCTGTGGACTATTTCATACTGTAGAAGTGTTCGTTTACTTCTAGCTTCCGCATTTGAGCTTCGTTCTTCATCAGGTGAAAAAAAAAAAAAAAAACTAGATATGCAATTTCTGCTTTGTCTCTGTGAATTAAGCTCTTTGATTTCATCCTAAGCTTCATTTTAGTTATGTCTTCTATTGGTGAGCTCTATTCTCACTTCAGATTGCCTATTTTCACTTTGATACTCTGGATTTGAGTACTGTAGTTGTTCCTCACTGTTCGTACATCATCTAGATCTGTAATATGTGAAGTATGATGATATATTAGCTCATAAGCTGTGGAATTTGTGATAACATAAGAGATTGATAACAAGGGGCTCAACTGTACATATTTGATTTTGGATATGGACTTTGGAGGCTCGATTGTTTGATTTTTCGTGTTGAAGGGACTGTTATTCTTGTGGCTTGCAAATTCACCTAGTTTACTGGTATTTGGAGTATCCACAATGCTATACATGTGTGTTGCTGGAATCAACCTACATATGATGGTGGTGGTGAGTTTAATGGTAAGGCTCATGTTGCATTGATCTATGAAGCACTGAAGCTTTTGGAATAGTAAACAGAGTTATGATGATTGGTATTGTTACTGAGAGTTGAGTGCTCATGTTGAATGACAAAGTCTTGAATTAAACAAAACAAAGTCATGCTGAAAGCCATACGGAGGCTTTGAAAACAAAATTTTCATAAAATTTTGGTGGTAGTCAATAACAAACAAAAGTTGGTGATTTGTGAATTTGGAGTTTCATCGATTCATTTTGGAGTTGGATTATTGAACATAGTTTCTTTGGTGTCCTGCAAACTCGGGATAGAGAAAATATGGCCACTAGTCAAACTCCATTTCAGATTTATATGTTGCTTAGTATGATGACAAGAAGATTGAATGACAATAACTTCATTACTTGGAGCTACCAACTGCAAACTCTTTTAGAAGGACAGGATCTCTTTGGTTATATTGATGGCAATACTCTTTGTCCTACAAAGTATGTGATCACTGATGATAAGGGAGTAACAAGTGAGATAATTGCAACTTACAAAGAGTGGATGAAGACTGACAAGGCCATATTAAGCCTTCTAATTGCCACACTCTCTTCTGTTACAATGGATTATGTGGTGGGCAGCAAGACATCAAGAGAAGCATGGATGAGGTTGAATTATAGATATGCAACAGTTTCAAGATCACATGTCATGCAATTAAAAACTGATCTATATACAATTACAAAGGGAATGGATTCTGTTGAGAAATATTTGATAAAAATCACACGTGCAAGGAACCAATTAGATGCTTTGGGAGTAAAGATGGAAGACCAGGATATTGTTGTGGTTTTACTCAATGGTTTGCCTGCAGAATTTAATCCCATAAAAGCAATTATTCGGGCAAGGAAAACCCCAATTACAATGCAAGAATTGAGGATTCAATTACTAGCTGCTGAAAGAGATATTGCAAATAGGGCTATTCTGAATATAATGCCAGCCTTCTCTACTAGGAGAACTAAGAAGAATGTGTCTAAGAGGTGTCTGAATGGCAATGAGAATAACATTGGCAGCATGTTTGAAAATGGTGGAGGCTACAAGAATAATTTTGGGTTGTCTCCAGAGTGTCAAATATGTAGGAAGAAAGGCCACACTGCTGCATATTGCTTCTACAGGAATGACATCCCTCCTGATCATCTCTCTAACTCTGTGATCATTTGTCAAATCTGTGGTCTGAAGGGACATGCAGCCTTAGACTGCCATCACAGGTCAAACTTTGCATTGCAAGGAGCTGAACCACCTTCTACTCTTGCTGCAATGACTATGCATAATACCAATGGAGCTAGTACTTCTGGTGATTCTATTACTACACAGGGTTTCTCATATGCAGGTACTAGTTCTCCTCATCCTTCTTTTAGTCCGGATCAGTCACAAGTTCTTCCTACCTGTTCTGCTTTGGGTAACTCTCTTAACACCCACATTGGAGTCTCTCTTGTTGTAGTTGATGGGGGAGATCAGAATGTGATAAATAATGATCAAGCTGATGCACAGTTGCAGTTACCTCATGAACAATTTGATCAAAGAAGCAGTCAGATTTATGAGAAATCCATGCTTACCAAAGCCAAAGGTTTGAGTATCAAGAAGAAGACATTTTAGGATTTTTATGCTTATTCCTGCATTGCTCAACAAAAATTGTTTGATGAGTTTGCATACTTCTGTGGCTTTACTTCTGCATTGGATATCCATGATGCTACAGAACCAAAGACGTTCAAAACTGCTGTTGGAAAATCAAAGTGGGATTCTGCTATGAATGGAGAAACTAATGCCCTCAGGAAGCAAGAGATCAGTTACAGACATAATGGAGTGTTCATCTATCAAGAAAGATATGCAAAGGATTTAATTAATGGTCAAGAAACCATGGATCAAGCATATAATCAGCATTCCATGCTTACCAAAGTCAAACATGCAACTGTCAAGAAGCTGACATTTCAACCATTTCAAGATTTTTGTGCATTAATTGATAAAACTGGTATGGATACATCAACAGCTAGCACGCAAAGCATTTTCACGTTGTTAGAGAAAGAGGGTAAAGGTATGATTCGTTACTTCATTATGTTTCTTCTTCTGAGCATACTCCAACTTCTAAGCATACTGAAGATATTCTTACTAAAAGGTTACACAAGCTCAATAGTTAGTACACATAGATCCAATCTCAGTTTGGTTAACCCCAACTAAGATTGAGGGGAGGTGTTAACGGGTCAATGCTATGTTGACTTGATCAAGGTCTGCTGAAGAATCCATTGTGCTGATGTGGCATAGTTGGTTAAATGCATTTGCCAAGCTGGAGTTACTTTATGTAAAAGTTAGTTACTGGAGTTTGTTGGGGTTTTATCCATTAACTACTATAAATAGGTGTGGCTGTAATAATTGGTTCTTAGCTTTGATAATTGAGGAACTCAGTTAAATATTTTCTCCATTTTCTCTTCTCTGCGTTCATATTCATCTGCAACCTCAAGATCAACCATCCATGGCTGCAATGTTATCAAAAGTTTGGTTGGTTAGTGTTTAATAAGGACCAACCAAGCTTCATCGCAAGAAGATAGGTATAAGTTGGATTATCAAAAGTTTGCCATAGAACATTACTTGTATAATCAAATATCACAGTTAACTGTTGAAGGTCTGAACTAAAAATGTCATTGGAATCGAAAGAAAATTATATAGGAAAATGGTTTGAGTGATATCTATTTTGATGTATATTTTAGGGTTTATGTTGGAGAAGAAGGTTTTCTCAGGTTGGAATCTACATAGAGGTCTATTAAGTGGAGATGTCTATTGGTAATTTAACATTAGTTGACAAAGTCAATTATCACTTGAAAAATAAGAGAGGTCTAAATGTCAATTTTAAATATATGAATAGAAGCTTTTTTTTTAGCGGATGGAGTGGGAAGCCCAGAAGGAAAAAAAAAGAAAAAAAAAAGATCATGACTAATAAGATGACAAAAGCAACAATGCAAAACTTAAATGAAGAACACAAGCAACCATCACCAAGAAATTGAAAAAAACTCCAGATGATCGAAAATCAGACAGACATGATTACATGAATAAAGTCGTACAGTATAAATTATACAACAGCACAAAAGGAAATGGTGTGGTATCCACAGTGTAAATAACAAGTAAGAACTATTTAATCTGTTTATTTCAGTGCGTCACAATGGAAACTTTCCTGTATTTCGGATTGTTTCAAGTGTCATTCCTAGACCATGCTTGCACACAGCTTTCTTCGCTGTCAATAATGCTTCATAATCTAACTCAGTTGCGTTTCCTACAAAGCTTCTCCTCAAACTCAGACAATTTTTTAGATGAATAGGAACTAGAAGAGTACTCCAACCACCTATGTGCAAAATATCCGCAGATACCTTTTTCAACCTCAGGGCTCATATTCGGACAGCAATTTAGGCTATTTAGCCTTAGCCATGCCCTCATCATCTGTTGAGCTAGAAGTGACCCAGTCAATATTCTAGGAAGGCCGTACCAGATTAAAATTTCTTTAACTTCATAGCAAAGCTGGCTTGGCCTCCCCATAAAAGCGCTGGTAAGACTCTTTTCAAACAACCCGACTGCTCTTATTACCGGCAATTGGCGATCAGAATCATCATTTCCCTCCTTCATGGCATCGATTATGACTTGTCTGCCGACCAACCGCACTGGAATTTTCTCTACTTTCACATTTAACTTCTTATAAAAATTTTGTACTTCAAGGCAAATGGATCGGCGTCCATGATCAGTATTGATAATGGACTCTATACACTCCTGGCATAGTTTTCGACCATCATCGAGCTTATAATATGTTGTGCCCCTTGGCTTCAATCTTTCACAGCTACAACACCTAGGAGTCCCATCATCTACATGGGAGGATACAATATCTTCGTCGCCAGAATGGATATTCCTTGTACTCAACTTGACCATCTTGATAGATTTCTTGCAAACATTGCATACAAGATATTCTAGGCTTCTAGCTCATAGCAGCGTTCATGGTAAGGCTGCTGATCCCCACATTCCCGAATCTCTAGATCAGTAAATGGACGGTTGCAATCTTTGCAGAGAAGAGTCAGAAGACATGCTCGATGCCAAACAGCACCCAAGCAGTTTACGCCATCACCAACCCTTCCGTTGCAGCCAGCGCATACCAGTTTGTTATACAGTTTGTCTACAACTTTTTCGATGAACTCGGTCTCTGACCTACAAGGAAAAAAAGAAAAAAGAAAATACACATTAGGTGATATGATATTGAATTATTGACCATAACTAGAATAAGTACAATATTTGAATATGCATAGTCATGCATGCTGATATGCTTCCAAAACATGGCCGGCTCTCCCACAAACTGTGGTCAAAGTAGCCTTCCACCCTTGCACCTTTACTGTGTCATGTATACCATCATTTTCGTGCTTGTTGAAGGCTTCTTCAAAAGTTCCTGTGTTTGGTGTTTTACATCGGATATATCCACATGATAAAAAATGGGGATAATTGTCTCCCTCTCCCATGCATTCAAAAAAATTTACAAGCTCATCTAAGCACCATTCTGAACTGGCGTAATCTTGTGAGAAGACAATAATGGCGAACTTCGATTCTTTGATTGCAGTCCAGAGCTCTTCAGAGATAGCTGAGCCTGTCTCAAGTACTTCACGGTCATCCTTGAAAACTCTGATTCTTTTCCCCTTTAATGCTTTATATAGATGACCTGTAAAATTGTTGCCGGTTTCTTTCCCCCTAAAACTCAAAAACACATCATATTTCCATGAAGAAGCCAAAGGAATGGACGTAGACGTAGAGGCTCTTTGGGTACTTCATGCCATCAGAAAGTGGTAGCGATCATTCTGCTCCCAACATACAATTTCTCCAAGCAATTTTCCTGACTTTTGGGTAGAGTAGAGATGATAGGAAATTAAGAAAAGAAGAGGATATAGATAGGTAGAGATGATAGGTGACATTCAATGTAGAGGTGGCCATGGCAACATGGCTTGGAGAAGAAAAAGAGACTAGGAGTCTGAAAAATATACAGAGAAGTTAGGGACCAAGTGCTACTGTGCTTGGACGCTTGTAAGTATTTTGATGATGATCATCGTTTTATAGATACCAACTAGAGCCGGAAAGAGAGACAGAGGAAGAGGAATTGGAGAGTAATTTACCTAATGATGACGTTATGATGTAGGCAACAATTTATGCATTGATTTGTTAAGGGGTGGAGAGAGTTAAGGACACAGATTCAGTGTGTGTGTATAAATATATATACATATATATATATATATATATATATCTATACAAAATCGTTCGAGAGCGGACGTCCGCAATCCAGAAAAAGTGCGGACGTCGCTCCTCCGGTCTCGATAGAGCAGCGACGGTGGCGTTTCTGCTGCCGGATGGAACTAGGCCACGAGGTGGAGCAATTTAGAAGCAGTTGGAGTCGTCGACGAAGGGAACGTTGAGCTCGATGGGCTTCCATGGTTTCCAGCGAGCTCGCCGCACACCTCTGAGTTTCCGATCACCTTCGCCTTCGCCTCTTGCTCGAGGCCGTCAGGGATGTCCAGAGGGTGCGTTCGGCACCTGCAGCGTAGTGATCGCCGCCTTCCCGACACCGGAGGAGCGACGTCTGCACTTTTTCTAGGTTGCGGACGTTCGCTTTCGATTCGGCCTGTATATATATATATATATATACATATATATATATACACACACACACACACAGCAAGCTTCCAAAGAGGACGTCTTTGCTATACATAATCTGCGGATGGGTCAAGCACAGCCGTCCGTTGCTTTAAATGAAAACTAACCGCTCAGATCGATCCCTTCCCAAAAACCATCGCGGGTCGAAGTAGAAAGTCTTAAACGAACTGTAGACTCTCCACTTTGATGCAACCAAAGTCTTTGGTTTTCCATCTCGTCTCCACGACAAAACACTGTGATGAGTCTCTTCTCACCCAAAACCATTAACAGCGCCGGAGTGATTCCACAGTCGACGCCCGATATTAGTCCCCGCCGAACCTCGTCATCTCCTTAGTCCTCGTCACTGCTGCCGCTTGGGTTCGATGATGACGCAGTCAACGGAGCTCATCACCGGTGAAGACCCCGATGAAGGTCCCCAAGTCGCCGTATAAGGTAAAGTTTTGAATTTTCTGAGTTTGAAGATTTGGGATTACTGATTTTGGGATTTGGGATTACTAATTTTGGGATTACTGATTTGGGATTACTGATTTTGGAATTACTAATTTTGGGATTACTGATTTTGAGATTACTGAGTTGGGATTACTGATTTTTGTGAAATTATCTATAGGTGATTCCTGATGTACATTTCCAAAAAGGTTTGGGCTTAGATAGCTTGGATAATGTGGAGATTGTAATGGCTCTAGAAGAAGAGTTCAAGCTTGTTTAAACATCTTTGCAATATTTTGATTGTAAACAGTGACATGTTCTATCCAATCAGTTTTGAGGATTGGTTTTGTTCCTGCTCATGTTTTAAGTGCTATTTTTCATTATATGGTTGTACCTGCTAGCTTGTGGTTAGTGTGTCTTGGAGTTGAATGTGCATCAACCCCAATTATCCTTATGCCCTTGGCTGGCCCCAATTTGACTACATTTTTCAAGCGTACTAGATGGACCACTTGTTTGGAGTTTTCTAGTGATCCATTGAAGTGTTATTAGAACAGTTGCCAAACCCGTGCATTAAGGTCCAGTTTTGAGAGAGCTTATAGTTATGTAAAAGTCATTAATTTGTTAGAAGCACATAAAATTTCAATAGAGCTTTTAGGATACTGATCTAGTGTGTGTGATTTTTCAGGTTTTGGATTTGCAAGATGATTTCAGGTTGGCTATTGGCTTGATTGATTAGCTTCTGCGTTGGTTTCGATATTGTTGCTGTTATTGGTGAATATTGTTATGAATTTTGTGATGTGTTTGATTCTTCAAGCTTGGGATGCACCGGCAATGAGTGACGATTTCTATTTGAGGCAGGTGGATTGGTTTCTGCATAATGTATTAGCTGTGGGATAGGAAAACTGTGTTCATTTGTGGAATGTTTGTAGTAGGAAACACTAAATGTAATGTGCATTTTCTGGAATCACAGTGTATAGAACATGTGAATGTAATGTGCATTTTCTGGAATCACAGAGCTTTGCTCTTGCTATGCTGGAGAAGGTTCATTTATTCTACTATACAATATTATAGAAGGAATGAAACAATTACATTCATTTTCTGGAATAATTACATATTAAGTCATTTTCTGGAATCATTGCATATCAGCAACTTTTGACTATCCAATATTCCAACAAGACTATCTACTTTTGACTAGCCAATATTCCAACAATACTGACTATGAAGAACTCTGCCATATAACCTTGACATGATGCAAAATGGCATCCAAAACTTGCAGAATCAAATAGACCCCAAAACTTGTAGACTGATCAATGCATCCAAAACTTGCAGAATCAAACAAACCCCAAACCTACTACAGACTGATCAATGCATCCAAAACCTGCAGAATCAAATAGACCACAAACCTATATAAAATCAATCACAGTAGCTATTTCTCAACAAACTCAAAACCACCACAGTAGTTAATCAATAAAGCTAACACCGAACCTAAAATCATCTTCCAAATTCAAAACCTGAGAAATCAAACACACTACAAAACCCTCTTACCTTAAACTGACCAAATCAGATGCAAAATCTAAAAAAATACCAAATACAGAAAACTGAAAGCTTACCTTAGAGAGCATGTTTTTTGGTAGTTAGCTGATGTTTTTGAGACATTAATTATTCTGCGAAATGAGATGATGAACAATTATCCATACTAGTGGAACTTGAATCCCCATCCATACTAGTGGAACTTGAATCCCCATCTTTATCAATAGCAGGTCTACATAAATAAGCAAAAATAAAGTGATTAATATGAATCGATAAAAATGTTAAATAGTTTCAATAATATCAAATACAGGTATCTATAGATTCTTACCTTCCATGTAGTGTTGGACAATTTCTTTTGTCATGTGACTGACCAAATAGTCCACATCCATGGCATTGCCTACCTTGACTGTCCTTTACCTTAACTTTCTTCTTCTCTTTTCCTTTCTTCAACCTTCTCCCACACCCTTCTGCTCTCACTTGATCTGGTTCATTAAAAACATGCTTAATAGTATCAGTCTTGGTCTCCAAACCTACTGCACTTTGTCCACTTTCATTACTAATTAATGGTTTAATATTCTCCAAAAAAGCATCCAATGCTTCCATAAAGAGCTATGTAGCCTCATTACTCACCATAACCTTATCAATTGCATATGTAGCATGATGGAATAGTTTAGTCCTCCTTACAAGTAAAGCTTTGTTATATTTTATCTCCATTCTATCAAAATCTATCACAACTCTCTATCTTGCAGCTTTAGTCCATCTCTTCAAGATGTACTGAATATGCAATTTATCAACATCTTGGATCTTAATCAAATATGTCGACATGGGAGCCCTTCACTGTCAAACTTTCTACAGCTACATGATGCAAAATAAGAATTCTTTTCGTAAGTGAGTTCACGAGACTTACAAGTATCAATGTTCTTTCGCATAACCTTAAACTGTTCTTGAGTGACATTTTCAAACATAAGTTCTAGTTTATATTTGAAGCTCTCTCTCAACTGTTCTTGAGCTTCATAAAATAGTTTACGTGTATAAACCTTGGCTATATGATCTTCTATGTCAAGGGACATGACAGTTTTTGCCTCCTCATCAATATTAATATGATCCTCCTCTAACTCAGAATGGCGTTGGTGATGAAGTCTCCTCTTAAACTGAACCATAAATTCCACCAATGAATTCCACTTAGAAACATAATTCTTGAAGAAAGAATGTTGACTCTCTGCTCTTTGTCTACTTGACATTCATGCTGAGAAAACATGATTGACATATGCTGGTATCCATGATGAATGAATTTCGTATATCGACTCCAGCCACTTGTTATCACTCAACCCACTCTTCTCAATAATTTCAATCCATCTTGAGTCAAACTCCTCTCTACTACTTGAATTCCATATGCAGCTATGAAAGTCTTGGTAGGAATCCCGATATTTAATCGCATCTAGCTTCTCATAAAATTTATTAAGAATGTGCCAATTGCAATATCTATGAAATATTTGTGGGAGTGCTTCTGCAATGGCTTTAGTCATAGCAGGATCTTGGTCGGTAATAATCATCTTGGGGGTATTTTCTGGTGCATCTCCTGGCATAGCATTTAGAAATTCCTTGAATAACCAAACAAAAGTATCGGCTGTCTCATCATTTAAGAATGCACAAGAAAAGATGATTGTTTGCCCATGATTGTTAACACCAGTGAATGGTGCAAAAATCATTCCATACCGATTTGTGTTGTATGTAGTATCAAAGATAACTACATCTCCATAAAAGCTGTAAGCTCGTCTTGAAATTGAGTCAGCCCAAAAGCACCGTCTTACTCTGTTTTCCTCATCTGACTCCATTGTATAGACAAAAGATGAATCTTTTTCTTTCTCATTTTGAAAATGCATGTACAGTAGATCTCCATCATGCCCCTTCTTCTCTTCACGACAAGTTCTTCCATAATTATATAGATCACGCTGTATAAAACCAATATTTTGAATGCCACCTAACTGAACACCAAAGAATTCAAACTGTTTATGTTTCTTAACATTTACCAAGCTTAGTTGCTGTGATAGAACTGTGTTAACTTCTGAAACACAATGGTGAGATCTCAACAAATGTACTCTAGGCGGGCTTGTTAATGGATGGTTGTGACCCTCGACAAATACAGAGATTGCATATCTTCCAGACTCCTTTCTCACAACTGCAATTCTCGCTTTACAACCCACTTTTGGTAATCCTCTCTTACGTTTTTCTCCTTTAACTTTGGAATCTCCTTGCTTATAATAGACATACTCCTTCCTCATAAGTTGTTTCTTATCTTTGCTGGTCACACTAAAATGACTTCTAATACTAAACCCTGCTTCTTTTGCATATCTATTATAGAAAGCAGCAACATCATCTATTGTTTCAAATTCTTGGTATAATTTAGGCATCAACTCTGCCTTTACTTGAGGAATATAAAATTGATCATCCTCTAACTCCATTTATTTGAAACTGAAAAGCACACATAAGATCAACAATCAAAACAAAAAAAGAAACCTAGAAACAGAAAGAAGAAATGTCCCAAATATGGTAAAAAAAACCCTAAATTTTGTAATTGGAAATCAAACAAATCAGAAAAGAGAGAGAATCCATACTCAAGATGTGTTTCTCTGCTTCCAAGTCTCCAACTTTTGGCGCGAAAACTCCAAGGGATGTCGGGACCATAAGAGAGCTACAATTTTCATGAGAGAAAGGAAAAAAGAAAGCTTCGGTTGCAACAATCGTGCAACCTGAGATGAGTTTCTAGTATTTGGAGACGAGAAGACCTGGATTTTGGGTGGAGAAAGAGAACCAGAAACTTTGGTTGCATCGAAATGGAGAGTCTACAGTTTCTCTGAGGCTTTCTACTTCGACCCGCGATGGTTTAATTTTGGGAAGAGATCGATTTGAGCCGTTGGTTTTCATTTAAAGCAACGGATGGCTGTGCTTGACGCATCCGCAGATTATGTATAGCAAGGACGTCCTCTTTGGAACCTTGCTGTGTGTGTGTGTGTATCACGAATCAACATATAATGAAGATAGAAATCAATCAAGAACAGAGATGAACGCATTCAAAGTTCTTATTACTTCCCTTAATTAAATTAACTAGATGAATGCACCATAGTTAACCCTATTAAACATGCAATGCTAATCATAGAACGCTACTTACTAACAAAACATATTAAACAACATACAAGGTTCTTTTTACTTTCCTTAGTTAAATTAACTAGATGAACGCACCATAATTAATTCTATTAAACATGCAATGCTAGTGAGTGATCAATCCAATAACAAACATGTTCAACACATTAGACACTTAGAAAGTTTGATTGATTTAAGAAGAACACACAAGTTAAAACGCTAATCAAAGCACATACTTGAATGAAATCAATCAAGAACAATGATGAACGCATGTGTGCGTGTGTGTGTGTGTGTATATATATATATATATATATATATGAAATAATAAGAAATGTGAGAGATATATGAGGGAGAATATTGGAAGAAAGGATGGAAATTGATAAAAACTAGGATATATAGTTTAAGTAGTTTACATTTGGGTGGTTCTAGTTGGACCTCCACATTTGATATTTGGACCTCCAACTTTTTTAAATTATTAATAGACTTTGTCTAGTTATATGAAAAGATAAATAAGGACAAAGAGAGAAAAATAGAAAACTAAATAAATAAATACTCTTCTTACCTCCTCCAACCAAATATAACATTCAATTAATTTTTTTTTTTCCGAAATTTCCTTATATTGCCTATATAGTTTTATAATTTATCTAAAATAATTAAGTAAAAATAATATATAATTTCTATACATGACCCATGATTTAATACAAAAGTATATTCAAAACAATTAGATTTGGACTTTTCTTAAACTAAATTAATTGAATTTTATGATATAGTTATTATTCGATCTTCCAACCCAAAACCCTTGAAATCTTTCTTTTAGCAAATTCAAAGGGATTCTAACAACATATCAAGATCGAGAACCAATTGTCTGATTAATTTTGGTGGATGACAGACCTACTCATAAGAGAGCAATATCATGTAGTTTTGATTCATTCTTCTTCTCATGGTTGAAGATAGAGATAAAAAGTAGAGTAATGTTGTAGAGAAACTGAAATTGAGAGGAATTTACTGTGTATTCTCATTGATAATAGGGGCCTCTTTATATAGAGGATTACAATACATAGAATCACAATCATACAAGGAAAGTAATCGTACATTGAATAGGAATCTAGATCCTTCTAATTTAACCCTATTACCACTAGGTCAAGTAACCTAGAGTTTGGGCCAAACACAAATTAGGGTTTTACCCAAGTACTCCCCCTTGTGTTGCCTAAACGCGGTGCTTCTCTCGTTGCCTAGTTAAAAACCTTGCCGAGTAACAAAAACCCAGTGGGACAAAAATAACCTCGGTCGAAGGGGAAAAAGAGCACAACACACCCTTCATGTTTCGAGACCATACATGTAGACATCTCCCCCTAATGTCTGCATCTCCCCCTGATGACTACGGTCATAGGAGTTCGGATAACTTCCGCGAACGATGCTACCAACATGTTTCTCGAAAGTGGAATTTAGGCAATGACTTTGTAACGTCCCGTATCTCAATTTACCCGTTTACTAGTCATATGGCCCTAAAAGTTGACTTTTTGTTTAGGTCAAAATTTGAGAAAATGTTCTTCATGAAAGTTGTAGAGGACGTTAAACCGAGGGCGTGCATATGTGGTACGTAAAAATTGGAGTTCGTATGCAAAAGTTATAAGCGGAATACGAAAGTTACTGCTCATAATAATTTATCTATAAATAGTCGAGTTACTGTGGTAAGTTTCCATTTTCGGAAACTTACCGAGCTCTCTCTCTTTTCTCTCCCCGATTCTCTCTTTCTCTCCGACCTCTTCACCTTCTTCCGGCCATAACTCCTCCATCCGGTGATGCATTTTGACGCATAAGCTGTCGTTGGAAAGCTCGCTTCCTTCTCTTCATTTCTGGGTTCATTTGGTAGCTTAATTTGAACTGTGGAAGGTGCAGCAACTAGAAGAAGAGGACGGTCACTGAAGCAGTTTTGAGTCAATGCTGATATTTTCGGATTCCGGCCGTCTCCGGCCACCAAACCGGCGTCGAAGGTTCGGTTTTTGCCAAGGATCATTTTGCCCCTAGCCTTGAGCCACGATTTGCAGCGTGGAGGAAGAATCGAAGAGATGAATTTTTGGGTACTATTCATAAATCTGGGTTTACTGTTTTCTTAATTGTTGACCTAGGTCTAGTTGTTTTCTCGGGTTGTGGTAGTTGAGAAAAGTGTTTGGAATGATGAGATGATTGTGCTACCAAAGTTTGGTGGCCATTGGAGCTGGTGGCGGTGGCGGCGGCGCCGCCACTGTGGACGGCCACTGCAGCATGTAGGGCAGTGTTTTGATTCTAGTTTTTAGCCCGTTAAATCCTATAAATGTTGTAGAGCTTGTATGTGAAGTTTGGTGAATTTTGGAGGACTTTGGAATTGTTTGTGATTTTCCGAAGTTCGGAGTTTTGTGATTGAATTGTGGGAAGTCCGGCCGTCGGATTTCCCTCGTTTTCGTTGTGGAATATGTAAATCGAGGAATTGGTGTTATGGGTGTGATTTGGATTGAATCCGAGAAGTAATGGAGATAGGAATTTTCGGGTTTCGTTTAGGTTTGTAATTATTTATTCGAATTGTCGTTTATGGAAGTGTACTTGTGTACATGACGATATATCGAGTTACCGCTTGATGAAGGAACTCGTTTGTGTGGTCGCCGACCAGTACTGTGAGTGGACTTTTGATTTTAAGTGATGCATGCAATATTGTTTCATAATTAATTATTACGTTTATTTATTTGAGAATATAAATTGATTTACCTCGGTTATAATTTCAGAATGATTTTGGCTCTAAGTTTTAAAAGGATATTGCGAATTTCGAAATAAAGTATGATTTGCTATCAATAGTGATTTTGGTTTTCGGATTATAAAGTGATTCCGGATTTGTTTGGGTTTTGAGATTTATGAAATATTATAAAGTGATTTCGGGAATGAATTGTTTTCGGATTTTAAATGGAATTGTTGTCGAGGAAACGATTGATTTAATTATTCTTTTAGCGTGAGGGACACGCTGTTGATTTTGTGGCTTACTATGAGAATTTTCGGGTACGGTTGGGAACTGTACCCGTGTTTTCTTTATTCGCCGGACTTATGGGGAAGCCTTATAAATTTACTGGATTTGAATGGTTTTTACCCACCATACCTGGGTCGCTATATTTTATTGCTATAGTACTTCTCCCTGCTTACTATGTGTTCGTGGGTGAGTAGAGCAGAGCATGGGATGCTCCTGAGTGTGGGACACTCGGACCCGAGCCTGGGAGGCTCCCTTCTTTCTTTTAAATTGTTTATTTTTGTCCACTCACGCTAACGTTTTTCGTCTACTTTCCCATGGGCCTTTCGGTTTCTAATGCCCAGTTTGCAGGCGCTATTAGTTGAGGTCGGGCGTACATGGTTCGAGGCATAGTTGATGAATAGCTTCCGCACTACTTCGTTTGGCTCTGATCTATTGTGGGTTAGTGTTTTGGGAAGTCCACTTTAGGGGTGACTCGGCCAGTTCTCGGTAAAGTTATCTCTAAGGTAGGCCCTGCAGGGCCACCGGGGAGGGTCCTGTCAGACTTAGTGAGCAAGTTTGCCACAATGCCCTCAGATCGAACCTAGTTTACTTCGATCTTGAGGAGAGTCTGTTGTTGCTGATTATCCTTGGTGTTGTCCCTTTTGATGTAGCCTTGCTTCATTTATTTAAAACAAGCAGCATTATCCTAAATGGTTGAAGGCTCATCTGTGATAGACTTCAAACCACAATTGTTCGAATATGCGTAATCATGGATCCAATCCATATACATTCACGAACCACTTCGTGAAGAGAAATAATCTCTACATTGTTCGAAGATATAGCGATTAGGGTCTATTTTGTAGACCTCTAAGATATCGCGGTTTTACCCATGGTGAACACTTAACCAATTTGGGAATGACCTTTGTGTGGGTCAAAGAGATACCCAACATCAGCAAAACCTTCCAAAACACTTCGTTTTGGGATGGGGATAGAGGACGTAGGCCACTGTTGGAGGCGTTCCTGGTGTGTGATGGGTCTGAATCCATCATCTCTCTATAGGGATAAAACAAGCCCATATCAAACATACATCTCAAGTACTGAAAAATATCTTTTACACCAATCCAATGGTGTCGCGTTGGCGCAGAGCTATATCTAGCTAACAAGTTCATGGCAAATGAGATGTCCGGTCTTGTACATTGAGCTAAGTACAATAATGCTCCTATTGTACTTAACTAGGACATTTCTGCCCCTAGCGCATGTTCGCCATCATCCTTTGAATGAAGAGGATCCTTTTTAGGATCAAGACTACAGATGATCATGGGGGTGCTTGAAGGTTTGACCTTGTCAAAATGCCTAAGCATCTATCAACACGATGCTCAAGTTCCAAACCGAGACATAATCATGTTCTCCCAAAATCCTTCATCTCAAACTCGGATTTCAAGTGTTCAGCGGTTTCCCTTAAATCTTTAAGGGCTTCTAATGAAGATCATGTCCAACATGAACCACGATAGAATCCGAAACTTGTTATGGAAACGCGTAGGCCTATCCCTTCCCAATCAAGTAGTCACTTTAGTGAGCGTTTCAACCTTTTTGTAAACGTGCTTCGTGGTCTAGAGCCACTTGACTTGGGTAATTGAAGTTCACCATGAACCTTCATGTATATTCCGTATCTAGATCCCCATAGAGATACGTAGTGACCACATTTGTATGCTGCATAATCAGTTATTCGGAAACTATCAAACTGATAAGGTAGTGGAGTGCAATGACATCCATTAAGAGAGAATATGTCTCATCGTAGTCGATTCCAGGGCGTTTTGTGAGAAGTCTTGCGCCATAAGGCGAGATTGCCATCTCTTTTTCTCATCACTCTTTCTAACGAAGACCCATTAGTCAACAGGTTTTATGTGGGGAGGTGTTGGTATCACTGGCTCAAAGACCTTCCTCTTTTTTAGAGAATCCAACTTAACCTGGATCACATTTTTCCATTTAGGCCAAATCTCTCTACGTTGGCATTCATTATCACCGGACTCAACAAATTAATGCGCAACGAAATGCGCAACTACATCATCAATTATGATGGAGTTTCTATCCCATGTCTCATGTACACTAGTGTAATTTTCAAAGAGCTCTATATTCAGGAATAGGTTATAACGTTGAGGCGTCCCCCAACAATAACCATAATCTGGAAGATACTCATGAGACGGATTTTGAGTGTCAATGATCCAAGGATTGGGTTATGCCAAGGTATCCTTCGAACCCACGGGCCTCCCACGCATCCTGGCTGGGGCCATAGCCTGTAATGCCAGAGTGCCACTTTCTTTGGCGTTGGCGCCATGCCTATCTCCGTATAGAGTGGCGCTACGTCCTCTCGTAGGAACATACTTCTTTGCAGGCATGTTTGCATCATATTTGTGTGATCTTATCAGTTTAACAAGGATCGAGATGAGACATAGTGGGGACCAAGGACTAAAAAATTGAAATTTTCGGCGATATTTCGCCGAAATTTTCGGTTTTTTCACTTGTCGAAATTTCTATAACCTTCCGTGTAGATTTGGACGGATATTTTGGAAATTTCCCAAAATTTCCGGAAATATCGCTATTTTGGCGATATGTTGCTAAATTTTGGGTATTTTTTTTTAACATTCCGTCTTTTCCCAGTTCCCACTCTACCACTCTTTCTCCACAAGGTCACCAAGGGTCGAACCTTGGTGACTTGGTCACTCCATTGCCCGAGAGCCTTGGCCAATTCTGCTGCACATACACTCATGTTATCTTTGCACCATTCTAATATATATTCATTTAACCTACAAATCTGAAAACTTAGGTACATGTCCAATCAATAACTAACAAAGAACAATCTATTACATTTTGAATTTTATTTACCAAATTTTCAAAAAATTTACAACAACATTTCAATTTTGAACTTCTATAAATAGGGTTTAGGGTTCCACTCATTCCTTGCACCGAAAGAAGAAAGAAGACAGAAGAAAGAAACTTTGTTCTTTGTTCTTTCTTCTTTCTTTTACTACTTCTTCACTCTATAATTATGGTAAGTAATAAGTTAATATTATTAACCATTTAGTTCTTATTGTTTATTCAGCATTTACCGTTTCATCTTAAATTATTACAAATTACTATATAACAATGTTTATTCAATATTTTCTTTTCATATATAGTAGACAACTGATAAAACAAACATATCCAAAAGTTTCACTTAAAATTTCCATATTTTTCTTCAAATTTCCATAATTTTTCTTTATTTTTTATCGAAATCGATATATCTTCGATATTTCCGTTGAAATTTCCGTTTTTGGGACCATCGATATTTCCTCGAAACTCGATATTTTAGTCATTGGTGGGGACAGGCCACGACACGATAATTCCTGTCGTTCATGCTGAACATCCGTGTTCTTATCTCCCC
The DNA here is from genome assembly GCF_002994745.2 of Rosa chinensis. Lineage (NCBI taxonomy): Eukaryota > Viridiplantae > Streptophyta > Magnoliopsida > Rosales > Rosaceae > Rosa > Rosa chinensis. Next base: position 23,604,455 of record NC_037089.1, on the reverse strand, counting down.
CTAACGATGGGAAGACTGTCTCATCAAAGTGACATCCGCAAATCTAGCGGTAAGGAGATTGCCTTGCAAGGGCATTAAGTGGCGGACGATTGTTGGAGTCTTAAATCCAACGTAGTTGCCCATTCGTTTGTAAGGACCCATCATAGAGCGCTGTGGGGGCGCAATTGGCACATAAATGGCGCACTCAAATGTGCGTAAGTACAAAATACTTGTACCCAATCACTAGCTGTAACGTAGAGATTCATTGAGTGGCTGTAGGTCGTAGACGAATTAGTATAGATGCATGCGATATTGCATCACCCCAAATGGATATAAGGAGATTGGTGCACATTACCAATGTCTAGACTACCATCGTAGTCGTTTTCGTGAGACCATTTGGGTGTGTACATCAGGATATGATGTCCAACATCATTCCCTAATGCAATAACCATCGAAAGTCTTTGATGTAAACTCTCTAGCATAGTCAAATCCAATTGACTGAATAGGATGATCTGGGGAGTGAGCCAGTTGTTTTATGATATGTACTAGGAGTGTAGCATAAGAAGCAGTATAAGTGGACAATGACATAACACATGACCAGCGTGTTTGCGTGTCAACCAACATCATAAGATATTTAAACGTCCGCAAGTTGTTGAACTAGTCCACATAATCTCTACGGATTCTATGTAAGAACAGAATGAGTATTTTCATATCCTTTACATAGGATGGTCTTAGTCCTAATTTTCCTAAGGAACGGGCTTTGTAAATTGAGCAATAGGCCTTAAAAGCAACCAATGAAGATTGTGGTTGGGCCTGAGTGTCTGAAATGTTATTTGAAGCAAGTTGGTGATTGCAGCATCAACTGGGGCGCCATCACCATGATGGACGCCATCCATGGTGTCATGGATTGGGACTGTGCCAGCCCTAGGCTGGTGATGGATGGAGGCGGTGCCCTAGGCAGCAGCGTCGGTCACACTTAGTCTAGGAATCAACTTTTGATTCATGCTTCATTTCGCTCGAGAGAAAAAATGTCCATGTGAAGTCTTTAGTAGACGGATCATCATATCATGACCAGGATGACCTATCCTGTTGTGACAAAGCCAATATGTGTCTAAATCCAAGAGATCTTCTCTCATAACTTCATTGAATTAATAGCTTAAATACTGACATAGAGTCCACCAGAGAGACACATAAACTTCTCTAAGATGCGCCTTTGTTCGCAATCATTAGAGGTATTGCAAAGGAAGTCATTTCCGTTCTCTACATGCGTTTTTGCATGGAATCCGTTGGCTATTCATAGGTGCGATTTGCCCTAAAAGCGTAGAGAGTTTCTGTGACAGTAATCAAGGTGCCATTTGGCAAGGAGAACTTGGGCTATTCCACGTCCTTGAATTAATACTGATGGCCCAACCATCGTAGTCACAAAAGTCATATGCTTAGAATCAAAATTGTGTCATAAAGAACTCGAAATTTTATTCATAAGCCAACGGAGTTACATCATTGTCTCTTTGACTAAACAAAATCTAATCCAAAATGATAGCTAATGCAAAACAATGGTAGTCGTCTAACTTCTTTCGGTAATTCCAAAATAAATGTGACAAGGTGAGTAGAGAGATGTCGGTGGAGCAAGGCTCGCTTAAGTACCACTAATCTCAAAACCTTCCTAAACATCACACTTACTTTGAGTGAGCCTACTTTGAAGAAAAACTAAACCATTGGTATTTACTGCAAAAATATATGGCAATTGGCTATTACATCTCTTGGAAAAATAAAGACTTAAACAGAATTGGCGATCTATTGATCCCAGCCAGATTTGTAGTCTTCAAACCCTTAACTCTAGATCATCTTCTTGATCTCCTTGTTCCACATAGTGAGCTTCTCTTACTTCACAATATGCTTTGTAGGCGGTGACAAGTTCTTCACGAGCTCTACAAATGTGTGCCCAATGATCAGACACTCCACATCGAGAACATACATCTCTTTGTTCAAACTCCATTGATTGAGGCGCTTTGAAAGTGTCATTTAGATGGCTCTTAGTGTTGGTGGCGCCACCAACATGGCCAGAGGCGTTGCCTCCCTCTCTCTTTCTACGTTGACCTCTTCGGTTCCGTATTAGCCTATTTTTGCAGTTACCTTCCTAAGTAGAGCGATTATATGGACTAGAACGTCCAAATGTATCCCTAAGATTAGGGTTTTGCTCTTGGCGCCCTCTCTTTGGGGCGCGAATATAATTGGATTCCGGAATATGTTTTGTTCCCACGGATCTCGAATTATAGTTCTTCACAAGGATTTTGTCATGCTTTTCAGCAATATTCATAGCTCCAATGAGCTCATGAAACCTTGTGATCCGTCTTGTAGTAATATCGATTCGATAGTTCTTAGCAACCATCAATGCAAAGACGAGGAAGGTAGAGAGAGTCTTCTCAATCAACATCGCATTTGTGATCTCTTTACCACATAATTCCATTAAGGATTTAATGCGAAGTGCTTCCGAGTTGTAGTCAAGAACTGACTTGAAATCACAGATGCGGAGGCTATGCCATCTCACTTCTAGGTTAGGAAGCAGGGAGTCACGAACGTTGCCAAATCTTTCTTCGAGTGAGACCCACAGCTTTTTGGGGTCTTCTTCATTCATACACTCGTACTGGAGCGAATCATCCATATGACGAGTCATTAGGATGATGGCTTTCGCCTTATTTGCCTCTAAGGCTGCTCTATTTGCTTCCAAAGCTTGAGCTTGCTCAATAGTTAGCACGTCCTGGCTAGGCTCGAGAATCATATCCAGGATTCCGTCGTCCTTAAGATGCTGGCGGACATCACAAACTCACCTGTGATATTCAGAGCCAGTTATTCCCAATGGAGCAAAGTCCAATTTGTTCAAGTTTCTCATCCTGAAAGAGAACAAGAAAAAGGGTTAGTTTAGGAGTGAAAAAAAGGCTACCATGAAAACAAATAAAATTTCTGAGCGTAGTTGCTTCCAAGAAATTAGGAATTTCCGAGCGTAGTCGCTTCCAAGAAATTCGATTCCAAGAGGGGTTGGATTAGATCGAAACAATGATGTTTGCGGTCGATCGTTTTATCTCAACAAACTCTAAGTTTGGAGGACTCTACAAGCTCCAAGCTTGGAGTGAGCACGAACCCCCACAGTTCGGCTTAATTTGGTCTCCCCTATGAAGAAGAAAGGGGGAGGGTAGAAGAAGGGAGGTTGCAAGTCCCCGAGAAAAGAAGAAAAGAATGAAAAAAAACTTCAAAAATGGGAACTTTTAGAAAAGTTTATCTTGAAAATTGGCAGGAAAATTTGACCGGAAAAGTCACTGTAGATGGCCGGAAAAAGGGTCACCGGAGGTCGCCAGAAAAGTGGCCGGAAACTAGTGGCTGGAGTTAGGTAGGGCTGCTGCAGGGGTTGTGCGGAGCTGCTACAGGGGCTGTGTAAAGGCTGTGCGGGGCTGGCAGGTAGATGCTTGGCAGGTGCTGCGCAGGGGCTAGGCAGCTGTCGGCAGATGCAGGCACAAGGGTGTGCAGGTCTCGGCAGGTGTCTGCAGGGGCTATACGGAGCTCTTGGCAGATGTCGACAGTGGCAGGCAGAGGGGTGCGCAGGGCTCTCGGCAGTTGTCGGCAGGGGTAGGCACATGGGTGCACAGGGTTCTTGACAGCTGTCGGCAGGACTCGGCAGGATGCTTGCAGGGGCTATCGGCAGATCTCGGCAGGTGCACGCACAGGGCTCGGCAGCTATGGGTAGGGCTACCAGGGGGCAGGCACAAGGTAGGCACAAGGCAGGGCCGGTTTGAATTTTCAGACGGCCGGTTTGGGTCGATTCAGGTCGGTTCCAGTGGTTCCGCCGCCGATTTTGGGCTCCTTAGGATTAGGGCTTCGATATGTGGGGTGGTGGTTGCCGGATTTCTAAAGTTACGAAATTAGGGTTTTCAGTGTTAGGGCTTCGTGCTGATAACGTGTTGTAGAGAAACTGAAATTGAGAAGAATTTACTGTGTATTCTCATTGATAATAGGGGTCTCTTTATATAGAGGATTACAATGCATAGAATCTCAATCATATAAGGAAAGTAATCGTACATTGAATAGGAATCTAGATCCTTCTAATTTAACCCTATTACCACTAGGTCAAATAACCTAGAGTTTGGGCCAAACACAAATTAGGGTTTTACTTGAACAAGTAACAGATTATTATGTTTCATGTTCAAGGGTGTTTTGGTAAAAATAAGGAGGTCTACTTAGTTTTTCAAGTATTCTAAAAAGTAAATTAGAGGTATACTAAGCATGGGAGGTCTAAATAATAAATTTGAAGGTCTAACTAGAACCACCCTTTACATTTTCTTCCTCTATCACTTCTCCCATATATTCTTCCTCTATCACTTCTCCCATATATTCTTTACATTTGCTCGACTAGAAATAAAATTAACATTGAAAGGTCCGTATTACATTTCATTCATATATGCCACTCAAGCACCATAAATGTCCTAAGCGACAACCATGAACTCCAATCAAGCTTAGTGGCTAGAGCACCGACTACCTATGTACGCAGTCATGGGTTCGAGTCATCATGAGGGCAGGAGTGAAACCCTTTGATCCTCTTTAAAAAAAAAAAAAAAAAAAAAAAAAACCATGAACTCCAATCAAGCTGGCCGACCAAGAAGTTCTTGTTGGCTAGACACATCAAAACCCTTGAAACTTATTTTCTACTACTATTTGAAAATAAAAAATAAAAAATTCACTATTACAAATTTTTTGGAATTCACTGTTATAGACTATAAGACTTGAATTATGGGTGTCAAGTTCAGGAAATAAGAGCCATGTTCCATTCGAAATTTCCAAACTACCAGAGAACAACGACCAAAAAGAGAAAGAATCTATCTAGGGAACTATATTAGGAGTCGAAGGTATTGAATTCGAACCTACCTCTTAGATCTTGATTTTTGAAGTCAATGAATGTATTGTGAATACGACCGTCAAATCTAACGCGATTCGATAGTACCCCATTCGAAATTGGGACGATATAAAATGAGTTGAACTGACAAAATCAAAACTATGAAATAATGGGGCACCCATCCGGTGTGTGGGAGGTAGTTATATGAAGAAAGAGGATAGGAGTTGAATCAGAATTTTAAACCTTTGAGGGTCGGGTCATAAGGCAAATAGAGGGGAAAAAAGAAAAAAAGAAGGAAAAAAAAGCTACCCCAATCCCTAAATTATAAGTTTTCAATTTTTCGCTAAGCTAACAACTTCAATCGATCAATGCCAAGAACATACTTAAAAAAAGTTATACTGGAGATGGATTTGAGAAGTATTTCTGCTGTTAATTATATCTGTTGGTCCTCCACGTGGCACGAGATATCTCCACTGGAGATGCTCTTATATGTCTCTATCCTCCATAATGAGTTGTTTCTACTTGACACCAACAAAGCTGAGAAACAGAACAAATCCTCACTGAACTTAATTGGAGAAATTTCTCTTTTTGGGTTAGGACATCTCATTTATTTTTGACAGGACCCGCCCCCAATTTCACTCCGAAATCCGAAGTAGTCCTGCGGGGCCCACCTTAAAAGAAATTCTACCAAAAATTTGGCAGAACTTCCCCTAAAAATGGACTACCCAAAACCTGTAGAAACACACAAAGCACTTCAAGCAAACCAACCTTATACTCCTAGAGCCACCCTGCTCCCCATTTCACAACATTCCCCAAGTCGCAAAACACAAAACTCAACTTAACAATACCAATCCCAAAGGTTATCAGAGCAATACTAATACACAAGGATATAAAAAGTAGAGTAAAGGATCAAGGGATCCTACAATGTGGAAGTGGTGACAATTATGCCTCAAATGTCATGTACGCCCGACCTCCACTAATTTGCCTGCAAACTGGGCATTTGAAACCGAAGGGCCCAGGGGAAAGTACATAAAAACGTTAGTGTGAGTGGACAAAAATAAACAATTTCAAACAAAAGGGATTTTATACTTTCCCAGATTTATTTCTCTATAAACTCCCGATGCATACAATGTTTAAGGAAAACAAAACAAGAGAAGTTCTGTACAAGAAAAGCCGACTAGCCCCGCTAGCCACAAACTAAATGAAAAGATTGAAACTCCGGTACTCAAGAAAATAAGACCAGCCCCGCTGGTTAAAAATCGAACTAGCCCCGCTAGTCAAAAATAGTAAAGTGAGTAGGGGAAGACGATAGCCATACAAGTGAGCCTCCCAGGCTTGGGTGATAGCCTCCCAGGCTAAAGTACTCCCATTACTCCCGTAATATACCCTTACGCCACTAAGTGTAGCGATAGGATACTGGGCTTCAGAATTACTGTCACAGATATAGTAACCAGCGCCACAAAGGCGGAGGGCTTCGGTGATCCCATCACCTCGCCACAAAGGCGGAAGATCAAAGCTAGCAATGATAATAGTCACCCAAAGTATGGCAAAAGAAAATTCGAAAACCACATAAATCCATAAAGCTTCCCCAACTCTCGCAAGTGAATTTCCAACGACGTGTCCCACACGCCAAGATAATCTCAAGTTCAAAAATAAATAGGAGATAAATAAAAATAAAACATAATCTCCATAAATCGAAATCAGAAATCTGAAAACAATTATATGCTCAAAATGTAATATGATAAATAACTAGAGCATTACTTTAAGAAATAAATGCATGCATCGTTATTTAAAAACAAAAGTCCACTCACAGTACTATTCCGACGATCACGCATTCGAATTCCGTCATCGAGCAATAGCTCAGTATGTCATCCTGTACACAATTATATTCCGTGAATAATTATTCAACAATTTAATAGGATTCCTAAAATCAATTCTCATAATTGCATCTCCCATTCTCCTCGGATTTAGCCCAAATTATACCACCAATACCAATTCGTTAATTTAAAAGTTTCAAGGCAGAACCGAGAGATATCTGACGGTCGGATTCTCGTAATTCGATAATTGAAACCCTAAACTTCAAAAATTCATAATTAATTCCAAGTTTCTCCAAAAATTACCAAACTTCACATACAAGCTCTACACAATTTATAGGATTTAATGGGCTAAAAACCGGAATTAAAACACTGCCCTACATGCCTCCACGCGCCACCCAAAGTGGCGGCGCATGGGGCTCACGCGCCGGTGGCCACCACCTCCACTGGTCACCAAATTTCGGCAAAGCCACCTACTCATCAGACCCAACATTTTTCATGTTCACAACATTTTCCAATTTTACCTCGGAGAGCTCCAATTTGGCCGGTGAAATTTTTCCAGAAAAACCCAAGAACCCTAGAACTTGAAATCGTCGATTCGACCTTCACACTGCAAATTTTGGCTCAAGGATAGAGGCGAAATGATCCTTGACAAAAACCGAACCTTCGACGCCAGTTTGGTGACTGGAGACGACCAGAATCGCCGGAAATTGATGGAAATCCCGATCTGCTACAGTGACCGGCCTCTTCTTCTCGTTGCTGCACCCTACACAGTCCAGAATCAATCACTAAACCACCATAGAAATGAAGAGAGGGAAGAGAGCTTTCCAACGACATCTTATACGTCAAAATCCATTGCCGGATGAAGAAGTTATGGCCGGAAGAAGGTGAAGAGGTCGGAGAGGATGACAGAATCGGGTAGAGAGAAGAGAGCTCGGTAAGTTTCCGAAAATGGAAACTTACTACAGTAACTCGGCTATTTATAGAAACTTACCATGAACAGTAACTTTAGTATTTTGGCCATAACTTCTGCATACGAACTCCGATTTTTACGTACCACATATGCACGCGCTCGGTTTAACGTCCTCTACAACTTCCATGAAGAACGTTTTCTCAAATTTTGGCCCGATCAAAAAGTCAACTTTTAGGGCCACTAAAATACCAAATTAGGGTAAAAAGTGAAAGTAGTTGTCGTTTACCGTGCAAATGACTAGTAAACGGGTAAGTGAAGATATGGGATGTTACAATTTTTCCATAAAATGAACAATCTGATACGAATAACACATCTTAATAATTAATATACAATAATTCAGGATCTGGGGATGTTAAGTAAAATCTAGAAATTCCCCAATATGTTTCGTGCCAGTTCAATCGAATTTGTAGTTCTCCTTTCTCAACTTAAGCTTCTCCATCGTTTGGACCTGCAAAAGCCAAATGATTCAAAATTTTGATAGATGCAAGATTTGAATCCAGTAAAATGAATTTACTTCTAAATCATAAATTAAAAAAATAAATCAAAACATGGGCAAAAGATATAAACTAATTAATATGAACATGGAGGAGAAGACAACGAAAGAGATGAAGAGTAGAGGAAAAGACTGTGACTTGAGGAAGGTTCTGGATGGAGAACATTAGAAGAAGAAAAAGGAGCAAATTCTTGTGCGGAAGAGTGAAGAGAGAAGTGAGGAGAGGGTAGGGTTAGCAATTATATAGTAGAGAGAGTGATATGGTGTACCAGGTGTGGGGAGGTACACCTATGTTTTTTCATTTTTTTAGCTGAATGGTTCAATCACATAGAGACACATGTTTTTTAGTAACTAATAGGGCCTGGCGGTCCTTTTTCTTTCGAAATTTCTAGGCCCGGGACAGAAACGTTTCCCCCAAAAAAAAAAAAAAGGGCCCAGATTGTATAGGCTGGTTCTTGACGAGCCAGTCCAGATTTTCAGGCTTCGCCTGTAAGCTCGAAAATCTGAACTAGCCCATCAAGAACCGGCCACTAATGTGAAATTTATTACGTTACTATACCTCTATCAACCTTTGTGAAGTTTTGAAGAAGTCTAAGATGCTTGAAATAGTCACCTTTGTTGACCTTGCTAACACTGGTGCACTACTTGGTTGTGGAATTCAACTAGATGAGCTCTTTTTATCAAGTTGGTATAAATATGGGAAACTTGAGCAAATTTTTTTGGTGCCATATAACTTAGGGTAAGTAAATTGGATTATTACTCTGTTTGTTATGTTATATTACTTCTTAGTGGCTACTCTATATAAATTAGTATGCACTGAAAATGATTTGTTTTTGTCACGCCCTGAATTTAGAATAAATAAATTCAAATCCGAAACATGATAACTGAACAAGCACAAGAAAAACACATAGAAAATTTTTCATTTAAACTAAACAACAAACAAACTGAACTCACAATGTCAACACCGACTCGTTCTCTAGAGTCAAATATCACATCACCAAGTGTTTACAAATTAAACCGAATAACAATTCAATAAGTAAACGCACCCTCCACACTCACAACACAGCGAAAGACTAGAACCAAAATACTGTACTACGTCCGAGCTACGACAACAACAAAACCTCAGCTTCGATGATGATTACACTGACCTGCACAATAACCCCTACACCATGGAATAGTGCACTGGGATTGAACAAAACAAACTCGGTAAGCTTTTTAAGCCCGTATGAGTAAACTCAATTAAAATGACTCACGTCATTCATGCTTATAACTTCTCAACTCGTGAGATAAATTAAAGCAACAACATTTAACTCCACAAAACACAACCACGAAATCACACTTCTTTCCTCTCAACATAAAGCATTTATCATCACAATGACATGATAAAACATTTCTTGATTCTCTACGAGTCTCAACCACAACTGCACTCACATCATTAAAGTAAATAAAACCAGTAATCCCTGCTTAGAAAATTAGTTCAGGAGATCACTAAAAGCACACAATTCAAATCATAGCATTTCTTGCATATAACTTAGTTCAGGAGATTACATTAAAACAAACAATACAAAAGGCAGTAATCCTTGCATATAACTTAGTTCAGGAGATTACAATTAAATCAAACAATATAATTCATGGAAATCCCAAATCTCACGTAAACACTAAAGAAAGAATCACAGAAACCTTCCCTGAACTACGACAGACTAGAGCTCAAACTGTATCGTAACCTACCCCTTGACGAAGGTACAAGCATCCGATAACTGTATCGTAACCTGCCCCTTGACCAAGGTACAAGTATCCGATAACTATATCGTAACCTGCCCACTTGACCAAGGTGCAAGCATCCGATGACTTACACCCTAACTGTATCGTAACCTGTCACCTCGGCCGAGGTTCAACCTTACGATATCAGTGCACCCAGGTTACCACTGTAACCTTCGGACTTCGGACCACCTAGCCCTCAGAACAATACCCAGGTTTACCACTGAAACTTTCCGACTCACAATTGTCACAACACAACTCCAAATCACTCTTTCAACAATATAAATCATCAAAAGTCTACATATCACATGCTACACCTTCCAGTTATATATATATTCCACGTAAATATATATATATATATATATATATATATATATATACGTAGTCACCCACTCAGGGATGCCACTAATATCAACTATAGTTTTACAAATTAACTACTCGAAAATCATTTTATATCAAAACCTTGTGTTAACCTACCCATGAATTGTTGTCGATCAAGTTCATATATTTTAAAACAAATAATTTATTTTGATAAATATGATTTTGCATACTAATAATTAAATATAGTAAATTAAACATAACTAATTTATCGACCGAAACACCGTGAGATTTACTCACCTCCAATTCCTGCTCCGTCTTCACACAAACCAAGACAAGCACAAAATGATCCATACTCCGCTCACACAATTTCGTCAATCACCTAATCACATCAAGGTCACATTCAATACAACACAAATCACACAATTCACAAAATACAATTATACGACGTTCCAATAGTCAGATTGTCATCCGAGACCATCCAACAACCTCGGAACACTTCTACGATCGATAAAACAAAACTACAAGTCGATCGAACGGCCGAATCCTCACTGATCGAACCGAAAACCCTAAACTTTGAAAATTCATAACTTGCTCATACGGTTTCCAAAAATTACAAACTATATATCGAAATGCTCGTATCGACGAGCAGATGGAAATCAGGAATAGAAACTGTCCCTGAGATGGCCGGAACCTACCGGAAACCACCAGCACAGTGGCGGCGTGGCCGCCCACCCAAAGTCAAAATTAGACAAAACTTCCAACACAAAAGATCTTCATCTCAACTCCAATTGAAACTTTCATAACTAGCACAAAGTCTAAATCAAAGCCATTTGGCCCGAATTTACCTTGCAAGTTCAGAAATTCGAAGAACCCTAGAATCACAATCTTCAAAATTCGACCTCCACACTTTGAATCGTTGCAAGCCACCTTGGGAGAAAGCATCTACTTCCTCCGAGCTCCAAAAGCCCTCAAGAAATCGGAAGTTCACATCTGGGTCCGACGCAGCTCCGCTGCCAAACTTCTCGGCCTTGCACCTCCCTCCATAGCTCGTTTCATGCTCCAATTCTTCCACAGACCTCAAGAGGGGATTGAGGCGAAGAGAACCCACTTTGAATCGCGTCCTATGGTGGCTGGAGGAGGGAGAACGAAGCCGGCGAAGGGGAGAGGGCGAAATGGGACTGAAGAGAGAGAGAGAGAGAAGTTTCCCAAAATGGAAACTCTGATTTTTCTGATATATACCAAAATGGAAATTTTTTCCGACGGCCATAACTTCTTCATACGAACTCCGATTTCTACGTTCCTCATGTCCACGAACTCGTATCGACGCGCTCTACAACTTTCGTGAAAGAAGTTTTCAGAGAAACCCAATGTATAAAAAGTCAACCTTTGCAACCCCCCTAAAACCGTACTTTTCGAATAAAAATTCGTCCGAAACACTTCCGCTCCGTCCACGAGCCACGAAACCGTCCAATAACCAGAAAATTAATTCCGGAAAATCCTCGGAAAATAAATACAAATTTCCGGGGCATCACAGTTTTTGTGGCATAGTTGTCATTGGATATTGATTGTTGTGAATTTAGATCAAGAAGTCATACACTCTATGAATTTGTTAAAGAGGCGACTCATCACTGGTGAATGAAAAACTATTGTGGACAAGTGTCTTGTCCTTATTTTATGCTATATAAGTCGATTAGTTGGTGTTGTTTATACATCATGGATTACGTATTTTGATGTTCTAACCATGATTTTGAAGCTCCATTAAAATCTACAATGCCCAAAAGAATAGGAAATGGAGGAAAGTATTTCAGTGAAAAAATCATGCGGCAAGTTAATTGTCTGCTTTGTACTATCATTTAAGATTTTACGTACTTCCTGATATGGTATGGTATTTCCTAGTACAAGTACTACTACAAAAAGTGCATCACACAACGGTGGAAATCTGTTGTGTGATTTGGATCATGTCTGCCGTCTATCTCGGTGTTGTGTGACAAGGCCACTCCTACAATGGTGAAACACCGTTGTGTGTATATCATAGACACAACGCACTGCTTATAACAGTTGAACCAATTCGCGCATGCCAATGCCAGAAATTGGTTGCAGCTCATTTTCGATGGTGATCAGATAACAGAAGTAAGTACACTCTGTTGTTGGTTAACTTCTCACACAACAGAAAAATAACACTCAGACAACAGAAGTAAGTACATGTTGTTGTTGGTTAACTTATCATACAACAGAAAAATATGGCGACTGTTGTTAGTTGTTCCTTTACACAATAGGTATCATAAGTAACTGTTGTATGTGTGAGGCTCAGTGTTGAATTCTTCACAAGTCATACAACACATTATTTCTATACCATTGGGTGATATAGCATTGGACAACTGATGCATATTTATTCTGTTATGTGAGTACTAATGAGACAACAAAATATTATAAGGACCGTTGTGTGATTCAAGTTATTTGTTATGTGATTAACGACATATGCGTATTCATACCATGTAATTTAATTCACTATTGTTCATGCATTATGGATATTGTACCTGAAATATTTACACAAATATAATGCTCAATATATATTACGTAATGAAGTACTCTAATTCGAGCATCTAGTGTACCAAAAGAGCTAGCAGCCTTTGTCAATCATATATACATTCATGTATCCACAACATAAAACCAAAAAAGAAGGCATTCTAGCTAGCTTGATAGCTGCTGCATTCTAGCTAACATTGAAAAATAGCAAAAGTTGATACAAATAAATCTTCGCGAGAGAAATATTTGTGACTAAAGTTCTCTCATACTTGAATAGTGTAGTGCTAAGGGAGCTGCACCTAGTGTGTCGGGTGGATGCTCCAGTTCCAACTTCTTTTTCAAAATGATCTGTTTGAGCTTACTTGACTTGAGCTGCTCCAACTTTTACACCTCAGCTTCAACCTGCAGAAAGGGTATAAAGCGTTCGCTCAGTAAATCCATGGTTGACAATGCACAGACGCTAATTATGCTGTTGCAAGTCTAGCGGAAGTAACGCTTCACACCGCCGATCAACTCCCCAACCAAGATTGCCCTCCTTGACTGGGGACTTGGGGGACTTGTACCTACATGTGCCAGAACGAGCATAATTAGCTATAATGAGCCACGCTCTAATTGTACCGCCAGAGGTACCGACTCCCACCAAAGGGGTGACCTGCGAAGGCACGGCCAGGCGGGCTACCGCTCGAGCTCTGGATAGCCCCCAAATCACCGCTGAGGCGCCGCCACGCGCCGCGTCAAGATAGCATCAGAAGCTCCAGACATTGGGAATCGAAGCACATCAGTCCCACATCGGAAACAAGAAGAAGATCAACCTCTTCCTCACCTATAAAAGGTTCTCTCTTCTCTTTTCATTAATTACGCAATTACTACTCATTTATTATTATGCTACCCATATACAGTGACTGACTTAGGCATCGGAGAAGTGAAGACCGCCCAACGCGGTCTCCCTCTGACGCCCTGTCTCTCGTGTTGCAGTAAACGGAAGTCAGCTAGTCCTTGGAGTAGTGGTCCGCCCACCGGACCCGCGTTAAACAAAGAATCGGCTACCGCCGGACTTGAACATTAACAGAAAGTTAATACTATTAATTAGCTCAACATATTTTTGCTCCAAATATTGCTCAAATATTTCTATGCTTTCTGGCCTATAACCAATATAAGGGATATTGTTCCAGCACAAATATAGCCAAGCCTAAACCAACTAAATGAAACTTATAAATGTCACATTCCACATCATACAAAATGTAATTTTGCTATACTAAACCCTTAACAGCTAAATCAAGCTTCTGCCTTGGATTATAACTCGTAATTTTCAATCAAGTATAATTGCCGGACTTGAACATTAACAGAAAGTTAATACTATTAATTAGCTCAACATATTTTTGCTCCAAATATTGCTCAAATATTTCTATGCTTTCTGGCCTATAACCAATATAAGGGATATTGTTCCAGCACAAATATAGCCAAGCCTAAACCAGCTAAATGAAACTTATAAATGTCACATTCCACATCATACAAAATGTAATTTTGCTATACTAAACCCTTAACAGCTAAATCAAGCTTCTGCCTTGGATTATAACTCATAATTTTCAATCAAGTATAATTAAGAATCTTAATTAAAATGCACTTGATTTCATCTGATTTGAGGAAAAGAAAAGCCATTATACACCATCAACCATAAGCATGCACAAAGGTATTTTCTCTCTAGTTTTGTAAAGGCCATATGCTCTGCTATGATTATAAAGGTTAACAATATCAAGCACGCCATATTCAAGTACATATACAATGCCGATATGCTAAATCTATCAAAACCTGGGTGAGTTTGTGTCATCCACTTTACCAATTCCAATCCCAAAATAAGTAGATTTCGTCTAAGAGACTATTTGTTTCTTTAAATTAACTACATTAGGATATCAAAATATGGACAAAAGTTCCCATGGTAGCTAACATGATACTACCTGCACTCAAAGCAAACTTAATGTCCATATTTTGATATCCTAATGCAGTAGTTCAAACCCAAGTTAAACTTGCTACACATACGAAGACCTTCTCCAACCAACAAGACAATCAATCTCTACAGAATTCCAAGAACTAATAAAGTTCATTCTTTATGAACTGACATAACTTTCTTCTTTTTTTTTTCTTTCTGAAAAGTGAACTAATATAACTTTCAAAACTTGAAATTCTTACTAGTACAAATTACAACTTGGAGGTCAAAGTACTCATAGAAGCAAGATACAAAGCTGAGCAATGTATATTATTCCCGTGTTTCAACACCTACATAAAAATCATAATAAAATCAGACATAACTAAAAAGAGATGTTACTGCCTTCTCTCTTTTTGGTTGTAAGATGTTTACTACTTCTAGAGCAAGTTGATTCTATACCTGAATGAACTGGCTAGGAAGCTTCCTTTGACTGCTCTTATGTGGAATGCTAAAGTAAAAACCTTGCCTATTGTTAATGTGAGTTTCAAATTGTGGAAACTGAAATCTTTACAGTACTTGTTAGAAAGATTATGTATATCTATAAAATATAAATTGTCCAAATGTTAGCAGCTAAATCACAATATGAAATTGGCCAATTACAAATTGAAAGAATGAAACCAATTAGCTAGTGACAAAATATACTCATCAGTCACTGTGAACAACATACTTTCTGTGGGAGCTTGCAACTTGGTGGCATTCCTTCCAGTTTTGAGCAGCAAAAAAAAACCCAAAAAGGCAATAAAGCATGAA
Source organism: Rosa chinensis (assembly GCF_002994745.2). Classification (NCBI taxonomy): domain Eukaryota; kingdom Viridiplantae; phylum Streptophyta; class Magnoliopsida; order Rosales; family Rosaceae; genus Rosa; species Rosa chinensis. The sequence continues at coordinate 23,588,975 of NC_037089.1, read as the reverse complement.
GGTTTTGGGCTTAAGTTGCTTGGTTTAGTTTGATTGGGCTGTAGAGAAGAACAATATATATTGCCTTTATTGATGAAGCCATTCGATTAATGTCAAACAACCAAGTTTTTCTACTAATTGATGCAAGACCATAAGTTCTTTTATCTATAAGCTTTTTGTAACATAACTTATTCCTACCTCCCGGTCTTCCATATTAATTATTAACAAACATGACTCATACGAAGAATGATATGACATTTAAATGTTCATAGCAAAGAAATACCCAAGGAACAAGGAGAGAAGAAGATCAAGATGGTCTGGTTCTCTCACTCGTCTCTGTTCTGTATCTCTTTTTCATATATTTTGCTTCAATCATAAAATTGATATGGAAACAATCATAAATTCACTCAGAAGCATATATATACTCCCTCACTTCATTAGGTGAAGCAAAATCAATACAGCAACTCAAAATCTTGTGGGGTTCTCAAGAAAAATGAACCCAGAAAAAAATGCAAGTGAACATGAAGCTAATCACAGAAAGCAGACCATGGAATTTACAAACCCAATTAAGCATCCAATGACAAGCGGAGAAAAGAAAAGAATATTGATAACCTGGTTCAGCAATAGCCAATATCCAAATAACAACTTAGTTACCGAGTAATATAAACTGAGCAAAAAATAAAACAAAATAAAAAAACCAACAATCAAGAAGCTGCCTAGCAGCAACACCAAAAATCTCAAACAATTTGAACTGAATAGAAGCCCAATTGAACCCTAAGAATTGAATTAAACCTAACTAGACACTAACTAATCCCAAAATTGAACCTAATCAACTAAGAGAAACGCTTACAATAAACGAAAACAACAGAAGCTAACCTCACCGAAGAGAGAAGGCTTACATGAACAGCACTATCAATATAAGAAGCTTCTTCGGACAGTCCTTTCAAGCTCGCTTGCAACATTAAAGCTCAAAATAAATCGAATCGAATCGAACAAGCTTCACTTCAAATCAATCAATTACAGCTTAATAATCAAATACTAACCGCAAGCTTGGCAATGTATAATGATGCTCTTCTAGACTTGTCACAAGAAAAGTTAACACTGCAAATTAACACCACGGAGAGATGGGAGAGTGAGCAGAGTTAGCTGTGTCCATTGTTGATATTCAGTAACCACTTAGAAATAATTGTAAATGGATAAATTTCTTACTTTATGTTCTAGTCTGTAAACAAAAAAGCATAGGGAGTACTTGTTTCAGAAACAAAAGCACTATCACAATCAATATAGAAGAAAAAAAATAAAATGCAAAGCTTTAATTTGTGAAGATGTTAGTGGATCAGGTGACTCACCTTTGATACAGTTTCAAGAAACATGGCAGGGAACAATTACCTGCACTTGAAAGGATTTTCAATAGTCAAAACAATAAGAGATAATGATGGTAAAGTTTGAAGTAAAATGCAATTATTCACATAGAAAAGTTCTTAGTTAGTGTATATGGTGTGTTAGTAAACAAATAAAAACAAGAAAAGAGACTCAAATGCGGTAAATACTACTAAAACCTAAGAAACTGAAACTGCAAAAACAATTCATTGCAATAAACTCCTTGAGTTGTAGTCTATTACGTGGAGGAAAAAAATGAAAAAGAAAACATGCATTGTAAGTCATTAAGTAGAGATCTGCAGATTGTTGGCAAATAGAGTAAGGAATAAACTGAAAGTATCAATATCCAAGTGCAAGCAAGAGTCTAATTCTTGATATCATCTATTTGATTCAAGTGACACGAAGGTCACATAATATGAGAATGACACCTATAATGCAAATGATCAAATATCATAACTTCCTAGGAAAACAATGTATACTGCAGTAGTAGCCAATTAATTTATCCAAAACTAAAGATGATTTCATAAAGCATATACATTCGTATAGGCACATAAACAAATCTAAGAACAACAAACAGGGACAATTTGAGTTTTACCTCCCAGTGGTAGTACATATTCCAGTTCAGAAGTGTAAACAGCTTTGAGCAATTCTTTTTAACATAGTACAACCTCATTCTCAATTTCCCTGCAAAAGAAATGTATGTGAGTTTGCTTCATGTAAATTTTACACCAAACATTTGAAAATGTCAAATGTGTGTTCAACAAAATCAATACTTAAACACACAGATATATAAGTGGTAACTCAACAAAATCATGATTTCTGACATTAAGCATGAGCTATAGCTTTGACCAATTGAAAAAGATCATAACTTGAAACATAGAGAGACGTACACACCAGAATTTTCCATGCTCTTTTACACTATAACAAGATCAAAAGCACCAAGATGTGCACTTGATCATATATGGCTTTCTCTATCTTTATATGCCTGACAATCAATAGCAAACCAAATAAACAGAGGCAACCACCTCACAAAGAATCAAAAGGAGAAAGACCCATGAAGCAAATATCAAAGCTTTGAAAAATAGAGTGTTGGACACAAAAGAAGCAATTAGCCAAAGTTAGAAGCATAAGGGAATTTGTTAGTCACCTTCATGTTTCCTTTCCTTTCGATTCTGAACCAATATTTTGTGCTCAACTCACCACATATTGTCATCCCTCTCCACCCATCCAACTTTTCCTTTCAGATTTACAACAAGAACCATCTTCGCTGACTTTTCACAAATTAAAAATGAGATCCCAATAGACAAACCAATATTGTTGCACTAATTATAAACAAACCAGATGAGAAAATCCATCAACCCAAGTAAAAACCGAGCTTGTACTCGCTATCCAGAACCTAATTTCATTTAATGAGCCCTAACTTGAAGACCATAGCAAGCAAAATTTCAACAATAAGCCATAATTGGAAAACCCTAAACAACAATATTCATCAAATTTTTCTCCTACATATAACGAATAGAGCCATAAGAAAATCAAAATGGTACTTGATTGTGTTATCGCTGGAACTTCTCCATGGTCTCCTCCTTGGCCAAATCGAAGTAGCCCAGGCCAGCTACGCCATCCATGGTAGAAGAATTGGGAGCGCTAGGGTTTGGATAGTTGGGCTCAGAATGTTCCCGTCGACCATATTGGTAACGCCACCTGCAGGAGCAGAAAAAGAATCAAAATCAGACCCAAAAAGCTCCGATCTCAAAACCCAGAATAGGCCTCGTTCCCGCCATCCTTCATTTGCGAGCCTTGTCATTTAGCCCAAACTGGTGGAGCCTAGATGACGACCGGATGAAATGAATTTGTTGCTGCATGTCGAGGTCTTCGAGGGCGATGACGAGAGGCTCGAGATCCCCCTGAACGAGTTGGAGAATGAGTCAAGTCACATAGCCCGATCTTGCTGGCCATAGTTGAACGCTTGCAGGCTTAATGGAGAGAGAGAGAGAGAGAGAGAGAGAGAGAGAGAGAGAGAGAGAGAGAGAGAGAGAGAGAGAGAGAGAGAGAGAGAGAGAGAGAGAGAGAGAGAGAGAGAGAGAGAGAGAGAGAGAGAGAGGTTACGTTTCATGGAGGCTATCTGTTGTAAAATTGATGTTGAAAGAGAGGGTCGAGAGGCTAGCTAGGTTTTGTTTTCTTTGTTTTTATTTCTTTTGGACACGCTGTGGCATGACAATTAAACCTAGCAAAAGATTCAAAGTTACTCACACAATAGAAACCTCACCAACTGTCGTATGAGTGCACTGCGTAAAATCAAAATGTGAAAACATGGAGGGAAACATGCCGCCTATAGTTGTTAATGTTGCCGCCTATGTTCCTACTTCACAGAATAGAATAGCTTAAATCTGTTGTCTAATTTCTACAACTTGCACTTGGCGTACCTAGTGGAAGACATTCAAGCAAGCTTCCTCAAAATTTTGTGCTCAGTTTTTCAATCACACAACAGAAATAGTTATATCGTTGTACGTGGTAGCCCAAATTTCAGTGTTTCAAGAGGCAACCAAGACTCCAGAGTGAAGGAAAATCTGCTGCTAAATTTTTTAAGACTCATACAATGGACAATACCTAATTCCGTTGTGCAATGTAGTTTTGATAAAAAAAAGTTATCACTTTGTTGACATTCACACAACGGAACATCACTAATATCGTTGTACAATAGAGTTTACTTAAATATACAACAGATGATTTCTATTCCGTTGTGTGATTAACTTTTTGTAGTAGTGAGCTTGATTTATTATTTTCCGGGCATCTTAGAGCAAAAGATTGATAAGACATTTGGGTATTGGATTATGCGTACGCGTTACATGAAGTAAATAGTGAAAGACAAGAACCTAAACTTTGCTACTATAATGGACTAGTAATCTAGTATAACTCGGTTACTAGTGGAATATATTCTAATAACTTGCTCCTTGTTGCAGTTGGAAAGAAAGACAATTATTTTTTACACAGAAAATGAGATTGATCAGGTTCAGCTGAATGAGCAAATCATGTTGTCATGTTTTCATATCACTAGTGCAGTAAGTCTCTTGTAGATGAGTAGCTAGGAACTACTGTTGTGCATATAAATAGAACTGACATTTTTTATTCATGCAATCGATCTATTCTAGCTAGCGGTTTTTTGCCTTGGTTATATGATCTATTACCTTTATCGATCATGTTAATCTACTAAGCTAGCAAATTAGTTGATTACCTACTGAACTGATGGGATCTTTTATTATCAGGTTAAATATGAAACAATCACGACTATTATGAATGTAGTTTGGGGTTACAATGACATAATATGGATTGATTATGATAGTTGAAATGAGATTTTATACCAAAATGACTTTTGTATTGTTTTTAATGAATGTTGTCAATGTGGTTAACAACCAACACAAAATTATCAAATATTTGTTGTCTTGAACAAAAAAAGGACTAAATCAAACCCAAACTATGTTGTTGCAACTACTTCTAAATGTAGTGTTTAAACAATTCATACAACATATCTACCAAAAGCACAGTGGTCCTAGTTTCATAAGCATAACAGATTTCCTAAAGTTGTATTGTGCAATAGCTCTTAATAAGAGCTAACAACAAAGAAAGATGAAATTCAAATCAACATCAAAACAACAAGGCAAACAAAAGACTGTTGTCCGAAAGCCCCATAAATCACATGACAAGCAGGCCATCTACATCTCACATGTAATTTAAACAACAAAAAAGCAACTATAACATGGCTCAAAGCCCATTCAAATACTATAAATTATTGTTGTTGAAGCATGCTCAATACCGTAAATTATTATGGGGAATAAAATCTAGAGTTAATTACTGTTTACTTCCTATACTTATAGAGTTTCATCGTTTCAGTCTCTGACCTTCAAATTTCACCTAAAAACTCTCTGAACTCCCAATTGGTTCCTGCTGTCAAGCTTCGTCCAAATTGTCTGTTAAATTGCTGACGTGGTATCTATATGCTGAAATGTCTATTTTACCCTCAATTACTTTTTAATTTTTTATTATTATTGTTATTATTATTATTATTATTATTATTATTATTATTAATTTTTTTTTTATCTTTCTCTCTCTCTCTTTTTTTTTCTTTTTCCTTTTGACCTCTTCTTCTTCCATGGATCCCCAAGAACCAATGCTCCTGAAAACCCACTTCATCTCCTCCACCGATTCTCCCAAGATCACTCACCTAAACACCTCCCTGACTCGCTCCACCATCATTGCCCTCGACGCCGAATGGAAGTTCATCCGCTCCCACCACTCCACTTACCCAACCGTCCCTCTCCTCCAACTTGCTTGCCAACTCGGCCGCGAACTCGCCGGCGACTCAGTCGTCATTGTCGTCTTCCTGCTCGATTGGACCCTCCTCCAGATCAACTCACACCTCCAATTCCTTCAACGGGTCATTCTTCGACGATTGTGACCCGATCTTCGAAGCCCCGAAAGCCCAAGACTTTGAGAACATCTTCGGCGGCTAGACTAGGTTCTCCATCAATTTCGAAGCTTTCAACTTGGATTCCATGTACGGTGGTGGTGGGGCCACTGATTCCTCCTCTAAGGTCGTCAATTCCGGCCCAGCGTTGTGGGGCTGAAGAGCTCCGCTGCAAACGACATTTTCTCCTTGACAGTGACGTCGTCGCCGCTGCAGGTGAGTGATAGTAGTGGGTTTGATGACCTTCTCGGTGGGTTTGGTAAGGTTGAGCCAGCGTCGTCAAAAAGCTCTAGCTCACAAACAGCTAACAACGGTGTGCCGACGGCTTTCGATGATTTGTTACCTGGGTTTGGAGCTAGTAGCAGCCCTCAATATGAAAGGTATTGTTGCTTTCTCTCATTGCTATATTTGTTGGTTGAATTGCATTCCTTTACATGATGAATTTTCTATTTTGGGCAGTACTAGTGTGGAGGTTGAATTGATAATTAGTTATGTGAATGTTGCACTGTATATTGTGCCTCAATTTTCATGGACTATGTGTTGATGAATATTATAGGAACATGAGTTTGAACATCTTTTTTTTTTTGCCTGATACTGTTTTGCTATGATAATCTTGTTATTCATTGCTAGAAATTCTCAATTCTTCCTCAATTTAATGCTGAAGCAGGTTATGTATCTGGATCGAAACGACTGGATGACGTTGCCACCACTCTAGCCGCCCAATTCCCCCTCGTCTTGCCATCTAAGACCGCCGAGGAGAAGAAGATAGAGGGAGAGAGCTGGGTTTGTTTTTGGAAGATGATGATGAAGATGAACAGAGGAGAGAGAACCCGGAAGAAGAAGAGGTAAAAAGAAAAATCAGAAAAAAAAAAGAATAAAATTAACTTAAAAAAAAAGATTAAGTGAGGGTATAATAGACTTTTTAGGGGGGAAACAACCGCCACCTCAGCAAGATAACAGAGTCTTTGACGGATGCTTAACGATAGGGACTAATTGGGAGTTCAGGAACTTTTTAGGTGAAATTCGAAGGTCAGGGACTAAAACGATGAAACCCTATAAGTATAGGGAGTAAAAAGTATTTAATCCATTGTTAATTAACAAATTCTTTTCTTATTAACTAGTGAATTTATTGTTGGATGTTTATTTTGTTGTTCTGGCTATGTGGTTAATGAAATCTTTTTTTTTTTTTTTTTGAATAAAGGGTGGTGCAGCTGCTCTCAAACCGTGATTAATGCAACTGTCGAATAAAAGGGGGGATAATGAGCCAAAACCCTTGATTACAATACGCATCTAGAGAATATTCTGAAATACTATCATGAGTCTCTACTAAATAACTGTATTCAACTAGGTACCAACTAGCAAAGAGCGCTCTACTGAAGACTCTATTTGCTTTGACACAGCGATGACACAACGGAAAGATAACTCGATTACAGCATACCATAATTTTCATACACACACCTTTCCCATCATATTGCCACTGGATAACACATCTAGTGACATTGAGTTTCACCCTGCCACTAGGAGACAACGACCATTTGTCCAAGCAAGGAACTCACTGCCTACAAAAATCAGACATATTACTGTCACTAGAAGGTTGCGACCATTTGCCAATGCAAAGAACTTGCGGCCTACCTAGAGCAGACAAGGCATACAAGGTGCATAAACCGGCATGAAACCCATTCTTTCCTACCAAACTATATCAGGAACTTATTATAGCTGACAAACAGACTATAAAACAAGAACTATAATTTAAATAACTAAGAACAACAGCCCACTAGCAAGGGCCCATAGGTAGATTCCCAGCCCTAAACCCCTAAAAGACCACACTAGAGAGTGGGCCTCCAGCCCTCCCGACGTAAATCCACATCTGCATCGACCCACCTCTAAACCCGCCTCTTAACCAGTTGTCTCATCACCGTTGTCGGATCCCGACCATCATGGCTGCCTCTGCCTGTGTCGGCAAATCGCCGTAGAGCCATCCAAGCTTCCGCCTTGGATCTACAGCAGAACCTGAGATAAGCATCAGAATGTCGTCGTCCACCATCCCGTCAAGCCAGTGATCCAATCCTATCTATCAATTCTAGGCCACCCACTGACTGCTGCGAGACACCTCTCCTACCCGGCTAATCTCCAGTTCTGCTCCGGTCCCAAACCTTTCAGATGTAGCTGCATCTTTACACTAAAAGAGATGGATACAATCACCCTTCGATCTCAGCCTTCGAGCAAGGGATAAGCCCTCAAAACAAGCATCCCATCTGGCCACACACATTGAGCGCCAGTGCGGCCAGAGGCCAAGCACAGCTTCGTGGCGCAGCCGGACGAGAACAAAGCAATACACATGCAAGGTTTTTAAGGGTTTCAGCGCGTGCGGCGTATTCTGCGTGAGGGGCGTTCTGCTGTTTCTATGTGTCAAAGAAAATTAACCACATACAAATCTAGATGCAAAAGTTCATGTCATGGAACAATAACATTGGAAAATGACTCATAAGTGTCATTTTGAAATTTTAATTAGCAATAAGGCCATATAATACTTTTTGTCTTCATAGGCCACTTTATACCCAAAAAGCTCATAGAAGAGATTTCATCTTCATCGTCTTCCAACAACAACAAGCCGGCTAAGAAGGCCAGTGCCGTCAAGCACAAGATTAAGGACGGCAACAAGCCGTTCTTTCACTATTTCGTCAAGTTCAACGTTTTCAGGATCTTCGGCGGCCGGGAAAAGCCAGTTCACCAGGTTCTTGGTGGTGACAAACGTACCATATCTGTATCTCTCACTCTTAATCTTTTTATGTTATATATGTGCATTGTTGAATGGTTTTCAGGTCTTTTTGTTTGGTTGATTGGAAAAGATCAGAGATGAATGGAAAGCTAAAATCTAGAGGTTTTGTTTTGACGTATCTAGTTAACAAAAATATGAAAAGAACTTATGATCTCTTTAGCTTGTAAGATCTATTATTTGATTAGAATGAATAGTATCTTTGTTTGTTACACTATGCCAAAATGGCATTCAGACGACAGAACAGTTCTGTCGTCTGAACGAACAAAAATATGTCGTCTAGTACGGTGTCTTCTCTTGGGGGCATCAGACGACAGAAGTGTTATGTCATCTGATTTTTCAGACGACATAAAAAAATAAAAGTCTTGTGTCGTCTGATGATTTTTGCATTTTGGGAACATTGTGATCTGTATCTTTAAAAGCATTCAAACAACAGTTTTGTATTGTCTGATAAACAAAACAACCACAGTATTTTTTAAATACTATTGTGTGAAGCATATTTGCAAGACTTATTTGTGTGGTCTGAATGTCCTTAAATAAGAAATATGAAGACTCGTATGTAGTGTCTTCTCTCATACAACAACAATTAAAGGTTGTGCTAATTATTTACTTTAAACGACAATTATATGTGATCGTAAAGAGCATCAAAGGACAATTAAGTGTCGTTCTAGGGTAGGTTTGTATGACATTTATGTATTGTGTGAAAGGTTTTGAAATTATACGTATGTGATGTTGGAAAATGGTTTAGACAAGAGATATCATATTCTTTCTGTTATGTCAGTCTCATTACGACGAAATTTACTGTCGTGTGAGATTATTTAGACGACAAATATTTGTGGTCTGAATATAAAAAGGACCACAAATATTAGATCTTTTATATTGTCTGTGATTAAGTCAAACCACACTTATTTATATGCTTTAGCCAACACTTTCGTCTAACTTATGTTGTTGTTTTGCTATTTAGACTACAATTTTCTGTCATCCCAATGCCAAAAAGACAATAGACTTCTAAATGGCTTTTGTGTTGTTTTTGTTCAACTGCAACCACACATTTTGGTGTGCTTTTGTTGTAGCTTGCAATTTGAGATAACACATTAGTAGTTTCCTGTTACAATTGGTATGCATGCATCTAGAAATTAAAATTGCCTATTCATGAAACCATAAAATCCACATCCAAAATCACTGATTGCAATATCCACTAATCCACCATTGTCTCATGTACACAAACCTAATCATGAGCATCAATTCAAAATGGCCCATATCTACTAATCTGAATCTGCAGACAAGTCCAAATGCTTAATGAAGGAAGAATTTCTACTAGACATAAGTTAAATGTAGGAACTAGCTAGCTGTACTACTGTATTACAACTGGTGGCTTCCCTTGGGGATCACGTAATCTCCATAATTTTCCCTTGACAGCTTCCTACATAGAAACATGCATGATTATCACCAAAATAGGGGAGAAACAAATATAACATGTTAAAAGGAAATCTCAATTAAAATGTCAGTCGTGTAGAAATGAACTAATATAACCTGATCAAGCATACTTGGGGTACTCATGTGCTTAGATGAGAAGATATTTTGATATAATAGTTGCCTATTTTAGTTTCTTATATAGAAATAAACAGGTTCATAACAAAAATGTCTGGAAACTTGGCTTAAATTACTGGATACTAATAGTTACAATGGCCATAACTCATATCCAATGGTCAAAATAACAAGAACAAATGGCCAGGACTCAAGAGAAAGATTTGATGTGTGCATATGTGGGTGTAGCAGTCAGCTGGGAGTTAGTTGAACATCTCAGTCCGATTGAAAATGGATGATACCTGAAGAACTCCCTTGGTTGTGAAGTCAAATACAGTTGACAGCTGTCCTGTGCCATCAATCCAACTTAGTATTCGTTGTCTGTGGTATCTGCACAAATGGAGTCCACGTAAACAACATAAGCACTTCTAATAAAGGTAAAACGAGAGAGAGAGAGAGAGAGAGAGAGAGAGAGAGAGAGAGAGAGAGAGAGAGAGAGAGAGAGAGAGAGAGAGAGAGAGAGAGAGAGAGAGAGCCAAAGTAACGTCATTATTACTACTAAATTCAAGCTAGCCTTTCTATATTAACTAATACTATCAACCTTGAGGTATTTTAATTAACACTTCAGACTAGAGCTTCATTCATGCCTATAACTTTATTCATATAGAAAAACTGAAGTGACTGTGGTTCGTTGATCTGATTAGTTAAATAGTGCTCAATAAACTTCAATATATTATACCTTGGTTGTAGTCCAAACCATGACCATTGTAGTTGCAAGAATCCCAATACTCCCCAACGGAAAAAATTGGTTTGCTCCTTCAATATACTCTTTCACATATTTTGCTGCATAACTAATTGAATATTCGAAAACACGAGACAGAGTAAGCTGTAAATAAATTAACCCAATTTGATGGAATATATGTTCTGAGGGAGGTAACCCAATTTTTTGAAGTAAACCTTTTAATTGGTGCTCAGATCCATATTTAGAATTGAGGGAATATATGTTTTGAGGGAGATAACCTACAATATGAGGAAAGCAAAGCGGACACGATGATCCGGTCATCTATATGCAGAAAGATTAAAAACCAACTTGATGAATTTCATGCACCAACCTTCTGAGGCAGAGGAATGAGTTCATGGGGGTAACCATGCTGATGTAAATCCAGATTTTGTAATATCCAGAACTTTACTTTCCAAAATTTTCCTACAATGATATCAGCATGCTTGCAATCTCTACCTTCCTTTTCTGTTCAGTTGCTGAAGCATGTCTACTCGATCAGTGCATAATGGGCAGCATATAAGTAGCAATGTTAAACAACCAAACAACACCCTTCTAGCCCCAACCAATACTTGATATTTGTAAATTCCCAGGTTGCAGTGGCAGATATAGTTGTAGCAATCTGCAAGGGGTAGGGCACAAACATTTAATTTTATCAAAAGAATCATATATTCTGATGTAATTAGTCAAGTCGAGCATAAATAAGTTCATTGTACTTCAGTCCCATCTGAGTTATAATGAAGGATATTGCAAGCAAAAAACCTGGTCTATCCATGAAAGACTAGCCCCTAGAGCAAGTAATGAATATTTATGACATTCTGATGGTGCTAATTTGAAGATACAGAGCAGAAGTGTCACACCCTAATCCCCATTAATTGTGAGTTCATAAGCTGTAACAAAAGTTTACCACCAGAAAAGGTACAAGAAAGTAAATAAATTTGAGAAATCCCATTTAGAACAAAACACAAGTTTAAACACCCACACATATATACAATCCAACACACATTCAAAAGTTTCAGAGTATGATTACACACTCGATAAAGGTAGAGTTTAACAAAATCAACATATAGTTGGTACCTTCTTTTAGTAAGACTCTCACCTGGTATAAAATAGGTCCTCTAACCACAAAGAGCAAAAGTTCAAGTACATCTGTTAACACCTTCAAAACACACAAAAGTACCCAACCGTAGAAGTCTTTAATTGAATAGTTATTCATGACTTAGTAAGATAAACAACCAAAAGCAATGAATAAAACTACTACAAGACTACATGGTAACTTGAATAAAGCAATTTAGAATCATTTTGTCAAACACCTTGTGTGCAGGAAACATTGATACTGAACAACAAAAGTAAACCAACAAAATCACACCACAAATAACAAGGTTCCAGCTCCTCTTTCAAGAGTCAAAACAAAATGAAGAAAGAAGGAAATTAACCTTCAAAATCCGTTGAGAAACCAAAAAGATTGATCTCCCCTTAGTTTCGTCAATACCCAAACCAAACTAAATTCTTATTGTTTATTCTCTTCTCCGACCTAATTTCCTGTCCAAAGCAAGTTCTCTACCACTCCTAAAAGCTCCAGCAGCCTCCCTTTACAAGGTCAGATAAGAACAACGTTTGAATAGCCAAAAGGTAAACTAGTTTGGTGTCTTTCTAAGCTCTAGCCACGTCAAGCAATTACAAGAGCAAACTTAAAAAAAGAAAAGAAAAAAAAAACAATGCCTTGTTTCAGTCCACACAATAGCAAACACAATAAAACAAAGATAAAACAATAAAGAAGAAAAAGAAAACAATAAGCACAACAGTGGGATGATACCAAGTTACTAGTCTAGATAACAAGCACTCAATTAAAAAATTACGGATATCACAAGAAGACAACCTCTCTTCCTATGCAGTATAATCAGGCAGAACTGCCATCTTATAGTTATGTTGATTGAAACTTACTACAGAGAATGCATTCTACAAGAAGAGAGGTCTTTACCATAAATCAAGAGTCTAACAAATTGCTATTCACTGTTTCCTCTACTACTACAACAGATGATGATCTGAACTAAAAGTTTTGCTAACTTAAAAGGAAGAGAAAAAAATCGACCATGGTTATGTGTTAGAATGACTAAAATCTGAAATGACCATACTTGGGTTGCCTGATCAAGCCTATCAAGTTAGTTACAAGTTAGATGACTGCAAGCTGGTAATTTTTCACACTTTATAATATACATCTGAAGAAATGCTTACACATATTTATCATGAATTCAAATTTCTCACCATATTCATTAATGGGGGCATGGCAGTCGTAGCTGGTAATAATAAAAGGGCAGAGCCGGCCCTGGGATTTTCGGGGCTCTAGGCGGAAAAAAAAATTGAGGCTCCCTACCTTTAAATATATTAAAAAAAAAAAATTATCTTCTGTACTCTCATTCACATTATCATTCTCATTCTCATTCTCTTGTACTTGTTCATCATTTGAGTTAAAGTACTTATGAAGGGATCTGGCTTGAAGCTTAACCAATGCCTCTCTCTTTTGCTTCTCTTTTCTTTTTTTAACCCCAGAAGGATACTTCCTAATTGGAGCCATCACAACCTATAAAAGATAAAATAGATATGGAAATTTTGATCTAAACATATTGCCATATAATAAAAAATACCAATGTATCAAACCAACAAAACCATTTTCAATTCAAACTTACTCTCATAGTGCCATACAAATTATAAAACACCATTATCCTAATATTAAACAAAGCAAAAGCAAAGCAAAACAATTTTCAATTAAAACTTTAACATATGTTTACAATACTTTTGTAAACCGATGAATCAGGAAGTTTCTAGTTTTTCATAATTGAGACCCTAATCCATGTGCTTTGTACTATTTTTTTTGTTTTCTTATATAGCTCGGTTATCATATCTATGGTTCAGTTGCTCTTTGACCAACAAAGAGCAGCAGAGATGGGAATGAGAAAATAATAAACATATAATGAAGGTATAGAACAATGATCATAAGAGATGGGAATGAGAAAATAATAAACATATAATGAAGGTAGAGAACAATGATTATAACTAGACAACCTAGAAATGAACTACAGAACATTATTCTTATTAAGATTAGATCAGCACAAATGAACCAAGAGATACGAAGCATAGTAGTAGCACAAACAATCAATTTGAAATTAAAGAATAAAGGAGAACCAGAGGCTTTCATCTCTTACATTCCTACAGACCCACTCACCAACCCAGTACCCAAATGCAAATTATCATCACCCAGTACCCAAACAGAAATCATCATAACCTAGAATCCCAGATCTCGACCTTTCGTTTCTACCCAATTGAAGAACTAGAAGAGACATGGAATTCGAGCAAGAGAGAATTACCTGGACGAATTTTGTGACTTTCGTCTGAAAAGTGAGGAGAGAGATTTGGGAGAGCACTCAGAGCAGCAGTCGGTGGAAGAACAAAAGTCAGGAACAACCAATCTTTTTTTTTTTTTTTTTTTTCAGAACAAAATGTCCAGAATCTTTTTTTAACATATATATAAAAGGGGTTATATTTTTTTTGGGGGCCCTAGGCCTGTGCCTATTGAGCCTATGTCCAGGGTCGGCTCTGTAAAAGGGCCTCCAGTAGTTCTTCCGATATTAGTTCTCCTCCATGGTACTGCAAGCAATGTTTAAGATGTAAGAAATAAGCTCAATTATTTCTTACGTTTTAGTTACCTCTGGGAGTGATATACCATATGATTAAATCAATGGTTGACCCTAAACTTTATTTAGCATGTCATAGTGCTTCATTTGATTGCTGAAATGTACATACAAGTAAAGATTGTTAGATCATAATGTCATGGTGTCCTGAAAAGAACATTATTGCTATCTCACTGCTTTATTACTGATCCTAGTGTCCTGGAAATTACCGACTCACTTTGGGACTAAAGCACCCCATTTAGAATATTTACTCAAAACCTAAGGCAAGCTTAGCCCCTCCCCTCCCCTTCCCAGGCTTTAGGCTTCCTTTGTACCCAAAACAAGAAAAAAAAGACAAAGACAAAACACACCAATAGTAAAGAAGACAGCAGCAAATGCTGCAAATCTTGACTGAAGTCACTACAAATCAAAACCATCTCAAACTTGCATACAGAAACCCAAATTCAAACAGCACCAAAAAATCAGAAATCGAAGAAATCAGAGAATCAAAAATCGAAGAAATACTGCAAATCCTGACACAATGTATCCTCTCCAACCTCCAAAGAATCAAAATCGAAGAAGTACTCAAATCCCTAACTGATCTACTTAAGCTTCCAAACAATCAGATTCTACCACTACATTCCTTAGCCTTCTTTCCACCACCCAATCCGAACTTACCTTAATTGCAAGTGGTACATCCACCAAAGAAGACAGTGGGTGTTGAAACTTTTCCCTACCAGCCACAATTAGAGAACGAAACTCATCCCTTATAATTGCCCCACCATCAAAACATCCATCATTAACGTTAGCTGCACCATCACAATTTACCTTTAGCTGACCACTTCTAGGAGGCTGCCACCTCCGTAAACTGCCCAAGCCCACCTCCTCCACTGCCCTATATTCCACTCTAGCTCGGCAGTGCATAGCCTCTTTGAAACTCTTCAAAAACTTCACCCAATTTTCATATAGAATTCCAGAAACTCAAATTCAAATAGCACAATGCCCACATAATTAGTAGAAAACAAAATCACACATACTTAATTCATTGCTCTAGAAAAAGTAATAAAACAGATGCGAACTGCACGAGGAATCAAAAGAAACTATCTAACAACAAGAACTCAATCAAAATGGTCGTCCAACATTTTGAGAACCAAACAACAAAGACCAATCTCAAAACAGAAGATGAAGGGAAAATAAAAGTAGTTTGGAATCTATATGGATCCAATTGCCAAGCCCCGTCCCAATTAACTCTTTATAGTCTTCAAAATTTGAACTAAAGAAACAGATTCAGAAGCTCAAATAAGATCAAACCAACAATCAAACAGAGCCCATTTCATTTTCTTCTCTTTTATTTTGTCTTCAATATCCCAGCAACCAAAGCTAGCAAGAAAAGCATGAAAAACACAATAAAAACCAAATTGAACGAAAACCTAAATCACATAAATCCCAAAAAATTCACCACAGCCAACACCTTTTTCAAAAACAAAGCTTAAACGAGAACTTGCACCTGATCTAATTCAAGGAGAAAGAGTCGGTGTCATCGACCTTTGAGGATAGAGGGAGAGGGCTAGTGCTGACGACCGTCCAGGAGAGATTGAGAGAGAGGGACGACGAGTCACTAAGTGATTCACTTCATATTCATGGAGAGACCAAGACAAGAGTCACTGAATGCCGTCGTTTCACCGCCATCGACAGTGAAGGAGGTTGAGAGTCAGAGGGAGAGAGGTCTGGGTTTTCAGTAATTGGAACACTGAACAGTGTTCGTCATTTTGACGAGGATAAGAGGAAAAGTAAAATCCAATCACCCCATCCCTAAATAGAAGGAAAACCTAATCGAAATCAAACCCTAAAATCAAAACTAAGAAGAAGAGGGAGAGACTAAGAAGAAGAATTGAGAGAGCGAGAAGACGAAGGAGAGGGTGAGAATCGAGATCTGAGAGAGCTGAGTGAGAAAGAGAGAGGCTGGTTTTGAGGTTTTCAGTTTCGCGAGTTCTAGGTCGAGTTGAGAGAGCTGATCGAGTGAGAAGGACACAAAATAACTTAATTGCGAGGGATCTATGTAAAAAAGCACAAGTCAAAATAACTTGGAAAATTTTAAAAACAACCTCCACACTCAGACGACATTTAAATGTTGTCTAAATGTCACAACATTTTCTAATCAACTAGAGTTCGGCTATTTGAGAGGGAAAAGTACCTGATCAAATTTTGGATATCCCTCCACATTTGAGATAGGAAATCATCATCTTTTACAACAACATAAATGTGTTGTCTGAATGCTGACCATTTTTTCAAATTGAACGAGTATGGTTTTAGTCTATATTCAGACAACACAAAAAAAAATTATGTCGTCTGAAAAACTCAGACGACAGAAAATTAATCTTATGTCGTCTGAAGGCCTTTTTGGCATAGTGGTTGCACCCTACTTTAAAGTTCCATTTTTATGTTGGTTGTCAATTTACATGTTGTATTGGTAGCTCGCTCTATATAACTGTTATAGTAGCTTTTCAGCTTTTCAACACGATGTTAGTAGCTTTTTATGGCTACTTTAGTATTTTTTTTCAAGTTGATGTCAATAGCTTTTTTGTTTTTGTTTTGAGTGATTTCAAGCCAATAGCTCTCTATAACTGTTATAGTGGCATTTTTAAACAATAATAGCTTTTTATGCCTATGCTAGTATCTCTTCAATCTAATGTTAGTAGATTTT
The DNA here is from genome assembly GCF_002994745.2 of Rosa chinensis. NCBI lineage: Eukaryota > Viridiplantae > Streptophyta > Magnoliopsida > Rosales > Rosaceae > Rosa > Rosa chinensis. The sequence goes on along the minus strand of NC_037089.1, from coordinate 23,571,701 downwards.
TTGTTTTCATTTTAATTGACTTCAAGTGATTTTCTGTCGCTTATCAAATTGGAAAAGCATGATTCTGTATGAAAATTTTCTATTTGTTGTGATCTCATATCTCTAGCATTTCTTGTTTGAGATTGTGTTACACTATCAATATGCATAATTAGCTGGTTTTGTGCAATCAATATCTATGTCAGTAGCTTTTTATTACTGGTCCAGTAGCTTTGCACATGTGTTATAATACCTTTCTATACATATATCACTTGTTTTTTTATTATTGGTCTAGCAGCTTTGTATATGTGTCATAGTAGCTTTCTATACTTATGTCAGTAGTTTTATTAGATCACTTGTTTTGGATTATCTGGCTGGTAAAGAGTGTCACATTGCGGTGCAATGACACACTACTGTTTTTAGTTTGCATTTCAAATATTAATATTTTGTTGTATCTTAATTTATGCATAATTATTCCCTCTTGCATTTGCTGTAGTAGATTCTGAAAATCATGTGAATTTGGGTAGTGAAGACTCCATTGACGAAGAGATCATTTGGGAAATCAAGAAATGTTGAAATGAAGTCTGGTGTTGAAGTTGACAAAATAATGCCTATGGTTAGTGTTGTGTGGTAAAAGCTTGACAACAAGAAAAATCAACGGTGGCCATCTAAAAAATGGTAGTAGCATTACGACATTGATAGTAGCTTTGTACAACTATTGTGATAGATTTTCAAAATTATGACAGTGACTTTTTATGACAATAGAAATAACTTTTCACATAGTTATATCATTGTTGAACCCTGCGTACTTTTCATCACTGAATTTATTTAATTTTTTTTATTGTAGTAGCATTTTTATTTTGGTTATATGCTTTACATTTCCGTAACTTTGTTAGTTTCCATGAATAGTTGTCACAGTCTCTAGGAATAGCTTTTGTTATGCTTGATAATAGCTTTTGTTAGTGGTGCGAGTAGTTTTTGTTTGTGGTAACAGTAACTGTTGGTATTGGTGATAGTGGCTTTTGTTGTTAGTGAAAGTAGCTTTCTTGTGTTGGTGATAGTGGTTTCTATGACCTCGTGGTGGTCGCCAGAAATCTCACCGGAGTAGCTTTCATTGGTGAGAGTATATTTTGGTGTTGTGATAGTAACTTTTGTGATATCATTGGAGGTTGTCGAAAATTACACCGGAAGTTGCCAAAGACCTCCCTGGAAGTCGTCGAAGACTTTATCAGAAGTTAGAGAAGACCCTCGCTTGAGGTTACTGGAGAGAAGATAGATAATGATTGGTGACATTTTACTCTAGTGTCATTTTCATAAATGTATTTTTTTTTTTTAGTAAAAGGGAATTTTATTGCAAAGAACTAAGCAATATGGTTACAATCATAACTGAGAACATCTCCCAGTATGTCGGGGGCATTGCCTTGCCATTCTACATGATTCACAGATTCATAAGCATCACTAGTGTTAATGCTCAAGTTCGGCGATAGCCGACTCTTTGTTTAACGCGGGTCCGGTGGGCGGACCTCTACTCCGAGGATTAGATGACTTTCGTTTACTGCAACACGAGAGACAGGGCGTCAGAGGGAGATCGCGTTGGGCGGTCTTCACTTCTCCGATGCCTAAGTCAGTCACTGTATATGGGCAGCATAACAATAAATGAGTAGTAATTGTGTAATTAATGAGGAGAGAGGAGAGAACCTTTTATAGGTGAGGAGAAGGCTGATCTTATTCTTGTTTCCGATGTGGGATTGATGTGCTTCGATTCCCAGCGTCTGGAGCTTCTGATGCTATCTTGACGTGGCGCGTGGCGGCGCGTCAGCGGTGATCTGGGGGCAATCCAGGACTCGAGCGGTAGCCCGCCTGGCCGTGCCTTCGCAGGTCACCCCTTTGGTGGGAGTCGGTACCTCTGGCGGTACAATGAGCGTGGCTCATTATAGCTAATTATGCTCGTTCTGGCACATGTAGGTACAAGTCCCGCAATTCCCAGTCAAGGAGGGCAATCTTGGTTGGGAAGTTGATCAGCGGTGTGAAGCGTTACTTCCGCTAGACTTGCAACAACATAATTAGCGTCAGTGCGTTGTCAACCATGGACTTACTGAGCGAACGCTTTATACCCTTTCGGGTGGGCCCCTGCTAGGCCCGCCAGGGAGTCCCCCACTCCCTAGCCAAGACGGACCTCCGGATGGTCGACAAATTGTTTGTTGAGGGGAAGCTGCGCGGAGCAGAGGGTGTTGGGTAGCGAGCCCAATCTTAGTACCCGAGTGACGGGGGTCAACGTACTTGATCAGGGTCGTCGTAGACTGTTGTCAAGTCCCCATGGCGGGTGGCGTAGCCTCGGGATTCACCGCTGGCGGATACCCCCCGCTGGATGTAGCAGGAAACAGCGTTGCGTAGACATGTTTGATGGTAGTTAGTGAGCGGAGTTGCGCTCAGCAACTCACAGGGTTTGCAAGATGGAGGGAGCTCTGCCGGCAGTGCTACATATGGCTGAGGCTGCCCCTTGCAAATTGACAAGTGGAAGTTCTGCTAGTGGGGATTCGCTCATAGGAGACTTCGACACTCAGAAGGTGACAAGTGAGAAGTTCCACTGGCGGGGTTTCGCTCAGCGGACTGCGACACTTGGAAGATGACAAGTGAGAAGCTCCGCTGGCAGGGTTTCGCTCAGCGGACTGCGACACTTAGAGGATGACAAGTGAGAAGTTCCGCTAGCGGGGTTTCGCTCAGCGGACTGCGACACTTGGAAGATGACAAGTGAGAAGTTCCGCTAGCGGGGTTTCGCTTAGCGGACTTCGACACTTGGAAGATGACAAGTGGGAAGCTCCGCTGGCAGGGTTTCGCTCAGCGGACTGCTTCGACGATTGGCGCCTTCCCAAAAGTTGTGGCTTCTACCAGACGCTTCGTCTGATGGTGGTTGACACGTGGCAAACCCCTAAAGGGTTAGCGTGTGGAGGCGTGTTTCCTCCGCCTAGCCGCTCCTTGCCATTAATGTTGAGTAATGATGGATTTTGTAACCGAGGTGACGCCTCGGTTAATCTGGAGAGTAACTGTAATTGTGGGACACGTGTACGGCTGACATTTGATGTCATTTTTCAATGGACGGCGTAGGACTGTTTGACGTTGACATAAAAGAGGGGGAAGTTAGCGTATTTGACACTTTGCTCTAAACTTTGAACTGTACTTCGTCGTCTTCAAGCTTTCTGCGTCTGAGATCGGAGAAGAAGGTTTGAGGTGATATTGCCGAGTTTTCGTACGTGGAAGAACCGACGACCTCCGGCCCCGAAGACAAGTGCCTACACTGTTATCAGAGACTGCATCGTTGAGGTTGGTATTCTGACTTACATTCCTGTTTCATTGGATGTCTGCCATGGCGAATTTTTGGGTTTTGGGTGTTCTTGTGAAATGTCCTTCGTTGACGTGCTGTGAGGGTGTGAGAGTGGGTTTGGGGATGGGTTGCTGTGTTTGACAGAATTGGGGTTTTTAGGGATTTTGTAGATGGTTGAATCTGGGTTTGAGTGCGTTTGTTCTTGTTTTGGTATTTTCTGGGTTGATTGTTGTTGATGTTCTTGGGCACTGATTGATATAAGGATAGGTTAGATCTTGTGTGAGCTAACTGATTTGGATTTTAGGGTTTTGGGATGGCCGACGTCATAGAGATTTCGAGCAGAGAGGATTCCGGATCTGAAGTGTCGTTCAGCGCGGCGGATAGAAATTTTATTGACTCGTTGCGTCCGTCTGCCCGTGCAGGAACCTCGCTGCCAGAATCGCTAGAGGTTGAGCTGCTACAGACCATACCGTGGGATGTAGCCATGGGTCGTGCATCGGGTCCGGAAAGTTCTAGGGTGGGGGAGGCTGCCGCTGCCCGCAGTATGCATGAAGAGCGCCTAGAAAGCAGTAGTGCCTCCAGCGGATCCGCTGGGGGGGAGGTGTAGCGGGGGAGGATACCGAGTCGGTGTGTGTGTTCGAGGACGGGACCTCTGATGACGAGGCAGGAGGCAGGATGACCGCTGTTGCCGTCAACCGGCTGAAGCGGGTGTTTCAATTGCCCGGCGTGGTGAAGCTGCATCCGCCGACGGTGGAAGAGAAGGTCTCTATCCTGCCAGTGGGCCACACCGCGGTGCACGAGGCTATATTCCTCGAGGGAGTGACCTTCCCGCTGGTGCCAAACCTTCAGATCTTGGTGTGCGAGTTTGGCGTTGCTTTTAGGCAAATCTGCCCCAACATGTGGCGGTTGATGCTGGCGATGAACTCGCTGTGGCGATTGTCCGGTTGCGAGGGACCGACTGTGGCGGAGGTGCTGCACTTCTATGAACTGGTGTACGTGAAACGCCAAGGTTGCAGAGGGCAGGTAAACCTGAGTCGCCGCCAAGGAGCGCCTAAGTTGATCGAGAACTTGAGGGATTCCATGTCCTACTGGCGGGGTACCTTCTGCGTTGCCACGACGGGGTGGGAGTATCAAGTAGGGTCGAACGAGGGGGAGCCGACGTTTAGAATTAAGTCAGAGTTTCAGCCTATTCGAGGTCGTTTGTCGCATCCGCTGAACAAGACTGGCGGGGTTTCCCCTTTTCTTTTTTATTTTTATTTTTATTTTTACGCAGCGGGGTTGCGGTACAACCTGACTCGTGAGGAAGAGTGCCGCGTGGCACGCATCAGAGGTTGCTGGCGGAATCGTAACTTGCTGGACTTTCGTCTCCTTACAGGCTGGGAGTTGCTGGTGGATCTGCAGCTGACTCGCGCCGTTGGTATGTACCCTCCGCTATATCACACCCTTGGTGATATTATCATGCTGATTGGTTTGTTTCTTTTTTTTTTTGTTAGAAACTCCGCCGGGGAACAAAGCGAGCCGTGACGCCTTCGCGAAAGCCATGGACCGCGCCAAAATCAACAACTTCCTGGAATCCATGTACGCGTCTGGGCTGGCGGCTCAGAAGACGGTGGTGAACCCGGAGACGTTGGCACTGAGCCCGTCCGAGGTTCCGGTGGTGCTGCCAATGCCGCACCAATCTCATCTTGGTGGTGACGGGCTGCCTGCTGTTCAGGCGGGGACCGGCGTGGCAAGCGAGGCGGCGCCGCGGAAAGAGAGAGCGCCGGCGATACGGTGCGGGGTGCCGAAGAAAGCATTGCACCCAACGGAGGGTGTTACCATAGCGGGGTTGGAGCCCCCGACAGGGGGTTCGAGGCCTGTTGCTGCTGGAAGCACGCGGGCGCTTCAGCGAAAACGCCGTCAACCCGACTCGGGCGGGGAAGAGGAGGAAGTGGAGATAACCAGGGCCGGCGAGCAGCCGAAGAAGTCAAGGCAAGCTCTTCCAGAGGCTCCCGCTGAAGTGGCGAAAGCGGCGGGTACGAGCGGGTTGGACTCATTTGCCACTTACGCCGAGTTTCTGAATGATTGTGAACGGGAGTTCCTGTATCACCTTTGCGAGCGGTTGAGGTTCAGCGGCCTGGAGGGGATTGTTCGGTCGACCGCCGTCAACGAATCGCCCTTCAGCACAGCCTTTGGGCACGTCTCCGTTGGGCTACACGAGATGTTCTAGGAGGCGTCAAAACAGCCACTAGTTGAGCGGGAGCTCAGGGAGGAGGTGGCGGGCCTACAGAGGGACTTGGGGAAGGTCCAGGAAAAGTTGGCTGATGTCGAGCGACGCTTGACAAAGGCTGACTGCGATGCGGCAGACGCCCGTGGCATGTTGAACGTTGCCATTGAGCGGCACTTGGAGCGGAACGAACAGTTCGCCAAGTTGGAGCAAGACATGTCCTTGCTGCGGATCGGGTGGCCGCCAAGGATAAGAAAGTTGAGATCCTTCAGCGAGAGTCCGCCGCCAAACAGGCCGAGGTTAAGCGGCTAGAGGGTGAAGTCGCTCACCTGGAGGCTGAGGGGGACCGTGCTGCAGCCGCCGCTGTTGAGTCATACAAGCAGTCGGCGGAGTACAAGAAGGCGCTGACCTAAGCAGCGAAGGCCGGTGCCCTAGCTAATGTGGAAATGCTGCAGCAGAAGGGCGCCATCGACTGGGCAAAAGCGTCGATGCCGGTCGTGCAGCCATCTAAGGAAGCTCCGCCAACAACAAATACCGCCCCTACTGCCGCCCCTGGTCAGGTTGACGGAGCTTGCTCGGGGAGCGGGGAGAGTGGCGGACTTCCAGAGGGCGACTCTCAGCGAACGCCTACCCAGTCTGAGGTGTCTCGTGCTGGGTTCTTGGCAGTCCACACCCGGGCAGATGGCACAGTAGAGACCCCCAGTCCCACAGCCCAAGGGTCTGACCAGACGAGCCGTTCACATCTGCCGCAGGCCGCCAGTGGAGGTGCTGAAGGTAGCGGAGCCGACCTCGCCAACCCCGCCAACCCCACCAACCCCTGAAAATAGTAGGAAAGTTTTTGTAGCTGCTGAGGCATAAATATTATGTAATTCACTTGGGATATAAATGAAATTTTGGAACCTAAGCTCCTATACTCTGTTTTTTTTCTTTTGTTTGTGATGATGTGTGTACTGCTAGGGGTCTTGACAATTTCATTTTTGGCCATGAATGAAACATTAAAGGAATTAAAATTGGTCCAAGTGCACAATGTAGCCGATGTAGTCCGCTGATTGGCGTTGCCAGTTGCCCCCAGTGCTAGACTTGGTAACAATGGTTTCAATAATTCCTCGTTTCATTGATAGCCGTCTGAACAGTGTTTACAAAAGCGGGGTCGTACCCGTTGGGTAGCTTCCCTTAGCTAAATATTGAACAAAAATTTAGCTAAGTCAAGATGCTCTTAGGTAGCGGTATGACTATTTGTAGTAATACCGAAGGTGCTCGGTATTCCAAGGGTGGGTCGTTGTGACACCATCCTTGTCCATTAAGTAGAAGGTGCCTGGGCTAATGGCCTCTACAATTTTGTATGGACCTTTCCAAGTTGGGCGGAGTTTTGTTAGCGGTGGTATGACTTCTTTCATTACCCAGTCCCCCAGTTGGAGGTTGCGGGCTTTGACCCTGGCGTTGTAGAAACGTGATACCCGTCGCTTGTTCTGGAGATTGCACAAATGGGCTGCGTCTCGCTTTTCCTCTAGGAGATCTCTGTCGAGGTTGACGCCATCGCTGTTGGTCTCGGGGTAGTAGCCTTCGACCCTAGCGGTTGGTTGGGCTACCTCGATAGGCAGGACGGCCTCAGTTCCGAACATCATACAAAAGGGGGTTTCACCTGTGGCGGAAGTTGGGGTTGTTCTGATGGCCCATAGAACTTCCGAGAGCTTCTCCGCCCACAAACCCTTGGCCTTATCGAGCTTCTTCTGTAACAGCTTCTTGATTATCTTGTTTACCGCTTCGACCTGGCTGTTGGTTTGGGGGTGGGCGACTGATGCAAAACGCATCTTGGTGCCCAGATTGGCGGTGAAAGAGACGAGTACCTTATTGTTGAACTGTGTGCCATTGTCTGTGATGATTGAATGCGGGACCCCGTAGCGGTAGTAGATGTTCTTCCAGAGGAAGTGAATTACCTTGGCGGTAGTTATTGCAGTCAGGGGCTCTGCCTCTATCCATTTGCTGTTGTAGTCGATGGCGACAATGATGTATTTGAACTGACCTTTGGCGGTTTGGAATTTTCCCATCAAGTCCAGGCCCCACGTTGAGTGAATCTAGGGACCGACGATAATTGACAGAGGTTCCGCCGGGGCATGTGGAAGATCAGTATATTGTTGGCATTTGTGACAAGATCTTGATATCCGCCGGGCGTCATCACCCAGCGTAGGCCAAAAGTAGCCTTGTCGCATTGTGCGACTAGCCAAGGATCTGGCGCCTGAATGATTTCCGCATTCTCTGCCATGTATTGTTGCCAGCACGACCTTTCCCTCCTCTGGGGTTAGACAGCGGAGGTTGGGGTGAGTGAGTCCTTGGCGGTAAAGTTTGCCGCTCTACATGTTGTAACGGGTTGCTCTCCGCTGGAGCTGTCGCGCCTTGATCTTCGTCCATCCAGCTAGGATTGGCCTCAATGTTAAAGATCTCCGCAGGGTTTTTGTGATACTTGGCCTGTCTAGAGACTCTCCCCTTGTGTCCGCTGGACTCTGGTGTGGCTAGGCGGTTGCCAGTCTTGCCAGTGAATCAGCCTTGGCGTTCTTTTCCCTGGGGATTTGTGTGATGGTGTGGAACTTGAATTTTTTTAGCAGCGTCTTGGCGTACCCTAAGTATGCCGCTAACTGCTGGTCCTTGGCCTGAAAGCTGTCGTTGACCTGGTTAACGACCAACTGAAAGTCGCTGAAGATGTTGACACTGTCGGCCCCTGAATCAATGGCGAGGAGTAGGCTGGCAATGAGTGCCTCATATTCTGCCATGTTGTTAGAGGCCTTGAAGTTGAATTTCAACGCGTATTCGACGCTAAGCCCCTGGTCCTGTTAAGATGATTCCGGCGCAGCTGGCCTTGGCGGAAGCGGAACCGTCCACGTGTAGGTTCTAGTCTGATTGTATGGGCTCAGCAATGAAGTCCGCCACCGCCTGGCCCTTCATGGCGGTTCGTGGTTTGTAATATATGTCAAACTTGCTGAGCTCAATGGCCCACTTGCTGAGGCGCCCCGAATGTTCGGGGTTCTGCATTACTTGTCTCAGCGGTTGATTGGTCAACACATGGATTGTATGGGCTTGGAAGTACTGGCGGAGGCGTCTGGCAGCAACGATGAGTGCGAGAGCAAGCTGTTCCAAGGGAGGATACCGTGTTTCTGCTCCGTTCATGCCCCTACTGGCATAGAAAACTGGGAGCTCGTCCTGGCCTTCCCGCCGGACGATGGCGCAGCTCACCGCTGACTAAGATACCGCTAGGTAAATGTATAATGTTTCTCCTTGGACAGGAATGGAGAGGAGTGGAACTGCCGCCAGGTATTCCTTCAAGCCATGGAATGCTGCCTAGCACTCTAGGTTCCAATCGATGACCTTCTGTGGGTTGTTTTAAGGACTTTGAAAAATGGGGCGCACCTGTCAGTCAGTCTGGAGATGAATCAAGACAGGGCGGTTAGTTTGCCCTGGAGGCATTGGACGTGCACCTTCCATTCTGGGTCCTTCAAGTTGAGGATGGCTTGCACCTTGTCAGGGTTGGCCTCGATGCCCCGCTCACTGACAATATACCCCAGAAATTTGCTGGCGGTGATGCCAAAGAAACATTTTTTTGGGTTGAGGCGCATACCATAGGTCAGGAGGATGGTTATTATGATTTTTAGGTTTGCCACATGTCCGCTGGCATTTATACTCTTGACTAACATGTCTTCTACGTAGACCTCGATTATCTTGCCCAGATGTTCCGTGAACATGGCGTTCATCAGTCGCTGATAAGTTGCCCCTGCATTCTTCAAACCGAAAGGCATTACATTGTAACAATACAGGCCTTTGTCGGTGGTGAAGGTGGTGCACTCCTGGTCGTCGGGATGCATGCTAATCTGGTTATAGCCAGAGAAAGCATCCATCATGCTGAGGAGCTCGTGTCCAGCGGTTGCATCGACGAGTTGATTGATGCGGGGTAGTGGGAAGCTGTCTTTCGGGCATGCCTTGTTAAGATTTTTGAAGTCGACGCACATCCTCCACCTGCCGCTAGCCTTTTTTACCATAACCAGGTTGGAAATCCACTGAGGATAGATGACCTGGCGGATGAACCCAATGCCCTGCAGTTTGGCAACTTCCTCTCCTATAGCACGGTACTTCTCCTCGTCGAAGGCTCTACGTTTCTGTTTGATAGGGTAGAAGGATGGTTTGATGCTCAACTTGTGTGAGATGATTTCAGGGGAGATACCTGGCATGTCTGCATATGACTAGGCAAACACCGTAGCGTTGTCACTTAGGAACTGAGTGAGCTCCACCGCTAGCTCTGGGTCTAATTGAGCGCCTATGCGGACTGTCCGCTCCGGGTGCTCGTCCGAGATGCTGACAACCCGTAATGATGTTTCTGGGTTGACCGGCTCCTTCCTTACGTACTTCTTTTCATCTTCCCTGGGGTCTTCAAAAATGTTTGGTGGCGGAGCCTGACTGCCTACCGCTAGGATCTTATGGCGGCGGGTTGATTGTGCTATAGTAGTAGAATAACACTCGCGTGCCAACTGTTGACTTCCCTTGACACAGCCTGTGCCGTTGGGCGTGGGGAATTTCATGAGCAGCATGTACCCGGCGATGATGCACTTGAGTTTGTTGAGCGCTGGCCGACCAATGATGGCGTTATATGAGCTGAAACAATCGACTATTATGAACTCCGTATGTATTTCGGCCATACATGGACTAGTACCGATAACTAGCCACATATAGTCAGAACCCAGAGGTTGCGTGACGTCACCGGAGAAGCTGAGCAATGGTTCATGATCTTGGAGCAATTTTCTGTTCCGCTTAAGGTCGTTGTAACAACCACTAAATATAACGTTGACAGCGGAACCGCTATCAACTAGGATTCTTCCCACCGACATTTTGCCTAGAATAGCGTCGATCAAGAAAGGATCGTCATGGGGCAGATGTATTCCGCGTTCCTCCTCCTCTGAGAAAGTAATGGGCTCCTAACCAGCCTTTGGGAGTTTGGCGGATCTTTCGTAGAGGATGTTGCAGACTTCTTTTGGGTGATTAGCTCACGCATAACGCTTTCTAGCTCTGTGAGACATGTTGGTGATTGGAGCACCTCCGTCGATGGTGTTGATGAGGCCCATGGGCTCAATGTCGATGATCACAGGTGGCGGTTGGCGCACCTTGAACTGTTCCAGCTTGCCATCACGGTACAAGGTCTCAATGGCTGTTTTGAGGGCATTGCAGCTGTTGGTATTGTGACCGCTGTCCTCGTGGTATTTGCACCACCTGCCGGTGTTTCTTGGCTTTCCTGTTTTTGGGTATTTTCCAGGGGGCGGCGGTGGGATCTGATCCTTACACTGATTGTATATTTCTTCATACGAGGCCGTGAGGACTGTAAATACGGCATACCGCTGGGAAGACTCCGTATGTTTGTTGCGGTTGTCCCCATGGGATGGGAGGTTTCCCTTGTAGTGTTGGTCCTTCTGTCGCTTGTTTTGGTACTGGCCCTGCTGCCACTCCCTTTTTTGTCAGTTGGAGGTGTGTTGGAGGTTTTGTTAGCGGTCCCCTGCTGACTGGAAGAGGGTCGTACCGACTTTGCCAATGCTGCTGGTGGCGGTGGGGTTTCTCCATATGTGATGAATTCTTCTTGGGCATGAATGACCGCCTCACTCATGAGGTGGTCGTATACCGCATTTGGATGATTGTAGTTAAGGTGATAGAGAAATGGCCCTTTGAGGAGTCCCTACTTAAAAGCCGCCGAAGCCATTGTTTTATCAAGATCACGGCACTGAGATGCTGCCGCTCACCACCTTGTGATGAATGCCTTCAGTGTTTCCTCCGTACCCTGCTTGACGTTGAACAGTTGGCTTGTATTGTGGTGCCCGGCGGACAGTAGGATGAACCGAGAAAGGAAAGCGTGCGATAATGCCTGGAATAAGTCAATGGATCCCGGCGGGCATTCAAAGAACCAATTCATTGCCTCATTGTCCAGCGTTTCGCTGAACAAGTGGCACAGGGTGGCGTCATCGAATCCCTTGTTGTTGGTGACTTTCTTGAAGGTGTCCATATGGACGAAGGGATCAGTCTTACCGCTGTAATGCGACATTTTTGGAGTCTTTGCGTACGCCGGTCTGACGGCCAGCAAAATTGCAGCGGTAAATGGTCCTGGCCTGGACGCGAAAAGTGGATTTGAAGTTGGTGCTGGGGTGCCTAATTCCGCCCGGATTAACCTTTGTTCCAACTGCTGCATCCTTTCCAGTATTTGAGCGGTTGCATCGCCCGCGGGGTCTAGCCGGGTACTCCACTGAACTGATCCTCGTCTGGGAGCGGGTGGGTTTCCCTCTGTTCTTGCCTGAGGTCTCGAGCGGAGGGTGTGCAGTGATGACTCTGCCTCCTGTTCCAACATTAGCTGGGGTACAGGGGGTGGTCCCATTCCCGCTAGCTCTGGTGGGTGCAGCGGGACCTGCATATGCACGACTGGTGCTGGTATTTATGCTCCTGTACCTGGTCGGCTGTGCCTGGTGCTTCGTGACTGCTCGCTTCATGCCGGGTTGGCGGTTGCCTCCAACGTTTTCTTTAACTCATCAAAGCGGGACACAAGAGTGGCCACTTGCTTTTGGGCCTCGGCCTTTTCCTTGCGTTCTTGTTCACGCTCTCTGTTCGCTTTGTGAAGATCCGCCAGTGCCAGCTCATATAGAGAGGCGAGGTCTTGGCCTGGTGGGCGGCTGCTACTTGGGTTTGTCTCACCGCCGGGGTTGACCGGGGTGGTGAATAACGCGCGGTTGATGCCTACCGCTGGGTTGGTGGGTTGGGAATGGTGGTTGATCTGCCTGCTCTTCAGCGTTCCCCCCGCTATCGTTAGTCATGGTGATTGTGGTGAGATGACCTTTTGTTCAAGGATTCCCACAGACGGCGCCAATGTTAATGCTCAAGTCCGGCGGTAGCCGACTCTTTGTTTAACGCGGGTCCGGTGGGCGGACCTCTACTCCGAGGATTAGATGACTTCCATTTACTGCAACACGAGAGACAGGGCGTCAGAGGGAGACCGCGTTGGGCGGTCTTCACTTCTCCGATGCCTAAGTCAGTCACTGTATATGGGCAGCATAACAATAAATGAGTAGTAATTGCGTAATTAATGAGGAGAGAGGAGAGAACATTTTATAGGTGAGGAGAAGGCTGATCTTATTCTTGTTTCCGATGTGGGATTGATGTGCTTCGATTCCTAGCGTCTGGAGCTTCTGATGCTATCTTAACGTGGCGCGTGGCGGCGCGTCAGCGGTGATCTGGGGGCGATCCAGGGCTCGAGCGGTAGCCTGCCTGGCCGTGCCTTCGCAGGTCACCCCTTTGGTGGGAGTCGGTACCTCTGGCGGTACAATGAGCGTGGCTCATTATAACTAATTATGCTCGTTCTGGCACATGTTGGTACAACTAGCTAGCCTATGAGCTGCTGCATTTGCAATTCGAGGAGTATGGACAATCGAAACTCCGACAATGCCTTGCATCCACCCTTGAATATCATCAATTATGTTTCCATGCTCCAAATTTTGATACTCCTGGTCATGAAGCTCCTTGATAGTTAGTTTCAACACTGCAGTTGCTGACTTGCAACTTAATTATGCAGCAGTTGCAGCCCAAATTTAACAGCTAGCAGCTCAACTTGTTTTGCAGAAGTAACCAAATTGACATGGTACGCAAAGGCAGCAATAAAATGACCTTCAGAGTCCCGGAGAACACCCCATGTACCTCCCATGGTGGAGTTGGGTAGAAAAGCTCCATCAACATTAAGCTTGAACCTTCCAGGTTTTGGTGGACTCCAGTACTTTTGTGATTGTAATGTTGCAGGTTTAGCAGGAGGACAATTGGCCTTTTGGTACTCAAAGCACCATGCCATGGTGCCACACACAATGTTTTGAGTAGTTTGAGGCTTACTTGACCAGAGAGTGTCATTTCGATATTTCCAAATACCCTATAACATCATGAGCCACTTTTGAAAAACATTAGTTTGCAGGGTCACTACTTGCTCAAGCATCCACTCTTTAAAATTAAAAGCTAGAGAGATGAAAGCATGTAAGTGGAAAGGAGCACCTGCAAGGATTTCTTTGGCAATGGGGCATGCACAAAACACATATGCTACATCTTCAAAAGGATGGGAACAGGAGATGTATTTCAGCTCACCGTGATATCCTTTGAAGGTGAGATTTCCTCGAGTAGGCAGGAGATTTTGACAAGCTCGCCAAACACAGCTTAAAACTTTACCTGGTATTTTTGCCTTCCAAAGCCTCTGCCACAAGAGCTTTGATGTGCTCATATTATCCAATATTTCTATGCCTCTTAATCTTGGTTTTTATGTTTAGTTCTCCTTATTTATGATTCATTTACATGTTTTAGTATTTTTGTAGGTTTGGTTTTAGAAATACCATGTTCCAGAATCTTTCTGTGCAGAATACCCAACTTCGCCGAATTACTGGAAAATTCTCGGATCGAATCAGACAATGAGTCTTACATCATTGGAAAGCTACGGATGTCTACTTTCTGTAGAATTTTATGGATCTCAATTTCGATACTTCTGGAAAAAGTTATGATTATTTGAGTGAAGATAGGTCGGACAGGAAATCTGCTCGGCAATTTACAACCATTCGTGGAGAACTCAAGTTTCATGGCACAAGATCATCAATCCTAATGTTTCAAGGAAGTTAATTCAGATGAGGATTCAAAGAGCACATATATTCCTACTTCTACAAGAGATATTTCAAGGTTTTCCCATTCCAAATGAAGAAATGAATCTAAACCCAAGTTTTACAAGGAAATGTGAAGCCAAAGATGAGCAGAAATCTTCCCTATATAAAGGAGCACGAATTTTACATGAGAGGAGAGTCTCGAGAGCACAATGTAGACGCCGAAGGAGCGGAGATGACTCATCCATCTTTCCCCTTCTTTTCCCTTTCCATTCTTTTTATGTTTTTCCTATGTTTTATCTAGTTATATTTTGCTAAACTCTTTTTCTCTAGGGTTAGGATGATGCCCATAATGATTGTTTATGTACGTTGATGATTTATTGATGGATTTATAGTTTCTTTATGATGAATGTTTGATCACTATTTGAATTGATGCTTTATGTTTAAGTTCTTTGATTGATCACCTTAGGGCTTTGCATGTAGTAATTAGAAGACAAATTTGAAGCAGAAATGCAATATAATTTGATTAGCTTCTTGTGATTAAGTGTGGTAAATTACATTATTACTTCAGAAAGACTAATGGTTTGCTTGATTCCCTTGTTTTCTAAAGCGTAATGAGTCTTGCATGTTAAATTTATACCTGAGAATGATAAACTGCATAGTTAGGATATAAGATCTTTACCCGAGAGGGAGAGCATCATACACTTAAGGAAAACTATGGTCTAGAGTACTTGAGAATGACTTAGATACGGGAATTATCATGTAGAGAAACAAAAGAATCTGTTAATTGCATCGAAACATAATTAGGATTGTTAGTGGTTGATTCTAAAACCCTAGGTTTTATCATTGTTTGTTTGTTTCTTCTTTCTTTAATTTTCACATTATTTGTTTAGTCGAAAACCTTAAAACCATATATTCTTTAGTTTTATTGTTTATATGTTTTGTGTTTGGATTAATTAGGTTAGGATTTAAATTAATTATCAATCTTCAGTTGGAACAACCTCATACTTGCACACTATACTAACGATGATTCATGCGCTTGCGAGTTTTAATTAAAATTTCACAACAAGCTTATAGGGGTCTCCATATGAAGTGGAAACAAGTGCATTATTCATAACAAATGTTCTAGCACACCAATATGCCGATTTAACAGAATATTGTCCTCTCCTTTCTGGTTTCCAAACTAATCGGTCATCACATCTTCTCGAACTCAAAGGAATCCAGAGAATCTTTTCAGCAACCTCAACGGGAAATAAGGAGTAGTTCGTTGAGGGAATCCATGTACGAGTAGTGCTATTAATCAAATCAGCCACTTTCTCAAACATACATCCAGTAGGCTTGTGGATTAAGTAGCTAGGGCAAGATGGGATACACTTTTTCATTAATGTATTGATTTTTGATATCTAAAATTTAAGACAATTTTTAATTCAGTGCCTTATGAGGGAAAAGAAAAAGTTCTATGCCATTATACATCTATGATATATTGGTGATCTCGAAATTGGACTATATACTACTTTCTGTTTTAGAGAAACTGAAATTGGGTGAGAATTGAATCGTACTTTCATTGATAATAGGGGCCTCTTTATATAGAGGATTACAAGACATAGAATCAGAGTTATACAAGGAAAGATAATCGTACAATTAATCGGATATCTCCGAGAATATCACTAATTCTAAACCCTATTACAACTAGGTCAAGTAACCTAGAGTTTGAGCCAAACATATATTCTAGATTTACTTAAACACTCCTCCTTGTGTCGCCCAAACGTGGTGCTTCTCTCGTTGCCTCATTAAAAACCTTGCCGAGTAACAAAAATCCTGTGGGACAAAAATAATCTCAGTCGAAGGGAAAAAAGAGCACAACATACCCTTCACGTTTCGAGACCATACATATACACATCTCCCCCTGATGTCTGCATCTCCCCTTGATGACTACGGCCATGGGAGTTTGGATAACTTCTGCAAACAATGCTATCAACATGTTCTTCGAAAGTGGAATTTAGGCAATGACTTAGTGAGCAAACCTGCCACACTGTCCTCAGATTGAACCTAGTTCACTTTGATCTTGGGGAGAGTTTGTCGTTGCTGGTTATCCTTGGTGTTGTCGCTTTTGATATAGCTTTGTTTCATTTGTTCAAAATAAGCAGCATTACCCTAAATGCTCATAGGCTCATATGTGGTAGACTTCAAACCACAATTGTTCGAACATGCGTAATTATGGATCCAATCCATATACATTCACGAACCACTTCGTGAAGAGCAATGATCTCTGCATTGTTCGAAGATATAGTGACTAAGGTCTGTTCTGTAGACCTTCAAGATATCACGGTCTTTACCTATGGTGAACACTTAACCAGTTTGGGAATGACCTTTGTCTGGGTCAGAGAGATACCCAATATGAACAAAACCTTCCAAACACACATGTTATTTTAGGATGGGGATAGAGGACGCAGGCCAATGTTGGCAGCGTTCCTGGTGTGTGATGGGTCCGAATCCATCATATCTTTGTAGGGATAGAACAAGCCCACATCAATCGTACATCTCAAGTACTGAAAGATATTTTTTTCCACCAATCCAATGGCGTTGCATTGGCGCAGAGCTATATCGTAGCTAATAAGTTTACTGCAAATGAGATGTCCGATCTTGTGCATTGAGCTAAGTACAATAATGCACCTATTGTACTTAAGTAGAGCACTTTTGCCTCTAGCACATCTTCGTCATCATCCTTCGGACGAAGAGGATCATTTTCAGGATCAAGACTATGGACGATCATGGAGGTGCTTGAAGGTTTGACCTTGTCAAAATGCCTAAGCGTCTATCCGCACGATGCTCAAGTTCCAAACTGAGATATAATCGTGTTCTCCCAAATTTTTTTATCTCGAACTCGGATTTCAAGTGTTTAGCGATTTCCCTTAACTCTTTAAAGGCTTCCAATGAAGATCATGGCCAACATGAACCGCGAAAGAATCCGAAACTTGTTATGGAAACGCACGGGCATATCCCTTCCCAATCAAGTAGTCAACTTAGTGAGCGTTTCAACCTTATTGTAAACACGCTCCATGGTCTAGAGCCACTTGACTTAGGTAAATGAAGTTCACCATGAACTTTCATGTATATTCCGTATCTAGACCCCTATAGAGATACGTAGTGACCACATTCGTAAGCTGCATGTTCAGTTATTCAGAAACTACCAAACTAACAGGGTAATGGAGTGCAATGACATCCATTACGAGATAATATGTCTCATCGTAGTTGATTCCAGGGCGTTTTGTGAGAAGCCTTGCTCCATAAGGCGAGATTGCCATCTCTTTTTCTCATCACGCTTTCTAAAAAAGACCCATTAGTCAATAGGTTTTATGTTAGGAGGTGTTGGCATCACTGGCTCAAAAACCTTCCTCTTCATTAGAGAATCCAACTTAACCTGGATCGCATCTTTCCATTTAGGCCAAATCTCTCTACGTTGGCATTCATTCATCAACGGAGCATGATTCGATATCATCGGACTCAACAAACTCATGCGTAGAGAAATGCGCAGCTACATCATCAATTATGATGG
Source organism: Rosa chinensis (assembly GCF_002994745.2). Lineage (NCBI taxonomy): Eukaryota > Viridiplantae > Streptophyta > Magnoliopsida > Rosales > Rosaceae > Rosa > Rosa chinensis. The sequence goes on along the minus strand of NC_037089.1, from coordinate 23,554,002 downwards.
AGTTTCTATCCCATGTCTCATGTACACCAGTGTAATTTTCAAAGAGCTCTATATTCTCAGGAATAAGTTCTGACATTGAGGCGTCCTCCAACGATAACCATAATCCGAAAGATACTCATGAGACGGATTTTGAGTGTTGATGATCCAAGGATTAATTTATGCCAAAGTATTCTTCGAACCCATAGGCCTCCCACGCATCCTAGCTGGGGTCATGGCTTGTGACGCCAAAGTGCCACTCTCTATGGCATTGGCGCCATGCCTACCTCCGTGTAGGGTGGCGCTTTGTCCTTTTGTAGGAACGTCCATCCTTGCAGGCATGTTTGCAGCATTTTTGTGTGATCTCGTCACTTTAACAGGGATCAAGATGAGACATAGTGGGGACAGGCCACGACAATTCCTGTCATTCCTACTGAACATCCGTGTTCTTATCTCCCCCTAATGACTTGAAGACTGTCTCATCAAAGTGACAACCCGCAAATGTAGAGGTAATGAGATCGCTTTGCAAGGGCATTAAGTGGCGGACGATTGTTGGAGTATTAAATCTAACATAGTTGCCCATTCGACTGTAAGGACCTGTCATAGAGCGTTGTAGCGATGCAATTGGCACATAAATGGCGCACTCAAATATGCGTAAGTACGATTCTTGTACCCAGTCACTAGCTGTAACGCAGAGGTAGATTGAATGGCGGTGGGTCGTAGATAAATTAGCATAGCTATATGCGATATCGCATCACCCCAAGCGAATATAAGGAGATGGGTGCGCATTACCAATATCTGGACTACCATCGTAGTCGTTTCCGCAAGACCATTTGGGTGTGTTCATGGGAATATGATGTCCAACATCAGTCCCAATACAATAACCATCGAAATTCTTGATGTAAACTCTCTAGCATTGTCAATTCCAATTGACTGAATATGATGATCCGGGGAGTGAGCCCATTGTTATATGGTATGTTCTAGGAGTACAGTATAAGCAGCATTTACAAGTGGACAATGGCACAATATGTGATCAGCGTGTTTGCTTGTCAACCAACATCATGAGATATTTAAATGTCCGCAAGTTGGTTGAACTAGTCCATAGAATCCCTACGGATTCTATGTAAGAACAGAATGAGTATTTTCATATCCTTTGCATAGGACGGTCTTAGTCGTAAGTTCCCTAAGGAACAGGCTTTGTAAACGAGCGAGAGGCTTTAGAAGCAACCAATGAGGATTGTGGTTGGGCCTGAGCATCTGAAACGCTACTTGAAGCAAAGTTGGTGATTGCAACATCACCTAGGGTGCCATCACCATGATGGATGCCATCCATGGTGTCATGGATATGGACTGTGCCAGCCCTAGGCTGATGGTGGACGGCGGGGGTCACTCTTAGTCCCGGAATCAACTTTTGATTCATGCTTCGTTTCACTCTAGAAAGGATGTCCATGTGAAGTCTTTAGTTGATGGATCATCATATCATGACTAGGATAACCTATCCTGTCGTGACAAAGACAATATGTGTCTAAATCCAAGAGATCTTCTCTCATAACTTTATTGGATTTAATAGCTCAAATAGTGACATAGAGGTTACTAGAGAGCAAGGTTTGAAAAATCGCTAGGCGTTAGTCGGGCGGTGGGTAGGGGACTAGTGCCCAGACGCCTAGGCGGTTTTAGTTTTTTTAATTTTAATATATTTTACAACATACAAAATATAAATAAGAGTGTGTGTATATATATAAAGACTTATTGTTAATAAATAAGAATAATGAGAATATACAATAAGAATTTTATTCCCATATTCCAAACCCATTCGAACACATGACCTGATGGCCACCAAGAATAAAGGGGCACATGATTTCAATCACTCTATCTATGTAAATTTCAGTCGTCTCTCTCTCCTTTGTTATCTCCGCCGTCATGGCTATGCACCATTTACTCAAGAACTCATGTGCTCGCTTGATTTCCAGTTTTCCACTATCGCAACTCTTTCACGTCATCACTCTCGCTCATTCTTACCGTGATTAGTGCTCTGTCATTCCCTATTCAATACAAACCCATCAGATTACATGGACACCTACAAGAGAACCCGATAGATTACATCGACAAACTCGGAGGCAAGAACCCGACTTGGAACAACAGGTTCCTCTTCAAGTCTCTCATCTGATTTTCCTTATCAGGGAGACCTTAAGGATCATGACCGAGATCTACGTCGTTGGTTGCATCTATTGACCAGCTTGTCTAATGACAGATTCATGGTTTACCGCAACTCCAGATTCCACGACAGGCCACCCAGCGCCCAACCGCCCAACCGCCCAACCGCCCAACCGCCCAACCGCTCAACCGCCTAGTCGCCCATCTAGGCCGCCTCGGCGGACGCCAAACTCCATCCCGCCCAACCCCACCGATTTAGCACTACTCGAGTCGGAGAGTTGCTGCCCAGCGCCTAGGTTTTAGAACACTGCTAGAGAGACACATAAACTTTTCTAAGATGCGCCTTTGTTCGCAATCATTAGAGGTATTGCAAATGAACTCATTTCCATTCTCTACATGCGTTTTCGCATGGAATCCGTTGGCTATTCATAGGTGCGATTTGCCCTAAGAGCGTAGAGAGTTTTTGCGATAGTAATTAAGGTGCCTTTTGGCAAGGGGAACTTGGGCTATTCCATGTCCTTGAATTAGTATTGATGACCCAGCCATCGTAGTCACAAAGTAATATGCTCAGAATCAAAATTGAGTCATAATGAAAAGAACTCGAAATTTTATTCATAAACCAACGGAGTTACATCATTGTCTCTTTGACCAAAGAAAATCTAATCCAAAAGTTAGCTAATGCAAAACAATGGTAGTCATCTAAACTTCTTTTGGTAATTCCAAAATAAATGTGACCAGGTGAGTAAAGAGATGTCGGTGGAGCAAGGCTTGCTTAAGTACCACTAACCTCATAACCTTCCTAGACATCACACTTACTTTGGGTGAGCCTACTTTGAAGAAAGACTAAACCATTGACATCTACTACAAAATATATGGCAATTGCATATTACATCTATTGGAAAAATAAAGACTTAGATAGAATTAGCGATCTATTGATCCCAGCCAGAATTGTAGTCTTCAACTCTTTACTCTAGATCATCTTCTTGATCTTCTTGTTCCACATAGTGAGCTTCTCTTCCTTCACAATATGCTTTGTAGGCGGTGACAATTTCTTTACGAGCTCTACAAATGTGTGCCTACTTTGACCAGATACTCCATATCGAGAACATACATCTTTTTGCTCAGACTCCATTGATTGAGGCGCTTTGAAAGCGTCATTTAGATGGCTCTTAGTGTTGGTGGCACCACCAACATTGCCAGCGGTGTTGCCTCCCTCTCTCTTTCCACTTTGACCTCTTTGGTTCAGTGTTCGCCTATTTGGTGGTTACCTTCCCAAGTAGAGCGATTATATGGACTAGGACGTCCAGAAGTATCCCTAAGATTAGGGTTTCGCTCTTGGCACCATCTCTTAGGGGCGCGACTATAATTGGATTCCGGAATATGCTCTATTTCCACAAATCTCAAATTATAGTTCTTCACAAGGATGTTGTCATGCTTTTCAGCGACATTCAATGCTCCAATGAGCTCATGAAACCTTGTGATCCGTCCTGCAATAACATCGATTCGATAGTTCTTAGCAACCATTAATGCAGAGACGGGGAAGGTAGATAGAGTCTTCTCAATCAACATCGCATTTGTGATCTCTTTCCCACAGAACTCCATTAAGGATTTAATACGAAGTACTTCCGAGTTATAGTCAAGAACTGACTTAAAATCACTGGAGCGGAGACTATGCCATCTCATTTCTAGGTCAAGAAGCAGGGAGTCGCGGACTTGCCAAATCTTTCTTCAAGTGAGACGCATAGCCTTCTGGGGTCATCTTCATTCATACACTCGTACTCAAGCGAATCATCCATATGACGAGTCATTAGGATGATTGCTTTTGCCTTACTTGCCTCTAAGGCTGCTCTATTTGCTTCCAAAGCTTGAGCTTGCACAATAATTAGCACGTCCTGGCTAGGCTCGAGAATCATATCTAGGATTCCATCGGCCTTGAGATGCTGGCGGACATCACGAACCCGCCTATGATATCCAGAGCTAATTGTTCCCAATGGAGCAAAGTCCAATTTGTTCAGGTTACTCATCCTGAAAGAGAACAAGAAATTAGGGTTAGTTTCGGAGCGTAAAAAGGCTACCATGCAAACATATAAAATTTCTGAGTGTAGTCACTTCCAAGAAATTAGGAATTTCTTAGCGTAATCCCTTCCAAGAAATTCAATTCCAAGAGGTATTGGATTAGATCAAAACAATGATGTGTTTGTGTTCGATCATAACTTCTCAACAAACTCTAAGTTTGGAGGACTCTACAAGCTCCAAGCTTGGAGTGAGCACAAACCCTCACAGTTCGGCTTAATTAGGTCTCCCCTATTGTTAATGTCTAAAAGTCTAGCGGTAGCTGGACTTTAGTTAACGCTGATCCGGCGGGCGGATCGATACCTCTGTTGTTGGTGGTTCCCGTTACCTGTCAAGTAAAATACAATGGGCGTCAGAGGGAGACCGCGCTGGGCGGTCTTCGACTCTCCGATGCCTAAGTTAGTCAGTGTATTTATGTTGACAAAGTAACAGTAGGTAAGTATTGAATGCGTAATAAATGAGGAGAGAGGAGAGGACCTTTTATAGGTGAGGAAGAGGATGATCTTCTCCTTGTTTTCGATGTGGGACTGATGTGCTTCAGTTCCCAGTTTCAGTAGCTTCTGATGCTACCTTGACACGGCGCGTGGCGGCGCGTCGGCGGTGCTTTGGGGTTGATCCGGGGCTCAGGCGGTAACCTGGCTAGCTGTCTTTACGCCAGTCACTCATGAGGTGGGCGTTGGTACCCCTGGCGGTACCATGAGCGTGGCTCATTATAGCTAATTATGCTTGCAAATGCACATGTATGTACAAGTCCCCCAAATCCCCAGTCAAGGAGGGCAATCTTGGTTGGGGAGTTGATCGGCGGTTTGAAGCGTTTCTCCCGCTAGACTTTTCAGAAGCATAATTAGCGTCAGTGCGTTGTCAACCATGGATTTACTGAGCAAACGCTTTGTGCCCTTTCGGGTGGGCCCCTGCTAGGCCCCCCAGGGAGTCCCCCACTCCCCGGCTAAGATGGACCTCCGGATGGTGGCTGTTATTGTTTGTTGAGGGGGAGCTGCACGGAGCAGCGCTGCACGGAGCAGAGGGTGTTGGGTTGCGAGCCCAATCTTAGCACCCGGGTGACGGGGGTCAACGTACCTGATCAGGGCTGTCGTAGACTGTTGACTAGTCCCCGTGTCCCGTAGGGACATTCTGACCGTAACTCCGCGTGGCGGTGTTGTCAGAGAGGCGTGGCCTCGGGATCCGCCGCTGGCGGAAGTCCCCCGCTAGATGTAGCAGGAAGCAGCGTCAGGTAGACGCGTTTGGTGGTATTTTATTGAGCGGTATTGCGCTGAATAAAGTACGCAGCCCGTCAGATGAGAAAGGGGGTCCGCTAGCGGTGTGCTGTGTAGCGGAGGACGCCCCGTTTACCGAATGACGAGGGAAGCTCCGGTGGAGACTTCGATGGTGACAAGAGAAGTTCCGCTGGCGGGGTTTCGCTCAACGGAGACTCCGTCACCTGGAGAATGACAAGTGAAGATCCGCTGGCGGAGTTTCGCTCAGCGGAGACTCCGTCACTTGGAGAATGACAAGTGAAGGTCCGCTGGCGGAGTTCCGCTCAGCGGAGACTCCGTCACTTGGAGAATGACAAGTGAAGGTCCGCTGGCGGAGTTCCGCTCAGCGGAGACTCCGTCACTTGGAGAATGACAAGTGAAGGTCCGCTGGCGGAGTTTCGCTCAGCGGAGACTCCGTCACTTGGAGAATGACAAGTGAAGGTCCGCTGGCGGAGTTTCGCTCAGCGGAGACTCCGTCACTTGGAGAATGACAAGTGAAGGTCCGCTGGCGGAGTTTCGCTCAGCGGAGACTCCGTCACTTGGAGAATGACAAGTGAAGGTCCGCTGGCGGAGTTCCGCTCAGCGGAGACTCCGTCACTTGGAGAATGACAAGTGAAGGTCCGCTGGCGGAGTTTCGCTCAGCGGAGACTCCGTCACTTGGAGAATGGCAAGTGAAGGTCCGCTGGCGGAGTTGCGCTCATCGGAGACTCCGTCACTTGGTTGGGGGGGTTCTCTTCTCAAGTGGTGGCTTCCCTTGGAAGCTAAAGAAGACGACGGTTGACACGTGGCCAACTCCTAGAGGGTTAGCGTGTGGAGGTTTGTCTGCTAAGCCTAGCCGTCTTCTCGTCATTAATGCGAGTAATGATGGATTTCGTAACCGAGGCGTCGCCTCGGTTAATCCAGGGAGTTAGTGAAGACGTGGGACACGAGTACGGTTGCTACGTGATCTCGTTTTGTAGCGGACGGCTCAGGATTGTTTGATGTTGACATAATAGGGGGGAACTCAGCGAGTTTTGACACTTCTGGAAAATCTTCAAATCTGAGTCGCCTCCCTTGAGCCTTGTTCGTCTGTGAATTGCGAAGAAGATCCCCAGGTTTGCGTGGAGCTGTCGGACTCGAGAAGACGAAATATCTGTCAGTGAAGACGGGTTGCACGCAACATCTTTGACGTGAGGTTGGTATTTCGAATCCTTCTCCTGTTTCATTGAATCTGCACTGGTGGTTTCTGGGTTTTGTTACTTCTGTTAATGGTGTGATATTGCTTCTGTGGTATTCTCGGAGGGTGTAGAGAGAGATTTGAGGGAGGTTATGGTGTTTGTCAGAGTTGGGGTTTTGGGTTTTGCTAGACGGTCCAATCTGGGTTGAGTGTGCGTTTGTTCTTGTTTTGGTATTTTCTGGGTAAATGTTCTTGATACCTTTGGCTAAATCTGATGTGAGAGTAGGTTAGATCTGTATTTGTGCTAACTGATGTGGGTTTAGGGTTTGGGATGGCTAATGTCATAGAGATTTCGAGCAGTGAGGATTCCGGGTCTGACGTGTCGTTCAGCGTGGCGGATACAACTTTTATTGATTCGTTGCGTCCGTCTGCCCCTGCAGGAACCTCACTGCCAGAACCGCTTGAAGTTGAGCCACTTCAGACCATCCCCTGGGAAGTAGCCATGGGTCGTGGTTCGCGTCCAGAGGGCTCTAGGGCGGGTGAGGTTGCTGCTGCCAAAGCTAGGCGCGACGAGCGCTTGGCGAGCAATAGTGCTGCTAGCGGCTCCGCTGGCGAAGGGGAAGTACCGGGCCAACATGCCGAATCGGCGTGGTACCTCTCAGACGGCACCGCCGTTGACGAGGCAGGTGGGCGGATGGATGCCGCCGCCGTTAACCGGATGAAGCAGACGTTCCGGTTGCCGGGCTCGGTGAAGCTGCGCCCGCCGACAGCGGATGAGAAGGCCTCGATGCTCCCAGCGGGATGTGCCGCCGTTCACGAGGCGATATTCCGCCAAGGAGTAACACTCCCGCTGGTGCCGAATCTGCAAATCTTGGTGTGCGAATTTGGCCTTGCCTTTGGTCAGATTTGCCCCAATATGTGGCGGTTGATGTTGGCCATGAACTCCCTTTGGCGGTTATCCGGGTGCGAGGGTCCTACCGTGGCGGAAGTGCTTCATTTCTATGAGTTGGTGTATGTGAGGCGCCGAGGCTGCAAAGGGCAAGTGAACTTGAGCCGCCGGCAGGGAGCTCCCAAGCTGATCGAGAATCTAAGGGACTCAATGGCCTACTGGCGGGGGACCTTCTGCGTTGCTACCGACGGTTGGGAGTACCACGCCAGATCGAATGAGGAAGGGCCGACATTTAGGATTACGTCTGAGTTCCAACCTATTCGAGGTTGGTGTCCGGTTTCCGTTGACGGTACACGGCGTGCCCACGTGGTTGTACCTGTACTCCTACTAACGGCGTGTTGCCTTTTTATTTTTTTTGTGCAGCGGGACTTCGGTACACGCTAACGCGCGAAGAAGAGTGTCGCGTGGCGAGGATCAGGGGTTGCTGGCGGAACCGAAACTTGCTTGATTTCCGCCTGCTGACTGGTTGGGAGCTGCTGGTCGACCTGCGACTAACGCGCTCCATTGGTGAGGAGTCCACCCTGTCGTATCGTACTTATTTTTTTTTGACTTGTTTGACTGATGGGTGTCGCTCTTATTTTTTTTTTAGAAACTCCGCCGGGCAACAAATCGAGTCGCGACGCATTTGAGAAGGCGATGGATCGGGCGGAGATAGAAAATTTTTTGGAGGCCATGTACGCCGAGGGGCTAACGGCCCAGCAGACTCTAGTGAACCCCGAGACGTTGGCGCTGAGCCAGTCCGAGGTTCCGGTGGTGATGCCGATGCCGCACCAGTCTCATCTTGGTGAGGATGGTCTCCCTACAGTGCAGGCGGGGACCCAGTCGGCCGGCGGGGATCAGAGGGGAAGCGCTACGGCCGGGCCACAGAAGGAGCGGATGCCTGCCCAGAGGCGTGGCCCTCAAAAGGTGGTTCAACCGACTGAAGTTATTGTGACCAGGGAGGAGCCGCCAGTAAGGGCGACGAGGGCCGCCGCTGGGAGCCAGAGGGCGCTGGAGAGGAAGCGCCGGACGGCTGAGTCTCCTGACGAGGAAGAGGGAGATGATTTGGAGGTGGTCGGGGCCCGCCGACAGAAGAAGGCCCGACAGGCTCCTTCGAAAACTGTGGCGGTGGAGGGAGAGGCGCCCGCCGCCAGTGATCTGGACTCCTTCGCCGAGTACGCGCCATTTATGACAGAAGGGGAGCGGGAGTTCCTCTTCCATCTGTGTGAGCGGCTGGGGTTCGGCGGTCTGGCGGGCATATCGCGCCCGACGGCAATTGACCAATCGCCCTTTAGCTCGGCGTTTGGTCAAATATCGGCGGGATTACACGATATGTTCGTGGCGGCGTCGAAGCAGCCCCGGATTGAGGAAGAGCTCAAGGGAGAAATTGGCGGTCTCCAGAGGGAGTTGGCGGAGGTAAAGGAGAGACTGGCGGAGGTCGAGCGGGGGCTGGCCAAGGCGGAGTGTGATTATACGGACGCCCGCGGCAAGCTTAATGCGGCCATCCGGCGGGACCTGGAGAGGAATGAACACGTCTCCAAATTGGAGCAGGAGATCGCGCTGCTGCAGGAGCGGATAGCCGGTAAAGATAAGAAGCTCATTGTAGTGCAGCGGGAGTCCGCCGACAGGATGGCCGAAATGAAGCGGCTGGGGGGTGAGGTTGCCCGCCTGAGAGCTGAGGGGAGTACCGCTGCGGCCGCTGCTGTTGAAGCGTTCAAGCAGTCGGCGGAGTTTAAGAAGACATTGACCGAAGCGGCGAAGTCTGGGGCCCGAACCAATATAGACATGTTGAAGCGGAAGGGCGCCATTGACTTTGTAAAGGCGTCACAGCCTGACGTGCCGCCGGCCGAGAGTGTCCCGGCGGAGACAGAAGTCGTGCCTGCCCCAGCTGTAGGTACTCACTCGGGCAGCGGGGAAAGTGGCCCTCATCCGACGGAAGGGTCCCAGCAGACTCCCCAGCAGACCCCGTCGGAGGTGTCACGTGCCGGATTTCTGGAGGCACACACCCGGGCGGACGGCACCATGGAGACCCCCAGTCCGACAGCTCGAGGGTCCGATCAAGCGAGCCGATCGGTCGCACCGCCGGCTGTTGAAGCAGCAGAGGCCGAAGCCAACCGCTGAAGCTATCTGAGACCCTAGTTTTTTTTTTCTGCTTTCCCTTTTTTGTTTGTAGCCGCCGAGGCACATTAGTTTGTAAAGACTTTTGGGGAGTAAAATAAATTTCTGACTTGGTTTGCCATGATGTTAGTGTAGTGTTTTTGAGTTATATTTTTCTTTTGTCGATCAATGAAACATTAAAGGAATTAAGATTGGTCCAAGTGCACCTCGTAGCGGACGAGGTCCGCCGACGATTGCTGGCGTTGCCAGTTGCCCTCGGTGCTAGACTTGGTAACAATGGTTTGAATAATTCCTCGTTTCATTGATAGCTGACTGATCAGCGTTTACAAAAGAGGGGTAGTACCCGTTGGGTAGCTTCCCTTAGCTAAATATTGAACAAAAATTTAGCTAAGTCAAGATGCCTTTGGGTAGCGGCATGACTACTTGTAATAATATCGAAGGTGTTCGGTATTCCAAGGGTGGGTCGATGTGACGCCGTCCTTGTCCATTAAGTAGAAGGTGCCTGGGCTAACGACTTCCACAATTTTGTACGGGCCTTCCCAAGTTGGGCGGAGTTTTGTCGGCGGCGGAATGACTTCCTTCATGACCGAGTCCCCCAGCTGGAGGTTCCGGGCCTTGACTCTGGCGTTGTAGAAACGTGATACCCGTTGTTTGTTTTGTAGATTGTGTAAGTGGGCCTTGTGTCGCTTTTCCTCCAGGAGGTCCTTGTCCAGGTTGATGCCGTCAGTGTTGGTTTCTGGGCGGTAGCCCTCGACTCTGGCGGTAGGTTGAGTAACCTCAATAGGCAGGACAGCCTCCGTTCCGAACATCATGTAAAAAGGAGTTTCACCAGTTGCGGAAGTTGGGGTTGTTCTGATGGCCCATAGAACTTCCGGGAGTTTCTCCGCCCATAGACCCTTTGCTTTGTCGAGTTTTTTCTTCAGCAGCTTTTTGATTATCTTGTTTGCTGCTTCGACCTGACCGTTGGTCTGGGGGTGGGCGACAGATGCAAAACTCATCTTGGTACCCAAGTTGGCGGTGAAGGAGATGAGCTCGTCATTGTTGAACTGTGTGTCGTTGTCTGTAATGATTGCGTGTGGGACACCGTAGCGGCAGTAGATATTCTTCCAAAGGAAGCGAATTACCTTGGCGGTAGTTATTGCCGTCAGTGGCTCTGCCTCTATCCACTTGCTGTTGTAATCGATGGCAACAATGATGTATTTGAACTGACCCTTGGCAGTTGGAATTTTCCCATCAGATCAAGGCCCCACGTGGAATGAATCCATGGGCCCACGATGATTGACAGTGGTTCCGCTGGTGCGTGTGGGAGATCTGCAAACTGTTGGCATTTGTGGCAAGACCTCGAAATCCGCCGGGCATCATCACCAAGTGTGGGCTAGAAGTACCCTTGTCGCATTGTGCGGTTGGCCAGGGATCTGGCGCCCGAGTGGTTTCCGCATTCCCCGCCATGGATTTCTGCTAGGACAACCCTTCCTTCCTCTGGGGTTAGACAGCGGAGGTTAGGATGGGTGAACCCCTGGCGGTAGAGCTTGCCGTGCTGGATGTTGTAGCGGGTTGCTCTTCGCTGGAGCTGTCTTGCCTGTACCTTATCTTCTGGCAACGTTCCGTTGCGTTTATATGTAATGATCTCGTCCATCCAGCTGGGGTTGACCTGAACGTTGAAGATTTCCGCCAGGGTCTTTGTGATACTTGGCTTGTCAAGATACTCCACCCTTGTGTCCGCTGGACTCTGATGCGGTTGGGCGGTTGCCAGCCTCGCCAGTGAATCAGCCTTGGCGTTCTTTTCCCTGGGGATTTGTGTGATTGTGTGAAATTTGAACTTCTTGAGGAGTGTCATAACGTACCCCAAGTATGCCGCTAACTGTTGGTCCTTGGCCTGGAAGCTGTTATTGACCTGGTTAACGACCAACTGGGAATCACTGAAGATGTTGACACTGTCAGCCCCCGAATCGATGGCGAGGAGTAAGCCGGCAATGAGTGCTTCGTACTCCGCCACATTGTTGGAGGCCTTGAAGTTGAATTTCAATGCGTATTCCACGTTCAGCCCCCCAGGTCCTGTCAGGATGACTCCGGCGCCGCTGGCTTTGGCGCTGGCGGAGCCGTCCACATGCAGGTTCCAATCTGACTGTATGGGAGCTGGCTCCTCAGCGGTTACCATCTCCGTCCCGGGCCCAACCTGCGCGCCGGGACTGGGCTGACGCTCGGTGAGCTCAGCGATGAAGTCCGCTACCGCCTGACCCTTCATGGCGGTTCTTGGCTTGTAATCTATGTCAAATTCACTGAGCTCGATGGCCCACTTACTGAGGCGCCCTGAATGTTCAGGGTTCTGCATCACCTGTCTTAGCGGTTGATTAGTTAGCACATGGATTGTGTGCGCTTGAAAATATTGGCGGAGGCGCCTGGCGGCAACGATGAGTGCGAGAGCTAGCTGCTCCAAGGGTGGATATCTTGTTTCTGCCCCATTCATGCCTCTGCCGGCGTAGAAGACTGGGAGCTCGTCCTGTCCCTCCCGCCGGACAATGGCGCAGCTCACCGCTGATATCGATACCGCTAGGTATATGAACAGTGTCTCTCCTTGCACAGGGATAGAGAGTAGTGGGACTGCCGCTAGGTAATCCTTCAAGCCCTGAAATGCTGTCTGACATTCTGGGTTCCAGTTGATGACTTTCTTGTGGGTCGTTTTGAGGAGTTTGAAAAAAGGGGCACACCTGTCAGTGAGCCTGGAGATGAATCGAGAAAGGGCGGTTAACTTGCCTTGGAGGCACTGGACATGTACCTTATACTCAGGGTCCGCCAGGTCGAGTATGGCCTGTACCTTGTCCGGGTTAGCCTCGATTCCTCGTTCACTGACGATATAACCCAGAAATTTGCTGGCGGTGACGCCAAAGAAGCATTTTTCTGGGTTGAGGCGCATGCCATAGTCCAGGAGGATGGTAACTATGATCTTGAGGTTTGCCACATGTCCGCTGGCCTTTATACTCTTGACCAACATGTCGTCCACGTAGACTTCGATTATCTTGCCCAAATGTTCAGCGAACATAGCATTCATCAACCGCTGATAAGTTGCACCGGCGTTCTTCAGACCGAAAGGCATAACGTTGTAGCAGTACAGGCCTTTGTCGGTGGTGAAGGTGGTACACTCCTGATCGCTGGGATGCATTTTGATCTGATTGTAGCCGGAGAAAGCGTCCATCATGCTGAGGAGTTCATGCCCGGCTGTTGCGTCAACCAGCTGATCAATGCGTGGTAGGGGGAAACTGTCCTTTGGGCACGCCTTGTTGAGATTTTTGAAGTCGACACACATCCGCCACTTGCCGCTAGGTTTCTTGACCATGACCAGGTTGGAGATCCACTGGGGATAGACTACCTGGCGGATGAATCCCATGCCCTGGAGCTTAGCGACCTCCTCCCCTATGGCGCGGTATTTCTCCTCGTCAAAGGCCCTTCGCTTCTGCTTGATAGGATAGAAGGATGGCTTGATGGTTAGCTTGTGTGTGATGATTTCAGGAGAGATACCTGGCATGTCTGCGTATGACCATGCGAAGACGGCGGCGTTGTCCCGTAGGAATTGAGTGAGTTCTGCCGCCACCTCTGGGTCTAGCTGAGCTCCTATGCGGACTGTCCGCTCTGGGTGCTCGTCGGAGATGCCGATGACCTTCAACGATGTTTCTGGATTGACCGGTTCCTTCTTCACATATTTCTTCTCCTCATCCCTAGGATCCTCGAAGATATCTGGTGGCGGTGCTTGATTTCCTACCGTTAGGATCTCGTGACGGCGGGTTGACCGCGCAATGGTGGTTGAGTAGCACTCTCTTGCCAATTGCTGACTTCCCTTGACACAGCCCGTGCCGTTGGGTGTGGGGAACTTCATGAGAAGCATGTATCCGGCGATGATGCATTTGAGCTTATTAAGCACTGGTCGACCAATGATAGCGTTGTACGAACTGAAACAGTCGACAATGATGAACTCCGTGTGCACTTCCGCCATACAGGGACTAGTGCCGATAACTAGTCGCATGTAATCCGACCCTAGTGGTTGTGTGACGTCACCGGAGAAGCTGAGCAGTGGCTCGTGATCCTGGAGTAGTTTCTTGTTCCGCTTGAGATGGTCGTAGCAACCGCTGAAGATGACGTTGACAGCGGATCCGCTATCCACCAAGATTCTCCCCACCGAGAATTTGCCAAGAATGGCATCGACCAAGAATGGGTCGTCATGGGGTAAATGTACTCCGCGCTCCTCCTCCTCTGAAAAGGTAATAGGCTCCCAACCTGATCTCGGGAGTTTGGCGGATCTCTCGTAGCGGATGTTACAGATTTCCTTTGGGTGATTGGCGCGTGCGTAACGCTTTCTTGCCCTGTGAGACATGTTGGTGATTGGAGCCCCGCCATCGATGGTGTTGATGCGGCCCAGTGGCTCAATGTTGGCAATCACAGGTGGCGGTTGGCGCACCTTGAACTGATCCATCTTGCCGTCACGGTACAGGGTCTCAATGGCCGTTTTGAGAGCGTTGCAACTGTTGGTATTGTGACCGCTGTCCTCGTGGTACTTGCACCACATGCCGGTGTTTCTTGGCTTGCCCTTTTTGGGGAATTTCGGTGAGGGTGGCGGTGGTATCTGATCCTTACACTGATTGTAAATTTCCTCGTACGAGGCTGTGAGGACGGTAAATACCGCATACCGCTGAGAGGACTCCGTCTGCTTGTTGCGATTGTCCCCATGGGATGGGCGGTTGCCCTTGTAGTGGTTGTCTTTCTGCCTCTTGCTTTGATAACTGCCCTGTTGCCACTCCCTCTTCTTGTCAGCTGGCTGTGCGGTGGGGGCCTTGCTGGCGGTCTCCTGATGGCTGGAGGAGGGTTGAGATGATTTTGTTGGTGTTGCTGGTGGCGGTGGGGTTTCTCCATATGTGATAAACTCTGCCTGGGCATGAATGACTGCCTCACTCATAAGGTGATCATACGCCGCGTTTGGATGATTGTAGTTGAGGTGATAGAGGAATGGTCCCTTGAGGAGTCCCTGCTTGAAAGCCGCCGAAGCCATTGTTTTGTCAAGATCGCGGCACTGAGATGCTGCCGCCCGCCATCTTGTGACGAATGCCTTAAATGATTCGTCCTCTCCCTGCCGGACGCCAAACAACTGGCTCGTGTTGTGATGACCGGCGGACAACAAGATGAATCGAGAAAGGAAAGCATGAGATAACGCCTGGAATGAGCCGATGGACCCTGGCAGACACTCGAAAAACCAACTCATTGCCTCACTATCCAGCGTTTCGCTGAACAAGTGGCACAGGGTGGCGTCATCAAATCCCTTGTTGTTGGTGACCTTCTTGAACGTGTCCATGTGGACGAAGGGATCGGTCTTACCGCTATAATGTGACATTTTTGGGGTTTTTGCAAACGCTGGTCTGACGGCTTGCAAAATTGTAGCGGTGAATGGTCCTGGCCTGGACGCGAAGAGTGGGTTTGGGGCTGGCGCCGGGGTGCCTGCCTCCGCCAGGATTAGCCTCTGTTCTAACTGCTGTATCCTCTCCAAGATTTGGGCGGTTGCGTTGCCAGCGGGGCCTGCTCGGGCGCTCCGCGGAACTGACCCCCGCCCGGGAATGGGTAGATTGCCCTCAGTGCTTGCTCTAGTCCTCGAGGGGTGGGTGCGCAGCGATGACTCTACCTCCTGCTCCAACAGTTGGGGCACAGGGGGTGGTCCCATTTCTGCCAGCTCAGGTGGGTTTAGCGGTACCTGCATTTGCACAATGGGTCCCATACCAGCGGTAGGCCGGCTGTGTCTGGTGCTGTGTGACTGCTCACTTCGTGCTGGGTTGGCGTTTGCGTCCAGCGCCCGCTTTAGCTCATCGAAACGTGTCATCAGCGTGGCCACTTGCTTTTGGGCCTCAGCCTTTTCCTTGCGTTCCTGCTCGCGCTCCCTGTTTGCTTTGTGGAGGTCCGCCAGCGCCAGCTCATACAAGGCGGTGAGGTCCTGACCTGGGGGGCGGCTGCTGCTTGGATTTGTTTCACCGCCAGGGTTGACCGGGGTTGTGAATAGTGCGCGGTGAACGCCGACCGCGGGGTCGGAGGGTTGGGGAATGGTGGGGAGCTCTGCCTGCTCTTCAGCGTTTCCCCCGCTACCGTTAGTCATGGTGATTGTAGTGGGATGACCTTTAGTTCAAGAGTTCCCACAGACGGCGCCAATGTTAATGTCTAAAAGTCTAGCGGTAGCTGGACTTTAGTTAACGCTGATCCGGCGGGCGGATCGATACCTCTGTTGTTGGTGGTTCCCGTTACCTGTCAAGTAAAATACAATGGGCGTCAGAGGGAGACCGCGCTGGGCGGTCTTCGACTCTCCGATGCCTAAGTTAGTCAGTGTATTTATGTTGACAAAGTAACAGTAGGTAAGTATTGAATGCGTAATAAATGAGGAGAGAGGAGAGGACCTTTTATAGGTGAGGAAGAGGATGATCTTCTCCTTGTTTTCGATGTGGGACTGATGTGCTTCAGTTCCCAGTTTCAGTAGCTTCTGATGCTACCTTGACACGGCGCGTGGCGGCGCGTCAGCGGTGCTTTGGGGTTGATCCGGGGCTCAGGCGGTAACCTGGCTAGCTGTCTTTACGCCAGTCACTCATGAGGTGGGCGTTGGTACCCCTGGCGGTACCATGAGCGTGGCTCATTATAGCTAATTATGCTTGCAAATGCACATGTATGTACACCTATAATGAAGAAAAGGGGGGGTAGAAGAAGGGAGTTTGCAAGTCCCCGAGAAAAAGAAGAGAAATTGAATAAAAACTCAAAAAAGGGAACTTTTAGTAAACAATACCTTGAAATAGGTCGCTGGAAAATTTGGCAGGAAAAAGTCGTAGGAAAGTGGTGGGAAAAGTCACCGGAAAGTTGACCGGAAACGGTCAACAAGCATTGACCGGTGCTGACGTGGCTCTGGGGTCTGCTGCTGACATGGCAATGGGGTCCGCTGTTGACATGGCTGTGGGTCCCTGATGCTGACGTGGCAGTGTATCGTGTTAGTGGGCTTCTGGGCTTCCTTCTTTTCCCTTTTTTTTTTTTTTTCTTCTTCTTCTTCTGCCGGTTTTTCTGTAGGCCGGTTCAGTAACTTTTAGACCGGTTTTTAGAGTTCTGTTTCCGATTCCGGTTAAGTTCTGGTTATGATCAAAATTAAAGTTCAGTTGTCATCGATAAGATAGAGAATAAGTTCAGGTATCATTTGTGATGATAACCTAGCTCATAACACTATACATACCTTATAGCCGTCATATTAAATAACATACCTCTAGAATATGTAACCAATAAATCACATAGCAATGAGATATCTAAAACTATATATCTCTTTACAAGATAAACTCATAGCGTAATACAACCTGCATCATAACTATAAACCTCACTAAATCCTGTACATTTGGTATAAGTAACCAATGGAACTCATAACACAAAAAATAATAATAATAAAATAAAAGGTCAGTGGACATTAAATTTTAAGAACTTGGAAGTCACGCCTACTACTTTATAGTCATGACATTAAACATACCTTATAGCCAGGATGGACATTATATAACATAGCTCTAGAATAGGTAACTAATAAATCACATAGAAATGACGTATCTAAAACTATATACCTCTTGACAAGGTATCAAGAAAAATCGCATTATTAAACAACATATCCATGAACATCACTATATATCATACATTTGGAATAGGTAACCAATGAAACTCATAGCATAAAAAATAAATTAAAATAAAAACATCGGTAGGCATTAATATTTTAGAACTTGAAAGTCACGTCTACTACCTTATAGTCAAGACATTAAATAACATATCTCTAGGATAGGTAACTAATAAATCTCTTGATATGGTATCTAAAAACCTTATAGCACAAAACAACCTATCTCATTAGCTTTTAACAGAACATTAATGAAAGTTAGTGATATGTACAATTTGAGATGAAATTGAAAAGTTTAAGTACTGGTTGAGATCAAAATTAAAGTTCAGGTGCAATGTTGGAATTTTAGATATAATATTTCAAAATACAATATTATTTATTGAGTTTAATCATAGCCAATTATTTGGTGCTTTGTTTTCCAATAAAACCTTTATTGCATAAGTTGGTATATCCTTTATTTTCACTACATCTGTTACAATTGTGAGGCATGTTAATTGCTTCTTTATCTATTGTTGACCAGTAAGTTTTGCCATATCAGTTACAAAAGCCAACATTATGAATATTGATGATCATTATCGTACCTTAATTACTAGTCTTCTTTGTTGAGTCATAAATATACCCTTGTTTCCTTCCTATTATGTATGTGTATGATCACCATACATTCTTCTCAAGAGTTCTTTTCTCATATCCTAGTCAATCTTATATATGCTCTCAATATTCCTTCTTTCCTATGCCAAAGGAAATTATAAGTTGTTCTAGGATCCTAGTATTGCAAGTGTACGCTTACAAGGATTAACGGTTGTTGTACCCTAGAGGGTAGGGCGCCGCAAACCTGCTACACCGAGACATTGTTTCTGAGGGGCGAAATTTACTCTTAAGGGCAGTGTTTACACGCCTCAACCTTAAACTCTTTTCAAGTAATGTGTCCTTCAGAAGCCTATAAATCCAAGAGATAAGTACTATAATCCTTGTTATTTAATCTATTATGACAATAATATTATGATTATTATTTGTTATTAATAAATTGTATTTTTGAGATCTTGTAGGAGGTGAAATCTGGTGACGGAAGTAGCATCCATCGACTAAATTTTCCAACAATACTCGATAAGATAGAGAATAAGTTCAGGTATCATTTGTGATGATCATCTAGCTGATAACATTATACATACCTTATAGCCGTGATATTAAATAACATACCTTTAGAATAGGTAACCAATAAATCACATAGCAATGAGATATCTAAAACTATATATCTCTTTACAAGGTGAACTCAGAGCACAATACAACTTACCTCATTACTATGGACCTCACAAAATCTTGTACATTTGGTATAAGTAACCAATTAATGGAACTCATAACATAAAAAAAAAAAATAATAATAAAACGAAAGGCTGGTAGACGTTAAATTTTAAGAACTTGGAAGTCAAGCCTACTACTTTATAGTCATGACATTAAACATACCTTATAGCCAGGACAGACATTACATAACATAGCTCTAGAATAGGTAACTAATAAATCACATAGAAATGATGTATTTAAAACTATATACCTCTTGACAAGGTATCAAAAAAAAAAAAAAAAACTCTTCATTAAACAACATATCCATGAACGTCACTATATATCATATATTTGGAATAGGTAACCAATGAAACTCATAGCATAACAAAATAAATATAAATAAAAATATCGGTAGGCAATAATTTTTTAGAAGTTGAAAGTCACTTCTACTACCTTTTGGTCACATATTGGGATCTTAACTATTCAGTTTTTAGTTCCCTAAGAGTAGATATTTATGCAAATTTTCAGACAAATTGATGATCGTTAAGTTATCGAACTAAATTAAATCAATGGACGAACAAAATTTGTCCAACATGAACCATTCACATTTGTAAATCGCAATTATGAATATCCAAACGATCATCAATTTGACTGAAAATTTGCATAAGTGATCTGCTCGTGGAGACCTAAATATTAAAAGATCGAGATCTCGAAATATAGTCGAAAAATATTTATATATATAGGATTTTTCTTAGGTAAGTAAGCTTATGGAACGGATTTCCAGTTTTGGCCACTTTTTGATCACATATCCACATCTTAACCGTTCAGTTTTTAGGTCTTAAAGTATAGATCATCTCTGCAAACTTTCAGCGAAATTGATGATCGTTAAGACATCCAAAACTGCAATTTGTACGAACGAACCAAATCTATTGAACCAGAACTGTTCGTGTACATTGTTGTAAATTGCAATTTTGAATACCTTAATGAACATCAATTTGGCTAAAATTTTGTAGACATGATCTATACATTAGGACCTAAAAACTGAATGGTCAAGATTTGAATATGTGATCAAAAAGTGGCCAAAAACTGAAAATCCGTAACTAACTTAGGTAAGGATGTCCTTAGCCAAGAAGGACTGTGTATAATATATATTGATGATGAAATATTCATTTTTTGGACCAATGAATCAAGAGATAAAGTTCATTCAGCAGGAAAAAGTTGTAAAGATGTGTAATATTGTGTAATCTAGAAGCCGCAAAACTCTGTTCTCTCTTAGGGTTAGGGTTTTTTGCGTCTATGAGAAAACTTCAATAAAGAATGGCCTTTGTTGATGCAATGGCAGTAAGACTTGCCTCTTCCCTTGCCATTGCGGAAGGGAAATGACCTGTCGATCTTCGTCCGTCCAAGGGACTCAGACAACTGGAAGTGTTTATGCTTGGAAAACTCCTAACTGCTCGGGAGTATACGCGATGCTCTTTCCTGGAAATGTTTAGGTCAGCATAGAGGATCAATGGCACACTGCTTGTCAAAGAAGCTTGGGAGGATGACGGAGTTTTGATCTCTTTTTCAGATCTGGTGGACAGAACTAGGGTTTGGAAGGGAGGACCTTGGGGCTTCAATCGAGCTCTGATTGCTTTGGTGGAATATGACGGCGTAAGCCCGGTGAGCTCAAACTCTTCTCTCTCTCTCTCTCTCTCTCTCTCTCTCTCTCTCTCTCTCTCTCTCTCTCTCTCTCTCTCTCTCTCTCTCTCTCTCTCTCTCTCTCTCTCTCTCTCTCCTCTCTCTCTCTCTCTCTCTCTCTCCTCTCTCTCTCTCTCTCTCTCTCTCTCTCTCTCTCTCTCTCTCTCTCTCATAAAACTACGTAAACAGCACATTTCCCTATTATAGCTAATTTTTTCTATAAAGAGCTATAATTTTTTCTATAAAGAGGTTACAATAGGTACAAACTTGCCACTGATACAACAGCTCACAAGCTAAAAGGAATCATACATGGAGATAGAGAGGATATTTATAAAGCAATATTATTGGTCTCTTTTACAATCAAATGTGATGTTGCAGAATAACTTAAACTAGCTATATTGATATTCTCGCTATATATATGTTCCTTGATATTTGCTTCCATCTACCTCAGGAAGGTCGTCCTAAACGTTTGTTTCGAAGATATTTTCATAGCATATATTAGAGTTAATGAGTACTTCGAAAACAAGGGTTAATAGATACCCTCATTTCTAAATTAAATAATTATTTATTTTCCTTAAACTTGTCTCTTGTAGAAGCAAGGGATGGAGGACGGGGGTTGAGATAAAATCCAACTTGGAATTAGAGATTTGATGCACATATCTTGTGGTTAACTAATTAACAAATACAAAGAAATTGTCGTAGAATAGTTAGTAATGGTTTTTTTTTTTTCTCTCATACTATTCGAACAAACTAGAGAAGATAGAAGACTAAAAACATATATAACTGACTTGATACATATTTACGCAAGCGTACGTATCATTGTCAATATAAGGAAATATTATGCCTAAGTTTATCGTACCACGGGAATTAGTGGCTAATTAACCCTCAATCCTTGGGTAATCGGAAATAAAGACACTTAGCAAACAAAGAAAAGAAAAAGAAAATAAATAAAAATGTTAATCTAAGGCACCAAGCCTTAGCAATGCTCGGCTTTGGTTTTCACCAAACCCTAATCAAAACTAAGAGCCTAGTGGTGGATATACACAAATGAGTGGAAAATTGTATGAAGTTTTGAATTGTGAATTAACTAAATTAAACACAACTGAAAACTAAACTAAACAACTAATTAACGAACTAGACAATTAAATTTGGGTTTTCAAATTAATGAGAACATGGAAGTGTCGGGTGATTCACACTAACTCTCTTGCAAATATCGATACCAATTTCACAAATGCATGCATTTCCTATATGTGTTGAGTCCCGTATCTAGTACCGGTTAAGGCTACTAAACCAATTATCCATTCGGTGTATCGATTATGCCGGTTAGGGCCACAATCAACTCTCTAATTTAGGCATTACGCCGGTTAAGGCCGCAATATCCAAAATTAGAGGCCTAGAGTGCAAGATAATAGAGACACAAGTAAGCTTAGCTACAATTAAGCTAGCTAATGGTCACCACACTTAAATCCTAGATGCAATAAGACCAATAAGTTGTCAATTTATCAATCTATTCATCACAATTGCCCACAACATAATTTCAAAGGGTGACAAAGCCTAGAAACATGCTTCTAAGGACCAATAAATTCGGATTTAAAGCATACACAATGGAAATTGTATTTATTAAAATTAAAGCATCAATATTTATACAAGATGAGTTAGGGCTTCACAACCCTAACTCCCAAAATTGAACTACTCACAACCCATACAAGAATCCATCAACAAAAGTAAATAAAAATTATGAAATAGATAATAAGGAAGAGAGAGGAGAATTAGCTTGGCCACTTCTAGCTATGAGCTAGTATGAATCAAGCAATTTCTTTACCCAACTACCCAAATTAAGGTGTGGTACTCTTGATGATAATTCTTTGAAGCTTGAGTGAGAAATCCTCTAAATACCCAAAAAAAAACTAAACAAAATAAGAAAAATGGAAGGGAAGGAGGGAGAGGGCAGCAGCCCTCCCCAAACTTGCTGTGCGGCGCTGCTAGGGTGAGAGAGTCCAGTATAATTGTGGGTGGTCTGTTTATATACAGTGTGAAGAGAGACGTCGACGTCAGAGGATAAGCTAGCTCCATGTGGGAAATTGACCAAAATGGGCACGTGGCTCGATCTGGGCTTCTGAAATGAGAATCATGATTAATTAAACATGGGCTGCACGTGTCAGTGATGGAGTGGTTTGCATCTCATGTTTAATTAAACCATCACCCATAATTAAGCTCCTGCATGCATGCCGTGCATGGCTTCTACAAAAGCTTGATTAATTAAGATAATTAATCAAGTGATTAATTAACTTAATTAATTAAGCTGCATCATTTATTTATTTCTTTTTCCTTTTCTTTCTCTTCATCATGTAATTCCGCACACACTATAAGATGCAATTGGATTGACCATGGTTGATCCGCATTAACAATTTCGTCATTTTGTCGGAAACTCCATTTTACTCAATTTTCCACCATTTTCTCTCGATTTCCGTAATTCCGCTTATTTCCTATACAATAAATAAAATTGGATTAATTACATTGTAATTGACTCAAGGATTAGCTTATTCTAGTGTTTTAGATACAATTACATGCATATAAATGCGTGTAATCAATAACTCAAAAAAACATCTTGATTTGTCATTCGAACAAACATTAGTCACCCCCACAAAGACACTTAATTGTGACACTTAGTTAGGCGGAGTGCTTTAAGTTGTGGAATGACTTCCTTCATTACCCAATCTCCAAGTTGGAGGTTCCTGGCCTTAACATGAGTGTTGTAAAAATGCGACACCCGCTACTTGTGTTGTAAGTAGTGCAAGTGTGCTTTGTCTCGTTTTTCTTCAAGTAGATCCTTATCGAGGTTAACGCCTTCAACGTTTGTCGTGGCATCGTAGCCGTTGACCCTGTCCGTAGGTTGGGTTACTTTGATGGGGAGGATCGCTTCTGTGCCAAACATCATGCAGAAGGGGGTATCAGATGTTGGCATTGTTCTGATGGCCCATAAAACTTCTGGGAGCTTTTCGGCCCATAGACCTTTCTTGTCTTCTAACTTCTTTTTTAGCAACTTCTTGATAATTTTGTTGGCAGCCTCACCTGGCCATTGGTTTGGGGATGTAGCACAGAGGTGAAACGTATCTTGGTGTCTAGGTTGGCGGTGAAGTTGATGAGTTCCTCATTGTTGAAATGTGTTCCATTATTGGTGATGATTGTGTCGGGAACTCCATAATTGTAGTAGATATTTTTCCAGAGGAAATGTTGCACTTTAACGGTGGTGATGGCCGTTAATGGTTCAGCCTCGATCCACTTGATATCGTAATCGATGGCCACCATTATATACTTGAATTGACCTTTGGCGGTTGGAAATTTGCCGATAATGTCCAGTTCCCATGTGGAGTGGATCGATGATCCTATAATGATGGATAACGGTTCTGTTGGTGCATGTGGGAGGTCTGCATATTGTTGGCATTTATGGCATGATCGTGATCTCTCTTTGGTGTCATCCCCCAATGATGGCCAAAAGTATCCCTGACGCATGGTACGGTTGGTGAGAGATTTGGCGCCTAAGTGGTTGCCGCATTCTCTAGCGTGTATTTTTGCTAAAACTTATCTTCCCTATTTTGTCGTCAGATACTTTAAGTTGGGTGTATGAATCCTTGGCGGTAGAGCTTGCCATTTTGGATGTTGTAGTGTGTTGCCCTTCGCACTAATCGTCTTGCTTCGATCTTATCAGAAGGCAATGTGTCGTCACGTTTGTACTTTAGTATCTTGTCCATCTAATTTGGCTTACATCTACTGTGTAAATCTCTACCAGTGTTTTTGTGGTGCTAGGTTTGTCGAGAGTCTCCACCCGAGTGTCGATTGGGATCTGATGTGGTTGGGCTATTGTTGTTGCGTGCCAGGAAGTCTGGCTTAGGGTTCTCTCTCTCTAGGTATTTGTGTGATGTTGAAGAAATTGAATTTGCCAAGTAGGGTCTTGGCGTACCCAAGATATGCCACCAATTGTTTGTCCTTGACTTGAAAGGTGTCGTTGACTTGGTTGACCACTAGTTGTGAGTCGTTAAAGATGTCGACATTTTCCGCTTCACAGTCAATGGCTAACAACAATCTTGCGATGAGTGCCTCATATTCCACCATGTTGTTGGAGGCTTTGAAGTTAAATTTAAAGGCGTACTCCACATTAAGTCCTCCTGGTCCTGTGAGGATGATGCCAGCGCCGCATGCTTTAGTGCAAGCCAAGCCGTCGACAAAAAGGTTCCGTTTTGATGGTGTCTCAGTTGGCATGGTCTCATATTGTTTTCTTGTTCTAACTGTTGCTCGGTTAGCTCTACTATGAATTTAGCCACAGCCTGACCTCTGATGGCTGTTCTTGGCTTGTAGTTGATGTTGAACTCACTGAGTTCTATCGCCCACTTGCTAAGGCATCCTGAGTGTTCAAGGCTCTGCAACACTTGCTTTAGCGATTGGTTTGTGAGGACATGGATTATATGTGCTTGAAAGTGCTGCCGCAATCTTCTAGCGGCCACTATGAGTGCCAGTGCTAGCTGCTCAAGTGGCGGGTATCTGGTTTCCGCTCCATTCATGCCTCTACCAGCATAGAATACTCCATTGCTTCTCCGGATACGATGGCGCAACTGACAGCTGATTTGGACACCGCTAAATAGATGTAGAGTATCTTGTCTTGTACCGAGATTGACAGTAGCAGGACAGAGGCCAAGTATTCCTTGAGACCTTGAAATCCCGCCTTGCAATCAGGAGTCCAATCTACCACCTTACAATGTGACTGCTTCATTGCATTAAAGAATGTTAGGCATTGTATGTGAGTCTGGAGATGAATCGAGAAAGTGCCATTACCTTTCTTTGCAAGCTCTACAAGTCAACTTTCTTCTCGGGAGATTTCATGTTTATGATTGTTTGTATCTTGTTAGGGTTGGCCTCAATTCCCTGTTCGTTGACAATGCATCCAATGAACTTACTAGCGGTGACTCCAAAGAAACATTTATCCGGGTTTAGACGTATGCTATATGCAAGCAGTATGGCGAATATGATGTAGAGGTTAGCTACATGACCGCCAGCCTTTATACTTTTGACAAGCATGTCGTTGACATACACCTCAATGATCTTGCCCAGGTGCTCCGCAAACATTGTGTTCATTAATTGTTGGTATGTGGCTCCAGCATTCTTGAGGCCGAATGGCATGACGTTATAACAGTATAAACCCTTGTTAGTGGTGAATGTTGTACATTCCTGGTCTCCAGGGTGCATCTTTATTTGATTGTAGCCATAGAAGGCATCCATCATGCTCATAACCTACTGCAGCGTCAATCAATTGGTCGATGCATGGCAACGAGAAGCTGTCCATGGGGCATGCCTTGTTCAGGCCTTTGAAGTCAATGCACATCCGCCACTTCCCGTTAGGCTTCTTCACCATCACCATGTTGGAGATCCATTATGGGTAGTTAACCTGGCAGATGAAACCTATATCTTGCAACTTGGTTACTTCTTCCCTGATGGCCAGATATCTTTCTTCATCAAAGGCCCGCCGTTTCTGCTTGATGGGGTAGAAGGATGGCTTGGTGCTGAGCTTGTGTGCAATTATGTCGAGGGAGATTCCTAGCATGTTGGCATATAACCATGCAAAGACGGCGACACTTTCCTTTAGAAATTGAGTGAGCTCTACTGCTATCTCAGGGGAGAGTTAGGGCCTAATGCGTACAGTTTTTTCTGGGTGTTCATCAAAGTTGTTCACAAGACACAGTGATGTCTCCGGGTTGACGGGTTCCTTTTTGAAGTACTTTTTCTCGTCATCCTTGGGGTCATCAATTTTGTCCATTAACTTTGGTGTGTTGCCTGCCTTTAGAATTTCATGGAGGCTTTTTGACCTTGCCACTGTTGTTGAGTAACATTCCTGTGTAACTGACTGACTTCCCCTGACAGAGCCAATTCCATTGGGGGTGGGGAACTTCATGAGCAGCATGTACCTGGCTGTGATGCACTTGAGCTTGTTGAGAGCGGAACGACTAATAATGGTTGTACGAGCTGAAGCAATCTACCACAATGAACTCATTGTGTATCTCCGCCGTACATAGGGTTGCCCCGATGGATAGGCGCATGTAGTTGGATCCCAGAGGTTGAGTCACGTCGCCGGAGAAACTGAGTAGTGGCTCGTGATTTTGCAGGAGTTTTCTGTTGTGTTGCAATTGCTTCTAACAACCTTTGAATATGACATTGACGGCATATCCTCTATCTACCAACACTCAGCTGACAGACCACTTGTCAAGAATTGCGTCAATCAGGAAAGGGTCGTCATGGGGTGAGTGAATACCCCGCTCTTCCTCCTCACAGAAGGTGATTGGTTCCCACCAAGTTTTGGCCATTTTGGTGGATCAATCATAGCGGATGTTGAATACCTTTTTTGGGTGGTTGGCACGTTCATAGCTCTTTCTTACTCGGTGTGACATGTTGCTGATGAAAGTGCCACTGTCAATTGTGTTGATCCAATGCATTGGTTTAATGTTGGTGACGACATGTGTTGGTTGTCGGACCTTGTACTGCTCTAACTTTCCGTCGTGTTATAGCGATTCGATTGCGGTTTTGAGGGCATTGCAATGTTGGTGTTATGGCCGCTATCCTCATGGTGTTTACACCATTTTCCAGTGTTTCTGGGCTTTTCTACTCTGGGGTACTTTCTTAGGGGTGGTGGCGGAATTTGATCCTTGAATTGATCATAGATTTCTTCATATGACGCTGTCAATATCGTGAATACTTCAAACTTTTGAGGGTTTGTAGTGGGTTTTTTGTTGCGGTTGTCGCGGCTATCATTGTGGGATGATTTGAAGTTATATGGTTTGAAGTCTCATGATTCCCACATGTTGATGCAACAATTGCTTTTGGTGGCCATTCATTCCGTGCTTCCCAAACATGTTAGAATTTCTATAATGAGGCTATGCTTCTTCTTTAATGCTTTGTGCACTAAAGTGGTTGATGTATCAAAGTTGGATAAGCTTCAATCAGATTTGGTGTTGACTTTGTGTGGTTTAGAAAAAATATTCCCTCCCTCATTTTTTGATATAATGGTACATCTCACAATGCACCTCGTTAGAGAAGTCCGATTATGTGGCCCCTTATTTTATAGATGGATGTACCCTTTTGACTTTCATGAAAGTATTGAAAGGGTATGTTCGCAATTGGTTTCATCCTGAGGGTTACATAGCTGAGAGTTATTTTGGTGAAGAATCTATCAAGTTTTGTTCAGAGTTTTTACAAGAATGTATTGCAATTGCAGTTTTACAAGAATGTAGTGCAATTGGAGTTCCTAAGGGACCATGTAAGCTCTCTAGCCCACTTTCTGGTGCGAAATTGAAGTCATTGGCTGAAGAAGAGAGAGACCTGGCACATCTTCATGTGTTGTCCAATAATGCTGAAGTGGATCCATATAAGAAGTAAGTACTTTCAGCTATACCAATTTCTCTCACTTCAACATTGAGAGAAATTGAATATTTTCTTTATCTTTACTTATTTTTTGTTGTTTGTAGCACACACAAGAAGATTGTCGAGCAGCTTTACGTAGGGAAAAAGAAGAGTAAAGAGTGGCTATTAGATGAGCACAATCTTACCTTTGCTGAATGGTTTCAATCCAAGGTACTATAGACTTGAAAGATGCCTAATTTTATAAGCGTCGAATGAAATTTTGGTAATGGTTACATGAAATGGCTATTGATAACGTTCAGTCTTCTAGTAATATGCACAGGGACAAGCGTCCTGCTGTGCTGCAGGGGCAGCAGTGGTGTGTGGTGGTCCGAGAAGGCTACAGATGCAGCTAGGATGCAAACGCTGCAGGGGCAGTAGAGAACACGAGCAGTAGGGGCTGCGGTGATGCTGCAGAAGCAGCAAAGCAGAGCTGCAGGCACTCGAGCGAGCAAGCCGGCAGCAGGGAGCGCAGGGGCGCGGGTAGTGGAGGCTGCCGTCTTGGCAGGTATGCTGGCTGAGAGGGCTGCAGGAGCAGGTGGGCTAGCAAGGGGCTAGGTGCAGGGATAGTTGAACCAATCGGTGAAGGAGTTTTTTTTTTTCTTTTCGGTTTTGGGTTTTTGTTTTGTGGTTAGAATTCGTGCTGATAACGTGTTTAAGGAAGAGAGAATTCGAGAGAGATTGAAGAGAGAATTGTTTTCATATTATTGAGAATAGGAGCCCTATATATAGGGATTACAAAGTACATGTTCTAATGTTACAAGGAATACTAATCCGAGTATGATTAGGAATTCTAGAAGCTTCTCTCCTATTACTACTCCTAGTTTGATTAGGCACACACAAAACTGATTTTCCTTCAACAAATGAAGGTTTTTTTTTTTTTTTTGGGGAAGTTGCGTCTATTATTCTGGAATTTAATCTTAGTTTCCTCAAATGTTCTTCGTCTTCTCAGTTTCTGGGTTTACTTCCTATGCAATAAAATCTGTATATTTTGTGAACTTCACAATTGAAATTTACATAAGAGTAATAGAGTCAAAGATGTAGACGCAAGTTTCTTTTCTACCTTGACGTTACACCTCCCCTACCCCTTCACCCAAAATATATATAAAATGAATGTCACTCATATTCTGCTTCAATAAGGTACAAAACATCACTCATTTGTTTCTTCATTGTTCTACAGGATGAGTATTTCAAAGCTTATTAGGCTGCCTTAATAAAAAGACAAGAAGAAGAAGAAGCAGCAAAGAGTCTTCAGGTTGGCATGAAGTCAAAACTTCGAAGATGAAGGACATGATAATGATAATGTTGACTGAGAAGAGGCTCCAGTTGCGGGTACATATCATTATTTGACAATCTCTGTTCAATTTCACTTGATGTTTGATTTGAATTCTCAACCTCCTTGGGTCGAAGAACAATGAAAATGGCATGTTGATATATACTTTCTTATATCAGATGTCAAATGTAATGGATTCTTCTTTAATGTACTTGAATATTGATGTGTTGCCCAATGGTCTTATTGGCATCATTTTTTTTTTTTTTTTGGGATGTTTCCTCTACTCATTTGACAAGGCTCCTTTGTAATACACACCCCAGAGACATTCGTATCTTTCTGGTCATTAGATGAGTTGAATTGAGGGAATATTGTAGGGCAAGAAATAGAGAAGGGTGGATAATCCATAGATACATATCTTCCACTATAAAAGATCGCAGCCGGACTTCATATCATATCCTATTACTATGCAATTAAGCATATAAACATGATATGGTATTTCCATAAATTATTTCACAATTTGTAGATACACATGTATAATGTATGTATGTATATAAATATATGTCACACAAAAGTTCACATGTCAGTTTCAACTAATTCTGTATCAATATATGCAATCGCAGATGCATGAGAGCATTCCAACTATTGAAGAAAGATCATACAATTCCAAAAAGAGGCTCAAGGCTTATTTGCAAGTGATGCTCGATACTGCTTAACTTTAGTTTTTTATTTTGGTGTATATATTGAAAGTTAATAGTACTATATGAAAGTTCAGATTCGATCAATAAAATAGAGGCAGAGCTTGAGCCTGAGCTTCAGAGGTTGGGGCTAAATATGAGTACTTCTACTTTGGATGGAGGATTAACTTATCTTGATGAGGTACAAAGTCTATGCTTATCATTGCAATTTTAAGTTTAAGCAGCACAAATTTACTTTTAATTTAACATTAGATTTTCATTTATTGGGTTCAACCTAGCTGTGAAAAAAAACATTTGGCTTTTTTCCTACTACTGAAGTAATCTTTTGTACTGAAAATTTGTGGGCGATTCCAGTTCACTTTTTTTTTTTTTAGAGAAGCGAGGGGAGGACAAAATCATCGTCCTCTCTCGAAATTTTATTAATACTCAAAGAAAATAATACAAGCGGGATGGAGGACTCAGCCAAGGCCAATCCCAAACAAAGGTACATGAACAAATGAAAAACCAAACGTAAAAAGAACTTTCTAGAAAACTCCATGCAAGTACATAAGAGATCAAACAATCAAACTCAAAAACCTACAAGAAAGACATGAGAAGTCCATGATGAACCTGGAGACATAATTAAGAGAATCTATATACT
The DNA here is from genome assembly GCF_002994745.2 of Rosa chinensis. Lineage (NCBI taxonomy): Eukaryota > Viridiplantae > Streptophyta > Magnoliopsida > Rosales > Rosaceae > Rosa > Rosa chinensis. The sequence goes on along the minus strand of NC_037089.1, from coordinate 23,523,681 downwards.
GGTCTTGAAGAGAAATCACGTCCAAAGTCAGCAACCAAGAACGAGGGCAGAGACAACCATATATTCCCTCCGTCATGAGAGGCACCATAATTAGCCAAGGTGCCAGCAGGGGCATTTCCTTCCCTGAATATGTGTGAAACATGCAGATGCAAAACCGCAAGAGCCAAACAATTGGACCATTGAACATGTAGCCGCCAAGGAACCAATTTTGGTGAAGCAAAATACTTAAAACAGTTGTCGAATCCGTTTCGACCCATAACTATTGCCACTCTTGTAGCTTGGCCACCCTGATAGCCTCAATAAAGGCCAATACGTCAGCATCAAGAGCACTAGGAACCCGCACACGTGAAGGAAAAGCCAGAACAAATGCACCGTCATTGTTCCGAGCAATGCCACCAAAGCCTGCGTGATCTCGAGCTCTAAAAGATCCATCAATATTTATTTTTATCCATGGGGACGGCAGAGGCACCCATGTAACTCGAGTAAACTTAGGAGCACATGGACGCAGAGGCGACAAATGCAAGAAGCCAAACATAGGAACCCCAGATTGAGAATTTGACAATGCAAAGATCAACCCAGCTGACTCCTTTAAAGCCAATAGTACAAAGTGCATGAATGTGTGCCAATTAAACATACCTCCGTCATGCCGCAAACGGTTCCTCTCTGACCATAGACACCACAACACATTGCACACGGTAATACGCCAAAGTAGCTTTGAAGAAGTAGAAAGATGTGACATAAACTCCAAAGTAAGTAGGTCATGCAATGAGAATAATTGGGGGAAAACAATATTGAACATGTGAAAGCACCACTTCCAGACATCCATCACAATCGCACAGCCCAAAAAAAAATGACTCCAATTATCATTCCCTACACCACAAAAGCTACACTGAGAACAAAGTGAAATCCCCAACCTTTGAAGCCTCTCATCTGTCAGAACTCTCCTATGAAGAATCTTCCAAGAACAAATGCTCTTTCATGGCTGAATTGCAGGATGCCATAGCAAAGAACCCCAAGCTAACGGAGGAGATGGTGGAGCCAAGGTCAGGTAAGCCTCCTTTGATGTCAAAGCACCCGACAAAGAATCAGACCAAACCACCTGATCCTTTGTTGGCTCGAAAGGAAGCGTAGTGGAGGTAAGGGCCGCTGCAACCTCAGGAAACACCTGAACAAAGATATCAGGAAGCGTCCAATTACCATGAACAATGAACTCACTAATTGTATTATCAAGGTTAGCCAGTTCCTGGGGACTCAAGTTGAACGCCTCCCCCAAAATCTCTCCTATCCAATTGTTCTTCCAGAGCCTAATCGAATTGCCATCACCAATAATCCAACGCAACTTGGAAAGCAAGGTCCTCCAAACCTGTTTCAACCCAAGCCAAACTGATGATTTTATATAATAAGTACTATGTTGGAACCCAGCTGTGAGAAACTGGTCATGCAAAAAACAAGCAGCAGTGGAAACCTTGGAGATCACATCCCATCCTATTCTTTAAAAGAAGAGTCTGATTCAAGACCACTAGACTCTCAAGACCCAAACCACCGTTATCCTTGGGTTGACAAACCTGATCCCAAGAAATACCGACCTTGGTTGATCGTACTCCGATTCCAGTTCACTTGAAACATGGAAGTAGTGAAGAAAACCCAGATTTTCGTTATGTTTTTCTTGGTATGACTGTTGCTTAGTAAACATTATTAGTTTTTATGTGCTTGATTCCTTTTTTGTTGTTGTTGCAGAACATGAGTTGTAGGACTACTACATGTTTTCTACAACGTACTGTATGTGCTTGATTGAGTTGGCAAGGCAAGGGGTCAACTGAGACGGGAAGTTGTCCCAGGTAAGAGGAAACTAATCAACATGCAAAAGGTTGCGAAGAAGTTATGATCACATGTATTCCCACCTAGCTTTGAATTAAGGAAGGTTTGGAGGACCTGGTGATACGCCCAAAATAGACGCTCAACTTAACCCTGCAAGATGTAGTCGTTAGCAATATAGAGTAAGCAGGGATCGTTCAAGCCGGGGATTGAGGGTAACTTTATAATTCACACAAAAGAAAACAAAACAAAACTAACTAAAGCACAAAACAAATAACAAAACTAAGAAAAAGAAAAACGTCAAAGAGGGAAAAAGATGGCAGGACAAGATGGGGATAGAAGGGTGCGTTGCAATCCTAAGTTGAAACAGAATTGGGGTTTTTATGTTCCTACGAAAATAGAAGGAAAATAAGAAAGCAAAAACGATTTTAGAAGTTGAAAAACAATATGGAGAAGACGTTAGAGACTCGGAAATCCACCACCAATTACTTTCGAACAATGTTAAGTTAACCTAGTTTCAATTACTAAGGTGTGAACAGAAATCAACCAAGAAACAAGTCGGAGCAGATCATGTCCCTTATTAATGTTTCCCTAATTACTTAGTCTACGTGAACGCACAATAGCTAAGCCTATCAAACATGCAATCAAGGTATAGAACGCTATCCTATCAACAACACATATAGTGTCAACATATTTGAAGCATTAAGATCTCATGGAAACGATTGATTATAGAGTTGCAGTCTAGTGTGGAACGCCTACCTAGCATGCTCTTCTAGTTGTTTAAAACATCAACTTTTGTTCAAAGCCTTGCATACTTGTGGATTAGAAAACAAGACGATTAGGTGAATTATTTTCTAAACCTAGCTCCAATTACATGCATAAATCCTATGTTGGCCACCATAAAACAAACACATGTAAAAGTTTTCAATCAATCAGAGATAAACAACCAATCCACACCAAAGATCAAGAAACTAAATTTAAACAAACATATGTTCTACATAATTGGGGCTTCAAACCTCGCCCCTAACAAAAAGATTGTTAGTTACACATTGTTTTAAAAACCAAAATAGAACAAATAGAGAAAAAGAAGAAAACTATGGTGGCGGATGAATGAGAAAGAGAGATAGAAGAGAAGGTGAAAGGAGTGGTCCCCTTCAACGTGTGCAGAAGCTCAATATATATAGGAGAAGTTCAGCCCTAGTTTCCTTCTTCAACAATGCTTTGAAAACCTTCCCTTGTTGCTTGAGGATTCCTTTAATTGGTGCACAATTAAATGATTTTCAAGGCTTAGTAATCTCCCCAAAATCTTGAGGAATTATTCTAGGACTCTCCTTGATATTTGCAGCAGCAATAACCTTCCAAAAATGCCCTGGAAATCCGTCCAAAGAAGATTTCTGCCAAACTGTCCTGTTTTGACTAGGATTCAATTTCTGACTCTGAAGCTTCCTTCTTGGACAAGGAACGACTTCGACTTGACAGGTTTCTGGATGGTTCTTGACTCCCACGTGATCTATGACATCATATATTCTATATTGATCAACAACTTCCTGGAAAAACTCCAATTAAATTGACGGAAAAGACCTGCCAAAAAGCTTCGTAAAAAGCCGACAGTTTCTGCCTTATCGCGAACCTTACTTTGAATTTGATTTCCTGATGCCTCATTGATGCTTCTGACCAGTTCTTTGGCTCTAGTTAAAGTATAACATCATGTATTTAAGGATCACTGGCCCTTTCTATAAAGATACATCTAGAAGAATGTAAGAATTGCTCCTCAAAACCGTTCCCAGAAAGCTGATTCTGAAACTGCAGTTTCTGCTTTGCAGCAACTGTTTGGCACAATGAATTCCGTGGACTTCCCTTGTAGTTTCTGGCCAAAAGGTTGATCAAACTCAGTCCTCTGCATCAGTACTTCATGATCGGAGGCTCCATTGCTCCCTTTAAGCTCCTATTTCTCTTGAATCACTTCACGAACTACCTAAAAAGAAAACAAAGTTAAAACTGACTTTTTAAAGGAAATAACTAAGAAAAGTGTAAAGGATTGCACTTTGTATTTATCGCATTTATGCTCCTATCAAATTCCCCCACACTTAGCTTTTTCTAGTCCCTTAGCAAAATCAAAACAAAGAAAATAAAACAAGGACTTGAAAGACTCAAAACAAACTATGCCTTCAACATTGTTGTCTCAGAAATCTCTTACTTTCGTAGCATCAAGATTAGCACGCAACCAAGAATCAATCATGAGTAATTCAAGAGTTAATTAAAACATATATTCCACATATAAACATGTAAGACAAGGGGGTGACAATGGTGATGGGTGGAGCTCTGCATGTTTCCAACAAGTATGATTCAAACCTCACAGGATTTACCACTCTTTCTTCTCTCCGATCAAGGCTAATGCTTAAAAGATTTTTCACTCAAATATATGTGAGAGATGATAATATTTTCGACAAACAAAAAGCTCACATATACAAAGAAAGAAAGGCTATGTCGAAATTTATATATTTTTTTCTTTTTCGATCTCATGAAGGATACCAACTACTTGCCGAACGGACCGAACCATATGCTCAACTCTTGTAACCAATCTCCACAGATCAAAAGCTGCCCATCTTAAGGATCAAAGAGGTCTTAATTCAAGGTTTTAATGGGGCCAAGGTTTAGGGGTTTAAAGAAACGAAAGGGTAAGGAAAAATCACAAAGCGTTCTAAAAACCTAGCGGAGCCTTCATTGAAGTATTGAGACATCTTCTTTTAGTCACCAAGGCATCTTGCAACGTTGAACTTCTTGTGTGTCTTTATTAAGGGCCGAATGCCATTGTGTTGGACCCTTGCTTCATTCTAACATTGCTTCGAACACTAGTGAAATAGGACAAAGACCAAATTCATCATACTTAGGCCTTCACTTCAAAACAAACTCCTTATCCACATTGGGGGGACTAAAATCCACACATACTTACATTTTTTTTTTCTTTCATTGCCGTATACACTTTTTTTTTTTTTCTTTTTCGGCATACATATTTTTCTTCTTTCTCATGGACAAGTCTTTCGCCCACACTTATTCTTTCTCATCATCTCTTTTGTAGTGCCTTCAAAATCATGTCTGTCTCATGAATTAGCTCCACTAAATCTTTAGAACAAGGGTGGGGATATAACTATACTAAGGTTCAAGGGATAAGAATATTGAGGGTGATGAAAGAAAAAGGTTTAAATGTAGGCTCAAAGGGGTTAAACTAGGGGAGTCCCACGACGGGCACAAATATGGACACAGGCTATTTTTGGCTTTGGTGGAATTTCTTAGGTGCCTTTATCCTTTCCAGAATCAGGGACATATATTGATAAAACTTTCGACCAGCACAAGAGCAAGTTCTAGTAATCTCTAGAGTCCGTCAAACTTAATCTGTGGCAAGCAGTCAATCAAAGAGAAAGATAATGAGATCACTAAGCATCGCCAAGAAAGTAAGAATATATTTTTCAATAAACACTCACAAAGAATAGCAAATAGGCTCAAATTCTCACAAGGGTTATTATGAATCAAAACTCATCATCAACATGCTCATAATTCTGTACCAAGGTCAACAAAAACCACATCTACTACACAATCATATGCTTTATATATATCGTAATTAACCAAAGAATTCTTTTAACATCATCTCAATATTGTGATTCTCTTTTATCCATAATTTCAGAGATTAAGTTCATCCTAGACAGTTGAAAGCAACCTAAGACTAAAAAAAAACAAAACAAAAACTGAAAACAAAGACTACAGACTCCAAAAGAAAGAAAATAACTAACGAAATTTATTTTTTTGGATTTTTGAAATTTTTCAATTTTTTTTGGTTTTTTTTTTAATAAGACTCAAAATTGGATTCCCTTCCCCCACACTTGAATCATACATTGCCCTCAATGTATGGCAAATTTAATCAAACAATGCATAATAGAAGCGTAAAGAGAGGAAATAAAAAAAATCAAAAAATAAAAATAAAAGAAGAAAGGTGAGAAGGTTGATAGAAAAGCTCCCCCTTGTAGACCTCCCATGCTCACGACCTTTGGAGATGACAACAAAGACCCCAACCTCAAGACCAAAAGGTCTTGACTTCCTAACGTAAGCACCATGCGAAGTCTTGGTGCATCTTCGGAAACCTTAAGTTTGTGTCGGCAGCCCATGTTCCAGGTCCCATAATTTTTCTATGCAGATTCAGATGACGATGATACCACTTGGAGGTGAAAGTGGACATTGTGAGCTCTCTGTGCATATGTGGAACACCTTCTAACTCCAAGCGGTTGAAAAGTTATAGCCCTACAAAGTTAGAGAAAAAGCAGAAATTGGAACAGAAAACCGGGTAAAGTGACCTTTACCTACTCAAACCTTTATTCCGAGAGCATAACTGGTCCAATGGACGAGATTTTTGGCCTGAAGGTAGCATACATATAGAGCTTTGAGTCCATGTAAAGAACTCCTCATTTCATCCACGGAAATATGCCCAGTTTTTCTTTTTCTGTGACACAACTGCACAGTTTTCTGTTTTCCTGAACTGACCTTACTGCATTCAAACTGTAACTGGGAACGCATATGAACTCCGAATCCAGTTCTGTAAAAACGTACAGAAACTAGACTCAAAGATCTTTCCATTCATATATAGTACATCTTCTGGTTCCATCTGAGTGAAAAACGGCGGCAGTCTAAAATAGACTGACTGTATGGTCAGCACTCTGTTTTTACAGAAGGGACGCTTTTCACACCTTTTTATAACCTTATGACCTGCACACAAACTAAAAACATAAAAAGGAACTAAATAGAAAACAAATAAAGCAAAGAAAACGTCATTTGGGTTGCCTCCCAAGAAGCGGTTGGTTTAAAGTCTTTCAGCCTGACATAGCAGCTCTTCATCTAGAGTAATCAGGAGGTTTAGGCCGCGGTTCGATCAGATGCTTAAGCCTCTTCAAAGATGTTTCATGGTCCCTTTCTAGCAACTTAGGTAACTTGGGAGCAATGGAAAGATAGGATTTGATGCTTCTCTTTTTCTTTCTCTTCTTCCATTGTCTCCTTCTTTTCTTAAGTTCCACAATCATTGCTATAATGATCTCCTTATCTGATATGAGATATTCACTTATCACCATCTCCACATGATCAACACACTCAAACTTTGCTTGGACGGGGAGAACATGTGTAGAGCTTGAATGAGGCATTGAAGGATCAGATGGTATTCCATGTGCTAGCAATAAAGGTCCAAATGTAGGAGCTTTGATGGACTCCTCTTTTAAGCAATCCTCCCTTGTGGTCTCATAACCTCTTGGATCTTGATGAGGTAGCATGATTGGTTCAGGCACTTGGGACGCACTTGCATGAAGATCATCCTTACTTCCTTCGTGATAGGATTCATCATCATCAAACGGATCTTCCATTTCCCACTTTTCAAGCTCGGTTATGTAGAAAACATTGAGTTGCTCTTTATATGACTCCTCCAAATCCATTACTTCATCCTCATCAAATGTTGAATCATGGACTGCATCATGAGGTTGACACAAAGCCGTAGTTGTTGGGAGCTCCCCTAAAGTTGCCATCGGTTTAGAAGGGTGCTCCTGAGATATTAAGTTCTCCAAACGCTTTAGTTTTTCTGCCAAATCATCATCAAGAGCTTGATTTTCCTGAATCCAAGCTTGAAAAGAAGTATTTGAAGCTTGTTGTCCCTGAATCAAAGCTTGAGTAGCAGCATTTAGTTCCTTAATAATCTCATCATCATTATTAGACATACCTGAGTTTTGAGGAGGTGGGGCTTGTGAACAATAGTCATGGAAAGAATATGGGGAAGCTTCGAACTCATTGAAAGATCCTTGTTGCACGTTTGGATGGTCATTCCACGAAGAGTAAGGAGGATTATCCCATACCGGATTGTATGGAGGTGAATAATAATTATTCCAATGCCCTTGGTTGTCATGAAATCCTCCAAGCATGGTATTTTGATCATAGTATCCTTCATATTGGTTGCTTGGACATGTCTCCATTGAATGACCAACCATGGAGCATATGGAACACACCTCGTAAGATTGATGCCACATTGAAAAACAAAACAGAAATTTAAGTTAGTAATATATACAAAAAGAATGTGTAAAATCCTAAAAATCAAAATATAAACAAAAATAAACCAAACAATGTGAATGTGAAAAATAAGTATTTTTCAATCCCCGGCAACGGCGCCAAAAATTGATACGCCCAAAATAGACGCTCAACTTAACCCTGCAAGATGTAGTCGTTAGCAATATAGAGTAAGCAGGGATCGTTCAAGCCGGGGATTGAGGGTAACTTTATAATTCACACAAAAGAAAACAAAACAAAACTAACTAAAGCACAAAACAAATAACAAAACTAAGAAAAAGAAAAACGTCAAAGAGGGAAAAAGATGGCAGGACAAGATGGGGATAGAAGGGTGCGTTGCAATCCTAAGTTGAAACAGATTTGGGGTTTTTATGTTCCTACGAAAATAGAAGGAAAATAGGAAAGCAAAAACGATTTTAGAAGTTGAAAAACAATATGGAGAAGACGTTAGAGACTCGGAAATCCACCACCAATTACTTTCGAACAATGTTAAGTTAACCTAGTTTCAATTACTAAGGTGTGAACAGAAATCAACCAAGAAACAAGTCGGAGCAGATCATGTCCCTTATTAATGTTTCCCTAATTACTTAGTCTACGTGAACGCACAATAGCTAAGCCTATCAAACATGCAATCAAGGTATAGAACGCTATCCTATCAACAACACATATAGTGTCAACATATTTGAAGCATTAAGATCTCATGGAAACGATTGATTATAGAGTTGCAGTCTAGTGTGGAACGCCTACCTAGCATGCTCTTCTAGTTGTTTAAAACATCAACTTTTGTTCAAAGCCTTGCATACTTGTGGATTAGAAAACAAGACGATTAGGTGAATTATTTTCTAAACCTAGCTCCAATTACATGCATAAATCCTATGTTGGCCACCATAAAACAAACACATGTAAAAGTTTTCAATCAATCAGAGATAAACAACCAATCCACACCAAAGATCAAGAAACTAAATTTAAACAAACATATGTTCTACATAATTGGGGCTTCAAACCTCGCCCCTAACAAAAAGATTGTTAGTTACACATTGTTTTAAAAACCAAAATAGAACAAATAGAGAAAAAGAAGAAAACTATGGTGGCGGATGAATGAGAAAGAGAGATAGAAGAGAAGGTGAAAGGAGTGGTCCCCTTCAACGTGTGCAGAAGCTCAATATATATAGGAGAAGTTCAGCCCTAGTTTCCTTCTTCAACAATGCTTTGAAAACCTTCCCTTGTTGCTTGAGGATTCCTTTAATTGGTGCACAATTAAATGATTTTCAAGGCTTAGTAATCTCCCCAAAATCTTGAGGAATTATTCTAGGACTCTCCTTGATATTTGCAGCAGCAATAACCTTCCAAAAATGCCCTGGAAATCCGTCCAAAGAAGATTTCTGCCAAACTGTCCTGTTTTGACTAGGATTCAATTTCTGACTCTGAAGCTTCCTTCTTGGACAAGGAACGACTTCGACTTGACAGGTTTCTGGATGGTTCTTGACTCCCACGTGATCTATGACATCATATATTCTATATTGATCAACAACTTCCTGGAAAAACTCCAATTAAATTGACGGAAAAGACCTGCCAAAAAGCTTCGTAAAAAGCCGACAGTTTCTGCCTTATCGCGAACCTTACTTTGAATTTGATTTCCTGATGCCTCATTGATGCTTCTGACCAGTTCTTTGGCTCTAGTTAAAGTATAACATCATGTATTTAAGGATCACTGGCCCTTTCTATAAAGATACATCTAGAAGAATGTAAGAATTGCTCCTCAAAACCGTTCCCAGAAAGCTGATTCTGAAACTGCAGTTTCTGCTTTGCAGCAACTGTTTGGCACAATGAATTCCGTGGACTTCCCTTGTAGTTTCTGGCCAAAAGGTTGATCAAACTCAGTCCTCTGCATCAGTACTTCATGATCGGAGGCTCCATTGCTCCCTTTAAGCTCCTATTTCTCTTGAATCACTTCACGAACTACCTAAAAAGAAAACAAAGTTAAAACTGACTTTTTAAAGGAAATAACTAAGAAAAGTGTAAAGGATTGCACTTTGTATTTATCGCATTTATGCTCCTATCACCTGGGTGCTTTTGGATACCAATATCCAGTTTTCCATGTAAGCTTCTTTGGTTTCTTTCGCTCAGATGGCAAGGCAAACTACAATGATATTAGTGGTTGAAATCATTATAGACCATAAAATTGGTATACTGTTGTACTCTATCAATAAGGTCAGTGATTGCAAATCACTGTTATGTAAATATTTGTACAACAAATGTATAAAGCTTAGCAAGCAAACCCACCCGCGGCATCCCGTGGGACGTATTACCGAGTAATTTATTATATACTACTTCTCTAGACATTGTTCGCCAATGAACAGTGATGGCTCCAGCCGAGCCGGTCATGGATGAAAAAAAGACGATTTTGCCCCTACCTGCAATTTCTTGCCTCGACACTTGGCGTACTGCTCCGTGCTATCATGTCTTTGCTACTTCACTCCACAGAGAGGTGGGGAAAGAGAGAGAGAGAGAGAGAGAGAGAGAGAGAGAGAGAGAGATGGCAAAGGAAGTGCTGCTGTTTGTTAGCATCTATGACTCAGATTCCACCTGTTACGCTGTTGGCTGAGAATTGCGCAACCGACTCAGATTCCATCAGCTTCAATTGATTTGGGGGTAATTTTAGTTCTGATATTGACGCTGCATCTCAATCAATTCTGCATGTCATGATTGTGTCCGTTTTTCTTCAATTTAGGGTTTCTTTGTTGTGTTTTTGTCAAATTCGATATGGTTTGAAAGATTTAGCGTTTGTCAAATTCGATTCCCTTCTCTGTGTATGACTGATCTGGGGTTTCGGTGATGAGTTAAATTCTTGGGTTCACCTGGAATTTATGATCTATAGTTTGTTGTGACCTTGACATCATCCTTACACTTTCTGAAGGCAAGGTCCAAAAAGGGTTCTTCTTAGGGGGCTTAATTAATGCTCAAAATGAAGACCATGTTGGGAAAATCATGCTTTGTTTGATCTTGAGTAAGTGTAATTTTGTGTTGCTAATTAGTTAAAATGGGTAGATTACTCTGGCCTGATATCGACTTTGTTTGACGCTTTTGGCTTTCTTTGATTTATTTCCAGTAGTACTGGAGTATGTTGGTGGCTTTAGGTTAATCTTAATTTTTTCTTCTAGATGTGAAGGAACCTTTATAAGACAATCGATATGATTTGATTGCTGGAATAAAATAAGGTAAAATTTTTAAGCAGTTCAAGACATTGAAATTTTATCACATGGGTTTTGTCCATGATGGAAACTATGGAGTGGATCAATTTTGTTTGGCTTGTAATTGAAACTATAGTACCCTACTTTGAATCTTTGTTTATGTCTTCAGGCTTTGAAAGTACGCGATTATGTCAAGAGAAAAATTGAGAGATTAACTTCCACATCACACAGTGAATGAAGATATAGGGACAGTGAGAGCTAGAGTGAGAGAGAGGTTGAGCTGGGTATATATGAAAAAGAGAGCCTTATTGCAGTTTTGCTTGGTTTTGGCTTTCTGGGTTTTTGGTTTTCTTTCTCTCTCTCTCTAAGAACGTGACTTGCTGCTCTAAATTATTTAAAGACCCACAAATCCACAATAAAAATTTGCCCAGAAGGACAGATCAATTCTAATGATTCCTCATAAATATTCCATGCACTTCACTAACTTTAAAATCAAGTTTTGATAGAGATTCTAATAAAATTGTCTTTTCTGATTAGAGAATCCAATGCTCTCTGATGGTTACTAATAATTTTTTTTTTTATTGTATTTCTTTCATTCTTGCAGGTTATAAGTGGCTGTCCTCTAACTCCACCGGTAACAACCTACTTTTGTTACATTTTTATTTACTTCATAAACTTTATACATTCACTTTGATACTTAGGAAAAATAAGTATGATTTTTTTCCATTCATGTCTGCATTTTATGTAATCATTAGAGAGCATTACATTCTCTAATTATTAAAGATATGTAGGCTAATGTACATGTGTATGCATTTATTTCCTCACACAGCAATAGTAATCTACAATTTGGTAACATACTTAATTAATTAACTACCACGTTGAAAGATCATGAACAAAAAAGTGATCTAACCTTTCTCTAGCATTTTTTGCCCTTCATGTCTGCATTTTATGCTCAAAGATCATGATCAACAAAAGCCAACCTACGTGTCTCTAGCATTGAAACTTTCTCCATATTCTTAGCAACTCAATGAAGAGTAGTGGCAATGTTGAAAGGAGAGAGGGGTCAGGGACTTAAGCCTTTCCCCACAGCCATGATTGTCTCAACAGTACCCTCCAATACTTTTTCTGCAGTTTGTGCTTCAACAATTGGTTTATTTAAGTTGATTTTTTTTCTTATGATCATATGGCCCTGAGAATTGGGAAAGCCTCTGAACAAAATCTTCCATCGTCTTCTCCTTTTTCTCTTCAAATATCCCACCTCCCAGCATACTCACAGTTCTTCTTAAATTGGTAGAACCATCTAATGCGTCTATATCTAGCATATCAAAGTCTTCCTCTGAATCAAAATCTTCTTCAACCTGCTTGCATTCCTTATTCATTTTGTCTTCTGTCGTCAGTTTCTTCTTCAACTAATTAGAGTAAGATTGTCCTTTGTTTGATTTTGTAGTACAGCTCTTCCTTTCTCAGCTTTCATTGGTATGATAAAACAGAACCTTCAGCAGTTAAAAAATGAAGACATCTTGAGGCTGTACACCAAAAACCGACATTGAAATAGTTCATTTTCATAGGTTAAGAACCTTTGTACCTGAAAGTAAAATGATAAAGACGATGGTCCATGTTGCTGGTGAGATGACTACACATGAGATTAAGTGGCAATATAATGATCTGTAATTGACAAAGGTTGTGTTATGCATTTGCATTGTGAATCTTCTAGCCGTGCTTTAGTTGCATTTAATATGTTCAGTTCTTGATTTGAGTCTCTACTTCAGACATTGAGCTGGGTTTTTATTTAGTTTTTGTAAACTCTGACGCATTCGAAATTACCAGTATGGTTTATTTCACTTCCTTTTGCATATTTCCACAATCATTTCCTTATTTTAATTATTTGTCAAGCTTTTCTGTGTCTTTTCCTTTTTATTTTCAGGTACATGCACATATGTGCCTCTAACTATTGAACATATAGACCTTCAACTTGATAAATTTAGGTATACAATTTGATAACGACTTTCAATTAGATTTATTTGTTTTGGTGTATACTTCAACTTGATAAATTTAGCTATACAATTTGATAACTACTTTCAATTAGATTTGTTTGTTTTGGTGATACTTCTGAACATTGTTGTTTTGTTCATTCTTCCTCCTTTTGTGTTTGTGGTTCTTACTTATTGTAATTGTGCTTCATCAAAAATCACAAAGATAAAGATAAAGAAAAGCTAGAGTCTCAGTTGACTTCAATTAAAAGATAATTGATTGTGTAAAGCTTATAGCACTTTCTCTTCATCTATGTTCATTCTGATTTCATCTCCTTTTTCAGTGATATTTATGATTTTATTTTTGTTTTTTTATTTTTTTTTTTAAATGAGAATACAAGTTAAGCAACTTTTGATGGTACAATGCATTATATGATACACAAACTACTTGGCCTTAATGCTCCTCTTGGTTTTTGGAGGTTAATACTATCAGGATAAATTTTCTTTCGAAACTACGCGATCATGTCAAGAACATATTTGGAAGATTAACTTCCACATCGCACAGTGAATGAAGATATAGGGACATGCAATGAGAGAGTGAGAGAGAGGTTGAGTTGGGTATATATGAAAATGAGAGTGATACTGTGTGTTTGTGCTGCTGTTCTGGCTTTTTGGTTAAATTCAGTTGTCAAATAGGTCTACATGTCTAAAATGGAGTAAGTAACATCTCAGAACAATCAACTTTAAACAATTTTTATATATTTAGATCCTGTTTGTAAAATAGGCAATTACAATTTGTTATCAGGGATAATGTAGGAAAAGACTTTTAAGTTTTACTGGTATGTTTTTTTTTTATTTTGTAGTTTGGTATCGTTGTAACGTCATGACTCTGAGTTTATGTGGTATGTATCACTTGAACCTATCTTTCACTCATTATAGATCATATTCCAGACTTTGACATTTGTCTGGACTTTATATGAATGAATGATAATGATAATGATAAGAGATACTGTTTTTGCTTCCTACTGTTCTATTTTTGCCTGCAACAAGCACAATTCACCTTTTTTTTCTAATTTCTTCGGTCAGTGAGCAATATATAAACCAAGAAGGTCCCAATTTGCATGATGTGATAATGGACCTTCTTCAAATTTGCACGATGAATCACTTCACATTTCAATCCAAAACCTGCAGCAACGCGCGGGTACAAATTCTAGTGAATTTGCTTTATTAAATGTGGAAGTCAAGTAATAGTTACGATGACTGACATTTAATTATGTACATCTATTATGAATGTCAAATTGGCAGGTAAACTAAATAGAACTACTGCAACCGTATGCACTTAGTAAGTACTTAAAAGTGTGAAAATTTTGACTTATTCTTGCTGGAAGAATAAGAGTCATGGATACATGGTATATATATGTGTAGCCATAATTGACGCACTTGTGACATGCCAAGTTTGTATGATCAATCAATTATCTAAGAGCAGGAAAGCAAGTTCATATATATATATATATATATATATATATATATATCAATGCATATATAGGCATTAGAGCCAATGTCAATTTGTCAATTTAATGACCATAAGGGATACATACTATGACTTGGTCACTCTGAAAATTTGTCCAATATTGATGGAATGTGCAGGACGTGTGTTTGATTGCCACCACCGTATGCATGATAGTATGATTGTGGCAAGTAGGGGTCATCATGGCCGGCATTAGGGCCGGCCCTATCCTAAAATTTAGAGCTTGGGGTCAGGCCGAGCCGGGCCTAGTCAAAATCAACAAAATTTAGGGTCAGGCCAGGGTTTAAATATGCTAACCCTTACCCGCCTGAAAAGGCGAATCCGCTAGGGTCAAAAGGGTCATGTCGGGCCGATCTTCCGAAATGGGCCGAAAAAGGCCTTATTTTGTTTAACAAAAAAAATGACTGCATTTTTTTTTTCCTCTCAAAATGTGGCTCAATGGTTATATAGGTAATACCAGACTTATTATTTTTTGTTGATCATAGTTAATATATATATATATAGGAATTAACTTATAACATTTATTAATATTAGTTAAGGTGGTTTCATTCAATTAACTATCCCTCTAATTCTCCCAATATTAATTGTTGTATAACAAAGAAAACAAAAATTAAAGAAAACAAAGCTTACGAAATCAATTACAAAGAAAGAGATAAATTGCATATTATAGAAAAAAAAAACATAATTAAAAAATATAAAAAATAGAAAATTAATAGGGCTTATTTGGGCGAGCTTAAAGGGCCGGACCGGGCTTCATCTTCGGCCCATACCCTACCCTATTTTAGAAAGGGTCGGGCCGGCCCGCCCTAATGCAAGGGTTGGGTCGAACTTCGGCCTTACGGGCCTGACGGACTTGAGACGGGCTTAGGGCCGAAGGGCCAAATAATGACCCTAGTGACAAGTACACATAATATCACAAGCTAAAGCTAAGGCATCAAATATGAGGCAAGGATAAGCTTGGACATAGAAAAGTCAAAAGTCTAGGGTTTTGTGGAAGTGAATACAACACTAAAGCAAGCAAGTGGGGGTGCATGAAAGTATACGTGTCAGCCATAAATCATGCGGTCAATAGTAATGACCATAGTTTGTTTGCGTGTAAGCATACTGTTGGGCATATCATATGTGCGCCGGTGATGCTCATTCAATGAGATAAATAGAGAGATAACATTGCTAGGCAGGGATGCTCATTCAGTAAGAGAAAGAGAAGACATAACTTGTGGTAGCGAGAACGCGACTTGCATGAGTTTGTGTCGAGATGAGCGCAGGTTGGAAAACCTTGATGGAACACTGGGCTTGATTCGCTGGTGGTGAAGGAGTTGCAGCGGTCTCGTGCGAGAGGTTTAGTTCTCGGGTATATTGAGTAATTTCTTCCTCTTTGATGATTTTTTTTTTTTTGGAGTCCCGGAGCGTCTTTGATGCTTGAATGAGTTGTAGCTGGGACTGGAGCCCTCTGTTTTTGGTGAGTGCCCCGAGAAGAGCATGCTTTATTTGCAGGTAAGGAAGAACTGCAGAGTTTTCTCAAATGAAGAATTACACACGGGTGTCCATAGCAGTATTGGATGGGGAGAGTACTTTTTATTTTTTATTTTTTTATTTTTTATTTTTTTATGTTTGTAGCAGAAAATACTTGGAAACTCGCTGTTGAATTCAACTTCGTTGGATTTTGGAGAAGCTTTAGCTAGAGCAAGATAAGTCCACGAGAGTGAAAAGGTTCAGCAATACCGAGTTGGGTCAGCGAGACTATGATGGGTGCTCAGATGTGTGGCCGTTGGGTTTGATCCGGGAAGGCTCACTATCGAGAGTTGAGGATGATGCCTGGATGGCCACCGAGAGGAAGTACCGGGTTGGTATGCATTTGGATCCAGGAGTTACTGTGCCTTGACCTGGTCAAGTAACCGGTACCATGGTCGAGCAATGGTGAGTCTTCGAGTGTCGGAGCTTGTGCATCTCGGCAAATTGAGAGAAGGTACCGGTGAGAGTGCCGGGGTGTGGGTGGTGCCGGGAGGTTGAGTACCAGCCTTCTTGGTGCCAAGAGCTAGCTCTTCTTGTTTGGCTCCAAAACCAGTTGGCGTGCAAACTGTCTCTTTTGCTCCAAAACCAGTTGGCATGCAAACTGCTTGTATGATTCAACAGCGGCGGCCGCAGCACGGCCCCCCTCAGCCTCCAAGAGAGCAACTTCAACCTCTAGCCGCTTGATCTCAGCCTGTTTGGCGGCGGACTCCCGCTGCAGGATCTCAACTTTCTTCTCCTTAGCTGCCACCCGATCCCGCAGCAGGGACATGTCTTGCTCCAACTTGGCGAACCGCTCGTTCTGCTCCAGGTGCCGCTCAATGGCAACATTCAGCTTGCCACGGGCGTCTGCCGCATCGCTGTCGTCCTTTGTCAAGCGTCACTCGACATCAGCCAGCTTCTCCCGGGCCTTCCCGAAGTCCCTCTGTAGGCCCGCCACTTCCTCCCTGAGCTCCCGCTCAACCAGGGGCTGTTTGGACGCCGCCTAGAACATCTCATGAAGCCCAACGGCGACGTGCCCAAAGGCTGTGCTGAAGGGCGATTAGCTGACGGAGGTCGACCGAACAATCCCCTCCAAGCAGTCGAACCCCAACCGCTCGCAGAGGTGATACAGGAACTCCCGTTCACCGTCGTTGAGGAACTCGGTTTAAGCGGCAAATGAGTCCAAGCCGCTCGTACCCACCGCTGTAGCCACATCAGCGGGAGCCTCGGGCGGAGCCTGCCTTAACTTCTTCGGCTGCTCGCGGGCCCTGGTGACCTCCACCTCTTCCTCTTCCCCGCCCGAGTCGGGTTGATGGCGTTTTCACTGAAGGGTCCGCGTACCTCCAGCAGCGGTAGCCCTCGCACCCCCCGTCGACCGCTCCAACCCCGCTATGGTGACACCCTCCGTTGGGCGCACCACTTTCTTCGGTACCCCGCGCCGTATCGCCAGCGCTCTCTCCTTCCGCGGAGCCGTCTCGCTCACCGCGCTGGTCCCCGCCTGAACAGAGGGCAGCCAGTCACCACCAAGATGAGAGTGGTGCGGCATTGGCAGCACCACGGGAACATCTGACGGGTTCAGCACCAGCGTATCGGGGTCTACCACCGTTTTCTGCACCGCCAGCCCGGAAGCATACATGGCCTCGAGGAAGTTGTCTATTTCAGCGCGGTCCATTGCTTTCTTGAAAGCGTCACGGCTCGCCTTGTTTCCCGGTGGAGTCTCTACAAAAAATATATAATGGCAAGCCAGTCAGCATGAGGCAACTTCACAAAAGGTGTGGTGCAGCGGAGAGTACTTACCGACGGCACGCGTTAGTTGTTGAGCTACGAATAGCTCCCACCCGGTAAGGAGACGGAAGTCCAGTAAGTTGCGATTCCGCCAACAACCCCTGATGCGTGCTACGCGGCACTCTTCCTCACGAGTCAGGTTGTACCGCAACCCCGCTGCACAGAACAAGTCATTATCAGTACAGAGCAAAAAAAAACAAAAAAACAAAAAAAAGGGAAAACACGGAAACCCCGCCGGTCGTGTTCAGCGAAAACGGCAAACAACCTCGGATAGGCTGAAACTGCGACTTAATTCTAAACGTCGGCTCCCCCTCGTTAGACCCCGCTTGATACTCCCACCCCGCCGTGGCAATACAGAAGGAACCCCGCCAGTATGACATTGAGTCCCTCAGGTTCTCGATCAGCTTGGGCACTCCTTAGCGACGACTGAGGTTTACTTGCCCTCTACAACCCCGGCGCTTCACATACACCAGTTCGTAGAAGTGCAATACCTCCGCCACGGTCGGTCCTTCGTAACCAGACGACCGCCACAGCGAGTTCAGCGCCAGCAACAACCGCCACAAGTTGGGGCACACTTGCCCAAAGGCGAGGCCGAACTCGCATACCAGGATCTGTAGGTTGGGCACCAGCGGGAATGTCACTCCCTCGCGGAATATAGTCTCGTGCACCGTGGCGTGGCCCGCTGGCAGGATTGAGGCTTTCTCCTCTACCGTCGGCTGACGCAGCTTCACCACGCCGGGCAACCGGAACGCCCGCTTCAGCTGGTTGACGGCAACAGCGGTCATCCTGCCCCCCGCCTCGTCAACGGGGGTGCCGTCCTCAAACACCTACGCCGACTCGGTATCCTCCCCCTCTATGCCTCCCCCACCAGTGGAGCCACTGGCTGCACTATTACTTTCTAGGCGCTCTTCATGCAAAGTGTGGGCAGCAGCAGCCTCCCCCGCCCTAGAACTCTCCGGACGCGATGCACGACCCATAACTTCGTCCCACGGAATGGTCTGCAGTGGCTCGACCTCTATCGGTTCTGGCAGTGAGGTTCCTGCACAGGTAGACGGACGCAACGAGTCAATAAAATTTCTATCCGCCGCGCTGAACGACACTTCAGATCCGGAATCCTTACTGCTCGAAATCTCTATGACGTCAGCCATCCCAACAACCCTAAAACCCAAATTAGTTAGCTCACACAAGATCTAACTTATCCCTATCAGTCATTGCCCAAGAACATCAACAACACAACCCAGAAAAATACCAAAACAAGAACAAACGCACTCAAACCCAGATTCGACCATCTAGAAAATCCCTAAAAACCCCAATTCTGTCAATTACAGCAACCCATCCCCAAACCCACTCACACCCTCACGGAACGTCAACGAAGAACATATCACAAGAACACCCAAAACCCAAAAAAAAACAAAACAAAACAAAAAAATCGCCATGACAGGCATTCAATGAAACAGGGATATAGATCAGAATACCAACCTCAACGGTGGAGTCTCTAACAGCAGCGTCAGCAGTAGTCTTCAGAGTCGGAGATCGTCGGTTCTTCCACGTATGAAAACTCGACAACATCGCCTCAACTCTCTTCTCCGATCTCAGAAGCAAAAAGCTTGAAGACGACGAAGCACAGTTCAAAGTTTAGAGCAGAGTATCAAATATGCCAACTTCCCCCCTTTTATGTCAACGTCAGACAGTCCTACGTCGTCCATTGAAAAATGACATCAAATGTCAGCCATACACGTGTCCCACAACTACAGTTAATATCCGGATTAACTGAGGCGTCGCCTCGGTTACGAAACCCATCGTTACTCAACATTAATGGCGAGGAGACGGCTAGGCGGAGGAGGCACGCCTCAACATGCTAACCCTGTAGGGGTTCGCCACGTGTCCACCACCATCAGACGAAGCGTCTAGTAGAAGCCACAACTCTTGGGATGAGGGCGCCAGTCGTCAGCGGATCCCGCTGAGCGAAACCCCGCTAGCGGAACTTCTCACTTGTCATCCTCCAAGTGTCGAAGTCCGCTGAGCTAAACCCCGCTAGCGGAACTTCTCACTTGTCATCCTCCAAGTGTCGAAGTCCGCTGAGCTAAACCCCGCTAGCGGAACTTCTCACTTGTCATCTTCCAAGTGTCGAAGTCCGCTGAGCGAAACCCCGCTAGCGGAACTTCTCACTTGTCATCTTCCAAGTGTCGAAGTCCGCTGAGCGGATCCCCGCTAGCGGAACTTCTCACTTGTCATCTTTCAAGTATCGAAGTCTGCTGAACGAAAACCCCGCCAGTGGAACTTCTCGCTTGACGCGTCGAAGTCTCCTATGAGCGGATCCCTGCTAGAAAACTTCCACGTGTCAATTTGCAAGAGGCAGCCTCGGCTATACGTGACACTGCCGGCAGCACCCCCTCCATCTTGCAAACCCTGTGCATTGCTGGGTGCAACCCCGCTCAGTAACTACCACCAAACACGTCTACGCGACGCTGTTTCCTGCTACATCCAGCGGGGGGTATCCGCCAGCGGCGAATCCCGAGGCTACGCCTCACTCTGACAACGACCGCCACGTGACGTTACGGTCAGATCGTCCTTACGGGACACGGGGACTTGTTAACAGTCTACGACGACCCTGATCAGGTACGTTGACCCCCATCACCCGGGTACTAAGATTGGGCTCGCTACCCAACACCCTCTGCTCCGCACAGCTTCCCCTCAACAAACAATTTGCCGACCATCCGGAGGTCCGTCTTGGCTAGGGAGTGGGGGACTCCCTGGCGGGCCTAGCAGGGGCCCACCCGAAAGGGTATAAAGCTTTCGCTCAATAAAGCCATGGTTGACGACGCACTGACGCTAATTATGCTTTTGCAAGTCTAGCGGAAGTAACGCTTCACACCGCCGATCAACTCCCCAACCAAGATTGCCCTCCTTGACTGGGGACTTAGGGGACTTGTACCTACATGTGCCAGAACGAGCATAATTAGCTATAATGAGCACGCTCATGGTACCGCCAGAGGTACCGACTCTCATCAAGGGGGTAACCTGTGAAGGCACGGCCAGGCGGGCTACTACTCGAGCCCTGGATCGCCCCCAGATCACCGCTGACGCGCCGCCATGCGCCGCATCAAGATGGCATCAGAAGCTCCAGAAGCTGGGAATCGAAGCACATCAGTCCCACATCGGAAACAAGAAGAAGATCAACCCCTTACTCACATATAAAAGGTTCTCTCCTCTCTCCTCATTAATTACGCAATTACTACTCATTTATTGTTCTGCTGCCCGTATACAGTGACTGACTTAGGCATCGAAGAAGTGAAGACCGCCCAGCGCGGTCTCCCTCTGACGCCCTGTCTCTCGTGTTACAGCAAACGGAAGTCATCTAATCCTCGGAGTAGCGGTCCGCCCACCGCACCCGCGTTAAGCAAGAAGCTGGCTACCGCCAGACTTGAGCATTAACACATTCAAAATGGCAAGCTTTACCGCCAAGGGTTCACCCATCCCAACCTCCGGTGTTTGACCCCAGAGGAGGGAAATTAAAGGTCGTTCTGACAATGATATATGCCAGGGAATATGGACATTATGCAGGTGCCAGGTCTCTGGAAAATCACACCATTTGGCAGGGGTATTTTTGGCCCACGCTCGGCGACGACGCCAGAGAAGTCTTCAAGTCTTGCCACAAATGTCAACAATACGCTGACCTCTCTCATGCTCCGGCAAAGCCCCTCTCAATGATCATCGGTCCATAGATTCACTCCACTTGGGGCCTCGACCTAGTTGGCAAATTACCAACCGCTAAGGGGCAGTTCAAGTACATCATTGTTGCCATCAATTATAACAACAAATGGATAGAAGCAGAACCACTGACAGCAATAACTACCGCCAAGGTAACTCACTTCCTCTGGAAGAACATCTTTTGCCGCTACAGCATCCCCTATACCATCATAACAAACAATGGAGCACAGTTCAACAACAAGGAGATCATATCTTTCACCGCTAATTTGGGCACCAAGATGAGCTTTGCATCTGTGGCTCACCCCTAAACCAACGGACAAGTTGAAGCGACAAACAAGATAGTCAAGAAGCTACTCAAAAAGAAACTCGATGATGCCAAGGGTTTATGGGCGGAGAAGCTACCGGAAGTCCTGTGGACCATCAGGACAACCCCAACATCCGCTAGCGGTGTGTACATACATGGCACTCGCCGACCATAATCAGCACTCATACTTAACCATGTCATCTTGTCAGAATGACTCCAATTGTGTGATCCCTAGAAACACAGCAAGATAACCTTCATGGGCAGCATAACTCCCGGCCGAAATATGCTTCTACGCGCCGACACGCGTGGCCCAAAGTCATACCTGCAGAAAGGACAAAACTCAGCAAACTGAGGCATATCAGTCCCACATTGAAAGCAAGAGTGAGGTACGTCACTAGTCCACCTATATAAGGTCCACTCCTCTCTCTTCACTTAACACACATTCAATAACTATTTACTGCTACATTTGTCAGTACAAGTACATCGTTTAACTTTAGCATCGGAGGAGCGAAGATCGCCAACAGCGGTCTCCCCTCTTGACGCCGTTGTATTTCTCTTGACAGATTAGCAGGATCTCGTGAACTACACATATATCGGAAGATTGGACCCGAGTCCACGTTATCGGAAACCGACATCATATGGCGGTATTCTAAACATCAACATTGGCGCCGTCTGTGGGATCCTTTGAACTAAGAGTCATCCCATTAACCTACCATGGCTAGCGGAAGTGGCGAGGACGTTGGAGACCAAGCAGATCAACCTGCCAACCCTCAGCCAACCCTACCAATCCAACTACCGTCAACCGTGAGTTATTCACCACCCTAACCAGTGTGGACGGTCAAAACATCAACACTGCTGAGGTACTTCCAACACAATCTGTCGTGAAAAATCCGACCGGCACAAGCCGTCAAGCACAAGGTCGGAATCTGGCTGCTATGTTGGAGATAGCTTTAGCAGATTTGCACAATGCAAATAAAGAGCGAGAAAAGGAAAGAAAGGAGAAGGCGGAAGCCCAAAATTAGGTGGCGACGTTGTTGTCAAAATTTGACGAGATGAAGAAGGCACTAGGAACAAATGCACGACCAACCCAAAGTGAGCACTCCCAAAGCGCAAGGCTCAGTCCGAGCAAATGAACAAGAGCAACACTGGTACCAATAATCCCAATAGGTGTCTCCCTAAACCGAACAGAACTGCTGGTTTAGGACCGACACCGCCTCCGCAGTTAGCACAAGAGCAGGTAGCAGACTCACAGCCACAATATGATAACTCATTCAGCGCTGGTCAGCAAAGGGGAACCAGAAACATACCGGCATCGTGACAACAGACGGTAGCACAAACCCAACAAGTGCCTAGACCGACTGTTGTTGCTACAACCTTGATACTAGAAAAAATACGGGATCTAGAGGAAAGGTTACTTAGCGCTGAGGCTGGCACCCTACCACTGGCGCAAAATCCACTCTTTGTGGCATGACCAGGTCCATTTATCACCAGAATTCTACAATCCGTCAGACCCACATATGCAAAGACGCCCAAGATAGCCAAATTTGGCGGCTCAACAGATCCTTTTGTACACATGGATACGTTCAAAAAAGTAACTAATAACAAGGGATTCGACGACGCAACTCTCTACCCCCTATTTAGTGAAACGTTGGATGGCAAGGCAATGAGTTAGTTTTTCGAATGCCCGCCAGGTTTCATAGATTCATTCTCAGCTCTGTCAAATGCATTTCTGTCAAGATTCATCCTCAAGACGGATGGGTATCACAACTCCAGCCAGCTATTCAGCATCAACTAAGGTATTGATGAGTTGTTAAGGTCATTCATCATAAGATGGCGTACCTCCACGTCAAGATGTCGGGATCTTGACAAAACAATGGCGTTAGCAGCTTTCAAGCAGGGACTCCTCAAGGCAAGTTTTCTGTATCATCTCAACTATAATTGCCCAAATGCCACATATGACCACGTCATGAGTGAGGCAATCCTACATGCCCAAGCTGAATACAGTACTTATGGCGCCACACCACCACCACCACAAACTCCACTTAAAATCCCCCAGCCCAC
The DNA here is from genome assembly GCF_002994745.2 of Rosa chinensis. NCBI lineage: Eukaryota > Viridiplantae > Streptophyta > Magnoliopsida > Rosales > Rosaceae > Rosa > Rosa chinensis. The sequence continues at coordinate 23,499,735 of NC_037089.1, read as the reverse complement.
CATGTCCCAACAAGGAAACACCTCCACCACTCCAAATATAACCACACCTAGCAATGACAAAAAAAGGGATTGGCAGCAGAGCAACCACCAAGACAAGCGGAAAAAAGATCAACAATATCACAACAAGGGCAGCAGATCATTTCACAATGATCGCCGCGACAGTCGAGATAACCATCACAATAAGCACGCCACAAATGCTCAAAAGTTTGAAGTCTTTACAGTCTTGACGGCGTCATATGAAGAGATATATGATCAGTACAAGCATCAAATCCCACCACCACCCCCAAGAAAATACCCTAGGGTAGGAAAACCTAGAAATATCGGCCAATGGTGCAAACACCACAACACCAACCACTGTAATGCCCTCAAGACTCCAATTGAGTCATTATACTGCGACGGAAGGTTGGAGCAGTACAAGGTCCGACAACCGCTTCCAGTTGTCGCCAACATCGAACCAATGCGGCGGATTAACACCATTGATTTTGTGCTTTCATAGGTAGCTTGTCACACAGGGCAAAAAAGCGTTATGAATGCTCTAACCACCCAAAAGAGGTATTCAACATCCGTTATGACCGGTCCACCAAAACTGCTAAAACTGGTTAGGACCCAATCACTTTCTCTTAGGAAGAAGAACGAGGGATTCATTCACCTCATGACGACCCATTTCTGATAGATGCAACCCTTGACTAGTGGTCTGTGGGAAGAGTACTGGTGGATAGCGGGTCGGCTGTCAACGTCATATTCAACAATTGTTACGAGCAATTGCAACGCAACAATAAACTTTTGCAAGACCACAAACAGCTACTCAGTTTCTCCGGTGACGTGACCCAACCCCTGGGTCAGATTATATGTGCCTATCCATCGGAACAGTCCCATGTACGGCGGAGATACATACTGAGTTCATTGTAGTAGATTGCTTCAGCTCATATAACGCCATTATCGGTCGCCCAGCTCTCAACAAACTGAAATGTATTATAGCCGGATACATGCTACTCATGAAGTTCCCAACACCTAACGACACTGGCTCTATCAGGGGAAGCCAGTCAATTGCACGAGAGTGTTATTCAACAACAGTGTCGAGGTCAAGAGGCAGCCATGAAATTTTAACAGTAGCTAATACACCACAGTTGACTGACAAAATTGATGACCCCAGAGATGGCGAAGAGAAATACTACAAAAAGGAGCCCATCAACCAAGAGACATCGCTCCGCGTTGTAAGCATCTCCGATGAGCACCCAGAGAGAACTGTGCGTATAGGAGCCCAACTCTCCCCCGAGATAGTGGCCGAACTCATCCAGTTTCTCAAGGAGAACGCTACAGTCTTTGCATGGTCGTACACCGACATGCTTGGAATCTCTCCCGACATAATTCAAAATAAGCTCAGCATCAAGCCATCCTTTTACCCAGTCAAGCAGAAGCGGCGAGCATTTGACGAAGAAAGATATCGAGCCATTAAAAAAGAAGTCACCAAGTTGACATAGACTTCATTCGTCAGGTTCATTATCCACAATGGATCTCTAACGTGGTGATGGTAAAGAAACCTAACGGGAAGTGGCGGATGTGCGTCGACTTCAAAGGTTTGATCAAGGCCTGCCCCAAGAATAGCTTCCCGCTACCTCGCATTGACCAATTGGTTGACGCAACAATAGGACATGAACTGCTCAGTATGATAGATGCTTTTTCCGGCTACAACCAGATAAAGATGCACCCTGGCGACTAGGAGTGTACGACATTCACCACTAACAAGGGTTTATACTGCTACAACGTCATGCCCTTCGGCCTCAAGAATGTCGGAGCTACATACCGACGGTTGATGAATGCAATGTTTGCAGAACACGTGGGTAAGATCATTGAGGTGTATGTCGACGACATGCTTGTTTAAAGCGTCAAGGCTGGCGGTCATGTGGCCAACCTCCGCATCATCTTTGCCATATTACTAGCATATGGAATGCGCCTGAATCCCGAAAAATGTTTCTTTGGCGTAACCGCCAGCAAGTTCCTCGGGTACATAGTCAGTGAGTGGGGAATAGAGGCTAACCCCGACAATGTACAAGCAGTAATAAACATGAAATCTCCAGAGAAAAAAGTTGAGGGGCAGAGTCTGCAGGGAAAGTTAACGGCTCTTTCCCGATTCATTTCCAGGCTAACCGACAAGTGCCTTCCCTTTTTCAAGGCAATGAAGCGGTCCCATTGCAAAGTGGTAGATTGGACGCCTGATTGTGAAGCAGCGTTTCAGAACCTTAAGGAATACTTGGCCTTCGTTCTGCTACTCTCAACTCTGATACCAGGCAAAATACTATACATCTACCTGGCAGTGTCCAAATCCGCCATCAGCTGCGCAATTGTCTGTAGGGGAGCAACAGAAGAATTGCCGGTATTCTACGCCGGCAGAGGAATGAATGGAGCGAAAACAAGGTACCCGCCACTTGAGCAACTTGCGCTAACACTTATAATGGCCACTAGGAGGTTGCGTCAATATTTCCAAGCACATACAATCCATGTCTTCACAAACCAACCGCTAAAGCAAGTTCTCCAAAGTCCGGAACACTCAAGACGCCTTAGCAAATGGGCAATAGAACTCAGCGAGTTCGACATCGATTATAAGTCAAGAACTGCCATTAGGGGACAGGCCGTTGCTGATTTCATAGCAGAGCTAACAGAACCACAGCCGGAATATACCACCGATGTAGTGTCAAAGGACAGCGATTATTGTTGGCCATCGATTGTGGACTGAAAAATGTCAATATCTTCAGTGATTCACAGCTGGTAGTCAATCAAGTCAACGACATTTTTCAGGTGAAAGAAAAACAACTGGCGGCATACCTGGGATACGCCAAGACCCTGCTCGGCAAGTTCAGTTTCTTCAACATCACGCAAATACCCCGCTAAAAGAATGCCAAAGCCGACTCCTTGGCACGGTTGGCAACAGCTCAACCACATCAGAGTCCCACCGACACTAGGGTGGAGACCCTCGATAAGCCCAGCATCACCAAAACTCTGGCGGAGATTTACACCATGGAGGTAAGCCCAAGTTGGATGGATGAAATACTCCATTACAAGCGAGACGGCACACTACCATCCAACAAAGTTGAAGCAAGACGACTGGTACGAAGGGCAACACGATACAACATTTAAAATGGCAAGCTTTACCGCCAGGGCTTCACACATCCCAACTTAAAATGCTTAACGCCAGAAGAGGGAAAACAGGTCCTAGCAAAAATTCACGCCAGAAAGTGCGGCAATCACTCAAGAGCTAGGTCATTGGCCAACCATACCATGCGGCGAGGATATTTTTGGCTAACATTGGGAGATGACGCCAAGGAAACATCACGGTCATGTCACAAGTGTCAGTAGTACGCAGACCTTCCGCACATACCAAAAGAGCCATTATCCATCATTATTGCACCCTGGATTCACGCTATGTAGGGGCTGGACATTGTCCGAAAACTCTCAACCGCCAAAGGTCAGTTCAAATATATAATTGTAGCCATCGATTACGACAGCAAATGGATTGAGGCTGAACCATTAACGGCCCTCACAACCACTAAGGTCCAGCATTTCTAATGGAAAAATATCTACTGTCGTTATGGAGTGCCCGACACAATAATCACCGATGATGGAACGCAATTCAACAACGAAGAACTCATCGGCTTTACCGCCAAGCTAGGCACCAAGATGCGTTTCGCCTCGGTGGCATACCCTTAAACCAATGGCCAGGTAGAATCTGCCAACAAAATCATCAAGAAGCTGCTAAAAAAGAAGTTGGAAGACAAGAAAGGCCTGTGGGCTGAAAAACTCCCGGAAGTTCTTTGGGCCATCCGAACAATTCCAACATCTGCCAACGGCGAAACTCCATTTTGCATGATGTTTGGCATAGAAGCAGTCCTCCCTATTGAGGTAACCCAACCAACAGCTAGGATTGATGGATACGACGCCATGACAAATGTTACTGGCGTCAATCTTGACAAGGACCTATTGGAGGAAAAACAAGACAGAGCCCACCTACACAACTTGCAGAACAAGCAGCGGGTGTCGCGTTTTTACGACAACCGTGTAAAAGCCAGAAACCTACAACTTGGAGACTGGGTCATGAAAGAGGTCATACTACCTCCAAAGGCACTTCGCCCAACCTGGGAAAGACCTTATCAAATCGTTGAAGTAGTAAGCCCCGGCACATTCTACTTGAAAAGCAAGGAGGACGTCACATCCACACATCCGTGGAACACTCAACATCTCCGCTACTACTATAAGTAGCACCGCAACATGCCCACGAGCATCTTCACTTAGCTAATTTTTGCAAAGTTTAGCTAAGAAAAGCTACCCTACGGGTACATATTTTTATAACAAGCTGGGCCCCCCCAGTCGTCAATGAAACAAGGAATTATTCAAACCATTGTCCCACACATGCACAAAATATATATATATATATATATATATATCAATTCTGGCCAGGCCAACACCTTTGCCCCTCAAAAGGACAAAGGCAATATATGTGCAATTATCGGGTCAATCTTAATCCCTTTCATGTTTCATTAACGTGCAAAAATAGTTCCACCACAATCCCAGGGGGGATTATCGGACAAACATCCGGCACAACACAAGAAAATAAACCAAGCTGATTAAAAGTACCAATCTGATTACAAATGGCGTCTGTAAACCGCCACAATACAATAAGAAGGGATGACAAAACTAATATCAAAATATCCTAATCTTGCCCAGCGTGGGGGGAGCCTGAAATACGATCATCACGACGACGTTTCTCAACAGGATGATGAACACCGATCTTCTTCTTTCAGCTTTAGTTGTTGGCGTCGGAGTCTCAGGATTACCATCAGACCTTACATCTTCTCTGGAAGAACCACCCTCCTCATTACCATTAGAAGAGCCGCTTTCCTGGGAACAGTGAACTTCGGCTTCCTCAATATCCCCCACTTCAACGTTCTCGTCAAGAGTGGGTTATGGTGGGGCTTGATCAGCCATTATCTTGTCAAAATTCAGATAGCCACTATCCTTGAGCTCCTTAAAATTGGCGGCAGCACCTTGTTTGCCGGCATCCATCAAAAGCTCCTTAAACTCCGCCGACTGCTTAAAGGCATCAACTGCCTCTAAGAGCACTATCTCCTTCTCGTCCTCCGCTAACTTAGCCACCTCTTCCTGCCTAGCAGACTGGAAATCCGCTAACTCTTTCTCTTTGGCAGTGAGAGCCTCTTGCAGTTGAGCGATGGTATCTTCTCTTTCGGCCTTCTCTCTCTTCAGGGTCGCTAACTCAGCATTTAGGTTCGAAATAATGATGCCATCGGCAATAGTTTTATCCACCGCAAGCTTGAACTTCTCTTTTACGTCAAGAAGGGCACCGACAAGTTTGGCAATGTCCCCAACAGTAGATTTGTTCTTCTCTCTCTCTGCCTCCAAGTCACGTTGTGCCTGCAGAAGTTCTTTTTCAGCTTGCGCTCCTCCGCCGAGCATTGGTTAAGGTAGAGATTATAAGCACCCTTCAAGATCAAAACCAAGGACGTCTCCAACTTTGACGACGCCGTTGGACGAGAAACTCTCGCATCGCCGCCAAGGCCAAGGCGCTCACAGACCTTGTGCAGAAAAGCTTGTTGACTGGCGGGCACACGTTGCACCAACCCAATAACAGGGTTGTCAGAAGCAAACATGGGACTCCCGACATCCTTACGGCCAACCACTACACGCTTTTCTGCTACCTGCTTATCTCCAACCCTCATCTTCTTCGAAGGATCTGGTACAATGGTGGAGGCGACAATTTTCCTCTTCTGCGGCACACCAGACCCCTCGGATGGTGAACCTCTGATATCCCCACCAGTGCCACCGACGACTTTCTAACCAACATGTTTGGACACGCCTCTGTCCGCCACCACTTTTGTTCTTCTATCTCTCTCTCAATATCAACCTCTGCCACTGCTGTCTCCCGGGCAGCAGGTGTCGTCTTCTCCTGAGGCTTATCAGCCGCTACCTCCAGAACAAACCCCATATCTTCTTCATTCTCTTGCTCACCCTCACCCACCACATCTTTCTTTTTGCCGCCTGCCTTCTTCTTCTTTGGCAGCTTGGCACGATTTGAGTGTAGCGGAGCCGCCAAAATTTTTGCCTCGTCCCCAGTCGTTATCTTCCTTGTGTGCGGATCAACAGTCTGTTTCCGCACCTTAGCTGCTGATTCACACACGATTTACGTGTGTTTCTAGCCCTAATTACCTTGAAATTAGCGAATACTCAAGCATTATTTCGTATTATTACTTTGTTTTCTTTATTTGTAGGAAATTATGGTCAAGAGAGGAAAAAGACGAAAGAAGTAGCGAATTCAAGCAAAAAGTCAACTGGTTGACCATCGGGTCAACCAACAATTTGGTCCAATAGCAAGAAGTTCAAGGCCCAAGACCAAAGAAGCACACAAGTGAAGACCCAAGCCCATTTGTATTACATCTTTGTATTTAAATTTCAAATTCAAAATTGATGTAATGACAATAATAAATAGTGAACCACACCTCACACACATCACACATGTGGATTAAAATATTTATTTGTGTTCACACTAGGCACACACTCACTTACACTTTTGCCCTCCGATTTTCTTTATATTTTCTAAAATATTTTCTAAACTTTTAATTCTCTATTTTTTTATTAGGTTTTTTTAGTCTTTTCATTTTACCATTTTTCTACTTGTTTTTGAGCCCTTGGACCTAGGGTACAAGTCTAATTTTGACCCTTGAACCCAAGGGGATATTTAAGCACCTTTGCACACACATTTCACAAGCTTAAGACCCATTTTTCAGCACCCTAGGCCTTTTGGCCGAATTTGGGACTTCTCTCTCTTCTCACCTCTTCTTCTCTTCTTCATCCCCCATTCTTCACATGTAAGCTTGCACAAGGAGGAGACACACATATTTCCGGTATCTAGGCCACCATCTCTACACCATGGCTTCATAAGGGTAGCAAGAGAAGCCATGAAGTTATGGCAATAGCTAGTGACAAGCTTTGCCTTAAATTTCATGGATTTCTCCTCTCTTTCCCTCTTCTCTCTCTCTCTTATTTCTTGCTTATGGTGTTGTTTGATGTGTATTGATATATACTTGTGTGTGACCTCTCATGGTTTTAGGGTTTTGAAACCCAAGTTTACTTTTATATGGTTTTGTTGAGGAATTAATAAAATTGATGTTTATTCATATGATTTGTATACTCTTGCTTTAATTTCTTCACACTAGATGTATGGTTTAGGTTTTCCCCTCCTTAATCTATGTTTGGTGTGTTGGAATTGGAATATTAAATTGGGGAATTTATGTTTCAATTTAGATTATGGCATAAGTATGGTGGAATTAATTTGCCCATTGCATATCTCTATTTCCATTTGGATTTCTTAGATTGTGGTTCTCAAGTCACCCAATTTTGAGTATTATTACCCATGATTGTCAGAATAGTATTCGGAATTTTTGGGTAGGGTAATTGTTATCACAAATACTCTTTTCGACCTTATTATTTGTGGTGATGGTTGCTAGAGTGTGTTACAATCGATTGTCGAAACATAAAGCATTTAGTTTTGAGCACTTATGGCCCTAACAAGGCATAAGGTTTAAGACTAGTATAGGGTCGCCAAAAACTAAGTATTCTTTCTTCTTCTTGTTTTTGCTTAGGGTTTGACTACTATTTTATGACAATCAATTTAGCTTTCTTTTCGACCTCTTAATGCTAAATGGAAATCCGACAAAACATTTGAAGCATCATTTGAATTAATCATCATCATTCCATATAAATTTAGATTTGTGTGGAGAACCTTGAATTCCATGGTGACCCTTGATGCTATGCATCCCATCCTTCTATCTATCTTATTTTTATGTTGTAGTTAGTTAGTTTATTTATCATTTGTGAAAATCCAAAAATATTGTGACTTTCCCACTACCATTCATTTGTAAATCCATGTGGGCGTGAGCATTACAAGCACTTTTGTGAGTTTCACGGCCCTATATAGGCCTTGCTTGGTGCAAGGCCGTCTATGTGACTTTGTGTGATGCAAAGTCATGCTTGAATGAGGCTCGGTGCCTTGTTTAGCATTTTTTTTTAGTTTGTTCAAGTGATTGTCGGTGACCTAGAACCATAGGATTCTTAGCTAGCTCGTAATCTCCGAGGTACGATAAACCGGGACGTAAATACTTCCCATCTTTGATGACCGTGTTGATTGTTACGCGATAGGCGAATGAAAAACGCTCAAACCAGCTGCCTCGTCAATCATAAAGTTGACGTAGTCTTTGAAACCGCCGATATCAGCCATTGCTTTCTTCAAAACTTTGTTGGTTCTCTTGTTAGTACGAATTACCGCTACACAAAAGGGGGGGTGGACAACTCATCAGTGTGCCATCAACTGCAGCAGTGTAGCACAGTTCCAAAGACAAGTCTAACTTATCGGGCTCACAGGTCAGGCGCAGATGAATAAGCAACGACCAGTACGATAGGACGCTTAAATCTAGACAACTTTTGTGGGTCCAACAGTAGTGCACCCGACACACTCTCTGTCGCTCAATGTCCGTCAACTTCGGTATCCAACCCTCTGCAAACAGAGACAATGTATCATATAACGAAACAAGCACAATGACAAAAACAGGGTGATATAGATAACAAAGAAGCGGTTATGACATTCAAATATAAAAATCAAGCCTCAAGTACAGACAACCTTTTATTGATTAAAACTTCAAGGGAAACCAGAAACGCTGAGCTTTAGCCCCCTCTGGCCTTTTATCGTATTCCCAACTGTTAGTGCTTGAGATTTGGCGGTAGCCAAATCTTTACTAACCCGGGTCCAATGGGCGGACAGCTGCTTATAGATGTAGATGTCTCTCGTTACCTGTCAAGTAACATACAAAGAACGTCAGAGGGGAGACAGCGTTAGGTGGTCTTCTCTTCTCTGATGCCTAAGTTAGTTTATGTATAATGACATAGTAACAGTAGGAACATCAGTTATTACGTAATTAATGAGGAGAGAGGAGTGGACCTTTTATAGGTAGAGAAGAGGATGATCTCTTCTTTGCTTTCGATGTGGGACTGAAGTGCTTCAGTTCCCAGCTTCTGGAGTTTCTGGTGTCATCTTGGCGCAGCGCGTGGCAGCGCATCTGAGATGATCTGGCGGTCAGCCGGGGCTCAAGCGGTATCTTGCTTGCCGGTATTTCCTTAGGTCACACCGTTGGCGGTAGTTGGTACCGCTGGTGTTGACATGAGCGTGGCTCATTCATAGCTAATTATGCTTGCAAATGCCTATGTGAGTACAAGTCCCCCAAGTCCCTAGTCAAGGAGGGCAATCTTGGTTGGGGATTTGCCTAGCCGTTCCGAAGCGTTACCTCCACTAGGCTTGCAGAAGCATAATTAGCGTGAGTGCGTTGTCAACCGTGAGCTTACTGAGCAAACGCTTTCTACCCTTTCGGGTGGGCCCTTGCTAGGCCCCCCAGGGAGTCCCCCACTCCCCGGCTAAGATAAACTTCCGTTTGGTCGGTATGTTGTTTGTTGAGGGGAAGCCGCGCTGAGCGGAGGGTGTTAGGAAGTGAACCCAATCTTTGATACCCTAGCGTTGGGGGTCAACGGGCCTGATCAGGCCTGTCGAAGACTGTTGACATGTCCCCTTGTTCCGAAGGAACATTGCTTTACTTCAACACCACGTGGTGGTGGTTGTTTAGAGTGAGGTGTTGCCTCGGGAAGCACCGTTTAAAGTGAGGGGGGATAGAACTGTCGCGGGGACTTTCTTGGTCGGGAGACTTTTGAGCCCGACGGAGATTGTTATGCCCGTAGCTTGGCGTGGTTCTGCTAACTGTTTTGCCCATAGCGGAGGCTGCCTTGCTTGCAAGATAAGAAGTTCCGCTAGTGGTATTGCACATAGCAGAGACTGTCTCGCTTGCAAGATGAAAAGGGAGAAGTTCTGGTACCGATGTTTGCATAGCCGAGACTGTCTAGCTTCCAAGATGGAAAGGGAGAAGTTCCACTAGCGGTGCTGCGCGCAGCGGAGACTGTCTCACTTGCAAGATGAAAAGGGAGAAGTTCCGCTAGTGGTGTTTCGTGTAGCGGAGACTGTCTGGCTTGGAAGATGAAAAGGGAGAAGTTCCACTAGCGGTGTTTCGCATAGCAGAGACTGTCTCGCCTGGAAGATGGAAAGGGAGAAGTTTCGCTAATGGTGTTGCGCGTAGCGGAGACTGTCTCACTTGCAAGATGAAAAGGGAGAAGTTCAGCTAGATGTGTTTCATGTAGCAGAGACTGTCTCGCTTGGAAGATGGAAAGGGAGAAGTTCTGCTACCGGTGTTGCCCGTAGCGGAGACTATCTCGCTTGCAAGATGAAAAGGGAGAAGTTCCACTAGCGATGTTTCACGTAGCGGAGACTGTCTCGCCTGGAAGATGGAAAGGGAGAAGCTTCGCTAGCTGTCTTGCGCGTAGAGCAGATTGTCTCGCTTGCAAGATGAAAAGGGAGAAGTTCCGCTAGCGGTGTTTCGCGTAGCGGAGATTGTCTCGCCTGGAAGATGGAAAGGGAGAAGTTCTGCTAGCGATGTTGCGGGTAGCAGAGACTGTCTCGCATGCAAGATGAAAAGGGAGAAGTTCCGCCAGTGGTGTTGGACGTAGCGGAGACTGTTGCTGATTTGTGTTCTTTGGAGGTTGCTTCGTGCGGACGCTACGTCTGACAACTGCGTGCACGTGGTGGTCATGCAATTGGTTAGCTTGTGGAGTGACGTCTTCCCAGCACGCCCGCCTTCTTGCCATTAATGCGAGTAATTATTGATTTTGTAACCGAGGCGAGTAAGTGAGATCGTGGGAGACGTGTACCGTTGTTTGCGAGATGTCATTTTTTGGCAGACTGCTGAGATTTGTCTGATGTTGACATAAAAGAGAGGGAAGCCACAGTGGGTTTGACATCTCCCACAGTTCAAACTCTGAGTAGTCATCTTCAAGCTTCGTGTTGCCATATGAGATTTCAATCTCTGCCCTTCGAGCGAAATCGTTCTCTACCGGAGGAAAAGTCTATCAAGAGGAAATCATCTCCACGCACATCAGAGTTACTTTTTCTCAATTTGGTGATCTGGGTCTCTTGGCAATTTTCTTGCTTTGCGTCAGTTTGTCTCTTCCATTTGTTTTGTATCTTGAACGATTTCTGCCATTTCTGGTAGGTTCTGGGGGTTGAGTGAGTTTTTTTTTTTTTTTTTGGGGGGTGGGTTTAGACATGTGCCAGGGGGTTGTTTATGGGTTTTGTAGGTGGTTGAATCTGGGTTTTAGGTATGTAGTGTTCTTGTTTTGGTACTTTCTAGGTTTGCCAAGTATGAGGGTTCTTGATGTTCTTGACTGTAATTGCCATAAGGTTAATTTAGATCGCTCTGAAACTAATCGACCTTAGTTTTAGGGTTTGTGATGGCTAGCGTCATAGATATCTCAAGCAGTGAGGATTCCGGGTCTGACGTGCCACTCGACGGTTCCGATAAGGCTTTTATTAACTCGTTGCGTTCGTCTGCCCCTACAGGAATCTCACTGTCCGATCCGCTAGACATCGAACCACTATAGACCATACCAGCGGTACTCCTATGGGTCGTGCCGGTCGTCCAGAGAGTTCTAGGGCCCGCAAGGATGTTGCAGCCCGCAAAAGGCGTGAGGAGAGGCTAGCTAGCAATAGTGTTGCTAGCGGCTCCGCTGAGGGGGAAGATGCCGGAGGAGAAGATGTAGAGTCGGCGTGGGTCCTTCGTGATAGGACGCCAGTTGAAGTGGCAGGAAGTCCCACAACGGCGGCAACCGTGGACCGCCTGAAACGTGTGTTCCGTCTGCCTTGCGTGGTGAAGCTGAGACCACCTGCTAGAGATGAGAAAGTGTCCATTTTGCCAGTGGGGCATGCCGCTGTGCACGAAGCCATTTTCCGCCAAGGTGTGACGTTTCCTTTGCTGCCCAATCTTCAAATCTTGGTGTGCGAGTTTCGTCTTGCCTTCGGGCAAACTTGTCCCAACATGTGGCGGCTACTGCTGGGGCTGAATCCTCTCTGGCGGTTGGCTGATTTCGAAGGACCAACTGTGGAGGAGGTGCTGCACTTTTAAGAGCTAGTGTTTGTGAGGCGCCAAGGCTGCAGTGGCCAAGTTAACCTTACTCGCCGCCAAGGGGCGCCCAAGCTAATCAAGAACTTGAAGAATTCCATGTTCGCCTGGCGGGGTACCTTCTATGTTGCCACGTCAGGTTGGGAGTATGACGTAAGGGCGAATGAGGCCGAGCCGACACATAGGATTTAGTCAGAGTTTCCACCCATCCGAGGTTGATGCTAGCCTCCTTCGACTTTCGTTAGCGGTTTACTTGTATAAATTGCCTTCACTATATTCTGATGTCTCTTATATTTGTGCAACGGGCCTTTGCTTCAACTTGACACGGGAGGAGCAGTGCTGCCTAGCGAGGATCAGGGGGTGCTGGCAGAACCGGAATCTTCTAGACCTACGCCTTCTTACTGGTTGGGAGCTACTGGTGGACTTGAAATTGACTAGCTCCGTTGGTAAGCCTCGCCTGCCAACTAGTGAGGTCGTCTTTTTGTATGTGGGTTGAGGCTAATTTGGTGCCATTTGCGTAGATTCACCGCCAGGAAATAAATCTAGCCGGGAAGCATTTCAGAAGTCCATGGATCGTGCGAAGCTAGATGACTTCTTGGAGTGTATGTACGCCGCGGGGCTGTCGGTGCAACAGACAGTCGTTGATCCTCAGACTCTGGCGGTGAGTGAGACGGAGGTACCAGTGGTGATGTCGATGCCGCTTTACTCGCACATCGCTCCCGCCGGTGACTGAGTGGCGGCCGAGGGTGGTGCCGATGTAGGGGTTGTTGGCGAGAGAAGAGTAGCCGCGGCTCCCAGAAGGCGAAGAAGATTGCCACCCAGCGGCGAGGGCCACTGAAAGAGCTGAAAGAGAAGACTGTGCCGCAGCCAGCTGTGACAATAGCCGATCTGGAGCCACGTACGTCTCTGAGGGCTGCTGTCGCTGGCGCCACACGGGTGGTTTGGCAAGGGAAGCGGAGGCAGAATGATGATGAGGGCGAGGAGGAGGTTGAGGACTTGGTGACCATTGGGGCTCGTCCTCAAAAGAAGGCAAGGCAGGGCCTGCCGCAGGTTACTGTGGCTGTCGCCGGAGTGGGGCCCAGCGGTAGACTGGACTCGTTTTTAGCCTACGCGGAGTTTCTGACGGAACCTGAGCAGGAGTTTCTCTTCCACCTTTGTGAGAGGCTCGGGTTCAGCGGACTGGATGGGACAGTTCGTCCGACCACAGTTCAGCAATCACCGTTCGGCTTAGCCTTTGGGCACTTGTCTATGGGATTGCACGAGCTGTTCCTAGCTGCGTCGAAGTAGCCTGAGATTGAGCTGCAACTGCAGGAGGAGCTCGGAGGCCTTCGAGGGCAACTGGGGGAAACTCAAGGTAAGCTGGCGAATAAGGAGCGGCGACTGACCAAGGCTGAGTGTGATGCCTTCGATGCCTGCGGCAAGCTTAGTGTGGCCATTGAGCAGAATCTTGAGCGGAACGACAAGATTAACAGGCTCGAGCAAGATGTGGCTCTGTTGAAGGAGCAGATGGCGGCTAAGGGCAAGAAAGTCGACATCCTTCAGAAGGACTCTACTGCCAAGGACACGGAGCTGAAAAGGTTGGAGAGTGAGGTAGCTCGGCTGAGTGCTGAGAAAAGTCGTGCTGAGGTAGCCACCGTAGAGGCGTTTAAGCAGTCTGCTGGGTATCAGCGTGCCATAATGGAGGCGGCGAAGCAGGGTGCTGCTGCCAATTTGGAGTTGCTAAAGCAGAAGGGCTCCATTGACTGGGTGAAGGCGTCTCAGCCTGTGACCACGCCAATTCGGCCGCCCGTACAGGTGGGAGAGCCTTCCGCTGGTCTAGGTGGGGTGCGCTCTGGTAGGGGAGAGAGTGGTCATGCCCCGGTGGATGATTCTCAGCGGACCCCAGTGCCTACCTAGTCTGAAGTGTCCCAGGCCAATGTTCTGGCGGCGCATACCCGCCCGGATAGGATCATTGTGAAACATAGCCCGACCGCTCATGGCTTCGATCAGACAAGCCGCCGGGTTGACGCTTAGCTGTCGGTGAGTGAAGAAGCTACTACCGCCGAGCCAAACAATCCATGAAGACCTGTTTGCTCCTTGGCTCTTTTTGTTGTTGGTTTTTTTTTTGGAATGTAATGTCGCTGTAGAGGCCTCTTGTTCTGTACACTTTTGGGCGGGTAGCTCCGGCCCTGAATGATATATTTAAGTTTTTGAAGTGTCATATTTCTTTTTTATGACTGTTGTTTGAATTTCGTTATACCGCTAGAGTTTTTGACTTGTGCTTTTGCCATTCAACAAAACATTAAAGGAATTAAAATTGTTCCAAGTGCACGATGTAGCGGACGTGGTCCGCCGAATGTTGTTGGCGTTGCCAGTTAATTCTTGTGCTGGACTTGGTGACAATGGTTTGAATAATTCCTCATTTCATTGATAGCTGACGGATGAGCGTTTACAAAAGCAGGGTTGTACCCGTTGGGTAGCTTCCCTTAGCTAAATATTGAACAAAAATTTAGCTAAATCAAGATGCTCTTGGGTAGCGACATGACTATTTGTAATAGTACCGAAGGTGTTCAGTATTCCAAGGGTGGGTTGTTGTGACGTCATCCTTGTCCATTAAGTAGAAGGTGCCGGGGCTAACGACTTCCACAATTTTGTACGGTCCTTCCCAAATTGGGCGGAGTGCCGTTGGTGGCGGAATTACCTCCTTCATTACCCAGTCCCCCAGTTGGAGATTCCGGGCTTTAACCCTAGCATTGTAAAAGCGTGACACCCGTTGTTTGTTTTACAAATTGTGCAGATGAGCCTTGTGGCATTTTTCCTCGAGGAGGTCCTTGTCGAGGTTGACGCCTTCGCCGTTGGTGTTGGAGTAGTAGCCCTCGACCCTGGTGGTTGGTTGGGTGATCTCTATTGGTAGGATGGCCACACTTCTGAACATCATACAGAATGGTGTTTCACCAGTGGCAGAAGTGGGGGTAGTCCTGATGGCCCACAGAACTTTCGGGAGTTTTTTCAGGCCATAAACTCTTGGCGTCGTCGAGTTTCTTTTTAAGCAGCTTCTTGATTATCTTGTTTGTTGCTTCGACCTGGCCGTTAGTTTGGGGGTGGGCGACAGAAGCAAAGCTCATCTTGGTGCCAAGGTTGGCGGTGAACGATATGAGTTCCTTGTTGTTGAACTGTATGCCGTTATCTGTGATAATTGTGTGGGGGACGCCGTAGTGGCAGTATATAGTCTTCCAGAGGAAGTGAGTTGACTTGGCGGTAGTTATTGCCGTTAGCGGTTTCGTCTCTATCTATTTACTGTTGTAGTTGATGGCAACAATGATGTATTTGAACTGGCCTTTGGCAGTTTGGAATTTGCCAAGTAAATCCAGGCCCTATGTGTAGTGAATCCATGGTCCGAGGATGATGGAGAGGGGCTCCGCCGGGGCGTGAGGGAGATCAGCATACTGTTGACACTTGTGGCAAGACTTGGAAATTTTCCGGGCGTCATCTCCGAGTGTAGGCCAGAAGTAGCCTTGTCGTATTGTGCGATTTGCCAGAGGTTTGGCGCCAGAATGGTTTCCACATTCCCCAGCGTGTATCATGGCAAGAACAACCTTCCCTTCCTCTACGGTCAGACACCGAAGGTTGGGGTAGGTGAATCCTTGGCGGTAAAGCTTGCCATCCTGGACGTTGTAGCGGGTTGCCCTCCGCTTGAGCTGTCGTGCTTTGACCTTATCTGTTGGCAATGTGCCATTGCGCTTGTATTCTATGATTTCATCCATCCAGCTGGGATTGACCTCAATGTTGAAAATCTCTGCCAGGGTTTTGGTGATGATAGGTTTGTCAAGGCATTCCACCCTTGTGTCCGTTGGACTTTGATGTGGTTGTGCGGTTGCAAGCTTGGCCAATGAGTCAGCCTTGGCGTTCTTTTCCCTGGGGATATGTGTGATGGTGTGGAAACTGAATTTTTTTAGGAGTGTCCTGACATACCCCAGGTATGTCGCTAACTGTTTGTCTTTGTCCTGGAATGTGTCGTTGATCTAGTTGACTACTAGTTGGGAGTCGCTGAATATGTTGACACTGTCAGCGTCCGAATCAATGGCGAGGAGTAAGCCGGCAATGAGCGCCTCATACTTTGCAATGTTGTTTGAGGCTTTGAAATTGAATTTTAGCGCGTATTTCACGTTCAATCCCCCTGGGCCCGTTAATATGACTTCGGCGCTGCCCAGGCCTTGGCGCAAAGGGAGCCATCCACATGGAGATTCCAGTCTGACTGCTGCTGGGGGGCTGGCTCCTCAACTGTTATTATTGCTGTGCTGGCCTCTTGTGCCCCTATGTTGGGTTGATCCTGGCGCTCGGTGAGTTCAGCGATGAAGTCTGCCACAGCCTGGCCTTTCATGGTGGTCCTTGGCTTGTAGTCGATGTCGAACTTGCTGAGCTCGATGGCCCACTTGCTGAGGCGGCCGGAGTGCTCAGGGTTTTTCTTTACTTGCTTCAGCGGTTGATTTGTTAGGACATGGATTGTGTGGGCCTGGAAGTACTGGCAGAGCCTCCTAGCGGAGACAATGGGTGCAAGAGCGAGTTGCTCCAGCGGGGGATACCTAGTCTTCGCCTCGTTCATGCCTCTGCTGGCGTAGAAGACTGGGAGTTCCTCGTGGTTTTCTCGTCGTCCAATGGCGCAGCTTACCGTTGTTGGTGATACCACCAGATAAATGTATAGTACCTCACCCAGAATAGGGATGGAGAGAAGTGGGACTGCTGCCAAGTATTCTTTCAGGCCCTGGAATGCTGCCTCACAATCTGGGGTCCAGTCGATTACCTTCTTGTGGGTTCTTTTCAATAGCTTGAAAAATGGGAGGCATTTATCTGTAAGTCTAGATATAAATCGAGAAAGGGTGGTTAGGTTTCCTTGTAGTCTTTGCACGTCCACCTTCCATTCCGGAGCCTTCAGGTTGAGGATGGCCTGCACCTTGTCAAGGTTGGCCTCAATTCCCTACTCACTGACAATGTAGCCCAGAAATTTGCTGGCGGTGACGCCAAAGAAACATTTTTCCGGGTTGAGGCGCATGCCATAGGCCAAGAGAATGGCGAATATGATTCTGAGGTTTGCTACATGTCCGCTGCCTTGATGCTCTTGACTAACATGTCGTCCACGTAGACCATGACCAGGTTGGAAATCCACATAGGATAATTGACCTGGCGGATGAACCCAATGTTCTGGAGTTTGGTGACCTTTTCCCTGATAGCGCGGTATCTTTCCTCATCGAAGGCACTCCGCCGCTGTTTGACTGGGTAGAAGGATGGTTTGATACTCAGCTTGTGTGTAATGATTTCATGGGAGATGCCCGACATGTCAACATATGACCATGCAAAGACGGCGGCGTTGTCACGTAGGAACTGTGTGAGTTCAGCGGCTATTTCTGGGGCCAGCTGAGCGCCGATTCGGACTGTCCGCTCAGGGTGCTCGTCGGAGATGCTGATAACGCTCAAGGATGTTTCTGGGTTGACAGACTCCTTTCTCACATATTTCTTCTCGTCATCCCTAAGATCCTCAAAAATACTAGCCGCTGGCGCCTGGTTTCCTATTGTGAGGATCTCTTGTCGGCGCTCTGACCGAGCCATAGACTTGAGTAGCACTCCCGTGCTAGCTGCTGGCTTCCCCTTGCACAGCCTGTGCCGTTGGGTGTGGGGAACTTCATGAGGAGCATATAACCGGCGATGATGCACTTAAGTTTGTTGAGTGTCGGTTAACCAATGATGGCGTTGTATGAACTGAAGCAGTCGACAACAATGAACTCCGTATGAATCTCCGCCGTACATGGGCTGGTACCGATTACCAAGCGCATGTAGTCAGAACCTAGCGACTGTGTGACGTCGCCAGAGAAGCTAAGCAGGGGCTCGTGATCCTGGAGCAACTTTCTGTTCCACTGGAGTTGGTTATAGCAACCGTTGAATATGACATTGACAGCAGATCCGCTGTCAACAAGGACCCTTCCCACTGACCATTTTTCGAGTATATCGTCGATCAAGAATGGGTCGTCATGGGGGAGATGCACTCCGCGCTCCTCTTGCTCTGAGAAGGCGATGGGCCCCCAGCCGATTTTTGGGAGTTTTGCGGATCTTTCATAGCGGATGTTGCAAACTTTTTTGGGGTGGTTGGCGCGTGCATAACGCTTTCTTGCCCTATGAGACATGTTGGTAATTGGAACGCCGCCGTCAATGGTGTTAATGCGACGCAGTGGTTCAATGTTGGCGACCACAGGTGGCGATTGGCACACCTTGAATTGTTCCATTTTGCCATCGCGGTATAAAGTTTCAACAGCCGTTTTGAGAGTATTGCAGTTATTGGTGTTGTGACTGCTGTCTTCGTGGTATTTGCACCACTGGCCAATGTTCCTAGGCTTTCCCACCCTTGAGTATTTTCTTGGGGGTGGTGGCGGAATCTGATCCTTGCACTGGTCGTATATTTCCTCATATGAAGCTGTAAGGACTGTAAATATTGTGTATCGCTGGGAGGACTCCGTTTGTTTGTTACAGTTATCCCCTTGGGATGGGCGGTTGCCCTGTTGCCACTCTCTCTTCTTGTCCGTTGGTGATGGGACGGTTGTTTTGTTAGCGGTCTCTTGGTGGTTGGAGGAAGCTTGAGTGGGCTTTGCCGATGCCAGCGGTGATGGTGGGGTTTCCCTGTATGTGATGAACTTCGCTTGTGCATGGATAACTGCCTCACCCATGACGTGGTCATATGTGGCATTTGGGTGGTTGTAATTGAGGTGGTAGAGAAATGGGCCCTTGAGTAGTCCTTGCTTGAAGGCGGCTAATGCCATTGTTTTGTCAAGATCGCGACACTGAGATGCTGCCGCCTGCCACCTAGTGACAAATGCCTTCAATGTCTCCTCGGTGCCCTGCTTGACATTGAATAATTGAGCCGTGTTGTGGTGTCCAGCGGCCAGCAGGATGAACCTGGAGAGGAAGGCGTTTGATAGTGCATTGAAGGAGTCGATGGATCCAGGCGGGCACTCAAAGAACCAGCTCATTGCCTCACTGTCGAGCGTTTCACTAAATAAATGACAGAGGGTGGCGTCATCAAATCCCTTGTTGTTGGTGACTTTTTTGAAGGTGTCCATGTTGACGATCGGATCAGTTATGCCGCTGTAATGTGACATCTTTGGTGTCCTTGCATATGCTGGTCTGACGGCCTGCAGGATCCTAGCGGTGAATGGCCCTGGCCTGGACGCAAACAGCGGGTTAGGTACTGGTGCTGGGGCGCCTGCCTCCACCCGGATCAACCTTTGCTCGAGTTGTTGCATTCTTTCCAGAATTAGGGCTGTTGCACTGCCAGAGGGCTCCTCCTGGAAACTCTGCTGCACCACTTCCCACCTGTGAGTAGGAGGATTTCCCTCAGTTCTAGCTCTGGCTGCAGAGCTGTTGGTGTGAGGTTGTGATTCCGCCTCCTGCTCCAACATTAAGTGCGAAAGGGGAGGAAGGCAATTCCCAACAGTTCTAGAGGGTTCAACGGTACCTGCATCTGTATGATTGGTAAGGGTGCCCCTCCGCCAGTGTTGAGTCGACTACGTCAGGTGCTCCGTGATTGCTCTCTTTGCTCTGGGTTGGCGTTGGCCTCTAACGCCCTTTTCAGTTCGTCGAATTTTGACATCAACGTGCCCACCTGCTTTTGGGCTTCTTCCTTCTCTCTGTGGTCTTGCTCGCGCTCTCTGTTTGCCTTTTGGAGATCCGCTAGTGCCAGCTTATACATAGCGACAATGTCCTGGCCCAGCAGGCGACTGCTGCCCGGTTGCGCTTCCGCTGTTGTGTGGGTGGGCGGGAATTGCTGAGTTACTGGTGGCTCCACACCGGGGTTGGTCGGGGTGTTAAATAGTGCACGGTTAACGTTAACCGTTGGGTTGATGTTAGCCGCGGGGTTGGCGGGATAGGGGTTGGCAGATTGATCCGCCTGCTACTCAGCGTTTCCTCCGAAACCGTTAGTCATGGTGATTGTGGTGGGATGGCCTCTTGTTCAGGTTCCCACAGACGGCGCCAATGTTAATGCTTGAGATTTGGCGATAGCCAAATCTTTACTTCCATCGGACCGCTGCTTGCAGATGTAGATGTCTCCCATTACCTGTCAAGTAACATACAAAAGACGTCAGAGGGGAGACCGCGTTGGGCGATCTTCTCTTCTCCGATGCCTAAGTTAGTTTATGTATAATGACATAGTAACAGTAGGAACAATAGTTATTGCGTAATTAATGAGGAGAGAGGGGTGGACCTTATATTGGTGGAGAAGAGGATGATCTCTTCTTTGTTTTCGATGTGGGACTGAAGTGCTTCAGTTCCCAGCTTCTAGAGTTTCTGGTGTCATCTTGGCGCGGTGGGTGGCGGCGTGTCTGAGATGTTCTGGTGGTGAGCTGGGGCTCAGGCGGTAGCTTGCTTGGCGGTGTTTCCGTAGGTCATACCGTTGGCGGTAGTTGGCACCGCTGGTGTTGACATGAGCGTGGCTCATTCAAAGCTAATTATGCTTAGAAATGCCTATGTAAGTACACCAACCTTCCATAGCAAAACATACGACAACCCGCCACGTGGTAGAAGAATCGAGAGTGTGCTCCAAAAGTTTTGGGGCCCCAGGTCGGCGGGTTAGTTCAACAGTCCCACCACATTTTTTCCTTTCATTATACGTCAATTCGTAAAAAATTATACTTCCACCACTGCCGGAAACTCATACCCCGACAAATCCCAGAGGGCGGTCAAGGCCAGTAACAACTTCCACATGTTTATGGACACTTGACCTACCGCAACATTCAACTCATGCAACAAACACTACAGGCTCGGAAGTAGCGGCATCTTTACTCTGTGATGGAATATAGCTTCATGGATAGCGGCGTAGCCGTCTCTAACGGCCATAACTTCACAATGTTGGGCAAACGAAACCGATCTCTCATCTGTTGTATCTTTCGCCATGACATAACGGAGGAAGGCTTGTCTACTCTGACACCATCGCTGAGAACCCACGAGAAGTTAGTAGGTCCGGAACTCTGACCCTCATTCCCAATCTCAACCCCGTCGTCACTTTTTCCAGAGGCGCGAACACTCTCTTCGCTACTATCAGATATCTCCTCTTCCTTGGTACGACGAACAACTTCATGTTCCTCACTGTGACATGATGCCATAGGTGGCGGAGAAATGGTCCGAAGAGAAACAATATCTAGCGGTTCTTACAAGCTATCTCCTGCATAAGCGGGATGATGCAACAAATCAATAAAACCCCTTTCCAACGAATTAAGTAAAGACACGTCAGATTCTTCACTACTTGAGATAATGATAACGGCCGGCATGCCACACAAACGCTCTAAACCTAGAAGTTAACAGTCAAGCTAGATCTAAACCTACCCTACGCTATAAACCACAAGAACTCATTCAAGAACAATCACTCCCAAAATCCCAGAAATTCCCCGAAAAAGATCCAGAAAGGCCAGAAACCTTCAGACCCTCAAACACAAAATTAACACAAAACCACGAGCATCTCTCGATACACACGAAGCCATATACACTTACACAAGGCAGACCAAAAAAAAAAAGGGAGGGGGGGGGGGGAGGGAAAACCCCAGAAACATATAACATACCTCGGTTCCACAAAAACAGAAGATGCAGAGCAACAAACCAACGATCTCTCTCTCTCTCTCTCTCTCTCTCTCTCTCTCTCTCTCTCTAGAATTCTCTCAGCAAGGAAGACGAAGAAGGCAAAAGGGGAAGCAAAGTGAAAAAACACACCACTTTGTTTCCCCCTTAAATACAAACTCTGGCGACAAATCTCAGCAGTTGCCGAAAAAGTAACCGACCTCCAAGATCGAGCCACGTGCCCCCGCTAACCAAGACGACGCCTCGGTGGGAGCAACGTGCTCATAAATGCAACATTTATGAGGAAGCGACAAGGGTTGCGCAGCGATGTTTTCACGCACGCCATCCCTATCAACAACGCCCACGTGTCACCTACTCTGTCAGAGAATCACGCAAAATGAGGCCAAATACCCCAAAATTTTCAAAAATTCACCGCCATAGTCACTTTGCTCCCGCTAATTAGCCTAGTCCTCCGCTAGTTAGTCTCGTCCTCCTCTAATTAGCCTTATCCCGTGCTAAATAGCATCTTTCTCCGCTACCAAATCGCCAAACAACAAATCAACATTTCATCGCAAATTAAGTGTTACTGCCAACAATATTATTTCACCGCCACATTTCCCTTATTCCCCAAACTTGCATGGCAATTATACTATCACTCGCCAGCGAGCAACTGTTGACCCAACATGTCTCCGCTAACAAACAACAGTCCCTACCCGACACAAGTTGCTTGTAGCGGAACATACACAACTAGGGATATATTGTTTGTTATCCGTACACCGTCCTCAACGAGGGGGTACAGTCAAGTGTTTCTCCTCCGGGAAAGAGTAAGGGAACAGTTAACACAGCTTACGGCAGCCACTGATGCGGCCATTAACTTTCCTACACTAAGGCACAGAAAGAATGGGATCGCTACCCACCGCCTCATGCTGTCAAACAGCTCCCCTCAACAAACAATCATCCGACCAAACAGAGGTCTTTCTTAGCCAGGGAGTAGGGGACTCCCTGGAGGGCCTAGCAGGGGCCCACCCAAAAGGACAAAAGCGATCGCTCAGACAAAATTCATGGTTGACGACGCACTCGCACTGATTATGCCCAACATGACTGAAGGTTCCGCCTTAGTTGTGATAACTCCCCAACCAAGAAATCCCTCCTTGACTAGGGACTCGGGGGACTTGTACATACATGGCACTCGCCGGCCATAATCAGCACTCATACTTAACCATGTCACCTTGTCGGAATGACTGCAATTGTGTGATCCCTGGAAACACAGCAAGACAACCTTCAAGGGCAGCGTAACTCCAGGCCGAAATACGCTTCAACGCGCCGATACGCGCCTCGCAAAGTCATACATGCAGAAAGGACCGAAACTCAGCAAACTAAGGCATATCAGTCCCACATCGAGAGCAAGAGTGAGGTAAGTCACTATTCCACCTTTATAAGTTTCACTCCTCTCTCTTCATTTAACACACATTCAATAACTATTTACCGTTACATTTGTCAATACAAGTACATCGTTTAACTTTAGCATCGGAGGAGCGAAGAACGCCAACAACGGTCTCCCCTCTTGATGCAGTTGTATTTCTCTTGACAGATTAGCGGGATCTCGTGAACTACACATATATCGGAATATTGGACCCGAGTCTACGTTATCGAAAACCGACATCATATGGCGGTATTCTAAACATTAACACGGTGAAACACCATTTTGCATGATGTTCAGAACTGAGGCCGTTTTGCCCATTAAGGTCACCCAACCTACCGCTAGGGTTGAGGGCTACTGCTTTGAGACCAACGGCGAAGGCATCAACCTCGACAAGGATCTCCTCGAGGAAAAGCGCCACAAGGCCTATTTGCACAATTTGCAAAACAAGCAACGGGTATCGCGTTTCTATAACGCTAGAGTCAAAGCTCGAAACCTCCAACTTAGGGACTGGGTAACGAAGGAAGTCATTCCACCACCAACGACACTCCGTCCCACTTGGGAAGGACCATATAAAATAATAGAAGTCGTCAGCCCCAACACTTTCTACTTAATGGACAAGGATGGCGTCACAACGGCCCACCCTTGGAATATCGAACACCTCTGGTATTACTACAAGTAATTTTTATGCCGCTACCTAAGAGCATCTTGACTTAGCTAAATTTTTTAACCATATTTAGCTAAGGGAAGCTACCCAACGGGTACTCTCCCTCTTTTGTAAACTCTGATCTCTCAGCTATCAATGAAACGAGGAATTATTCAAACCATTGTTCTCCATAGCACAAGTTAACTGGCAACACCAACAACATTTAGCGGACGTTGTCCGCTACATCGTGCACTTGGAGTAATTTTAATTCCTTTAATGTTTCATTAATTAACAAAAGTATAAGTCAAAGTTCTAGCAGTATACTAACATTCAAACAATGCCAACATATTATCAACGGAAATCACACTTGGAAAATTTCAAAGGAAATGGCATTGCATTATAAATCCAGGTTGGGACTCCCCAACCAAAAATTCCGTCCAATTACAGATACAAAAATGCCTCAGTGACAATAACAAAAATAAGGGGGACTAACGCAACATATTCACGGGTTGCTTGGAGCGGTGCTAACATTCTCATCGTCAACCTGTGAAGGTTGGACGACCAAGCGGCTTGTCTAATCGGAACCAGGAGCGGTAGGGCTCGGTGTCACAATGGTGCCATTCACTCGTGTGTGAGCTGCCAGAAAATTGGCACGAGACACATCAGAGGGAGTAGCAATCGGAGTCCGTAGAAGGCCATCTACCGAACACTCACCACTCTCAGCACTGCCAGAACGGGCACCCACAAGTTGATTAAGGGATGGCTCACTTACAGGCGGTTCCTGCTAGCCCTACAACCCAGTTGGCCAAGGCGCTTTACTCCAGTCGATGATGCCCTTCTTATCTAGCATATTGAAGTTGGCAGCGACACCAGCCT
Organism: Rosa chinensis; assembly: GCF_002994745.2. Lineage (NCBI taxonomy): Eukaryota > Viridiplantae > Streptophyta > Magnoliopsida > Rosales > Rosaceae > Rosa > Rosa chinensis. The sequence continues at coordinate 23,475,164 of NC_037089.1, read as the reverse complement.
TCGCCGCCTCCGTCAGGGTATGCTTGAACGCTGGAGACTGCTTGTAGGCCTCTACGGCAGCGGCATCTGCACGGCCCCTCTCAGCTCCCAGTCAGGCAACCTCACCCTCCAACTTCTTCAGCTATGCGGTCTTGGCGGCGACCTCGCACTGAAGAATCTTAGCACGCCAGCCCTTGGCTCCCACTTGCTCCTGCAGCAAAGCCATATCGCGCTCCAGCTGCGCCACTAGATTGTTTTGCTCCACATCCCTGTCGATGGTGACATTCAACTTGCCCTGAACATCTACCAAGTCATACTCTGCCATGGACAGGAGGCGCTCAGTGTCCGCTAGCTTCTTGGATGTCTCCCCCAACTCCTTCCAGAGACTTTAAACTGCCTTACTCAGCTGTCCCTCAATAGGCGATGACTTCGACGCAGCCAGGAACAGCTCGTGCATCCCGACAGACAAGTGCCCAAAGGCCAAGCTAAACGGCGATTGTTGAAGAGCTGTCGGACACACCGTCCCATCCATACAGTCTAACCCGAGCCACTGGCACAAATGGAAGAGAAATTCCCGCCTGGGATTGGTCAGGAACTCGGCGTACGAGGCAAATGAGTCCAACCCGCTCGTCGGCACCTCCCCACCAACGGCCACCGTCACCGACTAAGAACCTTACCTAGCCCTCTTTTGTTTTGGCGTCGAATCCTCCGCCTTGTCATCTTCATCGGGGTCATTTTGCCGCCGTTTCTTCAGGAGAGAACCATGAGTGGCCCTCACAGTAGTGGCCCTCGGCAGCTCCTAAGGCTCCAAACCCGCAATAATAACGGGCTCCTTCGGCGACACCGTCCTCTCCCTCTGGGGCCCACGCGGCTGGGTAGCCACTCTCTCCTTGGTCTTCTTTGGAGTAGCATTGGCCTTGCTCCTGCCAGCAGCCTCACGATACTCTTGAGACTCGGACTGTACCACGGTATGACCAGCGACGGCAAGATGGGAATGATGAGGCATTGGCATCACCATGTCAACCTCTAATTGGATCAGCTCCTGAGTTTGAGGGTCAACGACGGTTTGCCGAGCAATCAGTCCAGCGGCATACATGCCCTCAAGAAAGTTCTGCAGTTCCATGCAATCCATGGCTTTGTCAAATGCATCGCGGTTGGCCTTGTTACCGATAACGGGATCTGAACAAACAAACAAACAAAACAAGTTAGCGTAAGGCAGGGTGGCCAAGGCACAAGTTGGCTAGAGACACTTACCAGGGGCACGAGTCAATTTCAAGTTGACCAACAACTCCCAATTGGTGAGCAAGCAAAGGTCAAGAAGATTGTGGTTCCTCGAGCAACCTGTAATCCTAGCTATGCGACATCGCTCCTCGCGCGTCAACGTGAACCGCAATCCCGCTACACAGAGAAGAAAACAGAGGATGTCAAAAAAAAAAAAAAAATAAAACATTTATATATACATATACAGAGAAAACCACAAAAAATTGGTCAATGGAGACTAGCGACAACCTTGGATAGGTTGGAACTCCGACTTAATCCTAAAATTGGTCGGCACCTGCTCGTTCACCCCCATGTCGTACTCCCATCCCTCAGTCGCAACACAGAAGGTCGACTGCCAATGGGACATTGAATCCTTCAAGTTCTCAATCAACTTCGGCACTCCCTGACGACGAGTAAGATTCACTTGTCCTCTGCAACCTTGGCACTTCACATAGACAAGTTCGTAGAAGTGAAGCACCTCCGCCACTGTAGGACCTTCATAGCCAGACAGCCGCCAGAGCTAGTTCAGCGCCATCAGTAATTTCCACATATTCAGGCAAATCTACCTGAAAGCGAGGTCAAACTCGCAAATCAGAATCTGAAGATTCGACAGCAGCTGAAACGTCACACCTTGACGGAACAAGGTCTAGTGAACAGCAGCGTACCCTGCCGGTAGAAACGACGATTTCTCATCCTTCGTCGGAGGACTCAACTTCACAACACCAGGGAGGCGGAACACCTGCTTCAGCCTGTTGATAGCAGATATGGTCATTGGACCCCCCGCTTCATCAACAGGAGTTCAGTCGCGGAGGACCCAGGTCGATTCCACCTCTTCTTCCCCGCCAGCGGAACCGCTAGCAGCATTGTTGCTAGCTAGCCTCTCCTCACGCTGCTTGCGGGCGGCGGTTTCTGCTCTCACCGTTGCAGTGTCAGGGAGCCCAGCACGAACCATAGCTGCCTCCCACAGTATCGTTTGTAGCAGTTTGTTGTCTAGCGGTTCTGAGAGTGAGGTTCCTGCAGGGGCAGATGGACGCAATAAATCAATAAAAATCCTATCCGCAACGCTGATCGACACGTCAGATCTGGAATCCTCACTGCTCGAGATCTCTACGACGCTAGCCATCACAAACACCCTAAAACTCAAGTTAGTCAGTTCCAAGAGGATCTAAACTAGCCCTATGTCAGATTTCATCCAAGAACACCAAGAATAGTTACCCAGAAACCACCAAAACAAGAAAACAACATATATACACCCAAAACCCAGATTCGACCATCTAGCAAAACCACAACCATCAACCCTCTGCCAAAAACGCCTAAACCAATTCATAAACCATTCTAGACCCTCAGACACATCACAGAATGGCAACCAGTACATCGAAAGACAAAAGTATCGAGATACACAACACACTAACAAGTAGTGAAAAATGGAGGCCAGAGCACCAACCTGAAGTACGTGATTTGTGTGCACTTAAGGATGCTCAGTTCTGCCTCTGGTGTAGTCTCTCTCCAAAACTCACTCCACTTGCAGAAATCGACCTCTCCAAAACTCTCATAGAATAAGGTTGAAGACAACGATTTAGATTTGAAGTACAGAAACTGTCATAACCCCCTTGGTTTCCCTCTCTTTTATGTCAACATCAACCAAATCCAAGCTGTCCGCTGAAAAACGACATCACACGAGAACCATACATGTGCCCCACAATCGCACCCACTATCCGGATTAACCAAGGCGACGCCTTGGTTGTAAAAACAATATTTACTCGCATTAATGGAGAAGAGACAAGCGTGCTGAGAAGACGTACACCCACACGCCAACTCAATGCATGACAGACACGTGTAGGGAGCTGCTAGATGAAGTGTCTATCCAAAGTAATCATCAAAAAGCAGACACACCAATCGGCAAGCGAGACAGTCTCCGCTAAGCGCAACACCACTAGTAGAACTTTTCTCTTTCATCTTGCAAGCGAGATAGTCTTCGCTAAGCACAACACTGCTAGAGGAACTTCTTTTCATCTTGCAAGCGAGACGATCTCTGCTAAGCCCAACACCACTAGCGGAACTTCTCCCTTTCATCTTGCAAGCGAGACAGTCTCCGCTCAGCTTAACACCGCTAGCATAACTTCTCCCACTCGTCTTACAAGCAAAAAGGTCCTCGCGGCTTCTTATCTCTTAATCTCAGCTGAGGAATTTCTGCCAGCAGTGATTCCCGAGGCAATGCCTCATATTGACAACGACCGCCATGCGGCGTTGCAGTCAAGCTCTGTTCCTCCGGGACACGTCAACACAGTCTTCGACAGCCCTAATCAGGCATGTTGACCCCCGCCACTAGGGTATCAAAGATTGGGCTTGTTACCCAACACCGTCTGCTCAGCGCAGCTCCCCTCAACAAACAATATACCGGCCAAACGGAGGTCTATCTTAGCCGGGGAGTGGGGACTCCTTGGAGGGCCTAGCAGGGGCCCACCCGAAAGGGTATAAAGCGTTTGCTCAGAACAAATCTATGGTTGACAACGCACTGATGCTAATTATGCATATGCAAGACTAGCAGAAGTAACGCTTCAAACCACTAGGCAACTCCCCAACCAAGATTGCCCTCCTTGACTGGGGACTTGGGGGACTTGTACTTGCATAAGCATTTTCCAAGCATAATTAGATATAATGATCCACGCTCATACTATCGCCAGCGGTACCAACTACCATCGAGGGTGTGACCTACGGAAGCACAGCCAAACAGGCTGTCACCCGAGCCCCGGCTCATCCCGAGATCACCGCAAACGTGCTGCCACACACCACTCCAAGATCGTCTCGCTGAAGCATCATAAGCTGAGAACTGAAGCATATCAGTCCTACATCGAAAACAATGAAGAGATCAGTCTTTTCCCCACCTATAAAATGTCCACTTCTCTCTCCTTATTAATTACGCATTTACTACTTACCTAACATTATTCTGTCAACATAATTACATTGACTAACTTAGGCGTCAGAGAAGAGAAGACCGCCAACTGCGGTCTCCCTTTGACGCCCTTTGTATTTCATTTGACAGATAGCGGGAGTGACAAAAATATCAAAAGTAGCAGTTCGCCCCTCGAACTAGCGTTAACGAGATTTAGCTACTGTTGAATCTTAGACATTAACACTCAATTGATCTTAATGATGACAATGTGAAAGTAAATGTGGACGACTGCATTATTGATCCTCCCCCTACTGATTTGGTAACTCTATTATTCCAATTTCCAATCCTAATAATCATGCTTCTTGTTATTGTGTGTAATCTATTTAATTTTGGTAGTTTGTGCATTTGGTACTTTTTGTAGGGTGGCACATGTGAGTTAGCAATGAATACCATTAGCAACATAGTTGCTTTTGGTACCGTATTCGATGACGAGGATATGACAAAGATAATACATGGAGTTCCATTGAAGGAGGGATGTCTTAGGGTATCGGTGGATGGTGAGATTCAAGGCGACACACCACTTCCTTTTCCTGTATTAGGTGAGATGGAATTGGTTCGCGAAGCTATTGGAAGTCACGTAGCTTGGCCTGAGGAGCTTGTTATTTGGATACATCCATCAAAGGTATGGACTTATAGTTTGGTGCATAATGTAGGATTTGTTTCATATTGCAACTAGGATTAAGTATTATAGTATTGAATCCTAAATGATGATGTGACATAATTTATTGTCTAACATAACAAGAAGAAGAAGAAGTGTCCTATTGTGAAATCATTGTTCAATAAAGCTGAGCTACACCCTTTTGTGCCCAAGTGCTGCAAGTTATTGTACAAACATGCCAAAACTATCATGGAAGAGACTAATGAGTCAATAAGCATAGTGTTGGATGATAAAGTCTTTGGCGTGCAAAGATAACTCTTCATCTTAACTGAGAATGTGACTAATCTCTTAGAAATGAAGTGGATTGGCCAAGGAGTGATAGCAGTATACATGGCATAAGCATCTTGTTACTTAAATCATAAATTTTCTTTTATGTGCCAAGTTTCAGAAATTTAATTCAACTATTTTGACACAGGCACCTACATGAAATTATTAGTGAAAGGGATGAGTTGGATACATTTGCCTTTATTGATCCAGCAACCACATATAAATGTGAAAGACCAGGATTTCATCCATACTTAGTGGACTGGTTGAAAGAGGGAAAGACTGACCATATATTTTTTATGCCCTATAATCGGGGGAAAGTATTATATTCGATCATGATGCATTTTGGTGCTCAGTTGCATATATATAAATATATATATATATATATATATATTTCTTGTTTGATTGCATCATGTGGGCTACATTAAGGGAACATTGGATATTGACAATTATTTGGGAGGATGAAATCTACATGTTGGACCATTTGCCTAAACCAATCCATTACCAATCATGGGAGAACTCGGTGATAAAATAAGCACTATTCTGATTTTTTATTTGTATTTTTCTCTAACCAAGTAACAATATGTTAGATAATGACATAGTTTGGTGGTGTGCAGTGCGGTTAGAGCTTTCAATGCTGAAACGGGTAGGGTTAACAAAGTCCCCAAAGTGAAATTACTTCCGGTAAGTAATGATATATGTGGTTGATTATCTAATTCAATAATGCATTTCTAATTCAATAATCCTAATATATAAGGCGTACCGAAACAGCCGGGTGGAGTTGAGTGTAGCTATTATGTGATGTGATATATGAAAGATATTATAAATGATGACATTCTTTCATTTTTAACCAAGGTAAATGCATATATTATAGTTTGACAAGCAGTTTGATTTAAATAATAAAATGATTATGACTTATGTTGTGCTATATATTTCTAGTAGGCGGTAAAGAGTCAGAACTCATATACCCAAGAGCAACTTGATGAGGTGCGCATTGAAGCGGCTGACTACTTGCAGACTTTGCTATAGATCTTGACAAGCAATATGATTTTGAGTAAGGCTAGATTTTGCTGACCATTTTGTAGTAGATGTAGTGATTTCAGGATGAATAGTGAACAAATTATACTGCATGTAGTTATTGCAGTAGTGGTATCTTCTAGACTAGCCTTAAAGTAGGTTAGGGTTTATTGTGCAAAACTTTTGAAACTACCTCAAGCTCTAATTTTGGATAGAAATTAATGCAATTCCCTAATATTTAAATTACATTTGAATTTCATGTTATTTGTGGATCAGCTTTCTAGTACCAAATACTTGCTTTAAAATGACAAAACTGATGTCAAGAAAGGGATATTACAGCAGTTTGAATTCACAGACTGATGTCAAGAAAGAAAAAAAAAACATCAGTTACTGATGAAAAACTGATGTCAGAAAAGCGAAATTACATCAATTTGAAAACAAAAACCGATGTTAGAAAAGATAAAATACATCAGTTTGGAAACAAAAACCGATGTCAAGAAAGAGAAAATACATCAATTACTAAACAAAAACTGATGTCATAAAAGAGAATGTACATCAGTTTTAAAACAAAAACCGATGTCATAAAAGAGAATTTACATAAGTTGTTAAACAAAAACTGATGTCATAAAAGAGGATGTACATCAGTTGTTAAACAAAAACCGATGTCTAGAATTACTACGGACATCGATATAGACCAAGAAACCGATGTCCCAGATAGCATTGGACATCGTTCTTCTTTAGGAACCAATGTTAAAATGAGTAATTATATCAGTTCAAACTATACTACAGAATGTAGATTGAATGTCTAGTGGAATATTATGTAGCAAACACGCGAAAAGCTCATGAACCACAAGCAAAAATTAAAGGGAGCCAATGTATAAAATATTATCAGACATCGTTTCTAAAATCGGTAACGATGTTAAAATGGATAATTGTGTTGTTAAACTTATATTTCATTAAACATCTAATGCCAAAATATGAAGGTTTGACAATAGCTAAACACACCAAAATAGTGATCACATTAACGTTTTTACATCGATTTTGAACGTTAAATCGATGTCTCATTGCAAACTAGACATCAGTTATGAACCGATGTCTAAGTTTTGGCGATCTTTAACATCGCCCACTAAGACATCGGATTTTTTTTTTTTTAACATCAGTTATGGACTGATGTGTATTAACTTTTTCCTAGTAGTGTCATTTTGGATGAGCCTATGTGAAGAAAAACAAAACCAATGACATTTACTACAAAGTATATGACAATTGCCTATTGTTTCTGTGTGAGAATACGAGACCTAAAGTAAGAAGCATGATGGGGAGAGATAGAGAGAGAGAGAGAAATGACACCGGATGTATAGTGGTTCACCTTGCACTTGGGGCAAGGCTACGTCCACTTAGATATTTTACTATGAGTGAGATCAAGTGACCTTTGTAGTGATACAAGTGTAGGGATCATGGATCCATCCCTTCTAAGAAGGGGAGGACTTCCTCTTATAGCTAAAGGAAGTCCCCATCTAGTTTACATTTCCGATGTGGGACATAATACACATATTGCTTCTCTTGAAGCCTTTTGGAGAGCATGGGAGAGTAGCCTCCTGACTAGATACCGGCCAACCTCCACCATGGCAACGTAGCTCGGGTGTCGGTCTACCGGATGCATGTCATAGGCGGGGCTAATCATGCCGTGGGGCCCACCTATGAGGTCGTTGATTATGCTTGGCGGTATGTAATATAGGCGGTATGTACAAGTCCCCCAAGTCCCCGAGTAAGAGGCGCTTCTTGGTTGGGGAGTTTAAGTATGATGCCGCCAAGTATGAGTGATGACCTTGTTGAACGCCATACCCATACTAGTCCCCCAACTCCGTAAGTAAGAAGGGACTCTACGGGTATGTTGGTGCCCCGGGGCCCTTATGAAGCTAGTACCTGCAAATAAAATGAGTGCACAAAAAGCATATTGATTGCGCTAGGGCAATTAAAGTGACATTTGAGTCAAATGCATCAAGGTGCATGAACATTTATGAGATGCATGATGCAAAGATGTGTGATGAACACGGTAAGACATAATGATATGTAATGTTGTATGCACGTGATGCATATGTGTTAGGATCGGGAGTGTTGTTACTCGCCAAGTCCCCCAAGTCACGCAGTTAGTAAAACAGGAATTTGGATTAGATTATGTTCGACGATGCCAGTGAGACTAAGAATGAAGCTCCGGTATCGAAGTAACCATTGACAATACTAGCGAGACTATGGCGTGACCATGATAGTCCCCGAAGGATAGGTTAGAGAGGAAGTAACGCTAACTTACTTAACCCGAACGTATAAGCCATAACCCGATTGTTTGGCTTATGTGTAACGGGAACGTAAGAGTTGAGCTCGATCATGTTGAGCGGGCGTGAGTTTTGTCCTATGGTCTTATTAATGGGATGTAAAAGAAATTTAATTGTCGCGATCAACAATAGGTGAAAAATTTCAATATTTCCATTTAATAGACCATAGCACGAAAAGTATGAGCGTGAAGCCCGATGAAAGTCCCGGTCGGGTACTATCTCCACTTTTGATATGTGGTATGAATAAGTCCCCCAAGTGTACAGAACGCTCGGGAGGTGAGATGACTCAGAAGCAAGGGATTGGACCTTGGCTTACCCCGCCTCCGGTACCAAGTGGGGTTTTCTAAGGGCTTGAGCCTTTGGTACCCGATGGGGTAGAATGAGGAGTTGAGTCTCTGATACCCGAAAGGGTAGATTGAGGATTTGAGCCTCTGATACCCGAAAGGGTAGATTGAGGATTTTAGCCTCTGATACCCGGAAGGGTAGATTGAGGACTTTAGCCTCTAATACCCGGAATGGTAGATTGAGGACTTGAGCCTCTGATACCCGGAAGGGTAGATTGAGGACTTGAGCCTCTGATACCCGGAAGGGTAGATTGAGGACTTTAGCCTCTGATACCCGGAAGGGTAGATTGAGGACTTGGTGCCTTTTGTACCCGGAAGGGTAGAATGAGGGTTTGATGCCTCTCGTACCCGATGGGGTAGCATGCCTCTAGTACCCGATAGGGTAGCATGAGGGCTTGATGCCTCTCGCACCCGATGGGGGCTTGATGCCTCTCGCACCCGATGGGGTAGCATGAGGGCTTGATGCCTCTCGCACCCGATGGGGTAGCATGAGGGCTTGATGCCTCTCGCACCCCATGGGGTAGCATGAGGGCTTGATGCCTCTCGCACCCGATAGGGTAGTATGAGGACTTGATGCCTCTAGTACCCGATGGGGTAGCATGAGGGTTTGATGCCTCTCGTACCCGATGGGGTAACATGAGGGCTTGATGCCTCTCGTACCCGATGGGGTAGCATGAGGGCTTGATGCCTCTCGCACCCGATGGGGTAGCATGAGGGCTTGATGCCTCTAGTACCCGATAGGGTAGCATGAGGACTTGATGCCTCTCGTACCTGATGGGGTAACATGAGGGCTTGATGCCTCTCGTATCCGATGGGGTAGCATGAGGACTTGATGCCTCTCGTACCCGATGGGGTAGCATGAGGACTTGATGCCTCTCGTACCCGATGGGGTAACATGAGGGCTTGATGCCTCTCGTACCCGATGGGGTAGCATGAGGGCTTGATGCCTCTGATACCCGGAAAGGTAGAATGATGGCTTGGACAGCGTGGCCCGGTGGGGTCACGTGAGGATTTGAGCCTCCTTAACCCAATGGGGTTGAATGAGGGCCTGTAGGCCTCCTTTACCCGGTGGCGTGGCCCCGGGTAGAATCAGAGATTGAGCCTTGTAACCCCGTTGGGGTATCCGGTGGCTTTGGGCCCCGGTACCCGGTGGCATGGCCCCGGGTAGAATGATGGCTTGTGCCTGGTGACCCCGTTGGGGTACCTCACTCGGGGCGGGGATTTTAAGTGTCGCATGTTACACTTATTTAGTGTCATATGTATATATGTGGTACTTTTAATTGATGGACAATTAAATTGAAGCATGACATAAATACGTACACATAATAGATATGCTAATAGATATGATATCGAAATTATTAAATATCGTAGGCATGCTTAGATTATAGAAATCATTATTTGAAGCATGTAAAGCATTGCATTAGCTCAAATTTAAAAGTGTAAATGAGAACTTATCTGGAGCCGTTCACAAGTGGTGAAAATAGTGTAGAGAGATTGAAGTTGTCCATATATAAAGCACCATGTCAGCTAGTGAGTACCGATAATGTAGTTGCTTTTGCTCATATAAGAAAGTTTCCTCGTTGGGGTGATGGAGCCTTGTCCAAAAATATGCGAGTGAGTAGCAGCTTATTCAAAATGCTTAATTGAATAAGTAAAATATTATGTGATTGGATATTTCTGTTGTGATGTTTGAATGAATATTGTGTGCACCAATCAAATCAAATGGAAGCACAAATGGTATTATCAGCATGATAGTGTACGTGATCATGTCTTGGTGGCATGCCGAGTTTGTAGGAGCAATCAACTATCAAAACAATAGAGCAGACTCATAAATATCAATGTACGTATAGCCTTGGAGCCTATATGGATGAGGTCAGGGGGATTCGAATTGTGACTATCCCATCATGGAAATTCGTCTACTGTTGATGAAAGACAAATATGTAGGCTTTATTGTCAATACCGTATATGCATGGCAAGATGGAGCTATTGATAAACTGTGAATGCACAATATATAATTGCACATATAATTGTGTATATGTATGAATATATGGTGGAGCCCAGACATTAATTATGAATATATGTATAACTGTACGTGTACATTGCAAGACTACCATAAATGTATTGGTAGTGGCATGAATAATGTGGATATTTATGTGAATTTATTTGTGTCGGTGGACATATGGAATCGAAAGACTGATAGGCTAAGAGAATGTGTACAACAACAATTAAGCAATTATGCTATTTCTCTTCTATTTGAAAATGTAAGGTGGGGACATGTGTATGAATGCCCAGGAGCATGTATACGTGACCTTCTCATGTATGAATATATGGTGGTTACGCGTAATAACATCTACTTGAATGATTTCTTAACATGCATGTAGCAGCGTGTACTTATTTAGAAGGCATGTGCGTGTAAGCCTCTAGGGACTCCATGAGTTGAATAAAGAGGCAGCAGCTATGCCAACGAATGGAAACGAATCAAGAAATAAAACTTAGCTCGTTCTGGGTGCTGGAAGCGCGTTCTGGGTGTAGATCCAGGTAAGAGCTGCAGGTGCCCAGTTTATAATTTTTTTTTTGCGCAACTGCTGGCTCTTGATAGTCAGACTGGATTGATGATGCCCGACTAGGTTAGTGCAAGCTCGGAGATGTCCATTGTTGTTATGAAGTCTGGACATGCATGAATTGCACTGTGCCTTGAGTTTGGTCAATGGAATCAGATGGAACAGAAGCCGCCCGGGTCCCTTGACTAGCTGTTGGGTGTGAAGAGAAGATTTGCGGGTGAATATCGCTGACACAGGGGGTACCGGTGAGGGCAGGGATACCGGTAAGGGCTGCTGATACCGGACTGGTCGACCAAGAAGTGAGATACCGCTCGGTAAGCAAAGCTGGGATTGAGGCTGCCGGTACCGTGAAAGGGACCGCTCGGTAAGCAAATCTGGGATTGCACCTGCCGGTACCGTGAGAGGGACCGCTCGGTAAGCAAATCTGGGATTGAGCCTGCCGGGTGAGAGAACGATGTACTAGCATCGCCAAGCAGAAACACTCGCAAGCTCAGTCAAATAAATTGAGGCTGCCAGTACCATGAGAGGAGAAGATGTCAAGCTGTCAGTGCCTGAGAGAGTACTAGTACCGGCAAGATATAATACTTCGAGCAGGTCTGCTGGGATTCGAGGCTATCGCTGGGACGTTGTAGAATTGCTATCAGGGAGCCACTGAACGAGATCCAAGTAGTTTAGGGACTACGGGAGGTTGGGTCCCGGAATGGGTCAGCATGAGATATTGCTGGGATGGGTCGCCGAGATGAAGTTCCGGGTGCCGGGAGACAAAAGTGCTGGAGACTTGGCCTGATGAGCTATTGAGTTGATGAAAGATGATGAGTCGGTGCAGGTCCTGCCAGGGAGTTTGTCTACATCAGTGTTGCCGCATAGATGGGGATGTTGGAAAAGGACGAAGAGCGGGACCTTCTCAACAAGTCCCGGTCGGGTACTACCGAGAGTTCGACCTTGTAGAAATGAGGATGCAGGGTCCCACGCGTACCTGCTCACTCCTTGTACCCGCTGACTTATGTACCCGGTGGGTTCATGGTACCGGATGGCTCATGTACCCGATGGCTCCTCGGAGGCTTATGGAGGAAGTTGGGGTATCCGGCATGTACCCATGTACCCGATGACCTGTGGTACCCGTACATGACTCGTGGTACCCATCCATGACTCTTGCTCAAGGTCGGAGGTGTCTTGCGCGTACATGATTGGTGGTTCCCGTACATGACCCTCGCTCAAGGTTAGAGGCTCATACCCAAACATAGGGGCCCTCCTTCTAGCGCCAATGTTTCTGTGTGAGAATACGAGACCTAAAGTAAGAAGCATGATGGGGAGAGATAGAGAGAGAGAGAAATGACAGCGGATGTATAGTGGTTCACCTTGCACTTGGGGCAAGGCTACGTCCACTTAGATATTTTACTATGAGTGAGATCAAGTGACCTTTGTAGTGATACAATTATAGGGATCATGGATCCATCCCTTCTAAGAAGGGGAGGACTTCCTCTTATAGCTAAAGGAAGTCTCCATCTAGTTTACATTTCCGATGTGGGACATAATACACATATTGCTTCTCTTGAAGCCTTTTGGAGAGCATGGGAGAGTAGTCTCCCGACTAGATACCGGCCGACCTCCACCATGGCAACGTAGCTCGGGTGTAGGTCTACCGGATGCATGTCATAGGCGGGGCTAATCATGCCGCGGGGCCCACCTATGAGGTCGTTGATTATGCTTGGCGGTATGTAATATAGGCGGTATGTACACCTATTACATCTCTTGGAAAAATAAAGACTTAAACAGAATTGGCGATCTATTAATTCTAGCTAGATTTATAGTCTTCAACCCTTCACTCTAGATCATCGTCTTGATCTTCTTATTCCACATAGTGAGCTTCTCTTGCTTCACAATATGCTTTGTAGGAGGTGACAATTTCTTCACGAGCTCTTCAAATGTGTGCCCAATGACCGGATACTCCACAATGAGAACATACATCTCTTTGCTCGGACTCCATTGATTGAGGCGCTTTGAAAGCGTCATTTAGATGGCTCTTAGTGTTGGTGGCGTCACCAACATGGCCAGAGGAGTTGCCTCCCTCTCTCTTTCTACGTTGACCTCTTTGGTTTTGTGTTCGCCTATTTTGGCAGTTACCTTCCCAAGTAGAGTGATTATATGGACCAGAACATCCAGAAGTATTCCTAAGATTAGAGTTTCACTCTTGGCTGGCGCGACTATAATTGGATTCCGGAATATGCTCTATTTCTACGGAATTCGAATTATAGTTCTTCACAAGGATGTTGTCATGCTTTTCAGCGACATTCATAGCTTCAATGAGCTCCTGAAACCTTATGATCTGTCCTGCAGTAACATCGATTCAATAGTTCTTAGCAACCATCAATGTAGAGACGAGGAAGGTAGAGAGAGTTTTCTCAATCAACATCGCATCTGTGATCTTTTTACCACATAATTCCATTAAGAATTTAATGCTAAGTGCTTCTGAGTTGTAGTCAAGAACTGACTTGTAGTCAAGAACTGACTTGAAATCACAGAAATGGAGGCTATGCCATCTCACTTCTAGGTCAGGAAGCAGGGAGTCACGGACGTTGCCAAATCTTTCTTCGAGTGAGACCCACAGCCTTTTGGGCTTTTCTTCATTCACACACTCGCGTGTACTGGAGCGAATCATCTATATGACGAGTCATTAGGATGATGCCTTTCTGATGCAGGAAGCTTGAACACCATAGCAAGAGGCTCCGTCAAGCGTCGAAAGCCATATGAGATGAGCTAGAATCCACTAGCAATTACAGGCATAGCTGTAAGAAACATAGAGAAACTTTTCTAATATTTGATTTTTTTTATTGATAACTTGAATGAAAATTACAATATAAGAGGTGTCTTATATAGGGCACATAGCATAAACCTAATACAACTAGAAAACGTAAAGAACAATTTATTGTAGACTAAAACTAGGAAACCTAATTAAATCTGATTAAATAAAAATCGAAAATAGAATCCTAGATACTACATAATATTACTCTTGGAATCCCAATCAAGATTTTGCTCGAGAATCCCGATATATCCAAAAGAGTAATTTATGATTAATTCCATCATTAAGAAGCCTATTTGAATACCAATTTCCAATATTCAAATTATTATTCTTAATGTGAAGACACTTCTTTCTTTTCGAGATTTTTTGTTGAAATTGGCTAAAATCTCGTCCTACATCAGTCTCCTCCACTTGAAAAGAACTCGACCTCAAGTTCCTCTTGTATGCAGCTCGATCATTAGTAGGAATAAAACATGATAAGCCATCAACTTCAATATTCTCAAAATTAAAAGGTATCACCATGAATCCAATACCGTAGACAAGTTTAGAATAAGCATCTTGAAACTTGATCTCCTCCACTTGAAAAATTGACTTCTCCTTGGGTTGATCTTGAATACAATTAGGCATGCATGACATGGATATCAATGTGATGAATGAATCATCTCCCTTGTCCTTAATGAGTTTCTCTTCAATCTTCAAAATGGCTTCTTCATGTTCCTTTTCACACACCTCAGGATGGTCACTCTTGATGTTCTTCCTTCCAGGCTTGATTTTAATTTTGTGCAACTCCCACCTAAATAAATATGTGTTGTCTTTGCAATAACCACCTTTGACACTTTCATGCCATGGTCTTCCAAAAAGCACATTACTGTCGTCCATGTCAATCACATGATAAGTAATCTCTTCTTTATAAAATTTTCTCATAGAGACAGGAACTTTACAAACCTCTGTTACTTGTGCATATTCATCCTCTCCAAATGGAATCCAGTATGGATCACTCAGCTTCACTGTCGGTAATTGAAAATAATCCACAACTTTGTTTGCTACAAAGTTCTCTCGTAGACCACTGTCAATTATTACAGAGCATACCTTGTCTTTGATGACACATGTAGTTCGGAAGTTGTCGTAATCCGGCGTTGTGAATATCCAACGTTCCATGTTTCTGCTTCCTTCTTTTTTTTTTTTTTGGATTGATGAGGTGGTCCTAGGGCGAATCCCTTGGCATGTTCCTCTTCAACGAAACTTTCTTTGATAGATACTTTACGACTAGCATCGTTAAGGTTGGTGGTAGTGAACTTCTCCCTTAGATCATCGTCTACTAAGAAGCGGGCGATACCCACTTTGATACCAAATGATGCAGGAAGCGTGAACACGATAGCAAGAGGCTCCGTTAAGCGTCGAAAGCCATATGAGATGAGCTAGAATTCACTAGCAATTACAGGCACAGCCGTAAGAAACATAGAGAAACTTCTCTAAGAGGTGCCTTATATAGGGCACATAGCATAAACCTAATACAACTACAAAACATAAAAGAACAATTTATTGTAGACTAAAACTCGGAAACCTAGTTAAACCTGATTAAATAAAAATAGAAAATAGAATCCTAGATACTAAATAATATTACGCTTGGAATCCCAATCAAGATTTTGCTCGAGAATCCCGATATATTCAAAAGAGTAATTTATGATTAATTCCATCATTAAGAAGCATATTTGAATACCAATTTCCAATATTCAAATTATTCTTCTTAATATGAAGACGCTTCTTCCTTTTCGAGATTTTTTGTTGAAATTGGCTAAAATCTCGTCCTACATCACTTTCGCCTTATTTGCCTCCAAGGCTGCTCTATTTGCTTCCAAAGCTTAAGCTTGCTCAACATTTACCACGTCCTGGCTAGGATCGAGAATCGTATCGAGGATTCTATCGGCCTTGAGATGCTAGCGGACATCACGAACCCACATGTAATATCCAGAGCCAGTTGTTCCCCATGGAGCAAAGTCCAATCAGATTACTCATCCTGAAAGAGAACAAGAAAAAGAGTTAGTATCAAAGCAGAAACAGCTACCACGAAAACATATAAAATTTCTAAATGAAATCACTTCCAAGAAATTAAGAATTTCTGAGTCTAATCACTTTCAAGAAATTCAATTCCAAGAGGTATTGGATTAGATCGAAACAATGACGTAAGTGGTCGATCATAAATTCTCTACAAACTCTAAGTTTGGAGATCTCAACAAGCTCCAAGCTTGGAACGAGCACGAACCTCCACAGTTCGGCTTAATTAGGTCTCCCCTATGATGAAGAAAGGGGGATAGAAGAAGGGAGTTTGCAAGTCCCCGAGAAAAAGAAGAGAAATTGAATAAAAACTCAAAAAATGGAACTTTTAGTAAAAAATACCTTGAAATAGGTCGCAAGAAAATTTGGTCGGAAAAAGTAGCCGAAGGTGGCCGGAGCTGACATGGCACCGATCCGCTGACGTGGCAGGGCTGCTGACGTCAGTGAGCCTGTGGGCTTCTGGGCCTTGACGACTTCTGGGTCGCCCTCTTTTCCTCTTCCTTTTTTTTTTTTTTTTTTTTTTGAAGAATAGGATCTGCCGGTTCAAGAGGTGCATCAGTTCCGAGACCGGTCCGGTCAATTTTTGGCCTGTTCCGGAGGTTCTGATTCTGGTTCCTGTATCCTAGGGTCGAGTCGGTGCTGTTGGCAAAATTTGGTAACAATTGGATGTCTGGAAGGTGGTAAACCGGTAAAATATTTGCTACGGGTGGTTTAGAGCTTCCGATGGCCAGTTCGATATATTTTCGGCCAGTTCTGGTTGTTCTACCGCCGATTCTGGACTTATGGTGTCGAGGGCTTCAAGGTGTGCGGCGGGGGCCGAAAGGGTTTCAAGGTTTTGTATTCGGATTTAGTGTTTTGGTTATTAGGTTTTAGGGTTAGGGCATTATGCTGATAACGTGTTTAAGGAAAACTAAATTGGGAGAGTATTGAGTCGTGCTTTCATTGATAATAGGGGCCTCTTTATATAGAGGATTACAAGACATAGAATCAGAGTTGTACAAGGAAAGATAATCGTACAATTAATCAAATATCTATGAATATCTCCAAAAATATCTCTAATTCAAAACTCTATTACAACTAGGTCAAGTAACCTAGAGTTTGAGCCAGACACATATTCTGGATTTACTTGAACAAATTTTAAATTATTTTATAAATGTTGGATCACTTGCACCATCGATATATAAAAGGATTTTCATTTTCTAAAATAAATAAAAAATAAAAAGAAGAAGAAGAATATCAGCCTGTCAAAAAATACCAAATAAATGAAAGCTAATCAGTACATTTCACTTGTACACTCCACAAACACAAGAATAGTTTCTCACAGGGAGCAAGTCTTCGTCAAGCAATTCTGTGCCACTTGTTCATAATCAATCATGTGCCCTATTAATTTTGCCCGTCAAAAAATACCAAATAAATGAAGTCATAATCAGTACATTACACTTGTACACTCCACAACCACAAGAATGGTTTTGGTCCCTGTGAAAGTCTTCGTCAAGCAATTCTGTGCCACTTGCTCAAAATCAATCATGTGCCCTATTAATTTTGCCCGTCAAAAAATACCAAATAAATGAAGGCATAATCATTACATTACACTTGTACACTCCACAACCACAAGAATGGTTTTGGTCCCTGTGAAAGTCTTCGTCAAGCAATTCTGTGCCACTTGCTCAAAATCAATCACGTGCCCTATTAATTTTGCATTCCAGTTTTTCTTAAAAATGGTTGCCGGCCAATCCTCTAACCAAATTCAGTTTGCTTACTCTTTGCTTTTCACAAGTCACCCTGGATCGTGAAAAAAGGACTGGTAAGTCAAAACTTAGTTACAAATTGTTCAAGCTTTACTTACAAATTATCATAACGAATTTCCAACTAAACTTGATAAATGATCCTTTACTGAACATTGTTTCCTTCTGTTACATGGGGGCCAAAGTCATAGTTTTCGTACAAATTATTATTTGGTAACTGAGGTTTTACAACATTCTGATGATTAGTTAGTTTATATATCGGAACTGATTCTAAATTTCTAATGCCATTCCAACTTGTATCAGACTTTCGGAGCACTTTAAATTAGAATTAATCACCATCATGGCAAATGATGGCAGTAGAACTATTGATGTTGAAGCATTGGAGAAGAGCATTGATGAAAAGCTTCGCAGTGATTCACCATTGTCTGCCAAATGTTGTATATTCAAAGTTCCAGAGGTGCTGAGGAGACATAAACCAGAGGCATATCAACCTGATGTTGTTTCAATCGGACCCTTTCATCACCAAAGTGGTAAGAAATTTGAACACATGGAAAATGTGAAACACTGGTATTTAAAAAATCTTCTTTCAAGATTGGGTGTAAGTTTGAAAACTTTGATTGAGCGCATTGATGTTGTTGAGTTTGGGAGAGAAGCTCGTGGTTTATATGCAGATCCATTGAATGAACTCAACCAGAATGACTTCATAGAAATGATGATACTTGATGGTTGCTTCCTTTTGGAATTGTTTTGGAGATGTCAAATTAACAACCTTAAGCTTTTCTTGACCACCATAGAAGATGTCAATGCTGAAGTTGAACTCGGTATTGGAATGCAACAAGTAGATGCTTGGAACCAAATACTAGATATTGATAATGACTCCATATTCAACATGCATTGCATGGTCCAATATCTATGTCATGACCTTTTGCTGCTAGAAAATCAACTACCTTGGTTTGTCCTCGAGCGTTTATATAGCCTTACCATAGGACTAGGTAAACCTAACCCTCAGACCTCCCTCATTCATCTTGTGCTCAGTTTCTTCAGCACAGTCTCATCTCTTGCCCAACATTGCGCTTGCTATTCCAGTTGTAGTCAAAATAATATCCTACACATACTTGATTTGATTAGAAGAACAATTGTTGACCCTTTCGAAGAGTGTAAATCTAGCACAAACACGGAGACAAATTTGCTTTCTGCCACTATTCTCTCAGAGGCTGGCGTTGAATTTAAACAAGGTTCCATTGATGGCAACATAATGAACATTGATTTCAAAAATGGGGTTCTCACAATTCCAAAATTGGCAATTGCAGAGCTAACCGAACCTCTCTTCAGGAACCTTATTGCCTTTGAGCAATGCTATCATCACTGCGAGCATAAAGTAACATCATATGCCCTTTTAATGTCTAACCTCATTGCTTCCAGTAAGGATGCTCATTTTCTCCGTAAGAAAGAAATACTAAGCAATTGGTTGAGTGCTGAAGATGCTTTCAGTTTCTTCGATAAGCTTTACAGTGACACATTGCTTCGGGATTTTTGCTATGGCGGGCTCTGCGCCGAAGTGAATGAATATCACAAACATAGAAGAAACAAGTGGCGAGCAAAATTAAAGCGTGATCATTGTTCTAACCCATGGAAAATCATTTCTTTGGTTGCAGCCTTTATCCTTCTGGTTCTCACCACGTTGCAGACCGCATTTACCATTCAGCAATACTATTTTCCTCGGTGATATTTGTTAATTAGTGTAGTTTGTGGTATTCATTTACTTGCAATGTATTTTGATGTACGAATTGTTCGAGGAAATTTTAAATAAAAGTTGGATTTGCATATGAGTGAAGTCGTTTCTTGGTTATGAGGAGGTAGTCGTCGATCATCAGAGATGCTTTCAACTTTTCATTTCGAAGGTGTTTCTCATTAATTTCTTCTCCATTCTCATTTATTTTTTACTCTCATATCTCAATGCTTGGCTATAATTTGTTCCGAAAACATGAGCTGGGGTTGATCGGATCACACACAAACATATACATGCAAATTTGATCACCTACACATTGAAAGCGAATAGAAAGAGACGTATGCTGGAATTAGGACTAACTATACTAAGGGACAAAAGAAAGAAGGATAATTCTATGAAACCCTTGTCATATGACTAAACAAGGCCAATGTCATGTAAGTAGCGAGGATGATAACCTCATTGCTTCCAGCAAGGATGTTGTTTTTCTCTGTGACAATGAAATAATCAATGTTGAGTGCTGAAGATGCTTCCCAGTTGTTCAGTATGCTTTATAGTACGTGACACATTGATTATTGATTATTATGGCGGGCCCGGTGCTGCAGTGAATAAATATTACAAAGTAAGATGAAACAAGTGGCTGAGACAATAAGTTATGGTACTAAGGTACTTGTAGGTATCTTATACACTCATTTATAACTATTTGAATAAAAAATTACAATTATTTGAACCAAACTTACAACATTAAGAACAAAAGTTACCATATTTATTTACACTATTTACATATAGTTAAACAAAAATTACAATATTGACAACGAATTTGTTCAAAAGCTTGTAACAATGTCGTGAAAGGTGTAATTACCATTATTAGAACTAAGATTACACAAAATATTACTCAACATTACCACTCTGACAACAAATTTGTTGTCACTTTTGTAAATGTGGGTATGAGATACCCACAAGTACACTAGAATTTCCCCAAGTGGCTAGCCCGATTGATTACTAATCTAATCCATGGAAAATCACTTCTTGGGTTGCAGCCTTTATCCTTCTGGTTCTCACCCTATTGCAGACAACATATACCATTCAGCAATACTATTCTCCTCCTAAGTGATGTTTGTTAACTAGTTTACTTAATTTTTGTGCTATTCATTCCTTGGCAATGTATTTTCATGTACGTACGTGCTTATTGTTCTACGGAATTTCAAATAAAAGTTGGATTGCATATGAGTTACAACGCTGCTTGATTATTAGTAGGCCGGTGGTCATCATCTGTGATGTTTTTACCTTTTGAATTCAGAAGCCATTTCTCATTTGTTTCCATTATTGTTTAGTTTAAGCTGACAACCCATGTCTCATTTGATGACTTATTGTTACTCTCATATCTCAGTGCTCCCCTCTAAGTTTTGAAAACATGATCGAGCTGGAGTGATTGGACAAAGAAGAGTATAAGCAACTTACATCCCACCCTCGACAAATATACCAGCACGCGTGCTTCCTGTGAATATTCTTGCGGAGGCTGGCATTGAATTTAGAAGGGATGCTGCTGATAGCATAATGAGCATAGATTTCAGAGATGGGACTCTTACAGTTCCACAACTAGCAATTGAAGACCGGAGGGTTAACAGAACCATTGTTCAGGAACCTCATTGCCTTTGAGCAATGTTACCATGGCCGGTAGCATAAGACCACATCTTATGCCCTGTTAATGAATGACCTCATCAGCTCAAGCAAGGATATGGATTTCCTTTGTGACAAAGGAATAATGGTTAGTTGGTTGAGCTCTGAAGATGCTTCCCAATTTTTCAACAAGCTTTACAATGACACCTTTCTCAAGCAATTCTGCGGACTCTGTGCTGAAGTGAATAGATATTACAAATTAAGTTACATGGAAGGAGTGGCTGGAAAAATTGAAGCGTGATTATTTATGTAATCCATGGAAACTTAATCTTTTTTTTCTTTTTTTTTTGGCTCAAAAAGAAGGATAAGAGCGCAGAAAACATCCTTACCGCCAAAGGCGGAACTACATGGGGGCAGAAGATGGCCCTGGCCCCCCCCCCCCCAAACTTCTGAAAATATAGACGTGTGCATCTGTAATTGGTTGTGGATTTAATGAGATTGAGACCATAGTCATCGTGATTGGCCCCCTCAATTACTCAGCTATGCATGAACTGATGTAAGCAATAAGAAATAATAATATATTTCACACTTGTATAGTATAATTTATTTATCTAATCTATTAATAAATGCTTGTAAAAAATAAAAAGAAGACCTAAATGAATACTGTAAAAGAAAACATTAATACGTAAACCACGTGGTGTGGTGTGTTGGTCGAATGGCCTAGTCTGGAACCCCCAGGTCTAGCTTTCGAATCCCAGCTCTATCCCGTGGCTAGCAGATTTGAGGGACCCTTTGGGTTCGTGCGTCTACGGTGCAGTGGATTAGTCTGGTTTTGCCTGGCTTTTGCCGCAATATCGGTACAGGTGTCCTGGCGCTGGGATACCACTGCATGGATACTAACAACTAACCCGATCAAAAAAAAAAAAAATAAACATTAATACGTAACTTAAAATATTAAAGCTTGATTTACAACTGATAAATATATCATACGTTCAATTAATTTTTATAACTGTTGAAGGAATATCGATTTAGTGTGCCTTATCAAACTAGGAGTAGCAATAGGAGAGAAGGTTCTAGATTTCCCAATCCTACACGGATTGGTATTCCTTGTAACATTAGAACTAGCACTTTGTAATCCCTATATATAGGGCTCCTATTCTCAATAATAAGAACACAATTCTCTTATCAATCTCTCTCAAAATACATTATACTTAAACACGTTATCAGCACGACTCTAACCACAAAACAGAAAACCAAAACTCATTCACAAATCAGCCCCTAGCCCGAGCTAGCCGAGCCTTCACTGCAGCCCGAGCGCCCGTGCGCTTGCAACCTTGCACAGCAGACCCTGCTGCCCCCTCCCTGCAGCTCTGCGTTCCAGCCTGCTGCCACCGAAGCATCCCTGCTGCGCAAACAAGCCAACGCATCACCCACTGCATCTTTTTCCCGTTCCTGTGCACATCCGTCTTCTTGCAAGCCTCGAAAAGTCTAGTTCGGAAGCTCAGATCGAAAAACTTTCTTCATCAAAGTTGTTCGTCTCTGTCTCTTCCATCTAACCTCCGAATTTCAGCATTATCGGAGTCATATTGAGATCTGTACACCAATCGAGGTACAAGCTGTTCAGAACAGAATCTGCTCCGAATTTTCACCAAGTAAGTATTCAAAAGAGTAAGTTTTTGAAGTTCCTATAATTCGAAATTTAAATCCTTCTTCTTTTCTCGGGGACTTGAAAACCTCCCTTCTTCTACATCCCACCTTTCTTATAACGTGGGTTCGATCATTGAAAAGCGGAATCGTGGGGATTCACGCGATTAACGAACTAAGAGCGTTCGTAAGACTTCGGACTAAGAGCGTCCGCAAGCATCGATATATGACCTTATAAACATCATTGTTTCGGTCTAATCCAATTTTCTTGGAAATCGATTTCTTGGTAGCATAGCTCGGAAATCTTAATATTTAGTTGTCGTGGAAGTTTTAACTCCGAAACTAATATATTTCTTCTTCTTATTTCAGGATGTCGAAACTTGACTTTCCTGCACTTACCTCAACTGGCTCGGAATATCATAGTTGGGCCACGGATGTTGAGCACCATCTCACTTCAAAAGGGATCCTACCCTTAATTCAAGCTCCTAATCCTACTCTCATATTTGAGCGTACGGCTACGAATAATGCCACCGCCCTCATCTTGATGAGGCGCCACATGGATAAATCACTCCGATTGGAGTACATGGCAATCAAGGATGCTAGAGAATTATGGGTTGCGCTAGAAGAGCGATTTGGTAATATCAAGGATACCCTCCTCCCTGACTTGAAAGTTCAATGGGGCAATCTACGATTCGCCGACTTCAAGTCTGTAGCTGAATATAATTCAGAAGTTCTACGCCTCAAAACCATGTTGGGGTTCTGTGGACAACCTGTCACAGAGCAAGAACTAATTGAGAAAACTCTCTCCACCTTCCCCGTCTCAGCAATTTTGCTCTCAAAGCAATATCGAACGGAATTTGATACTAGACGGATCACGAGATTTCATCAGCTCATTACTATGATGTCTGTAGCTGAAAAACATGATAATATCCTCGTGAGAAATTATAATTCAAGGCCTATCGGAACTAAGAGCGTTCAGGAGGCGAATTATAATCATGCACCCAAAGGAGGGTGCAAGGAGCGGAACCCTAACAATAAGGGACATAACGGACGTTTTGGTCCATATAACCGCCCTACAAAGGAAGGAAACCGCCACAATGGAGCGGGAACACGTGGCAACAAAAGCCAACGTGGGAGAGGGGGACACAAGGCCGCCGGCCATAGGGGTGGCGCCAATGTCCAACACGGACGCCAATCTCGTCCTCATGCACAAGATGCATCTCAATTCAAGGGAGGAAATCGTAATGATGCATGCCATAGATGTGGATCTATTGAACATTGGTTCAAGCAATGCAATGCAAGCAAACAATTAGCTGCACATTACAAGGCATATAGGGAATTTCGAGAACATGAGACCTATCTTGCCGAAGATGTAGAAGAAGAAGGTGATGATGCACACGCCAATCTCACCATAGCGGACTTTAAATCTGACAAAGAATTGCACAAGGATGCTGCAGATTTTGATTAGTATAGTCCTTTATTTTTTCCAAGAATCATGTAATGGCAATTATGCCTTAAATCAATAACATGACTTATTGTATTAACTTTTTCCCTCTAGGCGTACTCAAGAGTACTTGTGATGTCTAGGCAAGGTTTGATCTGAGAGAACGGTTTTAAAAGTGAGCAACGCTCCACCAAAATCTCACCTTACCTTACCTGGTCACAACAAAATTGAAATTACCGAACGGATTAAGTGACTACGATTTGTCTACTATTTGATTTTATATTGGATTAGATTTTAGTCAAGAAACTTTGATGTAATCATTGGCTATCATTAATAAAGTGTCGACTTATTTTATTCAAATGTCTTGGATATAATATTCTAAATTCGAACTTTATTTTTTTCAGTATGTTTCCCGGAGAGCTCGAATGCCTCATGGACAGTGCCACTACACATACCATCCTTCGAAATAGACAGCTATTCCTATGGATGGCGCCTACTCGATCTTCTGTGACTACGATGGCTGGACCATCTCAATTGATTCATGGTCGAGGACCAGCTCAATTTATGTTGCCTAATGGCACTACTTTGAATGTCACCGAAGCTCTTTATGCTCCTAGGGCAGGAAGAACCCTATTGAGCTTCAAAGATATAAGAGCCAATGGTTTTCATGTGGAAACACATTGTGAGAATGGACAAGAGTTCCTTTGCATCACCTCTAATGACTACGGACATAAACGAGTATTAGAGAAACTTATGTGTCGCTCTAGTGGGTTGTATGCAACCACTATTCGAGTAATTGAATCCAACCATGTCATGAGAGATGATTTATGGGATTCCGACACGTATAGGCTTTGGCACGACCGTTTGGGACACCCAGGTCGTGACATGATGATCCGTATATTAAAGACTTCACACGGACATCCCTTTTTCAGAACGAAAGGAAGTAAAACTCGAAATTTGGATCAAGGAGGAGCACCTGCGCCTCACGGCGCCTTCCCCCCTCAAGTCCGGCCATCCCCGGTCGGCGCCGCCATCCCCCTGCGGCCCAAGGGTGGCTTTGACGCCACCCCTGCTTCCTTGACTCCCATTTTTACTTCTAAGGTCCATTGTGACTTCATGGCTCAACCAAAATCCTCATTGGTTGTTTCCAAAGCCCATCATTCGTTCTGCAAAGCCTGCTCTTTAGCAAAGTTAGGATCGAGACCATCCTATGCAAAGGACACCAAAGAAAATATACCATTCTTGCAAAGAATCCAAGGTGATATTTGTGGACCCATTCAACCACCATGCGGACCATTTAGATATTTTATGGTGTTGGTTGATGTATCGACACGCTGGTCACATGTCATGCTATTGTCCACAAGGAACGCTGCATTTGCTAAACTCCTAGCACAAATAATTAAGTTACGGGCTCACCACCCTGATCATCCCATTAAGTCTATAAGATTAGACAATGCTGGGGAGTTTACATCAAAGACTTTTGATGATTATTGCATGTCCATTGGGATTGATGTTGAACATCCTGTTCCTCATGTTCATACCCAAAATGGTCTCGCAGAAGCCACCATTAAACGACTACAAATGGTTGCTCGAGCATTGGTGATGCGCACCAATCTCCCTATTTCTGCTTGGGGCTATGCAATATTGCATGCAGCTGTGCTTATTCGTCTGAGGCCCACTGCTACTCAACCCTTCTCTGCGTCCCAGATGGTTACTGGGTATGAGCCTGATGTCTCACACTTACGCATATTTGGGTGTGCAGTCTATGTGCCTATTGCGCCGCCACAGCGCACCAAAATGGGTCCTCAAAGACGATTAGGCCTTTATGTTGGATATGATTCTCCAACGATTATCCGCTACATAGAACCCTTGACAGGCGATCTCTTTACCGCTAGATTTGCGGATTGTCACTTCGATGAGACAGTCTTCCCGTCGTTAGGGGGAGATAAGAACATCAATGTTCAACAGGAACGACAGGAATTGTCGTGGTCTGTCCCCACTCTGTCTCATCTTGATCCCCGAACCGCACAGTCAGAAATTGAAGTGCGGAGAATTCTCGATCTTCAGAACGTAGCAGATTCGATGCCTGATGCGTTTTCTGATATCGCTAAAGTGACGAGATCACACATACCTGCTGCAAACGTGCCTGCAAGGATTGATGTCCCTAAAAGTAGAGGACATGACGCCAACTCAAGAATGCATGAGCATGGCGCCAACGTCCCATCTCTCAATGATGGTGACGTTGTGGCTAGGCCCACGGCTCCCGCCAAGAAGCGCGGGAGGCCCATAGGTTCGATGGATTCTCGCCCAAGAAAGAAAGCGAGTTCGGCACAAAATAATCCATTAATCATCGATGTAAATAATCCATCTCATGAGAATATTCCGGATTATGGTTATGTCCAAGAGACATCATTGGGGGACGCTCCAATGTCAGAACCAACTCCAGAGAATAGAGAGATCTCCATAAATTACACTAGTGTACATGAGATGATGGATAGAAATTCTATGGCGATTGATGATGCATTTGCATATCATATTGCAAAAGGAATTATAGAATATGATGATATCGAACCTCGCTCTGTTGAAGAATGTCAACAAAGAGCTGATTGGCCTAAATGGAAAGATGCAATCCAGGTTGAATTGGATTCACTAACAAAGAGACAGGTATTTGGGCCTGTAACGCAGACACCCCCAAGTGTAAAGCCTATTGGCCATAAATGGGTCTTTGTTAGAAAGCGTAATGAGAAAAACGAGGTTGTTAGATACAAAGCCCGCCTTGTGGCGCAAGGTTTCTCACAACGCCCTGGAATTGACTACGAGGAGACATATTCTCCCGTAATGGACGTTATAACGTTCCGCTACCTCGTCAGTTTGGTAGTTTCCGAAAAACTTGACATGCAGCTTATGGATGTGGTTACAGCATATCTCTATAGGGATCTAGATTCAGAGATATATATATATATATATATATATATATATGAAGGTTCCAGATGGACTTCAAATTACCCAAATCAAGTGGCTCTAAACCACGGAGCGCGTTTTCAATAAGGTTAAAACGCTCACTATATGGATTAAAACAATCCGGACGGATGTGGTATAACCGTCTAAGTGACTACTTGATTGGGAAGGGATATATTAACAATGAAATATGCCCATGCGTGTTCATTAAAAGAACAAGTTCCGGATTTGCAATCGTAGCAGTTTATGTCGATGACATGAACCTAATTGGAACTCTAGATGAGTTGAAGGAAACTGCTAAATACTTGAAATCCGAATTTGAGATGAAAGATCTTGGGAAAACACGGTTTTGCCTCGGTTTAGAACTCGAGCACCGTAGTGATGGAATCTTGATCCATCAGTCTGCATATACTCAGAAAATCCTAAGGCGCTTTAATGAAGATAAAGCAAAGCCTACGAGTACTCCCATGATCGGCCGTAGTCTTGAGCCTGGAAAAGATCCGTTTCGTCCAAGGGATGAGGACGAAGAACCATTAGAGGCCGAGGTGCCCTATTTGAGTGCAATAGGCGCATTATTGTACTTAGCTCAATGCACAAGACCGGATATCTCATTCGCAGTGAACTTGTTAGCTCGACATAGCTCTACGCCAACACGCCGCCATTGGATTGATATAAAGACAATCTTTCGATACCTAAGAGGTACGATTGATATGGGCCTATTCTATCCCTACAGAGAGAAAAGGAATGATGGAAAATTGGGATTGGACCCCAAGAGGCAAAACGCCCCCGTCCATGAATGGCCGCCGGCCATGTTGCCGCCACCGGCGCCGCCACCGCTCATGGTGGCCAGCGTTCTCCTATCTCCCTCCATCAAAACAACAATGATGTCTTGATGGGTTTTGCTGATGCAGGGTACCTCTCTGACCCTCACAAAGGTCGCTCCCAAACTGGTTATGTCTTTACCATGGGAAGCACTGCGATATCTTGGAGGTCTACAAAACAGACCCTTGTTGCTACTTCCTCAAATCATGTAGAGATTATTGCTCTACATGAAGCTGTACGTGAATGTGTATGGCTAAGGTCCGTAATTCGACACATTCAAGGAAGTTGTGGTTTGAAGTCTACCACAAATGAACCTACATGCATTTATGAGGATAATGCAGCTTGTATTGAACAAATGAAGTTAGGTTTCATCAAGGGCGACAACACCAAGCATATATCGCCTAAGTTCTTTTATAATCAGCAACAACAATCACTTCTAAAGATTGAAGTGAATCAAATCCGATCAGAGGATAATGTAGCGGACTTATTCACTAAGTCGTTACCTAAATCCACCTTCGAGAAACATGTGAAGAGCATCGGATTGAGAAAGTTATCCGAACTCCCACGATTATAGCAATCAGGGGGAGATATCGACATCAGGGGGAGTTATGATGTCTACATGTTCGATCTCGAAGAGTGAAGGACGTGTTGTGCTCTTTTTGTCCTTCGACCAGGGTTATTTTTATCCCACAGGGTTTTTGTTACCTGGCAAGGTTTTTAACGAGGCAACGGATGAAGCGTCACCACCAAGTTTGAAGCGGCACAAGGGGGAGTGTTGAAGGAATATCGATTTAGTGTGCCTTATCAAACTAGGAGTAGCAATAGGAGAGAAGGTTCTAGATTTCCCAATCCTACACGGATTGGTATTCCTTGTAACATTAGAACTAGCACTTTGTAATCCCTATATATAGGGCTCCTATTCTCAATAATAAGAACACAATTCTCTTATCAATCTCTCTCAAAATACATTATACTTAAACAATAACAGATTTTTTTGTCAAAAATACTTCATTATTTCCCCCCCCCCCCCAATGTAACTTTCTAGTTCCGCCACTGCTTACCGCCCCATGTTATTAAAGACAAAATAGATACAAAAAGAGGGGGCAAAAAACCTCCTTACCACCCCATGTTACTAAACTTGTTAAAGTAATACCATGATTTGTCAAGATGTTAGAAACTCTATTACCTTCTCGAAAGATATGTGAGGAATGGAAATGTATCTAAGAAATGCGGTGCAATCAATTCATTTACTCTACTCTAAGCTGCCATGACACTAAATGAGAATAGCGAAAAAAAAAATTAAAAACAACGGTGGAATCCACTTCTAGCCGTGGAAACTTACTTCTTTGGTTGCAGCCTTCATCCTTTTGGTTCTCACCTTATTGCAGACCAAATATACCGTTCGGCAATCCTATTCTCCTCATTGCTCAACACTAGTTAACTATTTTACCTAGTGAAATGAAAGTTCATTTTACATTTTTACATTTACGTACATTTGTATTTTGATGTGATGGTTTTGAGAAATCTAAATCTAATGCAATTCTAACATGTCGATCAGTGCTCTGCTCTAATATGCTATGAAAACATTAGCCGGGAGCGGTTGGATTACATAAAAAGAAACAAGTATTTGCAAATTAGAAGCAAAGCTATAAAAACAACCCCATAAGTTCCGAAAATATGTTCTTAGAGCATTCATTAATAGACATCTATTAACATGCATGCATTTGGGTCATGAATTTTGGACTTGATCGATTAGAAATTAATCTGAATATATACCTGAAGACTAGTTTAGTTCAGTTCATTTGGATATTTCAGAGTTACATAAATAGTGAAACCAGTCCAAAGTCTTGGTCAACCAGTCTTATAAACAAAAACTTCAACTTGATCACAATGGAAAATATCAAAACGCAATGTAAGACTTGAGTCGATGTTTTTTGCGCGTTTTTTATAATTTCCTGAACTTCTCCAGCTTTCGTATCAACGGAATATCTGCACAAAATCCTAACCAAATTCATTCTTTGCTCTGTTCAAATTCCCTTCTTATAATTGCATCCTGTAACAATGGTGTAGGTCAGTACTAGCTTGTAGGATTGTCTGTCAGTTCGATCGACCTTTACTCTTTGTTTGGTGAATGATCGAGCTTTTCTCAAGTGAGAAAGTCTTGGGTAGGGGTGCCACGTGGTAGGGCAGTGAGGCCCTCCAATCACTGCTCAGCAGAGGGGGTGTTTTGGGTATTGTACTTTAAAAAACAAGGACAATTTCAAAACAAGGAGAAAAATTTTGGGTTTCTGATTAGAGGGCCTCACTGCCCCACCACATGGCAGCCCCTATCTAAGACTTTCTCTTCTCAAGTAAGTAATAAGATTGAAGGTAATGTTCGATACCATTGTGCTTAAACATATAACAAGAATGCATTTATTCTACAAGTACGACAGTTTTTTTTTTTTTTTTAAATTTTTTTTTCTTATGTGGATCTACTGTTCCGTTTTAGTTGAATTGATTCCCCTGCTAATAAAATGGGAACGAACAGTGATGGCGTACTCGATCTGTTTTAT
The DNA here is from genome assembly GCF_002994745.2 of Rosa chinensis. Classification (NCBI taxonomy): domain Eukaryota; kingdom Viridiplantae; phylum Streptophyta; class Magnoliopsida; order Rosales; family Rosaceae; genus Rosa; species Rosa chinensis. The sequence goes on along the minus strand of NC_037089.1, from coordinate 23,444,429 downwards.
ATACAACAATTTTAGTGTCACACGTATTAGATAGTTTTTGTGGATGTCTCCAATAATGCAAGTGATCGACGTTCATGCCTCCATCATCAATGTAATTATTTGTGTAGATGACACGTCCACAAAAACTGAAGATCTAGAGGAGTGCGAGAACAACCCTAGCTTCGCCCGCGGCTCTTCACGCTGAGTTTCAGAGTCAACAGACGGTGTTCGACAGGCTGTGCTTTTCGTTGTGGAGGCGCGTTGGTGGTGTCGTCCAGGGTAGGTGAAAACCCTGTGTTGGGGTCGTGGTTGGGGGATCCCGATCAACTGCAAATCGGAGGTCGGCCGGCTGGTTTTGAAGTAACAGATCTGATTTTGGATCAGAGGTCGTCGCAAATGGTTGCAGCGAGCAGCGGTTTTGATCGCAGGGATGGTGTACGATCTTGTTTGGAGAGCTGCGGTGCTCGGCATGGTCTGGCGGCTGTTCAACCCTAGGCTTATGGACCTGGTCTGACTCAACCCTAGGTGGGGGGCGGTGGGCTAGGCTTATGGGCCTGGTCTGACTCAACCCTAGTCTCTTTTGTCTTGCCCAATTTGAATAGGAAGGTAAGGGTTTGGGCTGTGGGTTTTTTGGGCGAACTGCTTAATTCTCTTCTTTTGCTATTCTTGTTGGATTTTTTCTTAGTGGTTGCCTAGTTTTGTTTATTTAAAATAGTGTCTATGTTAGTATAAGTGTCTCTATGAGCCTTTATAGAAGTATTTAACTTCAACATAACACAATTGCGTGCTCAGCGTTTGAGGTTAAATAAAATATAGTGCCTACGAGGCGAGGTGTTTTTGTTAGCATAGACTATTCTGCGCTATCATTGTCTAAAGAGAGTAGTCCATTCTTTTGTACTATGCTTATCTATGAACCAGGGTCATACATTTGGTATGAACTCTATATTTCAAAAAAAAAAATGTAATTATTTGTGTAAAAACGACAGAGGAGTTCGCTGAGGTTTTATCCAATAATAGACAAAAATTCATCTCATAATTTTCTTTTTGTTGAAGGATATCGACATTGAGTGTGCCTCTTCAAACTAGGGTTTAGTTCTAGAGTTATAATAGGAGAGAAGGTTCTAGATTTCCTAATTATATTCGGATTCTATTTCCTTGTATGACAAGATTATGTACTTTGTAAATCCTTATATAATTAAAGGGCTCCTATTATCAATAATAGAACACACACAATTCTCCCATCTATTCTCTCTATAATTCCATTTTTACTACAACACGTTATTAGCACGAGCCCTAACCCTAGCCTAAAAGAAAAAAATACACCTAAAACCAAACGAAAACTCCCTCACCAAAAACTGCTGCAAACCCTAGCCTTGCTAGCCTACCGCGCCGCAGCCCTGCCTCCTGCGTTGTCCCTGCAGCCTCCTGCTGCAAGCTCCCGCGTTCCAGCTAGCAAAGCCACCGACCGACAGCACTCACAAAATGCTTCCTGCATCACCACCAAGCCATTAGCCACGACTAGGATTGTAACTTGTTACAATCCCAGATTAGGATCGAACAACCACTGCAATCCTAGCTTAGGATTGAAGCAACATCTGCAATCTCGACCCAGGATCGATAGCACGTATGCAATCCTTTCACGGTTTCAAGCACTGTAGCCCACTACCGCAAGCATCGCTGCTGCCCCGTGCTGAACCCGCTGCTGCCCTGCGCTGAGCCTGCTGCTGCTGCCCTAACACACCTGCTCCAAGACGCGCGTGTTCTTAAGCCTCGAATCATCAAGTAAGTTTTTGTGATTAAAGTTCCTACTTTCTTTTTTCTTTTTTTTAATTTCTTTATTTGCTGCAGGATTTGTATAATACGAACATGGGTTCAATTATTTAATAAGCGGAATTGTGGGGATTCACGCTAAACGAACTAAGAGCTTTCGTAATCAATGAACTAAGAGTGTTCATAATAAATGAACTAAGAGCGTTCGTAATCAATGAACTAAGAGTGTTCATAATCTTCAGACTAAGAGCATCCGCAAGCATCTATTTTTGACCATATTAAACACCATTGTTTCGGTCTAATCCAAATTTCTTGGAAATCGATTTCTTGGTAGCATTAAGGCTCGGAAATCTTAATATTAGTTTTCGTGGAAACATTGACTTCGAAACTAATCCGTTCTTGTTTCTCCTTTTTGGATATCAAACTTGAACGAGCTCGATTTTACTCCATTAGATTCTACGGGCACGGGATATTTATTGCCAACAATCCAAGAGCCCTGTTCTAAAGGAACCGCTCAAGACTCACAAACTGAGATAGATAATTCCAGGGTACTTACCCTGATAAAGCGCCACATGGAGATGGCACTCTAGTTTGAGTACATGAATGAGGATAGCGCTAGAAACCTTTGGGTAGTGCTTCGTGAATGTTTTAACAACATTCACAATTTTCCAAACTTAGAAGCATGATGGAATTATCTCTGCTTCTCTAACTTTGACAAAGTTATGGAATATTGTTCGGAACCTCTCCGCATCAAACATTGATGCATGCTTGTGAAAAACTATCACAGAAGAACAATTGATTGAGAAAGACCTTTCCTGTCTATGCTATGAGGTCCTCTGATTTATTCCGGACTCATGTAAATACAAGACGGATCATAAATTTCCATCAGCTAATTGGAGCTGTGGCATTTGTTGAAAGGCACAGCCACGAACTTTGTGAATATAAAATATGGTAGGCCTCAAGATGGCTACCACGAGCACCGTTCAATGGCTAGAAGAAGTCGCCATGGATGATATGATCAACATGCTCATGAAGGTCATTGCCAAAGTTGGCAAATACATGACCAAAGGAGTCATGACGTTGAGGGTTGGGGGTTGGACACCATGGCACCACTTTTGGCCATGGTAACACTATTCCAAAGCCAATGGTCCTAGGGACCATTTATATTGCGTCAATACGCCTCAATCAAGAGAGCATCCTCTACATTTTGTTTTATGGAGTACTTGATCAATGGTGATCAAGACATCGAGTTCAAAAAGACTTTAAATTGGCGATGAAGACAAAATGCCGCAGATTTTTATTTAGAATAGTCTTTTATTTATTTTTCCAAGAATTATGTAATGGCAATTATGCCTTAATCAATAAATGACAATTTTGTATTAACTCTTTCTCAAGTGGCGCATCCAATGAAGTATGGTGTCTAGGAAAGTGATAGAGATTAGTGGTACTTAAGAGAGCCTCACTCCACCGACATCTCTCTCTACTTCCCTGGTCATATTTGATTGGAGTTACCAAACGAATTGAGTGACTGAGATTTGTCTAAGTTTGATTTTTATTTTGGATTAGACTTTGGTTAAGAAACTTTGATGTAATCATTGGCTATTAATAAAGTGTCGATTCTTTTACTTAATGTCTTGGACATACCTTAATTTGAACTTTATTTGAAAGATATAAAAGCTAATGGTTTTCATGTGTGGAAACACATTGTGAGAATGGACAAGAGTTCATTTGCATCACCTCTAATGACTACCGACATAAACGAGTATTAGAGAAACTTATGTGTCGCTCTAGTGGGTTGTATGCAACCACTATTCGACTCATTGAATCCAACCATGTCATGAGAGATGACTTATGGGATTCTGACACATATAGGCTTTGGCACGACCGTTTGGGACACCCAGGTCATGATATGATGATCCGTGATACTAAAGACTTCACAAGGACATCTCTTCTTCAAAACGAAAAGAAGTGAGAATCAAAAGTCGATTCAAAGAGAGCATTGCACCACTGCCATGCACCACAGGCCGGCCAACGCCAGAGTCGTGATCCCCCTGCGGCAAAATCATGGCTTTGACGCCATGTATGGAGACTTGGCTCTTCTCTCTACTTCTCAAAGTAAATTGTGACATTGTGGCTCAACCAAAACCTTCATTGGTTGATTATAAGGACAATCTTTCGTTCTATAAAGCCTATTTTTTATGATCAAGACTATCCTATGCAAATAATTTCATTCTTACATAGAATCCAAGGGGATTTTGTGGATCGATTCAACCAACTGGCGGACTGCTTAGATATTTTATGGTGTTGGTTAATGTGCGGACACGCTGGTCATGTGTCACGCTATCATTCACTCGTAATGCTGCTTATGATGAACTCCTAGCCCAGAACATATGGCTACAGGCTCACTACCCAGATCATCTCATTCAGTCAATTTGACTTGATAATGCTAGAGAGTTTACATCGAAAAATTTCGATGACTATTGCATATCATTAGGTATTGATATCAAGTATCATATTCCCATGTACAAACCCAATTGGTCTAGCGGAAAAGCCACCATTAAAAGACTACGATGGTAGCCCGGACTTTGGTAATGCGCACCAATATTTCCACTTGGCTTATACAATATCGCATGCAGCTATGCTAATTCGTCTACGAATCATAGCAGCCACTCAACATTTATTTGCGTTACAACTAGTGACTGGGTTCGAGTCTAATATCTTATACTTATGCATATTTGAGTGTGCAGTTTATGTGCCAATTGCGGCGCCACAGCGCATCAACACGAGTCATTGCAACGAATGCATATATATATATATATATATATATTTGTGTTGGACATAAGTCTCCAACCATAAGTCCGCTATGTAGAACCCTTGACAAGCGATCTCTTTTTCGCTGGATTTGTGAATTGTCACTTTGATGAGACAGTCTTCCCGTCGTTAGGGGGAGGAACGTCAATGTTCAACAGGAACGACAGGAATTATCGTGGTATGTCCCCACTATGTCTCATCTTGATCCCCTAAAAGTGACGATATCACATTTACCTGCTGCAAACATGTCTGCAAGGATTGATGTCCCCACAAGAGGACATGGTGCCACCTAGAGGAGATGGGTATGGCACCACTACCATGAATGGTGGTATAGTGATGCCACAAAGGTGGCATAATGGCGTCATAGGCCATGGGTTCCGCTAGAGAGCGTAGGAGACCCATAGGTTCGATGGATTCTCTCCTTAAGAAGAGAGCAAGTTTGGCAGAACTTGATCCATTAATCATTGATACTCAAAATCCGTCTCATGAGAATATTTTGGATTGTGGTTATGTCCAAGAGACATCGTTAGGGAATGCCTCAATGTTAGAACCAATTCCTGAGAATATAGAGACCTCTACGAGTTACACTAGTGTACATGAAGATGTGGAATTATTGAGACCAATGACATCGAACCTTACTCCGTTGAGAAAAAGAGATGGTAATCTTGCCTTATGGCACAAAACTTCTCACAAAACGCTCTGGAATCGACTACAAGAAGACATATTCTCTCGTAATGGATGTCATTGCACTCCACTACCTTGTCAATTTGGTAGTTTCCGAATAACTGAACATGCAGCTTACGAATGTCGTCACTACGTATCTTTATGGGGATCTAGATATGGAATTTAATGAAGGTTCTTGTGAACTTTATTTACCCAAGTCAAGTGGCTCTAGACTATGGAGCGCATTTGCAACGAGGTTGAAACGCTCACTAAAGTGACTGCTTGATTGGGAAGGGGAACTATGCCCACACGTTTCCATGACAAGTTCCGGATTTGCAATTGTCGCAGTTTATGTTGATAAACATAATTGGAACCCATGACAGTTAAGGGAAACCGCTGAACACCTGAAATCCGAGTTTGAGAGGAAGGACCTTGGGAGAACACGGTTTTGTCTAGATTCAGAACTTGCATATCGTGTTAATAAATGCTTAGGCATTTTTATAAAGTCAAAGATGCACTCCCATAGTCGTCTTTAGTCTTGGCCCTAAGAGGGATCCGTTTCATCCTAGGGATGATGACGAAAACGTGTTAATAGCAAAAGTGCTTACATGAGTACAATATGCACATTATTGTACTTATCACAATACCTCAATTGTTACGAACTTGTTGGCTAGGCTAGATATAGCCCCACGCTAACGCAACGTCATTGGACTGGTATAAAGACAATCTTTCATTACTTAAAATGTACGATAGATATGGACTTGTTCTATCCCTACAGAGAGAAAAGAATGACAGAAGAATGAGAACGGATCTCATTAGCCCAAGAGGCGCCATCCAAGACGCCATGACTGGCAAAGCTGCCACCGCCAAGGGTGGCTGGCGTCATCCTCCTCCCTTACACCAAAACGATGGTGATGTTTGCTGATACAGGGTATCTCTCTGACCTTCACAAAGGACGCTCCTAAATGGGTTATGTCTTTACCATGAGAAGCATCGCTATATCTTGGAGGTCGACAATGTTGCTACTTCCTCGAATCATGCAGAGACTATTGCTCTACATGAAGCTGTGCGTGAATGCATATGGCTAAGGTTTGTAATTAGACATATTCGAGGAACTTGTGGTTTGAAGTCTACCACAGATGAACCTACATGTATTTATGAGGATAATGTAGCTTGTATTGAGCAAATGAAGTTAGGTTTCATCAAGGGCGACAACACCAAGCATATATCGCCTAAGTTCTTTTACAATCAACAACAACAATCACTTCTAAAGATTGAAGTGAATCAAATCCGATCAGAGGATAATGTAGTAGACTTATTCACTAAGTTGTTACCTAAATGCACCTTCGAGAAACATGTGAAGAGCCACGGATTGAGAAAATTATCCGAACTCCCATGATTATAGCAATTAGGGGGAGATGTCGACATCAGGGGGAGGAAGGATATCTACATGATCGATCTCGAAGAGTGAAGGACGTGTTGTGCTCTTTTTGTCCTTCGACCAAGGTTATTTTTGTCCCACAGGGTTTTTATTACCTGGCAAGGTTTTTAACGAGGCAACGATCAAAGCGTCATCACCAAGTTTGAGCGGCACAAGAGGGAGTGTTGAAGGATATCGACATTGAGTGTGCCTCTTCAAACTAAGGTTTAGTGCTAGAGTTGTAATAGGAGAGAAGGTTCTAGATTTTCTAATTCTATTCGGATACTGTTTCCATATATAACAAGATTATGTACTTTGTAAATCCTTATATAAAGGGCTCCTATTATCAATAATAAAACACACACAATTCTCCCATCTATTCTCTCTGCAATTCCATTTTTACTACAACACTTTTTAGATTTTGTTTATGTGTTGTATATATACAAGAGTTCATTGCATGAGTACCCATCATCTAATATGTTTTTGCTTTCTAGATTTTTTTTTCCCTTCATTTATAACACTTTGAGTTAATCCATTACATCTTTTTTTTTTTTTTGGAGAAATAGATAACTTCATTACTTATCTATGACCAGAAGACACATACACCACAAGCTGTCTCATGCCAACAGTTCTAGATGGCACAAGTCGCCAAGCAAAGGACAAGTGACCCTTATTGTAAATAAATACGCACACTTATTAAAGTTGACAAGACCCACCCCGAATTCCACCCAGGAATCTGAAGTGGCCCTGCGGAACCCACCTTTAAAGGAGATTTATCAAAAATTTCGGCATAACCTCCCCTAAAAATGGATAACCCAAAATCCTGCGGGAAACCAAAATTCACTTCTAAAAAATCCAACCACAACACCTGGAGCCACCCTGCTCCCACATTCAACCAATCCATCCCAAAGCTAATAACATCATACATAATCTCCGAAAGGTACAAGTTACTACAATCACCAAAGTTAGGTCATAGACCTCAAATATAATTCATACAAGTTTGGGTCACATATCCCTTACTAATCAGAGCATTCTAGGAATATAAGTTTAACATATAGTACAGTAGGCTAAATAAATAACCTACAAATATGATGACGGAAGCGGATGCGGTCACTATGACTCACTTCAGAACGCTGAGCAGCAACACTGAAAACTGGGCATTTGAAACCGAAGGGCCCAGGGGAAAGTACGTAAAAACGTTAGCGTGAGTGGACAAAAATAAAAGATTTTTAAACCAAATGGATTTTATACTTTCCCATATTTATATCTTTAAAATTCCCGATGCATGCAATGATTAACAAAAATAAAATAAAAGGAGTTCCGCTCCTGAAAGCCGACTAGCCCCGCTAGTCACAAACGAATAAAAGAAAAGGTTGAAACTCCGATACTCAAAGAAATAGAACCAGCCCCACTGGCTAAAATAAATCGGACTAGCCCCGCTAGTCGAAAATAGTATAAAGAGTAGGGGAAGACGATAGCCATACAAGTGAGCCTCCCAGGCTCGGGTGATAGCCTCCCAGGCTAAGTACTCCCATTACTCCCGTAATATACCCTTACGCCACTAAGTGTAGCGATAGGATACTAGGCTTCAGAATTACTGTCACAGAGACAGTAACCAGCGCCACAAAGGCGGAGGGCTTCGGTGATCTCATCACCTCGCCACAAAGGCGGAAGATCAAAGCTAGCAATGATAGGTCACCCAAAGTACGGCAAAAGGAAATCCGAAAACCACAGTAAAATCACAAATACTTAAAACTTCCCCATATCCAGTAAAAGAATTTCCCATGACGTGTCCCACATGCCAAGATAATCTAAAGTTCGAAATAAATAGGAGATAAATAAGTATAAAGATTTACTCCATCGAAATCTCATTAAAAATCACAAATCACCGAATATAAATAAAATATAAATAGTATAAATCCGGAAATCCCATCGGAGATAAATAAATAAAGGAAAATAAGCATAATCCAATGACGTGACCCCACACGCCATAAAACCTTCAAATATTCAAATAACCAAAACCCTTCCTGAAATTAACCATATACTCAGGAAATTAATACTATAAACAAATTATAAGCTCAGAACCAATTAAATAAATGCATGCATCATTCTTTGAAAAATAAAAGTCCACTCACAATATAAGCTCAATCCTGACGTCGCTCGGTTTTTTCCTCGTATGGAGACTCCTCTCGTCCTGTACGAATAACATTCATAAATATATATAATTCACAGGACGGAATTTTAACTTTACGATACTTATAATTGGAAATTCAAAACATCCCCCTTCCTAAAATCCGACTCCTCAACATTCTACAACCTCCATCCTTAATACTCCAACATTAATCTTTCATCGATGTAATATTTAAAGTGAACTCGAAAGGAATTCGGCGATCGAATTCACGAAAATCAATGATTAATCAATTAAACTCAATTCGTAATTCCTCCGATTTCCACCAACCCTCATGCATTACATTCTACAATCATCATAGGGTTTATGGGATTAAAACTACAATTAAATCGCAGCTCTACGCGCCACCACGCGCCACTTACAGTGGCGGCGCGTGGGGTCCACGCGCCGGCGACCACTACCTCTGATGACCACCAAATTCCGGCACTAGCATCTACACAACAGGCCCAACCATTTTCCCAACTACAACATAATCTAATTTTACCTCGGAGTGGCCGAATCAAACCGGTGAAGAAATGCCCCGAAACCTCAAGAACCCTAGAAATGAGAAATCATTAATTCGACCTCTACAATGCAAATTGGAAAGAACTACCTTAGGGGAAATGATCTCCATCAAAAACCGAACCTTCGATGCTAACCTGGTGGTCGGAGGTGGCCGGAATGGCCGGAAATCTGTGAAATCCCAAAACTGCAACCGGAGCAATCCTTGCTTCGATCCGGACTTTCACGGCCAAAACTCCAAAATCCTAGGTCACAAGTGTCAAGAGCGGGTTGAGGCGCTCCTGTGGTGACCGGTTGCACGCCGGTTGGTGGCCGGAAAGTGAAGAATCGAAGGGAAGAGGAGAACCCGAAGGGAAAGGGAGAAGAGTCGGGGGAGAGAAGAGAGAAAGAGGGGTGGGTTTCCGGTTTTGGAAACCTACCCGGGTAACTTTTTATATTGGATTAAATTCAGTTTACCCCCCTAAGGTTTGGGGGTAATTTCATGTTAGTCCCTGTCCTTTCAATTTAATCAGTTTACCCCCCAAGCTTTCCAATTTCAATCAACCGTGTCCAATTTCTACTATTCCGTCCAATTTGGACCGTTAAGTTTGACTTTTGAGGGCTAAAATGGTCATTTCAAGACAAAAAAAAAACTATAAAAAAAAAGGATTTTTTTTTTTTTTTAATTTCTGTTTTTTCTTTTTTCTTTTTTTTCATTTTAATTTTAATTTTTTTTATATATAAATTTTGTCTTCAACCAATACACCACAAGTTATGATAGGTTTATAAAAACAAAAAGATACTCTAGGTGGTTGAAAGTCTCTCGCTGATTTACGATATTTATGATATATCTCCAATAAAGAGAAGAATTTTAGGATATATCCCCAATAAAGTAAAGAAATGTCTGTGTAAAATTATTTTTTACAGATATTTACAGATAAAGTGTAAAATCGTGAAGAAATATCTGTGTAAAATCATTTTTTACAGATATTTATAAATAAAGTGTAAAATCATTTTTTACAGATATTTCTTCACTTTATTGAGGATATCTCTTAAAATTCTTCACTTTATCAGAGATATATCACAAATATCGTAGATCAGCGAGCGATTTCAACCACCTAGAGTATCTTTTTGTTCTTATAAACCTATTATAACTTGTGGTATGTAGGTTGAAGACAAAATAAAAAAAATAAAAAATATAAAAACAGAAGAAAAAATTAAAAAAACAGAAAAAATTAAAAAAAATAAAAAACAGAAGAAAAAAATATTTTAAAAAAAAAATAATAAAAAAATTCCTTTTTTTTTTATAGTTTTTTTTTGTCTTGAAATGACCATTTTAGCCCTAAAAAATCAAACTTAACGTCCAAATTGGATGGAATGGACACGGTTGAGGAGAATTGACAAGTTTAGGGGGTAAACTGATTAAATTGAAAGGACAGGGACTAACATGAAATTACCCCCAAACCTCAAGGGGGTAAACTGAATTTAATCCTTTTATATTTAACCAAATTTTATCATGAATAGTAACTTCCGTATTTCACTCATAACTTTTGCATACAAACTCCGATTTTTACGTACCACATATGCACGCACTCGGTTTAACGTCCTCTACAACTTTCATGAAGGAAATTTTCTCAAATTATTAACTCATAAAAAGTCAATTTTTAACCACCTCCTAAACGTTAAAATTATAACCGCGAACGGTAACCTTAAAGAATTTCATGTAACTCAGTAAAAAGGGTATATCAGATGTGGGGTGTAACAAAAGTGCCTAGCCAAATGATCAAAACCCAAAACTATCTAAGTTCTTGCTATAGCAACCCTACTGGCCTAGAGACCTCAATTAGTGTACGACTAGAGAAGCTAACTTACATAGCACCAGACTCTTAAAATAGAAGTAGGAAACTTAGAGTTTCCCCTTGCCCTTAGCTTTAGGGCCAACTTCCTGAGTAGTAGTAGTAGAAGGATAAGTGAGACGCAAAGGAGTCAATCCCACTTTCTTATGAAGCCGAGAACCCTTGTTCTTGCTGCCAAGCGGTCTGCCCAACTTCTTCTTCATTGTCACAAGCACGACATCATCCTTAGCTTCTGTCAAACCAAGAGCTTCCGCCTGCAGAGTAAGAAGCTTGCCACCCAGGATAATTTTGAATTTCTTAGGAGAGGGATCAGCTGCCTCTTGTCGACCTCTTTTCTTATGGGTCAAGGTTTGGTTTTGCCTAGCTTGCATGGTAGAGGGTCTTTTGTCCCCGATTCAGATCGAAGGTTCCACTGAGGTCAACTCAGTGGTCGTTTCCTGCAAGGCGACCTCATGATCCATGCCTACCAACTCTGACGTGTTGAGCACGGTATCCTCAGGAGCAGCAGGTTCAGCAGTAAAACGCTCTAGGAGACAAATGATTGGCTTCTTCTTTTTTAACAAGGCAGAAGAAGGCGTAGGTAGATCACGAGAATTCTGGGCAGAGAAAGAAAAGGCACCCCCAGAGGTAGAAGGGCCGCCACCCAATTTTAGAACCCTAGGATCAAAGAGAGCAACGGGCTCCTCACACTTCACCCCCGAGTGCGTAATCATTCCACACTGAGGACATCTACCCTCGAGATGTTCAAACTGGAACTGCAGAATGGGCTCTACCCCTGGAGCCAGGAAAACCCTACGCTCAAGAAGAACCGGTTTGGAGATGTCATGAGAGAAGAATATACGCATAGTACCTTTGCAAAACTCTCACTTATCATAGTCCAAATAGCTGCCCAGAAGGTTCCCGATGGGGATGAGATTATCAGGTTCCTCGTAGAGAGGAGGGATGCCAGAAACCCTAACCCACATTCTGACATGCTTCAGAGGGACGTCAATGATAGAGATGACTCCATCATACTCCTCCAGACAGACCGGAAACTAGTCATAGCACCATACACCACCCCGAAGCACCTTGTTCTGATCTCGGACCAAATCAAAGGAGAACAGGAACCTATTGTCCTCCTTTTCTTGAATCCGGAAGTCCTTTTCCACCATCCAAGTCCGAAAGAACTGAGATTTGAAAGCGTTGGAATCAACCGGTTTGCGGGTGAGTGATTTTCCAAGAATAAAAGAGTGAAAGATCGACGAACTGAACCTCCTCCAATCTTTCCCAGATCCGGAGCTTTACCCTCTTCAGCAAGCGCCAGAGAGGCAGCAAAGCTGGCAGTGACTGCATTGATTGAAGCCATTGAGAAGTGAAGAAGAAACGAGGTGGCAGAAGTCACCGACTAGAGAGCTAGGGTTTGGGAGAAAGTCGCTAGGTTTCGAGAGGATTTCTCGCTTAGTTTTTTCATTACATTTTTTTTTATTAACATGCCATCAAATTCATTTAAGGGAGCTTCTATTTAGACTTTCTAAAGTAGTATATGGACATCTCTAGTTTTTGAAAATACAAAAATCCTATTTTGCCCTTGAGAAAAAAAATTAATAAAATTTTATTTTTCTGGACTAATAAGTAATAACCCATGAAATCAACGAGGAACAAAAATAGCTGGAGAGTACTGGTTTAGATTTTTTCAGAGAGTTAAGGAAGACGAGATGTTGGCCGGGGTGAGTACATCGGGGATGTTGATGTCGTTGGCCGCGGCAATATAGGAGGGAGATGAGTTGACGAGGTAGAGGAATAATGGACCGGCGTGAGACAGTGAGTAACGACAGCGGTGGTCATAACAGAGATGAATAACTCAAGCTTTATTACACTCCAATGGCGGCCAAGGACCATGACACCAAACTAAAGAAGACCCACCATAGCTCCACTTCCAAGAAACCTAGCACACTAATCCAACTGAAACTAAAGAAGAGTAGGTTACTATCAATAACAACGTCTTCATCTTAATTATCTAATAGAGCAATTAAATGGACCAATTAGATGTCAACGCGGATCAATTGGGTGATTGACCCATCTTTTTTATTCTTAACCCGGTCTGCTCAAGATTCAAACATTCTCATATTGCATAGGTACCAAATGAAATTTTTCAGAATAAATGATCATGAAACTCTGTTGCGAGAGGGAATCGATTTCCCTCACTAAGAGAGTCTGAAAACTATTTCTAATTGAGAAAAATTCAGCACTGTCCCCCAAACTATGCTGCCAAGGCCAATTTGATACCCGAACTTTCAAAAGTATCAATGTGATACCCAAAGACATATTTTGATACCAACGTGATACTTCCGTCCAAAATTTCTGACGGAGCCGTTTCTTTGCTAACGTGGCAACCACATGGAGACAAAAAAATTTTTTTATCAAGGGCAGAATAGTCTTTCACTACTAACTAAGAGAAAAAAAAAAAAAAAAAAACGAAACCATGAACAGAGCTCTCTCTCTCTCTCTCTCTCCCAACTCCAATTCTTCTTCTTCTTCCCAACACTACCTCCTCCCACTAACTCACAATAGATCTCGCCAAATGCATCATTTTGCTGCTAAAGATTAGTTTTTTGTATTGTGGTAAATTCTGGGTGTGTGATATTAAGGATGGTTGATATTTTGGTTATTGGGTTTGTGATTGTGATTAGGTGTGTTTGCATTGAAGAGAAGCAGAACATCAAACGTGATCAGGTAGACTGGGATTGGGGGAGGCAGTTGCTGAATTTGGTAGGAGGAGGGCTCCGATTGGGATTAGGGGCGGTAAATGTTATTGGGCTGAGCTCGCATTCGAGGCCGAAATCAGAATTCTCAAAGAGGACGCCGGAGTGGAGAAGGCTGAGGCAGAAGATGGCGAGCTTGTGGAGGGAGGACCAGCCCCTAGGAGGCTCGGAGGAGGTGGCGGAGACAAGATCGGAGATGACTAAGGAGGGCCCAGTTGCGAGGGTCGTCCTCCAATTCTTGCAATTCAAAGACTCCGATCAAGACTCTCTGGGAATTCATCGACCTCTCTGACGCCGACTCCGACGACAATCACCCCCACCCCAACTCCAACGACAACCACCCCAACCCCCACCCCAACTCAGACTCCGAACCACCACAAAACTCTGAGCCCATTGAGGCCAACACTTCATTCGACTTCCCAGTTGCTTCGCCGGTCGCTGACCCGATCTGAGCCCACACCCGTAGTCAGACCTGTCTCGTTTGCCTTTCCAGACCCCCTTCAATTTCTACCACCACCGTGGCCATGATGACGTCTAGATTTCAAGGTGTTTTCGAATCTAGGCCGACGTGGCCTGACAATTTACCGGACTATCGTAATCAGCAAGAGGTTGGTAGTGCATCTCCGGAGCAGGAGACTATCAAGAAAGGTAAAGGTTAAAATTCAAGAACAGGTTTGAGGAACAAAGAGAAAATGTGGTTATGCTTAGTAGAATTCAAAGAGGGAGAAATTATCTTATTAACAAGAAAAGCCTAATAGTTTACCTCTTCATGGCATAAAACGAGCTGGGTAGTAAAGTAGGCTCAAACATCATCGACTCTCCTGATGATGATGATTCCAAGTTTTCTGGAAAAGTCCCCAGATCATCGGAGAAGAACAAAAAGATGATGAAGGAGGAAAAAGAAAAAGAAAAAAAATAATTAACAAAAGAAAGGGTAAATTGGTCTTTTTCTTTAGTTTTGGTCTCCATGTGGTTGCCACGTCAGCAAAGAAACGGCTCCGTCAGAAATTTTGGACGGAAGTATCACGTTGGTGTCAAAATATGTCTTTGGTATCACATTGATACTTTTGAGAGTTTGGGTATCAAATTGGCCTTGGCAACATAGTTTGGAGACGGTAGCCGAATTTTTCTCTTTCTAATTTGACTAAGATATCAATGATGTTATCTCCTCTTAACATCGCTAATTTCAGGCGGGTTGCCGAATAGAAAAGGGATGGTGCAAAGTGAAAAAAGAGAGGTGTACAAAGAAAAACTGGAAATTGTAGAGAAAGAAATTCAGTGGAGGTCTAAATACCACTTTAGGAGATATAACTAGAACCAATAGAGGAAGTTACAATAATAGGAGCCAAAAAAGTGTACTTGAAAATGCTAGTATGGATGTGTTTCTGGGTATCGGTGATTGATAACAGTATTGCATTCCCTACTATACTGATAATCGAAAATCACATAGAAAACACAGATTTGTTTACCTAGTGAAAACATCAAATTGAGGTTAAAAACACTGCGGGGCACTAACTCTTGAGAACCCAAAATAAATAACCAATCTACTAGTGGTAAAGAACAAGTTTCATTACAAACACAAATAGCACTACACTCGGCTACAATCACTAGACTAACTAGATGAGGTATTTGTCTTGAATCTTCGCAGCCTTCTTCACTTGAACATTCTTCTATGATCACTCTTCTTGCACAAATGACTTCTTTATTGATCTCAAGAGAACCATGCAATTGAATGAATGATGAAACACTTTGACAAGGAACAAGTGTTTCAAGGACGAATATGAGACTCTCTCTAAACAAACAAGATGCACACAAATCTTGCGTAAAAGTCACACTACCTTGAAGGATAGTTTCTGAATATAAGGAGGAAAAGATTCCTACTCAATCAATGTATCTAACCCTGATTGACTCCTATTAGGAAAAACCTTTTAATAAAAGATTGTGAATTAGAATAAAAGGATCCTAAATTAATTAGGACTGATACACTTAAATGGTACGATTTAAACATGTGGAAAATATCTTTGCAAAATAATATTTGATTAACAGAAAGATACTTTCCTAAAATGATGACCTAAAACCTAGGACAGACTCGGGGATTGCAGCACAGGTTGCAATCCCAGTGCATATGCAGACACATGAAATGTATTTACTTGAGACATCTCTGAGATCAATTTTGAGGCATGCACTTTTTCTACTTCTTCAGTGATGAAATGACATGATATACTTCACTTGCTTTGTATGGGAATGCCAATAACCAACACATACAAAATCTTCTACTTACAATCTCCCCCTTTGGCATTCCAATACAAAACAATCATATTCTACTCAAACTCCCCCTCAACAAGTACATGAGAGTCCTCACATTTCATCAGCCATAAACCTTTCCTGAAACACTTATCAGCCATATACCTTTCTTGAAACACTTATCACACACACTGTAAAAATGATTCACCCAAAATAGACGCTCAACTTAACCCTCCAAAAATGTAGTTGTTAGTATAAAATAAGTAGGGATCGTTCAGGTTGGGGATTGAGGGTACACAAGTAATTACATAATAAATAGGGAAAATTTCGCAAACAGTACATCAAGTAAAGGCCACTAATAATTCTTATACACAAAGTTTCAAACCAAACATTTCGGTACACGAAATCTGAAACTCGACCCATTATCAGTACACGACGTCAATTTTTGACACCAAAATGTCTATTATGCCCTCAATTCTTTTTTTTTTAATAATTTTTTTTTCTGTTATTTTTTTTTTCCTTTGTTTTTATCTCTTTCTTCTTCCTTCTTCCGGGCTCACTCCCTCGCTTCCAACGCCGCCCTTGAGAGGTGAGCTTCTCCAGCCGTTGTCGCTCCGCCTCCACGTGGTTGAGCGGCGTGTCTCGGCCCAGCCAGGGTTTCCGGCCCCGTTTCTTCGGCGCTCTTTTCATCTGGCAGTCGGAATCTGAGAAGTCCGGGTTTGGGTTCGGAGCTCCGTTCTTCTTCTTGCTAGAACCAAAAACATGTTTCTTGTTGTCATTGTACGAGCTGTGATCCTCTTCCTGCATGCCAGCAATGATGCCGATGTCAAAAAATGGAGAAGTTCCGGTTGATGAACTCGAGCGGTCTTGTTTCCGGGTCGGGCTGATCCGACCCGAACAACGACTTGGCTTGCTGGATCAACCCCCAGTTCTCTCTGATCAAACCGGAGGAACCCATTTCAAGAACACCGTCGGAAGTTGGGATGCAGATCAAGGTCTCGATCCCGTGGATTTGGGCCTCTTTGGCTCTCTCGCAGTTGTTGAACTGAAGCTCGTGGGCCCCTCTCAGCCAGATTGAGGTCCCGGAGCCGAAGGCCTTGCCGGGAACAGAGCCGTCCCCGACGGCGAAAAATCGAGTGAGGGAGTGAGCCCGGAAGAAGAAAGAGATAAAAACGAAGGAAAAAAAATTATTAAAAAATAAAAGAACTGAGGGCATAATGGACATTTTGGTTTCAAAAATTGACGTTGTGTACTGATAGTGGGTCGAGTTTCAGATTTCGTGTATCGAAATGTTTGGTTTGAAACTTTATGTATAAGAATTATTAGTGGTCTTTATTTGGTGTACTGTTTGCGAAATTTTCCCTAATAAATAAAGAATCAAAACAAATAAAGAATCAAAGTATGAATATAAGTATATATGAAAAAAATGAAAGAATGAGTGAACATGAAATCGTAACAAGGGGGGTTTTAGGTTTTGTAACACAGAATATTAAAGTAAAACATAAAAACAATGCGGGATTTACAATTATATGAATGAAGATGTTAGAGATTCGAAAATCTACCACCAAAACATGCTCAAGACAAATTTATTATCCAAGCTTCAATTACCAAGTCATGAAAAGGTTTCAATCAAGAACAAACTGTGAACACACTGCATAAGTTCTTATTACTTCCCTAGATTACTTAAGCAAGATGACCGCACAATTACTAAGCCTTTAGAATAAACAATCAAGGTATAGAACGCTATCCTATCAACAATTTATTCTAAGCATTAATCACATGTGGAAGTTTGATCGAAACAAGTATGCAAAACTAGTGTGGAACGCCTACCTAGCATGTAGTCCTTTTTATTTGGTTTCACCTATTGTCCTATAGGTTTTACTACCATTGAAATAAGCATTATTAACCGTTTAGGAGATTAAAATACCTATTTCTAGCCCCACTCACATGATCATAATATTTTATGTGCGCATTCATAAAATATAAACATGCAAGAGTTACCTGTAAACCAAAACCAAATAAACAATTTCACAACATAGCAATCATGAAACTAAGAATCAAAATATTGTCAAAAACATATTTTAGGGCTTCAAACCTCGCCCAACAAAAGTAATTTAGTTATACATTGTCATAGTATAATAAAAAGAGAAGTTTTAAATACACACCCCTAATTACTTAATACACACTTTTTACTCAATACACCTACCATTTAATTTCTCATTCTAATATTTTATTAAATACACAACCCAAATTACCTAAAATATCCTTAAACTAAAAAACCATGACATACACTATTATTTAACTACATTTAAGGCTGCTATTTAATTTGATTTACTATATAATTGACCATATTAATTATTTGTGTTAGTTATTGAGAAATCCGTAAGGATTCATTATTGTTTCCTTCAAATAGATGCTTAGAAATAGGTTTTGTATTATTTGAGTTCTCATCCACCAAACACCCTATTGATCAAGTATAAAATTTTGAATCGAACTTTCAACCAAAACTGTATCAATAGTTTCTCCACAATGATGGAACTACGAAGTTGTCATTGGATGGTTAAACAAATTTACAATTACAAAGTTTTATACCTGTGATGTATTACATTACATCATAAATTGACTAATCATAACTTTAAAAAAATGAACTAAAAAGTGGGAGTAAGGTGATATGTTTTAAAAACATTTAATGCCATTGATTTTGAAATTCTAAATTTAATCACAATTTATTTAAAGAAAATTTAAATTAGATGGTTTCTAACTTTATTCTTGTTTTAAATGAGGATGCCATGTATAGAAATTTATTGTGTTGGAAGATATGATTATTATTATTTTTCTTCTAATACATAGATGTCTATTTTGGTCATTTAACCTATCTATAAAATCAATTTGAAATATAAAATAATAAGGATGTGTATTAAGTAATTTGGGATGTGTATTTAAAATTTCTCTAATAAAAATAAAGAAAAAGAAACAGATGGCGAGCGGAAGAATAAGAAAGAGAGACAGAAGAGAAGGTGAAGGGTGTGCTTCTTCTCATTGTGTTGCAGAGGCTCTTTATATAGGAGATACACAACCCTAGTTTCCTTATTCAACTCTGCTTGTAATTTGCTTGAGGTTTCCTTCGATTGATGCACAATTTAATTACTTTCAAGCCAATAAAATAATTCCATGTCATCAAGATTGTCATCATCTCCAATTCGTATCCAAATATGATTGGGGAAGCCTTTGAACATCATAGACTCTAGAATCTTCATGTCAATATAAATTTCAGTCAAAAACCAGATTCACGCTCAGCTTGACCTTCATGTACTAAATCTGCCATAACTTCTACTAGAAAAATGATATTGGCGAACCGTAAAACGCTGTGGAAACTAGACATCCGAGGCTTTTCAACAATATAAAGATCATTATCTGGTTCTTTCATAGCTGCTCTCAGTGCTCTGTCGAAATTGACTAATCTGCACAGGCAGATTTCCTGATTTCGCCTTTCATGCGTCTTTTCTCCTTTATTTTCTCCTTTACTCCACAAGAATCCTAAAACAATAAAACAAACATTAATACTTTCTATTAAGAGAAATAGCGTGACAAAATGCAAGAAAATATTAATATAAATATTGCACATTATGCTCCTATTAAAAAACAAAGTTAAAGATAAGGTATAGGAATGTCAAGACAATTTCAAGATCAATTTTAAACTTTCAAAGCACAAGTTGATCAATTTCACCAATATGACCCCTTTTTTTTCTATGAATGACAAAGACAACTGAAAAGAGTAGCAGAAGCTATGCAGAAGAAGGATCACCAGTAGATGTTGCTCAATAGAAACCAACCCAAGAAGAATCAATCAGAGGAAGGTAGTCCAACACTACACCAAAAATCTTATCAGACAACGACAGAAAACAGTTGTGGGATTTGGAGTCCCACCGTTGTAGAGTGTTTCATCAGACAACAGTGGAACACAGTTGTCTGATAAACACACAGACAACAGGTATGTGTTATAACTGTTATGTGATAGCTCGGTAGATGGCTCGGCAGATGCCAAGCGTAGCTGCGCAGTAGTTAAGGCGCTATCTTCAGACAACAGTACCAGTTTTAAGCTGTTGTATGTTAAGCGTGTCAGACAACATATTTTTATTTTTTCTGTTGTCTGATTGATCTTCAAACTTCAGTTCTTGGACTATATATGTTGTGTGATTAAATTTAGGACAACAGAGTTCAATTAATTCTGTTGTGTGATTAAGTTTTAGGACACCAGAGTTCAATTAATTATGTTGTCTGAGTATAAATTAGAAGACATTGATTTGTTAAAAACCAATGTGTGATATGATTGATTACAATGTGTTTATGTCCCATTTTTGGCCATTCAGACAACATGCAGTGATCATTTTATATATCTAATCTGTTGTGTGATCATTTGAACATCCCATTATGGAATTAGATTGTGCATTCATTTGGTCCATTTACGAAATGAACAGTAGTTCATCAAATACAAACATTGTAAACCATCAAATGAGTCATCTAAACACTTTAGGCTCCATGTAGAAGCTGATTGTATGCCCATCTTTGAATACATCCTCACCCCACAAGATTTATAGTTGTTGCCTATATATGTTCAAATAGTAAGAGATTTAAATCTATTAGTCAGCAGATTTAAATCTTAGGAGCAACTAGAATTGCCTCCACCAACCTCCCTTCTTCTGAACTCTACTCTTCCTGCTTAACCCGGTGATGTTCTTAGAGATTTCCCTTAATGTAATCGGAGTTGCATATAGAACTAGTGATGATTGTTGTGAAAATGATTCAACAAGAGCATCTTTCTTTTCTGAGAGGAGTAGACACTTTCAGCAGAGCTGTAGTCAACATATATAAGATCAGCTAAAATCTCAGCGGGGTTATCACGATCTGGGCAATGGTACCTGTTGAAAAATCAATGATTAGTCAATACTTTCATAACTTTACAGCCCCAGGTTGAATCATGCTTGGTGGGCAACACAATTTTCCACTTAAAAGAGCAACAAAATTTTTCCAACTAGCTTCATATATATGCTACAAGATACACATTATAACTATATATAAGTTCTGAAAAGCCAAGAATACTATCAGTTTACATATACAAGATGACGCTAGCCATATATAAAACGTGATATCTAATGGCATTATGAATAAGTAAAAGCTACCTGTCCAGCCGAGTAGACCTTTTAACATAATCTAACCCCTAAACTTGGTCGGGGCATGCTGCATAAGAGGAGCAATTACCTGGACATAAAGGAAAGCATCAGCAACAAAATTACTTGGGAAACCAGAATAATCAGGAACTGCAAGAATGTAAGGTAGGCTGCGATGCAACATGATCCTAGTGAAAGCTGCAAGAAAATGAATCTATATATGGCCTCAATGGTTTGGCTAATTAGATGAAGAGAAACAACTAATATGAGGTAACAGAAATCTTTTATACAAACTTTTTGTTGAGAAGCAAAAAACTTTATCAAATCAGACTTTTAAAAGTACAAATATTTGTAGGAATGTCTTGTTTTATTTACTCAAAACATGAAACCACCAGACCAAGGCATGATATCAAAGACCCCTTATTATTGATGCATTCCCTCTCTATCCATTCCTACTCTTTCAATCTATCAGAACAGATCAGGCTATCTATCAATCGATTTGAAAATATTAAATAAAAGGAGAGGCGGTTTAGAGCTCGTTAATCACTCCTGAGGTCCAGGAAGTTATGAAAGTTATTTCATAACCTCTCAATTCTATTTTTCCAATAAACCATAGCCTCTCCAGTATTAGAAGAGGCTCTTTTAGATTGTAATGGAAAAGGCAACCAAGATCAGACCACATACAACAGATTCATCTAACCAAGAATCAGCTATAAGGTTCACTGAAATTGTTTGTTCAATTCACAGAAGTTTTACTGGTAACCCTTGTTCCAAAAAGATATTGGAATTGAAATTAACACGGAATACATAAACCAAAATAAACCCAAAAGTGATCAAATCAAAAGCAATCCCTAGGAAAGTGAAAAGTGAACATACCGAAAAGAGTCGAAGAGGTATTGAACAGAACTCATACTTACCAAGACCAATTGATGATGCTACACCAAGAGCCAACCACCATAGTCCAAATTGGAGATAAAGGATAAGCTCCTGCATGTGCTGCACAGAGATTGAATTATTAAATGACTAACTTATAGTCCAGAAATGCGTACAAACCATCTGATCAAATACCACATTCAATAATGGTACAAAGTCCTACAATTCAATAGAAAAACAATCTTATCTAATAAGCAATCTATAATATTCTTATCTAATAAGCAATCTATAATATTTTTTCCTATCTAACAATCTAAAAGCAAATGTGAAAAAAGAGACTTGTATGCTTGAAAGTTAATACCTTTTCATGGGGTCCGCCAATTATCATAGTAGCAATTCCTATACCTCCTGCTAGCATAATAAACAGCATAAATGAACCACCAGTTGCCATAAATCAGGAAAAGGAAAGCAGGCAATGTATACCTTACTGCAGCCTATACAATCGTCAATGATGACTAGTGGCTTTCCTTCAGACCCAACCCTTTTTTATTCTGAAAGAGGTAATTCAAAACTCTGAAAAGCAAAGAAAAAAAAAGGTTAACTAAATACAAATTCAGATTATTGATGACTGGTGGCTTTCCTTCTGAAAGTGGTAATGTGATAACTTGACGGAGCCTAGCTGTATAATCATTAATGATGACTGGTGGTTTCCTTCAAACCAAACCCCTTTTTAATTTTAAAACAAGAAAATCCAAAATTCAAAGTATTGATAATATGTCTTCGCTACCTCTATGGAGGCAGATGGGAAGTAATCCTGCTGAATAGCATCAAGAATCCCTTCCTCAGATACTTTAGGTTCCTTTGAAAAGAAAATGTTACAGAGCAGGAGAGTACTTATGACTCGGTCTCCCCTGTTCAATTATTTCCCAACTGTTCAATTAGTCGCCTATGTCATGGAATCCCAAGAGTACAAAACATACATTAGTTAAACATGATAAACATATAATATGAACACATTAGATCCTTCCCTAGCTCAAGTTCTAAAATAGTTAACCACAGAATCATGAAAACAGTTCAACACTCGACCTTTCCCTAATTGGGGCTTTCTATTTGATTATCGCATAACATGAATGATTGAATGTATAAATATGGATAAACTATATAGAAGGCATCCTGTGTCACATCTGCATCAAATAGGAATGATATACTGCTAATGTGTAGACCCTGCAATGAAAAACTGCCTCATTTGAAATGAATTCGGATACCAGGGCAAAAAAATTCAAACAAACCAAACAAACAAGATAGAAGAACGAAAAAAACTGAACATTGAGTATTAGAGTTTTAGGTGGCAAACAGAATGGCCTGTCTCAATTAGAAGAGAAACCTTTGTCAATGAGTGGATTGGTGTTTGTTAGCAAACAGGAATGAAATAAGCAGATATTTGGTTGTTGTAGCAGTAGATAATAGTCTTATAATCATAGTATTAACTATTAAGTATTAGTTTCCAAAGCTTATGGCACCAAAATACGTTTCTTTGACAATGTCGGATAAGCTAATAATATCGTATAAAGCCAAGTTTGTAGGCATAGTGTTCAAGGAGGCAAGATAGTTGTGTGGTTCTATAATTGCCTTCTTCCCTTGTCCTCTGTCTTAACAACTAGCAGGGCATACGTTTACGTTATCCAACCGGAAATAAAGATAGCTACCATATTTGTATCCAAGTTTCAAGGTGAGAAATGGACTATAATTGAAAAAAATAAAGGAAATGAGAAATGGACTCACGGAAATCAACATGGCTGCCATATTTGTATCCAAGTCTCAAGGTGAGAAGAAGAAGACGAAGAGGGAATTTCGGTTATACTAGAATAATATAGTTCAATATCCCCGATCATCAAACCAAACCCAAAATGGCCAAATGAATCCTAAGAAAAACTCAATCAAAGAAAACCCCTTACCTGGTTGATTTAGCACGATTATCTTTAAAACTCAATAAACTCAATCAAAGAAAACCCCAATCCTGGTTGATCTAACATGATTAGAGCTGATGAAGTAGATGCTGCACCATCTAACATCAATTACAATTTGACCAAAAAAGCATCAAATTTTGAAAAGGAAGGAAGAGAGCTAGTACATACCTGCGGATTTGTATGGTGGTGCAGGTCAATTGGGTGAGGCAGACGATAGAGCCCTTATGAACTGGTCCTCCTTCTTTTCCCAAACCCTAATCTTCTTTCTTGATCTCATTGAATCTCTTCGATGCCCCGGCCACTAACTTGTGAGATCTACTGGAGGTTTCGAAGACCCAGCCTTCACATTCCTTGATGAACTTCTTCTTCCCAATACGCAGAACTAGCAGATCGAAGAACCTCCTTTTTTCAGTATGAAGAACCCTAATCTGAAATCGAGATAATGGAGAAAGGAGAATTACACGCATCTTGAAATTCAAAAATCAGATCTCAAAGAAAAGAGGGGGTTAGGGTTTGCGACTCAGAGAATCGCAAATAGGGGAGTGAAATGAGAGAGGGGAAGTGTGGAAGTTTTCTAGCTGAAAACGATCTAAAGCCAAAGTGGGAGTGAGAGATTAGACTTGGGATTTTGCTCGAAGTGAAGAAAGGCTCTGAGAGTTTTGCTCTGAGACTTGTAAAACGGCTAATATGGTAAAGTGTGTAATGGTGCCCTTGAGTTGTCTAAGGCACCACGCATTAAATTTTTTTTTTTAATTACTCAGACAACATATAGAGTTGTATATGTTGTCTGAAGTGTAGCAAAGCTGAGGGAACAAAGATGGAATTTCCCGCCTGTGCAATCAAAATTTCAGTTTTGGCGCTGAGTCTAGGCATTTATCAATCACACAACAGAAATAGTTCATTATGTTATAGGAACTTGCAAGCATGACAAACCATTGATGCCAAATTTGCTTGTTTTGGGGGGAGAATGAATGCCATTTTGGTGACTTCTCCAAATTTTGCCACTCACTTGCACAACGGCACATTAAAAACCATTATATGATGATTTGCAAGAATACTCCGACAACACAAGTAACTAAACTGTTGTACAATTTGGGAGCCAAATTTGAGTTGATCTAGGAGGGAAATCTACGGCTATTTTTTTTACGATTCAGACAACAGATTATTCTTGTAAGCGTTGTGCAATGACCTTCTAAACAAAAACTTCAGAATTTTAACCACCTTATACAACGCAAGTTTAGTAAACATGTTGTGTGATTCACTTTCCTTCATCACACAACACATTTTTTTTTTTCGTTGTGCAAAAAGTGTTGTGTGTTAACGTTTTTGGTGTAGTGCAAGTATCATTACTCCCCCTAAGTGTGATCATGTTATGAAAGATGCAAGAATGAAATGCAAACACACAATGAGTGGGTTTGTATCTTTGTACAATTGACAGAGACAAAAGCATAGCCTTTTAGACAAGAGTTTTAGCACCAATCCTCAAACATGAAAGCAATAAGAGAAGGTCATATAAGTGAAGAGTTTTTGACAACAACAAAGTAAGCAAGAAGACGATCGAGTATTCTATACCTTTGTTGTGTAAGTGAACATAGCTCAAGGTGGGGTGTGTAATAATCTCAGAAGCATGAAAATAGACCACACAGAAAAAGTGACAAAAAATAATCATAATCAACTCAAATCTCCCCTTATGACACCGTGTGGGCATAATTTTTTTTTTTTTTTGTGTTAAATATTGTTTACTCCCTATCCTTATAGGGTTTCATCGTTTCAGTCCCTGACGTTCGAATTTGACTTAAAAGCTCCTCAAACTCTCAATTTCCTCCCAATTAATTCCTGCCGTTAAGTTTGGTCCAAATTGTCCGTTAAATTGCTGACGTGGCATCCATTTCATGAATTTGACTTAAAAGCTCCTCAAACTCTCTCCTCCTCTCCGTCTTCTTCTTCCAAAAACAAACCCAGCTCTCTCTCCATCTTCTTCTTTCAACTGAAGGAGGAGGAGAATCTGGACTTGCTCGCCATCACCTCATGGAGCTCAAAGATGTTGGATGCTTCACCATCCTCATCACCGACGATTATGAAATCAGCGAAAATCCAAACCAAATCCCTAACCAAACCATCCTTAGATTCTTACCTTCCCCTAAACCAAATCAAATCCCTATCAATACCAACCTCAACCTAAACCAAATTGATCAAATCCAACAAAGTCCAAATCTTTACAACCCATCAGATTCTTACCTTCACAAATTGGTCTAGCCTGATCCCGATTCTGATATGTCTTTGCAAGGGAGGCGGCTGGAGCTATCCGAGTCGCGATGGGAGATAAGGAGGTCATGGTGGTAGTGGTGGAAAGACTAGAGTGGCCGATCGGCCATTTGCCTATAGTTTCAGAGTAAGTGAAACGCATCGTATCAGATAAGGTGGACATTGACTCGATCCACGCGGTCGGTACCTGACCTGGTCACCAAGAAAGCCTCCTCCTCGCCGATCTCGACTTAGAGAAATCTCTGCTCCGGTTGTCGTTGTCATCGTCCTTAACACAGTCTTTTGACGACGCTCTCCGGCCAAACATGTAGTACAGAATCACAACATCTCCGGCCATGGTGGCCATTGTCCCCGCTGCCATCAGATCGAAGCTTCGGGAATCGGAGCTAAAAAAAAAACCATCATGAAATGGGTTTTCTTTAGCAGCTGACTGATTGCACGCATTTTTATGCATGTAATTACATTCTAAACATTAGAATTAAGCTAATCTCCAAAGTAATTATTATGTAATTAATATATTTTTATTTATATTGTAGTAAATAAGCGGAGTTGTGGATTTTGGAAAAAGTTGTGCGAAATTGGAGCCAAAATGGGGTTTCTGACAAAAGGATAAAAAATCAACTGATTGACCATCGGTTCAACCAAGTCAACTTGGCCCAATAGCAAGAAGTCCGAGACCCAAGACCAAAGAAGCACATAAGTGAAGACCTAAGC
Source organism: Rosa chinensis (assembly GCF_002994745.2). Classification (NCBI taxonomy): domain Eukaryota; kingdom Viridiplantae; phylum Streptophyta; class Magnoliopsida; order Rosales; family Rosaceae; genus Rosa; species Rosa chinensis. The sequence continues at coordinate 23,417,290 of NC_037089.1, read as the reverse complement.
TCATTTGAATTACATCTTTGTATTCAAATTTCAAATTCAAAATTGATATAATGACAATAATAATTAGTAGACCACACACCTCACATACATTACACATGTGGATGGAGATATTTATTTGTATTCACACTAGGCACACACTCACTTACATTTTTGCCCTCCTATTTTCTTTATATTTTCCCAAAATTTTTCTACACTTCTAATTCTCTACATTTTTATTAGATTGTTTTAGTCTTTTCATTTTACCCATTTTCTACTTGTTTTTAAGCAATTGGATCTAGGGTACAAGTCCAATTTTGATCCTAGAACCCAAGGGGGTATTTAAACACATTTGCACACATATTACACAAGTTTAAGACCCATTTTTCTACACCCGAGGCCTTTTGGCCAAATTTAGAGACCTCTCCTCCATTTTCCATCTTCTCTCTCATTCTTTCTCTTCCCAATTTATCATTCTCTACCATTTTTCAAGGAAAAATCAAGGGGCTTTTACTACCCACACCATCAATTGCTCATTAACACAGAGATTTTACTTTTGGTAAAAAGTGGGGGCTTAATATCAAGTTGAGTTCATGTTTGCCTATAGCAAATTGTGAGCTTAGCTTGTGTTCCCTCTCTCCTCTATCATTTCTCTTCATTTCTTATGTATTTGATAATGGGTTGTGAGTAGCTAAATTTTGAGAGTTAGGGTTATGAAGCCCTAACTCATCTTGTATAAATGTTGATGCTTTACTTTTAATAAATGCAATTTCCATTGTGTATGCTTTAAATCCGAATTTATTAGTCCTTAGAAGCATGTTTCTAGGCTTTGTCACCCTTTGAAATTATATTGTGGGCAATTATGATGAATAGATTGATAAATTGACAACTTATTAGTCTAGTTGGATCTAGGATTTAAGTGTGGTGACTATTAACTAGCTTAATTGTAGCTAAACTTGCTGGGGTCCCTATTATCTTGCTCTCTCGGCCTCTAGTTTTAGATATTGTGGCCTTGACAGGCGTAATGCCTAAATTAGAGAGTTGATTGTGGCCCTAACTGGCATAATCAATACATCGAAAGGATAATTGGTTTAGTAGCCTTGACCGGTACTAGATACGGACTTAACACAAATAGGAAATGCATGCATTTGTGAAATTTGTATCAATATTTGCAAGATAGTTAGTGTGAATCACCCGACACTCCTATGTTTCCATTAATTTGAAATTCGAATTTAATTTCTTGCTTGATAATTAGTTGTTTGCTTTTATTTTAGTTTGCATTTAATCTAGTCAATTCCCAATTCAAAACCCCCAAACAAAATTCTACCTTCCATTATGCATAACTCATTTGGGTTACAAGTTAGTGGCTTTGATTAGGCTTAGTGTGAGCTAAACCGAGCATTGCCGAGGCTTGGTGCCTTGTGAATATTTTATTTTATTTTTATTTTTATATTTTTCATTGTATGCTTTTAAGTTATTCTAGCGCCAATTACCTCGGTTAGGTCCAACACCTAATCCATGAGGTACGATAATCAAAGTTCAAATACTTCCCTTACTTGACAACAATTCGTACGCTTGCGAAAGTATATGATTCAAGTGACTGACTGATTAGGAATGTCTTCATGAAATGGGTTTTCTAGCTACTTTTAGATCTTCATTAAAGATCTGTTGCCCTTGTTGTGGTATTGCTGGTCTCTTTGCCGTTTGTCTTGGTAGTTACCTTGTTGCCATTGCCACTTTTTGTCATTTGGTGGTGTGGTGATATTTAGGGTGGTGGTGGTGTTTCTTTTTTGGGATGTGGAAGGCTGGGATGTCTTTTGTGGAGTTTGTGATTGTGGTGGGGCGACACCATAAATGCTATACTCCGCTTAGGCATGTAAGACTGCTTCACTCATGACGTGGTCATATGTGGCGTTTGGGGAATTGTAGGTAAGGTGGTACAATAAGTTTGCCTTGAGGAGCCCTTGCTTGAAGGCTGCCAGCGTCATTATTTTGTTCAGGTCCCAACACTTTGATGTAGTGGTTCTCCATCTTTTGATAAATGCTTTTAAAGATTCATCAGTGCCCTGCTTGACGGTGAATAATTGGCTTGAGCTGTGATAACCGTCCATCATGAGGATGAATCGTGATAGGAACGCGTTTGATAAAGCTGAGAATGAATCCATAGAGCCTGGGGGGGCATTCAAAGAGCCAGCTCATTGCCTCACTGTCCAATGTTGTGCTGAATAGGTGACAAAGAGTTGCATCATCAAAATCTTTGTTGTTGGTTACCTTCCTGAACGTGTCCATGTGGACGAATGGATCCGTCAAACTGCTCAATTGGGCAATCTTGGGAGTCTTCGCATATGTTGGTATGACAGTTTGTAAAATTCTAGCAGTATTAGGCCTAGTCGCGCCGCAAATAGGGGGTTTTATGTTGGCAATAGGTGCTTGTTTCAGCTGTAATTAACCTTTCTTCTAGTTCCCGTATTTTTTCTAGGATTAAGGTCGTGGCATCAACAGTAGGCCTGGGGAGTGGCTGATTTGGTACCAAGATTTGTCTGAGGGGCTGGCATGTTTGATGTTCCCCTCTGCTGGCCTACGCTGAATAAGTTTTTGTATTGCGGTTGTGAGTCCACTACATGCTCCTACACTAATTGTGGTGGTGGGCCTAGCCCTAATCCGGCCAATTCAGGTGGGTTCAAAGCAACGTCCATTAGGATTATTGATGTCAACGCTGCCTTTGCTCTTGTGTTTGAGCTGAGCCTTGAGCTTTGCGAGTGTTTGCTTTTGCCCGGATTTGCTTTTGTCCCTAGTGCCTTCTTCAATTCGTCGAACTTTAATAATAGTGTTCCCACTTTGTTTTGAGCTTCCGCCTTATCCTTTCGTTATTTTCCCACTCTCTATTTGCTTTGTGCAGGTCTGCTAAAGCTAGTTCTAATATCAACAAGGTCTCAGCCTGGCGCTTAACCGCTGGCGTAGGATTGGTTCTCCACAGTAGATAGTGTTAGGCGTACCTCGGGGGTGTTAAGAGGTCGACCATCGGTGTTGACTGGTATGGTGAACAGTTCACAGTTAACTACGATTGTTGAATTGGCAGGGTTCGCGGGTTGAGGATTGTCGGTGTTGGTATACACATACCTCCTAGGCACAAGTATTGGAAGCACAAGACTCGTATCACCAATATACCAGCGAGATAAGCTCCTAGCCGAGAGTTCCGATCCCCCTTGGGGCGATATCGGGATCCCGAGCGTTCCACACCGAAAGAAATGGAACCAAGCTCTCACAAACCTGCTACATTAAGGTCATCTCCAACAACCTGAAGAGGTAACTGTTTACTATCGCTTTCCATTATCATTATTTTATTCGATACTGACTTAGGCATCAAAGAGTTGAAGGCCGGCACACTCGGTATTCCCTCTGACCTTCATTTTTTTTGCAGATAAGCAAGACCGATAGCGATAGTAACAAACCAATACAACTCGTGTTCAGCTGGATCAGACTCCTCTCGAGACAACTGAAACATTTGGCGCTAGAAGGAGTCCCCTCGCTCCTTATGGCAGGACAACACATCGATGGCTACCAGCAATCCCGATACTAGCCACGACGATCTGCCTTGTAAGCCAGCGATCCGCGAGATCCATCGCACTCTAGTGTTTCAGAGCCCGAACACCGAGACTTGATCAATCATGACCACTGATCCAACCACCGCGCTAGAGATAGCGATGCGCAACCTCATGGAGACACGAGCACAGGCCGAGGTTGAGCGCGTAGTAGCCTCAGCGGCTAGCCTCGAGGTCGGAAACATGACGAACCAAAATCGCATCCTCCGGGAGGCACTTAGCGGCGAGTCGTGCATAACGAAGCTTTGGACAAAGCCCACCAGTATGAGACCCTCATACCAACTATCGGTGGTGTCCCAACAACAGGAGCAGTCCTCACCACTGACCCGAGCACCGACCTCGCTGGCACCTTCGTGCCTCCAGGAGCTATATCGGGAAGCCCCACAGACCCCGCACCTGGCAGCACGAGTGCAGGACCCCCAGTCATCTACTTGAATTCACCCCTACTCCCCAATCAACTCGACACGATGCCACCACCTCGGCCTGGAGCTTAATATAGCAGGAACCTCAAGTACATACACCGCCACGACCTCTAACATACCCCCACCCGATCCCAATACTCGGCTATTGCTCCAGATGAGTAAGGCCATTGCCTCCTTACAGGCACGAGTCAAAAACACTGAAAGCAGGACCAGCTGACAATCGATCAAGGCGGGCTTTCAGGGAAAGACCGGACAGTTCACTGCCCGAGTACAGGCTGAGAAACGCCCACCAAAAGCCAAGCCCTTCAAGATTGAGAAATATAATGGCACCCGAGACCCTTACCACCACTTGGAAGTATTCCAGTCCATCCTACAAGGTACCCGATATACGGACGCAATGGCATGTCACGCGTTTGAGGAAACCCTAACTGAAGAGGCCCTGCGTTGGTTTCTTAATCTTCCACCCAACTCCATCGATAGCTTCTAAGAGCTCGGGGACAAAATTCTCCACAGATTCATTTTGTGCGGCAGCAGCTATCGCACGACACCTAACCTATTCCGGCTCAAACAGCAGCCAAATGAACGATTTAGAGACTTCGTCTGCCGTTGGCAGAAACAAGCTACACAGTGTCGTTCCCTTGACCCAGCCCTAGGAACATCGGCATTCAAACAAGCACTCCAGCTAGGATACTTCCTCCTACAAATCAACACCAATCCCCCTGCGACATATGACGATCTCCTCCATGCCGCAACCGCCTTCGCCCAAGCTGACGATACCTTTGGCTGCGATACCAGGTCCAATGCTCACCCAGTCAGCGTCCCTAAAGCCAACAACCCCATTGGGACCACAAAGGGTAGAGGTAATGATTCCGCCAAGGAAAAGCCTATCCAGCATGACAGGTCCCAACAAGAGCGATAAGGCTACAACTACAAACAGGATAAACAGTACGGGAAGAGCCCCGAGAAGCCAAAATACAAGTCCTCCAGCAGTCCATATCGCAATGCACCATACAGCGGCACCCGACACAGGGATGACCAGCGCTTTGAGGCACCCCTATATGAGATTTACACTGCACTCATTGCTTCTTATGAGGATATCTAGAATAACCACAAGGACATCATCCCACGCCCACCACGGCGCAAACCTGGCTAGGCTAAATCGCGAGACAACGGTAAATACTGTACGTATCATGAGGAGTCTGACCACCCCACCAATATCTGTTGGGCACTAAAAAATGCTATCAAGCACCTCATCCAAAGTGGCCAGCTCTCGCAGTATCGTACTCCCGCCATGGGCGCTAACGCCATCGAGGTCTACAGACATATCCTAACGATACAAGGCAGCGCTCCAATAACACCTGAGACCCACCATGCAAAATAGCCAATACCCTCAAGACCAAGAGGTATTAGGACTCAGCCATGGCTGCTACACCCCACAGGTAGAATGGAACTCGATAGCCTTTAATCGCAGCGAGGACACCATCAACATCACAGTACCATAGCTTGTCCCAAAGCGGAGATATACATCATGGAGATAAAGCAATGCTAGGGCCAGTCCCTTATATATCTTGTATCTCACACTCCAGGTTAGAGCAGGCCTCGCCCTAAAGAGGTGAGAATCGAGGCTACCCTCTGACATGAACTCGTAAACAAGAAGGAATGTAGTCTGGCCTCCGTCATGGCACCATCCTTTGAGTTGCACCAGATTTGGGTGCCTCAAGCTACTAATGAGATTCACCTCTGTTATGTACTCCTTTCTTCCCTTACCAGACTTGTTTAAAATTTTCTTCACTGCTACTGTCATATTTATGTCAGCAAACTCACCCCTATATACAGTACCAGGCCCTCCTTCACCCAACTTCCTGTCATTGGAGAAATTGTTAGTAGCTGTAACAATGTTGGAACAAGTGAACCAACCCTGTCTTGCTTCTCTCTCACTATTTTCTTCAATGATTGGTGCTAAGTTTTCAGTGGCTATTACTGCAGGTATTTCTATCTCCTCTTCTTTTTTCTCTGTTTTCTTCAACCGGGAACGACACAACCCCAGAGTTTTTGCTGTAATCATCCCAACTATCAGAGAAACCACTAAAACTGCTAGTAGTGTAATTACTACACTACTACAAAAAGTGCATCAGACAACTGTGAAAATCTATTGTGTGATTTGGACCATCTCTGTCATCTATCTCGGTGTTGTGTGATGAACATACTCCAACAACGGTGAAACACCGTTGTGTGTCTATCATAGAGTCAACAGTTCAATTGTAACCATTGTGCCAATTTTGTGCATGTCAATGCCAGAAATTGGATGCGCCGCATTCAATTGTTGTTTCGATGATAATCAGACAACAGAAGTAAATACCAAGCTGTTGTTGGTTAGCTTCTCATACAACAGAAAAATGGCACTCAGACAACGAAAGTGATACCAAACTGTTGTTTGTTAACTTGTCATACAACAGAAAAATATGGGAATTGTTGTTGGTTCTTCCTTTCCACTACAGATTTCATGAAATAACTGTTGTGTGACAGTTGTAAAAATATTGGTTAACAACCAACAACTGTTGCATGTGTGAAACTCAGTGTTGAATTCTTCACAAATCATATAACACATTGGTTCCTATACCATTGTGTGATTTAACATTGGACAACTGATATCTATTTGTTCTGTTGTGTGAATATTAATGAGATGACAAAATTTAATATGGACTGTTGTGTGATTAAAAGTGATTTGTTGTGTGATTAACGACTTATGCATATTCATACAATGTAATGTAATTCACTGTTGTTTGATTATTATTGGTTCTTTACCTGAAATATTTGCACAAAAATAATGTTCAAGATAAGATTTAGGCATTGAAGTACTCTAATTCAACTATCTAATGTATCAAAAGAGCTAGCATTTGTCAATCATCGATACATTGTATCCATCCATACTGTAAAACCAAAAAAGGCATTCTAGATAGCTTGATGTCTGTTGCATTTTAGCTAATTACATTGGAAGATAGCAAAAGCTGATACAATATCATTGTTCCAAAAATATGCACATATGCTGCCACTAATGCATTCAAGTGCCTTCTCCCCACTCACTGGCACTAATGCAGCTGCACCATCACTGTCTAAGAGAAAAGCAGAACCCATTATGCACTGTTAAAAATATGAGACCAATATGAGAAGTACCTAAACATAGACACACACACACACACATAGATAACATTATGATAGAAGCATTACCACCAGTAATTGAACCCCCATACTAAAAACTAAAACAAATACTCAAATGATAACATAGATAGGGCATTCATGTGACTCGCCTTTGTCCAGACAAAACCACATAACATTGTGCTCACAACAATTACCTACTTAGCAGCTTGAGATTCCTCCATCTCCTTTGTCAATGCACTAGGTACCTTAGCAGCATTCCAGTCCTACTTATCTAGATTTGAGGCCATGAATTGTCTAAATGTATTTCTGACTTTCTGATGACTAAAATATAGTTTCTCATTAGAAAGCAGCTGATGATTGCTAGAAGGAGCATAAACAAAAACGCAAGACTAAGCATCAAAATAAGGCTTCCATGCAGGAAGTAGCTCTTGACACTATGCCAAAAAATGTATCAGACGACAGACCGAAACTGTTGTCTGATTTAGAGTGCCACCGTTGTAGAGCGAGCCGTTGTCTGTTGAAAATTCAGACAACGGTGGAACATAGTTGTCTAATAAACAAACAGGCAACGGGTATGTGGTATAACTGTTGTGTGATGGCTCGACAGATGGCTCGGCAGGTGCCATGCGCAGCTGCGCAGTAGTTGAAGCGCTGCCTTCAGACAACAGTGTTTGGTTTCAAGCTGTTGTATGTTAAGCATATCAGACAACAAACTTTTATTTTTTGTGTTGTCTGATTGATCCTCAAACTTCAGTGCTTGGACTAGATCTGTTGTATGAACAACATTTGGGACAACGGAGTTCAATTGCAACTGTTGTATGATTTAGTTTTTGGACAACAGAGTTCAATTGCTTCTGTTGTGTGAATATAAATTAAAACACACTGCTTTGTTATAAACTGATGTGTGATATGAATGATTACAATGTGGCTGTTCCATTTTTGGCTATTCAGACAACGTTGAGTCGTCATTATATCTATTATGTTGTATGATCATTTGAACATCCATTCCTGAATTAAATTGGTCCATTTACCAAATGAACAGTAGTTCATCAAATGTAAACATTGCAAACCATCAAATGAGTAATCTATCCAATACTTTAAAACTTCAAAAGCAAAAAGGGTGCATTTCCCAATCATCCAAGCCAACATTTAAACTAAAAAAGCATTTTAGTGCATGCCTATTTACTTGGGACATCAAAAGCTGATACACATTTATGTTGTTCCAAAACATGGCACATATATGGTGCATGAAAATGTACCATCTACTTGGGTCTCTTTGGGTTTTGTGGTTCTTCTTCACAATCTGCAAATGTTGCAATAAAGAAGCTTGCTTTTTGAAAATGGAGGACTTGAGTTGTTAAAGACTTCAGCTTTGAGGCGGTTTTGCTCATCTAGGGAAGTGTTCCATACCTTGCCACCACATATGAAAAAAGAACAAAAAATTTATGTAGATAGAAAAAATAAAAATTGTAAAGCACTATAGTCTCCAATGTAACAGAAAAGCAAAAACAAAAATTGAAACAAAAAAATAAAGTTACATTTGCTGGAAAAATAGCATACCTTGCCACCATAAACCCATTCCATGAATTATATGTTCTTTCAAGTCCAGTAGAGCAACTGATATCAAAGACTTACGAACACATATACCTGTGGACCGGGGGGTATTGTGAGAATTCCAACATATATGAGTTGGAATACCTGCGTTGAGGAAGGTATGGCTCCAGTAGGCCTTTGAAATCTGCAACCATTGAAAGTGAAATGGCTACTGATAAAAATCGATAGAGAGAGAAAATTAATAAAAATGAAAATGATAAAGGCTGTTTTCCTGCAACTAATATTAAGAAACTTGGTAACTTTGTGCAAGCTGTCTGGATGGATGTTCACAAAAATCTAATATTATGAATACAAGACGCTACTCTAGTCGGACTCATTCCATATTTCCATTCAATCAGGATGTGGTACTCATGGTGTGGCAACCAAGTCAGCCGCCCCATTAATATGGCTTAATTGGGTTGTTATTACAAGAGTACTTGATAGTTTTATTTTGTTCTGGAGAGAATAGCTCACATATCACACAAAATTGTTAGAATCAGTCAATTGTAGAGACACCACATAAATCTACATTTATGTCTGCAACTCTATGCTAAATTAAAATAACATCAAGCTATTGCAGCCTAGCATAGGTATAAACCTAGAAATGTACCAGAGGCATATGTTCAAAAACTTCAATAAGAGAACTCACCAAATCAGTAACCAAATTATAAGTCATTAAATATAAGTATTATTACCAAACACAAAAATCACTTGAGTTGCATATGGCTCCAAAAGACTTTTTCTTCACTCTATTCTCCTAAAAACGTATAAACTAAATTTTATGTTTTCTTCAAATTCCATTCGAGCAATTTATGTACAAAGTATTTACAACACACCCAGATCAGAGGTCTTCCATTCCAAATGCATCTCAAGTAAGAAACCGAAATATTTATATGTTTCTGCATTATTAATCATATATGATCTCACAAGTATATTCAACAGTACTGCTAAACCCGAATCAGTACCTCTGGAAAATATCCCAAAGCCAACAGTGCCTGGCGTCCACAGTCAGACCTGCAAATCAAAAGAAAAGTCATTAAGACCATTAATATTGCATTGAGTCGTCATATGTTCACAATCAGCAAAATGCATTCAGTTCCACCTTGCAAGAGCACATAGTTCCCACAACACCCATAAAAATTCTTCAGTGTTTGGAGAATCAAAGAAAGTCAAAATAACCATTTTACAAGGGTGATCATTGCTTTGACTTTAGCATCCATATCTGTATGAACAAATGTTGGGTCAATAAGAAATACAGCCTCAAAAAGATTGAAGGCATCTATGTGCAAAAACATATGCAATGTGCACGCTGAGGAGATAGGGAAAGCCAACAAAGGTATTTAAGCTACCTTTGAAACCTTTTCACTTAATTACAGGATGAGGGCAAGTTACTAGTTAGATCTTTTGTTTGCTTTTCAATATCAGGCAGTCTTCTTAATTGGAAGGTACAGAGCCCAACACTTGAAGAAAACCAGGGATAATAAGATTAAGGGTGCCAAATCATACTAATAAGTTCATAATACTGAGATAGTAACAAACTGGTTGTGCATATTTAGTAAACGTGCATATTTAGTAAACAAGATGGAATTAAGTTGGAAGAAGATTCAGAGAATTGAAATTTGGACTACATCAAATACTCGCTATTATTTTTAGTCTGTTGAATGCAAAATTTTGCTAACTAGTAAGAGATGGATGTATAAGATGATGAGACTGCTTCACTGTCTCCATATGCTTAATATCCTAGATTCTAGCACCTATGTGATAAGAGAAGCATAGAAATTGGAGCTTCTATGAGGAATATAGATAACCAAGTAACTGGGAGGAAAGTATCGAACCTGTAAGATTTTCTTGAAGCCATTTTGAGTTCTTTGGGCTAATGTGACTGTCCCACCACCAAGAATACAAGCGTCTGGACTCAGACTGTAACAAGGTTGCCATGATTCCGGCACAGCACAACAACAAAACTGGTTTTGACTTGGCAAATGATGGGTCCCTATACAAGTAACAAAGCCTTAGATATTGGATCCAGGCCAGAGTATCAGTTCAACGAGCTTCCACGGCCAAATATCCGGCTTTGCAGTTCTGTCTTTTGCTCCTTGCACCTGAACACCAAAATCCTCAAAGGATTTATAAATGTAAGCAAAATTAAAAGAAATCTGCAGAATTATGTAAGTTCAAACCCGGCTTTTAGCCTGTATAATGGAAGATAGGAGTTATGCTATTGATTCAAGGAAAGAAGTAGCCATTAAACAAGAATATACTAAAGCAAACAAACAATGTGGTGATCTAAGGTTCTGCTGATACATGAGGAGCAGAAGAAAATCACACTGCTACAAGTTAATAACAAAACACAAAGCACTCATAATTTGACTCCACTAGAACTCGATTCAAAGCATCTTTTTAACTCGGCTTATCAACAACACTACCATACAGAATAATAGAACAATAGAAGCCACAATTTTACTCCCAACACCATATACCTGACCCACTTATCAAATGCAGGAAAAAGAGTTCATGAGAAACTGAACAGAGCACTCACAGAAGCAAATGAAACAACCGAATGATGGGTTTTTTGTAAAATGGTCCAACAACAATCAGATAAAAGATGAATCCTTTGCCAATAACAGAATCAACGACTTACCAAAAGATTTGAATGACAGCAGATGCAGGACTTCTAATCAGCAAGTGAACCTACCATATCAAAATGCTTTAATTTTCAGCAGATGGGTATGTAACTCATAAAAACTGCAAAACCCGATCCTTTATGATATGAACAATAAGATTAAAAACTCACTAAATGGCTGTTTTCAGTACTGGCGGGGAGATAACACCATTCACATTCAAAGCAGGCAATTGGGTTTCAATGAAAACTGAAAAACAGAGATTCCTTCCACTCTTTGTGGATCAAGTAGATGCCAAAAGAATGAAAACACTGGTAATGGAGTTGTGATCAGCCATGATAGGAAAACTCCAGCTGCTGCAAACTGAGAGACTGCAGTTTCACCCCATTTTCTCTCTCTTTGGTCACTCCACTCATAGAGGGGACTCTCATTGCCCTTCTCTCTTTATTGGGTTATGTGTAAGACAGTAAATAATATGACAGAATTGGGTCTTGGAACTGTCGTTGTTATATGACATATGAAATTTGAACTGTAAAGGCAAGAAATGAAATAGGAATGAGGGAGTAAAAAACAGTAATGCATTTATCATTCATGCTAAATAATAAAATAAAATGCAGCCAGATTAAGACCTTGAAGCACATCTCCTTCAAGGGTGCGAAGCATGGCAAAAGCTGAAATTGCCAAGTCTGGAAAATGACAATAAAACAGAATCTGCAAACGAGTAGAACCCAAATCGAAAGAGAACCTAAATCCCCATTTTCAGCAGAACGAAAAACCCCCAAATCGAAAACTAATCGAGTAGAACCCCAATCTAGACTTGAAAGATGGTAATTTGTGATGGCTAAGTGTTTTGAGAAGATGGTGAGAAGAGCTCCAGGTTTTGCTCGAACTGAAGAAAAGCTTGGGGTTTTTCTCTCAGACATGAAAAACGGCTATGACAGGAAAACTTGTTTCATTCTCATACTAATCTACCTCTAAAAAAGTTTAGTTGTTTTGCTCTCAAACATTGCAAGGTATACATTAGAAAACGAACTGCAATTTGATCTCATAATAAAAGAATAATTCTTGAGCCAACAAAGCATACCTGAAATTCAACAAAAGAGTAACGATATCCTACACCATTGACATTCAATTTTCTTCAAGACCCACTTTTAGAATCCCTTGTAGATTTCGACCAAGATTTGTTGTTATTAGAACTTGGATTCCTCCCTGCAACTAAAAAACCAAAACCAACTTCAGAACAACAAAAAAAAATCTAAACTTTATCTCAATCTAACACCTCAAAATGAAATCAACGTTTACCCAGTTCAATAAACTTTCTTCAAGTTGTTTATTTATCCTGGGAAATCAAATAGAGAGTTAGCAGAAATTAATGATGAATTATAGGAATAAAGCAGAGACCTCGACAAACAGACCAAATCGAGCAGAGGATTTGGATGATGATCTTCTTCTGCTGCTGTTCCTAGTAACCTCGTTGTTGTTGTTGTTGGGTCTTCTTCTCCTCCTTTTCTTCCTCCAGATTTATCGATTAATGTACTCGAGAAACCCCTCTCCCTTTTTCCTCCTCATTCAAATCCCCAAATTGAAAACCCAAATTGAGCAGATCGAACCCCAATCCAATATTTTCAGAAGATGGGTTTGAGAAGAAGTTGGGTTCGATCGATTCTTTCAAAGAAGAAGACGGCCGCGGGTTCTACTTTGAGAAGAAGAAGATGAGTTTTGCTCTTTTTCTCGAAGACTACCTAGCTAAGTGTTGAAAACGGCCAAGTCGTGGGAGACAATATGCATTAAGTTACAGCGCTAGCTGGACAATGTTTTATTTAAGTTTAGTTTTTGACTTTGTATGATCAATTCAGACAACAGATAAATGAATTTTCGTTATCTGATAGCCTACACTGAAACTTCATTTTAGGGACCCAACAAACAAATCTCCCGCCTAGTGCAAATTACAAACTCATTTCTCCCGCTTAAGATTACCATCGAACATTCACACAACAAAAATAAGCAATTCCGTTGTAGGAGCTTACAATCGTGTACTAGCATTTCACCTAAAATTGGCCTTCTTGGGGCTACTCACTCTCATTTTGGGGTACATATGATTTTCTTCCAAACTTGCACAACGGAAACAAAAAAATGTGTTGTATGTTATTTTGCAACTTACTCTCATACAACATATACAACTATACTGTTGTGCAAGGTGAGTCAAAATTTCGACCCAAATTTGAGCAAGGTGAGGAGGAAATTTTTTTACATTCAGACAACAGACAAATCCTTAAAACTGTTGTACAATAATCTTGGACCCAAAAAATTTGATGTACGACCTCCTTATACAACGCCAATCTCATTAAACCTGTTGTGTGAAGCAGTTCAGTGATCACACAACGGAAAATTTTTTTTCGTTGTCTAAAAAGTGTAGTGTGATGCAGTTTTTGGCATAGTGTGACTATCCTAGAATGTATAATATATTAATCAGCAACTTAGTTAGAAGACAATTCAAAACATAAGATATGGCCTCAATAGATGTGAACCACCAAGAAGATCCTACATAAGCCAAAAGAAAATATCATATTGCAAAAAATTGCACAATTTATTGAAATGATAATTGAAAGTGTAGAGATAGAGACATGAAACTGCAACAGAAGGACTACTTGACTATACGAGGGAAAATCTATCCTCAATTTAATTTTTATTTCTTCAATAGAAGGCTGTTTACACTGTCCCAATCTATGGAATAACATTTGTATAGGACATTAAACAGTAATACTCCCCCTCTGGCAGTAGCATTTACCTGCTTATTGGCAAAAATAAGGAGAACTGCAACTTTAAAAAGAACAGTAAGTTCAACAACACATAAATTTGCATAGATAAAAAAAAAAAATAAAGATGTAAAATCCTAAGTACATGAAAGACAGCAGATCGGGAATGCATGTGATGTTAAATAAAAGCAAAAGCATAAGAACATGAAAAGAGGTCCACTCAACTTTTAAGCTTAAAGAATATTCAATTTGGAAAACAAGATGTAGTAAAAAATGTGAGTTGAGAGAGAGAGAGAGAGAATCCAATCAAGAATGTGACAGACAACAACTCATATTACAAAGAATTTATTATCACGATTATCCGAAGTCCCAGTAGATCTATTTCTATCTCCAACATAATATCCTTTGCATCAAATTCAATTAAGAATGTTGCAGGCAACATCTCATATTACAATATTGCAGCCTAGATATATATCAGTCAGAGAAACAATGCAAACCACAATAACAAATACAGATTTGTTACCACAGGGTTATAATAAGAAAGTTGTTAAAAATCCATGGTCATAACGCATTATAAGGATGTCTCAAAACTATGTGAAGTGTTGTAGACACTGCTTATCCATGGGAAATACAAACAAATAATGAAAGAACAGTAAGGATTCAACTTCAACATCGTCATTTCCCCACATGGGATTGGCATGTTACCTAAAACTTGATGGAAAACAATGAATTCACAATGGATAGCAGGGACAATTTATGAACAAACAATGAAAGAACAGTAAGGTTCCAAGCACGATTACAACGCCCCATTATTTTCTTACTTCCTCTAGAATAAAAAACTTTATAGATATATATCTTGCATTACCTTATATAGAGCAAACAGTGATTTATCCTTATTTAGGTATATGTGAGAGAATCCTGTCACCAGGCCCATGGGTCTTAAGCCATTCTGCTGTAATTACATCGTTTCCTAGAACATCTTTAGCAAATTGACCACCACTTCCAGCACCAAAGCTATAATTGTTCTCCAATTAAGAGTAAAATAAATATGTCAAAGAGCTAATGATTTCTAACTCGCTTCCGTCTAAGCATAATTTCAGCCCAAGGACTTGTTGTATGCAGAAATTTATAATAGATTCGGGTTGTTTGAGAGACCTACTTCTTGTGCCTCTACACAAAAGGCGAGTTCTTCGCATCCTCCTCTGCAAAATTAGAACCCATAAACAAATCAAATCAAAACCCTAGCTTACTCAAAGGGACTCATATTCACAAAATGAGAAAGAGAAATGGAGTGGAGTACCCAGTGAGACAGAGAGAAAAAGTGGTGATGAGAATCCCGGTGATAGAGAAGCCGACGAGGAAACGCCAGTTCCGATTCCACTCGCGCTTGAAGAACACGGGCCAAGCATTGAACTTCTTCTTCTTCCTCTCTTCCAACCATCTGAAAAGGAAGGCTCAGCTAAGAGAATGACTTGAAATTGGGCCCAAGGTAAAAAAAGATGGGGGAATTTGGAGGATAAGAGAGTGAAACCTTGCCGGAGAATGCCGCAATTATGGCGCCGGAGGGGTCGAGATTGGCCTTCTGGTTGGTACATAACAGCAGAGACCTAACCCAGCATTTGTGGACAACGTAGCCACTGGTGGAGGTGGCTAGGTTTTCCACGAAACCGGAAAACCCTAGGGTGATGCAGATCGACACAAGAGAAAATTAGAATAGGAAGGTGAAGATTTGGTACAGTGTGATCTTAGAGACGAAGAAAGACGACCTAGAAAAGGCTAACAGCAGCTAAGGAATGCCATTTTGGTAGCAAAATAAGGTGAACTAGAGATGGTAGAGTTGAATTGAAGATTGGGATTCAAATTTGGGAAGCAATTAAATGAGATGAAAATAAGGGGATTTGGAATTTGAGGGTTTTGGATGAGATGCTTAAGAGAAAGCTCTGAGCTTTTGGCTCAGAGGAGAGATGTTTTCTGTTTTGTGAGAAAAGAGAGAGACAATAGGTTTTGTGAAGATGAAGGTTTCGACACATTCAACAAGGGCTGGCAACTCTCTCTGTTTTTTTTTTTTTCTTTTTTATCAAGTCTAATATACAACAGATAGATAAGGGAACTCATAAAAAAATGGGCTAAATACTAGTTAGTACCTTGTGGTTTATGTCCAAAATCAATTCAGTCCCTGGACTTCTAATTGCATCAAAAATACCCCTGTACTTTCAATTTTTGATCTAATAGGTGAAATTCGTTAATATTCTATTATGGGTTCAAATTATAGTTTGATTATTTGTTGAAAAACTATTTATTTTTAATAGTAGGACTCACTCCTAAATTGACTATGCATACCACCTCGACACCACATCATATTATATGAGCCACGTTAACAAGTTAAATAACTTAATTGTTGAAAAACTAACAAATTGGACCTATTAGATCAAAATTGAAAGTGCAGGGGTGTTTTTGATGAAATTAGAAGTTTATGGACTGAATTGATTTTGTACTTAAACCACAGGGTAGTAATTTGTATTTAGTCCTAAAAAAATAGTCTGGTATGAACTCTAGGGAACGCGCCTCACGCGCCCCTCTCTCAGGGGATTTAGGGTTTCCACCTCCGATCGTAAATTTCATCATCTCCTTGATTGGGTGGTTCTTCTGGACTTCCACCTGGAGGGACTTATGGCCAAGCATTAGTTTCCCAATTGATTCAGTTGGAGATATCAACAAGAAGGCCTACAGATGCGTTGTGTGTCAAAAGGTTCAGCTTGATGGAAGAGGTAATCATATCCCTTTAAACCAGATTTTAGTTTATTTGGAGTCTCTCGAGACTCGAAGGGATTCGTTGAGGGATGGTAGCCGCTCGATATTTCCTTTTTCGAGAACTGATTGGGAGCGGACGCCTCATCTTCCTTCTCCAACTTGTTGTTACCGTGAAGCTCTGCATCGAAACTTTCAGGAAGTGAATCTTTTCCTTCCTTTATCTAGATTTATTCTCTTTTGTACGCTTAATGATTGCTATTTTCTGCTTTTAATTGGTTCTGCGTTCGCCTTGTTTACGTTCCGTCGTTTGAGTGTTCGAGTGTTTATCGAGCTACTTCGTTTTGATTACTTGCGTGTTTTTCTACTTGGGTTTTTTTCTTCCCCAGATGTTTTTCCTAGTTCCCGAGTCACTCTACCTTGCTTGCGCTCCCCAGACTATTACGGCTTTGAGTATCCCCAAGACTTGTTAGCAGTATAAATTGGTTTAACCCCAAACTGGGGTTCTTCACCTTTCCTATTTTGTTCCAGTCTCTTTCTCTCCTATTAGATATGGCCTTCCCTTCAAATGCCCAAGCTAATCTGGCTTCTGCAAGTAGGCGACCTACCCCAGTACGTCAATATTTCCCTTTCCCTAGAGCCCAAAACACTTCTGACTCCATTCCTGTTGTTATTGGTGATCATACCATCAATATTGACATGTTTGCTGTTCAGATTGAGTTACCACCTCCACCTCCGGAATTCGACAACCACTATACTAAGTTCTGTCTTGTTGGGAAGATTTTTGGCCCCTTGCTTGCCCCTGAGGTGATCCTAAGTAAGTGTGATGAACTTTGGTGCAACCTTAAAGGGGTTATGAATTCGAGCAGACTTGCTAACAACTGGTTCTGCTTTGAGTTCAACAATAAGGAGGATGTCCTTTCTATCCTTGACAACCGACCGTGGTATATTAGGAGCCGTCTTTTCCGTGTGTAACGTTGGACTCCTGATTTTGATGCTACTACTGAAGTTATTGATCGGCTTGTGGTGTGGGTCAGGCTGCCAAACCTCCCACTCCCTCACTGGAATGAATCATCCCTGAAGAAGTTGGGTCACTACCTTGGGTCGTTTGTCAATGCTGATGAGCATACGCTTTCTGGTAAAAAGACTCTGTTCTCGAGGATCAAGATCGAGTTGGATCTTCGTTACCCTCTTCGTCGAGCGATCATTGTCAATAACCCTAATGGTAAACCTCCTAGCTTCGTTTTGGTTTCTTATGAGGTTATCTTTGAGGTTTGCTTCAGATGTGGCCTTTATAGGCAGAAGAACCATATATGTCCTAGAAAGAATATTAAGGATAGCTTTTTCATGGTGGAGAGATTCGAAAACGAGCAAGCTGTCTACCCTGCAGATATGGCTAGCAGTGAGTTCATTCAACCGCTGCTCTCAAATGACATCTCAATCATCTTTCCACAACCTATGTTTAGCTGCTTTGAGTCTGGAGGTTATCAAGAGAACCCTACACCCTCTTCTGTTAACAAGGGTTTTGAAGATAGAGAGACCCATAGTAGCTCCTGGAGGATTGTGTCAAGGAAGGGAAAAGGGAAAAGCCAGTTTTTTCCTTAAAATGGCAGTCTCTCCCGTGGACCTAATTCTGAGCGAGTGAAGGGTGCCAATGTGGTTCTACCCGGCGTATCCTTCAAAGAGGTAACCGCAACTGGTCTAGAATCTGGACAAGCTCGTGTTGCTGCCGGGAAGCACAAAGAGGTTGTCGTCATTTCCTCGGATTCTTCCCAGGAGGTTGATCAGTTTCTAGATGCGTTTGACCCAAAATTTGGCGATATCGACATGCTTTTGAAGGTTGAAGCTAATTTCCCGGTTATTGGTTCTGGTGGTGCTGGTCCTGTGGCCCCCAGTCCAAAAAAAGAGAAATAGGCAGATGCTTGAACTTATGGAAACTAGTGAGAACTAGAACCTAGGATCCTCTTCTAATCATTGTGTAATCCCATGAGGTTGCATAGCTGGAACAGCCGGGGTAGTTCGTGGCCAGGCTTTCTAGCGCAGGTCTAGTACTATATTGTTCACCTGCAGCTAGACGTTTTGTTTATCCTAGATACTAGGATACCTGACGTTAGTCAGGTTAATAAAACTTTCTCTAGTTTTGCTTTTTACTTTGACCAGTTTGATTATGTGCTCTCTGATGGACAATCTGGTGGCATGATTGTAATTGATTATCATAATAGGTTCCTACATTGCAGTATTGTTGACAATTTTACAAACACTTCTTGGTTTATTTCTTTTGTCTATGCTTTCCCTCAAAAATAGCTCCAGAGACAACTTTGGAATGACATTCAATCTCTTCGACCTAATCCTGGAGACCCTTGGATTCTAGTTGGTGATTTTAATAACATCACTAGTACTGCAGAGAAAAGTAGTGGTTTACCACCATTTAATATTTTTATGCAGAATTTTATTGATTTTTTAAATGATATTGATATGATCTCCCTCAGAGCTGAGGGTTTGCCATTCACGTGGACTAACAATCATAAAGACCATACTGTTATCTTTGAAAGATTGGATCGGGTAACTGCCAACCCTGATTGGCTCCAACTTTTCCCAAATTATAAGTTAGAGAACCTCCCTATTGTTGGTTCGGATCATGGTCCAATCCTTTTGACTACAAGTGGAAAGAATCTCGCCAAGTCAAGATCGTTTAAGTTGGAGGCCATTTGGTTTGATCATCCCCATTTCATTGATATTGTTAAATATTGTTGGTTAAAGGATTATGAGTCTGACCCTATTAAGAATATTTCCACAATTTCAGGTGCCTTTACGCATAAACTTTCTGTTTGGAGCAAAGAGCAATGTGTGGTAATTTATTTAGAAATCTCAACAATCTTCAGAGGGAGCTGGAGTTTTACCAAAATCAACTGATGTTATTTCCTACTTCTACTTTTCTTCGTGATAAAGTTTTTTCCCTTAATAATGATTTTCTGCATTTGGAAAAGGCGGAAGAGCTGTATTGGGCCCAACGGGCAAAGGCCTGTTGGCTCTCTTTAGGAGATAGAAATACCAGATTTTTTCAGACCCAAGCAAACCTCAGAAAGAGAAAAAACAGGATTACTCGTATTAAGAATAATTTGGGTTTGTGGCTGCACAATCAGGAGGACATCAGTAAACTTTTTATCCAAGATTTCCAAAATAGATTTAAAGCTTCTAATAACCTTAACTTACAAGATGCTTATGATTTTACTGAACTTCTTGATTCTGTTGTGGACGATGTTGATAACAAGTCTCTTATGCAGGTTGTTACTCAGGAGGAAGTTTGGGCTGCTGTCAAGGCCATTGGTGGCCTTAAGGCTCCAGGGCCGGATGGAATTCATGCAGTTTTCTACCAAAAACATTGGAACCTGGTCAAAGACAAAATCTGTAAGATGGTTACGGATGTTTTTCAGAATAATACCCCTCTCCACTTAATCAATCATACAAACATTGCGTTAATTCCTAAAGTTGACTTTCCTGAAGTTGTCGGACATTTTAGACCGATTAGCATTTGTAATGTTACTTATAAGATTATTGCCAAAATCATAACTGCTCGTTTGAAACCTTTGCTTATTAAGTGCATCTCTAGGAACCAGGGGGATTTTGCTCCTGGGAAATCTATTACAGACAATATTTTGATTGCTCATGAGGTTTTCACTTCGTTTAACCGGAAAAAAGCCTCCTCTGGCTCTATGGCTATCAAGATTGATTTAGAAAAAGCTTATGACCTCTTAGATTGGAATTATATTAGAATTTGTCTGCAGCGTTTTGGTTTCTGCACAAATTGGATTGATTTAATTTTGAATTGTATCACCTCCACTACTTTTTCAGTACTTGTTAATGGTAGGCAGGAGGGCCATTACTAGAGGTATCAGACAGGGAGACCCCCTTTCTCCCTATATTTTTATTCTTTGTATGGAACCTTTCATTAGAAAGCTTAATGCGGCTACTCTTCACTCAAAGAATCATATGGGTTTACTTTCATCTCCAAATGGTTACAGAATTTAGAATTTGGTTTTTGCTGATGATTGTCTTATTTTTGCAAGGGCCACAAACAGAGCGGCGTCTTTTATGGCTAATTTTCTACGTTCTTTTGCTTCTGCTTCAGGTCAAAAGATTAACTATGATAAGTCTTCCATCTTCTTCTCTAACGGTATTTCCAATAGCATTAAATCTGACATTACAAGCAGACTGAACATTCAACAGAGGAACACGATGGTTAAATATTTAGGAATTCATAATATAGTGTTTTGGAAGGACCCTTTGAATGCCAAAGAACTACTGCAAAAGATCACAAACAGATTAAATGGCTGGAAAAAGGCCATGCTTTCTAGGGCTGGAAAATTGACTCTAATCAAATCCACTATTTCTGGTATGCCTAACCATGTATTCTCATGTTTCAAGTGTCCTCCTAAGTTATCAAAAGCTATTGATAAGGAATCTAGAAATTTCTTCTGGGGGAGGGATTCCTGTTCCCCTCCAGTTGCTTGGAAAGAAATCTGCATACTGAAAACCCTTAGGGGCTTGGGTGTTAGGCCTGCCACTTTCTTCAACAAGGCTGCCTTGGCCAAGTTGGGGTGGAAAATCATATCAGACAGAAATAACTGGTGGGTTGATATTATTCGCAGGAAATATCTCAGGAAGCATTCTTTTTTTTAGGCTAAGCCTAGATCTTATCACTCCATGGCTTGGCGTGGGATTCTGGAACATAGAGACATCATCACTCAAGGTATGCATTGGATTATTGGTAATGGTCACCAAGTTAAATTCTGGACGTTTAATTGGGCTTATTAATCTCCCCTTCTTAATCTCATTCCTCTAAATGCTAGAAGTAATTTAAATCTGGATGAGAATGTGAGTGATTATATTATCAATGGATGTTGGAATGTGGCTAAGTTATCTTTGATTTTGCCTTCTGATATTGTGAAGTTTATTATTGGTATTCCCCTTCGTTCAATTAATATGAATGATGAGTTTATTTGGGGTCCGTCCCCCTCTGGAGATTTTACTATTAAATCAGCAACCTAGTTGCAATGTGATCATGAGCCCCCCCCCCCAGGCCATAACTAGAATTTTGAATGAAATCTGGAAATTGAACATCTCGCCAAAAGCAATACTCTTTGCTTGGCTCTTGACAAGGAAAAGATTACGAACTAGAGAACGAATAGCTAGATTTAATGCTAATTTTGATACTGCTTGTCCGTTCTACAGTGTAGGGGTTGAGGATCTAAACCACCTTTTTTTCTCTTGCCCCTATGCTTCGGATGTTTGGAAGACAGCTGGGATCTCTTCTCTTGGTTTAAATACATTTGATGATTGGTTTTCTTCTTGGTTTGACATTGGATACGAAAATATTTCTACTGAAAATTGTGTTCTGATTTGCTGGAAAATTTGGGAGGCAAGAAACAACCTCGTCTTTCGGCAGAGAGTCTCCTCCCCTGCCTTAGTTGTCTTCTCCTCTGCGGCAATTGCTAAAGATTTCAGATGCGCCAACTCGGTGTCCATTTCAACTGCTTCTTCAGATTGGGCCTCCCCTAGCCTCCTGTTCTTCAGCCTCGACGTTCAGACATTAAATGGAAACCTCCTTCTCCTGGTTTCTGGAAGCTAAACTTTGATGGTTCCGTCGTTGGAAGCAAAAGTGTTGCTGCGGGTTTTGTCCTTCGAGATGAGCATGGTAACCCTATTTTTGCCGGGTCCAGAAATATTGGGATCTCCTCAGTTCCTGTTGTGGAAGGAAATGCTCTTCGTGACGGCCTCTATCATGCCCTTCTCCTCGGATGTAGGAAGATTTTTGCTGAAGGTGATTCCAAGCTTCTGATTGACATTGTCAATAACAAGTGTGCCACTCCGTGGAGGCTTCGTACTCTTGCCAGAGATATCGCTAACCTTTCTACCAATTTTGAGCACATTGTCTTTGCTGTCATCCCTCGGGAGGCAAATTTTTTGGCTGATGCGACGGCGAATCAAGGTCACCTTTTGAAGGCTCCTACTACTTGGAAGGGAAGACTCCCCCTTTCAGCCCTTTCTGCTTTCAACTTTGATTCTTTTAGTTTCGGTTGTCCTAGGGGCTTCCGGTTGTAATTTTTGTTTTGCTCCTAAAAAAAACAGATAGATAAAAACTAGCAAATTGACTCGCGCGATGCTGCGGGTTTTAAAAAAAAAATAAAAAAAATTTATATGTAATAGATGAATACTCGCAAGCTAAAAAACATTGGCGCTGCTTAGAAAATAATTTGTTTTATTGTTAATAATATATTAACAACAAATGGGATACAACAACAAATAAACTTTTTCCATGATTTGTAGAAATTTATAAATACAAAACAAAAATTATTCTCCCTTAAAAAAATGGCAGAATTAAAAATAAAAATAAAAGATTATGGCAGAATTGTAATTTGAGTCAAAAGCTGAGAGTAAAACCGTCACTTCATTTTATAAACAGTGATGAACAGTGCTAGGAACTTTAGTATATTTAGAATATGTTGTATGAATTATGAATGTATACATTCAAAAATTGTAGGGAGGGAATATTTGCCGCCTAACTAGGTCTGGTGGGAGAGATCAAACAAATTTGAGCCAAAATGAAAATTTTGCCGCCTATTTTCCATGTTCAAACAACAGAATGACTACAATCTGTTGTACAATTGCTGCAGCTTGCACTAGGTATACCTAGTAGAAGACATTCAAGCGAGCTTCCTCAAAATTTGGTGCCCAATTTTTAATCATACAATGGAAATAGCTAAACCGTTGTTCCCATTAACCCAAATTTTAGTGTTTCAAGAGGCAACTAAGACTCCAGAATGGAGGGAAATCTGCCGCTAAATTTTTTAAGACTCAGACAGTGGACATTGCTTAATTGTGTTGTGCAATATAGTTCTGAGAAAAAAGTTATCACTTTGTTGACATTCACACAACAGAACATCACTAATACCGTTATACAATAGTGTTCACTTAAACACACAACAGTCAATTTCTGTTCCGTTATCTGATTGGTGTTGTGTGATTAACTTTTTGTAGTACTGCTATTATCATCATCATCTTCTTTGCATGTTTTCCGGTAATTGAACCAGGATATTTTTCTATCTAGAGTTGAGTTGAATTCCCATGAGACAATCTTATTTCGCTCTATATATTGACTAGTACCAGCTGAAAATCCAATTATGATCCACTCAGGCAGGACTTCCATAAGATCAATTTGGTAAGAGATGCTAGTTGTCTCCTATGCTGAAGCAGGGGTATTTTGGTAGCTCCACTGAACACTTAAGACTTGTTGTTGTAGCATTGTAGGAAATCCATACATCAGTAGTGTCTCCATCGTGTAAGCTAACATTCCAAGGGGTCATCACAACTGAAGCAATTGAGTTGTTGATCCCCACATGCTGATATGCAGGATCCCAGTCAGGGTTTACGTAGGAATCAAACTCAACTAGAACAATATGGTTCCCAGCAAAGTCACTGGTTGTGGTGTTAAATAGACCAAGAAATCCACCTGCTGAATTTAGCGGGATTTGAAATCCAAAAGGAGCGAGAAAGAATCCGAATCCACTGCCATTAGTAGCTGCTCCTTGTGTGTCAACGATGAATGAGAAATGGGTTGTGAAGTCAGCAGCCTTCCCAGCATGACAGTCCCATAATGGAACTCTCTCAGCATAGGTGGCCCTGCCAACGCGGCAAACATAATTGACTTTGTCAATGAGTTCAATTACTCCCACAGAAGGGACTGCATCTCCCTCATAAACTATGTTGGCTGCAGTTGCATCAAATCGTGCTATTTGGAAATTTGTTGAGCAAGCTGAAGGCAGAATGAAGAGCAGAATGAGGATATTGATAGGTACTGATGATATGTTGATGAGAGCGGTGGCCATGAAAGCATGTCTAGAAAGAAGAGAAAAAGATTGAGAAAAAAACAGGTAGAGACGCTAAGAACCATGGCTAGGATTTAAAAATAGGGTGAGCTAAAAAAAAATATTTTCTTAAAATTTTACAAATGCTTTTAAATTATTTTTTTCTTAAGTTTTAAAGTAATATGTTTTATTCTTTTCTTAAATTAAACGACATTATATATTAAATATTCAAATAACTAACTGATCTAAAAAATCAACATTATAACATGTAAGAGAAATTCGACAACAAAAGTTTAAGACAAAATAACACACCTACTCAAATTGTACCATGCGCCCTTGAATAGAAGCAAAAATATTCAATTATTGAATATGTATTATAATTCTCAACTAGCACTTTTTCAGACCTAATTTACACACACACACAAAAAAAAAAAAAAAAAAAAACTTTTTATGCGACTATGTCTCTTTAAGAATAATAGAAAATAAAATAAAGGACGGTCCTAGTTAGACCTCCAAATTTGATATTTGGACCTCGCTTACTTATTAAACCTCAAATTCACTTTTTTGATTACTTAAAAACCTAAGTACACCTCTTTAGTTTTACCAAAATATCCTTGACCAATTAAAATTGTATTTTCAAAAATTTGTTGTTGTTGTTTTTTTTTTATCTCTATCAATTCATCCATGAAGAATTTTGTGAGGGAGCTGCCTACATCTTTGATGTACTTTCATTAGTGGAACTAGAAAGTGATTCTTGGAGAGGTCGAAGAAGTAGACAATTACAAAGATTTTTTGCTATTCTAGATCATAGTTTTTTTTGTTTGTTTTGCAATATGAATGGTTCTAGAAAAGGATTTGGTTCTCAAATAAATATATGTCGATTAAATCTAATTAAAATGAGTTGATCTTGAATCTTAGTTAGTACTATCTACACCAAAATATTCTAAATTTTAAGGAAATTTCAAATCAAATTGTTTTGATTAATCTACTTTTGTATTAAATGATAGGGCAATGTATAGAAATTATTATTTCTATTTAATTGTTTTAGGTAAATTATAAAATTATGTAGGTAATATAAGGAAATTCTGAAGAAGAAAAAATAATTTATTTGTTGAATGTTATATTAATGGTGGAGGTAAGAAGAGTACTTTTTTTTTCTTTCTTTTTGATCTCTGTCTCTAGTTGTCTTTTCATATGAGTTGACAAATTTATTGATAATTGAAAAAAAAAAAAATAGAGGTCCAAATATCAAATTTGGAGGTCCAACTAGAACCACTCTAAAATAAAATCAAATAATTCAAGCAAAGAAATAACATATCTATGACTAAAATAAGAAAAGAAATAACATATGGGCTAAGTTTAATAACATTCTAGGCTAAGTTTAGAAATTTGAGGTGGCTAATTTTTAATATTTAATATTTTAAACCATAATTAAGTTATAAATTTATGTTTTTTTTTTTTTTTCAAAATTTGAGGTGTGTTGTAGTCCAACGGAGCCCATGTGTAGCTACACCTTTGGAGCCTAAGAAATTGATGGTGATCGATAGAGGTTCTAAACTTCCACCCTTATTTATACAAGTTGGAGACCAGCAAGAGACAAAGGAACAGAGCTGGGGAAATGAATTGGAGACCAACTGCACGGAAACTTGCATGAGGTAACAGTTTGGAGTCGGAATTTATCCTCAAAAATTGTTTAGTTTCATTGACTCATTGCTAAACATGAAAGATGACATTTTAAATGTCAGTACTTATCATCGGTATGTTTAAATTAGTATCTCTTTCTGTAATATATATTAGGTTTCATGCATATAGCGCAACTGCATGACGACAATCTCTACTCAACTGAAGCATGAAGCAACATAGAATTATTGGTTTTAAGTCTGTTCTCATGTGTTCAGTGAACTCAATGGCGGAGCTAGGATTTAAAAATAGAGTGGGCTAAAAAAGAAATATTTTCTTAAAATTTTACTGATGCTTTTAAATTATTTTTTTCTTAAGTTTTAAAGTAATATGTTTTATTCTTTTCTTAAATTAAATGACATTATATACTAAATAATCAAATAGCTAACTGATCCAAAAAATCAACATTATAACATGTAATAGAAATTCGATAACAAAAGTTTAAGACAAAATAACACACCTACTCAAATTGTACCCTGCGCCCTTGAATAGAAGCAAAAATCTTTAATTATTGAATATGTATTATAATTCTCAACCAGCTCTTTTTCAGACTTAATTTACACAAAAATAAAATAAATAAATAAAAACTTTTTATGCGACTATGTCTCTTAAAGCATAATAGAAAATAAAATAAAGGATGGTCCTACACTACTAGAAATATGCCCTATGGGCACAGCCCTATTGGGCACGACCTTCTTTCTGTGGCCTCTATACGGTCAATAGGGACAAATGGGTTTATTTTGTGGCAAATAAATCCAATATCACAGCATCCGTCCCCAACTGAGGCCCAAATCAATATATCATGCGCATTATGATTATTTAGCCACAGATCATGTTAAATCTCCGTCGCAGGAGATGAGTTGGAGTAGACAATTTCACGCGCCGGAACAAAGTTTGCTGATTTAGCCACAGATCAAGTTCAATCTCCGTCGCGGGAGATGATTTGGAGAAAATAATTTCACGCGCCGGAACGAAATTCCTACAAATGTCCGTCCCAATCATGATTTTTTATAATAGAAGTGTAAAGGAATCAACGATAGAAATCTAAGCTTTGCTCTTCGGTGGTCATAGATCGATGTTTCTCA
The DNA here is from genome assembly GCF_002994745.2 of Rosa chinensis. Classification (NCBI taxonomy): domain Eukaryota; kingdom Viridiplantae; phylum Streptophyta; class Magnoliopsida; order Rosales; family Rosaceae; genus Rosa; species Rosa chinensis. Next base: position 23,389,783 of record NC_037089.1, on the reverse strand, counting down.
TCTCTTCCTCTCTAGCTCTTCCATTGCAGAAAGAAGAAGAATTCAGAAATCCATTAGAAAGTCTAAATCTTAGACGACATCCCACCGCAATTTCACAATCTGAATGAAAGGTAAGCTCCTGGGCAGTTGGGTGTTTAATGGTAAAGAGGTTTTAGACATTAGATGGCTTCTTTATATCCCCATCAATCATTGAGTCTATGCAAATTTTAACTTGTTTTCAAGTTTGTTTCATGATTTAGAGAATACCCATTGCTTTCCTCTGCTATAGAAACAAAATTTTGTTTTTATAGAATGAAACAAGCTTTATCAGAGTATTCAAAGAGTTGTTCATCGAGTTTTCATGATTCATTGAGGTTGACCGGCCGGGTTTAGCTCATTAGCTAAGCTAGATTTTCATGAGAATATCTTATGTTATGCCTACTTGGAACCATATTACAGTTACCTGAAGATCTCTAATTAGTTTACTTTTCAATCCGTGTTTGCTTTATGGGTCATGTTTGAAGTTTAAATATCAAATGTAATGGAAATCTGCTACTTGGTTGTGTTCATAAGCTTTCATCCTAGAATGCCAAAGTCCACTTCCACATGATTTGCCATCATATCTCTCCAAATCTTTAGTAATTGGATGCACCTTTTGACTGTCCTGAAACTGAGTCATCATTTGTTAAGTTGTGTTGTTGGTTGGAGTATGTGCTATCTACTTCAGTTTTATGGTTGTTTTCCTTCTGAAATAATGTTTGAGGCATACTCTTCTCAACAAAAAATAATAATAATAAAATTATAATAAAATTGCAGGCTTATCAAAGTAAAGATAAGCTCAACTATGTCAAGTTGTTCTTGCTTCATTGAAACGTAATAGCAGTGTCTTTTGTAAGTTCATATCTATGAAATTCAAATAGAGACCTGGCTGCATTTTTAGCTTTTATATCAGATAGTTGGTATTATGTAACTTTTGTTGTTTTGTAATCTACAATTCCAGTGATATGATTACCATGTGTTGTTGTTGTTGATGGTTAGTGCTACGTTATGTGTATATGCAGGTCTCTTATGTTAGCATGGATAAAGAATGGGTATTTCTTGATCGTAGAACTGATCAATATATGGCTGGATTGCAAGCGTTTATCGACAACTCCATATTAGTTGCTAGTTTTGAAGGTAAAATCAAGTGTCCTTGCATTGAATGCTACAACTGTGGGTGGAAAGAACCAAAAGAGGTTGAAGAGCATCTTAAAGTAGATGGTATGTGCCCGGATTATCTTCAATCACGGTGGAAGTGGCACGGCGAGGTGTTGCCAATGGGTAACATGGGAGAGCTGCCTACAGGGGCTGCAGATATAACTACTATGCTCCATGATGCCTTTGGTATACATGGTCTCAATCCTGGTGACAATGTTGAAGAAGAAGATGCACGTCCTCATAACTTGACCCCTGATGCTGAGAAGTTCTATCGTTTGATTGAAGAGGGTAAAACAGAATTATACCCAGGTTGTGGAAAGACAAAACTTGATTTCATATTGCAGCTGTATCAACTCAAGACTATAAATTGTTGGACTGATGTGTCTTTCACAGGTTAGTGTTTCAATTCTTTCACTTAGTTTTGAGCATATTATCCATTTGCTATTTTTTTTTTAATATCTTTTTTTGCTTTTTTTTGTTTTTTTTCAATGTCTTGACTATGTAACTTGACTTCAAATGCCTATGTTATGTTATTACATACTTTCATGGGTATGCGAGTATGTCCCCCTATTATGTTTACCATATTTAACTATTAGGAGTGTGGTCATATATGTTTGCTGTAGGTAGCTTAATTATATACTAGCTGGATCAACTTGTCATGTTTATTTTACCAATGAACATGCATGAGTAGTTCTCCACATTTACTTTAACAAATGAACTTTGATAATGTAGGATACATCTTTGTACAAAACATTACTACCAACAGGATCAAAAACTGAACATGACATTTTTGTTTTCTATAAATAAAAAGAATCAAGTGTAGAACCAGAAAAGCACTATGATGTAAAGTCAGATTAACTGTCACATGGATAATGCCCTCACCTGTATAGAACCAGAAAAGCAGATAAATCAGCTAGCATTAAAGGTTTAATTAAGGATATCTTTGAATAAATCAGAGTATTATTGAACTTGTTTATTGGAGTATATAATATGTCGTATACTCATTTGTTTATTAGAGGCTAAGATTATCTATTTTGATGTCATGGTACAATATTGCTGATCTGTTAATTACTGCTATAGACTTATATTACTGCCATTTGAGTTTAATCTTTAATATTTTCTTAGGTTTGTTGAACATGTTAAAAGTATGGTTTCCTGAAGCAAATTTGCCTGCTAGTTTCTACCAAACTAAGAAACTCATAACAGATTTGGCATTGCCTTATGAAAAGATAGATGTATGCCCTAAGGACTGTATGTTATTTTGGAAAGATCATGCTAAGGACGAAACGTGCAAAGTGTGTGGCAGCAATCGCTACAAGTCCAAGAGTCGGTCTGGACATACTAGAGTTGCAAATAAGGTATTACGATATTTTCCATTAGGACCTCGACTTCAACGGCTTTACATGTCATGCCACACAGCTCAGAATATGGTGTGGCATTCAGAAGAGAGGCATGATGATGAAGTGCTTAGACATCCTGCCGACTCGCCTGCCTGGAAACATCTTGACACAATGTATCCAAATTTTGCATCAGAGGCACGTAATGTTCGTCTTGGGTTAGCAAGTGATGGATTTAATCCTTTTGGCATGATGAGTTTGTCCCATAGCACGTGGCCAGTTGTGATGTCAGTGTACAACCTTCCTCCATGGCTTTGTATGAAACAACCTTACTTGATGCTTTCATTGCTGATACCTGGTCCAAAAGGTCCTGGAAAAGACATAGATGTATTCCTTCAACCTTTAGTTGATGAGTTGAAAACTTTGTGGAACCAAGGGATACCCACTTATGATGCATTCAAAAAAGAAACTTTTGACTTGCGTGCTGTGGTATTGTGGACCATCAACGACTTCCCAGCATATTCTATGTTATCTGGTTGGAGCACTAAAGGAAAATTTGCATGTCCACAATGTGCATTTGGTACCAAGTCCACTAGGCTAAGACATGGCCGAAAAGAATGCTACTTGGGACATCGTCGGTGGCTTCCAATGGCTCATAAGTATCGCATGTTTAAGAAACCCTTTGACGGTAATATTGAGCTAGAACAACCACCAATTCCTATGACAGGTATAGACTGTTTGGCTTCTTTACGTGGATTGAAGTTTGAATATGGCAAGGGACATATAAAGAAGGGACTGAAACGACAAAGGGGGAAGGGGAAGAAAAAGTATGCTGGCCCTTGGAAGAAGAAAAGCATATTTTATGATCTTCCATATTGGAAGGACCTCCTCTTGCGACACAATCTCGATGTAATGCACATTGAGAAAAATGTCACTGAAAGTGTTCTAGGAACCTTATTGGGTATGGATGGGAAAAACAAGGATTCTCTAAATGCACGATTAGACTTGCAGGAACTCAATTGTAAGCCAAAGTACCACCCAAAATTAGTAGGAGGTCGTTTGATGTATGACCCTATGCCTTTCACGTTGAAGCCTGCTGAAAAGTCATTGATTTGTGAAATATTATCTATTGCTTTGCTTCCAGATGGGTTTTCTTCTAATCTAGCAAGATGTGTTAGAAAAGCGGAAAGGAAACTCATAGGGCTAAAAAGTCATGACTGCCATATCATTATGCAATACTTACTTCCCCTAGCAATTCGCCATTCCCTGCCAAAAGAAGCCACACTAGTTTTGTTAGAGCTTAGCTCATTCTTCAGAAATTTGTGTACTAAAGTTGGAAGTAAAGAACATTTTGAAGATTTGAGTGGACGAATTGCCATGACATTGTGCCATTTAGAAAGGTTAATGCCTCCAGCTTTTTTTGATGTCATGGTACACCTCACGATCCACCTTGCTGAAGAAGCAAAGATTGCTGGTCCTGTCCAATATAGGTGGATGTACCCAATTGAAAGGTTTGCTAAATACTTTGTTTCAATTCACTTACTCATAATCCAATGGTGTTTGCATTAACTTCAGTATTGTTGAAACTCTGATAATGTACTAACAAATATATGGCAATTGGTATTGCAGGTATTTGCATACATTGAAAAAGTATGTGCGCAACAGAAATAGACCCGAGGGCAGCATTGCTGTAGCGTATATTATTGAGGAAACACTTGGGTTCTGTTCATTGTATTTTGGTGATGAAGTTGTGACCAAAAGAAATAGACCAGGTCGTAATGCTGATGCAGCTGGCAGTGGAACTCGCCATGGTCTGTCTATATTTGGTGGACATGGACGATCACTTGGCAGTAAACAACTTATTGTTCTTAAGCACTTAGAGTGGGAACGGGCACATCGAGCTGTTCTTTTTGGTTGTCCAGAGGTTGCTGATTACATCAGGTATTTGATGAGTTTAGAAAAAGCATAATGAAATGTATTCATTATAATTATGTAGCATTTTGGACTCAGAAGTAACGAAAATTTGTTTGTAGCCAACATGAGAACCTAGTAATGAATAATCCACTTCCACGTGAAACGACGAAGGCTGCGCAAGCACGAGCACATATGGAGTTTCCTGGATGGTTTAGTACACATGTATTACTTTATACACTTTCCTTTATTTTGTTTGCCATCATTTAGCAATGTTACTAATCTGAAATTAACATTAAAACGTTTTGTTTCTTTAGTTTTTTGGCATGATTCTAAATGGTAACTATTTCAAGTCTTATTGAACAATTTATTTTAAAACATATAGTTTGTATTTCTATGTTCTATTTTGCGTTACATTATAGTCTCTACCTAAGGTCTGGTACACTTTTGTAGATTAAGTCTCAGAAAGATGATGGGGTTGAAATACATGAAGACTTGCAAGCATTGGCTAGGGGTCCGAACCATTGGATCAGTCGTTGGTTGTCATACATTATGAATGGTTTTCGTTTCCATGTAAAATCAAATGATGTCGGAGGGAACACACAAAATGACGGTGTTTTTGTGAGGGCAGTGGCAGATACCTATGCCACCTCTAGAGACCATAATCCGAGGGCAGCTCTTAATGACTATTATGGAGTGGTGAAAGACATAATTGACTTAGAATATCACGGTGGGCGTAGAGTGGTGTTATTCGACTGTGACTGGGTTGATGGAAGGGTTAGAAATCGGGGCATAAAAACTGATGAATTTGGTTTTACATTGGTTAACTTCAAGCACTTGCTTCCAGGGCCAGACACATATACCCTCGGCTTGAATGCCAATCAATTATTTTATGTCAAGGATCCAACTCAGCCCGACTGGCATGTTGCAGTAAGAACAAGACCACGAGATTTGTTTGATATGGGCAATATTATGAAAGATGACAAAGCTGCTCCTCAAAATTTAGAACCTTTACTCGTTGTTGATGAAGACGTCCAAGTAAGAGCCGATATGCATGGGATTTTGTTTGAATGATTGCTATGGACTTGTCTACTTCCTGCTGTATTTTTGTTACAGTCTTTATGTATTTTGCTGAGTCTCAGACTATGGGAAATGAGTTTCTTTTTAGACTTTCTTCCTTTCTCTAATATGGTTATGCACTTGGTAATTTGCTTATGAAGTACTTTGGTTGATAATTAATATTGGTGCAGTTCCATTGGCTCAGTGAATACTGAAGTCCTTAATTTTGTATTTAGCTTCATTACTGGAACAGCAAGCACAGATGATTGATTGGGTTATGCAAATCAAAGTGGATGAATACTAGCTAGCATGTATAACACATCCCTTAGTTACACACACACACACCCTAAACACTTGAACATAATTGAAAAACAAACAACAGTCATTACTACAAAGTGGAACAATACTAGCTAGCATGTAGAACACATGCCTTAGTTATATATATACACACACACACACACACACACCGTAAAAACTTGAAGATAATTGAAAAACAAACAACCATCACTACTACAATTATGATCAAGATTGATAGAAACTTTATGGTAAAAATGAAAAACTTAAAATGATTCATAGCCTGGATATTTTTCCTTCTTTGGCTTCAGAGGTTTAGCTTGTGGGGATGCAGTAGATGTACCAATCTCTACAACTGAAGATGGAACAACCCCAATAAATGAATCTGCACAACTCTCAAGTGTTCGATTTCCTGAAAAATGTGCCGTGCTTTCATAATCCGTGTTTGATTCCCCGGATATATTGAGGCTATTAGTTGGTAAATGGGCTGTAGGTGACATATGAGGACCAGAGTGTCGCCGACTTCTGTTGACACGGGGTGGCGTTGTGAATTGGTAGCCGCCGTTATTTGGGTTCGGTCGAGTGACCCTAGTTTCCGGTACATCCCCGCCCTCGACAAATTGGGTAAGATAGATACGTAGTATATCTTTGGATAATTGAGCATTTGGGTTAGGGGGTGTATTAGATGAAGATGCCGGTGAGTGAGGTGGTTGATTTTCTGGAGATGGACCCTCATCAAATAAAACCTTAGCACTCCTAGATGAACCTCTCTTCATTTTGGTGAACTTGACAAAGTTTTTGAAATGAACAAAAATGTCATGCCAGTGTTGCTGTTAGATGCAAGTGTTGGTGTTATATAGTGCACACAAAATAACGTCAATAATTGCTTTTGAGATCATTGTCAAATTTAGAATAATGAAAACTTAGACCAATATTGATGTGGAATCATAACTGGAAGGAAATTTATAAACATAGCAGAGAAGAAACAAAAGGAATCTCACTGCAAGCACAGGTTGAGATCATCATCAGTGGATAAAAACAAACCGGAATCAATGGCTTTACACACACACACAACTGTATGGTGATGTAGTATTCAATTTCAACAATAATATCAATTAATATATCCTCATTGATGATTTTAGTTTGAGTAAGAAAAGTCTTAGCATCCATGGCCAAATATTGCTGCAAGAGTGAAACATTAAACATATAATAAAATATCTGGCCGTCGCTATATGATATTAACAATCAAAAATGAAAACTGAAAACAAGGGTCCAAAACTAAAGCGGCAAAAATGAGTGGGAAGAGGTAAAAAGTTGCGGCAAAAGGAAAAATTAAACACCCTAATTTCTTAAATAGAATATAATAAGAAAGAATGAAAGATATAAGTGGTCTAAAATGCTTTAACCTCTCTCTTAGTCCCGAATTTCTTGCCGTCACCTACTTCATCTCAATCTCAATCTCTCTGCATTCATCTTAATGCCATAATATCCATGGCAGATCCATAATCTTCCTAAAACACAATCTTCACGTACTAGCAAGATTCTAACTCCATCTCTACAATCACATCCATCTGAAATGCCAGCTTATACCAAAAACTCTATTATCCACCAAAATCCCCAAATCTATCCGACTGATCTCTATTTTGCAACTCATAATTCATTGATACCTATGTGGTTCTGAACAAACTTCATTGGGTACATCTCATCCTCAACCAATCGTTACAGAAGTAAGGTAATCATTCTGTTAAATAAGAATTCTTCATATCATCAATCATACACTTCAATGCATGTCTGAATTTGTAGAGAAATATCGATCTTTTATAAATCATAGTCTTAGGTAGTGTATATATTGTGTGATTTGATGAGGTTAACTGTTTCATATGTTGAATCCAATGCCTCAATTTATATAATTACTCATAACTTTTATTTTCCTCACAATAAGTTCTGAATTTGGCTGTATATTGGAAGAAATGATTCGTCAAATTGGAGGTCTCTCAGATGATGAAGAATTCATGAGCATGATGAACATCCATGCTGCAAGAAATACAAGGCTAGAATCATCCCCTCCTGTGAACGTAAATGATACTGTAAGATCATCAACAATCCCAACTGTTGGCAATGAGGTGTCGATTGAACCGGCAATAAGTGTCAATGACAGTGGTGCAAATGATAGGCCAAGTAAGAAGCGTAAGCAAAAGACTCGCAAGACTCGAGGAAAGAATAAGCCTAAGTTTGCATTAGAAGGACCAGAGAAACTCCAATTTAATGCCATTGGGCAGCCTGTTGGCCCAAGTAAAAAAGTTGCCGAATTTGGTCGATTCATTGGACAACTTGCAAGTGAATGCTCCAATTTTCCTCTCAATGCTGAAAATTGGGCTGAGATTTGCAAGGCAGGCAAAGTAGATGAGGCATGGCAAACTGTTCAAGTATGTATTTACTTTAAAACAGTTTCTGTTTTAGTTACATTATATATTCTATAATAATGAATATATATGTTCATTGTCTTAGGATGCATTGGATTGGTCAGATCCTGAAACTCTAAACTTGGTAGCTGACATCAAAAATGTGGTTGTGGATAAATTACACGAGCGTTGGAGATCTTTCAAGTACAAGATGAAGAAAAAATGGTACAAACCTTTCATGGGAATGGAAAGGAGATTCATATGTGGCAATAAACACGTTCACGTGGGACAATGGCGTGCGTTAGTGAGTACATGGGACGAAACAAAAAATCAGGTTGCATTGTTTCTAATGTTTTAATTATTTTTTTTTTCAAATTGTTTTGGTACATAAGCTTTGTGGTTGCATGTAATGATAGTTAACCTAAATATAGGAGGTTGCAGAGACAAATGTAACAAATCGACAGCAATTAAAGTTGCATCAGACAACTGGAACAAAAACCTATGCACAAATGCGATATCAATGGGTAATACTTTTATAAACTATATTCATTTCCAACAACATTTAATTACTGACAGAACGGTTATATATTCCTGCTGACTTAATGAATGCAAATGTATAGTTACTGATGGTTAATTAAGTAGTGCCTGAAGGTGCTGGCTTCATGAATGCAAAAGTATAATTAGTCATGGTTAATTAAGTAGTGCTACAAGGTGCTAACTTGATGAATGCAAAAGTATAATTACTTATGCTAATTAAGTAGTGGATGGAAGTGATGTGTTGTCTTCTTTTTGTGAAAATTTGTACACACTTAATCACTAAATTATTCATAACGAGAGAGCAGTGTCATTTGCTTTGCCTTTCTGGAATTTTATTTTCATTAGCTGACCTTTTGGATTGAATTATAATCAGTACATATTAATGACTTCGTGCTCTTACAACTTAGGCATGTGCTTTTAACTCTAAATTGTGTATTACTCTTCTTTGCTTCCATTATTTATTTCAATTACGTAGTAAGATATGCTGACATGTATGAATTCATGTATATATCTTGTTTGAATTTATTTGTCTTCAAGTTTGAGAGTGGATGAATTGGCTGGTATGGTCTTATCCAGAAAAATCATGAAAATAGATTTGTTTGTAGGAATGTGAGCATCCTGGAGAGGTACTTGATAGGGTGACTTTCTTTGGCATCGTATATGGTTCAAGGCAAAAAGATCCATCTAAGCCTCAGCCCAATAATGAGGAAGCTCAGAAAAAATTTGTAAGTGCTCTAAGGGTACCTTCTTTGCATTTTCTGTTTTGCATTCAGTTTTCAAAATTTTCGCATTACATGCCAATATAAACTTAATTACATCCATTCTTTACAAAGTATTTTGTTTGTAGAAATTTTAATGATGTATTTGAAGACATATTTTATTCATATGCATTGTATAAAAAGTGTGTGGTTTTAGCTAGTAGCAGTAGCCTTTCACTGCCATAATGTTTTCAACAAAACAGTTATGTACTTATTGCAGGATGAATTTGAAGAGCTTGAGAACAACGTACGAATAGAAGGACGAGAAGTCACTCATGAGGTTCGGAATGAACTATTTCACAAGGTGATGGGCCCTGAGAAGCGTAATCGGGTACGTGGATACGGAATTGGTGCAAAATGGGCGGATGTTCCAGGAATTGTTACCCAAAAGAATGGGATAAAGTATCAGCTATTAACCTTGACTGAGGCTTATGAAGCAGAGCGTGCAGCTAATGTAAGAAGGGAAGCAAATTTGGCCCAACAATTGAAAGAATCAGCCGAGAGAGAAGAGGCGCTGCAAGCTTCTTATGCGCAACTGAACAAGAAGTTAGATTTGATGCAAGAACAAATGGGTGCTAATTCCTTGACCCAAATCTTTGCTGCAGGGGGGATAAATTCTATGGAATCGTTAGATCTTGGCCTACTCATGAATTTTCTAAAGAAACCAGACAATCCCCTTGCAATTTCTACTTCAAATGTGCCAATGGGACACAATATTGGTCAAAGCTGCATGACTTGAGAGGTAATGGATACAAAAATATGCCCTTTTGAACATGTTATCAAGTTAGTGGCTGATTTTTGGAAATATGTAATTAAGAAAATATTAGATACCCAACTTCTGGATCCCATTAGTTAGGCTGGATCTCTTTTGAAAAGCAAAAACAAATTCTATTCTATCCAAATCCAATATGGATTAGAATGAAATTTGTTTTTGATATATGGAAGTTGTGATGGTAGTTTTTTAGGACTTGTGTTAGATATTTGGAACTTGTATAGTCTGCCAGAACTCTTAGCATGGTGTTGATATAAATGAAATGGGCTATGCTCTAGTTTCTATTGCTCCAAATGTATGTGTTGTTGTTGTTTTTTTTTTTTCATTTGCTTAGTTTTTCAATTTGGTGTGCAGTTGGATTGAACTTTATACTTCAAGTTTGCTTCTTACTATTACTGTACATGATTGAGCATTTTAAATACATAATTTTGACGGCCAATTATATGTTTGATTTGAGAATTTTAGATGGTTGACATTATAGAATTGGGGATGTGGTAAAAAATTATCACGTCACAATTTAATTACCATTATACATCTATTATGGGGCCCATGAGTAAAACCAGATTTCATCAAAACCAGATTGGCAAGAATTTTTGTTTTGTTTTACGATTAATTTATTTTGGGAGTCTGTAACAAGTTGGCCACAGATTAAAGAAGAAACAATATTTTATTGAGATACATTATGGGGACTGATGGACAGTGGTACCAAAAGAGACCAGCGCGTGAAATAGAATAGGGAATATTATTATAGTATAAATAACATGAAGCCATACTGTTCATTGTCAGATGGTCTTTTGTAGAGCGCGTGTGTTGTTTCTGGGGTTTATATCCAAGCTGCGACAGACAGCTTTTGTGGTGCCAAAATGGGAAAATATGAAAATGGAGTCAGTACAAATCGTCTCGGACAGGAAATCTGTGGCTAAAGATCAATAGGCACAGTAATCTGTCCCCAATACCATCAATAGCCACAGATTAATGGTTGTGGCCATAGGCCTGTTTTCTAGTAGTGCTAGTTGGACCTCCAAATTTGATATTTGGACCTCGCTTAATTATTAAACTTCAAATTCACTTTTTTGATTACTTAAAAACCTAAGTACACCTCTTTAGTTTTACCAAAATATCCTTGAACAATTAAAATTGTATTTTCAAAAATTTGTTGTTTTTTTTTTTTTATCTCTATCAATTCATCCATGAAGAATTTTATTCTTCCTAATTAAATGTATATTTTTCGAAGAAAATGCATAGCGTTTGTATATTTAACATGAGGCAAATGTACTTATTGATGATTCCAATGGAGTTACGTATTATTTAATCTGGTGTAGAACTTAGTGTTGTACTGCCACGGCAAATATTTAACAAGGAGCAACAGTTATTATGCAGAATTGCCATCTTATAATCAGAACTAATTAATCTTCACAGTACGTCAAGTTAGAGCAAGCTTCCAACTAATTGTGTTTGCATGAGCTTGTGTTTGGCGTGTATGGCTACTATATCAGTATCTAGGGTAATTGCTGGACTCTACAAATATGAATAGTCAATACGGTGAATGCTTGTTCAAATTAGTTGTCCAAAACTAATAGCTTATTTTGACAAAAATAACAGGTCAAACTAATTCCACAAGAGAAGTCAATCCTACTTAGAATCTTCGGCATTATCCAGAGCCAATTCCATGCACCTACAGCGCATATGCACTAACATGGTGCTAATAACGTGGCTGTTAGTCAAAGAAAAAGTCAATAAGAGATGGATCACACCGTACTGACGGCTGAGATTTAAAGCAGGGTCTAATACATACAGACTGTAGGTGCATAAAATAATTTTCAAACCAACCGGTGCTAGGGAGTGCGAATTACACCTTCATTCCTCAGCTACTAAAGTTAGATTGTGCACAAGTGCAGGGTCTTACTAATGGTGAAGTTGAATCCAACAATTTTGAGTGAAAGAAAAACTTGTTTTATTACTCATTAGAACAACAATCAGCGTGGTCACGTTGATTAACATTACTTTCTTCCTCCATGACTTCGTTTATTGCTCAGCGGTGAACCGATTGCCCCAGTTGATATTTAATTTAGATCAATATATAGATCCTAATTAGACCGAGGTGTTGGTCAACATTTTGATCTAGATCCAATGGTGATTGGCCAAGGCTCTTCTCTTTTCAGTACTAGCTACTGCTAAATATAGTGTGGCATGTTGACCGGACGAGAATCTATTTAACTATCAAATAGACCTTCCTGAGTAGTCTTGATGTGCTAGTTGATCTCCCTTCTCTTGAACTTTTGACAGATTCATCATCATTGTTGGACTTCGGCGTCGAGTCTCTGATTTTTGGATTCGACTACAATGCGTCACACACAAAGTCTACAATTTTTTCGATAAGCTCAGACTCATACCTATAACCAAAAGAAGAAAATATCCATCATCAGCTCAAATATTATTAGAGCAATGTTGTGTGATCGAACTACGTTTTTAAGTATCATCTGCTTCCTACTTTATTAGATCACATAAGATGGGATGTAAATGATACTCAAAAAATTGGTTCACCTACCATTATTCAAGATATTCAATGAACTAGTAAATACAATAAGTTTTGTTGTTAGTTACTCGAGTATAAAATCGTAAAAAGCTTACTGTCAGGTAAAATTTCGCAGAAGTTAAATTTATCATTCAGTATTACAGTCCAGTCACGTACTATTGTGATGCATTCAAAATTATTTAAAAAAATTGTTATAGTAGATAGGAATTGAACTCCTCACCTAGCATATTCCTAACCTAATTCTCAAACTCCCCTCCTAATTACCTTTTTTTTTTTTTTTTTTTGCAGCATATATTCCCTACAAATTTTATTTGCAAATGGGAAAAAGAAAGTTAATGCTAAAATTTATATTTTATTAAAGTATTGTAATAATTTTATGTACCCCTTGATCTGTTTTGTAGATTTATAAGTTTCCACAGGTTATCAAAGTTTTTCGTTTTGGATAAAAAAAAAACTACTTCTTCTGCGTTTTTTTTTAGTACTACCTTGATAGATCTACTTGTCATACCTACCAATCATCTGATATCCATCCAGCGATCCCGCCCACTCTTGTAAAAGCACTTCTCCATCTTTGCACTTTTGCTTGCTATGTTAGTGAATTCGTGCTTGTAGAAGGCTCTTGCAAAAGCTCCCCTTAGTCTTTGTACATTGGAGGGCTTCACCTTATAAAAAATGGGCAGTATTGTGCCCCTGACTTCCATGCATTCAAAAACTTTTGAAAGTTCATCTAAACACCAAGTGGAGGAAGCGTAATGTTGCGAGAGGACGATGATTGCAAACCTCGACTCTTCGATCACAGTCAAGAGCTCTGAAGAAAGAGTTGTGCCTCTTTCAAGTTGTTGGTCCCTGAAAACATTGACTCCTCGCCTCTTCAATGCACGGTACAGGTGGTCTGTGAAACCCTTGCGGGTTTCTCCGGTGAAACTCAAAAACACATCATATTCCCAGGGATGAAGATCAGCTGAAAGAGCTAATCCTCGGGTCCATCTGAATATGGTTTCAAGCAATGAGAGTGCGACGTACATACATTTAACAAATACGAGCCTTTTTGCCCAGAAAATGAAACAATCTTGTGGAATTATAGTCAGAGAATAAAAAAACATAAAACTACGTAAACAGTACATTTCCCCATTATAGCTAATTTCTTCTATAAGGGCAACTCCAACCATGGGCACCATTTGGGGGTGCTATTCTCATTTTAGCACCCCCTAATTGCACTATTCATATAAGACTCAATTCTCATCTCCAACCATGAGGTGCTATATGGGGGTGTTATTTTCATTATTCTTGACTAAAATATAATATGAGTATAATTTTGATGAATATTATATTAAAAATATGTTAATTTAATTAAATAAGGTAAAAATAATAATTTAACATTTTATCATAATATTTAAAAATTATTCTTATTATTTAATGAATTAAAAAAAAGTTTTAAATTTTTTTTTTTGTGTCGGCATATACGACAAAAGTGTCGGCACATACGACAAAGAATCTAACTATTTAGAAGATATTTTGATGTTTTGTGTCGGCATATATGCCAAACAGCCGAATTTCTATGTGATATCAGCGCCACGTGTCAATCTCTAATTGGCTGTCCAAATTACGGTCGAATCTTTGTCCGCCACGTGTCATATCTTATCTAATGAAATGAACTCAATCTGTCCATAAATATGGGGGTCATTATCATCCTCATCTCTCACAAATTCACAAACACTTCTCATATCCAAATCACACAAATCTTTCTTTCTTTTCCGTTTTGATTTTGTCAAACCATTTCTGCAATGAATCGTTTGACGAAATGGTTGTAGAAAGATCAAGAAGAGGCTGTCACGAGAAGCCGTCGACGAGCCTTGATGATGTCTGTCACTGCTTTGCAAATCCAAACTCTGGAAGATGAGGATTCACAATGGGGTGGTTCTTCAGAAGGTCGTACCTATAAGGCCAGGGATCGAGAGCTGATGGATCTTTGACTCAAAACTCAATACTTCACGGATCCGTGCAGGTATTTATAGAATTTCCTACAATTCACTGTTCCAACGGGTATATTTTTTTCCCTTAATTTTCTGGTAATGCTTTTATTGTTTTTGGAACAAAAAGGATATAATAACCCTTCAATTAATAAGAGCTGTAGATGAGTTTTTTTCCCTCAAATCTGAGCCATCAGATCGAAAATAGATCCGTTCAGTAAAAAAAAAAAGGGCAACATCAGACTGTCCATATTTAAACCTGATGAATCAGGACCATACATTTCATGACCGTTGGGGGTTCCAACGGTCACCAGGGGACAGAACTTGGCGCGGGCCCCATGTTTGCAGACGAAAAAGCAGGTGATCTTCTCTCTCCAGTGGATGATGCACACGTGCTCTCTCTTCCCTTCAACTGGCGCGCGCGTCTCCTTCAATTTCCAGCTCTGGCGCGTTTGTTTCTCTTTTGGGCTGAGACAGCAAGTGGGCTGGCCCCCATCTACAGTGACGAGTCCTGGTCTTGGAAAAATCTCAAATATGAGACTACAAATGAGTCCAAGTCCTATATTTATAGGACCAGACCCCCCAAAAACACATGGTTGGAGATCCAAAGTCTCAAAATGGCCCAAAATCTGGTTTGGCACCCCAAGGTTGGAGTTGCCCTAAAGAGACTACAATCTGTACAAACCATTAACAGAACAGCTCACAAGCTAAAAGGAATTATACATGCAGATAGAGAGCATATTTATATAGCAACATTTTTGGTCTCTTTACAATCAAATGCGATGTTGCAGAATAAATTAAACCCTAGCTGTATTGATGGTTTCTTTGTATATATGTTCCTTGATATTTGCTTCCATCTACCTCAGGAAGGCCGTCCTACATGTTTGTTTCGAAAATACTTTCATAGCATATATGGTTGAGTTAAGGGCTTCGAAAACAAGGGTTAATACCCTCATTCCTAAATTAAATAGTTATTTATTTTCCTCAAACTCGTCTCTTGTAGAAGTAGGGAACGGAGGACGGTGGTTTGAGATCAACTCCAATTTGGAATTAGAGCTTTGATGCACATATCTTGTGGTTAACTAACTAACAAATCTGTCAAATTCAAAGAAATTGTAGTAGAATAGTGAGTAATGGTTACTGTTTTGCTCTCATACTATCAGATTGTATCAAATCCCACGTTGAAGAAGAATATGTTAAAGATAATTCCTAGGTTCGCCCTTCAAAGTGAATTTATTCATTTAGTTCCTAGGCAAATCTGTTTGTTTACCCTATTTCACTAGTTATATTCACCTTTATAATAGGAATTGGTCATGTGTTATAACATAATAAAAAGATCATCTCATCTATGCTTAATCAATTTGAACCTTATTTTACCACTCTGTTGTTCTAAGCAAATGAACGATACGTTTTGGTAATGTTACAATTGTCTCTTTAATCTTTTTTTTTTTTTTTTTTGAGTAAAAAGGTCATCCATTCATTATAATTTAGCAAGCAGTACAAAAACGACGTACCCCTAGAGGTCGTCATAAAACGTCGTTTACAGAGTACTCTAAAATCCTATTCTAAAGATAGAATAAGAAACCAAAAACCCCAAGTACACCCACCTTTTAAAATTACGCACTTTTATTCCAAACAAGAACTAAGAACTCCGAAGGATTAAAAGAACAACAGAGTTAATAGTTCCTGCGACCTGAAGAAGAAATTAAAGAGTACTAGAAGAAGAGGATGAAAAATCACCCTCAACTCCATCATCTGAAAAAACAAAGCAACATGTATTTAGGGCCCAAGACACCCTAAACCGGCAACCCCAATGCATAGGGTCAGCCCACACCCAAAGAAACCTGAGCCCAAAAAGCCCAAAGCCAGGAGCCCAAACCCTAGGGTTAGAGCTTCGATCTAACGCATCCCAGTGGGTGATACCTGCATAACCACCACCTCCGTCCCGCGCCGCCGCCGCAAAGCACCTGCCATCAACTCCAATAGCAGCAGCCGCATCCCAACGTCCGGCCACCCTTCCAGATCTGTAACGCCGCCTAACGGAAAAGCACCT
Source organism: Rosa chinensis (assembly GCF_002994745.2). Taxonomy (NCBI): domain Eukaryota; kingdom Viridiplantae; phylum Streptophyta; class Magnoliopsida; order Rosales; family Rosaceae; genus Rosa; species Rosa chinensis. The sequence goes on along the minus strand of NC_037089.1, from coordinate 23,372,978 downwards.
CTGCATCTTCGCCAAGGCAAGGCCGATCGGACCATCACCCATGCCCTTTCCGGTCGTCGTCGAAATGCACCATTGACCCACCACAATAGGCGCCGCTACCACCGTCACCGTGGAAGGCGCCGCCACCAAAAACACCAGATCACCGGCGGCCTTTCTAGAACCTCGATCCATAAAGACAACCAAAGATTGCCGACCCAATCCTGATCCCAGCAGAAATCGGATCCCAGCAACAACCCAGGCTCGAGAGTCTTCGTCAACCACAGTAGCAAAATCGACCTCCAAACCATCTTCAATCCCAACCGATGTCGGGAAATTTCGCTGCCCAGCAGCTATGTCGATCAGAGAGAAAGGAGAGAGCCTCACCCCCTTAGTCAGAATTTCACCGTTGCCCGCCATTTTGTCGAAAGCGGCAACTTTTGAGAAAAACTCTAGAGAGAAAAACCCTAGAGAAAATACAATATGCAATTTGGAGATAAGTACGAATTGTCTCTTTAATCTTGACTATCATAAAAACAAAAAATGTCTTATCAACCAAAACTAAAAATCTTGACGTAAATTACCCTATAAGAAAATAATTTGAGAACTTATTTAATTATGAAGGGAAATTATGACAAACACAAAATGATTTTTTATTTAATAAACAAATAAAAATTTCCAAAATCTACTTTTATCTCCTACTATTTTTCTTCTTCAGTAACTATTTCACACCGCAACCCATTTTTATCTCCGACTACTTTGTTATTTTCGCAGCTCGGGAGATTTTTAGTACAATTAGCTATTGATTAAATAATTTCAATTTCAATTCTTTATTATTATTATTATTATTATTATTATTATTATTATTATTATTATTATTATTGTGAAAATGATATTTAAATATTAATATATCAAATAACAGTTTGGGCTATTAAATCTGAAAACTTAAGATAGGGTGAGAATGTGTTTAGCAACCTATTTTTCAAAACTTGAAAAATGAAAATAGAAAATATTTTCAATTTCTAATCGGAGAAACTAAAAACAACAACTCGATATTTTCACTTTTTTTCTTCTTTCAATTTAGAAAATATGGAGAGTATTTTTTCGCACTAAACTACCAAACACATTTCAAATTTGGATAATAAAACTCTTTTTCTCGCTTATGTTTTTAAAATCGTGTTTAAAAAATCATTTTGGAAAACGGCTCTATTTATTGCAAAAAGGGGTGAGCGAGTTCTATAAAGTGCAAAACGGAATAGCACAACTTCAAAATCAACCAAAGCGGAGAGTATGAGGTTGAAACTTGAAAGGGTGACCAACGAAAGTTCCTTCCATTCCAGGGCAACGGCATCACATTTCCATTCCTCTCCCGCAATTTATATTTTATAGGAGCTTTCATTTTCCACAATTTCTTTGGCCCCAAGCATCAATTTTCCTTTGGCAAGTTCAAGCTGTTCAAAAATAATAATAATAAGAAGAAGAAGAAGTTCAAGATCTTAAAAGTGATGTAATAATCTATGAATATTATAAATTGCTGGGTAAGTTAGTATAATATTAACATGAACTTTTTAGATAAAACCTCATACATGAGTAAGTGGTGCCAAAAAGATGTATTCCGTCACTCGATGCTCTGGAAACCCCACCCTAATTAACAAGGGTTTGTAATAACCACCAGATTCCCATCAAATTAAAGAATGCACTGGGACTAGAACAATTCTCGATTTCTCAAAAGCAACTCCATTACCAACAGCTATATTCCCCCTTTTACTAGTCTTATATAAAATTTGCAGACCTGGCTAACAAATTCGTAGAAATTCCTTGACATGGATTGTGCTTCTTCTCCACTCCATGTGTGGAAGTCCAACCATACAATTAAGGCTAAGCTAGAATTATACTTACTTTCTCTTCCTTATTTCACTTATCAAACCAGTTAAGTACTCAGTTTCTGGCTCCTCGATCGTTCCACCTTCAAGTGTAGACCTATATATCTTGCATGATTTTGGAGTTGCTTCTTCGCCTAAAAAAACTAGCTACTCTAGGGGATCGGGCACAATCCGATTTGTAATACGGTAGACTAAAAGAAACAAAAATATCAAGTATGCATGACTAGAAATTGTTCCGTCACTCAATATGAATGTTTACGGTTTAATGAGATAGATAGTTTTTCAGTACGGTAGTGCAATTGCTGAAGATAATCCGGCCATCTCCTTTATGGACCGTCAGTAACAGTAAAAAAAAAAAGAACAACGAAAAAAAAAAGATATATATGATTTGGAAGAGGGGGCCATAGCATGACAGCATGGTTTGGAGAAGAGAGAGAGAGTGAGACAACGACAGTTGCAGATAAAGATTCAGAAAAGACAGAGTCAGAGGAACAGAGGGAGAAACTTTCCAGACCAACATGGAAACCTACATGATTACTTTGTGATTATGAACCTCACTTATATATCTAATCATGATGAAGGTTTCTATCACCTGCTTAACTTATAGTCTTATACACGTTTGTGAGTCTCGCGAGAGACGACGAAACAAAGAAAACCATGTCATTAATAAAGACAAAGGAACAAAGTTGGCGATCGACCAGCTGCATGAAATTTACATGAAAGGAAATTGTGAGCCAAACAAAACTATATATTATACAATCTATTCGTGAATTATTTGAGGCTATTATAGTACTTACCACCTTTAAATGTCGAGCTTTTTCTGTCGTATTACGTCCGATAAATTAACTTAAGCACATTGTTGGTATCAAGCTAAAACTATTAGACCCATAAAGACAAATTCTACACAAAGAAGACAAATAAGGAAGAAAGAAGGACGAAATGACTAACTTCCTTACAAGTATATTGTTATTTATATATATCCCGTGGCGTAAGACAAAACTCTGTATTGATAAACCCTTCCATGCCTCAGGAATCTCCGCCGGTGGCCTGTCTTGAATGTATAACTTCGAAGAAGCTCTATGGCATGCATATATGCATGGTTGAATTCTCTAACAAAACTAAATCATTCTAATCCCAGCCGTACGAATCCTACAAGAGAAAATTAGTCAGGAAACAAGGCTAGCTCAAGGTGGTCTGCGGTTATTATTATTCCACACATCAAGCAACATTATTAGGTTGGATAGTTATAAAACCAAACACTAAATTATTGGATATATATTGTGCAACTATCGAGGATTTAAAAAAGTAAAAATTTGAAGAAAATATCAAGAATATATGAGTCTATTGTAATAAAAAAAAATATGAGTATAAGTATTAGTAAATGTTTGAACATAAAGTTTTCAAACATTTTTTTTTTTTTTCAAACAATTTTTTTTTTATTCTCAAAAAAAAAAAATGTTTGAAAACTTTATGTTTAGAGGTTTACTTAGTTAAGGGACAGTTTTACCAGATTATAAGGGACAAGTGTATATAATGGTCAAAAATAAATGCACGGTCAATTTATGTTTTAAATCCAATACATGTGACTAAAAATGCATTTATCTCTCACAATTCCTTAAAACTGTCTCTTATGTGAGTAAGACTGAAATCTGAAGATGTTTACTTTACCAATTAATTACTTTATTTTTTAAAGAGAAATGAAATTCATTCATAAATATTGGAGAATGAAATTCACATTCCCTAATTTGCAATACACAGCCTCCTTTCCTTTTTTTGATTGAAATTACTATAAAAAAACAAAATTTAAGTTACTCAAAAAATAAATGAAGAGTGTGGATTGTAAAATGAAGAATATGAATTTCACTCCCTTAAAGATTTATGAGATTACATACAGTAAGGTTAAGTACCCGTGAATACATATGCTTGCCTAATAAACCCTTACAAATAACACTCATTTAAGTAAGAAAGAAGGACCTTATTAAAACAAAATAAAGAAGATAGAAGACTAGAAGCATATTGTTATGTCTCGTATCTCAATTTACTGGTTCACTAGTCATTTGGAAGGTAAACAACAATTACTTTCACTTTTTACTTTGTTTCGATACTTTTAATGGCCTTAAATGTTGACTTTTTGTTCGGGTCAAAATTTGAGAAACTTTTCTTCTGGAAAGTCGTAGAGGACGTTAAACCGAGTCCGTGCATATTTGGCACGTAAAAATCAGAGTTCGTATGCGGAAGTTATGGATGAAATTACAAAATTACTGTTCATAGTAACTTTCTATATATATAGGGAAAGTTACTAGGGTAAGTTTCCATTTTAGAAACTTACCGTCAGTCTCTCTCTCCTCTCTCATTCTCTCTCCCCGATTCCCTCTCCCTCTCCGATCTCTTCACCTTCTTCTGGCCATAACTCCCTCATCCAGCAATGGATTTTGACGCATAAATTATCATTGGAAAGCTCTCTCCCTCCTCTGCATTTCTATGGTGGTTTGGTGATTGATTCTGGACTGTGGAGAGTGAAGCAACGAGAAGAAGAAGACGGTCACTGTAGCAGTTTTGAGTCAATGCCTGTATCTCCCGATTCCGGCCACCTCCGGCGATAAACCTTTGTCCATTGGAAGCGCCTTGAGACGTAGATGATGCTCTCCAAGTATTTGGCAGCGATTTGAAGCATGGAGGAAGAATCAAAGGTTTGAATTTTCTCATTGTTCATAATCGGGGTTTACTGTTTTCATAATTGTTGAGGCAGTTCTAGTTGTTTTCTGGCTTGGCGGTAGTTGAGAGAAGTGTTAAGGAGGTTGAGATGGGGCTGCTACCAAAATTTGGTGGCCATCGGAGGTGGTGGCAGGTGGCACGTGGCAGCGCGTAGAACAGTGATTTAATTTCTAAGTTTAGCTAGTTAAATCCTATATTTGATCTAGAGCTTATATATGTGAATTTGGTGAAGATTGGAGAAGTGTTTAATCGATTATGAATTTCTGAAAATTTAGAATTTCAGTTATCGATTTACGAGAATCCGAATGTCGGTTTTCTCTCGAATCTGCCCTAGAACTTGTAAATTAATGAAATGGTGTTAGTGATAAAGTTTGGGTTGAATCGGAGAAGGAAATGGAGATGTTGACTTAAAAGGATTGATTTTGGAATCGTATTTAATTGCCGAATTGTTATTCACAGAATATAATTGTGTACAGGGCGTTATACCGAGTTACTGCTTGACGAAGAAACCCATATGCTTGGTAGCATATATAGTACTGTGAGTGGACTTTTATTTTAAAATAATGATGCATGCAAGTATTTTCTCAAAATAATGTTTTATTTATTTATCATTTTATTTACCGTGCATATTATTTAACTGGATTATAATTTTGGCATTAATTTTTCCATATGAATTTGGAATATGAAATTATTATGCTCGGATTTGGATTTATGTTTTGCTTTGAGAACTTGATTTGATTTTCGGAGATTTATTATGATTTATCTCAATTATGATTTGGGAAAGGGATTCATGACACTACAAAAAAAAATTGCAATAGCCACGGCGCGTCGCCGTCGCAAAAGACCATTGGCGACGGCTCTGCGACGACATTGTTTCTGATGCAATTGGTGGCGTCGCCAATACTTACGGCGACGGCATTTGCGCCGTCGCAAGAGCATTAGCGACGGCAAATGGTTTGCCGTCGCAAGTTTCTTGTAACGGAAACTTACCGTCGCAAATACCAATGGCAACGCCACCAATTGCGACTGAAATTTTTTTGCCGTCGCCAAAGCCTTTTGCGACGGCAAAATGCCGTGGCAGGAGTATTTATTTATGAATAAAAAAAATCTGGCATGCATATTTGCATGCCAGAATTATTATTATTATTATTATTATTTTGGAGGGACAAAAACTGTACAAAAGGAAATTAAGCTTATACAAAAGCCTAAGTTACATTTTATTTTTTCTCATGAATGTTACCAAAATGAATGAAGCTTATACAAAAATTTATTGTTGCCTCCTGGAACTATCTTACTATGTTAGTTTTTGCTCCATAAGTTCAACCGCATTGGTATTCTTCTTTGCTTCATTCATTCATTGATAGCTATGTTCTTCTTTGTGTCTATCTCCTTCTCCACCACTCTTCTTCTCTCTATAGCAAATAGGTCCTACACTGTAAAAATTCAGTTCTTGTAAACAAAATCAGTAGATTTAAGACAAGTATTTGAAAATGTGAAACTTGTGATTCAACAAAATCTGCATAGAGAGACTTGAACCAAATTTTATGCCACCACATATAAGGAGAGACTTGAACACATTGACAATATTGCAGATAAAAAACATATAAAACTGCTTCATCTTAGGCAGAAGTGTCATACTAAGACAAAAGGCATATAAAGTAACCAAAATGAAATAGCACTAGAGTTTAAGCTATAATTTGAACTCCTAAATTCATATCATGAGAGAAATTGAAGTAGCATTATCACTTAGACTTTTCAGGGTACAAAACTGAGCATAAGTTATGACGTATCCATGCTTCATAGAGCATAACTGAGCAATATCCTTGTCTAACCAGTAACCAAAGCTGAGGATAAGTCATTAACTCATAACAGGGCATACCAAAACAGATGCAATTTCATACTCGTGTATTGGTTGCCAAGACAATTTGTATTCAGTAACCAAGGCAGTTAGTATTCAATAACCAATTAGTATGCATTTACATACCATATGTCCATATCAGATACAATTAGTTTCCAGTATGCTATTGTCCAAAATTGTATATCAGATACAATTTCAATTCCCACACAATTTCATATTATCCAAAGCAAGAAATGACAATGTAAACTATTATCCAGAGCAGGTAATGGGTAACTGTTTTACAAATTTTGACACAATGTGGAATTTTGGATGCGAACAAACAGAAACCAAGCATTTTAAGGCACCTGAATCTGAATAAACAACCTAACCGAAGAAACATGTATGCCTTCAAATTTAAAGTAAAAGTTGATATCAAATCGATAGTAAAAAAAAAGCATATGAAAGGGAATAAACCTGGATGGCATTGGGATCCTTAACATTATTAGGATCTCTTGAGAGATGAACGCTTGCACCAAGATATAAATCTGGCACCTCACTGATCTCGTCCTTATTGACTGGGTTTTCGAATGGACTGTCAACCTGATTTTAAGTTTCATCAACAGCCCTTATGTTAGACAACCCCCACGACGCATCTTGTGCATGACTCTCTTCATGAGCTGCACGAAGTAAATCAGTTTCAAACTCTTTAGAGTCATAGGAACAAGTTTGAAGTTTTGAACACATACAGGAATAAATTTGATAAACACATATTTACCTTCAAGTGGATATCTCCAGGTTAGCTTTGATATACATACAGGAATAAATTTGATAATCACACCAAAGTAATCAACAAGCCAAACACTTGTAATGAACAAAAATAATTGCCAAACACTTCAAAGTGGATCCCTCCATGTTAGTTTTCTTTGCATCTGCAGCAGTATTATAATAATCAATTTTCTAAATACTACGAGAAAGATGTCTGTTTCTAAATACTAGGAAAAAGACACTGGTTTGGTTCATATGCCTATGCATCTTTTACAAAAGAATGAGCTTGAAAGATGCAATACAAGAATACTTGTCAACATCTTTCACAAAACACAATACAAAGGCAATTTCCACCACCTATATATACCATGCTTCACATATATCGTGGGTTGAAAACAATCTGTTTCCAGTTCTATTTTCTCCCCAACCAAACATTCTCCAGAAATTAATAAAAGAAGAAAATTGAAATCCAGATTTATTGATCTTCACACCAAACCTGTACACTTTCATCATGCTCATAGAGTCATAGACTCAAGATCCAAACCAAAAAATTCATTTTTCTTTCGCTTAGATTCTCTAAACCACAAATGAAATAGAGTACAAAGCCTATAGATGAAGAAAAGGCAATTATCTATGAAACAAGAATACCTTCTGTTCTGGAACCAAACTTTGATTTGGCTAGGCTCAATGTTAGGGATAATTGGGTACTCCTTAATGAGCTGTTGGCGACTAATCGAACTGGGTTTGGGGAATTCATGATAAAGCCTCTCAAGGGCTTCAGCAACCTGCTCAGGTTTGTACCTCACATACTTGCCATTATCCATTACTCCTTTACCATCCGTGCAGGACATAGCCATTTTTCAATTATCATACCAATGACCAATGGAGAAAAACTGGACTAAGAATGAATCAGTAGCAGAAAAGTTAATTAAAATCATAATCCAATACCTTGGAAGTACGGTAAAACTTATAGGTTTTTGAAAGAAATTTCAACGAATTATGAACACCATTAAACAACAATCAAGTGATAAGAAGTGGACTATCTACAGCCATATATATAAAGATTAAATTGAAATCATAACAACAGTTTAAATATAATCCCAGAAATACACCTTCAATTGGGTGTATAAGTCTGAATTCATTAACTCATAGATGAAACGACTGAGTAATCAAAAAGTGGAACCTTGCTTCCAAGTAACCTCATAATTGAAAAGTAGTTTCAAAACTTAATAGCATGCATGTAAAGAAAGAAAATCAGATTTCGATAGCAAAGCTGCACATGATATAAACATCTATAATATATATGTAGCTTCGTTGCAGCAACCAAAACTTTGGAAGGAGAGCAAGACTACCAATATGGTTTCTCATGTGCACCTTAAAATTTCCAGCAATCAAAAATCAAGAGCTAGTTTTGTAACAATGTAAAAGACCAAGGAAAGTACATATCAATTAGCAATAGATTCTACTAGTTTGTAGGAATTACTTATCATTCAAGATTACTTATTGAAAAGCAAGAAGTAATGGTCGAGGATAGCAAACACTGGTCACTTTGGAAAAGCTGCAAACCTTGAGTATATAAAAGATCAAGAAGGGAATGAAGCTCCAACAAGAAGCATATGTAAAATGATTCTTCAGTCCTTGGACCTGTAGCCACCAAGAAACAAAATATAACAACAAAGCTACATAAACACAACACAATAAAATCCACAAACTAAATCAGCCCACTTGAAGACTACAATTATACCACACACCCATCAAAATTAAAAATGACAGCAGGATACTATAAACACTTGACAGCATAATCAGGTCTCTAACAATGCAAAAGTTGTTTCAGATTTCCCACCAACAATAACAATCAGTATGCTTTAGCAATTTTATTACTTCAACAGGCTGAAAATTTTAGAACCATAAAGAGCAGTAGAGCTAGGTTCGTAAGATTTGTTCCATCCAAGTACATAGAAAACTAGGTTGAGCAAGTAGTATGAGCTAAACTTGGATTGACCATGGTACACAAATCAAAGAGAAAAACGAATGGAATACATATGGCAAGAGAACCCATTTGAATGTGAGATATGAAATGAAAGACGAACCAATTTTTGAGCTTGATCTCCGGCCGACGGCCGACCCTTGTTTTGACGAGCAAGGAAGATGGTTTGGTTTGGTCTATAAGGAGTAAGAGCAGAAACAGCCGCCCATATCATCGTTCCTCCACAGTTCTTGATTTATTCTCTCCTACAGAACCACCAAGATTGAAATCATAGAACCACCAAATCATAAAAACAAAAATCATACCAAACCCAGAAAGCTCCTCTACCTATACCACAACTCCAACCACAAAATGGCCGGGTCACACTCAAACGGGCATTGAATCGGGTTCGACAAGAGAGGGAACTGAATTGAGATACCCAAAAAGAATAATTCCCGAATCCAAGTCAACCCAGTGGCCACCAAGTTCATCGAAGCTCAATTTGGCGGGTGACATCGAGATCAGAGAGAAAGAGAAAGAGGGGTTGTGGGGGAAAAGGGTTGGGGGAAATAGGGCTTTTCAATTAGAAAACAGATCTAGTAGAAGAATGGGGTAGCATAGTTGCTTATTCGTGCGACGGCATGTAGAGGCAGTGGCAAACTTTCATTATTTTGCGACGGCTATCCTTCGCTGAAGTAGAATCATAGTGTTTGGCTACCCCCATTGCAACGACGTATCAACTCGGTTGCAAATCTTGCGACGGCATAACTTTGCCGAAGGGAATTGCCAGTTTTTAGCGACAACAAAACCACGCCGTTGCAATCAAGCGAAGCCATTGGAATTCTTTTTTGTAGTGTGATACTATTTTTGGATATTGAGCTTTCAATGTTTATCTCCAATATATGATTATTATTTGAAAGGATGATTTATGTGAATTTCGACGAATTATTTTCCGAAGTGATTTTTCAGAATTAAATATCATATTTTTATTCATCAATTTTGAGATTTTGAAATATTATCGGAGATGAGATTTTTTTTTTCAATGAAATTATAGTTATCGATTGTTTTTCGCCTATTTGTTATGAATTTGAGAATATTTTGGCGTGCGGAGCCACGTCATTGGAATATATTTATTTTCTCTTGAGAAATGGGGAAGCCTTATGGATTTATGGATTTACTGATTTTCGATTATTTTTCCTCACCATACTGGGGTCGTTCTATAGTGTCTCCTCCTCACTTACTTTGTGTTTGTGAGTGGCAATCAAGGTGATTTATTCTCCTTTTCACGTGAGTGGTAGTCGAGGTTATTAGTTCTCCTCTTTACACAATCTATGTGTGAGTGGAAGTCGAGGGTAGAGCTTAAGGGGCTCCTTTACCCGTATGGTGATTTCTTCTTCCCCATATCATACTGTTACTTGACTAGTGAGGCTAGTCCATTTTCTCTTGACTAGCGGGGCTGGTATGTTTTCACAAGATTTTCAGTTTAAAGAAATACGTTTTATAAACGTTGCATGCATCGAGGCTTTATAAGTTTAAATATGTGGGAAAGTATTCAAGTTTGCTTCTTTTAAATTATCTTGATTATTTATTTTTGTCCACTCACACTAACGTGTTTTTCAATTACTTTGCCCTGGGCCCTTCGGTTTCAAATGCCCATTTTGCAAGCTAGATTAGTTGAGATCGGGCGTACATGGAGTTGAGGCATAACCAACAGCACAGCTCCCGTGTATCCATTTCACCCATGTTTTCCTTATTTATCTTTTATATTAGAATTGCTCTGATAACCTGTGGGATTAATGTTATTAGATTGAATTGTGTAGTGTGAATTGGAAAATGTTGTGATTTTGGGAGCTAGGTGGTTCCAGGAGAATAAGGATGGATGGTTTAGAAGTGTAAATGTCTTTCTACAGGTTTTGGGCAATCTATTTTTAGGGGAAGTTTCGCCAAATTTTTGGTAGAATTTCTTCTAAGGTGAGCCCCGCAGGGCCACTTTGGATTTCAAAGTGAAATTCGGGGTGGGTCCTGTCACATATAGCTAAAGAAACATCTTGAGTTGTCACTTAAACAAGCACTAATCAGCCTCACCAAGCAGAGACTCAATTGTGATATGAGAAGATAGAACGAACTGGTATGAACTTACGATAAAGCTGACAACTCAATCTATCATCCAAGCCCTAAACTGAAGCCGAAGCCCAAATCAAATTACCTCATTCTCACGCTCTTGCTTGAATAGCCATCAAAAGAAGAATAATTCGGATTAAAATTTTGGCGGCTGGATTTGTTCCTAGAATGAAGAGCCACCGACAAAAACACCATGGCCACTATATATGGTCGTCTCCCGGGCCATGAACTTGTATTTGTACTTGGAAGAAGTGAGGAAAGAGAGAAACCTAAGTCACTATTGTCCAACCCCCTTTTTTCTTCAGCTTCCCTTGCCTAGGGAGGTAGCACTGCTTCCATCCGAGTAGAGCCGGTTGAAGTCCGAATGGTGGTCCGATACCCCCCACAATGGAGAAATAAGTTGTCCTCTCTTCTCTGGTAACCCACCACTGCATATGTCGAAAAAGAGGGGGCGGGGAAGGAGGAACCAAAGGAGAAGAGAACTTTGTATTTTGGTAATTCTTTAGGGGTCATGTTTAACCTTGAATGTAATTAATAGATTCCACAGCCCAACTTAGACGACTAATGACTTCTCCGATGCGAGCTCCTACTCCTACTCGTCTTAGAAGTTTTAATCGACTTTGAATAACAGGAGGGCAGGTTAAGGCGGGCCTACTGGGCTTGGTTCTCTTGAGATTGAGTGAGGGAATCATAAAGGGGCTCATAAACCGGATAGGCGGGCTTTTGGGCACACAGAAAAAGGGAAGTGGACGGAGGAAGGAGAAAGAAAACTTATATCTGTCGTTAGCATTTTTCTTGTTACTCTTTTATTTGTCTTCGATTTCTCACATATTAAGAGAAGAAAGAAGCTCAGTTTCAAGTGGTACGTCAGCCTGTAGGTCCTCTGGTCCCTTTAGTCAATCTTCCATGATGATGACCTAGAATAAGAGGCAGTCCATTCGGTCACATCCGCCAGCAAGCGATTATTTATATTCTGCCCTTCTAGACCACCCGAAGAGATAAGTCTTTTGGTCTAGCCTATTTCTTCATCACCACCCGAGCAACTATCCAAAAAACCCTAATGTCAGGAAGTTACCAAGCGTGAATAGCCCAATCACGACTATCTAACCCGATGAGCTAATCAACAATGGTGAATCCAAGCGAATAGAGCTGTCTTGCACAACATGATAGAATACTTCATTGAAGAACCCAACCATCCTCTTATATCCGCTAAGTCGAAGTCGAACCTTGCTTCAATTGGATTTGATTCCGCATAGGAAAATACCACGGGAAGTTCTTCCCTCTTTCGGTAGTTTACTTGCTTACTTCCGGATCAATGTCACTAACCGCTTCTTAGCATTGGACTTCTCTAGAAAGTCTTAGTTTTGCCGTTGTCTAGCATACAATGAGTTATCTGATACGAAGAAAGTAGGGAAGACCACCTGAGCAATAGCGGCTTAAAGCGAAGCCTATCACGAGCAGCGTCGGTGAGCGGGGAGGAGCATCTCAAAGTATGGGGCAAAGGGTCAAGCGTTTTGGCTTCCCTTTGCCCCACACTTCAAAAACAGTACAAAAGTATGGATTAAGTATGAATAAGATCGAGAGGAGCCCGAGAGCCCCAAAACCAAGAAGGGAAACAGGAGCCTTTCGATTCACTCCCCATTCTCTCTTAAATAAAGCTCACCCTCAGGCCCGGGCAAAGTTGCGAGTTCATGAGAAAGTGAATGAACGAGCCATGTTCCTAAAAGAGGTGACCATCAAAGAGAGACTTCAGCGCGCATGGTCGTATAGTTCAACATGTAGTGGCGTAGGTATTGCGAGGCCCATGTCACTACAAAAAAGAATTCAATTAGCTTCACCAATTTGCGTTGGCGTGCAATTGCCGTCGCTAAATCCTACTCTTTTGCGACGACAAAACTTGACCGTCTCAATTGTGTAAAAGTTATGCAACCGAATTAATTTCCGTCACCACTTGTGGTCGCCAACCCCTACGGTTTACTTCGGCAAGAACTTGCCGTCGCAAGGGAATAACAATTGGCGACTGCAAAAAACTTGCCGTCGCGTTATCCTAATTAAATCTGCTCCCTGCCCTCTTTCGTCTTTCAGTTCTTTGAGCCCATAACTCCATCTCGATCTGATACCCCGATGATTACCCAGATCTCCTCCTCGTCTCCTCCTCTTTCCATCACCTCCTTGAGCTATTTTCCTCTCCAGATCTACCAAATTCAGCAGAATACAACCGACGCTATATGAGCCGATTTAGGTCAACTCCATCAAGTTTATCAGGAGATACCAACCAGTCGTTCCTCTCAATGTCCAAAACCTAATCTAATACATTTCACCTCACCCACCTGCAGCCCCAATCGGCTGCAACGATCCCGAGTTCACCTATCTCTTCAAGGTATCATCTTCACGCTTCTACCTCTAATATATGGCATTTTGTTTACAATTTGCGTTAACAAATTGCTAGGATTTGTAGCTCAAAATAGACATAGCTAGCTGCTCTTCATCAACTGGATTTTATTATTTTTACTTCTGATTTGTTTGGGTCACTGTGAATATCGATGCAGCGACGACAAATCACGTGGGCGGGAAGGTCGGAATCACTGACCAAACCAGGTATATCTGTGGTTTATATAAACCAAGGTATTCATGATATTATAACAAGGTATTTGTGGTTTATATCTGCTTCTGCAGGCTTTAGGTACTTCAAAGGTTGGTGGACCAATTCCCTCCTTTAAAAGCATTTCATTTTGTCCTTGACGACACTGATGAGGTATGGCATTGTAATCTCATATTTTGTTACTTTTGATCATTGTTTGTTGCCACTTGGAACCCATTCTTTCAGTAACAGTAAGAAAAGTTAGGGGATTCATTGATTTGTATAAAACTAAAACTAAATCACGAGAAATAGAGAGGGGACTATCTTCTTAGATGGCCCTATACGCATGTTCCTCGAACTTTCTTCCTCTGTTTTTCTCTCACTCGTTGATCTTCATATATAGAGGGCTCTTTGTTTGTTTGTTTGATTTGATTGTCAATACCCAAGTCAAGGCTTGGTTCTTTCTGTTCGTTTCTGGGTATGTTGTTCCATCTTTTTACTTGATGAATGAGTTCTGGTTGTTGTGTTTTGAGTTGAAAGTTGTGATTTTTGATCAGAAGTTTATGTTTAGTTGGTCAAAGCTTGAGTTTTTAAGTTGTTTGGGAATATGATAATCTGTTATGTTTGCATCCCAACTGGTTTAGTTGGTCAATGATTGAGTTTTTATGTTCTTTGGGAATATGGTAGTCTATTTTGTTTGCATCCCAAATCGTTTATGGGGCGAAGTTAGTTGATTTCTGTTTCAAAGATTGATTTTTTGTCAATTATTTTGATGTGGTTTTGTTGGTGTTGGGTTTGTTAGAAGATAGCAATAAGTTTTTTCAGAGTGTATGTAGTCTCATCTATTAATTTATGGATGTTTCTGTGGTGGGATTTTGTAGGTTTTCTTGATCCTGGTAGGTCTGGTTTCAATTGTTTCATGAAATATGTGCATTTGTAATTTTTGTACTTTACCCATAAACATAAAGTAGCCTAGTATATGTTATGAATTCTTTGTATTGCAGCTATATTTATTCTTTTGGAATTACCTAACTAGAAGGATCCTATATGTACAACATTTCAATATCAGATTTGCTTTCTGTTTATTATGGCTGGAATTGCTTAAGAATGCTGAGAGTAGCACAGGTGTGCTTTACTTCGATTTGGTCTTTAATTAGTTACCTACAAAATCTCATATGTACGCTCACGTATATGCTTTTGCAACCCATCCTCTAGGTGAAAGGTGCTAGGCCTGTCATAATTTCAAAATATATTGTAGAGGATGGTAACTTACAAATATTAGACATTGTCAAGCTAAAAGAAAAGTCGTAAATTAAAGTAAAGAGCAAAGAAAACAAGTGGTCTAGTTAGAACTAAGAGTAAATCTAGTTAGAACTTTTCATGCACTTTTTCTATCTAGTAGGTGGTCTGTAAATCCGCCCAAGCAAACCACTTAAGCATGCAATATGCCATTCTTCACTACTTTTTTTTTTTCCTATAATTGTTGAAGACAAAGGTTAACTACTGTTTTGCTTAATATCTAATCTAAAACAGAGATACTTCACATTTTTTGACAGCTTTCTTATTGATCACTCTTCTCTCTTTCAAATGCTAAAAGCACTTTGCTCTTGTTGTTATCTCTCTCATGGTGCATGTGTCTTCTCATCGATGATAGTATTCTTATAATTTATACAGTTCCTTCGATGTTGATGGTGTCTACAATATGGACTATATATGTCTATTATCCTTTTGTGGATTCTGTGATTGTATCCATTATGCAGTTTGACTGTCTGATAGATTTAATGATTGTATCTAATGTAGCGGTGATTGGAAAGATCTGGAGTACAAAGACTTTAACTTGAATGCTAAAGGTGCGCCTACTGAATGTGGTTGTCTTCATCCACTGTTGAAGGCAAGGATATAATTTTTAGTTTTTGTTTTTAAATAGACGTGGGTTTGTATTAAGTTGCATAAATCAATATATCTGTCCTCGGAAGTACTATAGAGAAATAGTTTAATAACTAATAAAGTTAGATACGCTAAATTTATAATGACATGCAAATTTGGTGATTCTTTTCCTTTAGATAACAACCTAATAATTCATCCCACTATCTCCTGGTGCTGAAGTTGAGCACTGTTGCTGTATACTACAAAAAATTTCTTCCTTAAATGAGGACTATGTTACATCATCTATATTCTATATAAGCATAGTGTTTACAGTTATTTTTTTGAATGGCATTGCTGAAGCTGAATCTGCCAATTTTCAGGTACGGAAGCAATTGAAGGACATTTTCCTTCAAATGGGTTAAGACTCAAATCTATGTCCTCATGTTCCCTGTCCATATTGATGGCTTTTGGAGAAATCCTGTAGTCTGACATTTTTGCATCATGTTTTCTACTGACTACAGGTTTGGAGAGATGCCCACTAATAACTATGTCAAGAACAGGTGGGTCTATCTGGTCTTTTAGCCAGCATCTCTTGTTCTATGAAATTTGAATTATTTGCTTATAGCTTTGGAAAGGTAGAGCTCCTTCTGAACATTTGATGGAAATGGTAGAATCTAGAAGTAGTTTTAGAAATTGGAAATAATGAGATATTGATTCAGGAGCTCTATTATAGGGATTTGCTTCCAAAGCATAAGACGTTAGATTCCTATGATCAAGAATGCAGCATTAGTCATGATGTGTGACATTAGAAAACAGGGTTATAAAATTTCCTTTTCCTTCTAACACAATAGAAAATCTCCCTTGAGGAAAATGCATAACTAAATACTTTCACTCGATGTAACACTTCGAGTTCAATCTTCTTTTTTTATTTTTTTCTCTCGTTATATTTGTAAGAGTTGCTTTTTTTAGGAAACTTCAGCACTTACAGAACATTGCATACATGATAATTAGTAAGTAATGTTGAGGCCTTATGATTGGTCTGGTTTATTGATTTTTCCTCTCAGTAGCTCAGTAGCTTATATCTATATTATTTCCCATGCAGGTACTTACAACTTTTGAAGACTTGGGGATATGGGTGGATGTCTTTGCTACTAGTGAAGTCAGTATTTGCTTGAGGTTGGACCCATCAAAACTTTGGAGTAGATAGCTTATTCAGCAAGCAAGCGTATGATATCATGCTCCATGTTCATTGCTTGGTATGCTTTCTTGAAGTTTCCTTTGTCTACATGCATTTAAGATTTCATAATTAAATCTTTATATGTACGCGTTCAGCACCAATCAATAATATTGCTGGATATTGATGCAAGGGAAGTATGGTAGTCAATCCTGTATATTGCTGGATATTGAAATTCTTAAATAACTCATTAAATATTTCATTGTCCTTGGCAGGAACTTGACCATATTGTGGAAGAACTGGAGAAAATTGTTGTTGTCAATCTTCTTCAGCACCGATCAATAATATCTCTCATTGGAGATGTGCAGAAATCATCACTAATATTAGAGAAGGTGTTGTACTGTGTTTTGCCAAGTACTTAGAAAGCATTCCTTATTGTCTTTTTGTTCTCTGGTTGATGACAAGTGGTGTTCAATTGATCAAAGAGGTTTATCAGCTATATATGTATTTTAATCTGGTATTCATGTTTTGGTGCATTTTATATAAAATTTATTATTTGGCTTCTTTTGCTCCAAAAATAAAAATCTGGTATGCAAAATTGCATGCCAGGTTTTTTTTTTTTATCAATGATATGCACTTTGCGACGGCACTGTTGCCGTCGCCAAAGGTCAATGGCGACGGCTAGGCGATGGCAAAATTGTCGATGTCGTTGGTGGCGACGCCATTGCTCTATGCAATGGCGTAAATGCCGTAGCTAAAATTCATGCGACGGCGTAATTGCCGTCGCAAATAGCAATGGCAACGCCACCAATGACATCGGCAATTTTGCCGTCGCCGTTGGTATTTTGCGACGGCAATTTGGCTTTTGGCGACGGCCTTGCGCTGTGGCCAATTGAATTTTTTTTTGTAGTGTGTAAGAGCACAACATGTCTTTTCTAGAACCGCGATCCCGAATACGACAGATGCAGAAATGGCTAAAGAAGTTGGAGGAAGATAGTCGTTGGGCAATTGTATGCCCGAGCATACATTATTAGTATTCTGAGAATTGGCAACATTAATAGGGGTCGGAATACACTTTTTTAGATGTAGCTATACTAAACTAAGTAGTCGGCCTAACGTTCGGTTCCCATAACCAACTTTTTCTTTCTCACTACTAGTTACTGCACGACCATATATTATGTCTTTTTTTTTTAAATTTCAAATCTGTTATCAAACCAAAAAAAATAAAAAAAATTTCAATATGGTAGGTTTATGATGGCCGTGGGCTGAGAAGTTGATGAGAAGAAAAGGTGTAGACCTAGAAGACCTTATTTATACAAGTTGGAGAGCAACTACAGACAATGGAACAAAGGGACAGAAATTGGAGACCAACTGCGCTTGGAAACTTACTTCAGGTATAACAGTTTATACATTTAAGGGTGAAGAGCATGAACATTGAGTTTCTTCAGAAGAGATGAACCAACATTAAAAATTAAATTAAATTAAAATAAACATCCACGTTGTATTCAAGTTATAATAGTCGGAGCACTCTAGGGTTCAGGTAAAACCAAGGCTGCCTCTTCGCTTGTCTGGCGCCACCCCTAGGACTACTACGGCTTCTTGCCTAGGCCGCGTGACATGGGTGTGGCTAGACGGGCTATCGTGCTGTCAGGTGGTGGTTGTCGGTGGGAAATGCTTCCTTTGGTTTTCTTTTCTTCTCAAGCGAATTCGAAGGCAGATTTAGGGAGGTCGTGGTGGTGGTCTGTTGTTCTACGGCAGACTGGTGAGTCATGGTTGGGAGTTCACCAGCTTCTGGGATCGGTCTGTTCAACCCATGCGAGTTTGTACAGATCCAGTTCTGGATTTTTGGGGACTCTCTTCAAGGGCCGGATTTTTTAGATAATTGGATACCGGAGACAGCAAGTGTGGGCACAGTGGTTGCCGGTCTATAACGTTGTGGTCTATAATTGTGGGCTAGTTCTGGTGTCTCCAAGTGTTGAGCGACAATCTGCTATTAGAGGGGATGTGCGAAGGGGCTTCGTACAACTGCTGCAGCCTTGTCTTCAGCCAAAGTCTATTGGTTTTGTGGTTATGGGCACCAAACTCACTGCATTCCTTTCTCTTTGGCCGGAGTCAGAGCATTTGATGTGGAAGAGGAAATTTGACAGCGATATCTCTTTTTATTGTTGTTGTTTTTTATGTTTATTTAGGTTTTTCTTCTTAGTTGTTTGGTTAGGGCAATGTAGTCCCTACTCATTTGAGCTAGGGTTTGGGGATCTTGGTGTTATAATTGTGCCATTATTATGGTGTCACTCCTAGGGACTAATGGCTTTAGTCTACTAATCTTATGGTCGAGGTATTGGGGAAAAGCTCTTGCACGTGATCTGGAAATTTTGGGCTACGGTGTTGAAGAGAGGTTTTTTCTTCTTAAGATTGGCTGTGATGAGGTATGAAGATTTCTGGGTCAGGTTGTCTGTTGAGCTATTCATATGGCATTATTCCCGAGGACTATATGTTATATTATCTGTGTCTTCTTGTGGTCAACATGGCAGCGATTTATCCTTATACGTGTCTGCTTGGTTTGGGACACTGTATGGAAGAGGATGACATGGTTATTTTTAGTGTTGGCAGCAACGAGTTATCGTGACTCTTGGGTTTGGTATCGTTGTGTTGCTCGAGTGATTGGGCGATTAGGTTGGTTAGGGGTTGGGCCCGCTTGGCTCATCGATGTCATTGGTGATGACGAACCCGTAACTGAGGTTGTTAATAGGAAGGAGAGTGCATGGGGAACTTATGTCAAAGGGAAAATATATTAACCATTCTGTTGGTGCCAATTTCGGCATCAACGAGTCAACGGAAGTTCCGTTGAAATCCAAGTGTAAAGTAGTGGGGTTGTTTTCTTCAAGTGGGCCTATCTTTTCCTTCGATTAGTTTGACTACGTGAGTAGCTCTGGTCTTCCACTTGTGACTGAAGGTATGCCTTGGTGGTCCTGTGCCTAGCCTTGGTCGTTCACCTCTTGTGACTGAAGGTATGGCCTTAGGCTTCCTTCACCTGATGCTGGGCCTCCAAGCTACCTTGTTTGGTGAAACTGATAGTCTCATCTCGAACTTCCTTCACCTGATGTTGGGCTTCCTTCACCTAATGTTGGGCTTCCAAGCTCCTTTCTTGGGTGGAACTGATGGCCTCACGTCGGGCTTCCTCCACCTGATGTTGGGCTTCCAAGCTCCTTGTTTGGTGAAACTGATAGTCTCGTCTCGGACTTCCTTCACCTGATATTGGGCTTCCAAGCTACCTTGTTTGGTGAAACTGATAGTCTCGTCTCGGACTTCCTTCACCTGATGTTGGGCTTCCTCCACCTAATGTTGGGCTTCCAAGCTCCTTTCTTGGGTGGAACTGATGGCCTCACGTCGGGCTTCCTCCATATGATGTTGGGCTTCCAAGCTCCTTTCTTGGGTGGAACGGATGGCCTCACGTCGGGCTTCCTCCACCTGATGTTGGGCTTCTAAGCTCCTTGTTGGGTGAAACTGATAGTCTCGTCTCGGACTTCCTTCACCTGATGTTGGGCTTCCACCACCTCGGGTTGGCGGAGCTCTATGGAAAGGACTATGCATTTTGGCATAGCTTTCAGAGAGAAGGGAAAGTTGAAGTCCCCCCCCCCTCTCAGCCTTGTGAAGGCTGGGTATTTATAGGAGAAGAGAGTTGACGTGGAAAGGGAAAGGCATGGCTCAATCCCATAAAATCGGGGTGTCAGCCTCCCACTCTCTGCCTACTGACACTCCGGGATGGGCTGACAGAGTTGGTACGTGACAGATGTCACCACCATGTGGTCCGATATGGTTGGTGAAGGGTCAGGGACAGGTGTCGCCTATCCAAGCTTCCCTTTTCCTGGAATTACTCTTAGGCCATGCCTTATGTCGGAACTTGACACGTGGCATGGTTGGTGAGATTTTGCTTTGATTGGTGCTCCATGTCTCATCATGACGATTACATGTGCGTGAGCTTGGAGGTCGAGGCTTTAGCCTTGGAGCTCGTGGTCATGATCCTTAGAGGTCGAGGCTTCTAAGCTTGGGGGTCGAACTCTTGGTCTTGGGGGTTGAGACTCTTGGTTCCTTTGGACTGTGTTATTCTAGTAGTGAGGTCGTGATATGCTTTTGCCTTGCCATCCAAGATGGTGAGTCAATCACATGGTGACCGTCCAAGACTTAAGAGGTGGAGATCCAAGGTTGAGGACTTGGAGTACCAAAGTGAGGCATCTCACTAGTCATGATTATTTCCATCTTAGGGTTATCTTTTCTTTCTCGATGAAAGGTTTAAGTGCGTCTAAAGGTCAGAGTCCTACCACTACTAGAATTTTGCTTATAGGACACCCTCCTACAAAGGTGTCTATTGTTCACAAAGGCCACCAATGTCTTCATTAACCACTATGCAGCCACTAAATACATGACAGTGGTGATTACCCCAATTTCCTTTGTAGCATAGAGCACCAAAATAGAAACGGTGCCTGGTTTTCAACTCAAAAGAATGTTGTCATGTCAGTTACCATACACCAATTATAGTGTTAATAGCCAACTGTTAGAACAGTGTCTTCAAATGCCCCATTATTAAATATATATATATATATATATATATATTAAAACCATTAAGTAGTGGAATAGATCAATTATGTCCACAAATGTATTCATATACACATCATCACATTAGATCAAAATCTAAAGTCGTAACAGATACGTAAATACAACTTATTGCACTAGCTTATCCGAAAATAAAGAAACTTATTGCAACTTACAAAGCTTAAACCTACCACAAAGAGACATAGTTGATGTTTCATTTACTGGTATCAACTCCAACTCTTCACCAAGCTCCAAGAAGGCATTATTTTGCACAGTAGTCTGGCATTTACTTTCATGCCTATCCAAAGTGTGGCAAAAAACTTGTTAAGTTCATCTGATATTCTCTGCCGGTAACAAGAGAATCCAGCCTAGCTTGCGAGCTCCATATTTATAAGCACTACATTTTTGATAGAAGCAACCTGCAGAAAACACATGAATCATTACCATGTGACAACACAGACTGAATGAGCAGCTAGTAGTTATAGTACTCCAGTAAAATTCCATGACAACAACAGAGAGAGAGAGAGAGAGAGAGAGAACAGGGGCATACCTCTATTGACACTTCGGCCAAGGTTGTCGTTCTCTTTTAGTGGATCAATTATAAGGAACAAACTCGTAAGTTTTTCTCACACCCTTTTGATGGAACAGAGAACATGTCTACACAATTTCTAATAAACTCTTCACTTAGCAGTACATCATCCCCTCCATTATCTGGTACTTCAGCTTCAGAGAGAGAAGAAACTCAGAGACCAGGACAATACAAAAGAGCCATCCAACATTATAGACAGAAGAGATATCTCTTACCCACAATATCAGGTAGGGTGGATTTGTAAACTGGTCCATTTAAACATACACAATATTTCTCCCAATGAAATTTGCTGAAGTAATCCAAAAATCTGTAAAGGACCTAGAAAACGGAAACACATATTAAGTAATGTGCTTAAACTAGGCAATCAAACTTAAATGCTTTACCATGAGAAAATGATCAAAATTTTCATAATGGAGAATAGAGTCCTTACCAGTACAAAAGAAAAATGAAAGTAGTCAGTTTCACTACTCAATGCAAGAGATAAACCAAATGTTTGCAATAGATTATTTATGGCTTATGTACCTTCAGTGGCTTGCCATGACACTCCAGCTACAACACTTTTAACACTTTCAATTACATGACCCAATTTGATAATCTGATTCCCCTGCAAAAACATAAGGTAGGTTGACGAATGTCCTAATTAGTATAAATAGCAATGCAAAAATTATAAAACAATAAAATGATAGACATTAACATCAAGCTGTGCAGCTAAAAAAGCCTTGAACTCTCTAGGAAAGAACAAAATACAGCAAGCTGAGCATATAAAAAAGCCTTGATTCTCTGCAAAAGAACTAAATGGGGGGAGTACCACCTTCAAAACAAGGCAATTGCTTATCTTCTCCTTGATTGGTTCCTCCACTAGTTGCAACCAGCATAATAAACAAATTATTACAACGTATCACTGAACTCCAATATCCAAATGAGAAACATTTTATAATTGACAACCTGGGAAAG
Source organism: Rosa chinensis (assembly GCF_002994745.2). Taxonomy (NCBI): domain Eukaryota; kingdom Viridiplantae; phylum Streptophyta; class Magnoliopsida; order Rosales; family Rosaceae; genus Rosa; species Rosa chinensis. Next base: position 23,349,961 of record NC_037089.1, on the reverse strand, counting down.
CAAAGTTACTTTCAAGTTTGCCCTTATCCTCCCATCGGCTTTAGATAATGCATATGCTGATGCCAGTGATATTCATGACATGGGGTCAACAGAATAAATTAGATAGCATGAAACATACAGAAGCATAGAATAATCAAACATGCATAGATCATTCCTAGATCGACACACATACATTGATAAATGAGACTTGTGGAGAAATTTGAAGAAGCTAGCTAAAAGAATAAAAAAGAAAAGGTGAAATTCTCACAGTCTTGAGATAAGAAATCGTTTAAGGCGGAGCGTGTGGGGCGTCCTGTGCAATCCAGCCAACTAGAAGCCAAAGAAGGGTGTTGAATCCACCGAATCGAAGCCCCAACAGCATCTGATGATCGATCGTTGTCGAAACCCCAAGCAGAGAGCATCGGATCTCGAATTCCTTGATCTTCTCCTTGAAGGCTAGATATAGATATAGAGGAGAAGATGAAGCGATACAAGGTGAGCGAGGCCAAACATGGACGACGTCTCTGAGTCAATCTCGTTTCAAGAGAGCTAGGTCATATTTTGGTAAAGTGATCCAGAGTGCGTATTGTGATCGATATTGGGTGGGTTTCAACTTTCAAATACAATAAACAAAGTATAATTTTGGAACAGATTTTGGTTTTCCTGCCGTCACCCATTCTTTTCATCTGACCAAAGACGAAGACCCATGCTTTTGCTGAACAAGAGATGTAATTTGGGGGCAAAATCCGTAAATATTTGTAACCAACCAATCCCTGGCTATCCAATTATGAATAATTTAATCAAATATGAGCATTGGGCCACCGAATGTTGGTGGCATCTCCATATTAACTCACCGATCAAATTGCACGGTGCAAAACTATTCAACATACACACCACTTCAGAATAGTGCCCAAAATTGGTGTCCTATAGTCCATTTTGTAGTAGTGTACGTGGACTCTTTGACATTTCAACGCGTACCACGTGGAATGGGTTGAAAAGTCAAAAGTATTTGTCGAACCAAATTATGACATCAACGCATTCATAAAGGGCTTATAAGGAAGTTTTAACCAGAGGCTAATGGATGTACAAAGCATACTTGCTTTGAAACGGAAATAGTAGGCTTCGACTGCAACAGGAGGTTGACAGTATGGGAAGACCAAATAATACACATTGATTCTTGAGTTGCTGCCTGTGCTAGTGCATGAATTGCGTAAATGTGCAGTGATTTCAGAGTTCTATTGCTTTTCATGAAAGAAATTGATAACATGCCTCTTAAAGACAACAATGAGTGATTTTTTCATTCGGGGATTCATGCCTTCTCAGTGTTAGAGCTGCTAGGGTTTCAATTTAAACTGATCTTTTCTGGGGGTAAGGGTGATCACATCGATCCAAAACTTGATCATGATATCCTTAAGTGTAAGACAAGAAGCCTATAGCAACTAATACATACATTCTCAATAATTGCTGCCAGGCAGCACCTCGTATATATATGCAACTGCATTGTCAAAAACCCATGGACGTCAATTTCCAAGAATTTTAATGGATTAGAGTTGATTAACAAAACACATACGGTGTTAACATCTATAGTAGATATATTTTTGTACAAGAAACGTACACAAACCAGAGGTGAACATGAAAGACAAGTTTAAGACGTATCTAGATCTGATAGATGTTAAGGTTTTACGTGTTGGCTCTAGCTACAACAGAAGGGAGAGTACGTACGGGTGTGTGTTTGTGTTTGTGTGTGTGTCAGTTATAAAACAATAATAGAACAAGATCAAGAAAAGTATGAGTTGAATTAATGAGTTCGAGAAGTTCAGAGTAAATGGTTTCTTGTTCATCAAGCAAGTACTGGTGTTACAGGTCGCACATCAATCTCAATAGCATGTGTATAAATTAATTACTCTTTTATTCTAAGCTTATTTATACTTATCACTACCCCCCGCGGGCGCGCAGCTGCCATTATTATATCGCAAAGTAATTAATCAATTTTCAAACCTTCATACGAAGACTTTGTATGCAAGTTGTTCATCCTCGATCCACTTCATCCACTGGAATTATAGCTAGTTCACCTAGCTGTCCAACTTCCTTCAATTGAACTTTTGACAGGCTGTTCATCGTTGCTGTTCAACTGAAAGTTAGCATGTTCTTCATCAATTTGATCCGACTAACTTCATTTGGATCGAGCTAAGATGCATGTGCTACACACTAATTCCACGACTTCTTCAATAAGCTCGTACTCATACCTATAACATAGAGAAAAGAAAAAAAATATATATGTAAGATAATCGATAACCATGGTCATCAATAAGATATGGTGTGTTGGTTATTTGTATACTCAACACCCTTAGGATCATGAGTTTGAACACGTTTATATATTGAAATGGGTGGAGAGGAGTGTAAAGAGAAAAAATAATAATAATAATAAATAAACAAAAACATGGTTAAAACAGTAACTTTATTTTAGGCAGTGTTTCGCTTGAGTTCAAGTTTAGCCTTTGATGACTTCTTTCTAACCAAAAATAACCTGCCTTACAGGATTTTTGTGGTTAGTTTTTTGGCAATTTGCAGCCTTACAGGACTTGTTTAACACACCCAAAATATGGAATACATTTTTTTTTTTTGGTTACAACAACTCCTAAAATTAATTCATCCAAAATTATGGATCCCATCGTGAATCATATAATAAAGTTGTAATTTTAAACTACTTAGACAGGCTCTGCGTACCATTCTGTTGATATCCATCCAGCGATACCGCTCAGTTTTGTAAAAGCGCTTCTCCACCTTTGCACTTTTGCTTTGTCTTTAACATAATTATTATCATGCTTCTTGAAGGCTTTTGCAAAAGCTCCTCTTTGATTCCGTACACTCGTTGGCTTCACCTTATAAAATATTGGGAGAATTGTTGTGCCCTTGACTTCCATGCATTCCACAATTTTAGTAAGTTCGTCCAAGCACCAAGTAGAAGAAGCGTACTTTGGCGAAAGGATGATGATGGCAAACCTCGATTCTTCAATTCCAGTTGAGAGCATTGAAGAAATGTTTGCACCTCTTTGGATTTCTTGGTCCCTGAAAACTTCGAGTCCTCGCCGTTGCAATGCTTTGTACAAGAAGTGAGTGAAACCCTTGCGGGTTTCCCCGGTGAAACTCAAAAACACATCGTATTTCCATGGTTGTGTTTTGGTGCATTTGAAAGTGATTCCGAACAATCTGCTCCCTACGTACACAAAATAAATTACCACGAGCAATTTTGCCAACATAATTTTCCAAACCTTTGGGAATATAGATTTGCCAACATATACACTTTTTTTCAACGCTAAACCCATCTAAAGAGATTAGAATCTTTCCGAACAGGCCATTAATACAAAAGAAAGTGAAAAGGGAAATCGAGGCTGGAGGCTAGAGAATATATATAGCAATATTATTGCTCCATTAATTTATTACAATATTTCATGATATATATGGCAAAATAAATTATTTCTTTGGATATCTTCTTACTCATACCTCAGGAACGACAGTGGCGATCCTGACTTTTGTATTTTCGAAAGAATACTATGGCAATGTGGTTAAATTATCTAGCGCATGACTTAGAAAGCAAGGAATTCGACGTAACCACCAATTAGTACTCTTGTTTATCACTTCACAAAATTGTCATGAAACTCTGTCATTTCCTTGTAGGTTTCAATCATTTCACCTGTAACAATGAAGCTTTAACATTATTTGGAACATGGATGAGATAAAATGGACATGATTGGGGAAATCGATAACGATAAGCACATTTTGGTGTAGCTTCTACCCCATTCGGCATATATAGGAAAAAGGGATATATATATATATATATATATATATATATATATAATATTAATTACTGAAACATTGGGTGTTCATTTGCAATTTGCAAGCCTCAGGATATGGTAAAGAATTAAAAGAGCAGAACAGAGGTTTCTTTTGCCTGAAACCACTTGGAAAAAAAATTATAAATTAATGTTAAAGTTGATGAAGTAAAATTAAAGAATAGCTAGCGATATGAAGTACGGATAGTCCTTGAGACTTATGGAAAGAATTGTTCTCAGTTTCCCTAAACCCAACTTTCATTCCCTCACCATCAAGAAATAGATCCATCTTTTTAGCTCTTTTCATGCATATAAATCCTTGTTTGGATTTAATTTTTTTCTAAATCTTCTTTATATAGGAGTTCGATTAGTGAGATGAACTATCTAAGGGTAATGTCAATGACTGTATATATATATCCTATCTAGAGCGGAGCTCCGCTTTGAAATTAACGTGTGAAGTTCAAGTTTTTGGTCACTTTTCGGATGCATATCCACATCTCGACCGTTCAGGTTTTAGGTACTAGTGTATAGATCCTCTCTGCAAATTTTCAGCCAAATTGATGATCGTTAAGGCATTGATAACTGCTTTAAAGCTACTACGGTTCAGGTTGACAGATTCAGTCTGTCCATTGGTTTAAGGGAGTTAGATACCTTAACGATCATCCATTTGGCTGGAAATTTGCAGAGATGATCTATACAGTAGTACCTAAAAACTGAACGGTCGAGATGTGGATATGCGACCGAAAAATGACCGAAAACTCGAACTTCACACATTAATTTCAAAGCGGAGCTCCGCTCTGGATATATATATATATATATATATATATATATATTTCTTTTCTTGTTTGATTATTTTAAGAAACCCTGAAGAAAGCAGAGTCGCATAAAAAAAAACCCTCAATAAAGCAGAGGCTACAGACAAACAATACAAGCCCTAGAAATGAAGGACTAGCAAGTTATACAGGAAACCACATTATAAGTGTAGTTGTTCTTTATCTCACCATATTCTGTTTATATGTCTGACTAGAGGCTAAAATACAAGCTAGACATGCACCAATACTATTAGGATATCACTTCGAAATAATATTTCCAAATGGAAATCAACATTATATGAATTGAGGAAGATTGATAAACAAGTCATGCATTGATAACAAGAACACCAGGTAAACTAAAACTTGCAGGCTCCATCTTTTGAAAAGTCTGATTGTCTACATATAAACATTCATATATATATATATATATATATATATATCCTCTAGATAGAAGACACAAATTACCTGTATACACTTTTACAGATAGACTGATCATCATGAGATTGCGCACAGATCGATTTACTCAAAACGATCCTCTGGAAGGCATCTTCGTTTGAAAGGAATATCATTTGGCAACTGAATTGCTTGCCTTATCGAGGGCCTTTGAATTTGATCATAGGAGTGACCAAACCAGTCTCACAGTCGCCCAACTCTGCATGCATGTTTCTTATCATAACTCGTTACTCTGATTTTTCCCACAGCGCGCAATTTCTAAAGCGACAACGTACCAAGCTTTATTTCAATCTTTACTAGCCCTGTGCTTGTACATTATTGAGCTAAGTGACCTAGTTTCCGGTCAAGCTATTCCGAAATTACAAGCTTGAGAATCCAGTTCGCTGGTGCTAAGCTCAACATCATGATGCATGCAAAACACATAGCTTCATCTTCCTCTTCCTTCAGAAAGATAGAGCCAAAACCTACTAATATGTAGTCTGTCATCTTAATGCAATGTCGCATTGCCACCTCCGGTTATCCAAAACTATTAATAGTCTATTTAGACATGTTCAGACAATGTACAGACAAGAGGATAAAGTTTATAATTCAAGACCAGATGGAACATACGATGAAGAACAAAATTCTCTTTTGGTAATATGTGGCAGATAAAACTAGGAATGTACGCCCACTTTCGTATATTCTTTTATCAAAGCCTGGCATATTATACAAATCATGCTAACAATCGAATAGTAGTCAAGTTCCACGTATCAAAAACCCAACTCTTTCTTAAATTACATCAATGCATGGCTGTTTTGAATTCTCTTCGAATTAAAAATACTGCACTAGAAACCAACTAAGTTCTCATATAATAACATTACCTAAAGTTACAAGACTGTGAGTCTTATAAAAATCATACATCTTCCTTTACAGTCACTACTACGCCCGGAAAATCAGTTTTAACTTGAATATATGTAGCTATAGGTAGCTAGCTAAGGTAAAAGAGTTTAGAACTTAATGACAGACTCCACAGGTCATGAATTCCATAACTTCGATATGGTAATCAGCAAATATCAAGCAACGTGTACATGTTGTCCACTTCACATGTTAAGATCACGAATTCATTATCCAAAGAGGAACATATAAATACATCGTAGCTTACACATTTCAATATTACTATGTAGCAACATATTCTTTTGTCAAACTCTAAAAATAGGGTCTCAAGCTCATTTTGAGACCCCACTGTTGGTGATATTTTATTTTTAATTTTTTTGCATTGCCTTTTTTGTAGTAAGTTTTATTTTTGAAGAAGTAACCCTCCAAATAACCAAATTTATTCTCAAACCACACTCCAGCCACCACCTTCCCTGATGAGAATAACCCCCCCGCCGCAGCGGCGGGACCTCTTCTCACTCGCCGTATTCATTTGTCCTTCTTCTCAGGTTCTTCATCAATTACAACTTACTCACTCTTTGGTAGATCATCGACCTATGAAGCATTATACACTGATTCTACAATTACGTCGATAAGCTCAGACTCGAACCTGTAAAAAAAAAAAAAACAACAACAACAACAACAAAATAATCATTAGGTGAGAGAAAATATATTAACCATATATAAGATAGTACGTCACTGTGTACATCATTTTAAAAAAAAAAAAATTTTGTTGGTGTTCCCAGCCAACTACCCAAGTGAAAACCACGCCATTGATTGGCTGACTTAGACTAAAATACTAACCCAGAAAGACCTACTTAATTATCATTTATCACAAGTCCATTTGGTAACAAATGAAAAAAAAAATGTAAATACCCATGAAGTTTTGGTAAATAATGAATGTATCATAGTAATAGAAGTTATGCACCTAATTTACACTCTTTTCTCTCAAAAACATAGTGTTAGCTACGACTTGATAGAATTGTAATGCATACCAATCTTTTGATATCCATCCAGCGATGCAGCCCACTTTTGTTAAAACACTTCTCCACCTTTGCACTTTTGCCATGTTATGATATTCATTCTTGTTGAAGGCTTTTGCAAATCTTCCCCTTTGGTTCCGTACATTCGAGGGCTTCACCTTGTAAAAAATCGGGAGAATGGTGCCACGGACTTCCATGCACTCAAAGATCTTTGAAAGTTCGTCCAAGCACCAAGTGGAAGAAGCATATTTTGGAGAGAGAACAACAATGGCAAACCTCGATTCTTCTATTGCAGTCAAGAGCTTCAAAGAAATGTTTGTGCCTCTTTCAAGTTCTTGGTCCCTGAAAACACTGAGTCCTCGCCCTTGCAAGGCTTTGTACAAGAAGTGAGTTACGGGTTTCCCCAGTGAAACTCAAAAATACATCGTACTTCCATGGATGGAGAGATTTTCTTTTGGTCCTTTGGGAAGTGGTTAATCTAAACAATCTTCTCCCTACGTACACACAACTAATTACTACAAGAAGTTTTGCCTGCCAAATTCTAGAGAGAAGGAAATAGCACAAAACTGCGTATACACTTATTACCAAGGCTGATCTCATCCAAGTATTGTCCAAATAGAAACTTAATAGAGGAAGGTGCAAAAGGGATAATTGCCTTCACAGAGAGAGCTTATATACTGTCGCGCTTCTCTTCCGTACCTCAGGAATAACGCTGGTGGCCGTCCTAAATAATGTACTTTCGAAAAACCTCAATTAGCACATATGGTTGAATTCTCTGCTTCAGGACTTAGAAACCAAGGCTAATCCCACAATTAATTACTTGCACAAACTAATTGAATATTTCCAAATCGTCTGTAAACTGCTATTTAGAATAATGTTTCTTGTAGGGTCCATTACTCTAGAAAGATAAAATTATACTCAACTCCACTCGGCCAGCAGGTTTGATATTGGAGTTTTAATTGCTTGGAATCGAAGATTAGTATCTTGTTTATTAATTATTGGAAAGTCTTGAGACTTGCAAGGAAACATACCAATAATGTACATGAAGCTAATATTGGTAGATGGTTCATGAAAGGTGACCTAGATACCTTTAACCCAAAATTTGAAAAATCTTTTAACCCGATTTTCTTTTCCGCACTATTAAGAAAATGATCCTTGTTATTGTTTAATTTACGTCATCAATTTTCTTTTATATGTTTAATTTGTATATTGATCTCCAGCTACCATTGAGCTTCTCAGTAAGAAAATCTTCTCCATCCTCCTCTTTCAGTCTTCCTTCAGGATGGTTATTGGTATGCAGGCTGTTTCTTTGTTTCGTTTTCGTCTACGTCCATGACACCGTAATAATAGCTGTTCCTTGGCCGGAATCCTGTTGGGAAACTGTAAACCATCGTGCCACAACACCTTGGGTTTTAAGGGTGTTAAGAAAAGAATTACAATATAGAATTAGTAAATTGATTCTGGCTACAACTAAATATCCAAGGACTCGTTTGGTTGTTGATCCAAAACGCATCCCCATTTGAATTGTATAACCCCAGAAGCTAATATGGAGGATAGGATCCCAGTTGAGGATGTCGGAATCAAATTCAACCTCGTCCCAAAAGAATTCACTGGTAGTGGTGTTCAAAATGCCAAGAAATCCACCATCCCAAAATTTGGCGGGAGCATGAAACAATGCAGCTCCATTCCCATTAAGACGCAAGACCTTGTGGGAATTCATAAACGATTGCAAAATTAGTTTAATTGCTGTAACAGAGAGTACTTCATCTCCATTAGAAAGGTGTATTCAGAGACTCAGGTGCTTGAGCATAAGAACCCTAAAGGAAAGAGGATAATATGCACAAAAGGTATTTTGGGATGGAAATGAGAGAGATTAAGATAGAGATAGAGAAGTAAGGGAACCAAATGTTTAAGTTGATGAGGATCAGGGCTTTATTTATAACCAACATTCTAATCTGCTTTTCATGTTTCCTGCGAAAATAATCTAAGAATAAGACAATTTTGACAATAGCAGAGTAGATTGAATTCCATGAGGTAATCATTATCCTTGCTCGTTAGGAACATCGCCGGCTGTCGCCTTAATTTTGAAGTTACCAAGAAACTCTGGCAGATATGCTTGTATTCTTTATTGCCGAAGACTAGAAACAAACTCTCATCTTTGAACAAGATAAGGAACAAACCAAACCCTTGCTAATATAATAATATATGGTCAATAGATAGAAAGATGATAGTAATAATAACAATAAATATAAATAAATAAAATTAAAATAAAAAATGGTCGCTTATATCAACTCTTTTCTACTTAAATTAAGTCATCGGTGACCTGTACCCTTTAGGATTGGGTTGCATTTCAATAGATTTGTCAAATTTGCTAGGGAAGATAATTAGATTATCTATTTTATCTGGTAGTCACATTACATAACATGCTTTTCATGTGGACATGGATGTATATAAATGGTCATGCGACAAGCAAAACACATCTGATCGATGAAAAACTTAGAGAAAAGCAGTATGCAAATATGGGGGCACACATTTAAGAAGGTGAAAACCTTGAAGTGACACAATTTTATGTCTTCAAATAGGGGATCTAATGATCGGGTATTTAGAACAGTATCAATTCTAACTGCTCAGACATTTATAAGAACACAAAAATACTAGGAATCATCATTACTACTCTCAATAACAGCACAAATTAGAAGGAAACATGTCAACATGAGCATATGGTATGCACATAAGAAACTAATGTAATACACAGTAGTGTCTGCAGATTATAGAGTATTTATGACATTCAAGCCCACCTCCCTCAAGGAGCACAACAATCCAGTGGTTAAGCCTCGTCCATTTGCTCCTGCAAGAATCCCGAGATAGTTATAACCATGAACGGCTTCAGAAGCAGAAATGAAAAACCTAGCTATTACACTGAAATTACTGAAATCCCAAACTGAAGAGCCACATGCATGCAAGTGAACCAAACAGTATAAAGAACATCATGAATAAATTTACTCCCAGATGACAAAAACATTAGTTATTCCATCTTCTGAGACCAAGACTTTTGATGTTCTGACATGCAATAATTTTGATATGCCTATTATCAATCTGTACCCTCTGGGATCTATAAAACTTTTGGATCTTCTTAACCAAAGAGATACGACTTCCAGAAAAAAAAAAAAAAAAAAAAACACATTTCTTTGGTTCTTTAAGCATAAAACTGCATATCATATCATAGGTTTTATTTTAAAGTTTCAAAAAGGCTAAATCTGTTCAGATGATTGTCAACTTACTATTATACTAATAATTAGTGCCATAAAAGGGCTCAAGTGCTATTGATATATAATGTTTGTTATGGCCATAGAACAACAACGTAACTAAGCATCCCCATCTAAGTCAACTGTACAAAAATCACTTAACGCTTCAACTACGAGTAGCACTGACCTGCAAGTCTGAAGTCCAAAGAGTGAGGTTGTCCCTCAGAAGTTGCATGATTAGAGTGCTGTCCTTGTATGATTCCTCTCCCAGCGTATCAAGTTCAGCAATTGCCTCTTCAAAGGCCTGCACAAATAGAAAGTTACCCTAAGAAATCAGGAGAACTCATGTAAGGTTATCAAAGTTCAGAAAATAAAATGGAGAACAAATGCATTAGTTTTAGTTCTTGATCTTGCCCTTTAAATCTCTTTGTAGTTAGACATTTAAATACAACAGAACTTCCAGTAAAAGTAAAAAACAATACGAAAGCACCTGCAGAAAGTGTACAAAACCTACAGAAACAGTCTACTTCAGCAAGACACAAGAACGCAGCGACAACAGAAGACAAAACAGCCAAGTTAAAGCTGCTTCTAATTTTCAATTTCCTGTTAACTAACAATTAGCTTTACAGTTTCCTAAAACCAGATAGTAGTTCAATTGAGGTGAAAACTATGACTCAAAAGTTCTCAAGCCTTACCTTCCAGAGTATTAGAGATCTTTGTTTTCTTTCTAATCAGGGTTAACAACCTAAATCTAAATTTCCCTCTTACTTTCTTACCTGTTCTTTTTTGTTTTTTTATTCTCAATCTGCAACCTTGCCTGCTCTGGACCTTCTCCAATCCTACCTCTACAGCAATATCAAGGCCTTCATCAGTATTCCCTCAAGTGCTAAGCAACTTTTAAGAAACCCATTACAACTGAGTATCATTAACCTACTCATTCTAGTTGGATCACTCCAGCATCTGACTCTAACTCGTCCAAACAGTAACCTTGCAGTTTATGATGTTAATCAATTTATGAGTGGACTATGGACCACACACCTTGTGTTACTTGTTCCCATGCCCATTCTATACTATGTCAAAGTAACACTGGATCTTGGATTAGCAGTTTGACCATCTTAAAGTACTTCTCCTGTGTATGCATTCTTCATTACTGACCAACTGCTCTAGATATTCAGAACTCAACTTCTGTTTTTGAGTTTTTTGAGATTTTTTTTTTCCTTCTCTTTTTTTTTCCAACCCAACCTCATATCGCTAGTGCGAAGAAATAGCTCCATTTTTCTCATTTTGATGTCCACAATGCTATTTTTGATAACCTCAATATACATGCATGATTTTTAATCCTGATTTCATGCTGTCACCAAGGACAGTGAGCTGATTATGACTTCATTCGTACGCACATACTGTGTGACACTCACTTTGCTCCTTCAATCAGTCTTACCAAGGGGCTTCAAGAACACCTTGATGGGCTATTCTGTTCTAAGCTCGTTGTCTCATAGACCATTAAGTTTGCAGAGAATTATCAGGTTTCATACTTAGTTATCTCTTAAGATACCAAATGAGTTTTGGCTGAGTTCTGATACTTTTCCTACAAAGCCTTACAGCTATCGATTAGGCCTTTACACTTCCTTTAACTAGTATATATACCTTATTGAGACGAGAAATACTCCCAAATTCCTAAAAAACTTGCAGATTGATTAGAGAGAGAGAGTACATGTAATGTTTAACTGTGGGAGATCCCCATTATTATGTTAACTGCATGCTGAAGCCAATGTGATCAAGGAAATTCAGCAATATTGTGCATCCATGTGATACAGGGTGAAACATTCTACACAGCTCACAAAACCAAGACACCCTTACATGAAATAAACACTGACTGTTCAATAAAGACAATTGCCCATGCATTTATGTTGTGGAAGTGAAAAGGCTTTGCATAAACAGACATGTCTTTTCTATTGCGGAGATTAAATCATGCTATCAATGACGTTCTGCATCTATGTTGTGAACTGAACACACATGATATTAAGGCCAATTATATTATGCTATTCCAGTAAATAAAGGCGTACAAAAAACAAAACCAAGTTCATGCATTTACTGCTGAAAGAAAGCTACAAGAGAAAATGATAGTGGACAAGAGAAAATGATAGTGGACAAGAGAAAATGACTTGATGAACAAGTGGGCAAAACAAAATGACTTGATGAACAAGTGGGCAAAACAAAATGACTTGATGAACAGCTTCAATTACACAACCATTGGAATCAAGCAATTAATGGTCAAAGTCCAGTCGAACTCCTACCAAAACTACAATTATCCAAGCAATTAAAAGTCAAAGTCCAGCATATAAGATGTACATTTCCAGCTACCAAAGCATTTATTGCGTCAGTAAATCAAATCCAACACCATTTCAGCCTTGGTGCCCTATCCAACCCGAAAGTTTATACCACTGACAACTTATTGCTTATCTAAGAATTTCTGGAATATTATGACAACTTGACATACCATGTTACATGTAAGCACTCTACCCCAAAACTATGGAGGCTAGTCGTGTCAGCCACTGCTATAGATTTATACAAACAAAATAACTAACAGCATTTATATAGTTTGGCCACAACAAACTAAATGTAAATCATCCACCAATATAACTTCTTCGTTCCACGTTTTCCGGTACTAATTTTTAACTATACCAAATTACCAATGAATCTACCTGGATTTCCTAACAAACAAATAACTAGACATATAACTAAAGCACTTTCTGAATCCTAAAACTCAACAAGAAACTACACAGACTAAATTTTACTCATTTACTTCCTATTCATGTGATCAGAGACATGCAGAGTAAAACAGAATTATAATAAATTAAAAGAATTTTATGAGCCCAAACCTGCTTCGCCATGCTGCAAGCCTTCTCTGAGGAATTGAGGATCTCATAGTAAAACACCGAAAAGTTAAGCGCCAGCCCCAGCCTTATAGGATGTGTAGGAGCCAAATCAGCCAACGCAATATCCTACAAAACCAATCAAATCAAATTCAATTTCTTCATAAACCGAAAATTACAAAGGAAAAAATCAAAATACCTGAGCAGCCTTGTAAGCCAGCATAGTATCCTCAGCAGCAGTCTTCCTCTCATCGCCGTTCTTAAACTCAGCAAGGTACCGATGGTAATCCCCCTTCATCTTCAAGTAAAACACCTTGGACTCGCCGGCGGTGGCCGACGGCACAAGGTGCGACTGAAGGAGGTCGAGAATTCCGGCGCAGATGGCCGAGAGCTCAGTCTCGACTTTAGATCTGTACTGCTTGACGAGCGCCACGTGCTCCTCGTTGCGGCGGCCCTCCTCCTTCTGCTCGATGGAGGAGACGATGCGCCAGGCGGCGCGGAGGGAGCCGATGACGTTCTTGTAGGCGACGCTGAGGAGGTTGCGCTCCTCGACGGTGAGCTCGGTGCCGGCGGCGGTCGAGGCAACGACGAGCTTCTCCATGAAGCTGACCATCTCCTCGTAGCGCTCGGCTTGCTCGGCGAGCTTCGCCATGTACACGTACTGCTCGCGGCTTAGGGTTTCCGGCACGGCGGACGCCATTGGAGTTGAGAGTGACTGAGAGAGAGAGAAGAGAGGGATTGAGATTCAATTTGAACCAAATTGATTGGGTTGGAAAATAAAGGAGAGGGGTTATATTTTGAGGGGACTCCCACTGCTGGGAGTGTAGAGGACGCGCTTCTAGGGGTGGATTTTGGAGCGGGGCGACGTCGTTTTGAAGGGAGTGGTGTGCTCTGGAGGGGATGAGTGAGTGTGGTTGTTCGTTTGGACCATAATTATGAGAACAGGATAGAACGGGAAAAATATTGTTGGATCTGAAACAGGTCAAATTTCCGCGACGGCTGGTTGGGCTAGTCGGGTCGGGTCGGGTCGGGTTGGTTTGGTTTATCTTCAATCCCAAAATGGCCCACTGCCGCCATGTCTATTCAACCATCAGCAATCGTGGTCTATTTTAGTATTTTTAGTCTTTTAGACCAATTTCTCAAAAACCCATCTAAACTTCAGAGATTGGGATGCATGTGTTGTACACCACAAATGGGGATGACGAATGATAAGATGATCAAAGGTTTCATTCCTGCTATCGTGATGACTCGAACCCATAACTTCGTATATAGATAGTGGGTGCTCGAATCACTGAACTAACACCACTGAACTAATTAAAGAGATTATGCTTAATGATTTTTAAACGTAAATACAATAATTAATAATAAAATAACTCAACTTAAAAATAATTTTTATATTCAGTTACTGATTATATGAACATACTCATACTTTCGTAACGCTTAATGACTTAGACCATGAACCATGACTGTAAATTTTGACACCGGAGACTATTGAATAGCAACGTAATTCACCACCAAAAGTTAAAAGTTAGAACAAGGATATTAGCTTTAAATCGATTTAAATCCCAACAGCCTTTTTCGATAAACCCCAAAAACCCTAGCACTGAGGTCTCATCTATATATACATAGCAGTGGTATCACACCCAACTCTCACAGTCTCAGTAAAACAGCGGCAGATTACTGACCCAAAACCTCAGCCTCCAATACGTAGTAGACTATGGAGCTCTGTACCACCACATATCAACCTCTCCCCAATCTTCTCATCACAAACCCTAACACCAACAACCTCCGCCCAAAACCCTCACTCCAATTCGCACAATCACGCCACTCTCTCAGCCTCCGCTCTCGTACGTTCCTCACCTCTTTGCATTTGGTTCCAATTCAAGCAAATCCCTTTGATTTTATAGCTGCGAATTCGGCTCAATTTTCATTTGATTTTATAGCTGTCGTCTCTTTCATGTGTAATTTTACTAATTTGGGGTTTCTGCAACTTGGGTTTTTGGCTTATTATTAAGGCTTCATTTCTTCTTGTTTGGTTGTGATTTTCGTTTTGTCTTCTTTAAACAGTGATTTGGGGTTTCTTTGGTATTATTTCTGCATCTTGGGCTTTTGGTAGTTTTTGTTGTGTTAGTATTTTTCGGAGTTAATGTGTATGTATTTGTCTTTTCAGGTTTGCTTTCGATTAGAGCTACATCTTCTGAAGAAAGTGGGGGAAATGCGTATTCTGGTGAAGAGCGTGATGGGGTGGTATCCACTTATGATGTTCCACCGCCAGAAAAGAATGTTTATGGTCAAGCTGTGGTAGAAGAAGCAGCTCAAGAGGACAGCATTGTGAATGGCAGTGATGGCCAATCGCAGATATCTGAGTTTTTGGAGAACTTTAATGTAAAGGTAATGCAAAGGTCTGTGTAATTGGTTATAGTACATATCTGTTGCGTTTTCATCATATACACCTCATCAACCAGCGGTTGTGATTTTTTTGATAAATTTGGGTTGTTGTTGTGTTCCTTATCCAGTTGTTTTGGTTTCTTTCAAGTCAAGCCTGTAATTATGTTGTATTTGATTTTTTCGACTTAACAAACTTTTTTCTTTTGGTTTTGTCTGAGCTCTTGGAAACGTAGTAGTAGAACTAGAACATGGTTGCAATGATAATTCAGAAAATGTTTGAGCGTGTCTAAAAATTCTCTGTGGAAGTCTGACAATCATGTCAATCTGAGTGGTTACCTAAGCAACGGTGCTTAAATTCGGTTGGGAAAGATTTCTGTAGTTGTTTTTTATTGCCTTGACTTTATATATTTTACTTTGTTTTTGTTAAAATTCTTGCAAAGAATGCTGTGGAACTATGAACCTGGTTGCAATGATGATTCAGTAACTATTGAGAGTGTTTAGGAATGCTCAATGGAAGTCCGACAATCATGTCGATCTGAGCGGTTAGCTGAGCAACTCCTTGTTTTAGATTTGGTTTGATGAAAGATGTGTTTTTTATTTCTTTCAGCTCAACCGCCTTTTTTCTTTTGTTTTAAATTCTTACAAACAATATAGTAGAACTATGAACTTGGTTGCAATGATGATTCAGTTACTATTGAGAGCTTCTATGAATGCTCAATGGAAGTCCGACAATCATGTCGATCTGAGCGGTTAGCTGAGCAACTCATTGTTTTGGTTTATGAAAGATGTGTTTTTTATTTCCTTTAGCTCAACTGCCTTTTTTACTTTTGTTTAAATTCTTACAAACAACATAGTAGAACTACAAATTTGGTTGCAATGATGATTCAGTAACTATTGAGAGCATCTATAAATGCTCAGTGGAAGTCCGACAATCATGTCGATCTGAGCGGTTACCTGAGCAACTCGGTGTTTTAGAGTTGTTTTGATGAAAAATTCAGGTGTTTCTTATTTTCTTTAACTTAACACAATTTTTTCTTTTTAAAACTTCTTGCAAACAAAATAGTGGAGCTACAAACTTGGTTGCAATGATGATTCAGTAACTATTGAGAGTGTTCTAGAATGCTCCATGGAAGTCCGACATTTATGTCGATCTGAGCGGTTACCTGAGCAACTCGGTGTTTTAAATTTTGTTTGATGAAAGAATTCCTGAGTGATCGCCTCTTAAAGACTGAAACAGTGTTCTCAATTTCCGCAGTTTGTATTTTCATCATAGGCTTAGTGTCAATTTATGCCGTTTTGTGGTTCCCTGTATTTTTCATTTTCTGTACCTTCTTTAGGTTACTATACAGGTGCAGTTGCACTGCATCCTTTTGTTTTAGGAGCACACAGTGTTACAATGACAGTCATGATATGATTCTAAGTTTCTGTCAGACTTGCATTTTACATCCTTTATCATGCTTTCTGTAATCTTTTAACCCTTTACATCCTTTATCATTTTTCTGTTTAAATACTTTGGCGAACCTTTTGTGTGAGATTTATTCCAAAAACTGCTGATGATTTTACTTATTGATGACTTGCTTATTAACTGATTGCAGTTGGACAATGATGATGCATATGTCTATCTACTATACGGTAGTGGTGCCTTGGTTACCCTGTGGTTAGCATCAGCTATCATAGGTGCTATTGATTCTATTCCATTGGTGCGTTACCCTAGTCGTTTTTATGTGAGTCTATTGATTTACAATTGTAAGTACTGCCCTTTCTCTGGTATACTGATGACGCTCATTATATGACATCAGTTCCCCAAGTTGATGGAAGTTGTGGGTCTTGGATACACAATCTGGTTTAGCAGTCGTTATCTGATATTCAAGGTACTTATAGTTATACCTTGCTTTAAAAATTCTTCACTGATTAACCATGTTAAAGCATATTCAATGATGATTATTATGTTGCAGAAAAACAGGGAGGAGTTGGTTGCTAAAGTCCAAGTTCTTAGGCAGCAGGTTCTTGGTTCAAATGATGACTGATAATTAGGTTCCATTTGCTGTTGTGCAATTAGTTTGTCTGAACTTTAGGCGATATATGTGTTGCTTTTTTGTTTTAGAAAGGTTAGATTTTGCCCTTACATATCCTTGTTTTCTTCAGGCCAAAAAAAATTAAAATAAAGTAAATATTCCTTTGTTGTTCTGCCCTCTGAGACTTTTTATTTTTTAATTTACCCTCTGAGAATTTAGCTCTACCCGTGTTAACCTGGATATGGATCCAACATTTGTGTTGGTTTCCATTTTGGGTACCAGGAGCTTCAAATTGAGATGCTCTGCACACACTTTGCTTTTTGGATCCTAACGTTGTCAACAACAGTCAGAGAAATGTGGGCTTCATTTGGATAGGGCGATTTCAAACGAGGATATGCAAAATATGTTGCTCTCCAGTACATAATGCTCTGGATTTGACCAGATACAATACATCGATTGGATCTGTATAAATCACTTGCCTTGTATATTAAAATCCTTAAAGATTTTGTTTTGATAACTAAAAGTTCTGTGGGATTAGGGGATTTCAAACTCTGGAGTGCCTTCTAAATTACTTTACAAGTTCGTCAAACAATCTGAATCAGAATTGTGCGCCACAAAATATGTCACCATATCACTTGATTTCTTCCATAAAAATAAAAATAAAAAATCCTGATCTAACTTGGTATCTTTTTTCTTTTTATGGTAATTGTTAAAGTTCAACTCCACTGTTTTCCTTTCCCAAATAGGAGAACAGATCACTCACTACATCACAAACAATTGCACATAAACTTGTGACAGTTGCACAAAAAAACGGTTGGATACAAATCTCAGAGTTTGAAGCACCCTCCAAGTGAAGCAAGACCCAATTTTTACTTAGGCTGACCCAGAGTTAAAACATCCATGAGTCAAAACATAGACCGAGCTACAAAATTTTGGTCAAACCAGTAAATTGGGAGACGAAAATCCAAAGAAAGAAGAACCCCGACCGTTATGAGAGACATTTGCCACATCAGCCTCGCATACTTATTGCGCACGTCGCCCCTTCTTAAACCCTACTTTCCTTATATTTCACCAGAAATTAATTATATTCCCCGTTTTTTGTATAGATTAAAACCCATTTTCTTTCCAAATGTTAATTATTTTGTTTATATTTTCTTGTAGATTTTTGTAGACAGAGAAAATCGGGAAGCTTTTCTGTAAGTGATTTGAGAATGAGAAACGAAATAAAGAGATTTACTGAAACTATTCTGGAATATTGTGTTGAGTCAATGTTGACTTTCTTTCTAAATCCTAATTCTCATGTAAACCCAATTTTGTACAGTCTTATTCTTTAGAACTTTGGATATCCTTAAACGATTACAAAAGATCTTGGTTGATGCTTCTTTCTCTCTCTTTGACCCTATAAATCTGAATTTTCCTAGTGTTGTTCTTAGTAACTTTCTTTGTTCTTCTTCTTCTTTGTTTCCTTGGGTTGAAAAAGATTAAGAGAAGTAGTCTTGATCATCGATGGCTACCTTCATTGAGGGTATGGCCAAAAGCTTTGCTACTGATGGCTTGAAAGGGGTGGCAGAGGTAATAACAATGTATCATTGTTAAGTTTATGTGCTCAAGTTTCATGCATAGAGGTTTTCTAACTTTAGTTTATATTGCAATGTACAGAAGCTTGAACACGAATCTGCCCCTGATGTCAAATTCAACTCTTTTGCACCACTTCCCTTGGGTGACAAAACTTCACACAATTTGTGTTCTAATAAAAGCATGGAGGGAGCCATTAAAACGCAAGTGAATCATGCTTGTGTTCCTAGTGCTCCCCCATTGTTACTCGAATCTTCTTTGGAGATTAATGAACATGTTGTGGAGCAAAGTCCAAGTCGTGGTGCACATGAAACAACTCACACACCGAGTTTGACTGCTCCCCTAAACACTAGTGTTTCAAGCACAGAAATAAGTGTCTATTCAGGCAGTGGTACAGTGATCGATACTAATGAAATTTCTCAGTCACCCAAATTTCCAATCAGGTTTGAGTATGTTTGTATGTTTCTTTTGTGACTTTATTCTGCTGTTGTGGAGAAACTGATTATTTAGGATTGCAGGACTCATGGTGGTGTGGAAGTAAATACACATCCAGTTCCTTCACTGGTTCACCTGTCAGTATGTAATGCAAGGTTAGTTTAGTTTGGCAGCTGAACCGCTAATTCATTCTGGAACTTGTCCAGATATGGTTTCATACAGACGTTGACCGTTTTTTATTCTGTGTAGTTTTAGAATATGTCACTTAAGCAGTACTTGAACTTCCCTCGAGTAGTGCTTGACCCCCCTTAGAGTAAAGAGGGTCATAAGTCATAACTTATAAGGCTTTGATGAATGAAATAAAGGGAAAATTTTCAAAAGTTTCTCTGATGTTTTATTATTGAGCATGATGCTTTAGATTATTTATGACATTGGAGGTATAGTTGAACTAGTTGTAACTGTAACAACTAGTTTGACAACCTCGAAAACGAAAGTAGTTAAAGCAATTGAGGTTTATTCTCTTAACTGACGAAAATTCGATTTTTTCTTTTTTGGCAAATGCTTATTCGAAGATAGTACAGTATTAACTTTTTAGTGTCATGTATCCAGAGAGCAGGGTACATGGGGTGCTGTAATTTCTTATGAAGCATGTGTTAGGCTCTGCCTTCATGCATGGGCTAACCACTATTCCACTGAAGTTCACTATTTCCTTGAGAATGAATGTGCACTGTTGCGTGAGGCATTTGGGTGAGCAAGATCCCTTGTTTTCTGTTCATTATTTCAGCACAAAATGTTTTTTTTCTTCTTGATAATGCATTAACAAATGAGTAGGTCTGGAGGTAGGGCTTAGGTGAATATGTCTTAGTCATTACGAGAAATGGGGTGCTATATGAGAGTGATATGTTATATTTTCTGCCTTCTGATATTCCTCCACTCACACCTAAAATTTCAGTCTACAGAATGTATTATTACAATCAGAAGCTGAACTTTTGGCAAAAGGGTCTTCAAAGCTCTCAAGTGAATCAGCTGCTCCAAATCCTGTGAAAACTTCTGGCAAAATAAAATTGCAAGGTGAACTATTTGGCTCCCTTCCTCATTTTATGTTAATTTTCCTGTCAAAATTCATCATCTCATTTAAATTTCATCACCGCGCAGTTCGTAAAGTAATAATGGGTTTGGATGAACCACCTGCCAGCTGCAGTTTTTCATCTCTAAAAGAACCAAAAATTAACAAAGACTCAATTGGTAGACACATCTCCAATTTAAGGTCCAGTTTATATCCCTGGTTAAAATCTGTATGGAAGAATTATTTACCACCACGTGCCCCTGCAAAATGTTCCTTCCGTCAGAGTTTGGATTATGTACAGACTAGAGCTAAACGTATTAAAAAGGTACCCCTTAAAGATGCGAGAAGTACTTTGTGCAATCCATCCTCATCATCACATGGTATGTATCTCTAAATGTTTTAATACATTCTAATGGTGGTGAACTTGAGGACAGAAGAATAAATTAGTTTACTCCATTTTCTGAGGTGGCTGATTTTCTTTCCTTTCTTATGTAATTGACCTCGTCTTTGTCAGAAACATATTCTTGCTTCTTGAGATTGAGAAGCTCACCTGAAGAGGATGCAGTCCGAATGCAACCAGGATCCAGCGAAGCCCATTTCTTGTCTGTACTCTTTTCCTTGCCTTTTCCTTTTATTTGGTCCATGAAGGGGTCTAATTAAGCACCTGGGTTAATACAGTTTTCCAGATAGCCTTGGTGATGATTTAATCATAGCAGTTCAAGATTCAAAAGGAAAGCATTGTGGTCATGCCCGAGCTCAAGTGTCTGCCATAGCTGATAAGCCAGTATGATTTTCAGAATTAGTAATTTCCCTTTCATTGATAACTATGGTTGATAGTTATGCTGAGGAGATATAATCTTTATGTTAAATCCAGGGTGACAAGTTACGATGGTGTCCTATATATACCGATCTAGAGCTTGAACCTGTTGGCAGAATTCAGTTGTGCATGGAGTACTCCACAAATCCAGATGAAAATCATCATCTTAAGGTATATATATGCAAACTTATTGTATCAATGGTAATCAAATATTTTCTAGGAAATTGATTTCCATAACTTTGGAATTGGTTTATGATTTTTTTTTTTTTTCATTCCTTTCTGTGTACAGTTTGGCTCCGTTGCAGAAACTGCAGCATATGACTATGTCTTCGTAGCTGCAATCAAATTTCAACATTTTCAACAAAGAAGCTTCTTGATAGATGGCTCTTGGAATTGGTTGCTGACTGAATTTGCATCTTACTTTGGAGTATCAGAGGCATACACAAAATTAAGGTAGCAAAATATGCTCAAATGGAAACTGTCTTAACTTGTCATGCGAAACTGGGAATGTTACGTAATTTTGGATCTTCAAGGTGCTATTGTGTATAAATATCTATTCTACTTGCAGACACCTTTCCTACATTATGGATGTGGCAACACCGACCGAAGACTGTCTGACCATAGTACATGATATGCTATCGGAGATATTGATGATGAAGGGAAAGAGCACAAATCAGCTTAGTCCATTGGAGGTATGAGAAAAATTTTAGTGCATTCACCTTGATCAATTTACTTTTCAGTTTTTATTATGGTATTAGAGTGATGCAACCAATGATGTATTTATTATAGGTGGTATTTATATACCATCATTACTTAGTTTGACATTTGATATTAATTTCTAATTTCGCAATGTGATATTTTGTTTCAACCTGTATTCATTTTTTTTCCAATTATAAAACTGCCAGAACCACATGCTGGCGAAGATTTTGGATCAAGTAAACCAGATTCTTGCTTTGGTTTTCGAGAATTACAAGTCACTTGAAGAAGATTCGCCGTCAGGGATGATGAATGTTTCTAAACCTGCCAGTGGATTGGCGGCACCATCTTTGGGACCTGCATTCCAGCTATACTCCCTTCTGCATGATGTGTTGAGTCCCGAGGTGCAAATGAAACTCTGCAGATATTTTCGGGTTGCTGCAAAGAAGAGGTTAAGAGTGCACTTCATGGAGACAGATAACCTCATTCTAAGCAGCAATGAGGGAACACAGAAGGATCCAGTCACTTCTTATCAGAGGATGAATTCTCTGGTCTCGAGTATCAGAAATGAAATTCTTACTGACATAAGCATCCAGAACCAGAACATCCTCCCAAGGTATACATCCTAGTCCATACATTACTCTCTTTCATTCATTCTGCAATCATAACTTGTTTTTTAAATTCTAGAGTCGATGACTGTAGATTAACTGAACAAACCTCACGCATGTATTTTAATTGTTATTCTCTATGATTTCTGTGCAGTTTTGTAGACCTTCCAAATATTTCTTCATCCATATATAACATTGAGCTCTGCAGTAGATTGCGTGCTTTCCTTGTTGCATGTCCTCCTCCAGGCTTATCACCTCCAGTTGCAGAACTTATTATTGCAACAGCCGAATTTCAAAAGGATCTTTCCTTGTGGAGCATCGAGTAAATGTTTTTCTTTTTTTTCTTTTTTCTCTTTTGAATCTTAGTCTGTGTTTTTATTGCATTGCCTTTTGAATCTGTTCTCATTAGAAACTCTGTTTACAGTCCTGTAGTCGATGGAGTTAATGCTAAAGAATTGTTTCACTCGCATATAGTTTCATGGATTCGAAACAAGCATTGTACTTTGCTTGACAGGTGCAAACTAGATAAGGTATATATCTATTTACAGCATCGCACCGAACTTCCTCTCATAGATGTTTCTTTTTAATTGGTAGCTACATGAATACAATCAAATGCAGAGAGTTTCCTGGTATCACATGCTTAAAATACTCATATATTTCAGGAAAACTGGTCTGGTAAAGAAAAACAGAATGAAACAACTCCTTTTATTCATGCTATTTACAACCAGCTGATGGAGACGCTCCATGAATATGAGATCATCAGTTCTCACTTGCCGATGTATACATCTGCTTTGGAGAATGTATGTGCAATTCACTTTTCAAGTCTTTCTTCTTTCAGTCATATTTATTTTCTAGCCTTTTTTTCTGTTTTATTCTCTGAAGCAAAAATTATCATGACCAATAACCTCTAGGTTATGTGTGTATTCAAAAGGCTATTGCAGATGTTGAGAAGGCAGTTGCTAAAACTCTGGAAAAACGCTATGCTAATGTTTTATCCCTACTGAAAGACAATCTGAGAAACAAAATACTAGGCAATAAGTATGTCAAAAAATTATCCAGTCAAACCATTGAGACTTATTATGTCCCAGCCGAGGTAACTTTGTTTTTTGGATTTGAATGGTTACATGCAATCTGATCTTTAATTTGGGCGAATCATTGATATGTCTTTTTTTTTTTTTTTTTTTTGTTCTTCTCTTTTTCCAGGTAGGAATTGTTTTCAACTCCATGAAGTGCATGCTGGATGTCATGTGGCCGAACATAGAAGCTAAGTTTGAGTCTTGGATGCCTTCGATCGCTGATGATGGATACACCAGGGGAGAACATCTCAATGATGTAATTGTACTCCTAAGAACCAAATATAGAAATTACCGACGAGCAATTGTGGAGAAGCTTGCAAAGAATGTGAGTAGAAGTTGCATCTGAACTCCTCACTATCTAGTGTGAAACACTGCAAAACTATCCTTTACTAGAAAAGTTTATTACCTTAATGATTGAAGACAGAAGTTGATGACTAATGAAATATGTCTTTTGTTTCTATGTATACAGGCTAGAGTCCAGGCAGCAACAAAGTTGAAGAACATTATGCGAGACTCAAAGGAAGTGGAATCAGAGGTCCGAAGTAGAATGCAGCCTTTAGAGGATCTTTTGCGAAAGGAAATAGATAATCTCAGTACTGTCGCCAATCCTACTGTGTGCGTAGAACTCTGCCAGGAATTTTGGGACAGGACAGGACAGGATGTCCTGCGTCTCTTGGAATATAGGAGGAGCAGATCCTGGTACAAAGGCCTACGTGTTGCAGTTTCTGTAAGTTGCACTTCAGTCATTGAGCTTCAAAATTTAGAAACTTATAAATCTGATAATCCAGTAAAAAAGCCCACGACTTGAACAGCTAATGCTCACCAAGTTTTCCTTCTGGAGTTAACTTTTACTTTTTTTCCAGTATTGATCAACTACCTTTATAAGGGACTACCTTGCACTCTTAATTGGTGTTTTTAACCTGCCATGCAGATCCTGGATGACATATTTGGCTCCGAAATGCAAAGACTGTGCAGGACTTCATTGAAAGAAAAAGACACGGCGCGACCCGAAGCAATAAAGGAAGTACATTCCATTCTTGATCATGATGCTGCAATTTAACAGGGAGAGAACTAAGAGACAACACAAGCATATAGGTTCGATTTTTTCTATGCAAAGAATTAAGAGACAACACGAGCATATAGAAGGTCAGAAGCAGGATGAAAAAGACAACACAAAAGCACATAGTTTTCCATGAGGGATTCTCAGCCCGCATGTTTTCAATTTGAGTCAATCTATTGTAGGTTTAAATGAAAATCTAGTGTATAAAGTAATTGATCTTAGTGAACTCAATGAAATGTATTTCTCATTGATCAATGAAGATTCAAACTCCATACTAGTATAAAAATTACCTATTACACCAACGAAATCAACCAAGAATTCAATCTACAATTTATCTTTTTTTTTTTTGATCAAGAAGAAACTTCATTAATAATGAACTGGATACAATGAGTTTTGGCATCATCTCATACACAGAAATGGCCACTGGACTTCACACTGGAACTCCAACATGACTGACTAACGGAGCCAAACAAGCCCCGACTCAAAACTACAGACTTAACTTGCACTACAATTAAAAGGCAAAGACAATAGGCACAGGCACACAACTTTGTCAACACTAACTCGCCACCCAGAGTCCTCCTGACCTGCCTTTGATCGACCAAGTCTACACTAGTTGTGACTTCGAACCCAACCAAACAAAAATGCCGGACCGTCAGACCTGAGACTAAATTAAACCTAAGACCATGGCCACCTTAATGTCAACACCGTCAATCCACAAAAGCTCCAAATCGCCATCACCTCCGACTCGAGATCAACCAGGAACAATCCCACTAGAAGGCCAAGGATGTTTGTCTATGCCAGTATGCCACCGCCAGACAATTTCGCCATCGCTGCTGACCTAACTCCAGAACAGGAACAACCTCTAGACCACTGAATAGAAGATTGTCAATGCCAAAATTGTAGTGCACCCGACCCGACCCAACAACTAAAACGTAAAACAAAACCTAGAAAGTAATTTATTGCTGAAAAACAAACCAAAAGAAATCTACAATTTATCTTGATTGAACTATCTTGGTTCACCACAAACCAGGTTTGTAATTCAATAAAAGCTCTGATCGGATTCCTCTTCATGAAATCTAAGGCGTTGTTTGTTTCATGGAAAAAGGAAAGTGCTACCTTTTCCATGAATAATAAGAGCAAGGTTGAGAAAATTGGTTCCTCTTGCAAAGAAAAATAGGGATGAAAATGAATCATTCCATTCTTCTAATGAACCATTTTCCTTACTCATTTTTCAGCATTAATTACATTTTTCCTTGCGCTGATCTTTCTATCTATATTCTTTAATGAACCATTTCCCTTTCTCATTTTCCAGAATTAATTACATTTTTCCTTGCGCTGATCTTTCTATCTATACCCTTTTCCAGTTCAATTCTTTACTAGAGTGGAAAGATCAAGTTCAGAATCAATTTTACTCTTGTCACGCCGCATGCTTATTGTTCAAAACTCTTTATCTTCCATTTAATGTAGGTGGAAACTTGTGTAGAGGAGACTGATTAATGAATCCGTGCTCTTTCAGTTGCTTATCTAATCAAACCTCCAAGTTGTTCTTCTTCGAAACTTGTTCTTCGTTGTGCTGTCAATCCACCTTCTTCAGCTGACCTATCTGCTTAATACATCGTCTCCTTTCTCACGACATCTGGCATTCCCTCCTTGATTCACAGCTTCTAATAAGGAGTTATAGACTTGCCTATCTAGTTTCTCTAGGCTGTTGGTTAAGTCAAGCATTTATTGTTTCTCGGTCTCCCATGGCGATAATGCGTGTAGCTGAACATTTGAAATACCCGAGATCAATAATGATCGAAGCCTAGTTCTAGCCTTTGGTATTCTATTTATACTAGTTGGATTCCTATAACCAAATCTAAGTACTGAGGCCATCAAGACCACGTATTAATATATACAATCTAGTTATCCAATGCCTTAGCTAGTTGTATCATTCATGGTCCAGACTCCAGAATCTATGCCAGTTGTTAGTACAGAGGTATCCAGGTATTTCAAAGTCT
Source organism: Rosa chinensis (assembly GCF_002994745.2). Classification (NCBI taxonomy): domain Eukaryota; kingdom Viridiplantae; phylum Streptophyta; class Magnoliopsida; order Rosales; family Rosaceae; genus Rosa; species Rosa chinensis. The sequence goes on along the minus strand of NC_037089.1, from coordinate 23,323,135 downwards.
ATACTTTTGAATTTGAAAACTTAAGTTCAATTGATTCATGCATAATTCACAATGCATTTTCAAATGGGGATGATGAGAACTAATACTGTGTAAGGACTGTGGTTAAGTTGTTAAATTCAGTAGCTTGAAATGAGGATAGAGAATGGATAGGTTTAAAGATGTTGTTGGGTACTTGGCTTAATCTTTTCAATTGTCTGCTTTGATGTGGGTTTAATAACTTGAAGCTTTAATGGATCTGTTCATCTGCTTCTATAGAATCTATAGCTAATGATGATATTCATTACAGTACTAGGTACATACTCCTTGTAGAACTATACTAGCTCGCAGTAAAGAGGATACATTTCCATTTGAAACTCTGTTATTAAGGATGCTCAGATAGAGAGAGGGGGAATGGCGACATCCTCAGATAGGTCAGAATCGTCCGATGAAGAAATGATAGGATCCGGAAGAACATGGATATTGAATGCTGAGGTAGAATCAGTAAGAGAGGAAGATGCAGAAAGAGAAGAAGAAGATGATGATGACATGGATGAAGACGAAGCACCCAATAACCAAACATCTAATGCTGGAGTTCACGAGGGTAATAGTTCGACTTCAGCTAGCAGGGAAGGCTCCAATATTGTGATAACGTTAACTGACCCAGGACTGCTTGATTGCCCAATTTGCTTTGAACCCTTGACCGTGCCTGTCTTTCAGTGTGATCAAAATGGGCATATAGCTTGCTCCTTGTGCTGCACCAAAATTAATAACAAATGCCCCTCTTGTTCAGGCCCCATTCGCTCTAATCGTTGCCGGGCCATCGAGAAAGTTCTGGAATCAAGTAGAACTCCATGCCAAAATATCAAGTATGGCTGCAATACTCCGGTGACTTACAACAAGAAGAATGAACATGAGAAGGCGTGTGTATTTTCGCCTTGCGCATGCCCTTATGTAGGCTGCAATTTTGTATCTTCAACCAACGAGTTATACCGACACTTCAGTAATGGTCATTTGGATTCGGCAACAGGTTTCCTGTATGACAACGTTGAGCTTGATTTCAGTTTCCCAGTTACATTGAATAAGAGTGATAGCTTTCTTGTTGTTCGAGAAAAGCATAGAGGTACACTATTTATCCTCCACAATAGTATTGAAGTTCTGGGAAATGTTGTGACGGTTAGCTGTATTAAACCTAGCTGCTTAATGGAGGATTTCAACTATTATCTTTCTGTTACTAACAAGGAAAGCAGTCTCACATTTTGGTCGGTGACAAAAAGCACTCCAAGCCTGCAGGTTAATGGCTCTCCTTCAAGAAGTTTTCTTTTAATCCCATGTGAGTTTTTCAACTCTTGTGGTCAGGTCAAGATTGATGTTTCCATATACAAGGGAGTATGATTTTATTCTAGGGAGCACGATTTTCTCCAGATGATTTTTGAAGTCGAAAATGTGTAGTGCAATGGTTACAAACACTGGAATCAGTTCAGTCAACTTATGGATGTACCTCTATCTCATGTTCATATGTTCTTTTTTCTTATTATGATCATTATTGTTTGCCTGTGACCTTGTTTGCCTTCGTATCTTCTCTCAGTTTGTGCCTTGATTTTCTTGAATCTGATCTTGCAATTCGTACTCAAAATTTGGGGTTATAATACACCTACATATATATGCATGTCAAAAACAGAAAATGATGAAACAAATTCGGGGTTACTAAATATCACAGTATCTGTCACTGCCAGTTTGCCTACATTTATGTATGTCAAAACCAGAAGATGATGAAACAAAACAGATCTTTGAGAATGTGTGTGTGTGTGTGTGTGTGCCAGTCCAACCTTGGATCTAGTGGAGGTTGAGAATGACCCAAACCCACATATAGAAGCTTGTTGCCTCTCTCTAAATAGTTATATCTGTCAGTTATTTTTTTTTTTACCAAAAAAACATAAACAAGGTGCGTGAGAGCACATGCATCATGTTAAGAAATGCTTTTAAATAAAATGATTTATGTATACGTCACGCAGTTTTGATTTTTATTTATTCGTTTGTTGTATTATTGGGTCATTGCTCTTGTTTCCTTGTGGACTTGTGGTTCCTCAATCTTTCGACATATGGGTTATGATGAATGATTCTGATGATTCATGGACAAAACACTAGCTTGACCATAATGGAAGGCGTTGAATTCCGTTGGTATATCGATTGGTATTTTGGAAAGGTGACGAGCTTGTTATGGTTGCTGAGGATGGACGTGTAGTCTCATACAACCTTGGCAAGCAAACATCCAAGTATCTTCCTATTCACTTTATAGGACATTTTGTGAACATTCAAGCAGCTGTTTATGGAGGCAACAAACTTGAAGGCATAGATAATACTGCTTTTTATGGCCATGCAACACTTGAAAATTATAGGTTTAGAAGTACGTGGTTAAAGATTTCCCAAGTTGTTTTTAATTGCCACTCTACAAAATTTCCTAGTGTGTATTCAAACTTGCTATTGCTGATGTTGAATGCACTTGCTAAAGCACTATGCTAAAGTTTTATCACCAGTGGGAAGAATAAGCTGAGAAACAAAGTACTAGGCAACAAATATGCCAAACATTGTCTAATCAAACAATTCATTCTTTTTCTGTCCCAAATGAGGTAACTTTCATTTTAGGATTTGAATCATATGGGCTTTGATCTTTCTTTAAATTCGGCAAATCATTTATATTTCTCTTTGATTCCTTGCATAGAACCCAAGTTCAAGTCTTGGATTCCTTGCATTGCCGATGATGGATACTCTAGAGGAGCATCTCAATGATGTAATTCTGATCTTGAGAACAAAATATAGAAGTTACCAACAAGCAATTGTGAGCAAACCTGCAAAGAATGTGAGTGAAAGTTGCATCTGATGAACTTCTCAATATCAAGTGTAAAAATTGATTATTAAGTAAATTAGTCTATTTCTATGTATGTATAAGCTAGAGTCCAGACAGCAGCAAAGTTGAGGAACATTATGCGCGACTCAAAGGAGGTGGAATCAGAGGTCTGAAATAGAATGCAGCATTTAGATCTTCTGCAAAAGGCGATAGATAATCTCAGTAGTGTTGGCGATCCTACAGTGTGTATAGAAATCTGTCACGAATTTTGGCACCGGATGCATGGGACAGGATGTCCTGCATATTTTGAAAGATAGGAGAAGCAGATTCTGATCTAAAGGCTTTCGTCTCACAGTTTCTGTAAGTTGCACTTTAGTCATTGATCTTCAAAATTTGATTATATTAGAAATTGATAATAAATCCGATAATTCAGTAAAAAAGACCTTGACTTACAATCGTTAAACAATTAATGATCATCAAGTTTTCCTTATGGAGTTAAGTTTTACCTTTTTCATAATTGACTATGTAGTTTGTTAAATTACTAGTGTCACTATTAGCAAAATTCACTATACATACTGATTGAATCAGTGAATGTAAACTCTAACAGTATGGGAAGCCCAATAGCCACCATACATACACTTGACACATTTAATTTTGTCTCATTTGAGGGGGTGGCCTTTGCTCTCTCCCCCCTCATAGAAAAATCTGTGTAAATTTTTCTATGGGACCCATGCCATATCTTACATAAATAAAATGTTTATAGAAAATTTATCTTAAAAAAAAATAGTGAGAAAATTATTAAAATATTCAACTCAACATCCGTGTGAATGGATTAAATTAAAATTATTTCAATATTTAATTTAATTTATGAGTCAATTTAAGGTGATTAATTGTTTAAAATGAGAATATTGTCAACATGTGCTTAAGGCAATTTTGTCAACATGTGCTTATGTAGGGTTCAATTGATCATTTTACATTGATGTCTGTATCTAGAAATCAAATCGCACAGATTTTTTTATCAGAGTGAAAATCAATAGGTTTAAAATCAGTGTGCATTGCTACTTTTACTAGTAGTGTGTGCATTCCTCTTAATCGGTAATTTTAACCTGCTGGATCCTGGATGACATATTTAGTTTGGAAATAAAAAGACTGACGAACTTTATTGAAAGAAAAAGACCTAGTGCCACTCGAATCTATCGAGGAAGTGCATTCCATTCTTCATCAGGATGCTGCAATATAACAGGAAGAGCTAAAATAGCTTCATTTTTTGTATGCACTTAATCAAGAGACAACAGAAGCATATAGAAGTAGTGTTAGCTCAGTGGTTAGAGCACTCACTACCTAAAATTCAGGTCATGAGTTTGAGTCACCATAAAAGTAGAAGTGAAATTCTTTTATTCTCTTATAAGAAGAAAAAAAAGGATATAGAAGGAACTTTTGTTAGGGCAATAATGGAAGTTTTGTAAAAATTAGTGACGGTTTGTTTTTTTTTTTTTTTTTTTTGTGAAAGGGTAGTGACGGCGTATTTAAGTGAGGGTTTTGACTGATCAGCGAAGCTAAAAATCCCTAATATAGCCGCACCCCCTCAATTATCAGCGAACCTAGCTAGATAGAACAAAGAATTCCAAGGTAACATTGGAGAGAGTGGAGAGACTTCTATACGATCACAATTCTGAGGTAAGAATCTTCTTCGTCTCCCCTTTCAGTCTTTTAATACGATCTAGGTTTTAAGAGAGGAGAGAGTAGAGGAGATTGATATGGCAAACTGTACCAAATTGCATGTGTCTGAAGAAATCGTGGAGCAAATCCTATCAAGACTACCTCCTAAATCCTTGATGCGATTCAAATGCGTCTGTACCTTGTGGTGGAATCTTATCCAAAGCCCTAGTTTCGTAGCCAAACACCTCTCCAATTCTTTGCGCGCATCCTCATCCGTTTCCATTCTTTGCAAGCATACTGTTGAGAAGAAAGTTGAGAACAATGACCATGCGGAAACTGGTGACGATGTGGAAACTCTACTGTCATCACTTTATCTCTGCAATGAGATTGACGACCTTGTTGCAGAGGTTCTTAGGGTTCCGCCTCCTATGAATCAGATAAGTCGTTCCTCTGATCTTAGGATTGCAGGTCATTGCGATGGTATCACTTGCCTAAAATTTTTCGTTGGTAACGTTGTTTTATGCAACCCAGCAATCAAGGAATTCAAGCTTCTTCCCAAGTCTTGTCTTCTTCTCCCCAGTGATAATGATGAGTATCTTGACTTAGAATTAAGATACTACACTGAATTTCTAGGCTTTGGCTATGATCGCAAAGGTAAAGATTACAAGGTTGTTAGATTTGTAGTCTATGAAGAGTCATGTTATTGGTTCAGAGCAGAGGTATACACTTTGGGTTCTAATTCTTGGAGAGAGGTCGAGACCGAATATACATACAGAGAATTTTTTGTTATGTCTGGCTACTGTGATCAGCAAATGTTCTTTGAGGGAATTTATTATTGGCAGGTATGTGGGCAAGTTGGGGAATGCATCCTTTCATTTGATATGGGTGATGAGATATTTAATGTGATATCGATTCCATGGGAAGAGATGCCAGATGAGTATCATGTGAGGCTCGGAAAGTGGAAAGAATCTATTGCTCTAATCAGCTGTCCAACAGTAACTGTGGTTCCCCAATCTTTCGACATATGGGTGATGAATAATTCGGGAAATGTTAAGGGTTCATGGACAAAATGCTTAACTATAGGACCCATGGAAGGCGTTGAAATTCCATTGCTATATGCACCATTGGTATTTTGGAAAAGTGATGAGCTTCTTATGGTTGCTGAAGATGGAAGCGTAGTCTCATACAACCTTGAGAAGCAAACAGTCAAGTATCTTCCTATTCACTTCGTAGGAGATTATTTCCACACTCAAGCAGTTGTTTATGTAAATAGTACTGTTTCCATCAACGGAGGCAACAAACTTGAAGGCATCGACAATACTGATTTTTATGGCATCAATGCACTTGGAGATGGCAGGTTGAGAGCTGTATGATAATACTCATAACGAATTGAAGATTGCACAAAGAGCGAATGGTTTTTCCCCATCAATGACCCTAAGTACTATTCAGACAACTTTAGGTACCAAAGAATTGATTGTTTTATAGCTCAGTAAATGGTCATGTATTCTATAGTTTTTGTTTTTGTTTTTGTTGTTGTTGTTTTTTTTTTTTTTTTTTGGTGACAGCTAGATAAAATGATGAATTAGTTTGTTAATTCCTTTCTTCTAAGAGAAAAGATGGTGACATTTGGTTACTTCTGGGAAAACCTTTGTGCAAAGGCAAACTTACATCAAGGCAACCCTCATGAGAGACACAGTTTCATTTCCACTTAATCACTGTCAGAAAACAAATGGCTGAACCTATATTGTACAATGAATCTAGATGAAACACCAACAAGTGACATCAGTTAGGAAGCACAGGAAATGCCCTCTGCAGTTTGCTTAACAAATGGGATAACTTGCTCGCTCTTCTGCTCTTCGCGGTATCACAAAATTTTTGCTCTCGTTTCTTAGCCCAAATAAATCATAAGCAAGTTCCTCTGATATAAACATTATCATAACCAAAGATATCAATCCTCCATACATATAGAATGCGCACCTCTAAACCCTCGTAGTTACCGACCCTTCCAAAGAAGTGTTGTACTGCAAGCACCCTTGGGACTGTACAATTTTTGACTTATCTTCATACTTGCACCTCTTTGTCTGCGGTGTATTTTCGGTAATATCCTGCAAAGGTAAAAATGACCTAAACTCAACCTTTGTAACATTGTTCTCACCGTGAAGGTAAGACAATAAAAAACCACATCTATAATAAATGCAGACTTTTCCAGTCATTATAGTGTCTATGGGTGAGAAAGAATCCAGTAATTGACTTTAGAGATTAAATCTAATCAAAATAGCTACTATCTTTCTCATAAAGAGTTTTAGACAAGAATGAATGGAATGAAAAACAGCACATAAACTCATCACTGCAGATTGATTCTCAAAACTTTGATAATACCTCTTCATCAGATACTACAACAATCGAACAGCCAGCATCTGTACTTGAATATTTGTTTGTTACCAATTGATTGTTCAAGCTCCGCTTGCACCATTTACCTAAAAACCTTTTCGTTCCATCAGGACCAATCAAGCCACCAGAGAAATATGCACTCACTGCATTTAAAAGAGGAATGCAAAAACTAACTTACATTTTCTTTGCTTAATATTCAGATAATGTAACTCATGCTCAATTTAATTTCAAAAGGCATCAATATAATACCCGGTCTGGGAAGTGGTTGAGTAATCGGAGATTCCTTGCTACTATTAAGCATGGGTTGAACTTGGTTGAGATCATCAAGAATCACAGCATCTGCAATATCATCAACAGGAGTCCTGATGTAACTAATTTAGGGTACATGTAACTTAATTCAAGATGCATTGTTCAATTGAAACTCAAAGGTGCCGATAATATACCTGGTCTGGCAAGTGGCTGGGTGATTGGAGATTCCTTTGTAATGTTAAGCATGGATTGTACCTGTTTAACATCGTCAAGGATCAGAACATCTGCAATATCATCAGCAGGAGCTTTGGCAGTATCATTAGAGGTACCACTCACAGGAACCATACTCTCAAACAGATCGCTTGGTCCAAGGACTGAAGTTTCTTTCCTTACTTCAACAGCACCATCAAATTCTTGTACCCTTGCCTGATAATATCAACATAATCAGTAAATCAGGAACTACTCATCAAGTGAGATTTAGCAAGTTCATCACATCATAAGCTCACCTTCAATGTATTTATCTTCCCTTTAGCCTTCGCTATCTTTCTACTGTAACGAGCCTCACCTTGTTCAAGAAGATTGCATTGGTCCTTCAGTTTCTGTACCTTTGTCTGATAATGTCCACAAAACCACCAAGTCAAGACTCAGGAGCCACTCATCAAGTGAAGTTAGCCAAGATCACCTTATCATAAACTTACCTTCAATTTGTTTATCTTTCCTTTAGCCTTCTCTAGCTTTCTACTACAACGAGCCTCACCTCGTTCAAGAAGATTGCACTGGTCTGTCAATTCCTGTACCTTTGTCTGATAATATCCACAAAAACACCAAGTCAGGAACCACTCATCAAGTGAGAATTACAGGAGATCAGTTCATTACAAACTCACATTCAATCTATTTATCTTTCCTTTAGCCTTCTCTAGTTTTTTACGGTGAAGAGCCTCTCCTCGTTCAAGAAGAATATGCTGGGCAATCAGTTCTTTGCGATTCCTATGAAAAGTATTTGTAGCAAAGAAGCCAAATTAAAAATGAGAAAGAAACAAGGTATAAAAGGAAAAATGAGAAAGAAACAAGGTATAAAAGGCTGAAATGAAAAAGTCACTGCTGCTCAGATTTTTTTGAGATGAAAACACTTGTACAAATGTCAAACAGTTCACCAAAGAAATTTAACTAAATTCAAGATAAGATAATATAGCTCACCTATTACTCATAATCAAAGATTTTCTAAGAACATCTATTGTGTTTTCATTGTTTCCCCCATTACCAAGTGCGGCAAGGTTCAAAATCTCCTTTTCATCGAGATCTAGATCAGATGCCCTATAAAGTAACCATGTTAGAAGCAGAAAATAAATCATATAGTGAGGGATTAAAGTGCCTAATACCGTCCCTTGGGCTTTGGCTCATGTGGGAAAGCATGTCCAGTGTTGACATAATTGCTATGTTCATATCTATTAGAGTAAACAGAAGAGGAGTGATTTTGGCACTCCACTTTCACACTTGCAGTCCACTTTTAAAGGTGGAGAGCATGTGTAGAATGTGCAGGGAGCACCAAAAATACACCCCTAAATAGAAGTATAGAACGATAACAACTGATAACAGAACTACTAGAACAGTAGAACATAGTGCAAATGTGATCACAATTTGAAAGCTGCAAGCTCTTTGGTCAGTGCCCTATTTCTTTCTTGCAGCCGCAAGCACTCCACAGTCAATTTATCAAGCGCCTATGGAAAAATTGACCAAAACTTCATCAGACTTTTCTTTTTTTAACAAATTAACCCCAACTATTTAAAGAGCTAGAATTTATAGATTACCTCAGTTTTCAAATGAAGCGTCTGTCGTATAGATGCTTGTTGTTTCAGAGCTTCATTCTTTAAATTAGCCACTTCTTTCTTCGCTTGCTCCTTGCATAAATAAAGCTGAAAGAAATTTTCCTTGTAAGTAAGAACCACATGAATACAAATTATAAAGCAAGCAGATATCGTCTTAACAAGACTACCCTATAGATTAAACATTTCCATCAAACCCCACCTTTCCTTGGCAAAGAAACTAATCATAAACCTCATATTTCACTTCAGAAGAGTGAGCTCTCAGCCAAGTTTAAAGCAGATCTTTATATCTCCTATAATTCAAAAGAATATTCCAGAAACTGAAACCTTACAAATCCAAGATTATGGTTCGCAATTTTCCATTCAATGATGGAAATGGAAACAATATCCTCACCTTAACTAATCCAAAGTATTCAAATTCAACACACTAAGGCCTAAGCTAGATCATAACTATTCCCTCAAAATGTAAATGAATCAAAAAAAAAAACAAATACCATAACCAAGAACACCAATTGACCAAAGTTCCAATCTTGACCATTCAAATCAAGCATTTTGAGAAATCAATACCTCCTCTTTAAGCTCTTTGACCTCACGACGCAATGCCTCGGAATCTTCCCCAATCGGCGACCGAGTCAAACTCGGCGGCTCCGGCGAGATGCCCACCGACTCGAAATAGAGCCGAGCGACGTCGTTCGGCTTGCATCGCTGTTTGCACACCGGACAGCTGTACCTCTTGACGCTCTCAAAGAAGCCGAAGGACTCTTGCAAGCTAGGGTTTTGCAGCCACAAAACGCACCGTTTTAGAGACCAAAAAAAAATTCCGATCAGAAAATTTAGAGAGAGAGAGAGAGACCAGAACTCGTGGAAGACGTGGCCGCAGATGAAGATGGCTTGGAGGTCCTCGAGGAAGGGCTCGAGGTCTTTGTGGCAGATTGAGCAGATGGCTTTGCTGAAGCTAGAGTCCTGGTGGTGGTCGCAATTGACCATGGCTCTGGTGCCGATGAACCTCTTACTGTGATTTTTGTGATCTGCTCGGAGAAAAAAAAAAAAAAAACTGGGGAAGGGTTTGGAGAAGATAGGGAAAGTGACTCTGGCTGAGCGGGAAGAAGCAATTTGTTCTGGTTTGACTGGGCGGGAGACGGGGAAGAGGTTTTCAGATTGGGCTTTTGAAACGGACCAACTCAGTAAGTCCATAAATAGTGAGGCCCAAGTGAAAGGAAAGATTTTTTTTTTTTTTTTTGGCAAAGTCCAATCCTAGGTTTAAAGTCCACCTTTTTTATCCTATGTATGCGAACTCCAAAAATTGTTTCGAGGGTCTAAAGGTTGAAGGTTGGTTTACATTTGGATCATGTTGTAGACCATCAAGTGGATGTAGAATGGTTATAGATTGGTCCACCACAAGCAATTGTTGTTAAACAAATTGTGATTTAGCCCCAAAGAGTTGAACAATTTATAGACCTTATTATTTAGATGAATAGTATTTTTAAAAAGGTCTAAAATTTTAAGATATGGTCTATTTTAAACCACTATGATTGAAAATGACCTGAGAACATAATATTTCATCCTCATTTCCAAAAAGGAATAAAGTACATATACTTACGTTCAAAATTTTGATGCATGCAGGTGAAAATTTTGGTACTTTGAAATTAGGAGAATTTCAACAAAACTTTTGAGTGTTTATTGAAATTTAATAAATATTGGTGAATATGGTACTTAAAAACTAGTTTTCAAATATATTTTTAAGGATAAGGCTCTAATGAGGACCTTAAAATTTTAAATCAACAATTGGATGATATGTGTGTTATAGAATTATTATTTCAACTTAAATTGAGACTAGTCATCCAATGGTTGATTTGAAAGTCCCCACTAGAACCTCTTCCATATTTTTAATATTGATCAAATATAAGATCAAAGTCATCAAACTATAAAACTTCGGTACTTCAAACCTAAACCCTTCTTGAGGTGTCCATTGATGTTTGTTGATTATCAAAAGATAACGTAATCTTTAGTTCAATTTTTAATAAAAATTCAAGCTCTTTCTAAACCTTTTCTTATGTGAGGACCCAAAATACACGAGTACAACTCATATTTAATTACTGGACTAACCCCAAATTAATCACTTGAAAGAAATTTAAGCATCCAATTCAAAAGTGATCGATTCGATTCACCCCTCCATTTTAACCATTGCACCGCATTATGTGAAAGTTTACAAATTAAGATACTTATCTTGAATGATGACCCCTAACAGCACTTGTCTTCCTGGAATAGTAGAAAATGTGATGCTACATTTTGAAGATGCTAATCAAATCTTCCATATTCGAATTATTGAACTTGACACACTTCATAAAGTCATAAACCATTCAATGATCCATTGAATACGGTGATGCCGATTGTGTTCAAGATTTGAAACACTGCCCAAAAATCAATGCATCTAGGAAACATTGGTCATATATGTCAATTTGAAAAGTTATAATTGAGGCCCTCCTCCTTCAACTTTCCTGAAAATATCTTGCCAGCAATAATTTTGGCCTCAGCCCCACTAGCCAGATGCAGTTCATCATTGTATAAGTGTATAAGTTTGCCTTATTGTTACCACCAGCAATTTCGTAGCATTTTCCAATTGTACATGTTTTTGTCATACTGTAATTCTTTTTAATTAGAAAAATTGGACGGTATTGCATGTATCTTACAATTTAATTGGTACATGCATTTGATCTTACATCGATGATAATTGGCCTTATTTCCTTGTTCTATTTTTTCCTAACATGCACGTATCCGCATTCTAGTGGTCGAAACCACATACGAGAGGTGGTAGTAGCTATACTATGAGAATTAGAGCAGACAAATTAATGATCATGAGCCAAGAAGACCTTCTTCTAACTAAAAGAAAAATCACATCTTTATCCAATGAAACTAGCAATATTTTTTTTTTGAATTAATTATAATCTCATTGATATAACTCATATCAAGAAGACCATTACATATCTACCCGCTACCTCATAACAATAGACAGAATAAGAATTCGTGGTGCAACCACAGTGATATATAGGATTGACCAACCATATTCGAACTTATCACTCACTTATTTAAAGCAAGCATATAACTATGACCAACTTTTACATAGTTTATAGGCAAAGTAAATAAAACTTAAATAATACCTAGCCCTAAAAAGATTGACCTACTCCTTATGAGGCCCAAGATAAGGCCCAAAGACCTCATCCCAGTCCCAAAAGGAGTAAGCTAGCCCAACAGGCCCGAGCAAGCGTGCAATCGTGACCCAGCAGTGACCAAGCATCGCCATACAATGGACTGCACCGCCATCCAAAGCTGCAAAGACCACCGCAATGAAATAGCTAGATTATGAATCCAACTAGCCAAACCAACAACTCCGGCCCGATAGCATCAAAACAGTCCACTAGAGCAGGATCCAGCCACCACTTTGCATCGCCGCAGCCAAAAGCCCCACTCCATCATTGGAAAACTGCCAATTTCTATTGGAAGGGAGATGCCGCCTAAGTCTTGTGGATCTCCTCCCTAGACCATGGACTGATCCCTGCAATGGTCGTGGCCCCAACCCTATCCAATCCGCACGCGCTGCCAAACAATCCGCAAAGAGATGATTGGAGACGACGGAGCTAGGTCTCCTTTACAGCAGCCCTAAGGAGGCGCCTCTAGAGTGTCGAGAGAAAAAGCTCTCAACTTTCATCTTTTATCTTTAGTGCTTTTATTTATGTGACTAATCATCCATTAATGAAACTAGCAATTGATTATAACTTTTCATAAAATAAAATAAGAATGAGTCTGTCTTAAAATAAATAAATAAATAAATAATGAGCCTATGACGTCTATTCAATGGCAATTTCTCCGATGAGATTGATTGCATGATTAGATTAGATTGACAACTTTACCATTTTTAGTGGGATAACACATCATTAATTACCATGTGAGTGCTTTTATCTTATTGCGGCTAGGTAGGTGTCTCTACCAGCCCAGCGTAAAGAGTTCTGACCTCGTTTATTTTTCTTACCATAGCATCCAATGTTTGTTCTTTGCTGTCAGTAACTGCCCAGAAGGCTTGACATTGTTTGTGTTAACTTGGAGCGAACTAAAAACTGATGGGATTTTGCCATGTATTGCTAGCTAGACGCAACGGTGGTAGAACTTTCTGCGTGCTTTTGTAAATCTCCCACCACAATTGCAGACGTAAACGGAGTCGTTTAGTAACCGATTAGGAGTGAGGCCGTGAGGGACTACTTACAACGCTTGTTTTGCGAGCTAAAATTTTCGTTTAATGAGAAGTATGTGTCAAACATATTACAAAACTTCTACTAGATGAATCGAGAATATGGGACAAGTACTACATAATGTGTTTACATTCAAGTTCAACACTCATCGACCACGTGTAAGGTTTACATTCAAGGTCTTATTACATGGTGTGTTTCATGCATGTAAAAACAGCATTAATCTTACTGTAGTTAGTTTATTCCAAGGAATATTAAAGCCAAAGACAGTAAAATGCTAAAACAAGAATGAGTGGCTCATCGATCTTCCGGGACCCCCTTATGAACAAACAAGAACCACCCGCAGCATATCCAATCTGATCATAATTCCGGATTCCGATTACTGTTTAGACTTTAAGCGACGTCAATTGATGAGAACCAAATTGGACACACGCAACCTGAAGAATTTGATTCCAATTCTATTCTGAATTTTCTTTCTCCTTCTAGTCTCACTTACGTATTAAACCATTACCATTTACCAGTTGTATGCCAGAGTTTGTACTCAACTCTTGCCCCTGTTCCAAGCATGTGGATCGGCCAAGCATTCATCTTCCTGGTTTCCGAAACCTAATTTATTTTCATGAGGAAAATGATAGAGAAGGACAGAAAGATAACCCTCTTTTAACATGATTGATGATCAAGTTGTATGAAGAAAGGTGACTGGGTTAATAAACTAGTTCCAGACATTAGCATATGGACTGGTGGAGACAGTGGACACATATATTCAATCCTACGGTGCTTATTAAACATTTTCTCGCAAAAATTATTAGTAGCTTTAGATTATCATACTTTTTTCTTTTTTATCCCTCATATGCTAATAGTTGAATTGAAATGTTTTCCTTGTATATTCAATTTCTTTGTCTAATTATTAACAATTATGTGCTTTGACTAATTAAAAGTCATCTTCTGATCGACTAATTATTTTTAAACAAAGATAATGATTCAAAATCGAGGTTGCTGAATCACGAATGAATTTGATAGCAATGATGATCCAGATGAGGGGAGGCAATGCTACGTGATCAACATTTTTCACGTTACGATAATATTGTAGTAGCAAATTCCTCTACTACTGACGTAATATATTTAGATATTTTGAGAAAGAATGTTTCTCACCAAATTATAAAAATAAATTTCGATGCGTACAAACTTATTGCTGGAGGATATTGCTTCATAATTAACTAAATGATTCCTGCTCCCCAATCTCTAGGGACATATGAAAACAATTAAATCAAAAGATCCACTTATTGTAATATTTTAAATATTACTCCCTGAATTCGTCGTCATCATCATCTTCTTCAGAAATCTTTGAGCAACTTCCTTACCTGCTCCAATGTCACAAACAGCACGACAGTGAAAGGCCCCTGCCTCGAAATCGTAGGTATAAACCCTTTGTAAAGCGCCATCGGCCCTTCCGAACGCACCGTTTTCACCGCGCAGTCCAGCGCCCCCTTGTACGGTGGCTCCGCCCCTGGCTCCACCTTCATGTTCATCACCCGGGTCTTGATCACGTCCACCGGGTTCGACGCCACCGCCGCCACAAACCCCGCCGCGAAGCTCGCGGTTATGTGGGTACCGAGCCCGTCTCGCATCAGCCCTTTATCGAGAATTGTTTCCTTGATCTGGTCGTAAGAAGCCAACTGGGAAGCTGTCACGAGCATGGCACGGTTCACGGTGAGAGACGAACCGCGCCACAGGCTCGTGACACCTTCTTGTTTCGCCATACAGGTTATAGCGTCCACCACGCTTTTGTAGTTGCGGCGCTGGGCGGCCGGGAGACGGCCGTCTGCCTGCATCCGCACCATGGCCACGTCGGCCGGATTTCCGACCGACGCACCGATGGCTCCGGCGATCAGCCCGGCACCGATTTTTCGCTGGAGCGGCATGTTGCCGGATTCCGGGTCGGTCCATTTCTTCTTGAGAATGTCGTACAAGCCCATCCGGGTGGTGGAGTACAAGCACTGGCGGAGCATGGTGGCGGATACGCCAGAGAACATGGCAGCAACACCCTCTTGCTGAATGATTCTGACTCCGACGGCAATTGGACCCACGCGCGGGGCCGGCGCCGGAGGGACAGGGACCTGAATGGAGGAAGAGCCTCCCCGAGCGGCCGCAGCCATCGCTGGTCGAAGAGCTTGAGCCGCGGCTGGTTCAGGTTTCGGCACCTGAGTCTCACCCTGGAGCTGCATTCGGACCTTGATCAGGTCCAAGGGGTGAGTCGAACACCCGGCAACGATGGAAGCTATGCCTCCTTCAACAAAACCTTTCACACCCATGTCTGATTCTCTTCTTTCGAAAAAGTAACAAAACGGAGAGATAAATGATCAGAGAATTTGGTTCGAGAATAATTTTCAAGACCAGTTGGAGTTGGGGTTCATCTCACTGGAGACCAGGAGATGAGAATGGAGGCCGAAGGCGATGGAAGAAGAGTGGGGAACGCTGGGCCTCTGAGACATATGCTATGCGAATCACAGAGGGGGATGAGGGAATTAAAACCAGTCGGGTTTGAACAAGAAAAGGTAAGGGAGAGAATATTTATAGGAGAAGCAAGCGGAGGAAGATTTTAGGAAACAATGTTTTCATATTGAATTAGGTGCCTTACGCGATTTCAGCCATAAACATCTGGAACCGGAAGTTTGGAAGTCTCCTAATTTACGCGCCTCTCTCTGACCCCTCGGTCCCTCCACACCCCAACTCTCTCTTCAGTCTTGTCCAATAATAATTTCTGAAATTTTTACCGCGATGGAAGATTTCTACCCTATTTTGCTATTTCACTCTGCATTTTTGTAATTTGATCTGTTTATTTGATAATTTAGACTTGAATGATCATTTCAGCAAGAAAATGAATTGAAAGGTCGGTTAACCATCCAATACTGAACAAACGGAAAGATAAATCGTCTATTAATTGATACAATAGAACAGTTTAACAAAATTTTGCATTTTGTGTGTTTTAAAAAAACATTTATATCATGTAACATATGAACTGTTCGGATTATGTAGACTAATATAGAAATATGTTAGTTGCAAAGGTAAGTGAATGAGCAGACTCTAAGAGGACGAATCTAGAATGGTCTAAAAGTAGAATGATATAATGTATTAATTATTACTCACTGGATATGCTAAATAATTTTTTATTGAGAAATTTTACGGGTTATGTTAGTAAGCTTTTTAATTATACCAATTGACCACTTCCATTCTGGTATAATGAAATCCGTGTAGTAACTGTAAATCTAATCAAAGTTGTCCTATATAATTAAAGGGATTTTCCCTAGTTACTTTCATTGATTTGGTCCTATGCATTTAAGCATCAAGACTAGTGGCCAGACTTGCCCTACTCTAATTCTTTGAGTCAATTTCGGGCAGTGGATATGCCTACTTGCTCAAAATGTGATACAATTTTAAGACGTCGGCATGTAAAGTGGGTTAGATGTCAAACTCGGGGCTCAACCCCAATTCATTAAATTTCAATTATTAGCTCAAAATGTGATACAATCTTAGTATATATCCTATAGTTTTAGGTTTTTCGTTTTGTTTAAGATTTTTACTGCTTGTGTGTAACTGTTTATAAATTAAAATTGGAGATCATTTGATAATCTGATTCTTGTTTTAGGAAATCAGAAATTGAGAGAAATTTGCTATGTATTTTCATTGATAATAGGGGCCTCTATATATAGAGGATTACAATGCAAAGAGTCAGAATCATATAAGGAAAGATAATCTCTAGATTCTTCTAATTGAACCCTATTACCACTACGTCAAGTAACCTGGAGTTTGGATCAAACACAAATAGAGATATCCTTAAACACTCCCCCTTGTGTTGTCCAAACGCGGTGCTTCTCTCGTTGCCTCGTTAAAAACCTTGTCGAGTAACAAAAACCCAGTGGGACAAAAATAACCTCGGTCGAAGGGGAAAAAGAGCACAACACACTCTTCACGTTTCGAGACGAACATGTAGACATCTCCCCCTGATGTCTATGTCTCCCCCTGATGACTACGATCATGGGAGTTCAGATAATTTCCGCAAGCAAATTCTTGCCACATGTTTCTCGAACATGGATTTGGGCAATGACTTAGTAAACAAGTTTGCCTCATTATCCTCAGATCGAACCTGGTTCACTTTGATCTTGAGGAGCTTCTATTGTTGCTGATTATAGAAGAATTTGGGCGATATATGCTTGGTGTTGTCGCCTTTGATGTAGCCTTGCTTCATTTGTTCAATATAAGCAGCATTATCCTCATAAATGCTCGTTGGCTCATCTGTAGTAGACTTCAAACCACAATTGCTTCGAACATGCGTAACTATGGATCGAAGCCATATACATTCACGAACTGCTTCGTGAAGAGCAATAATCTCTGCATGATTCGAAGAGGTAGCGACTAAGGTCTGCTTTGTAGATCTCCAAGATATCGCGGTCTTTCCCATGGTGAAAACATAACCAATTTGGGAGCGACCTTTGTGTGGGTCAGAGAGATGCCCAACATCAGCAAAACCTTCCAAAACACTTATATCGTTTTGGGTTGGAGAGAGGGAACATAGTCCACCATGTGTAGCGTCCCTGGTACTTGATGGGTCCGAATCTATCTTCTCTCTGTAGGGATAGAACAAGCTCATATCAATCGTACCACTTAGGTATCGAAAGATATCTTTAACACCAGTCCAATGGCGTCGTGTTGGCGCAAAGCTATATCTAGCTAGCAAGTTCACAGGGAATGAGATATCCGGTCTTGTGCATTGTGCTAAGTACAACAATGCACCTATTGCACTTAGATAGGGCACTTCTGCCTCTAGCACTTCTTCGTCGTCATCTTTTGGACTGAATGAATCCTTCTTTGGATCAAGAGTACGGACGACCATTGGGATGCTTAAAGGCTTAATCTTGTCAGTGTTGAAACGCCTAAGCATCTTTTGGGGTATAAGCTGACTGATGAATCAGGATACCATCTCTACGGTGCTCAAGTTCTAAACCGAGGCAAAACCGTGTTTTCCCAAGATCTTTCATCTCAAACTAGGATTTCAAGTGTTCAGCGGTTTCCCTTAACTCTTTAAGGGTGCCAATTATGTTCATGTCATCAACATAAATCGCTACTATTGCAAATCCGGAACTTGTCCTTTTTATGAACACACATAGGCATAGTTCATTGTTGACATATCCCTTTCCAATCAAGTAGTCACTTAGACGGTTATACCACATCCGTTCGGATTGTTTCAATCTATATAGTGAGCGTTTCAATCTAATCGCAAACGGCCTCCGTGGTTTAGAGCCACTTAATTTGGGTAACTGAATTCCATCGGGAATCTTCATATATATATATATTTCCGTATCTAGATCCCCATATAGATACGCAGTAACCACATCCATAAGCTGCATGTTCAGTTTTTCAGAAACTACCAAACTGATAAGGTAGCGGAATGTAATGACGTCCATTATGGGAGAATAGGTCTCCTCGTAGTCGATTCCAGGGAGTTGTGAGAAGCCTTGCGCCACAAGGCGAGCTTTGTATCTTACAATCTCGTTTTTCTCAATACGCTTTCTAACGAATACCGATTTGTGACCAACTGGTTTGGTGTTGGGTGGTATTGGTACAACTTTGCCAAATACCTTTCTTTTTGCTAGAGAATTAAGTTCTGCCTGAATCGCATCTTTCCATTTTGGCCAATCAGCTCTACGTTGGCATTCATCAACAGAGCGTGGTTCGATGTCATCGATCTCAATAATCTCACGCGCCACTGAATACGCGAATACATCATCAATGATGATGGAGTTTCTTTCCCAAGTCCCATGTACGTATAATTTACCGAGATCTCTACGTTCTCATGGATAGGTTCTGACATTGAGGCGTCCCCCAATGATGTCTCTTGGACATAACCGTAATCCGGAATATTCTCATGGGACGGATTTTGAGTATCGATGATCAAAGGATTTGTTTGTGCCTCATTCGCTTTCTTTCTAGGGCGAGTATCCTTCAAACCAATTGGTCTACCGCGCTTCCTTGCAGGACCTGCGGCCATAGATGCCACATCATTGCCATGCTGGGCAATGGCACCATCTCCTGATGTCACAGGAGTGGCGTGATGTCCAGTATTTGGGACATCGATCCTTGCAAGCACGTTTGCAGCAGGTGTGTGTGATCTCGTCACTTTGGCAACATCAGAAAATGCATCAGTCAGAGTTTCTGCTAAGTTCTGGAGCTCGATTATTCTTCGCACTTCAAGTTCGGACTGTGTGGTACGGGGATCTAGATGAGACATAGTGGGGACAGACCACGACAATTTCTGTCGTTCCTGTTGAACATCTGTGTTCTTATCTCCCCCTAACGATGGGAAGACTGTCTCATCAAAGTGACAATCCGCAAATCTAGCGGTAAAGAGATCGCCTGTCAAGGGTTCAAGGTAGCGGACAATGGTTGGAGATTCATATCCAATGTATATGCCCATTCGTCGTTGTGGACCCATCTTAGTACGCTGTGGCGACGTAATAAGCACATAGATGGCACACCCAAAAATGCGTAAATGTGAGATATCAGGCTCGTACCCAGTCACTAACTGTAACACAGAGTAAGATTAGGTTGCAGTGGGTCGTAGACGAATTAGCGTCACTGCATGCAATATTGCTTATCACCAAGCAGAAATAGAGAGAGTGGTGCGCATAACCAATGTCTGTGCTATCATATGTAGTCGTTTGATAGCGGCTTCTGCGAGACCATTTTGGGTATGAACATGGGGAACTAGATGCTCTACATCAATCTCCAGTGACATGCAATAGTCATCGAACATTTTCGATGTAAACTCCCCAGCATTATCAAGTCGAATGGACTTAATAGGATGGTCAGGGTAGTGAGCCCGTAGACGGATAATCTGGGCGAGGAGTTTAGCATAAGCAGCATTTCGAGTGGACAACATCACTACATGTGACCAGCGTGTCGATGCATCAACCAATACCATAAAGTATTTAAAAGGTCCGCATGATGGTTGAATTGGTCCACAGATATCTCCTTGGATTCTCTGTAAGAACGGAATGAGTATTTTAGGATCCTTTGCATAGGACTGTCTCGGTCCTAATTTCCAGAAGGAACAGGCTTTGCAAAATGAGCGAGGGGCCTTAGAAGCAACCAATGAGGATTTGGGTTGGGCCGGAGCATCTGTAGCGTATTAGAAGCAAAGTGTGTGACTACATCTCCCATTATGGCGTTAGAGCCATTGAAATAGGTTTGTGTGGCGTCATGGCCACTAGGAGGATCGACCATGGCGTCATGCTCATGGTTGGCGCCATTTATGGCGTCATCACTAGGGACAAGGGCGGCCTTTCGGCTGCCCAAGACAGCAACAGCGCCAGAAGCTGCAATTTTTGCGGTCTTGCTAAGTCCTGGAATCAATTTTTGATTCTTGCTTCTTCTCACTCTGAAGAAAGGATGCCTGTGTGAAGTCTTAAGTATACAGAGCATCATGTCACGACCAGGATGTCATAGTCGGTCATGCCAAAGCCAATATGTGTCGGAATCCAAGAGATCTTCTCTGACTGGATTCAATTGGTCGAATTATAGTGCCATAAAGTCCACTAGATTGACACATAAGTTTCTCTAAGATGCGCTTTCGTCCGCAATCATTAGAGGTAATGCAAAAGAACTCTATTCCGTTCTCACTATGCATTTCCGCATGGAATCCGTAGGCTCTTATATCTTTAAAGCTTAATAAGGTTCAATTTGTCTTAGGAGCTTAGAGAGCTTCAGTGACTTTAATCAAGGTGCCATTGGGAAAAAGGAATTGGGCCATTCCATGTCCTTAAACTAAACTTGATGGCCCAGCCATCGTAGTTACAGATGAATATGTAGGCAACATCTTTAAGAATAATTGCCTATGTCGTAGAATGGTGTGCGTAGTCGCACTATCCACAAGACATTGAAGTTCATCCATTTCTAAAAGAAAAGGCTCGTAATTAAAAAGGAGTCATAAACAAAAGAACTCAACTTTTATTAATAAGCCAAACGGAATTACATCATCGTTTCTTTAACCAAGGAAAATCTAATCCAATAAACTAGTTAATACAAAACAATGGTAGTCGTCTAACTTCTTTCGGTAATTTCAATGTAAATGTGACCAGGTGAGTAGAGAGATGTCGGTGGAGCAAAGGTCGCTTAAGTACCACTTATCTCAAAACTTTTCTAGACATCACACTTACATTGAGTACGCCTACTTTGAAGAAAGACTAATATCATTGGCATCTACTACAAAAGTAATATGGCAATTGCCTACATCTCTTGGAAAATAAAAAGACTTAATCAAAATCGTCAGTTTTTGGTTCTTGATCCTTGTAGTCTTCCACCCTTAGATCGTCGCCATCTTGATCTTCTTGTTCCATGTAATTTGCCTCCCTTACTTCACGATACGTCTTGTATGCGTTTGCAACATTCTGGGATGCAGTACACTTCCTTGCCCAATGTCCACTTGATCCACATAGAAGACAAACATCTTTATGGTCAGGCTCCCTTGATCGAGATGCTTTTGGTGCATGATTTGGACGACTATTACTCTTGGTGGCATCACCACCATAGCCGGAGGCTCCGCCTCTCTCTCTTTTCACACGTTGACCTCCACGGTTCCGTGCACGCCTCTCTTGGAGATTTCCTTCCTCTTTAGGGCGAGAATATGGACCAGAATGTCCAAAATTGTCCCTACTCTTAGGGTTTCGCTCCTTGCGTCCTCCCTTGGGGGCGCGACTATAGTTAGACTCCGGAATAGACTTAGTTACCACGGGTCTAGCGTTATAGTTCTTCACAAGTATGTTGTCGTGCTTTTCAGCTACGTTCATGGTGCCAATAAGCTCATGAAATCTTGTGATACGTCCTACTTTCACATCAATCCGATAATTCTTTGAAATCATCAGGGCAGAGACGGGTAAGTTAGAGAGAGTCTTCTCGATCAACATCGTATCAGTTATGGCTTGGCCACAAAACTCTATCAGAGACTTGGTACGAAGAGCTTCTGAGTTATAATCAAGCACATACTTGAAATCACAGAAGCGAAGACTATGCCATCGCACTTCTAAATCCGGAAGCAGGGAGTCACGAACGTTGCCAAATCGTTGCTCAAGTTCAACCCATAGCTTTCTTAGGTCTTCCCCATTGAGGTATTCACTTTAGAGCGAGTCATTCATGTGCCTTGTCATGAGAATGATGGTTTTAGCTTGATTTGCTTCAAAAGCAGTAGCTTGCTCAATGGAAAGCACGTTCTAACTAGGCTCTTGGATGGCTTCCAGAAGTCCATCAGCCTTAAGATGTTGGCGCACATCTCGGACCCACATATAGTATCCTGCGCCAGTTGTCTCTAGTGGAACAAAGTTCAACTTGTTTAGGTAACTCATCCTGAAAAACAACACAAGATTAGGGTTAGTTTCGGAGCGAAAAAAGGCTACCATGAAAAACTATTAAATTTCTAAGCGTAGTCGCTTCTAAGAAATTAGGGATTTTCTGAGAGTAGTCGCTTCTAAGAAAAATCTGATTCCAAGAGGGGTTTTGGATTAGATCGAAACAATGATGTATGTGGTCGATCGTTTTTCTTCTCAACAAACTCTAAGTTTGGAGGACTCTACAAGCTCTAAGCTTGGAGTGAGCACGAACCCCCATAACTCGGCTTTTGGTCTCCCCTATGAAGAAGAAAGGGGGGTAGAAGAAGGGATGTTGGAAGTCTCCGAGAAAAGAAAAGAAAATAATTAAAAAAAACTTCAAAAACGGAAACTTTTAGAAAAGATTTACCTTGAAAAGTGGTCGGAAATTCTTGACCGGAAGTCACTGTAGATGGTTGGAAAAGTCGCCGGAAGTTACTGTAGATGGCCGGAAAAGTCGCCGGAATTGGCCTGAAAAGTTGCTGGAAAAGTGGCCGAAAAATGGCAAGAAAAGTGTTGACCGCAGGTGCTGACGTGGCAGTCTGGATGATGACGTGGCAGGCTGACTGGACGCCTGCGTGGATGCTGACGTGGCAAGCTGTCTTTTGGTTCTGGGCCTGCTTCTTTGCTTCTGGGCTGGAGTCTGTTTCTGGGCTTTGGGCTGCACCTCAGTTTCTGGGCCTAGGGCTACGTCTAATCTGAGCTGAAGTCTGCTGGGTCGATTTTTCTTCTGGGTTGGTGGTCAGGCGGCTGTTCAGAGCAATGGTTCTTCAGGTGACCGGTTCAGGTACTTATAAGTCGGTTCCGGTGATGAGGTTTCCGGTTCCGGGGATCTGGGATCTGGGGTCGAGGAGCTTCTGATGGTGGAGTATTGTTGTCAGAGGCTGAGTGAAAGGCTTTGAGCCGGCCAGGAAGACTTTCGTCACTTCTGGAGACCGGTTTGGGGTTGTTCCAGCCGGTTCTGGAGGTGGCGCAGCAGGTTCTGGGCTCCTGGGGTTGAGATCTTCAAGTTGTGCGGCGGAGGTATTTGGGATTTGAAGGCGTTTTAGGGTTAGGGTTTCGTGCTGATAACGTGTTTTAGGGAATCAGAAATTGAGAGAAATTTGTTGTGTATTCTCATTAATAATATATAGAGGATTACAATGCATAGAGTCAGAATCATATAAGGAAAGATAATCTCTAGATTCTTCTAATTGAACCCTATTACCACTAGGTCAAGTAACCTAGAGTTTGGATCAAACACAAATAGAGATATCCTTAAACAATTCTCAATATATATACAAATGCATATAATGATTCCAAGAAACACAAAAATGTTGATTTTTTTTAGTTGAAAAGGTCATCCATTATACAGCTCAGCAAGCAGTACAAAAACGATCCCCTCCTATGGGGGCGACATAAAGAACCGCTCCGTATAAACTACTACAAAGTCACCCCTAAACAGAGCAAAACTAAACTAGTAATCTCCTAGCACACCCACCTTCTAGGATTAAGCCCGAACAAAGAAAAGTAGAATCCCGAGAAATAAAAATAACGCCTCCAATAGTAGGGGCTCAATGGGTATCTCTTTTCTTTGCGATCTTTCCCACTCAAAGCAAGAAACAAACAGACCCATCATCTTTTAGTACAAAAAGATGAAGGGTCAAAATTAAAACAACAAATAAAAATAGAGCAACTGCCTAGGCCCAATACAGAACCCTAACAGCCCAATTCCAGGAGCAATCTAACCACCTAGGACAAACCCTAAGTGAGAAAGTTGTCTTGCTGCCGTCACCATACTACGCTTGTCGGAGGATGCCCACTGCCCTTCGACCACCGCTGGTAGCAATTTCAGCAATGTTGACCACCCAACGCAGAGAACCCGCAACTGGTGTCCACCTTGAGAAGAAGAAGGCCCAAACGACCCTACCAAATCTAACCTTCTGGAAAGCCTTCACTGCTGTCCTCCAATTTCCTTCTTCAGAGATGGTAACATCTCCGCTGCCGTACCAGCAAACCCACCACGAGGCGCCAACCGTATCATCCAGCAACAAAGTCGGATAAGCCACCTCTGATTGTAATTGAGCACAGCTGCCACCTGCACGATCAATGTTACCCGGATCTCTACTGCCCAACTCCGTTTCTGGAGGCAAATTCCAGAGACCCAGCCACCAACCCATCAAGCACATCCTTACCAAGTTTCCACGACCCTGCCACCGTATCAGGAAGCAGTTCTGCAGTCGGATCAACTCTCAGAGCCACCACAGAATGACCTGACCCAACACCACAAACCCTCTCACCCCAAGATTGCCCCTCATCCTCGATATCTCCCGGCCAGCAAACCGAGATATCACGAACAACACCAACCATCGCCGCCGCATCGAAAACCAAAACCTCACCTCCACCAGTGAACCTGGCAAAGCCAAGAAAGAGTAGGCCGAAACTTAAAAGGATCTCCAAACTGAAGAAGGTACAGGAGACGTCGGCCCCAAGCGGGGCGCCGCTCCCCAACCCTAGCGCTCTGCTAGGTATTTTCATTTATCTAGTTTCACAAAAATGTTGATATATATATATATATATATATATATAATGTATTAATTTAAGTCGCATAAAATGATTTGAATTTTTATGACACATTTCTTTACTTAAAAATGACATAGTGATGAAACAATCATTCAATCACATGATTTTGTTTAAATGTATCAACTAAGATTGAAATTGCCATTCAAATGGGCCCCAAATGAAAATAAGAAACTTGTTTCATGAACTTGTTGTTAGTAACCGGAGAAGAGACACGTATTAGAATCCAATTCCTCTTGACTAGATTGTGCCCATTAGAAATACGTAACCTTCAAAATTTTCAATAACAATAAGAAAAAAAAAGTTTCATTTTTGTATCAATTTAATTCTATAACTAGATATGATTCAAGCCCTCTATGGTTAGCCTAAGTGGTGGTTGATTGTGGAGAATTGAATTAGTATTATATTTAGGAAAAAATATAGTTTTAGTCACTCAATTTTCGCTTGATTGACACTTTGGTCACTCATGTTTATAAAATCTCACTTTAGTCACTCAAATTTAACTCCGACTATCACTTTAGTCCACTGGTGAATTTTTCCAATAAAAAAAGTCACATGACGCCTCTCATGCCATTTTTCAAGGGTTATTTTAAGATGTTGAAGAGATGTGAGACCTTTTGTTTGAATATAGGTTGAAATTTTCTGAAATTATAGGACGAAAATAACCCTTAAAAAATGGCATGTTAGGTGTCATGTGACTTTTTTTATCGAAAAAATTCATTGGCGGACTAAAGTGATAGTCGGAGTTAAAGTTGGGTGACTAAAGTGAGATTTTATAAACATGAGTGACCAAAGTGTCAATCAAGTGAAAGTTGAGTGACTAAAACGATATTTTTTCCTTATATTTAGGCTAGAGTTTTGATCCCCTCTAATGTTTATGATTAATTGTTTGTTTGTTTTTAAGCCATTTGCTTAAATTCCATGTGTTTAAAAATTAATTAAAATGGTTTGTTCTCGTCTCGTTCTCTTTTGCTTCTAATTTTTTCTCAAACCGCGTTGTGATGTATCCAATAATGAACAGGTCGATTCTATACTACAAATTTTAGTGGCAAATCAAACTCTAGTTGCGGCTCAAGTTGAACATATTCAATTCCAAGGTAGTCAGTAGTCTAATTAAGGAATGCTCCATTTGCTCCTTCAACGTTGATCTCTTTCCTTTTCATTCCAGCATTAACTAATAGCCTACACACATGCTAAGAGACTCGATTTTCGTTGAGTCAAATTCAAGTATTCAACGTACTAAAAAACCCCTCGGTCAAAAGAGCCGTTGTAACTTTCATGGCTATTTTTTCACCAACATCTTCGATCATCTTATATACTTTTTCACCCACCAATTTTCCACTAGAAAACGTCGTGTATATATATTTTGGTGAAGATTTTAGACTAGTAGACCTCGTTTGATGTCATTGCTGCATTAAGATAGTTGGAGAGGTCAGAAGTGGTTTGCAAATTGAGGACACCGTAGAAGCTATGCAACTACACAAAGTTGCATATTTTTCAAAGAGGTCGCAATAGGAAATCAATTACTCAAAGTTGCACATTTGTCAAAGAGGTCGCCAACTACACAAAGTTGCATACTTTTCAAATGGCCGTTGAAAGGGGCCAAATGCTATTCTTTCCTGGACTCGAAAGACAAATTGGCCTTTCTGTGTAGTCCAACCAGCACTGGCTGCTGGACACGTGTCCCCAAGAGTGTGGGAAATGGAGGGTTTGAAAAGACAGAGTCGACCGGTGAAGACCCGGGATACCCAGTTCAGATGTCGCATGGGGGAACATCGCTACTCGGGGACGGTTGCTTCCAGAAAAGAAAGGAAATAAAAAATGATAAAAATTGACGACGCCTGAGAGATTCGAACTCTCGCGGGGAAACCCCATGTACTTAGCAGGCACACGCCTTAACCACTCGGCCAAAGCGTCGTGTTGGTAGTGTAACCAGGGCATAATTTATATATTAGAACCACTGTGCAGGAGAGCAAGACTGCCTAACACGTAATTCGAAGTTTTTTATTTTTCTAAAGAGTTGGATTATTAAGATTATGGTGTTCAATTGAGTGTACGCTAGTCTCAATACTGGGATTTGTATTATAATCTGTTTTTTTTTTCTTTGGTCAATTTTGTATTATAATGTTTAGTAATGGAGGATAGCAATGGCCACATAGATAGGTGGTGGACTGGGTGGCTATGAGCTATGAGATAGCGAGGGTTGTACGTTCTACCGAGGACGATGTTACTAGGGTGTCTGCATTTACCGCAACAAGGACGGCTGCGCAATGGCGATGTTAGGTGGTGGCAAGATGATGATGGTTTAGGCGACGATAGTGTCGGAGGCGGTGATGCGTTGGTAGCTAGCTAATGTTGCAGGATGGCGGTTGTAGCATGGTGGTCGCGGAGTACGTGAATCACCAAAAAGTTGGGTCCAATATGCTCCTTGAAATCCCAAGTTAAGAGAGGAGGTCTATAAAAGCAAATTGGGAGATACAATATAACTCATATTTGTCTATGAGTAGTGCTACATATCCCAAAAAGTTTTACGAAAAACTAATACCAAATTATGTGGCGTCCTATGTAGATCTACCACGTCATCACACCTTCAATTGATCAATTTCAGCATATTGTTTTAGGGAATCAGGAATTGAGAGAAATTTGCTGTGTATTCTCATTGATAATAGGGGCCTCTTTATATAGAGGATTACAATGCATAGAGTTAGAATCATACAAGGAAATATAATCTCTAGATTCTTCTAATTAAACCCTATTACCACTAGGTCAAGTAACCTAGAGTTTGGGCCAAACACAAATAGAGATATCCTTAAACACTCCCCCTTGTGTTGTCCAAACGCGGTGCTTCTCTCGTTGCCTCGTTAAAAACCTTGCCGAGTAACAAAAACCCAGTGGGACAAAATAACCTCGGTCGAAGGGGAAAAAGAGCACAACACACCCTTCACGATTCGAGGTGAACATGTAAACATCTCCCCCTGATGTCTGCGCCTCCCCCTGATGACTACGATCATGGGAGTTCAGATAATTTCCACAAGTCAATTCTTGCCACATGTTTCTCGAACGTGGATTTGGGCAATGACTTAGTAAACAAGTCTGCCATATTTTCCTCAGATTGAACCTAATTCACTTTGATATTGAGGAAGTTTGTTGTTGCTGATTATACTTGGTGTTGTCGCTTTTGATGTAGCCTAGCTTCATTTGTTCAAAATGAACAGCATTATCCTAAATGCTCGTAGGCTCATCTTGTGGTAGACTTCAAACCACAATTGTTCGAACATGCGTGATTATGGATCCAATCCATATACATTCACGAACCACTTTGTGAAGAGCAATGATCTCTGCATTGTTTGAAGATATAACGACTAGGGTCTATTCTGTAGACCTCCAAGATGTCACGGTCTTTTCCCATGGTGAACACTTGACCGGATTGGGAATGACCATTGTGTGGGCCAGAGGGATACCCAACATCAGCAAAACCTTCCAAAACACATGTTGTTTTGGGATGGGGATAGAGAACGCAGGCCAGCGTTGGCGGCGTTTCTGGTGTGTGATGGATTCAAATCCATCATCTCTCTGTAGGGATAGAACGAGCCCATATCAATCGTACATCTAAAGTACTGAAAGATATCTTTTACACCAATCCAATGGCGTCGCGTTGGCGCAGAGCTATATCTAGCTAACAAGTTCACAACATATGAGATGTCCGGTCTTGTGCATTGGGATAATTAAGTACAATAATGCACCTATTGTACTAAGTAAAGCACTTCTGCCTCTAGCACATCTTCGTCATCATCCTTTCGACGAAGAGGATCATTTTCAGGATCAAGACTATGGACGATCATGGGGGTGCTTGAAGGCTTGACCTTGTCAAAATGGCTAAGCATCTATCGACACGATGCTCAAGTTCTAAACCGAGACATAATCGTGTTCTCCCAAAATCCTTCATCTCAAACTACGGATTTCAAGTGTTCAGCGGTTTCCCTTAACTCTTTAAGGGCTTCTAATGAAGATCATGTCCAACATGAACCGCGATAGAATCCGAAACTTGTTATGGAAACGCGTGGGCATATCCCCTCCCAATCAAGTAGTCATTTTAGCGAGCGTTTCAACCTCTTTGTAAACGCGCTCCATGGTCTAGAGCTATTTGACTTGGGTAAATGAAGTTCACCATGAACCTTTATATATATTCCGTATCTAGATCCCTATAGAGATACGTAGTGACCACATTTGTAAGCTGCATATTCAGTTATTCGGAAACTACCAAACTGACAAGGTAGTGGAGTGCAATGACATCCATTACGAGAGAATATGTCTCATCGTAGTCGATTTCAGGGCGTTTTGTGAGAAGCCTTGCCCCATAAGGCGAGATTACCATCTCTTTTTCTCACTACGCTTTCTAACGAAGACCCCATTAGTCAGCAGGTTTTATGTTAGGAGGTGTTGGCATCTCTAGCTCGAAAACCTTCCTCTTCATTAAAGAATCCATCTTAACCTGGATCGCATCTTTCCATTTAGGCCAAATTTCTCTACGTTGGCATTCATTAATCAACGGAGCGTGGTTTGATATCATTAGACTCAACAAACTCATGCGCAACGAAATGCGCAACTACATCATCAATTATGATGGAGTTTCTATCCCATGTCTCATGTACACTAGTGTAAGTTTCATAGAGCTCTATATTCTCAGGAATAGGTTCTGACGTTGAGGCGTCCCCCAAAGATAACCATAACCTGGAAGATACTCATGAGACGGATTTTGAGTCTTGATGATCAAAGGATTGGAATGTGCCAAAGTATCCTTTGAACCCACGGGCCTCTCCACGCATCCTAGCTGGGGCCATCGCCTGTAACGCCAGAGTGCCACTCTCTTTGGCGTTGGCGTCATGCCTACCTCCGTGTAGGGTGGCGCTACGTCCTCTCGTAGGAACGTCCTTCCTTGCAGGCATGTTTGCAGCATATTTGTGTGATCTCGTCACTGTAATAGGGATCGAGATGAAACATAGTGGGGACAGGCCACGACAATTCCTGTCGTTCTTGCTGAACATCCGTGTTCTTATCTCCCCCTAACGACGGGAAGACTGTCTCATCAAAGTGACAACTCGCAAATCTAGCGGTAAGGAGATCGCCTTGCAAGGGCATTAAGTGGCTGACGATTGCTGGAGTCTCAAATCCAACGTAGTTGCCCATTTGTCTGTAACGACCCATCATAGAGCGCTGTGGCAGCGCAATTGGCACATAAATGACTCACTCAAATATGCGTAAGTACGATATTTGTACCCAGTCACTAGCTGTAACGCAGAGGTTGTTGAGTGGTGGTGGGTCGTAGACGAATTAGCATAGCTTTATGCGATATTGCATTACCCCAAGCGGATATAAGGAGATTAGTGCGCATTACCAATGTCTGGACTATCATCGTAGTCGTTTCCGCAAGACCATTTGGGTGTGTACATGGGAATGTGATGCCCAACATCAAGCCCATTGCAATATCCATCGAAAGTCTTTCGATGTAAACTCTCTAGCATAGTCAAATCCAATTGACTGAATAGGATGATCTAGGGAGTGAGCCCGTTGTCATATGATATGTGCTAGGAGTGTAGCGTAAGCAGCATTTATAGGTGGACAATGGCACAACACGTGACCAGCGTGTTTGCGTGTCAACCAATATCATGAAATATTTAAGCGTCCGCAAGTTGGTTGAATCAATCCACAAAATCCCTATGGATTCTTTGTAAGAACAGAATAAGTATTGTCATATCCTTTGCATAGGACGGTCTCAGTCCTAATTTCCCTAAGGAACGGGCTTTGTAAAACGAGCGAGAGACCTTAGAAGCAACCATTGAGTATTTTAGTTAGGCTTGGGCGTCTAAAACGCTATTTGAAGCAAGTTGGTGATTGCAGCATCACCTGGGGGCCATCACCATGATGGACGCCATCCATGGCGTCATGGATAGGGACTGCGCTAACCCTAAGCTGGTGGTGGACGGAGGCAGTGCCCTAGGCAGCAGCGTCGGTCACACTTAGTCCAGAAATCAACTTTTGATTCATGCTTCATTTCACTCGAGAGAAAGGATATCCATGTGAAGTCTTTGTAGACGGATCATCATATCATGACTAGGATGATCTATCCTGTCGTGACAAAGCCAATATGTGTCTAAATCCAAGAGATCTTCTCTCATAACTTTTATTGGATTAATAGCTCGAATAGTGACATAGAGTCCACTAGAGAGACACATAAACTTCTCTAAGATGCGTCTTTGTTCGCAGTCATTAAAGGTATTGCAAAGGAACTCATTTAAGTTCTCTACATGCATTTTTGCATGGAATTTGTTGGTTATTCATAGAATACGATTTGCTCTAAGAGCGTAGAGAGTTTCTGTGACAGCTGTAATCAAGGTGCCATTTGGCAAGTGGAACTTGGGCTATTCCATGTCCTTGAATTAATACTGATGGCCCAGCCATCGTAGTCACAAAGTCATATGCTCAGAATCAAAATTGAGTCATAATGAAAAGAACTCGAAATTTTATTCATAAGCCAATAAAGTACATCATTGTCTCTTAACCATTAGGAGAATCTAATCCAAATGCTAGCTAATGCAAAACAATAGTAGTCGTCTAACTTCTTTCGGTAATTCCAAAATAAATATGACCAGGTGAGTAGAGAGATGTCGGTGGAGCAAGGCTCGCTTAAGTACCACTAATCTCATAACCTTCCTAGACATCACACTTACTTTGGGTGAGCCTACTTTGAAGAAAGACTAAACCATTGACATTTATTACAAAGTATATGGCAATTGCCTATTACATCTCTTGGAAAAATAAAGACTTAAACAGAATTGGCGATCTATTGATCTCAGCCAGATTTGTAGTCTTCAACCCTTCACTCTAGATCATCTTCTTGATCTTCTTGTTCCACATAGTGAGCTTCTCTTGCTTCACAATATGCTTTGTAGGTGGTGACAAGTTCTTCACGAGCTCTACAAATGTGTGCCCAATACTCAGACACTCCACATCGAGAACATACATCTCTTTGCTCGAACTCCATTGATTGAGGCACTTTGAAAGCGTCATTTAGATGGTTCTTAGTGTTGGTGGCACCACCAACATGGCCAGAGGCGTTTCCTCCCTCTCTCTTTCCACGTTTACCTCTTCGGTTCTGTGTTCACCTATTTTGGCGGTTACCTTCCCAAGTAGAGCGATTATATGAATCAGAATGTCCAGAAGTATACCTAAGATTAGGGTTTCGCTCTTGGCGCCCTCTCTTAGAGGTGCGACTATAATTGGATTCCGGAATATGCTCTGTTTCCACGGATCTCGAATTATAGTTCTTCACAAGGATATTGTCATGCTTTTCAGCGACATTCATAGCTCCAATGAGCTCATGAAACCTTGTCATTTACATCGATTCGATAGTTCTTAGCAACCATCAATGCAGAGACGGGGAAAGTAGAGAGAGTCTTCTCAATCAACATCGCATCTATGATCTCTTTACCACAGAATTCCATTAAGGATTTAATACAAAGTGCTTCCGAGTTATAGTTAAGAACTGACTTGAAATCACAGAAGCGGAGGCTATGCCATCTCACTTCTAGGTCAGAAAGCAAGGAGTCACGGACGTTGCCAAATCTTTCTTCGAGTGAGACCCACAGCCTTCTAGGGTCTTCTTCATTCATATAATTGTACTGGAGCGAATCATCCATATGACGAGTCATTAGGATGATGGCTTTCGCCTCATTTGCCTATAAGGCTGCTCTATTTGCTTCCAAAGCTTGAGCTTGCTCAACAGTTATCACATCCTGGCTAGGCTCGAGAATCATATCCAAGATTCCTACAGCCTTGAGATGCTGGCGGATATCACGAACCCACCTGTGATATCCTGAGCCAGTTGTTCCCAATGGAGCAAAGTCCAATTTGTTCAGGTTACTCATCCTGAAAGAAAACAAGAAATTAGGGTTAGTTTCGGAGCGAAATAGGCTACCATGAAAACATATTAAATTTCTAAGCGTAATCGTTTCCAAGAAATTAGGAATTTCCGAGCGTAGTCGCTTCCAAGAAATTCGATTCCAAGGGATATTGGATTAGATTGAAACAATGATGTAAGTGGTCGATCATAAATTCTCTACAAACTCTAAGTTTGGAGATTTCAACAAGCTCTAAGCTTGGAGTGAGCACGAACCCCCATAGTTCGGCTTAATTTGGTCTCCCCTATAATGAAGAAAGGGGGGTAGAAGAAGGGAGATTGCAAGTCCCCGAGAAAAAGAAAAGAAATTGAAATTACGGAAGCAAAAGGTATTAAATAAAAGAAAATACCTTGAATGTGGGCTTCCTCTTTTTTTCTCTTTCCCCTTTTTTTTCCTTCTTCGTCTTCTCCGGTTGGGCTGCAAGCCCTCTTCCCTTTTTTTTCTTTCTTTCTTTCTCCTCCTGCTGGGCTGCAGGCCCACTTCCTTTTCTTTTCTTTCTCTTTCTTCTTTCTCCTTCCGAGCCCGCCTCCTTCTTCTTTCCCTTTTTTTTTTTTTCTCTTTCTCTTCTTCTTCTGAGCCCCGTCTCCTTTTTCTTTTCTTCTCTGGGCCGGGTCGTTTCTGGCGTTGGGCTCGTCTGGACGAGGTTTGGGCTGTACTGAAGCTGCGCAGGTTGGAACAAAGGACAGTGGCAGTTCAAGGAGGTCCGACACTTCTGCAGGCCGGTCCAGCCACTTTCCGGCCGGTTCTGGAAGTTGCGTTTCTAGTAGAGGATTCTGGAATCAGGGAGTCGGTTCTGACCAAATATAACGGTGGAAGGTGGTCTGGAAGAATGCGAATTGGGCAGAGGTTGTTTCTATCTTCTAGAGGCCGGTTCGGCACTGTTCCGGCCGGTTCCGGTGATGCCGGCGGCGGTTCTAGGCTCCTGGGATTTAGTACTTCAAGGTGTTGTATTCAAATTCTAGGTTTGGCTATTTGTTTCAGGGTTAGAGTTTCGTGCTGATAACATGTTTTAGGGAATCAGGAATTGAGAGAAATTTGCTGTGTATTCTCATTGATAATAGGAGCCTCTTTATATAGAGGATTACAATGCATAGAGTTAGAATCATACAAGGAAAGATAATCTCTAGATTCTTCTAATTAAACCCTATTACCACTAGGTCAAGTAACCTGGAGTTTGGGCCAAACACAAATAGAGATATCCTTAAACACATATCTAATATTTTTTTTTGAATTAGGCTAATAATAATAATAATAATAATAATAATAATAATAATAATAATAATAACAACCTCCATATCTAAATATCTAACTAAAAGACGTGATGAGATTAACCTAATCAACATCTCAAAACACCGATCTGATACGTTTTACCAAAACCAAAACTTTTCCCTAATCAGTCAGAATGTCAGAATAGGAGACAAACAATCAACCACAAGTACCAATAACAAATGCAAAGAGAAGTGCTTTATGAGGGCCATAACCACCTAAGTTGATTGGCCGAGGACCAAACAGAAAGCCAACAATTGGGTGATGGGAACCCTTGAAATTTTCTGATAAAACATGTCAATACAATGGTTCCACTACATGCAGTGTACTTTTCTTCATCCTCCAAATGAATTTAATCTAGATGTGAAGGGAACATGGCACAAGGAATCGTATTTCAACATCGTGCCATTAGAACTATTAGAATTTCTAGTTGACTGGCCCTTGATTTTTCTGGAGAAGTTTTTATGAGAACCAAATCCTAATAGATACCATCATTTTTCTAATAAAAAAATATCAAAATGTTCAAGTAAACCCTAATTTGTGTTTGGCCCAAACTCTAGGTTACTTGCTCTAGTGGTAATAGGGTTAAATTAGGAGGATCTAGATTCCTAATTCAATGTACGATTACTTTCCTTGTATGATTGAGATTCTATGCATTGTAATCGTCTATATAAAGAGACCCTTATTATCAATGAGAATACATAGCAAATTCCTCTCAAATTCAGTTTCTCTACACCACGTTATCAGCACGAGGCTCTAACCCTAGCCCTAAAAACCAAAAACCCTAAATCCCCGCAGCTGCCCCTGCAGTCCTCGCGGCATCCCCACAACATCCTCACGACATCCCCGCAGCTGCCCCTGCAATCCTCGCGGCATCCCCACAACATCCCCGCAGTTACCCCTGCAGCGACCTCGCGACATCCCCGCAGCGGCCCCACAAGAGTCCTCGCGGCATCTCCACAGCGTCCTCGCGACATCCTCACAACGACCCTGCAGTATCACTGAACAGCCTAGCCAACAACTTTTCAGGTCAAGAATTCCAGCATCTTTTAGAAGTAAAATTTTCTAAAAGTTCCTGTTTTTGAAGTTTTTCAATTTCTTCTTTTTTTTTCTCAGGGACTTCCAACATCCCTCCTTCTACCTCCCCTTTTCTTCTTCATAGGGGAGACCAATAGCCGAACTGTGGGGGTTCGTGCTCACTCCAAGCTTGGAGCTTGTAGAGTCCTCCAAACTTAGAGTTTGTTGAGAAGAAAACGGTCGACCACATACATTGTTGTTTCGATCTAATCCAAAACCCCTCTTAGAATCGGATTTTCTTGGAAGCGACTACGCTCAGAAATTTAGTAGTTTTTCATGGTAGCCTTTTTCACTCCGAAACTAACCCTAATCTTGTGTTGTTTTTCAGGATAAGTTACCTGAACAAGTTGAACTTTGTTCCACTAGAGACAACTGGCGCAGGATACCATCGGTGGGTCCGAGATGTGCGCCAACATCTTAAGGCTGATGGACTTCTGGAAGCCATCCAAGAGCCTATTCAGAACGTGCTCTCCATTGAGCAACCTACTACTTTTGAAGCAAATCAAGCTAAAGCCATCATTCTCATGACAAGGCACATGAATGACACGCTCCAAAGTGAATACCTCAATGAGGAAGACCCAAGAAAGCTATGGGTTGAACTTGAGCAGCAATTTGGCAACGTTCGTGACTCCCTGCTTCCTGATTTAGAAGTGCGATGGCATAGCCTCCGCTTTTGTGATTTCAAGTCTGTGCTTGATTATAACTCGGAAGCTCTTCATATCAAGTCCCTGAAGGAGTTTTGTAGCCAAGCCATAAGCGATACGATGTTGATCGAGAAGACTCTCTCTACCTTCCCCATCTCTGCCCTGATGAATTCAAAGAATTATCGGATTGATGTGAAAGCAGGACGTATCATAAGGTTTCATGAGCTTATCAGCGTCATGAACGTAGCATAAAAGCACGACAACATACTTGTGAAGAACTATAATGGTAGACCCGTGGGAACTAAGTCTATTCCGGAGTCTAACTATAGTCGCGCCCCCAAGGGAGGACGCTAGGAGTGAAACCCTAAGAGTAGGGACAATTCTAGACGTTCTGGTCCATATACTCGCCTTAAAGAGGAAGGAAATCGCTAAGAGAGGCGTGCACGGAACCGTGGAGGTCAACGTGTGAAGAGAGAGAGAGGCGGAGCCTCTGGCTATGGTGGTGACACCACTAAGAGTAATAGCCGTCCAAATCATGCACGAAAAGCATCTCGATCAAGGGAGCCTGACCATAAAGTTGTTTGTCTTTGATGTGGATCAAGTGGACATTGGGCAAAGAAGTGTACTGCATCCCAGAATGTTGCAAACGCATACAAGACGTATCGTGAAGCAAGGGAGGCAAATTACATGGAACAAGAAGATCAAGATGGTGATCTCGATCTAAGGTTTAAAACTACAAGGATCAAGACCCAGAAACTGGCGATTTTGATTATGTCTTTTTATTTTCCAAGAGATGTAGGCAATTGCCATATTATTTTTGTAGTAGATGCCAATGCTATTAGTCTTTCTTCAAAGTAGGGGTACTCAATGTGAGTGTGATGTCTAGGAAGGTTTTGAGATAAGTGGTACTTAAGTGAGCCTCGCTCCACCAACATCTCTCTACTCACCTGGTCACATTTACATTGGAATTACCGAAAGGAGTTAGACGACTACCATTGTTTTGCATTAACTAGTTTATTGGATTAGATTTTCTTTGGTTAAAGAAATGATGATGTAATTCCGTTTGGCTTATTAATAAAACTTGAGTTCTTTTCTTTATGACTCCTTTTTAATTACGAGCTTTTCTTTTAGGAATGGATGAACTACAATGTCTTGCGGATAGTGTGACTACGCACACCATTCTACAACATAGGCAATTATTCTTAAAGATGTTGCCTACATATTCCTCTGTGACTACGATGGCTGAGCCATCAGGTTTAGTTCAAGGATATGGAATGGCCCAATTCCTATTGCCAAATGGCACCTTGATTAAAGTCACTGAAGCTCTCTACGCTCCTAAGGCAAATCGAACCTTATTGAGCTTTAAAGATATTAGAGCCAAAGGATTCCATGCGGAAACGCATAGTGAGAACGGAAAGGAGTTCCTTTGCATTACCTCTAATGAAAACGCATCTTAGAGAAGCTTATGTGTCAGTCTAGTGGACTTTATGTCACTACAATTCGACCAATTGAATTCAATAATGTCATAAGAGAAGATCTCTTGGATTCAGACACATATTGACTTTGGCATGACCGATTGAGACACCCTGGTCTTAAAATGATGCTCCGTATATTAAACACTTCACATGGACAATCATTCTTTAGAGTGAGAAGAAGCAAGAATCGAAAATTGATTCCTGGACTTAGTAAGACTGCAACAATTGTAGCTTCTGGCGCTGTAGCTGTCTTGGGGCGCCATAGGGTTGCCCAAGTCCCATGTGATGACCCTATGATTGCCTCTCCTTGTGACCATGACGCCACAAACACAAATTTCCATGGCTCTAATGCCATGATGGGAGATGTAGTCACACATTTTGCTTCTAATTGCGCTACGTACGCTCAGGCCCAACCAAAATCTTCATTGGTTGCTTCTAAGGCCCCTCGCTCATTTTGCAACTGCTCTTTCGGGAAATTAGGACCGAGACCGTCCTATGCAAAGGATCGTACAATACTCATTCTGTTCTTACAGAGAATCTAAGGGGATATCTGTGGACCGATTCAACCATCATGCGGACCTTTTAAATACTTTATGGTATTGGTTGATGCGTCGACACGCTGGTCACATGTCGCGCTGTTGTCCACTCGAAATGCTGCTTATGCTAAACTCCTCGCCCAGATTATCCGTCTACGGGCTCACTACCCAGATCATCCTATTAAGTCAATTCGACTTGATAATGCTGGGGAGTTTACATCGAAAATGTTCGATGACTATTGCATGTCACAGGGGATTGATGTAGAGCATCCAGTTCTCCATGTTCATACCCAAAATGGTCTCGCAGAGGCTGCTATCAAACGACTACAGATGACAGCACTGACATTGGTTATGCGCACCAATCTCCCTGTTTCTGCTTGGGGATATGCAATATTGCATGCAGCGACGCTAATTCGTCTACGGCCCACTGCAACCCAATCTTACTCTGCGTTACAGCTAGTGACTGGATATGAGCCTGATGTCTCACACTTACGCATTTTTGGGTGTGCCATTTATGTGCCTATTACTCCGCCATAGCGTATTAAGATGGGTCCACAACGACGAATGGGTATTTATGTTGGATATGAATCTCCAACTATCGTCTGCTATCTTAAACCCTTGACAGGCGATCTCTTTATCGCTAGATTTGCGGATTGTCACTTTGATGAGACAGTTTTCCCATCGTTAGGGGGAGATAAGAACACAGATGTTCAACAGGATCGATAGGAATTGTCGTGGTCTGTCCCCACTATGTCTCATCTTGATCCCAGTACCGCACAGTCCGAACTTGAAGTGCGACGAATTATCGAGCTCTATAACGTAGCATACACTCTGCTTGATGCGTTTGCTAATGTTGCCAAAGTGACGAGATCACACATACCTGCTGCAAATGTGCCTGCAAGGATTGATGTTCCGAATACTGGACATCACGCCACTCCTGTGACACCAGGAGATGGCTCTATTGCCCAGCATGGCAATGATATGGCATCTATGGCCACAGGTCCCGCAAGGAAGCGCGGTAGACCAATTGGTTCGAAGGATACTCGCCCTAGAAAGAGAGAGAATAATGCACAAACAAATCCTTTGATCATCGATACTCAAAATCCGTCCCATGAGAATGTTCCGGATTATGGTTATTATGTCCAAGAGATATCATTGGGGGACACCTCAATGTCAGAACCTATCCTTGAGAATGTAGAGATCTCTGTAAACTACACTAGTGTACAAGGGACGTGGGAAAGAAACTCCATCATCATTGATAATGTACTCGCATATTAAGTGGCGCGTAAGATTATTGAGACCGATGACATCGAACCACGCTCTGTTGATAAATGCCAACATAGAGCTGACTGACCAAAATGGAAAGATGAGATCCAGGCAGAACTTGATTCTCTAGCGAAAAGAAAGGTATTTGGCAATGTTATACCAATACTGCCCAACACCAAACCAGTTGGTCATAAATGGGGATTCGTTAGAAAGCGTAATGAGAAAAACGAGATTGTAAGATACAAAGCTCGCCTTGTGGCGCAAGGCTTCTCACAACGCCCTGGAATCGACTACGAAGAGACCTATTCTCCGGTAATGGACATCATAACGTTCCGCTACCTTGTCAGTTTGGTAGTTTCTGAAAAACTGAACATGCAGCTTATGGATGTGGTTACAGCGTATCTATATGGGGATCTCGATACGGAGATATACATGAAGATTCCAGATGGAATTCAGTTACCCAAATCAAGTGGCTCTAAACCACGAAGCGCGTTTACTATAAGGTTGAAACGCTCACTATATGGATTGAAACAATCCGGACGGATGTGGTATAACCGTCTAAGTGACTACTTGATTGGAAAGGGATATGTCAACGATGAACTATGCCCATGTGTGTTCATAAAAAGGACAAGTTCCGAATTTGCAATAGTATCGGTTTATGTTGATGACATGAACATAATTGGCACCCTTAAAGAGTTAAAGGAAACCGCTGAACACTTGAAATTCGAGTGTGAGATGAAAGATCTTGGGAAAACACGGTTTTGCCTCGGTTTGGAACTTGAGCACCGTAGAGATGGTATCCTGATTCATCAATCAGCTTATACCCAAAAGATGCTTAGGCGCTTCAACACTGACAAGATTAAGCCTTCACGCACCCTAATGGTCGTCCGTAGTTTTGATCTAAAGAAGGATCCATTCCATCCAAAAGATGACGATGAAGAAGTACTAGAGGCAGAAGTGCCCTATCTAAGTGCAATAGGCGCATTATTGTACTTAGCACAATGCACAAGACCAGATATCTCATTCGCTGTGAACTTGCTAGCTAGATATAGCTCTGCGCCAACACGACACCATTAGACTGGTGTTAAAGATATCTTTCTATACATAAGTGGTACGATCGATATGGGCTTGTTCTATCCCTACAGAGAGAAGATGGATTTGGACCCATCTAGTGTCAGGGATGCCACATATGGTGGACCGCGTTCCCTCTCCCCACCCCAAAACGATATAAGTGTTTTGGAAGGTTTTGCTGATGTTGGGTACCTCTCTGACCCACACAAATGTCGCTCCCAAACTGGTTACGTTTTCACCATGGGAAAGACCGTGATATCTTGGAGGTCTACAAAGCAGACCTTAGTCGCTACCTCTTCGAATCATGCAGAGATTATTGCTCTTCATGAAGCAGTTCGTGAATGTATATGGCTGAGGTCCATAGTTATGCATGTTCGAAGTAATTGTGGACTGAAGTCTACCACAGATGAGCCAACAAGCATTTATGAGGATAATGCTGCTTGCATTGAACAAATGAAGCAAGGCTACATCAAAGGCGACAACACCAAGCACATATTGCCTAAATTCTTCTACAATCAGCAACAACAGAAGCTCCTCAAGATCAAAGTAAACCAAGTTCGATCTGAGGACAATGTGGCAGACTTGTTTACTAAGTCATTGCCCAAATCCATGTTCGAGAAACATGTGGCAAGAATTGGCTTGCGGAAATTATTTGAACTCCCATGATCGTAGTCATCAGGGGGAGATGTCTACATGTTCTTCTCAAATCGTGAATGGTGTGTTGTGCTCTTTTTCCCCTTCTACCGAGGTTATTTTTGTTCCACTGGGTTTTTGTTACTCGGCAAGGTTTTTAACGAGGCAACGAGAGAAACACCGTGTTTAGGCAACACAAGGGGGAGTGTTCAAGTAAACCCTAATTTGTGTTTGACCCAAACTCTAGGTTACTTGCTCTAGTGGTAATAGGGTTAAATTGGGAGGATCTAGATTCCTAATTCAATGTACGATTACTTTCCTTGTATGATTGAGATTCTATGCATTGTGATCGTCTATATAAAGAGACCCCTATTATCAATGAGAATACACAGCAAATTCCTCTCAAATTCAGTTTCTCTACAACACAAAATAATTTTTATTTCATTTTAATTGTTGGTTTTTATTTTTGATAAAAAAGAATTTAATTGAAAGACATGTTGGAAATTATTAGGATTAAGATGATGATGCCACATCATTTGGTATAGATTTTTTGTATAATTTTTTGGGGTCTTAAGCATTTTCCTTTGTCTATTCATATATATATATATATATATATATATATATATATATGAGTTATAGTTGAATTCGGTATAAGTAAATACGATCTCTTGTATGAGAAGGACTCCTTTCATATAACCAATTGGATTACCGTACGTGGCACTATATGTAATCATTAGTGAGTTTTTGATCTCTTGGGTGAGAGAGGTGGGCAAAATCTTTGTACTGGCTGGTCAATTTGGTTATTCTCTATGTGTAGGTCTATACAGTGGCGGATTTAGGATTCGAAAATGGAGTGGGCTACATATTCAAGTGTTTTTTTTTTTTTTTTGGCAAAGCCCAAATTTTTTTTTTCCAGTACAACTATGTACAAATGTAAGAAGGATGTATTGACGTCGACGGATGGTGGGAGGCGAGAGTATTTAAAAGAGAACAAGCAGTGACTGATAGGCTATAGAAACGAGAGTGAGAAACCTGAGAGAATAAGAAAACGAGGGCCCAATTTCTAATGAGTAATGGAATGGACGAAGAGGAGACTAGAGACGGATCCCTAATTATTTTCGAGTGGGTTTCAATATCAAGACGACAACATTTTGATGATACTATATATAGAAAATGTTTTTTCTTCAAAACTTTCGGGCGGGCTTGAGGCCTCCCATCAACTATGTGGATCCGCCGGTGGGTCTATAAGTAGCAGATATGGTGGCTCTGACGGAGATTTTCCTGCCTTCAAAATCTACCACAACCACTTACTACGATGAAAATAATGATCCGTGGTTCAGGCAGCGCTTCAATAAAGCTGAGACTTTTGTCATCATCAACATTGATAATTTTGCAAAGCTTAAAGAGTCTTTAGATGTAGCAGAGCAGAATGTTAGAGAAGTGGCTGATATGAGATGTCACGTTCATATGGAGATCATGAGGATGAAGGCAGAAAAATAAAAGGATCGAAAGCGCTGCAGGCATTAGGCAGTGATTGTAAAATCATTTCATAGAAGCTGTCCTCACATAAGTCTTAAATTTCTCAATGTGGCTTCAGTATTCTGCAAAAGCCTGGCCA
Organism: Rosa chinensis; assembly: GCF_002994745.2. Classification (NCBI taxonomy): domain Eukaryota; kingdom Viridiplantae; phylum Streptophyta; class Magnoliopsida; order Rosales; family Rosaceae; genus Rosa; species Rosa chinensis. The sequence goes on along the minus strand of NC_037089.1, from coordinate 23,280,429 downwards.
AGTATGTAATACATGACATTCTAGGTTGTTCCATATTTCAAAGTTCTTGGTAGCTATAGTTTAATTTGAGAAAACAAGATGTGGTAAACAGATTTCAGACCACCTAGAAACTCGGAGGAAAACCTAGAGAGAACTTTGAGAGAAAAGTTGCCGACTGTGCCTGTCCGGCTGCGCCTCGACGCTGACGATGTCTTCTGGCCTCGCCGGCGGTCGTCGAGTGCGGCCGGATGGGTTGACGATGTAAGCTAGCGACGGTTGGGGCTGTATGGGCTCCTTAGGCCATGGCTTTGGCTGGCGGCAGTGTCGACACAGGCAGAAGGTACGCGGCAGAGGGTGGAGCCTGATCGGATCCGTTTTGGATCTCGCTGCTATCGCTGGGTTTGTGGCTGGGCTACGTATCTGTTTTGGTGGTTTCTATGGTTTGATCCATTCGGATCTAGCCATGAAATCGTTGGAGGCTCATGGATCGATCTCAGTGCTTTCAGCGGAGGAGGGCGACGAGCAGGGATGGACGGGCTTCGGTGCGTGCAGTGGAGGGCAGTTTGCGGTGCTGATCGATGACGTGACTTCGCCGGAGGTTGGGATCTGCAAGCAACGGCGTGATGGGATTGGAAGCACGATGGTGGTGGTTGGGCTGTCTGTGCAGCACATTTCGTGGGCCGGGCTCAGTGGCTGGAGCTCTTGAGCCCTAATCCGGTGATGGGCCTGGTCTGGACCTGAAGTATCTTGGGCCTGGGGTTTTACTCGGGGTTCAAGATGATTTATTTTATTTTACTATTTCGTTGCTTTGGGAATCCTAGGTTTGTATTACTCTCTAATTTTGTTAGGGAACTACGCACTTTCGTGCCTCTAGCAAATCCTCTGGAGTAGTTATGACGGAGGATTCTCGAGACAGGGGCTTGGGAAGCTTTTGGTTCCCGGGTCTCCCTGCCTAGTACTTGACGTTGAGTCTTTTACTACTTGCTTCTTAGTTCTCTCTAGTTGTACACCAATTGAGGTCTCTAGGCGACTAGGTTTACTTTTCAAAGAGAGGTTTTGTAGTGAGGATTTATCTCTGTATGTAGGCTCAATAAGTGAGCGCATGTGTTAACAGTGAGGGTCACCTGTCCTTTGCCTGGTAGCTTATATCATGTATGATTTTGGTGTAAGACAGCATTCGATGTACGTGCCTTCTGGCCATGGATATATGAATGAAAGTATCTCCTTTTCTCAAAAAAAAAAATAGTTTAATTTGAGAAGCGAAATCACTTTTTTTTTTCCCCTGAGCAGAACCCGATGTTCTTTGTGAAGTTCTGATCGACTTCTTATAAAAATGCAGCACTGTATTGCAGTTGCAGTTGGTTCTATTTGAATTCGGTTTGATTAATAACTATTTTTCTAGTTGAGAATTGCATTAGTGTGACTTGGTACCTTTTGATACATATTCAAGTGTAGGCTTCAGTTTTTCTTATTTTATTTTATTTTTTAACAAAAAAGCAGCTGATGGTCATACGAATCCAGTACCTACATCATGGATGATTGATGATTGTGCTTGTTGATCTGTTTAAATTAGTCTGGTACTTTGGTGATATTTTCCATGTTGTATCCGTACCCTGCATATTGAGATGATCAATATGACCTACCTAGAGAATATTTGTGTTTTCTTTTCCAGTTATCAAGTAGGTAATCTTTGATTCTAGCAACCAAGCGATAAACTAGTGCAGAAACACACTATTATTTTGAGTGATTTGTACCCGGAAAATGGAAGTACAAATTCATCTAAATATCAAAGGTGGTTCCAAGCTCAATACGCACACAAAAACCATGACAACAAATGGGCATGCCGTTAGTAGTAAGTGAATAAGCATTTCGTAGTAGCTAGTTACATACATCCTCCACCCATATAATTACATATTGCTTTTTGTACTACCAAGCATGAATGTGAGTATGGCATTTTGAAACTTGCTGGCATCGTTGTTTCTTCATCATAGCAGTTCTTTTGTAGCTGATCGATACAAGTTCAAATGGGGTATCGTCAACTAGCCTGCATGGTGCAGATACTGCTGATGTATTGATATCTTATAATGGAACTACTAAGAACTTGAGTGTTTCTTGGACTCATCAAACAACCTCCAACTCTAAAGGAAAAAGTAGTCTTTCTTACCAAGGTGATCTGACTACTGTTTTGCCACAGTCGATCACAGTAGGATTTTCAGCTTCCACTGGTAGTAGTGGTTATTTTGAGTTAGCTCAGCTCAAGGATTATGATCTAGGTCTTCGTAGTCTCGTACAACCGGGTTTGCAGGAACTTTAGGCTATATGTCACCAGAATACATATATTCCAGTCGTGCAAGCAAAGAGCTAGACAAATGTTTTCAGCTTTGGGATGGTTTCATTAGAAATTGCTACTGGAAAGAAGGCAATCTGCTAGAGTGGCTTCTCTCAGCTGTTGATGAAAGATTGTATATGGCTTTTGACCAAAAACAGGCAGAGTGTTTGATGATTGTTGGCTTGTGGTGTGCTCATCTGTATAGCAGCCTCAGGCCCTCCATATTCCTATTTCTGTTGAGAGGAATATAAGCATTACACTTGTAACCATGTAATCAAATATACCAGAAATGAGATCTGATCATCATTAATTTGATCATTGATATAGTGTTTCTTCATTTGATCAAGAATAATACGTACGTATAAAATTGTGGTCGAATACTGCCTAAAGTTTTAAGCTGTGCTGATGCCTGGAAAAGATGAGTGCGTGCCCCTGTAGCAATCCAGAATCTAATTATACATATTACGGGGACTTGAAGAAAAGAACAGAGATCATATTAGCTGTAACTAAAGACATATGTGCAGCATTCAGGGACACTGAAACATAGTACTCTTATATCAATAAAAATATAAGCTACGTAGTACGCATGAATCAAGAGACCAACCTAATGGAATGGGAGGGTATATTCAGCAATTTTTTCCCATGATTTGAGACTTATATCTCTGTAGTCGATTTTGTACACTGTGAGTTAAGCTATGGTGAAGCTCAAGCTGGAAATGCTTTTATCTAGAAGGCTAACTTTTTCTAGAGCTATTTCCCTCTCTTCTTCTGTTATTTGACAACACAATACTGGGATAATTTGTACAACTGTACCTTGTGATTTTACTCTAACAAGAAGTATTTTAGTGATCTGCTTTTCCTATTAAAATTGGGATACCAATATCTTCTATAAAAACTGCCAAAAGACTTTCCAAAATCCCAAGCAGGTTGCCAAGAACAAGCTTTGTCTTGTTGCAAACCTCAAATGATTATATAATATATATATATATATATATATATATATATCAGAAATTACTTAGGATGCACTATCAAGGTGATCATGCAACCAGATAACAACAACATTTGTTAGAACAACCTTTCACTTGTAGATGGCAAGTTTGTGTTAATTATAGTCAAGTTGTTTATTGATTTATGTAACTGAGGTGATTCTATCTACTCTGTTTCTATTATTTCAATGTAAAAGCCAAGAATCACGATGAGACTCTTTCTTACTAAATAACCTCCGAGTAAATTCCAAACTACCAATGAATCTCTATGATCAACTCCTTTTCTATCTACCAAAGAATCACATAATTCTATTCTGTACTGCATCCAGGCCAGGGGACATTACAGAATATACTTGACAGATAAGATGCAAGTGAGTAGTGACCACTGAACACTACAATATAAACAAGTAAAATAAGAAAAATAAAAAGGAAAATGTTGAAGGAATATCGATTTAGTGTGCCTTATCAAACTAGGAGTAGCAATAGGAGAGAAGGTTCTAGATTTCCCAATCCTACACGGATTGGTATTCCTTGTAACATTAGAACTAGCACTTTGTAATCCCTATATATAGGGCTCCTATTCTCAATAATAAGAACACATCTCTCTCATCAATCTCTCTCAAATACATTATACTTAAACACGTTATCAGCACGACTCTAACCACAAAACAGAAAACCAAAACTCATTCACAAATCAGCCCCTAGCCCGAGCTAGCCGAGCCTTCGCTGCAGCCCGAGCGCCCGTGCGCTTGCAACCTTGCACAGCAGCCCCTGCTGCCCCCTCCCTGCAGCCCTGCGTTCCAGCCTGCTGCCACCGAAGCATCCCTGCTGCGCAAACAAGCCAACGCACACCCACTGCATCTTTTTCCCGTTCCTGTGCACATCCGTCTTATTGAAAGCCTCGAAACGTCTAGTTCGGAAGCTCAGATCGAAAAACTTTCTTCATCAAAGTTGTTCGTCTCTGTCTCTTCCATCTAACCTCCGAATTTCAGCCTTATCGGAGTCATATTGAGATCTGTACACCAATCGAGGTACAAGCTGTTCAGAACAGAATCTACTCGGATTGCTTCGCTCCATCACGCCTGCATCGACACGCGCGTGATCCAAATACAAGTAAGTATTCAAAGAGTAAGTTTTGAAGTTCCTATAATTTCAGAATTTATATTTCTTCTTCTTTTCTCGGGGACTTGAAAACCTCCCTTCTTCTACATCCCACCTTTCTTATAACGTGGGTTCGATTTTTGAGAAAAGCGGAATCGTGGGGATTCACGCAATTAACGAACTAAGAGCGTTCGTAAGACTTCGGACTAAGAGCGTCCGTAAGCATCGATTTAACGAACTAAGAGCGTTCGTAAGCTACGGACTAAGAGCGTTCGTGAGCATAGATTTTGACCATTTAAACATCATTGTTTCGGTCTAATCCAATTATTCTTGGAAATCGATTTCTTGGTAGCATAGCTCGGAAATCTTATTTAGTTTTCGTGGAAGCATTGACTCCGAAACTAACTTGTTTTTGTTTCATCTTTCAGGATGTCAAACACAAACAAACTCGATTTTGTTCCATTGGATTATGCAGGCAAAAGGTACTTAATTTGGGTCACTGATGTCGAGATCCACCTCATTGCCCGTGATTTATTGCATACAATCCAAGAGCTTTGTCTTATAGAAACAGCTCCAGACCCTCAAACTGAGAAAGATAATTCCAAGGCACTTGCCTTTATGAAACGTCACATGGATAGTGACCTCCAGTTTGAGTTCATAAATGAGGATAGCGCCATAAAGCTTTGGCATGCGCTTCGCGAACGATATGGCAATGTTCGTGACTCCATTCTTCCGAATACAGAAGCAGAATGGAACGATCTTCGCTTCTATGAATTTGACACTGTCATGCAATTTTATTCGGAAGCTCTCAGCATCAAAGCAATGATGCGTCTCTGTGGAAAAACAATCACAGAAGACCAATTGATTGAGAAAACCCTCAATACCTTCCCCATCTATGCTATGAGGTCCTCTGACTTATTCCGGACTCATGTAAATGCAAGGCGAATCACAAGTTTTCAACAGCTTATTGAAGCTATGGTCACTACTGAAAGACATGGCAATGAACTTGTGAAAAGAAGATTTGATAGGCTTCAAGATAGCTATCAAGAGCATCGTCCTATGGCTAGAGAAAGTCGCCATCGACGTCATGATCCATACGATCGAAATGCTCAAGAAGGTAATCGCTCAAGGCGACAATCCCACGACCGTAGGAGGAGTGATTTTGAGGGAAATAGGGTTGGAAACCATGGAGCCAACGTTGGCCATGGGCACCACTTTCCAACGCCACCAGTCCTAGGGACTATGCATATTGCGCCAATGCGCCTCAATCAAGGGAGAATCCTCTTTATGGTGTCTATTTCTGATATGGAACGTCTGATCAATGGACCTGAATTTGCAATGTACCTACGAAGGTAGTCGCATCATGGTGATCAAGACTTCGAGTTCACAAAGACTTTAAATCTGGCGATGAAGACAAAATACCGCAGATTTTTATTTATAGTCTTTTATTTTTTCAAGAATTATGTCATGGCAATTATGCCTTATATCAATAAAATGACTTATTGTATTAACTCTTTCCCTCTAAGCGTACTCAAGAGTACTTGTGATGTCTAGGCAAGGTTTGATCTGAGAGAACGGTTTTAAAAGTGAGCAACGCTCCACCAAAATCTCGCCTTACCTTACCTGGTCACAACTAAATTGAAATTGCCGAACGGATAGAGTGACTACGATTTGTCTACGATTTGATTTTTATATTGGATTAGATTATGGTCACGAAACTTTGGTGTCATCATTGGATATTATTAATAAAGTATCGATTTATTTTATCTCATGTCGTAGACATGTTTTTCGAACTTTATTATTTCAAAGATATAAGAGCCAATGGTTTTTATGTGGAAACACATTGTGAGAATGGACAAGAGTTCCTTTGCATCACCTCTAATGACTACGGACATAAACGAGTATTAGAGAAACTTATGTGTCGCTCTAGTGGGTTGTATGCAACCACTATTCGAGTCATTGAATCCAACCATGTCATGAGAGATGATTTATGGGATTCCGACACGTATAGGCTTTGGCACGACCGTTTGGGACACCCAGGTCGTGACATGATGATCCGTATATTAAAGACTTCACCCGGACATCCCTTTTTCAGAACGAAAGGAAGTAAAACTCGAAATTTGGATCAAGGAGGAGCACCTGCGCCTCACGGTGCCTTCCCCCTTCAAGTCCGGCCACCACTAGCCGGCGCCGCCATCCCCCTGCGGCTCAAGGGTGGCTTTGACGCCACCTCTGCTCCTCTGACTCAAATTTCGACTTCTAAAGTCCATTGTGACTTCATGGCTCAACCAAAATCCTCATTGGTTGTTTCCAAAGCCCATCATTCGTTCTGCAAAGCCTGCTCTTTAGCAAAGTTAGGATCGAGACCATCCTATGCAAAGGACACCAAAGAAAATATACCATTCTTGCAAAGAATCCAAGGTGATATTTGTGGACCTATTCAACCACCATGCGGACCATTTAGATATTTTATGGTGTTGGTTGATGCATCGACACGCTGGTCACATGTCATGCTATTGTCCACAAGGAACGCTGCATTTGCTAAACTCCTAGCACAAATAATTAAGTTACGGGCTCACCACCCTGATCATCCCATTAAGTCTATAAGATTAGACAATGCTGGGGAGTTTACATCAAAGACTTTTGATGATTATTGCATGTCCATTGGGATTGATGTTGAACATCCTGTTCCTCATGTTCATACCCAAAATGGTCTCGCAGAAGCCACCATTAAAGGACTACAAATGGTTGCTCGAGCATTGGTGATGCGCACCAATCTCCCTATTTCTGCTTGGGGCTATGCAATATTGCATGCAGCTGTGCTTATTCGTCTGAGGCCCACTGCCACTCAACCCTTCTCTGCGTCCCAGATGGTTACTGGGTATGAGCCTGATGTCTCACACTTACGCATATTTGGGTGTGCAGTCTATGTGCCTATTGCGCCGCCACAGCGCACCAAAATGGGTCCTCAAAGACGATTAGGCCTTTATGTTGGATATGATTCTCCAACAATTATCCGCTACATAGAACCCTTGACAGGCGATCTCTTTACCGCTAGATTTGCGGATTGTCACTTCGATGAGACAGTCTTCCCGTCGTTAGGGGGAGATAAGAACATCAATGTTCAACAGGAACGACAGGAATTGTCGTGGTCTGTCCCCACTCTGTCTCATCTTGATCCCCGAACCGCACAGTCAGAAATTGAAGTGCGGAGAATTCTCGATCTTCAGAACGTAGCAGATTCGATGCCTGATGCGTTTTCTGATATCGCTAAAGTGACGAGATCACACATACCTGCTGCAAACGTGCCTGCAAGGATTGATGTCCCTAAAAGTAGAGGACATGACGCCAACTCAAGAATGCATGAGCACGACGCCAACGTCCCATCTCTCAATGATGGTGACGTTGTGGCTAGGCCCACGGCTCCCGCCAAGAAGCGCGGGAGGCCCATAGGTTCGATGGATTCTCGCCCAAGAAAGAAAGCGAGTTCGGCACAAAATAATCCATTAATCATCGATGTAAATAATCCATCTTATGAGAATATTCCGGATTATGGTTATGTCCAAGAGACATCATTGGGGGACGCTCCAATGTCAGAACCAACTCCAGAGAATAGAGAGATCTCCATAAATTACACTAGTGTACATGAGATGATGGATAGAAATTCTATGGCGATTGATGATGCATTTGCATATCATATTGCAAAAGGAATTATAGAATATGATGATATCGAACCTCGCTCTGTTGAAGAATGTCAACAAAGAGCGGATTGGCCTAAATGGAAAGATGCAATCCAGGTTGAATTGGATTCACTAACAAAGAGACAGGTATTTGGGCCTGTAACGCAGACACCCCCAAGTGTAAAGCCTGTTGGCCATAAATGGGTCTTTGTTAGAAAGCGTAATGAGAAAAACGAGGTTGTTAGATACAAAGCCCGCCTTGTGGCGCAAGGTTTCTCACAACGCCCTGGAATTGACTACGAGGAGACATATTCTCCCGTAATGGACGTTATAACGTTCCGCTACCTTGTCAGTTTGGTAGTTTCCGAAAAACTTGACATGCAGCTTATGGATGTGGTTACAACATATCTCTATGGGGATCTAGATTCAGAGATATATATGAAGGTTCCAGATGGACTTCAATTACCCAAATCAAGTGGCTCTAAACCACGGAGCGCGTTTTCAATAAGATTAAAACGCTCACTATATGGATTAAAACAATCCGGACGGATGTGGTATAACCGTCTAAGTGACTACTTGATTGGGAAGGGATATATTAACAATGAAATATGCCCATGCGTGTTCATTAAAAGAACAAGTTCCGGATTTGCAATCGTAGCAGTTTATGTCGATGACATGAACCTAATTGGAACTCTAGATGAGTTGAAGGTAACTGCTAAATACTTGAAATCCGAATTTGAGATGAAAGATCTTGGGAAAACACGGTTTTGTCTCGGTTTAGAACTCGAGCACCGTAGTGATGGAATCTTGATCCATCAGTCTGCATATACTCAGAAAATCCTAAGGCGCTTTAATGAAGATAAAGCAAAGCCTACGAGTACTCCCATGATCGGCCGTAGTCTTGAGCCCGGAAAAGATCCGTTTCGTCCAAGGGATGAGGACGAAGAACCATTAGAGGCCGAGGTGCCCTATTTGAGTGCAATAGGCGCATTATTGTACTTAGCTCAATGCACAAGACTGGATATCTCATTCGCAGTGAACTTGTTAGCTCGACATAGCTCTGCGCCAACACACCGCCATTGGATTGGTATAAAGACAATCTTTCGATACCTAAGAGGTACGATTGATATGGGCCTATTCTATCCCTACAGAGAGAAAAGGAATGACGGAAAATTGGGATTGGACCCCAAGAGGCAAAACGCCCCCGTCCATGGAATGGCTGCCGGCCATGTTGCCGCCGCCGGCGCCGCCACCGCTCATGGTGGCCGGCATTCTCCTATCTCCCTCCATCAAAACGACAATGATGTCTTGATGGGTTTTGCTGATGCAGGGTACCTCTCTGACCCTCACAAAGGTCGCTCCCAAACTGGTTATGTCTTTACCATGGGAAGCACTGCGATATCTTGGAGGTCTACAAAACAGACCCTTGTTGCTACTTCCTCAAATCATGCAGAGATTATTGCTCTACATGAAGCTGTACGTGAATGTGTATGGCTAAGGTCCGTAATTCGACACATTCAAGGAAGTTGTGGTTTGAAGTCTACCACAAATGAACCTACATGCATTTATGAGGATAATGCAGCTTGTATTGAACAAATGAAGTTAGGTTTCATCAAGGGCGACAACACCAAGCATATATCGCCTAAGTTCTTTTATAATCAGCAACAACAATCACTCCTAAAGATTGAAGTGAATCAAATCCGATCAGAGGATAATGTAGCGGACTTATTCACTAAGTCGTTACCTAAATCCACCTTCGAGAAACATGTGAAGAGCATCGGATTGAGAAAGTTATCCGAACTCCCACGATTATAGCAATCAGGGGGAGATATCGACATCAGGGGGAGTTATGATGTCTACATGTTCGATCTCGAAGAGTGAAGGACGTGTTGTGCTCTTTTTGTCCTTCGACCAGGGTTATTTTTATCCCACAGGGTTTTTGTTACCTGGCAAGGTTTTTAACGAGGCAACGGATGAAGCGTCACCACCAAGTTTGAAGCGGCACAAGGGGAGTGTTGAAGGAATATCGATTTAGTGTGCCTTATCAAACTAGGAGTAGCAATAGGAGAGAAGGTTCTAGATTTCCCAATCCTACACGGATTGGTATTCCTTGTAACATTAGAACTAGTACTTTGTAATCCCTATATATAGGGCTCCTATTCTCAATAATAAGAACACATCTCTCTCATCAATCTCTCTCAAATACATTATACTTAAACAGAAAAGAGTAACTACTAAGCTCTACCCATTCTGAAAGTGAAAAACTATCATTACCAAAATAATATATAGATTACTATACAATTCATAACAGATACAAATTATACAATCTAACAGAACTCATCCTAGTAAGGAAATGACTTCTTACTTTCTTAGTCAAGCTGATATACAAAATAAATGTTATACAATCTCACAAATAGATAGAGACTCAGGTCTTGAGCCCCTTCCATGATATAACATCAACTTGTTACGACTCTTTCTCTCTCTGAAGTTCCAAACCAACCCAACCAAAAAGAAAGGACAATGGAGATCGATATCTTTCTACGTCATGTTCGTGCTACATCTCTTCTTTTCCTCGCTTTGTCTTCTCATCCTATGAGAGATTATCTGTTTTGAGATGAATATATACTACCATCGTCGACTATGGAAAATCATCAAACGGGGCAGTTGAGCTTAACAAGAACAATTTTTACTTGCCGTGTTGGTTGGGCCACCTATGGGGAGAGGATGAGTTTGTGGGACTCAGATACTGGAAATCTCACTGATTTTACTGCCATCGACACCAAAAACCATGCTGTTTATGGAACATGGGATCACATTCTTCCTTGCTCCTGGACTCCTGCTGGATTTGAAATCCCACTGTATTTGGATGGTGCCTATTTAGGCCTACTTAACACCCACAACTTATAATTCTGGGTATTTGACCCAGAATCCAATTGTTCTAGTATGTAGAGTTTGTTTTATAATCCCATAGCACATGAGAAAGTCAATAGCAACACGTTGTTTTTCAAAAGAAACTCATTAGGTTTTTGTCCTAATACTGTATTTAGAATTATCCAACTCATGTCTTCGTTGGCATTATTTTATTTTCCTTGTTTTTTTTGCAAAAGAAAAAGTACAATAAAAACCTAATGGAAATAAATATGTAGCAAACAACATCAGAACTCACAAGCTGTTTCAAGTCTCCATCGGTAATATCTCTCGATCTCCGGCTCCAGCAGCCATCATATCTTCCCCGTCTCTTGTTCTAGTTCTCAGGTTAAGGACTAAGGTAATTCTATATAGTTAGATCCGATTTCGTTTAACAATACTCTGTGAACCATTGTTCTTATGACTTCTATCATCATTGTGATCTATTGTAATGAATTTGTTCTTTTATTACTTTTAGTTGAAGAGGTTGAAGAGGATAGGGCGTGGCAGAAATGGCAGAGGTTGATGAAGATCTGGTGGAGAAAATCCTGTCAACTCTGCCTCCCAAGGCTCTGATGCGATTCAAATGCGCCTCTAAAGGGTGGTATGCGCTGATCAACGATCCCAGGTTCGTAGCTAACCACCTCTCCTATTACAATTCCAATTCCAAGCGTCTGCTCCTGATGAAGAAGCGTTTAGTCTCCAAGGACAACAAAGACACTGCTAATGAGACTGCAGAAGAAGAAGAAGAAGAGCTAGTGTTTTCGTTGCTTAATTTATGCAATAATGATGATGATATTGATAATGGTGAGGACAGCATTATTGTCTCTAGTGTCGAGGACATCAAAATTCCTTTTTGTATGAGTCTAAAGACTAGAGGCGAAGCAGTTCATATCGTAGGGCATTGCAATGGAATCATCTGTCTGCTTCTAGTTAAATCTTTTCAGGTGCTTTTATGGAACCCAGCAATTCAGGAATTCAAGCTTCTTCCCCCCTTTCCATACCTTCCAGATGATGATTGGTATGAAGATGTGTGGTCCAGGTATGTTCAGGGGTTTGGATATGATCCTAAATTGAACGAATACAAAGTTGTTAACATTGGACTAGTTTCTCCTTCAGAAATGAGGGATGATGGATATGATATTTATAATCCTCCAAAGGCTGCAATATACACTTTGAGTACTGATTCTTGGAGAAAGATCAACACCAATGCTTTCGAAACAGAAACCACTGTCCTTAGGCCCGAAAGTTTCCAGATTCAATTCAAGCAAATATTTTATTGGTTAGGACATGAGCAACATAAGGAACTGATTGCGTTTGATAGATACGAGGACCTCACTGGGCCGGTCATCATTTTGTTGGATATTGAGAATGAGGTATTTCATGATATCATGTTACCTGAGTGTTTGTATCATCCCTGGGTCTTCACTGATGGTATGGAACTTCGAGTGTGGAACGAATCCCCTGCTCTTTTTGTATTGGTTGTTGGACTTCAAGGTTATAAACCTGAAGATGAATATTCTTTTGTAATATGGGTGCTGGATGAGCTTGGTGGTCCGAAGGGTGCTTGGACAAAACACTTGACTCTTGATCCCACAGAGAAACCATTGGCATTTTTGAATAGCAATGAGATTTTTATAAATGATTTCATGAAACTTGTACTCTCCTATGACCTTGGTAGCGAAAGCTTAAAAGATTTTCTCATTCAAAACACGCCTTATTCTACTCGTCAGATATGTGACGAGTCAGATGACATTGTAGCTGTTGTCTATGTGAAAAGTATAGTTTCAGTCTTGGGAGCCCACAAGCTCGAGAGCAGAAATAATTCCAGTGCGGTATAGTTACTCAACCTTTTTCTTTCTTTCTCCTTTTTATCCGAATGCCTGAATAAATTTGTACCAATAAGGATATTCAAATTTTATCTTTAGTTTGGAAATACCTTACATTCAGATTATTGATGTTTCATGCTATTTTACAGGTGAACTTTTCTCCACTCACGCACTTTCCATCCGGTCCTTCCATAGTGGACAGAGAATTGCATTCATATTCAATATGGGCCATCCCACCGAATGATGTGTCTTTTAGGATCAAGAAGTTGATGGAAGGTCTCAGGGCTGAGTTCGGTGGGCCGGAGATCAAACCACATATCACTGTTGTGGGGTCTATTCGTATGACGTATGAAGATGTGCTCAACAAATTCAGATCTCTTCCTTCTAAATATTTTCGTGCATACCAAGCAAAAGTTAATCTAGTGGTTACCAGCAATTTTTATCACCAATGTGTTTCCCTACTCATTGATTCATCAACAGAAGTATCCCATCAGGTATTTAAATTTTCTTGCTATGATGTTTTGTTTTGTCTTTATTAATATGAATTTTTAAGTGTTGGTTTCCGGTTTGGTATACATCTCTAATTTGAAACAATATATTTGATTCGGAGATCTCATGCACCTTTTCATTTATGCACATTTCTGTTTTTATGTATTAGTAGAGCCTAAGTATTCAATTACTCTGATTTTTCTTATACACTGAGTAGTAATACATGAATTGATTTTTTTTTTAATTTCAGTTAGACTGTACAACTCGCATATGCACTGCACATTGGGGTTTCCATAGCGGTAAGTTCCCTGCATTGTAGAATTGCTTTTCTCGATAACTGTTTTTCAGAGTTGGTGCCTAGTTTTGAAATGGACCATAGCTGTTGTGCTTATTTTATCATATAACATGTAATTTGTCTCTCCTCCTCTGCAGGTGGTAGGCCATATTTGAGTCTCCTTTACGGGAATCTGACAGAAGAAGAGAGGAAAATAGCTCTAGAAAAAGTTAGTTCTCTAGATAAAAACATTTCCAGCTTGAGTTTCACCATATCTCAACTCGCAGTGTACAAAATCGACTACAGAGATATAACTCTCAAATCATGGGAAAAAATTGCTGAATATGCCCTCCCATTTCATTAGGTCGGTCTCTTAATTCATGTTTACTACAAAACTTGTTTTCTGATCGATATAAGAGTACTATGTTCCGGTGTCCCTTCATGCTGTAGTTATGTCTTTAATTAGATTCAATATGATCTTTGTTCTTTTCTTCGAGCCCTGGAATATGTATAATTAGATTTTGGATTGTTTATATTTTTGTTATGACAAGCTTATGTCTATATAAGTTTATACATACAAAATCCAAACATCTAAAATTTTGATACCGAACACCTTAAGATGCAGGGGCGGATCCAGGGGGTGGCGAGGTTTGGCAGCTGCCCAACCTCGATTCTTTTACCAAGCCATGGAAGCTTTTGTGCTTTGAAGATTTTACAGAAAAAAAATTTATGAAAGAGAGGCAAGAGGTTCAAGATGACGAGATACTGCTCTTGATTCCTGGTCTCCTTGAACTTATCAAAATGACACAGTATTGATAGTGGCATATACCTCTATCTTTTCTTTCTTTAAATTTTATTTGAGAGAACATGTTTATCTTTTATTTTTTATTTATTTAAAAGCTTAAGAGTTTCTCTAGAGCACAAACTCTACTACACGCCTCTCTTATCAACAATACGCCTCCTCTAATCATTTCATGAAATATTTTTCTTTTTTGAAATTCAATTTAAATTTGTATTAATTCTAGTTTCACTATTCTATTTTCAGTTTTAGTGTTTAGCTCCTACTTATTTATACTTGTTGGGTTCTAAATCTCAATTTCAAAAAGAAGAAGAAAAAACAAGAACAAACATGTTTGAGATAATTTAATTGACATCAGTTAAAAGTTAAGAATTTTTTGCTTCAAAAAAGAAAAATGATCTTACTACTTAATAGTCTTGCCCTATGTGAGAAATTTTTCTGGATCCGTCACTGCTAAGACGAACGGATATATAACATATAACAAAATATAAAGTTAGGTAATTCATTATGCATTCCAATAGAATAATAAAATTTATTTGTACAACAGACTAAGAGATCTTAATAGGTAATGTACATGCAGGCCTGACCCTGAGATTATGAAGACCCGAGGCGGAAAATGAAAATGTGGCTTCACAAGTCTTTTTTTCCCCATGTAGTCTTAATCTTTTTCTAAGATAAGTGTAGTTTTGTATATAAGGTTGACAAATTGTAATTCTATTCCGATTAGTGTTATAGTTGTTTTGTACCTTTTTTATTGAAAATATATGTAGATTTTTTTCAACAAAACAAAAACAAAAATATTTTCAAAAAAAGGTGCAGCGGCAGCAAGACTCGAACCTTGCATGCCAGGAAAAAATTAAATTACCAGCATTGTTGGATTGTTACACACAGATTCACATATATATGAAAAAAATGTGTTATATAACTTCCATAAAATATGTAAAGAAACTTTTTTTTCTTTTCTTTAGAGGCCCCCGAAAGCTGGTGATCTTGAGGCGGTCGTCTCAGGGTAGCCCTCAGAGCTGGCCCTGTGTACATGCATGCTAAACACACATCTTAATAACTTTTTCCTACAAGTGAAGAAGAACGCTCGTGATTTGAAACACACATCTTATAGCAGAGGGACCTTTTTCATTTTAGTCATTTTATTTGTACATGCATTCTAAACACACATCTTATAGTAGAGGGACCTTTTTCATTTTAGTTAATAAAACCCTAGTAGCCGCTCTGTTAGGGTTGGAATTGAAATTCCAATTTTTTAATCTAGCATCTCATCCATGATAGTGGATGCTTTCCCTTTCATGGGGTTTGATGAAGAGATTTTGAATTGGTGGCGGCACCTTTGCTTTGGATTCTTCTTCTTCTTCTTTCTCTGATGGGTGATGCTTTCCCTTTCATGGGGTTTGATCAAGAGATTTTGAATTGGTGGCGGCACCTTTGCTTTGGATTCTTCTTCTTCTTCTTTCTCTGATGGGTGGTTCCTGGGCAGATGGAGAGGAGGGGAGCAACGCTCGTGATTTGAATACGAAGTACCTGTTGGGCGGTTGCGATGGGAAAATAGAGATAAGCAATGACATGATCCGCTCTGGATTTCACAATGAAATCCGAAGTGGCCTTGCAGGGTCCACTAACTTGATACACATTTACGTTAGTGTACGTATTATTGGCAACATAGGAAAATATTATGCCAAAATTATCGTATCACGGGGACTAGTGGCTAAACCACACTCCTTGGCTAATCGGAAATAAAGACACTTAGCATGCAAAAAATAATAATAAATAAACAAAATTCTACTGTAAGGCACCAAAGCTTAGCAATGCTCAGCTTTGGTTTTCACAAAAACCTAATCAAAACTAAGAGCCTAGTGGTAGTTATTTACAATGAATCGAAGAGTTCAATATTTTAGAGTTGATTTTAAATTAACAAAAAAGTAATGAAATGTAACGGAACCAATAAAAAGTAACTAATAAAAGTGTAAACAATATGAATGAGAATGTCAGGTCCTAGAGAGGCTCCTTCACCCAAACCTTATGTGTCAGAAGCTAATCTAATGCAGATGTAAATTTCCTACTTTGGCGGTAGTCGTATCCAAGGCAGTTCAAGGCTCAATGACCATATATATATATCACTACAAGAAATTACCCAATTAGTCACGAAAGTATTAGTGACAAACCAAAAATATGTCACCCATACGGGTTTTGGTGACAAAATTTCGAATTCGTCACTAAATTTTTCGCTCTTTGAAGAAGCCACGCTGTGTGTATTTTGGTGACGAACAACATAAAATTAGTGACGGATGTTTCCGTTAGTCAAAGTGGAACAAATGAAAAACTGTGTCGTTTTGGTAAATGTTATGAAGTTATCCACCAAGTCTGGCTCTCTCTCTAGTCAACAACTTCTCATCCATCCACTTTCTAGGTCTCTCTCTCGATACCGCCACCACCCGTAACCGAGCCCTAATCAAATCGCCGCCTTCCTCCTAATCAAATCGCCCATCACTCGAACAATTTCTGATTCGGGTCGTTGGTGTGTGGTTTCTCATTGGACTCCTCCTGAGGCTTGATTGAGTCGACGAAGTGAGGTAAGGAAATCGATTGCATCGCATCACTAACTTTTCTTCAACTCCAACTACTCCCACCCTTCTCACCTTTCTGGTCTGCTTCCTCTCTCCTCATCTCAATTTCTCTGCTTTGCTTTTCGATTCTGCGATCTGGTTCGTGTAGGTGTGAATCTGAAATGGTTAATTTGTATTGTATGAATCTGAATTCGTTAGAGCTTTATTCTTTATAGCGCCGGATTGGTTTTGGTTTGGGAATTTGTGATTTGAAGCATTTGTTTTGAGCCTGAGCTGACATTGGAATTGCTAAACTGAGTTTAAAATGTGATTCATTGGTGATTATGAATGCTTGATATGTGAATATTTGTGAAACTATGAGATTGTCTTACGTTAACTCCATAGAATCAATCTGGTGGCCTTAGCCATTCAGCTGAAGGTTCTTACTTTATTTTATAGATCCATGGTTTGGGCTGTATAACTTGTCGAGTTTGGCTTTGTTGTTCTTGTGTGGTATTGGATTTTCAATCAGGATATTGTATTACATTAGACATTTGAGATGATTATTGCTTCATTTACTGGTTTGATGGGCTCAACTTGTTTTTACTATTCTCTTGCAGACGATGGAACTCATGCCATGAAATAAGTTCTCATTCAGAATAGCGAACAGTTGGAGTTGGTGAAGGAGGAGATCCGAGTTTCATCACTTTTCACTCATCCTAATCTTGCTTCCACTTCTTGATCATGCCATTATTTCTGTTAAGGTTGATCTCCTGAAATTCTAAACTTTTCTTGGGTAATAGTATTTGCCTGCTTTGAATTGAGATGCTTCATACTATAACTACTCAGCTTCATATCTGTCCTTGACTTTCCCTAAGAGAAACCATGGAACAGGAAACATATTGTTAAGGGTACATAGGAATAGCTGGCAGTTAGTTCCAAAGTTATATCTTTAATTTGGTTTTTGACTCATTGTTATGTCAAATAGTGTCACGTTCTCAGTTTTGAAATGCACACAACATGCATGTTTAAAAAAAGGGTAACTTTTAATTTTTCCCCTTCCACATGTTGGTCTACTGAGCCACCACCTAATTCTTGACTTCACAGATGTCTCTCTTTTCCTCTGCCTCGCAGAAATGGTATGTAACGTCCCAAACCTGAATTCACCGGTTTACTAGTCATGTAGACGGTAAACGACATTTACTTTCACTTTTACTGTCGTTTCAGTACTTTTAGTGGCCCTAAAAGTTGACTTTTTGGTCGGGTCAAAATTTAAGAAAATGTTCTTTATGAAAGTTGTAGTGGACGTTAAACCGAGCGCGTGCATATGTGGTACGTAAAAATTGAAGTTCGTATGCGAAAGTTATGAGCGAAATACGAAGTTACTGTTCATAGTAAGTTTCTATAAAAGGTGGAAAATACTGTGGTAAGTTTCCATTTTCGGAAACTTACCGAGTTTTCTCTCTCCTCTCCCCCGATCCCTTCCTCCTCTTCGGCCCGATTTTTCCTCCATCGATTTCTTCCTCCTCCGGCCACCCCACTACGGAATCCGGGCACCGGCAAGCTCGCCTCCTCCTCCTTGTCACACCTGCGGTGGTGTTTTTCGACGAATCGGCCAGAGGAGCTCAGATTTGAGCCTTGAAGCTCACTGTAGCAGTTTGGAAGTTCAGTCGATTTCCGGCGATTCCGACCGTCTCCGGCCACCTAATCGGCGTCGAAGGTGGGGTTTTCGCCAAGGAACATTTTCCCCTAGCCTTGAGCCACGATTTGCAGTGTAGAAGGAGAATCGATCAAAACCCGATCCTAGGGTTCTTGGATTTTCTGGGATTTTTTGGGTTTTCTTCACCCGCCAATTTCGAGCACTTAAAGGTAAAATTGGAATGTGCTGTAGTTGAGAAACTTGTTGGGTCTGTTGTGATGTTGCTGTTGCCAAAATTTGGTGACCATCAGAGGTGGTAGCCGCCGGCGCGTGGGTAGGTGGCGCGTGGAGGCACGTAGGGTAGTTTTGTTGTTTCGATTTTTAGCCAGTTAAATCCTATAATTGAGGTAGAGCTCGTAAATGTGAATTTGGTTGGAATTGAAGAAGTTTTGAATCGATTTCTAATTTCCAAATATTTAGGATTTCGATTATCGATTTACGAGAATCCGACCTTCGGATTTCTCTCGGTTCTGCCCTAGAACCTTTAAACTAATGAGTGGGTATTAAGGGTGAAGTTGGATTAAATTGGAAAAGAAATTGGAAGTTTGATTTAGGAGAATAAGATATTAGAATCTTATTTAATTGCCGAATCGTTATTCATGAATTATAATTGTATACAGGGGGATATACCGAGCTATTGCTCGATGAAGGAACTCATATGCGTGATCGCCTAAATAGTACTGTGAGTGGACATTTATTTTAAATTAAATGTGCATGCAGTATATTATTATTTTTCCGATTGAGGTTTAATTTATTATTTGGATTATTGAGTATTATGATTTTTTTGAGCTTGATTTCTTGAGATTTATTATGCTCTATGAGTTACGGGATTTTTAGTGGATTTCCTTCCCGAGGGCTTTCAATAGATTTTTTTTCAAGCTATTTATTTATGAGTTATTGAGTTGGGAAATGATTTTCGGGAAGTGACTGATTAAAAAAATATTATGAGAATTATGGATTTCGAATATCGGTTTTTATGAGGATTCACGAGTATGAATGTTTCATCGAATATTTGAGCATGATTGAATTATCGAGATTTATTGAGCTTTGAGCTCCGCACTTATCAGCCTTGAAGTTAGATTGAGATTTCTTTCCGAAAGCATTTATTGATTTACAGAGTATTTGATTTATGCTCTCGAGGATTTATTGAGATATTGAGGTTTGAGTTAGCGAGATAATCCTGAGTTATGCTTTCGGTGAATTATTAATGATTTATTGTAGTAATATCGAGTTTCTTTCCAAAAGCAAGTAATTGTAAGAGGTTGTTTCCAGTTTATTGAGGAGGCTATCAGTCAGCGCATGCATGCATTACCTAGTTCGCAGTCCCTTCTAGGTAATAGTCTGGTTGGCAGTCCCTTCTAGACTACATCCCGGTTGGCAGTCCCTTCTAGACTACATCCCGGTTGGCAGTCCCTTCTGATGCGTCACCTGGTTGGCAGTCCCTTCCAGATGACATGAGGTAGTTAGTTGGCAGTCCCTTCTAACTATCTGTGGTTAGTTGGCAGTCCCTTCTATCCACCGCCTCCTATTCCGGTTGGCAGTCCCTTCCGATGCGTCATCTGGGTGGCAGTCCCTCCCAGATGACATGAGATGACTAGACAGCAGTCCTTTCTAGTCATCAAACGAACCTCTTGAAAAAAGATGTTTCAGAAAGGATTGAGGATGAGATCTTAAGAGATTACAGTAAACATGATGATTTAAAAGTATTTTTCAAGATTGTTACTGCATGCGAGGTTTTAGAGAATAACTTGGGAAAGCATTAAGTTTTACTTATTCATTCGAAATTACTTGATTTTCGTCCACTCACTCTAACGGATTTTAAATGCTTTCCCCTGGGCCCTTCGGTTTTAAATGCCCAGTTTGCAGGCCAGTTTAGCAGGAGGTCGAGCATACATGGAGTTGAGGCATAGCTGTCGTAGCTTCCGCCTTATAAAAGTATCGGTTCTTTATCTTATATTTTATCATCTTGTACGTCTGTACATTAGATTGCTCTGATAACCCATGATATTAATATTCTTAAGTTTCAGAATTGTTGTGAAATGGGAGATGTTGTGATTTAGGGAGCATGGTGGCTCCAGAAGATTAAGGATGGAATATTTTGGAAGTGTAAATGTCTTTCTACAGGTTTTTGGGTTGTCCACTTTTAGAGGGAGTTCCGCCAAATTTTTAGTAGAATTTCTTCTAAGGTGGACCCCGCAGGGCCACTCTGGATTTCAAGGTGAAATCCGGGGAGGGTCCTGTCATGGTACCCATGGAGATAGATGAAAAGGAGACTGATCGGTATCTGGTGCTGTTGAAATTTGAACTGGGATTTTCATCGAACAGAGGGCTGACTCTTTTTCATCTTCTGTGATATCTAATCATAGGGTTGAATTAATTTGTGGGTTATCATTTTGTAACTGCTTCATGCTGCTGTAGCTTGCATTGAGTTCAATTATGGAGTTTTGAATTATCTCAGCCTCCTTTACTTATTCAGGTATAAACTCTGTATTGTTCTTTACATGATTTTGATATAGAACTAATGTGTTTGTCGTGTTTGGACCTTATGATCATTGAACTCTGCTTTTTGAAACATGCAGTCTCATTGATTGTGCTTTTGGGAAATCAATATTTCCCAGGTTATTGGGTTTTGTCGTTGAAATTTTTGGCTTTCGGTATCTGACAATTTGTGTCTTTTTTTAATGTTTTGTTGGCATGGTTTTCTGATTTCATTTTTTGGCTATTTGGGATTTGTAGGGTAGGTGGAGATCTTCTCCTTGCAAGAATAAAAATAGAAGGCTTTTACTTTCTCTGTGAGTAAGTTTCATAATTTTTGGGTCTAATTCTGAGTTTTATTGTAGCTTTCTGTATAGGTGAGAGATGAGTTTCTATGGAGAACTTACGAATAGGGCTGTGGAGACTGATATGCCGGTCATGGTTCAGGTATTGAGGCCAAAACTCCCACTGGGTTTTTGTTAAAGTTTTTGAATTTATTCTGTTATGAGGTTCAGTTTTGGTGTGAGTTTTAATAAGTTTTCCAATGATAATGGTTCAATTAGTCTTACGATTCTGCATATGTCATGTATAAGTCAGATGGTAATCCATGCTCAAGAATTAAAAAAAAACGTCAAGTTATGTCATGCTTGGGTGTAGAATGGCGAGCATCTCCATGGTTACAGTTCTAAGGAGGTTAGGGTATGTCAAGTGTCTCTTTGAGTGCTCTGTCCTGGTATAAACAGAATTCTATCTTTCTTGAAGCAAATGCCTGTAATATTTTTTCAATCATGGGCCAATAATCTTAGTTATCTTTATGCATGGAACCTCAAAGTGGGTACCGCTCTTGTTGCATTTTCAATATAACAAAGTAGCATATCTGTTTATCAAGTTCATTGTGTGCTTTATTTTCTTTTTTGAAGGTTAGTGTGTATTTTACTCTATGCATAACAAGTTTACAGCTTCTTTGTATTATATATAGTACTGCTTTTCATTTTCCACTTGGCTAAAGACTCCTTTATCTCCTCAAAAGAAAAAAAGTGGGGAATAAAATAGGTCTGAGTGTGCTTATGTTACAAGTACTTTGCTCAGTGTTTCTCTTTCGCTCCTTTTCCTATCATTTTCTATATCATTGGTTAAAAAGAATATGTGCATATACTTATTAATTGCCATGGCACTAGTTCTATAGACATAGAGTATATATCTATTATATACACTAAATGACATTTCAATACAAACTCATTATTAGTTGATAATTTCTCTCTTCCTGCAAATTATCAAAATGATTTTGAACATATTTATTTTTATCACTTATGAAGTATTTTCCTCCATTTAAGGTCAATTGTGATATATTTCCTTGTAATTTGTATCACATGCAGTAAAGGTATTAAATTGTTGGAAGCTTCAAGTTTCATCTTTTGAGATTGATATGGGAGTGTTTTGTGTTTCATGTTACTTGACATACCCTCTTCTTTGGGATATTATAGGTACATCACTACAAGAAAATGACTGTTTTACCGCGCACATTTTACGGCGTGCATTAATGCGGGCCGTAATAGGCACACATTTACGGCGCATTTTCACGCAGGCCGTTAATACCCTTTCTGATATGGTCTTTTACGGCGTGCATCTAATGTGTGCTGTAATAGACACACATTTACGGCTCATTTTCACGCAGGCCGTTAATACCCTTTCTGATATATGGTCTTTTACGGCGTGCATCTAATGCACGCCGTTAATGTCATTTTTCGTTTGGTCTTTTATGGCATGCATAGATACACGCCGTAATAGTATTATCTTTTACAACGTGCAAGAATAGTGCGCTGTTAATGTCTTTTTTAATATGGTCTTTTATGGCATGCATTGATGTGTGCCGTAAAAGTAAAAGGCGCAAAAATTTTCACCAAAATTTTTATTTCCCTCCATCTTTTCACACGTTTCATTTTTATTTTTTTCATTTCATAACACAAAAACTTTTCTCTGTCCCTGACACATACCTCAATTTTCGCCATCTCTTCCTTCCACATCTCTTCCCACCGCCAAGTCGCCGTTCACTGGATTTGCTCCACCGCCGAGTCACTGGCCGCGTATCCCTCCCACCACCACCACTTTCTCTGCTCCTCTCATCGAGATGTCGTGGATCGATTGAGCTACGAATTAAAGAATATTGAAGTGGTTGCCGCTCTCGGAGATTGGGGCCACCGGTTTCAGGGTCTTGAAGTTTCTGAATTGGAGAAAGTTGAGAACTTTGGCCTTGCTTTGCTCATTGGTTTTTTTCTCTGGCCAAATCAAGGTACAATTTTTTTTTTCACTTATTGTTTCAGTTTTCATCTTCTGCTTGATCTATTAAGGGTTTTTCAATTGTGGGAAGGTTTCTTGTCTGCTTGGTTTGCCTAGTTTGTTGGTTTGACTGCTTATTTTGATCAATCTTGGGTTTAGTGGGACTTCAGTTGGAGTGTGTTTCGATTCGGGGAATCAAATCCCATTATGGGTCTCTCTCTCTGTATACTTCTTCTTCTTCTTCTTCTTCTTTGTCTTATGGGTATAGGCTTGGGCAAGCCCACCCAAAGTCCCAACTCCCAAACCCCGAGTCCCGACCACGATCGTCTCTCTGCTGCGTTCCTTTCGTTGCTTTGCAGCTTCACTCCTTCAGTCCTTCTCAGTTTCTCACAGTCAGACAGTCTCATCTTCTCTTCTTCTCTCAGAGATCGAAGTCAGTTTCTCTTCTACTCTTCTTCTTCTTCAATTTGGGCAATCAATCAATTGAATGTAAGTAGGATTCAATTTTGTTCTATTTATTCAGTTCAATTTGGGGCAAGTTTTAGGGTTAAGAATTGATGTCAATTTCAATTTCGTGGGTTTTGCTTTAGGCATTTAGCAGTGGATTGAAGATCTTTTTATGTGCTTTGCTGTGGAAGTGTGGAACCTTGGAACTTGCTTAGGAAGAAATTGGTATGGCTTCTTCCTTCCAATTCGATGTGAGGAACAACGGTTTAGAAGAAGGCTTATTTCTAATCCTAATAAAGTAAATGAGTGATAGTTGTTATTGTCATGGTGATATCAATGATATGCTGCATCTATTTCGACTTTTCGAGGTTGTTGACTTGTCGTTGCAAGTCTTTAATATTCATGTTAGTTTTGGTTGGAAGGAATGGATCTTTGCTGTTAATTTTGCAAATAGTTTACACTATGAATCTATGATGATCTCACGGGCGGAGAGCTAATCTAGATTTTACTTCTGTTGTTTTTTTTTGTCAGAGATGCAGAGAGCTATAGCTATCTAGATGATGCCGTCGAAGCCTAT
Source organism: Rosa chinensis (assembly GCF_002994745.2). NCBI lineage: Eukaryota > Viridiplantae > Streptophyta > Magnoliopsida > Rosales > Rosaceae > Rosa > Rosa chinensis. Next base: position 23,256,026 of record NC_037089.1, on the reverse strand, counting down.
TTGGAGAGCATTGTTTAAAGGCTAAAATCAACCTAGTAATTGAGCAAAACTACAGCTTTCAAGGAATTCTCTTTCTTTTTATTTTCTCTTACTGCAGTGCATGTAATATTGTGGCTTTTATTGTGGTTTTTGAAAGTTAGTTTCTTAATTTATAGGTGTTAAGCCAAAATGTCAAATCATGAGCCAAAATTGAAGCAGTCAAAATACATTACTACATGGTTTCAACCGTCGAGATTCTCCGTAATTTTTTTTTCTTTCTATTAATAAACCCAAGCCCACCCGAAGTTTTATTCCTGGATCCGCCGCTGGTTGAAATACAGAAAGGTGCCTTCGTTCTTGCAGCAAAAATGAATGTGCCCGAATGGCCCTTCTGAAGTATCCGAACCAACAGAGAGTCCTCTACGTTATGGAATTTGTGATGATTGTATCAACCACCACCTTTCAAGTGGCCATGCTGGTCATAGTAATGGGGTTTCAGTTCCAGCTGGAAACCTGGGAATTCCTAGCGCTGATGTTAATGCCATTCCCAGTGATTTCATAGTAATGGAGACAGGTTTTGGAGGATGCGTGAGTGCTACATCCATGGAAATACTACCAAGTATCTGCGAGTTCCTGATGGGGTAGTTCCTAGTGTCGTTGCCCTTGTACATCAGGTGATTGAGCTGTAAAGAGACCTAGATGATTTGGTATATATTTTCAAATTATGTGGGTTTAAGTTGTAGAGTTGAAGTTTGATGTAATGTAATTTGCTACTTATACATTTTCAAATATTGTCATGCATTTTGTAAAAGAAATTAATTATAATTTGATTAAATTGTTTCTCATTCATTTAATTTGTCATGGATGCATGAGTGATCAGTGGTGATACTAATGTGAAATTGGTACAGCTAAAATTTATTAATTTTTTTTTGTTTTTGAAACCTTATTTACGGCATGCAAAGTAAGCCTTAAATAGGATCTCCATAGCTTTTTACGGCACGCATTATACGCCTTAAAAAGAAAGTCTTTTACGGCGTGCAGCATGTGCCGTAAATAACGTGAGTGACATTTGTGATATTACTTTGACGGCGTTTTTGGAAGCACTTTAACGGCGCATTTTAGTGTGCCGTAACTGAGGTATGTCTTTTACGGCTCGGGCATTTACAGCCTGCTATTTTACGCAGTAAATACCCTTTTACAGCGCACATTGTGGGCGGTAAAAGACCATTTTTGGTGTAGTGCATGTATAATCTTCTTTGGCTTTGCATCAACTTCTTATACAACAATTGGCAAACTTTTTGAGCTACATTGTATTGTTACAAGGTCGAGACTCAAAGGCACCTTCCTAGTCGCGATGAGGATGATAATATTGATGAAATGAGCAAGAGAGGATTAGAAAGGATTGGAATGTGTACTAGGAGTTTCAAATTTTGGATGTAAAGTACTGTCCAGTACTTACAGATATTTAATTTTTATATATGAATACTTAGTTTGTATTAACTTTGAAATGCAATATATGACAGTTGAATTGAAATTTATGCCAGGACATGCAATAAGCTATAAATTGATGAATATGAAATAAATTTTCAAATAATCAGTGGAACTAAAAATAGTGACGAAATGAATTCATTTCGTCACCCATTGAGTGAAATTTGGCGGTTATAAAAAACTTGGCTCCAATTTTTGAAATCAGTCCAATTCTGAAATAGAATAGGTGACGGAATATTATGGATTAGGTGACAAATGCATTTCGTCACCTAAACGTATTTTGGTGACGAACTTATCATTTCGTCACCCAAAGGAATTGGTCACGCACTATAGGTGACGAAACTGGTGACGAACTTATTTTGTCACTCATACTTTTGGGTGACGAAATTTTCAAAATAGGTGACAAAAGTGGTTTGACACCAATTGGGTAAATTCTAGTAGTGATATATTCTCATTTCGGTATTAATGCGCCGGTTCAAGGGTCACACTAACTCAATTAGAGAGAGTTAAAGCCGGTTCAAGGGTCACTAACTCACTCTAATCGGCGTAAAGATCGGGAATTAGACTACTAAGCAGTCCGCCTGCACAATCATGCAACAAGTGTAAATCACCATGCTTATAACCTCTCGAATACGAAATTGAGGATTCTAGCATAGGAATTAGAGGGGGTCAAGCCTCTACTTTGTCCTAGACATACTCAAAAATCAAAATACACACCCTAGAGTTGACTAGGATCCTAGACTTATTAGAATATCAACCCTAAGAGTCCTCCCATAAAGGTATCTATTAAGGATCAAGTCATCTTAATAAGTACTCTAATGTATCATATATTCATAGGCCTAACTTGTAGCCTAAGTAATGAATTCCTAACCAAAGAGTTGATATACTTAACTTAGGTATTTAGGTTTTATATTACTATATATCTCCTATTAACTGGAATAAGATTTTAATCAAATTTGTTTACTTAAGCTTAGATAATGATAGGCCCAATATAGTTCTAACATTATATACACATAAGTTACCAGCTCGGAGGCCTCTCGGAATCGGCGACCTAGTGTGACTGTGTGAGGCACCACCCATGCCGCCTCAAGGCCTCCCCTTGTCCTGTCACCAAAGCATTTCACCTTATTGGTAATTAGCAGTTGAGAGAATTACAAGTTTGAGAAGGAATGAACTGATAACGGTTGGAGTCGAGTAAGAGTGGTAGTAAGGACCTATATATTATTACTTAGGGTAAAATTGATGATTCTTCCATTAGTAATATTCTGATATGCTTGTTTTAAATGTCTGAAAGGGATGCCATTTATCCAAATTTGTTTCTAAAATTAATGTTGATATACAAAGAAACAAAATATATATAAAGCATTTCCTAATCCTATACTACTCGTCATGGTTCCTTAGTCATGATGAGTTGTTGGCTACATGCTTTCCATCATTTTACAAGTCATTTTCACAGAGAGAAACTTAATGGAGGATGACCAAGTGGAACACCCTAAACCCCATTGCTATATATTGGATTTTCCTTATTTTGGTATAAGTTTTACCTGCTAAATTACTTTAAAATTTGAGTACTGAAAGCAAGAAAACACAAATCTACTCATTAAGATTTGCGGTCTTAAGTGGATATGCAAATAGAGAAAATTGAGAAAGACCTGATGGATTACACATCGATCAGCTTCAAATTAGAGTAATTACCAATGCAAGAAGGAACCGCTAGGTTCTAATTATAAATTTAGAATCTAAATTCTGAATAAAAACACAGAAAAGAGCATAAAAAGTCCTCCCTCACCCCCCTTCATGTGACCCGCCTCCCATATTTATCATCGCCATTTCTCCAAGGCAACCACCAAAAAAGCAAAATTTAAAAAGTTAATAAGTATGAATTTCTACACACTAGCTAACACACACATATTGAGGTACTCAAATGATGCTTCTAATTACTAAAAAGGGCAATACCTATGTTTCCTTGTCAAATGAAATTCTAATCACAATCGATGACCTTACTCGGACAATAAGTCTGTTGCAAGGAAGGAATTTCAATAGTGGAAGATGACGAGGCCGGAACTATATAAATTAGTAACTGCTAATGATCATTGCAAGGATTTCAATTTATAAACTTTATAACCTTGCTTGATCATATTACAGTTTTTGAGTGGTCCAAGATGTTTTTTTCCATGCAGTAGATGCTAGAATTACTCGGTTGCAGTCAGTATTCCTGTCAGTTTTTGAGTGATTTTAATGATCATTGCAAGGATTTCAATTTATAAACTTTATAACCGTAATTGCTTGATCATATAAGAAGAAATAAATTCTTAATTTTAATAATATATGCACATCTCTCTCCATTTTTGCTAGTCAACCAAAAATACAAAAAAAAAATTTTAGTTAGTCATGAAAAAAAAGAGAGTAATTAAAGACATTACTCTTATTATATATACTGATTTACGATGCATGATGTAAGAAAGGACGTCATTAGCTTATTACTAATTTTGTATACACACTTTTAATTATGGGTACAAATGAGTCAATTAATTAGGTACAACAATTAATGTTTCAGATTAAAACTAGTCCTAGTCATTTTATGCATGGATTTATTATTTCAAAAAAAAAAAAATGCATGGATTTATATAAATACATTTATGTAAAGTTGTAAACATATTGAAGAACCTTTTTTAGCTACAATTGTCCTATATAAACACCATTGATCAAAGAACCAGCTAACCCGATCAATCTCATAATCATTTGCCTAGCTCCACACCACTTGCAATGAAGAATTCAAACTTCATTATCCTTCTATCAGTATATGCACTTGTACAAGTTCTCAACGTTTCAAATGCTGAACCCTACGAGTACATGCAATTTGTACTCCAGTACCCACCTGGAGTTTGCTATGACCAATCAAAAGGTCATTGCATCTCACCTCTCCCAACCAAGTTTCATGTACATGGAATATGGCCTTCTAACTTCTCCAATACACTTGTCCGTTGTGTGCACGCACTGAGGAATAACCCCTTTCATAAGGCGCAGGTGTGTGTGTATTTGTAAATATTTGACATATACAGTTTTTTTTTTTTTTTTTGACAAATTAGCAATATGTTTTTCTAATTGTACCTTTTATTTTCAGATAACACCTCTGCAGACCGATTTGGGAAACTCATGGCCGTCCGTGTTAACACAAAAAAACAATATGCAGTTCTGGGAGCATGAGTATAGAGAGCACGGTGCATGTGCAGTAGAGTCAGGTGTACCACCTTTCACTCAAAGGTCCTACTTTGAGAAAGGACACCAGCTATGGAACCAATATGACATCCTTGCAGTGCTTCGTCAAAGTGGTATTAAACCGGGTACTGCAACATCATACACTATGACTCAGCTTGTAACCGCAATCCAAAAGAAAATCGGGAGTAACAATACTCCTTTAATCATGTGCAGGAGGACAGCCCTTGGTTACACACTAAAGGAAGTGATAATCTGTCTGGATCACCAGGCAACAAATGTGATCAGTTGCGCGCTCAATAATATTAGAAAAACAGATTGCCGAGATCCTTCGGGCAAGGTATACTATGTAGCTTAGCTAGCTATCTGAATATGAATAAGCTCCTCAACTAGTAATTTACAATTTACAGTCTGCTCTACGTTTGAGGATGCAATCTCGATCAGCGGTTTCTTGGATCGATGTATTAGTCTATACTATTGGTATTATCAAATAAAAGTTCTTTTGTGTACTAATAAATAAGTCACTTAATTTTCGATCCTTTCAATTATATCTACTCCGATACTCCCATTCTTGGAATTCAGGGATCATCACTCTTCATTGACTTATTCCTTTTCTAAACTCAGATATAGCTTGAATTAATCTGAAGTCAATGAATTAGAGGGGTGACACCTCAACCGATTATACCCCCAGTATCCTTGTTTGATTTGCTTTTTCGTTTGTTTTATTGATTTCTTTGATATGTATTGTTGGATTTAATGATCCGTATCTTCCATTGCTAAAAAAAAAAAAAAAAAATTGATTATTTTGCATCTCTTTTTTGCTGGTCAAATTTATTGGGCATGGTATTTGACTTCAAATTAACCTTTGTTGAGGTTTTCTGAAATAAAAAAGAATACAAAAATACAATGCGAGGAAGGAACATATATGAAACCTAACGCATTAATGCAATAGTACCTTTGACCACGGCACCATTTTTTTAGAACTTTCTCCGACATTTGTCGCTTCTCCTAGTCAATCCTAGTTCACTCAAGATCATAATTCTCGAAACAAGGTTGATGACAAGCATTATTCTTGGCTATGCCAAAGACGTCCGTTAATGGAGGGGCATTTACGTCAATTCTACGTCCATGGTAAATGAGTTTTAACTGAGCCACCTCCCTCTCATGTGCCCTTCAATTAATGGGCTTCATCTTCTACGACCGGATTTATCTGTTGTCTCTGCAACCTTGCTCAGAAAAGGACCATTGGATATATCATTGTTACTCAAGTCTCAGAGAAGAAGCTTCTCCGAAAAATACAAGTGTCGGAGACATCTCATAAGTCAAATGATTGAATGAGAGGTTTAGATGTTGCAAAGCTTGAAGTGAAGCAACATATCAATATGCCTCCGACCACAGAATTGTTAGCCAGATTCAAAACTCTAAGAGACGGCCGACAAGTAGAGAAACCATGCAAACTCGAAAACTGTTTCAATCCAAGATTGAAAAACACCAAAGATTGGTGAAATCAGTAAGACCGCCAGATAAATAATTATCCCAAGATCCAAATACTTCAAACATTTCAAGCACGACAAGCTTCAGGAATCTCCCCATGAATTGAATCAAAACCATTCCATCTGTGCTGCGAAATTACTAGCCCACCAAAACTAAGAGGTGTTTATTAAATTTCAATAACAATTACAAACAAGAAACCCAATAATATAATTTGACTGAAACTGAAAATGGTAAGATGCAAAGACTTGGGTCTCTGTTATGGGTAATGAAGAAGAAAGCCCAGAAGTGGTTTTGGGCTTTAAGCATAAATGTGGTGCCTTTGGCTAGCTTGGAGCTTTTCTGGGTATGTGGTGATTTGCTTTGGCTTGGGGTTTGAGTCTGGAATCGAGAACTAAGCAAGCATGTGGGGAAGACAGCAAGGAGTGGTGAGAGCTCCTCCACTGATATGCTTAAAAGCTATAGAAGGCAGCACACAGATTAACACATTACAACGGTGGTGCGGTGGCTAAGACACAAAGAATTGTGTAGGGTGGAAGTTCAAGATCGAGCCACCTCATTCCCTTTTTTTTTTTTCCAATTTATAATAAACTGAGTTTGTTAATTTAAATTTGTTAGTTACTGTTCTTAAACGACAATAGTTACTTAAAAATAAATCAGAAAAAAAAATTATAAATTAAAAAATTAAAAACAAAATTAAATTAAATTTTTTATTGGATTTTTGACTTGATTGAATTTTAATTATCTATACTATTATTAAAAGAAGATGGTTTGTTAGCCAAAATCTAAAATTTTGATAGAAATGACTCTAGAAAATTAATAAATTTTGAGAATTAATTAAATCATAAGGACAATTATGACATTTATAAAATATATTTTTATTAAAAAAATAAATAAAAATATAACTCACAACCCACTTTTCTCTCCCATTATCTCTTCTCTACAATAACCGTTTACTTTTTTATTTTCAGAAGAAAAAAAATACTTGCACATGCTTAGCATGTGTGGAGAAAGGCTAATATAATTTAAGTGTTTAGAAAAACTACCTATATTTTCAAGAAAAACAAAAATCTAACTGCGAATATTGAGTCTCTCAAGTTCTTGTACATGGGTGATCTAGGTATACCATATGAGAAATGGTAATGAAGAGTGCTCTCATAATATTAATGACAAATTGGCAATTTGTGTTTTAGTGTTAGTAATATGAAGACATCGTAGTAGACTGAGTGGATTGTTGTTGAGATGAAGTCGAAAGCGGATAATATTTTAAAAATGAACATAAAGTATCTCAATCATTGCATCCAACGGTCGGTTTTCTAAATGTCTTATATCTTGATGGGGTTGCCCTTTTTTTTTTTGGGCTAAATACTGTTTACCACCCTGTGGTATGGACCTCGCATCAATTCAGTCCCTCGACTTTCAATTTCATCAAAAACACCCCTGCGGTATTATTTTCTCGTCCAATAGGTCCTTCCGATTCCATTCCGTCAGTTTCTAACGTTAACTGCTGACGTGGCATTCCAACTCAGCAAAAGTGGGACCCACATGCATGTGAAATTCCCAAAATGACCCTGGCAACAGAATATGGAAAAATCCAAAATTAATTCCAGATTTGAGGTTGAGGAGATTCGAACCCCTCCCAAAGCATATGCAAATAAATGGCCCAACCACCAGACCACTTGCATACTTCTAATATATTGCGAACAAAAATAGTATATATATCTACATAATAGTGTTTTTTTTTTAAAAAAATATCCACCCACCTCTCTCCTCCTCTCCTCTTCTTCTTCCGCAACCCGCGCTCCTAAAGCCAGCCACCATTGAGCTCTTCCTCACCGACGATAGGTGAGAAAACCCGCCCTTTCTCAAAAATAAATTGCCTCGGAATTTCTGGATGAAGGGTAGGGATTCGGAGAGAATGTCGACCCGGAGCTGACCTGGAGTGGTATGAGCCGGGTGTTGGGCTTTGATTGAGAGTGAGTGCGAGTGCGGTGGACATTTGGGGCGGAAGAAGGTGAGGGTGTTGGGGAGGTTGCGGGGTGTTGGGGAAGGAGGGAATGAGATCAGAGATGGACAAGGGTGGGTTTTAGAAGCCAACACTCTTCTGGGTTTGACATACATGTCAAGGCCATCAAGTTCCCAAGTGAAGAGGCTGGTCTGCCGAAAGGTTTCGAGACTGTCGACTCATTACCCCAGCCGGAATTAGTCAACAAGTTCTTCATAGCCACACGCTTGCTTCAAGCACCGCTCGAGGAGCTTCTCAACGAGTTCAAACCAACTTGCCTTGTAGCTGACATATTCTATCCTTGGACTACTGAAGCCGCTGCGAAATTCGGTATTCCGAGGTTGGTTTTTCATGGGACTGGCTTCTTTTCTCTATCTGCTTTGGAGTGTGTGAGACTCTATCAGCCTTACAATACAGTTTCAGGTGAAACTGATCCTTTTGTGATCCCCGATTTGCCTGGTGGGATTGAATTGACAAGATCCCAGCTGCCTGATTTTGTCAAGGATAATGTTTTAAATGACTTGACTCAGTTGCTGAAAAAGGCTAGGGAATCGGAGTTGAAGAGCTATGGAGTTGTTGTTAACAGTTTCTATGAGCTCGAACCGGTTTATGCAGATTATTACAGAAATGGGTTGGGGAGAAAGGCATGGCATATAGGCCTGGTTTCTCTATGCAATAAAGAGACAGAGGAGAAAGTACAAAGAGGAAAAGGAGTGTCAATTGATGAGCATAAGTGTTTGAAATGGCTTGATTCAAAGAAACCAGATTCAGTTGTGTATGTCTGTTTTGGGAGTGTGGCCGATTTCAATTCCACTCAGCTCAAGGAGGTTGCTGTGGCTCTGGAAGCTGCTGGGCAATATTATGTAGATATATATACATTTTTGTTCGCAATATACTAGAAGTATGCAAGTGGTCTGGTGGTTGGGCCATTCATTTGCATATGCTTTGGGAGGGGTTCGAATCTCCTCAACCTCAAATCTGGAATTAATTTTGGATTTTTCCATATTCTGTTGCCCAGGGTCATTTTGGGAATTTCACATGCGTGTGGGTCCCACTTTTGCTGAGTTGGAATGCCACGTCAGCAGTTAACGTTAGAAACTGACGGAATTGAATCGGAATGACCTATTGGACGAGAAAATAATACCGCAGGGGTGTTTTTGATGAAATTGAAAGTCGAGGGACTGAATTGATGCGAGGTCCATACCACAGGGTGGTAAACAGTATTTAGCCCTTTTTTTTTTTAAAGAAAAGATAAAACCTTCAATTAATCAATCAGAAATCATACATTGGGGGAGACATAGACCAAAACCCCAAGTACAATCGCGGTTACAGGTACCATCGAGCCAAATGGCCTAAACTCTAACCACATTACGCCCCTTTCCCAGGCTACAAATTTCACATAATCCTGAGATTCCCGGAATACCTTGTAGTCAACCGCACAGAAGACTGCGCCCTCTTCCATACTGTGTCCAAAAAGTACCAGACCACGTGTAAGGATCGCTCGTCAGCAAATTGACAACTAAAATAAACCAAGCTTAAAACAAATTGTCCCCGGGAATGACACCATTTTCATTGCATAACAACTAAACCCAACCCTAGCTCAAGAGAATAAGGGAACAACCCAAACTCAGAGTAGGGACTTATTGACACCAAACTACCTAAAAACCAAAACCTAATAACAAACAAAATAAGACAATCACAAACCATATCCTTTTGCCAAGAAACCAACACCGGCCTACCATTGGATTTCGTCTTTGGAGTAGTGTGAACGCCGTCAACCTCTCGCACATCAGATATGAACCACAAAAAACCTCCTCGTACCAACTGTTCAGGATCAGTCTCCCCCCTCCCAGCCTTCCACCAAACCTCCACCACTGCCAGCATGAAGACTGCCATCAACACAATGTTAGTACCATCCCTCCACTGCCAACAGCACCAGTTCTCCACCACCACTCTCCCATGGAGATCACTGCATACAACATTCTAGGTCCATAGTTCAAATCTAGACCGCCAAGGCTAACCCGCCAAGGCACAAGAGATTGACACCACCAGCCACCCCACCGGCGAAAAGCCCTCCAACCCTGGTCAAAACCCAAAACATATGGGCTAGGAAGACATAGCCAAGCACAATTCCGCAACCATACCCAATGTAGATGCACCGCCATTGCTATCCCAGCAACATAAACGGATGAAGTAAAAGTCCCGCCTCCGACTATCCTACACCACCAGAAACCTCCAAGATCCCGCCCGGCTGCAACTACAATACTCTAACGAGGCAAAGAGCCTTCGCCAGCGTTGTAGCGCGGCCGGACGAGGGAAAACCAACAAAAAAATCCTACTTTTCACTCCGAGTTTTGTGGAGCAAAAAGACTTCTAACCCTACCAAGATATCTCCCTAGATGCCTTTAGAGGAATGTAATTAATAAATAGTGTGATTAAGGTGTCTTCGGTTGACCATATGGATCGAAGTCAAATCGATGATGAAATTGATTGATTTTTTTACAACAAACATAACATATTTCAATCATCTCATCCAACGGTTGGTTTGATGAAATTCAACTTCCTACTCTATCATTTTTGAAAAGTCCTTGTCACAATATAAACAATGTACAAGTTATATGACAATAGTAGACACTGTTTGTACCTGATTTTGGTAAATCGGCCCTTAAATCTTTGGCCGATAAATGAAGAAAATATGGTGCTTTTATTGTTGATACTCAATAAAATTTCATATTTATGAGATTTTATTAGATATTAACTTTTGGAGAAGAAATGAGAAGGAAAGAAAATAACGGCGATACTTATTGTTTAGAATAATTAATGCCGAGATTTTATTGAGTTTGAGGGCATCGGAGACAGTATTGCACAATTAAGAGCAAATTAATTCTAATGGCGCCACAAGAAGAAGGTTATTACGCTTCGATTAAGGAGTGAAGCAATATGGAACATATCTTCATTTCGGTCATTAAGACCGAAATATTCATTTAATTTAATTTCTGAAATATTCATATAATCTAATTTTTCTTTCCTTCCTAAATATCATGTATGTAATTGTATAAATAGGAGGCATCTAGCTCATTGTAAGAGGTCCCCGACCAACACAACTCAAAATCAATACATCAAATTCTCTACAATATCAATCTTTTCATTCTTTCTCTAGCCTACTTTAATTTTTATCGCTTTCTTTACCTTCTGCAATTTATCTTTCCTGCAATTTACTCTTCAGTCTCTTTAAATTTCATGCAATTTAATTAATTCACATTTAGATTCTTGTTCTTTCACTTTTCGCACTTTACTTTCCGCAACCTACATCAAAAAATAAAAAATAAAAGCAACATCGGTAAAGATGCCAAAAGTCCTTGCAACAAAGGCAAGAGAACCCAGCGGCTGAGACGGTTCCTTCCTCGGCCCACAGTCACTTGAAAGAAGTCAGATCAAGCGCAAATCTTATCAAAACCTCTCTTGGCCAATTGGCAGCGAGTTGGCACGCTTGCGTATCAAGAAGGACAATTGGACTTCAAATCCCTCGGCTACTAATTTGAGTCGAGACGATTTTGAGGCAAACAGACACATATGTATTTCTAATGATATGCAAACCCAAATTAAAAATCGATAAATTTGACATTACCCATGTATTTAACACGTATTAATAAGTGTCGTGTATAAAGATTAACCCGGTCAACCTGCCATTTCATACTGGTCAAATTAGTCAACACAATATACGTTTATGCTTCCCTAAAGGAAGCCGAATCATAGGGAGGTAAATGTCCCGAACTTTTTACATGGGTTGATACATCTCATCCCCACGAGAGTGTGAGCATTGCAGGATCAAGAAAAGAAGTTGCGAGGGAGTGGTTGTCAACGTTTTAGTGTGATGGGTATTTAGAGTTTAGAGTCGATCGCGTGGATTGAGGCCAAAACAATGACAAAAACATGTAAATTTTTTACCATCGCCATATTTCTTCATATTGATCACAGCCAACAGTCAAATTTGCCGAATTATATTTTGTTCATCTTGTTCATTTAGGAAGTTATACTTTTCCCTATAACTAATAAGGGTTATTATCATAAATGGTACCTGAACTTATCCTCTATCTTATCGATGGTACCTGAACTTCAATTTTGATCACAACCAGTACCTGAACTTTTCGACTTCATTTCAAGTGGTACCTATCACTAACTTCCGTTAATGTTCCGTTAAAAACTAACATGTGCAAAACACATGACCTATATTCAAGAGTAGTTTGACTAAAAAACCCATTAAAATAATTTTGTTTACTAGATATTTTGATCAATTAATACGTTCATAAAAATATAAGTTCAATTAAAAATATATCTCTACCCTCTTATGAAAATAAAATTTAAAAACAATATCTCAACAAAAATTAATTGTTTTATAGATACAGACAAAACATTTCAAATAAAACTATAAAACATTTTTTTTTTTGACAAACTATAAAATATTTAAAACCAAAAGCTTATCAAAACTTTCGTAATTTTTTTTTCCTGTCATTCATATATATTTTTAATTGAAGTTGAAAGTTTTTCCTTTTGATAGTCTCATTTTTTTATAGCCATATTGCCACAATATAAGTGAAAATAAGTGATATTACAAAAAAAAAATGGTAATTTTACAAATTTATCCTTGAAAAATGAGTCACTTGTTTGGCACATGTCAGTTTTTAACGGAACATTAACTGAAGTTAGTGATAGGTACCATTTGAAATAAAATCGAAAAGTTCAGGTACTGGTTGTGATTAAAATTGAAGTTCAGGTACCATCGATAAGATAGATGATAAGTTCAGGTACCATTTGTGATAATTACCCAACTAATAAACATGCTATGCAACACTAGTGGGCATATAAGAATTTTATGTGATCCAAATAATACAAATTGGAAATCGATCGATTTGGCATTACTCATGTATCTAACACGTATTAATAGGTACCGTGTAAAAAAAATAACTCGGTCAGCCTTTGTTTTCATATTGGTCAAAGGGGTCAACCAAATATACATTTATGTTTTCATAAGGGGTGCCGACTCACGGGGAGATAAATGTCCCAAAATTTTCACATGGGTTGGTACATCTTGTCCTCGTGAGAGTGTGAGTGCTGATAGATCGAGAAAAGGAGTTGCGAGGGAGTGGTTACAAGCATTTTAGTTTGATTTAGAATCTAAGGTTGACCAAGCTGATTGAGGCTGAAACGATGACGAAAATATGTCAATTTTTAACCATATACATGTTTCCCTGCCTTAATCGCATCCAACGGTCAAATTTGTCACATTCTATTTCTTTCACTTTATTCTTCTTGGAAGGTATACTTTTCTCCACAACCAATAAACATGCTATGCAACACTAATAGGCATCTAAGAATTTTGTGTGATCCAAATAATACAAATTGAAAATCGATCGATTTGGCATTACCCATGTATCTAACACGTATAAATAGGTACCGTGTAAAAAACTAACTCTATTGGCCAAAATAATCTTGAGTGAAAATAGGAATGAATTTGGACTTGTTTTGGACCTTTTTTTCCTTAAATCTCTCCATGGCGTCATTATCCTTGATCCTCTCTTGATTTTTGACATTAACTCCATAATTTCCCATGCAAAATCAGATTTAATTCCCTAATAATATCTCCAACGTCATCTTCAAGCCATGTGGTCTCCTAATGCCTTTAGGTTTCCTAGCCCATCAGGATTCTTGCGTTGACTGGGATTCCTAGTTGGACCAGGAAAACTTTATTTCTTCATTTCAGCTCATTTCCTTATCATTTATTCCAAGGTACCTAGAAAATAGAAACTAAATTAAAAATGATTAAGTAAAGGAAATAACTAAGAAAAATATGAGGAAATAATTATTAAAATGTCGCATAAAAATGCTCCTATCATTGGCCGGTTTGTACCGTGTTTTGCACACCCCTAATACAACTTAACAGAACTCATCCTAGTAAGGAAATGACTTCTTACTTTCTTAGTCAAGCTGATATACATAATAAATGTTATACAATCTCACAAATAGATAGAGACTTAAGTGCGGCCACCGATAAACTAGGACAGAACTAGGGTTGGAGAGAGTTAACGAAAGTTGTCAGCCTGTCTGGGCCAGGGCTCCCTACTTCATCGACGAGTGGCGGGTGTTGCCGGACGGGGTCTTGGGATCTCAAGGGTCCTGCTCTGTTCTTCGATCTGCTGGTCAAGGCTGGGTATTCTTCTTCGATTCTCTCAGGTGGTGTTGTCGGTGTGGAGGACGGATGAGTGGTGGCCGGCGTGGAGAAAGTGGTCAGAGGCCAGATCATGGCGGCGGTATACCATGGATCGTATGGCGCTGGCTTCTAATCTACAGTGGGTCGCTATACGGAGGTGGCAGCTGCGGTGGATCTGGGCTTTCAAGTTGGTGGACATGGCCGCAGCAAGGCACGGTGAGTCTTTCATCGAGTTCTTGGTGATAGATTTGGTGTGGTTTGCTGTATGGTTTAGGCACCTTCGACTTGGGGAGCTCGAAGACATGGGGCTGCGGTGGTGGCCTGCCGATGGGTCACCTGATGACAAGGGTGAGGAGTACTGTGGCGGCGACTATTTTCTTTTGGTTAGAGTCTTGTTTTTAGTTAGGTTACTTTGGTCAATAGTTGGTCCCTACTCATTTGAGCTAGGGTTGGGTCAAATTGAGGTGCCATGGATGTGGTGTCTTTCCTGGGGACGAGTTGGTTTAATTTTGATTTTATCTCATGGTCAATGTGCTAACAAGCGATCCTTGCACGTGGTCTGGTTTCATTGGGACGCAGTGTGGAAGATGGCGTTGGTTTCTCTAGCGGTTGTCTATGGGGTGTTATCGAGTTTCTCAGGGTTATCTGTAGCCTGTGAGCTTGGGTGAAATAGGTGGTTAGGGGTTGGGCTCTTTTGGCTCATGGATGTCATTATTGATGACGGACCCGTAACTAGTTCGGTTTTTAGGGAGGAGAGTGGGGAGTTCATGTCCACCACCGGTCATTCCCATATTATGTAATCTTGGTTAATTTAAAAAAAGGATTCTTATTCTCAAAAAAAAAAAAAAAAAAGATCGAAACTCAGGTCTTGAGCCCTTTCCATGATATAACCTTAACTTGTTACGACTCTTTCTCTCTATGAAGTTCCAAACCAACCCAACCAAAAAGAAAGGACAATGGAGATATCTTTCTACATCATGTTCGTGCTACATCTCTTCTTTTCCTCGCTTTGTCTTCTCATCCTATGAGAAATATCTGTTTTGAGATGAATATATACTACCAACGTCGACTATGGAAAATCATCAAACGGGGCAGTTGAGCTTAACAAAAACAATTTTTACTTGCCGTGTTGGTTGGGCCACCTATATGGAGAGGATGAGTTTGTGGGACTCAGATACAGGAAATCTCACTGATTTCACTACCATCGACACCAAAAACCATGCTGTTTATGGAACATGGGATCACATTCTTCCTTGCTCCTGGACTCGTGCTGGATTTGAAATCTCACTGTATTTGGATGGTGCCTATTTAGGCCTACTTAACACCCACAGCTTATAATTCTGGGTATTTGACCCATAATCCAATTGTTCTATATGTAGAGTTTGTTTTATAACTCCATAGCACATGAGAAAGTCAATAGCAACACGTTGTTTTTCAAAAGAAACTCATTAGGTTTTTGTCCTAATACTGTATTTAGAATTAGGATTAATTTCAGTTTACCCTCATGAAGTTTGGGGGTGTCATCATTTCACCCCCTCTACTTTTAATTTTGAATTTTTACCCCATAAACTTTCCAATTTTAATAAGCCGTGTCCAATTTCTACTATTCCGTCCAAATTGGACGTTAAGTTTGACCCTTGAGGGCTAAAATGGTCATTTCAACATAATAATAATTTTTTTTTTTTTTTTTCTGTTTCTTCGGTTTATTTTATTTTATTTTGTCTTTAACCTATACACCACAAATTATAATAGGTTTATAAAAACAAAAAAATACTCTAGGTGGTTGAAAGCCGCTCGCTGGTTTACGATATTTGTGATATATCTCCGATAAAGTAAAAATTTTAGGATATATCCCCAATAAAGTGAAGAAATATTTGTAAAAAATAATTTTACACTTTATCTGTAAATAAATATCTGTATATCCCCAATAAAGTGAAGAAATATCTATGTAAAATCATTTTTGGTCTACGATATTTGTGATATATCTCCAATAAATTGAAGAATTTTAGGATATATCCCAAATAAATTAAAGAAATATCTGTAAAAAGTGATTTTATACTTTATAAGTAAATATCTGTATATCCTCAATAAAGTGAAGAAATATCTGTGTAAAATGATTTTACACAGATATTTATTTACAGATAAAGTGTAAAATTATTTTTTACAGATATTTCTTCACTTTATTGGGGATATATCCTAAATTCTTTACTTTATCGGAGATATGTTACAAATATCATAGACCAGTGAGCAGCTTTCAACCACCTAGAGTATTTTCTTTTGTTTTTATAAACCTATTATAATCTGTGGTGTATAGGTTGAAGACAAAATAAAAAAAAATTAAAAAAAGAAGAAAAAAAAAACGAAGAAACAGAAGAAAAAAAAAATAAAAAACTGAAAAAAAATATTAATAAAAAACTTACTTTTTTATTTTTTTTATGTTGAAATGACCATTTTAACTCTTAATGGTCAAACTTAACGTCCAATTTAGACGGAATAGTAGAAATTGGACACGGCTGATTGAAATTGGAAAGTTTATGGGATAAAAATTCAAAATTGAAAGCAAAGGGGGTGAAATGATGACACCCTCTCAAATTTCAGAGGAGTAAACTGAAATTAATCCTTAGAATTATCCAACTCATGTCTTCGTTGGCATTATTTTATTTTCCCTTGTTTTTTTGCAAAAGAAAAAGTACAATAAAAACCTAATGGAAATAAATATGTAGCAAACAACATCAGAACTCACAAGCTGTTTCAAGTCTCCATCGGTAATATCTCTCGATCTCCGGCTCCAGCAGCCATCATATCTTCCCCGTCTCTTGTTCTAGTTCTCAGGTTAAGGACTAAGGTAATTCTATATAGTTAGATCCGATTTCGTTTAACAATACTCTGTGAACCATTGTTCTTATGACTTCTATCATCATTGTGATCTATTGTAATGAATTTGTTCTTTTATTACTTTTAGTTGAAGAGGTTGAAGAGGATAGGGCGTGGCAGAAATGGCAGAGGTTGATGAAGATCTGGTGGAGAAAATCCTGTCAACTCTGCCTCCCAAGGCTCTGATGCGATTCAAATGCGCCTCTAAAGGGTGGTATGCGCAGATCAACGATCCCAGGTTCGTAGCTAAGCACCTCTCCTATTACAATTCCAGTTCCAAGCGTCTGCTCCTGATGAAGAAGCGTTTAGTCTCCAAGGACATCAAAGACACTGCTAATGAGACTGCAGAAGAAGAAGAAGAAGAAGAGCTAGTGTTTTCGTTGCTTAATTTATGCAATAATGATGATGATATTGATAATGGTGAGGACAGCATTATTGTCTCTAGTGTCGAGGACATCAAAATTCCTTTTTGTATGAGTCTAAAGACTAGAGGCGAAGCAGTTCATATTGTAGGGCATTGCAATGGAATCATCTGTCTACTTCTAGTTAAATCTTTTCAGGTGCTTTTATGGAACCCAGCAACTCAGGAATTCAAGCTTCTTCCCCCTTTCCATACCTTCCAGATGATCATTGGTATGAAGATGTATGGTCCGGGTATGTTCAGGGGTTTGGATATGATCCTAAATTGAACGAATACAAAGTTGTTAACATTGGACTAGTTTCTCCTTCAGAAACGAGGGATGACGGATATGATATTTATAATCCTCCAAAGGCTGCAATATACACTTTGAGTACTGATTCTTGGAGAAAGATCAACACCAATGCTTTCGAAACAGAAACCACTGTCCTTAGGCCCGAAAGTTTCCAGATTCAATTCAAGCAAATGTTTTATTGGTTAGGACATGAGCAACATAAGGAACTGGATGTGTTGGATAAAGACGAGGACCTCATTGGACCGGTCATCATTTTGTTGGATATTGAGAATGAGGTATTTCATGATATCATGTTACCTGAGTGTTTGTATCATCCCTGGGTCTTCACTGATGGTATGGAACTTCGAGTGTGGAACGAATCCCCTGCTCTTTTTGTATTGGTTGTTGGACTTCAAGGTTATAAACCTGAAGATGAATATTCTTTTGTAATATGGGTGCTGGATGAGCTTGGTGGTCCGAAGGGTGCTTGGACAAAACACTTGACTCTTGATCCCACAGAGAAACCATTGGCATTTTTGAATAGCAATGAGATTTTTATAAATGATTTCATGAAACTTGTACTCTCCTATGACCTTGGTAGCGAAAGCCTAAAAGATTTTCTCATTCAAAACACGTCTTATTCTACTCGTCAGATATATGACGAGTCAGATGACATTGTAGCTGTTGTCTATGTGAAAAGTATAGTTTCAGTCTTGGGAACCCACAAGCTCGAGAGCAGAAATAATTCCAGTGCGGTATAGTTACTCAACCTTTTTCTTTCTTTCTAGTTTCTCCTTTTTATCCGAATGCCTGAATAAATTTGTACCAATAAGGATATTCAAATTTTATCTTTAGTTTGGAAATACCTTACATTCAGATTATTGATGTTTCATGCTATTTTACAGGTGAACTTTTCTCCACTCACGCACTTTCCATCCGGTCCTTCCATAGTGGACAGAGAATTGCATTCATATTCAATATGGGCCATCCCACCGAATGATGTGTCTTTTAGGATCAAGAAGTTGATGGAAGGTCTCAGGGCTGAGTTCGGTGGGCCGGAGATCAAACCACATATCACTGTTGTGGGGTCTATTCGTATGACGTATGAAGATGTGCTCAACAAATTCAGATCTCTTCCTTCTAAATATTTTCGTGCATACCAAGCAAAAGTTAATCTAGTGGTTACCAGCAATTTTTATCACCAATGTGTTTCCCTACTCATTGATTCATCAACAGAAGTATCCCATCAGGTATTTAAATTTTCTTGCTATGATGTTTTGTTTTGTCTTTATTAATATGAATTTTTAAGTGTTGGTTTCCGGTTTGGTATACATCTCTAATTTGAAACAATATATTTGATTCGGAGATCTCATGCACCTTTTCATTTATGCACATTTCTGTTTTTATGTATTAGTAGAGCCTAAGTATTCAATTACTCTGATTTTTCTTATACACTGAGTAGTAATACATGAATTGATTTTTTTTTTAATTTCAGTTAGACTGTACAACTCGCATATGCACTGCACATTGGGGTTTCCATAGCGGTAAGTTCCCTGCATTGTAGAATTGCTTTTCTCGATAACTGTTTTTCAGAGTTGGTGCCTAGTTTTGAAATGGACCATAGCTGTTGTGCTTATTTTATCATATAACATGTAATTTGTCTCTCCTCCTCTGCAGGTGGTAGGCCATATTTGAGTCTCCTTTACGGGAATCTGACAGAAGAAGAGAGGAAAATAGCTCTAGAAAAAGTTAGTTCTCTAGATAAAAACATTTCCAGCTTGAGTTTCACCATATCTCAACTCGCAGTGTACAAAATCGACTACAGAGATATAACTCTCAAATCATGGGAAAAAATTGCTGAATATGCCCTCCCATTTCATTAGGTCGGTCTCTTAATTCATGTTTACTACAAAACTTGTATTCTGATCGATATAAGAGTACTATGTTCCGGTGTCCCTTCATGCTGTAGTTATGTCTTTAATTAGATTCAATATGATCTTTGTTCTTTTCTTCGAGCCCTGGAATATGTATAATTAGATTTTGGATTGTTTATAATTTTGTTATGACAAGCTTATGTCTATATAAGTTTATACATACAAAATCCAAACATCTAAAATTTTGATACCGAACACCTTAAGATGCAGGGGCGGATCCAGGGGGTGGCGAGGTTTGGCAGCTGCCCAACCTCGATTCTTTTACCAAGCCATGGAAGCTTTTGTGCTTTGAAGATTTTACAGAAAAAAAATTTATGAAAGAGAGGCAAGAGGTTCAAGATGACGAGATACTGCTCTTGATTCCTAGTCTCCTTGAACTTATCAAAACGACACAGTATTGATAGTGGCATATACCTCTATCTTTTCTTTCTTTAAATTTTATTTGAGAGAACATGTTTATCTTTTATTTTTTATTTATTTAAAAGCTTAAGAGTTTCTCTAGAGCACAAACTCTACTACACGCCTCTCTTATCAACAGTACGCCTCCTCTAATCATTTCATGAAATATTTTTCTTTTTTGAAATTCAATTTAAAGTTGTATTAATTCTAGTTTCACTATTCTATTTTCAGTTTTAGTGTTTAGCTCCTACTTATTTATACTTGTTGGGTTCTAAATCTCAATTTCAAAAAGAAGAAGAAAAAACAAGAACAAACATGTTTGAGATAATTTAATTGACATCAGTTAAAAGTTAAGAATTGTTTGCTTCAAAAAAGAAAAATGATCTTACTACTTAATAGTCTTGCCCTATGTGAGAAATTTTTCTGGATCCGCCACTGCTAAGACGAACAGATATATAACATATAACAAAATATAAAGTTAGGTAATTCATTATGCATTCCAGTAGAATAATAAAATTTATTTGTACAACAGACTAAGAGATCTTAATAGGTAATGTACATGCAGGCCTGACCATGAGATTATGAAGACCCGAGGCGGAAAATGAAAATGTGGCTTCACAAGTCTTTTTTTTTCCCATGTAGTCTTAATCTTTTTCTAAGATAAGTGTAGTTTTGTATATAAGGTTGACAAATTGTAATTCTATTCCGATTAGTGTTATAGTTGTTTTGTACCTTTTTTATTGAAAATATATGTAGATTTTTTTCAACAAAACAAAAACAAAAATATTTTCAAAAAAAGGTGCAGCGGCAGCAAGACTCGAACCTTGCATGCCAGGAAAAAAATTAAATTACCAGCATTGTTGGATTGTTACACACAGATTCACATATATATGAAAAAAATGAGTTATATAACTTCCATAAAATATGTAAAGAAACTTTTCTTTTTTTTTTCTTTAGAGGCCCCCGAAAGCTGGTGATCTTGAGGCGGTCGTCTCAGGGTAGCCCTCAGAGCTGGCCCTGTGTACATGCATGCTAAACACACATCTTAATAACTTTTTCCTACAAGTGAAGAAGAACGCTCGTGATTTGAAACACACATCTTATAGCAGAGGGACCTTTTTCATTTTAGTCATTTTATTTGTACATGCATTCTAAACACACATCTTATAGTAGAGGGACCTTTTTCATTTTAGTTAATAAAACCCTAGTAGCCGCTCTGTTAGGGTTGGAATTGAAATTCCAATTTTTTAATCTAGCATCTCATCCATGATAGTGGATGCTTTCCCTTTCATGGGGTTTGATCAAGAGATTTTGAATTGGTGGCGGCACCTTTGCTTTGGATTCTTCTTCTTCTTCTTTCTCTGATGGGTGGTTCCTGGGCAGATGGAGAGGAGGGGAGCAACGCTCGTGATTTGAATACGAAGTACCTGTTGGGCGGTTGCGATGGGAAAATAGAGATAAGCAATGACATGATCCGCTCTGGATTTCACAATGAAATCCGAAGTGGCCTTGCAGGGTCCACTAACTTGATACACATTTACGTAAGTGTACGTATTATTGGCAACATAGGGAAATATTATGCCAAAATTATCGTACCACGGGGACTAATGGCTAAACCACACTCCTTGGCTAATTGGAAATAAAGACACTTAGCATGCAAAAAATAATAATAAATAAACAAAAATTCTACTGTAAGGCACCAAGACTTAGCAATGCTCAGTTTTGGTTTTCACAAAAACCTAATCAAAACTAAGAGCCTAGTGGTAGTTATTTACAATGAATCGAAGAGTTCAATATTTTAGAGTTGATTTTAAATTAACAAAAAAGTAATGAAATGTAGCGCAACCAATAAAAAGTAACTAATAAAAGTGTAAGCAATATGAATGAGAATGTCAGGTCCTAGAGAGGCTCCTTCACCCAAACCTTATGTGTCGGAAGCTAATCTAATGCAGATGTAAATTTCCTACTTTGGCGGTAGTCGTATCCAAGGCAGTTCAAGGCTCAATGACCATATATATATATATATATATATATATATATATATATATTCTCATTTCGGTATTAATGCGCCGGTTCAAGGGTCACTAACTCACTCTAATCGGCGTAAAGATCGGGAATTAGACTACTAAGCAGTCCGCCTGCACAATCATGCAAAAGTGTAAATCACCATGCTTATAATCCCTCAAATACGAAATTGAGGATTCTAGCATAGGAATTAGAGGGGGTCAAGCCTCTACTTTGTCCTAGACATACTCAAAATACACACCCTAGAGTTGACCCTAGTCAAGACTTATTAGAATATCAACCCTAAGAGTCCTCCCATAAAGGTATCTATTAAGGATCAAGTCATCTTAATAAGTACTCTAATGTATCATATATTCATAGGCCTAACTTGTAGCCTAAGTAATGAATTCCTAACCAAAGAGTTGATATACTTAACTTAGGTATTTAGGTTTTATATTACTATATATCTCCTATTAACTGGAATAAGATTTTAATCAAATTTGTTTACTTAAGCTTAGATAATGATAGGCCCAATATAGTTCTAACATTATATACACATAAGTTACCAGCTCGGAGGCCTCTCGGAATCGGCGACCTAGTGTGACTGTGTGAGGCACCACCCATGCCGCCTCAAGGCCTCCCCTTGTCCTGTCACCAAAGCATTTCACCTTATTGGTAATTAGCAGTTGAGAGAATTACAAGTTTGAGAAGGAATGAACTGATAACGGTTGGAGTCGAGTAAGAGTGGTAGTAAGGACCTATATATTATTACTTAGGGTAAAATTGATGATTCTTCCATTAGTAATATTCTGATATGCTTGTTTTAAATGTCTGAAAGGGATGCCATTTATCCAAATTTGTTTCTAAAATTAATGTTGATATACAAAGAAACAAAATATATATAAAGCATTTCCTAATCCTATACTACTCGTCATGGTTCCTTAGTCATGATGAGTTGTTGGCTACATGGTTTCCATCATTTTACAAGTCAT
Organism: Rosa chinensis; assembly: GCF_002994745.2. Lineage (NCBI taxonomy): Eukaryota > Viridiplantae > Streptophyta > Magnoliopsida > Rosales > Rosaceae > Rosa > Rosa chinensis. Next base: position 23,232,744 of record NC_037089.1, on the reverse strand, counting down.
TTTCACAGAGAGAAACTTAATGGAGGATGACCAAGTGGAACACCCTAAACCCCATTGCTATATATTGGATTTTCCTTATTTTGGTATAAGTTTTACCTGCTAAATTACTTTAAAATTTGAGTACTGAAAGCAAGAAAACACAAATCTACTCATTAAGATTTGCGGTCTTAAGTGGATATGCAAATAGAGAAAATTGAGAAAGACCTGATGGATTACACATCGATCAGCTTCAAATTTGAGTAATTACCAATGCAAGAAGAAACCACTAGGTTCTAATTTTAAATTTAGAATCTAAATTCTGAATAAAAACACAGAAAAGAGCATAAAAAGTCCTCCCTCACCCCCCCCTTCATGTGACCCGCCTCCCATATCTATCATCGCCATTTCTCCAAGGCAACCACCAAAAAAGCAAAATTTAAAAAGTTAATAAGTATGAATTTCTACACACTAGCTAACACACACATATTGAGGTACTCAAATGATGCTTCTAATTACTAAAAAGGGCAATACCTATGTTTCCTTGTCAAATGAAATTCTAATCACAATCGATGACCTTACTCGGACAATAAGTCTGTTGCAAGGAAGGAATTTCAATAGTGGAAGATGACGAGGCCGGAACTATATAAATTAGTAACTGCTAATGATGATTGCAAGGATTTCAATTTATAAACTTTATAACCTTGCTTGATCATATTACAGTTTTTGAGTGGTCCAAGATGTTTTTTTCCATGCAGTAGATGCTAGAATTACTCGGTTGCAGTCAGTATTCCTGTCAGTTTTTGAGTGATTTTAATGATCATTGCAAGGATTTCAATTTATAAACTTTATAACCGTAATTGCTTGATCATATAAGAAGAAATAAATTCTTAATTTTAATAATATATGCACATCTCTCTTCATTTTTGCTAGTCAACCAAAAATACAAAAAAAAAATTTTAGTTAGTCATGAAAAAAAAGAGAGTAATTAAAGACATTACTCTTATTATATATACTGATTTACGATGCATGATTTCTTACATTAGCTTATTACTAATTTTGTATACACACTTTTAATTATGGGTACAAATGAGTCAATTAATTAGGTACAACAATTAATGTTTCAGATTAAAACTAGTCCTAGTCATTTTATGCATGGATTTATTATTTCAAAAAAAAAAAAATGCATGGATTTATATAAATACATTTATGTAAAGTTGTAAACATATTGAAGAACCTTTTTTAGCTACAATTGTCCTATATAAACACCATTGATCAAAGAACCAGCTAACCCGATCAATCTCATAATCATTTGCCTAGCTCCACACCACTTGCAATGAAGAATTCAAACTTCATTATCCTTCTATCAGTATATGCACTTGTACAAGTTCTCAACGTTTCAAATGCTGAACCCTACGAGTACATGCAATTTGTACTCCAGTACCCACCTGGAGTTTGCTATGACCAATCAAAAGGTCATTGCATCTCACCTCTCCCAACCAAGTTTCATGTACATGGAATATGGCCTTCTAACTTCTCCAATACACTTGTCCGTTGTGGGCACGCACTGAGGAATAACCCCTTTCATAAGGTGCAGGTGTGTGTGTATTTGTAAATATTTGACATATATAGGTTTTTTTTTTTTTTGTTTTGACAAATTAGCAATATGTTTTTCTAATTGTACCTTTTGTTTTCAGATGACACCTCTACAGACGGATTTGGGAAACTCATGGCCGTCCGTGTTAACACAAAACAACAATATGCAGTTCTGGGAGCATGAGTATAGAGAGCACGGTGCATGTGCAGTAGAGTCAGGTGTACCACCTTTCACTCAAAGGTCCTACTTTGAGAAAGGACACCAACTATGGAACCAATATGACATCCTTGCAGTGCTTCGTCAAAGTGGTATTAAACCGGGTACTGCAACATCATACACTATGACTCAGCTTGTAACCGCAATCCAAAAGAAAATTGGGAGTAACAATACCCCTTTAATCATGTGCAGGAGGACAGCCCTTGGTTACACACTAAAGGAAGTGATAATTTGTCTGGATCACCAGGCAACAAATGTGATAAGTTGTGCGCTTAATAATATTAGAAAAACAGATTGCCGAGATCCTTCAGGCAAGGTATACTATGTAGCTTAGCTAGCTATCTGAATATGAATAAGCTCCTCAACTAGTAATTTACAATTTACAGTCTGTTCTACGTTTGAGGATGCAATCTCGATCAGCGGTTTCTTGGATTGATGTATTAGTCTATACTATTGGTATTATCAAATAAAAGTTCTTTTGTGTACTAATAAATAAGTCACTTAATTTTCGATCCTTTCAATTATATCTACTCCGTTACTCCCATTCTTGGAATTCAGGGATCATCACTCTTCATTGACTTATTCCTTTTCTAAACTCAGATATAGCTTGACTTAATCTGAAGTCCATGAATTAGAGGGGTGACACCTCAACCGATTATACCCCCAGTATCCTTGTTTGATTTGCTTTTTCGTTTGTTTTATTGATTTCTTTGATATGTATTGTTGGATTTAATGATCCGTATCTTCCATTGCTAAAAAAAAAAAAAAATTGATTATTTTGCATCTCTTTTTTGCTGGTCAAATTTATTGGGCATGGTATTTGACTTCAAATTAACCTTTGTTGAGGTTTTCTGAAATAAAAAAGAATACAAAAATACAATGCGAGGAAGGAACATATATGAAACCTAACGCATTAATGCAATAGTACCTTTGACCACGACACCATTTTTTTAGAACTTTCTCCGACATTTGTCGCTTCTCCTAGTCAATCCTAGTTCACTCAAGATCATAATTCTCGAAACAAGGTTGATGACAAGCATAATTCTTGGCTATGCCAAAGACGTCTGTTAATGGAGGGGCATTTACGTCAATTCTACGTCCATGGTAAATGAGTTTTAACTGAGCCACCTCCCTCTCATGTGCCCTTCAATTAATGGGCTTCATCTTCTATGACCGGATTTATCTGTTGTCTCTGCAACCTTGCTCGGAAAAAGGACCATTGGATATATCATTGTTACTCAAGTCTCAGAGAAGAAGCTTCTTCGAAAAATACAAGTGTCAGAGACATCTCATAAGTCAAATGATTGAATGAGAGGTTTAGATGTTGCAAAGCTTGAAGTGAAGCAACATGTCAATATGCCTCCGACCACAGAATTGTTAGCCAGATTCAAAACTCTAAGAGACGGCCGACAAGTAGAGAAACCAGGCAAACCCGAAAACTGTTTCGATCCAAGATTGAAAAACACCAAAGATTGGTGAAATCAGTAAGACCGCCAGATAAATAATTATCCCAAGATCCAAATACTTCAAACATTTCAAGCACGACAAGCTTCAGGAATCTCCCCATGAATTGAATCACAACCATTCCATTTGTGCTGCGAAATTACCAGCCCACCAAAACTACGAGGTGTTTGTTAAATTTCAATAACAATTACAAACAAGAAACCCAATAATATAATTTGACTGAAATTGAAAATGGTAAAATGCAAAGACTTGGGTCTCTGTTATGGGTAATGAAGAAGAAAGCCCATAAGTGGTTTTGGGCTTTAAGCATAAATGTGGTGCCTTCGGCTAGCTTGGAGCTTTTCTGGGTATGTGGTGATTTGCTTTGGCTTGGGGTTTGAGTCTGGAATCGAGAACTAAGCAAGCATGTGGGGAATGTTAGAAACAATATGCTTAAACAATCACAAACACATAATTTAGAACCTATACTAGATCAAATCATGTACATTCAAAACTGAATTCTATTCTAGCAGTGTTTGGAAATCTCCTTGAGTTAAATCCAAGTAAGGAAGAATCTCCTTGAGGAAGATTCAAGTGAAGTGAAATCTCCTCTAGACATATCTTAGAGAGCTAATATCCCCTTGAGATGGATCCAAGTGAGGAAGAAAATCCTTAACGGATCCCTTTGAGACAGATCTAATCCTCCTCAATGGAAACTGATTTCTGCATAAAACTAAACATAAGAACATGAACCCAGAAAACTTACTCGATGCACTTGCATTGTCCATGACAGCCTTCTCCTGAATCCACCTTGATATTCTCTTAGTAATGGGACTAATTTTGAGAAAAAACTTGTGTTTCAGAAGGGACTAGTCTGACATTAATATAGAAGCTTCACATGACAGTTCCATCCATAAAGAAACTGTCATTTTTCTCAATTGCTTTATCAAACCCTCAACTGCTAATTAACTGCAATATTATTTGAATTTAAATAGTGCATAAGCTTATCTGTAAAATTAATTCAAAGCTTATACATATGTATTTTAGACTCCGGCCACACTACATTTACTTGTATTGCATTTACACATCATATAAATTCTAAGTGTTGACAAGTTCCATAAGTTGCAATGCTTACAATCTCCCACTGAACTTGACACTACTTGAATAGATATATTACAACACAAATATATGAGAATGACCTACTGAAATGTGCACTGTGAGTCTAAAATCTACTGAAGTCATTCAAATCCAATTGATTAATAATCCTGTCAATTATATGCCTGCTTCAAGGAACCTAAGAACATTATGGTGAATGAGGATAGACACCAGTATTCCAAAATCACCTTGTAACAGACTATAATCACATGAATTTTATTCGCAGCAGTACTAGCATACTTGTGCTATAAATGCATTTAATCACAAGTATACTTGAAGTCCTACCAAAATTTCTAAATTAATAGAAACAAAGCAAATTATATCTCATTCTGAAACTTTTACCACAATCTGCATATATGTATTGCCATCATATGAATTGCAATATGTACATGTACTTCTTGATTTTAGCAGATGCTTAATAGGATAAAACTTAATAATATAATTGCACATTATCGATCATATCACAATTAAACAATAATAAAGTCATAGTACATACTAACTGGTGATGATTCTGACATGTAATTCAACTCTAGATGATGTCTTTAATTCCCATATGTGCAGCATGCTTGACAAAATTAGCTACTGGTAAAGCTTTTGTCAATGGATCTGCTAACTGATCTTTAGTTCCAATCTTTACAACCTCGATCTCTTTATCCCTAACACTTTCTCTCACTGTAAAGTACTTGACATCAATGTTCCTTGAACCTGAAGACCTCTTGTTGTTCTTTGAAAAGAACACTGCTGATGCATTATCACAGTAAATCACCATAGGCCTTTCTATAGAGCTTATTAGCTTCAAATGAGAAATAAAATTTCTCAACCATAATGCATGTCCTGTTGCTTCATAAATGGCAATATATTCAGCTTGAAAAGTTGATGTTGCTGTCAAGGTCTGCTTTGCAGTTTTCCATGAAATGGCTCCACCCGCTAGAAGAAATATGTATCCAGATGTTGATTTCAAGTCATCCATGTCTGATTTGTAGGATGCATCTGTGTAGGCCTCCACCTCAAGTTCTTGCTCATCAATTTTTCTGTAAACCAACATGTGATCCTTAGTCTTTTTCAGGTACCTCAATACCTTCTTTCCTGCTATCCAATGTTCATGGCTTGCATTTGATTGAAACCTTGAAAGCATATTGACTGCAAATGATATATCAGGCATTGTACAGATTTGAGCATACATCAAGCTCCCCACCAATCTTGCATAAGGCACATTTTTCATGCTTTCTGCTTCCAACACATTCTTAGGACACTGACCCTTGTGCAGCCTATCTCCCTTAGATATTGGTGCATCACCTGACTTACAACCCTGCATGCCAAATCTCTGCAATATCTTGTCCACATAATTTTTCTGAGATAAACCCAAAGCATATTGCTTTCTGTTTCTGGTTATCTCTATGCCTAGCACATAATGTGCCTCCCCCATGTTCTTCATGTCAAACTGACTTAATAGAAAAGCCTTTGTTTCTTTCAACAAACAAATATTACTGCTTGCAAGTAAAATGTCATCAACATACAAAATGAGCAAAATAAAATTGCTTCCACTGGTCTTAAGATAAATACACTCATCTAATTTATTTTCCAAAAAACCAAATTGAGTGATTACCTTATCAAACTTGAGGTACCATTGCCTGGAAGCTTGCTTAAGACCATATATTGACTTCTTGAGCTTGCAAACCTTGCTTTAATCTTCTGCAAAACCCTCTGGCTGCAACATATAAATTTCCTCATGCAAATCTCCATTCAAAAATGCAGTCTTGACATCCATTTGGTGCAACTCAAGGTCAAAATGTGCTACTAGGGCCATGACAACTCTAAATGCATCTTTGGTTGAGACAGGAGAGAAAGTCTCATTATAATCAATTCCTTCCTTTTGATTATAGCCCTTAGCCACTAACCTGGCTTTATACCTTTCTACTTTGCCATCTGCATCCTTTTTGGTCTTAAACACCCATTTACATCCTATAGGCTTAGCATTGCATGGTTTATCAACTAAAGTCCACACTCCATTTTGTGCCATGCTATGAAGCTCATCCTCCATTGCTAACCTCCATTTTGCACTATTTACAGATTTCATAGCTTCTGCAACTGATATGGGATCATCTTCATCTCCTAGATTAGATTCTTCAATAGTCAGGTACAGCTTGTAATCATCTGATATGGCACATTTTCTGGTTCTTGTAGATTTTCTCAAGGCTACAGGTTGAGATACTTCTACATTTGGTGCTGCATTTGTCTCATCTTGTTGATCAACTTGCTGTACTTGCACATCATTATTCATACTTTGTCCATTTTGAACAGCTGCTACTGCATTATCATTTCCAGTACCATTTTGCACTTCATTTTCAACTTGATGTGCTGCAATGTCATCCTCTTCATTTTCTGGAACAGGATTCAAAAATACTTCATTTTCTGAAACTGAATTGTTGTTGCATTCCTGGTCCAGGATTGATGAGGCATTGCAATCTTGGTACACAAACCATTCTTCAAAAGCTTTGTTGCTATTTTGCATTGCCACCATCTCCTTTTCTGCGTCTTTTCTTGAATTGTTGTCAAACATTTCATCATAGAATGTGGCTCTATGCGACTCCACAATCCTTGTGCTTCTGTTTGGACAATAGAATTTGAAACCTTTTGATTTTTCACAGTAGCCAATAAAATAACCACTTACTGATTGAGAATCAAGTTTGCCATCTGCCACATTATGCACTCTTACTTCTGCATTACAGCCCCACACATGGAAATGGTTTAAACTAGGCTTGTAACCACACCATAATTCAAAAGGAGTTTTCAGCACAGCCTTGCTTGGAGTTCTATTGCAAATATAATTTGTTGTTTTCAAAGGTTCTCCCCACAGAAATTTTGGCAGTGCAGACCTTACAATCATGCTTCTCACCATGCTAATCAAGGTTCTATTCCTCTTTTCTGATACTCCATTCTGCTGTGGGTTATAAGGAGTAGTGTATTGAGCCACTATCCCACATTCTTGCAAGTACAATGCGAAAGGACCCTTGTGTTGTCCTTGTTCTGTATACCTGCCAAAGTATTCACCTCCCCTATTTGATCTGATACACTTAATCAATTTTCCAGTTTGTTTTTCAACCTCAGCCTTATAGATTTTGAAAAATTCCAAAGCTTGTGACTTTTATGAAATTAAGTAAATGTAACAAAATCTTGAAAAATCATCAATGAAAGTGATGAAATAACAATTCCCACAGATTGTACTAACTGGAAAAGGACCACAAATATCTGTGTGAATTAAATCAAGCATTTGTTCACTTCTCTTTGAACCTATGTTCCTAGCATTTGTCATCTTGCCTTTCAAGCAATCTACACAAGTTTCAAAATCTGTAAAGTCCAAGGCAGGTAAAATATCTTGTTTCACAAGTTCTTGCAATCTTTGTTTTGAGATATGACCTAATCTTTTATGCCACAGGAAAGACGATGCATCACAAAATTTTCTCTTTGAACCTGATTTGCTTAAAAGAAAAATTTTCTTGCTGTCATCAGTTTCAGCTACAATATTTTCACAATTTACACACCAATAACCATTTACCAAATCAGCATCTCCAAAACAATTTGAACCATGATAGAAATACATAACTTTATTATTACTTGAAAAGCTGAAACCATTGTTTGCTACAAATTGAGAACCAGAAATTAAGTTCCTACTAATACTTGGAATACAGTACACATTGTTCAATACTAATACATAATTATTCCTAAACTTGAGTTTGACAATCCCTACAGCCTTCACAGCCACTCTTTGGCCATTTCCAGTACACACCCTTGTCTCATTCTTTCTTGGGATTGAAATCTCTGACAATCCCTGTAATGAATTGACAATATGAATAGGGGAACCAGTGTCAAACCACCAAGAGTTGTCATTTACAAAAGCATTTGACTCAAAATTGAAAACAGATTTTAAAAGAAAACTACCTTTCTTTTTCGGCCAAGCTTTGAAACCTTCACAATCTTTCTTAAAGTGACCAAGTTTCTTGCAAAAGAAACACTTAATGCCACCTGCAGGTTTGTTTTTCATTTTATCATGATCAGATTTCACAATGGATTTAGAGGTGCTTACAGCGGTTCCAGGTTTAAAGTTCTTGTTGTTGCCAAATTTCTTCTTGTACTTGATTTTGGACATCAAATTCACAGCCACCTCGTGTCCTTCTTGCTTCTGCATTTCATCTTCAACTTCCACACACAGTGAAATCAACTCATTGATGCTCCATTTTTCTTTCTGAGTCTTGTACAATGTCTTGAGTTGAGAATATTCATTTGGGAGTGAGTCCAGAATCATGTACACCAGGAATGAATCATCTATAGCCATATTCAGTGCTCTCAGCCTTGCAGCAATATCAGAACCTCTCATTATGTACTCTCTCACACTAGTCTTGCCATTGTATTTCATCCTTGCAAGAGACCTCACCAAATTCTGCACTTCAGCCTTATCAGAAATTTTAAACTTTTCTGCAATGGAATTGAAGAACTCCTTGGCCAATTCTGAATCAGGTATACTGCCCTTCACATTTTCACGCATGCTTTTCTTGATCATGATCAATGCCATCTTGTTATGCTTATACCATTTCTCATATTTGTCCCTTGCATCTCTGCTAGAACTTTCAGTTAATGCTGCTGGAGGATCTTCTTTCAACTCATGGTCATAATCCAATATCCCCAGATTCAGTTCTATGTCCCCTTTCCATTTCTTAAAGTTTGAGCCATTCAAAAGCTCAATCTGATTGATGCTCATAGGAAAGTGCATAGCTGCATGTGAAATGATCAAACAGATTAATCTAGTGTAACTCAATACCAGAATAAACTGTATGTCCCAAATAATGTTGTATATATATGCAACAATATGAAACTTTATCAATTTCAAGATTTTGACAACCTTTGTGGTGTACTAATCTCTGTTGATATATGAATGTTCATTTACTCAATATATATATATATATATATATATCAGATTCAAAACCAAATGTCTGCAACTGTGTTTCTTTGGAAACCAGTGCAAATTAATTTTAAGTTTCAAAACCTGCAACTTTAGCAATAGATCAACATTGACATCGTTTTTCTCTTTTGACATAAAGCCACTTTGACAGCACATATGTTCTTAAAGATTAACATAATGATGTAAATAATTCCATTTAAAACATTCTTAGGCCACTTTGGCAGCACTTGATGCATTTATTTTCACATTAGTTATCATATCAGCATATTCACACACCAATCATCACATAATCGCAATAACAGATGAATGAATATATATGCATATGCCTATAATATGAATCTGATATGAACTTGAATGTGGATCTTCAAATATTTGACAGTTTTTGTCATGCACATATGAACCACATATGGATATTTTGTCGAACTAAAGCATAAGAACAGATGAAATTCATAAAATTAATGTATATTACTAAATCAGTATGTTATGATCAAGAATATACAAGTAAAATATTTTATGAATTACTTGATGCAGATTAAAGTAATTAAAATTCCCAGAATTCATAACTTAATGCAGTTAATTCATTCTACATGTAATTGATCTATGTATGGTGGCTCTGATACCAATTGTTAGAAACAGTATGCTTAAACAATCACAAACACATAATTTAGAACCTATACTAGATCAAATCATGTACATTCAAAACTGAATTCTATTCTAGCAGTGTTTGGAAATCTCCTTGAGTTAAATCCAAGTAAGGAAGAATCTCCTTGAGGAAGATTCAAGTGAAGTGAAATCTCCTCTAGACAGATCTTAGAGAGCTAATATCCCCTTGAGATGGATCCAAGTGAGGAAGAAAATCCTTAACGGATCCCTTTGAGACAGATCTAATCCTCCTCAATGGAAACTGATTTCTGCATAAAACTAAACATAAGAACATGAACCTAGAAAACTTACTCGATGCACTTGCATTGTCCATGACAGCCTTCTCCTGAATCCACCTTGATATTCTCTTAGTAATGGGACTAATTTTGAGAAAAAACTCGTGTTTCAGAAGGGACTATTCTGACATTAATATAGAAGCTTCACATGACAGTTCCATCCATAAAGAAACTGTCATTTTTCTCAACTGCTTTATCAAACCCTCAACTGCTAATCAACTGCAATATTATTTGAATTTAAATAGTGCATAAGCTTATCTGTAAAATTAATTCAAAGCTTATACATATGTATTTTAGACTCTGGCCACACTACATTTACTTGTATTGCATTTACACATCATATAAATTCTAAGTGTTGACAAGTTCCATAAGTTGCAATGCTTACAGGGAAGACAGCAAGGAGTGGTGAGAGCTCCTCCACTGACATGCTTAATAGCTATAGAAGGCAGCACACAGATTAACAATTACAACGGTGGTGCGGTGGCTAAGACACAAAGAATTGTGCAGGGTGGAAGCTCAAGATCGAGCCACCTCATTCCCTCCTTTTTTTTTTTTCCAATTTATAATAAACTAAGTTTGTTAATTTAAATTTGTTAGTTATTGTTCTTAAACGACAATAGTTACTTAAAAATAAATCAGAAAAAAAAAATTAAAAAATTAAAAACAAAATTAAATTAAATTTTTTATTGGATTTTTGACTTGATTGAATTTTAATTATCTATACTATTATTAAGAGAAGATTGTTTGTTAGCCAAAATCTAAAATTTTGATAGAAATGACCCTAGAAAATTAATAAACTTTGAGAATTAATTAAATCATAAGGACAATTATGACATTTATAAAATATATTTTTATTAAAAATATATATATATATATATATAACTCACAACCCACTTTTCTCTCCCATTATCTCTTCTCTACAATAACAATTTACTTTTTTATTTTCAGAAAAAAAAAATACTTGCACATGTAGAACATGTGTGGAGAAAGGCTAGTATAATTTAAGTGTTTAGAAAAACTAACTATATTTTCAAGAAAAAAAAAATCTAACTGCGAATATTGAGTCTCTCAAGTTCTTGTACATAGGTAATCTAGGTATATCATATGAGAAATGGTAATGAAGAGTGCTCTCATAATATTAATGACAAATTGGCAATTTGTGTTTTAGTGTTAGTAATATGAAGATATCGTAGTTGACTGAGTGGATCGTTGTTGAGATGAAGTCGAAAGCGGATAATATTTTAAAAATGAACATAAAGTATCTCAATCATTGCATCCAACGGTCAGTTTTCCAAATGTCTTATATCTTGATGGGGTTGCCCTTTTTTTTTTTTTTTTTAGAAAAGAAAAAACCTTCAATTAATCAATCAGAAAGCATACATTGGGCGAGACATAGACCAAAACCCCAAGTACAATCGCGGTTACAGGTACCATTGAGCCAAAGGGCCCAAACTCTAACCACATTACGCCCCTTTCCCAGGCTACAAATTTCACATAATTCTGAGATTCCCGGAAATACCTTGTAGTCAACCGCACAGAAGACTGCGCCCTCTTCCACATCGTGTCCAAAAAGTACAAAACCACGTGTAAGGATCGCTCGTCAGCAAATTGACAACTAAAATAAACCAAGCTTAAAACAAATCGTCCTCGGGAATGACACCATTTACATGGCATAACAACTAAACCCAACCCTAGCTCAAGAGAATAAGGGAACAACCCAAACTCAGAGTAGGGACTTATTGACACCAAACTACCTAAAAACCAAAACCTAATAACAAACAAAATAAGACAATCACAAACCATATCCTTTTGCCAAGAAACCAACAACGGCCTACCATTGGATTTCGTCGTCCGAGTAGTGTGAACGCCGTCAACCTCTTGCACATCAGATATGAACCGCAAAAATCCTCCTCGTACCAACTGTTCAGGATCAGTCTCCCCCCATCCCAGCCTTTCACCAAACCTCCACCACTGCCAGCATGAAGATTGCCACCAACACAATGTTAGTACCATCCCTCCACTACCAACAACACCAGTTCTCCACCACCACTCTCCCATGGAGATCACTGCACACAACATTCTAGGTCCACAGTTCAAATCTAGACCACCATGGCTAACCCGCCAAGGCGCAAGAGATTGACACCACCAGCCACCCCACCGGCGAAAAGCCCTCCAACCCGGGTCAAAACCCAAAACATCTGGGCTAGGAAGACCTAGCCAAGCATGAGCCCGCAACCACACCCAATGTAGATGCATCGCCATTGCTATCCCAGCAGCATAAACAGATAAAGTAAAAGTCCCGCCTGGGACCATCCTACACCACCAGAAACCTCTAAGATCCCATCCGGCTGCAACTACAATACTCTGACGAGGCAAAGAGCCTTTGCCAGCGTTGTAGCGCGGCTGGACGAGGGAAAACCAACGAAAAAATCCTACTTTTCACTCCGAGTTTTGTGGAGCAAAAAGACTTCTAACCCTACCAAGATATCTCCCTAGATGCCTTTAAAGGAGTGTAATTAATAAATAGTGTGATTAAGGTGTCTTCGGTTGACCATATGGATCGAAGTCAAATCGATGATGAAATTGATTGATTTTTTTACAACAAACATAACATATTTCAATCATCTCATCCAACGGTTGGTTTGACGAAATTCAACTTCCTACTCTATCATTTTTGAAAAGTCCTTGTCACAATATAAACAATGTACAAGTTATATGACAATAGTAGACACATAGGTATTTCTAGCGATATGCAAACCCAAATTAAAAATCGATAAATTTTACATTACCCATGTATTTAACACGTATTAATAAGTGTCGTGTATAAAGATTAACCCGGTCAACCTGCCATTTCATACTGGTCAAATTAGTCAACACAATATATGTTTATGCTTCCCTAAGGGGAGCCGAATCATAGGGAGGTAAATGTCCTGAACTTTTTACATGGGTTGATACATCTCATCCCCACGAGAGTGTGAGCATTGCAGGATCAAGAAAAGAAGTTGCGAGGGAGTGGTTGTTAACGTTTTAGTGTGATGGGTATTTAGAGTTTAGAGTTGACCGCGTGGATTTTTTACCATCGCCATATTTCTTCATATTGATCACAGCCAAAGGTCAAATTTGCCGAATTATATTTTGTCCATCTTGTTCATTTAGGAAGTTATACTTTTCCCTATAACTAATAAACATGCTATGCAACACTAGTAGGCATATAAGAATTTTATGTGATCCAAATAATACAAATTGGAAATCGATCGATTTAGCATTACCCATGTATCTAACACGTATTAATAGGTACCGTGTAAAAAAATAACTCGGTCAGCCTTTGTTTTCATATTGGTCAAAGGGGTCAACCAAATATACGTTTATGTTTTCATAAGGAGAGCAAACTCACGGGGAGATAAATGTCCCAAACTTTTCACATGGGTTGGTACATCTTGTCCTCGCAAGAGTGTGAGTGCTGATAGATCGAGAAAAGGAGTTGCGAGGGAGTGGTTACAAGCATTTTAGTTTGATGAGTATTTAGAATATAAGGTTGACCAAGCGGATTGAGGCTGAAACGATGACGAAAACATGTCAATTTTTAACCATATACATGTTTTCCTGCCTTGATCGCATCCAACGGTAAAATTTGTCACAGTCTATTTCTTTCACTTTATTCTTCTTGGAAGGTATACTTTTCTCCACAACCAATAAACATGCTATGCAACACTAATAGGCATATAAGAATTTTGTGTGATCCAAATAATACAAACTGAAAATAGATCGATTTGGCATTACCCATGTATCTAACACGTATAAATAGGTACCGTGTAAAAAAACTAACTCTATCGGCTTTCGTTTTCATATTGGTCAAAGGGGTTAACCTAATATATGCTTATGCTTCCCTACGGGGAGCAGAATCACGGGGAGATAAACGTATCCAATTGTTTACGTGGGTTGATAGGATTGAGTAAATAAATTGCGAGGGAGTGGCTACAAGCATTTTAGTTTGATGAGTATTTAAGGTTTATGGTTGACCACGTGAATCGAGGCTAAAACGATGACGAAAATATATACATTTTTTACCATAACCATATTTCCCCTGCCTTAATCACATCTAATGGTCACGACTTCGTCGGAAAAACTAGTTAGTGGCGATTTCATTTCTCCTCTGAAAATATTATAAAAAAAATGAGTTCTTATAGTCTCTATCTCTTTTTTTTGTTTGTCTCTAAAAGTCCACTATTGAAATTACATGCATACTTTTTTCATTATGAAAATAATTATGCATTGTCTTTAAGTAATGGATCCTAGATTTAAGTTATTTGTTGTTGGAGAATGGTTTTTATTTTTTAAAGAGGATAAAAGGATTTCACTCCTACTCCCATGGTGACTCAAACCCAGGACCTTGATCTTAGATAGTGGATGCTCTAACCACTGAGCTAACATCAGCAGGCAGGGGTTGCTCTGCTGGTGGCTCAAATTGAAGACAGTAGCATACGACGAGTTGGTGGCTAACTTCGCAGTGGAGGATGGCTGGTAGGACTGGTGGATGGAGCTGCGACGGAGTGGTGGTGACTGCAGCACTGCAACCAACACGATCAGGGTTAGGGTTTCCTATTAGTCATTGGGTTGGAGAATTGGGCATCTGGGCTTGGACTCAATTTGATAATTTTTGAATTATTCCTCTTTTGTTTTTTTTTTTTTGGGAAGGAGGGGTTGGGAGTTTGTAGGTTAGGGCCATCTCCAACAGAGTAGCTAAACTCAATTTTTAGCTATATATAGCTATTTCTAATGCAAAATTCAGCTCAAACAGACTAGCTATAGGTAAGTTAAATTTAACTATAGCTAAAATGGTTAGCTATATCTAGTTAGAGTATCCTATATAGCTAAAGCAAAAGTTATATTTCTCTCCCTTCTTTTGTCCACATGTTAGTTTACGATTTGGTAAAATATAGTTATTATTTATAAATATCTACTATTGTTGGAGCAACATTGCTAAATCAATAGCTATATTTCACAACTTTAGCTAAATTTAACTATAAAACAATTTCTACTGTTGGAGAAATGTCGCTAGGAGTAGTTACACTGTTGCACAATTCTAATCTCTTGTGGGTAGTATAGGGTAATTTCTGGATGTGCTACATCAGTAGTTAAAAGGGTTGGACTGCTTCGATAGCTGCTCTATCTGACTGGTCTAACGAGCGAATCGTTATGTGTGATTTCGCTGAACTTCAATATTAGTTGACTATTTCTCTGAAAAAAAAAAAATTGACCATGATCGATCTGTTTTAGATCGCCACAATTGGAGATGATAGGAGAGCCTAATAATCATCAATTACCAAAAAAGAAAAGATACTTGAGGTTCAAAATTTCGATGCAAGTGAGAATTTTGGTACTTGAATGTAGAAGAATTTCAATAGAAATTTTGAGTGCCTATTGAAATTTCTATAAATACTGTTGAATATGATACTTTTTTTTTTTTGAAGGGAAAGACGACACTACTCATGGGAGGCGTTCTCTCAAACCCTAGCTACTATGCCTTTAGAAATTATTATTTTAAGAAAAATATTTGCTTATTCTTTGTTTTTTTGGTGAATATGATACTTAAAAACTAGTTTTTAGTATATTTCTGATATTGATAAAATGAAATATCAAACTATAAAAATTTCGATTATTGCAATGCAGTTTGGAGCAATTGGAAAGAAAGAAACAAGTTGAAATTTAATGGCGGTAATTTTGATTTATCTTGTTTTAAGCATTTCTTCTTGCTCTCCCTTAAAGACTCTGCCTCCATTTATTTTTCACCTTATCCCAACTCTTCAGTTGCTGTACCAATGTTTAGTTTCCTTGGAGTTTCATCTCTGAGGCTTAAGGCCCCAAAGTTCACTCGTGTCCTTTGGCAACCTCCGCCAATTGGATGGTTAAAAGTTAACACAGATGGCTCATTTAGAGGCCCCCATACTGCTGGTTATGGTGGCGTCTTCAGAAACTTTGATGGGATTTTTCAAGGTGCTTTTGCTCATAATATTTGAGTTCAGAGTGCAGTTGAAGCTGAGATTTTAGCGGTTGTTGAAGCTTTATCTATTGCTAAAGTACGAGATTGGAATCATATATGGTTGGAAACTGATTCGGCTCTAATCTTACATTATTTCAAGTCTCCCAATCTGGTTCCTTGGAGATGGAGAGTGGCTTGGTTACATAGCCTTCAATATGCTAGGTCCATTCAATTTAAGGTTACCCACATTTACAGGGAAGGCAACAGCTTGGCTGACAAATTAGCTGAGTATGGAGCTACGTACCAACCTAGGTTCTGTTTGGTGGATTACAGTTCCCAACTTCATTGCTAGGCTCTATGGTCGTGATTTGTCCTCAGGCATTATGTATCGTTTCAGATAGTGAGCTTTTGATTAATTGGTTTTTTGTTGTTGTATTGCTTTCTCTTTTGTTTTTGCTCCTTTCAATAGCACTTTTGATAGGTACTTGCCATGTTGAATTATGTCCTTGGAAGTGGTTTTGGCCTGCTAGTTCCCCCTTCCTCTTGTACCTTTCTTCTCTTTTAATAAAATTTCGACTAAGGGCGATGAGTTAGCTCTTATGTCACTTTCCTAAAAAAATAAAAAAAATAAAAAATTATAAAAATTTCGGTAATTTTAAAGAAATTTAAACCCTTCTTGAGGCTTCCATCGATGTTAGTTGACTTTCAAAAGATAGCACAATCTTTAGCAATTTTTAATAAAAATCCAAGCTATTTCTAAACCTTTTCTTATGTGAGGATCCAAAATAACATGTGCAAAACTCAAATTTAATGACTCAATAACTAAAGCCCGAATTAATATCATCAAAGAATTTAAGCATCCAATTCATAATCCATTGATTCGATTGAACCCTGCATTTTAACTATTGCATCGCATTATGTACGAAGTCATGAGTTCGAGTTATCATGGGGGTATGAGAGAAACCTTTTGATCCTCTTTCAAAAAAAGAAGGAAAAAAAAAAACTATTGCATCGTGTAAAAGTTTGTAAGATATTTATCTTGGATGATGACTACTAACAGCACTTGTTTTCCTGTAAAATACTAAAAATGTGCTGCTACATTTTCAAGAATGATGATCAAATCTTCCAGATTCCAATTAACACACTTCATAAACAGTGTGAAACACTGCCTAAAAATCAATGCATCTAGGAAACATGGATTATATATGTCACTGTGAAAAGTTATAACTGAGGCCCTCCTTCATCAACTTTTCCATCAACTTTCCAGCCAGCAATTATTTGGGCCCAGCCCCACTAGCCAGCTGCAACTCATCATCTGTAATTTTCGTAGCAATTTCCAATTGTACATGTTTTTGTAATACTGTAATTCTTTTTAGAAAAATTGGACAGTATTATCACTATTATGTGTATCATTATCATACAACGCAATTGGTCCATGTGATCTTACATTAGTAAGGCCATTTTCTGTTTTCTTGGTACATGCAGGGTATGGCGTCCTAGTGTTCAATACTAACCCCAAAGGAGATAAAAAATTCAGGACTACATTATGTTAGTGTTTCTGTTTGAGCCCAAAAGTATTTTTGGCAAGATCCTTTAGTGGATTTAGCATAGCGGGCCGATACCTGCGGCCCAAAAATAATCCTGCTTGGGTTTGGGTTACAGCTTCGCCCATTCCGTAATCCATAGGGAAAATGAAACCTTATTGGAATCAAGTAGCAGAGATTGAATAGGAAACTTCATCAATAATCCTTCTATAGCAAGGAACAGTCAAAGCCCTAGGTATAAATACTAGGGTTCAAGGACAGAAGAAGGAGTTCTCTCGAATCAACTAATCCCAGCGATTACAAAGCCTCCCCGGAGCAAACCTTCAACCTCGTTGAAACCCGGTGACCGCCCGCCAGTCCTAGTCTCCTCGCGAGCTGACTGTCAGCATCACCAGATCAACCCGGCGACCGTGCTTCCAGTCCTAGTCTCCTCGCGAGTCGACTGCTAGTACTACTGCCACCAATACAACCAGCGAAGTAAGGGTAACGCCCTCGCAAACCAGCGAAGCTAAAGTCACGCTTTAGCAAAACCCGTGCTTTCTCCAAACTTCCCAGTGATTGCTCTGCTTAGTCTACAATACTAAGTATCGATTCGGTGAAGCGAAGAGATCACACCCAAAGTCCTTATCCGTAAGGCAAGAAGTCCTTTCTCGGAAGGCTAGAGAAGAACCCTGTGACGAGGTTGGTGCTCTCCTCGTCCACAGCGCTTGAAGAAGAAGTCAGGTCAAGGGACTACCCCGACGACTGCACCCCACGGTGCTGGCACGCCTGCGCACACACGCTCAAAAGAGATAGTTTGCACACCTACAGGATTTTCGTGTCAAACATTTTGGCACGCCCAATGGGACCTGTAATAGTGTCTCTTCGTGAACGCAGCCATTGGGAAGTCGAGCGAAAACCCTTACGAAAAGGTTTACGCTAACTGCTCAAGACACAAGACCTCCAGTTACAGACCGCACTCTCGCGCGAACTGTCGTGGTCTTTCTGAAGAACAAGTGATTCAACGATTCTCTCATCCGACATGCCTACTGAAAGGGAAGAGAATCACCCGGCCACTACTGAGGGCCAGAGTGTTACTGCTCAACAAGCCGGCGCTGCCGTCAATGTTATCACTACCGCTGTTCCTAATACAGTGGAAAGTGGAGGAAGAGAGGCTTTCGTCGCGAAGCCTATTCCAGAAGGAGCGACCTCGGAGGTGAGGTTCGCGATCATCATGGAGAACATTGAAAATCACCGCAAGAAGATACTCGCTGATTTTGAAAGGGAACAAGCGAAGACGGACCAGCGCATGCGCGAGTTAGACCAACGCATCACCCAACATGCAGCAGATACCCAACAACAGATCGCACAATCAGAAAGTGCAGTAAGGGCTCATGTCACTGGTGTCGCTAGTGAGCATAGTCAGCACCAAAAAGAGATCCTGGCGGCCATCAGATATGGCAGGTCTTCGGAAGGACGGCGCTAGCCTCGCAACCGAGGTGGCCACGCAGAGAGCCGAGCTGAACCAAGAAAGAGAAGTGCTGAACAAGGCTTTAGGGGACCCTAATGCTCTCCTCGGTTCTCTTGGCCAGCCATCTGGCTCTAGCAAGTACGTACCGCCTAATCAGAGAGAGAAAGCTAGTAGCAGCATCGCTACACCGCCTGCAACCGTTGGCTCTACGCCACAGAAAGGCAAAGAGCAAGCTCTGGTTATCGGTGGCAACAAAGAGAAAGTCACCTCGGCAGACGGACAGACCACCAGGCAGAAGCATCAAACATCGAGGGTAGGTGGAGCCGCATCTGGTTCTACCACTTTTGTTCACTACGATAGCGACGGGGCAGAAAATGTGTATCAGGAGCTACCAGGAAGCTATTATGGTATTGACCAGACGGGTAACCCGATTAAGATAACAGCCTTGACAAAAGAAATGCCCATCCCAACAGTAACTCTTCAGCCACCAGCTATAACCCACGTGGTACATGTAGGAGAACGAGTAGGGGTTCTGAACCAAGCACTACCTTTACAGGCTGCCCGCCATACTGTGGCAACACCTCCTCCTCCACCTCCGGGTCCGGAGTATGTGAGACGCGACGAGGTAGAGGAGATGATCAGGCTGGCTAATCCTAGGACCCAAGTGGATGGGGTCTATGAGGGACCTTTCCCGCCGCATGTGATGCTCGCGCCCTTTCCCAGGGGTTATAAAAATATCATATTTTCTACTTTTTCAGGAGAAGATACAGAGAACGCGGCTACACATCTGGCCAGGTTTAGGGTACAATGCGGCCAGTACCAGAACGATGACATCCTCAAATGCAGGATCTTTGGCACTTCTCTCTCATGAGCTGCCTTTAGGTGGTTTTCCAAACTTCGGCCAGGGACCGTCGCAGATTGGCCCTCGATGGAAAAGCTGTTCTGAGAAACCTTTGGAGCCATATAGCTTGAGGTCGACTTGGCTTCTCTCACTCAGATGGCCCAACAGCCTACAGATCCTGCTGTGGCCTATCTTCAGCGCTTCCAAATTCAGAAAGCCAAGCTGAATGTCATCCTGCCCGAGAAGGAGTTAGTCAAGCTGGCGGTCAAGGGCTTGGAACCTCGCCAATGGAAAAAGCAACATGGCAGTATGATCCAGTCAATGGGAGAGCTCATCACAGAGGTAGGCAGCTTTGAACTTCTCCTCAGAGAAACAGACGCTAGGAAGAATGCGTCTAAAGGGACATATGTGCCAGGAAAGCATCGCACCGTAGCGGCCCTGAGCTACCAGCCAGCTACCTATGACCCTTACTACCATCACCACACTGAGGAAGTGTTTCAGGATGACGATGAGGAAGAGGAGAATGATGTCGCTGCTTATGAGCTGACCGAAGCATCCAGCCCTGAAGCAGCTGAAAATATCCAAAGAACCTGTCAAACTCAAATCCATGGCCTTCACCAAACCTGAGTTCGCGACATATACTTACGATGCCAATAAGGCACATGAGATTTTGGATGAGATGATCGCCGCGAAGATGGTGAAGACCGATTTTGGACCTTTTCCTAGACCGGACCAGCTGAAAGGGAAGAAGTACTGCAAATTCCACAACTTATGGAACCACAATACCGCAGATTGTGTGAAGCTCAAAGACCAGATCCAGGTATGGCTCAATAATGGCAGTTTGCAGGTGGAAGCTCCAGTAACGGCGACAGCGCTCGTAGACTCGAACCCTTTTCCTGACACCGGGATCAATATGGTCGATGTGAACTGGTCCAGACAGACATAGAGGAAACCAACCTTGGATTTAAGTACCAAGGGGCGATAAGGAAAGTCTACTGAGGATGAGGTCCCTGCACAGTAGACAACTAAATCAGTGGGGAAAGCCTCACCAGTGATCCTATGCTCGCGATGCAAAGAAGAGTGTGGCATCCAAGTGTCACATGAAGACGTCGAGCAGACGTTTCGCTTTGGCTCTCTCCCGCCCATTAAGTGGGCCTTGCCATCGCGGAACTATCAGCCTTCTAACCCAAGAGAAAAGGAGAGCGTGGAGTCGCCACCATCCCCCAAGGACTCCAACTTGTTCAGGAAACTGAAAGCAGCGGCGGTTGATCATAAACAAGCGGAGAAGGCCGCGAACGAAAGAAAGGACGTTCTAACCAAACCCTACATCCCACCTGCTTCAGCTGCCACCATCAAGGAAGCAAAGTGGTACACTAGGGAAAAAAGGAAGGCAGTGGAAATAAGCTCTTCCAGGAAAAGGAAACTGCAACGCAGGTTCGGGGCAGCCAAGCGCGCTCTGGAGGCTCTGGATCAGGGCCTGATCAAGCCTTCGCAATTAGTCAAATCACCGGAGCAGTATCAGAAGGAAATGGAGGCACTCGCTGCCAAGCCATTAGTGGCTCCTCGCAGCCTTCAGAAACAAGCAACAGGGGCAGATAAGCCCAGTGTTTTTTGCAGGATCACCGAAGAAAGGATACCTCCGCCAGCTCGAAATGAAAGTTCGCCGACAAGGCGACCTCATGTCAGGCGCAGGTTATTTCTCGAAGAACCAGAAGCTAAACCTTCGGTTTTCGAGAGACTGGGGGGCAAGGAAAAGACTACCGAGACTTTACAGTGGAGGCCAAAAAGGGTCCAGAGTGTAGTGGTCACTTCCCCCAAGGTCAGCGCAGAAGGGAAACCGAAGCCAGGCTCGCCCAAACAGACACCTGTGGTACAGGAACGCGAGCAGTGTGAGGTCCAAGGCCTTACAGAGGAGTCGTTGGTTGATCGGTTGTCTAAGCAGTTCAACACTGACATCTCTTCCAAAGAGCCCAGGCTTAATCTAGATGACGATATGGAGGAGACCGACATGGCTGATACGGCTTGCAACATAGTTTACGTACTTCCCGTGCGGTATGCACTGCCGGTCGCTGCTCAGGAATGCGTCGAAACTGAGGAAAACAGCGTGCAACCCTTGTAGATCACATCAGCGGTCACGACACCTGTGGAAGAAGCGGTCTTGCTTGAGACGGAGGATGCTCAGAGCAAAGAATTCTTCATGAGCTTCACCAAACCAACACCTGCGATGGTCCAACACATGAGACCTCTATATATAACTGCAGACGTTGGTAGCATCAAGGTTAGCAAGATCATGGTAGATACCGGCGCTGCCGTTAATGTGGTCACTACCAGAAACATGCACTTGCTCAGAATCAAGAGGGAGAAGATCCAGTCCACATCCCTTACGCTCAAGAACTTCGCGGGGACTGTAACAAAAACCTTAGGACTTCTTTTCTTGCGCATCAAGGTTGGCCCAACTGAGGGAGTTTATGCTTTCTTTGTGACAGATTGTTATGCGGCCTACAGTGCTATTCTGGGCCGAGACTGGATCCATAGGAGCTATTGTGTTCCGTCGACTCTTCATCAGGAGCTCATTATGTGGAACCAGAAGACAAATAAAGCGGAGGTGATTAAAGCGGATCCTCGCCCATTCCCCGTTTCCGCGAACTATGTAGATGCCAGATACTATTTGGAGCCTATCACTCCATTGCAGGTCAGTGGCATCGATGATAAAGGCCTCCCCACAGGGGTGACGGCCTCTGAATTGGCACAGTGGGGGCTGAAGCTCGCAGAAGAAGGCTTGGAAAGGCCTGGCCACGCTGTGCCCAAACCCTTGACTGATTAATGGATTACAACCTTCCAGAGGGAGGGATAGAGGCCTTCCACTAGTTGTACGAAAGACTATCGTCGTACTTAGTGGAAAAAGAGGCCTACGATTGGGTCGCGACCTTAGAGGTCGTCCACGAAGAGCTCTCTGACCAGGAACAAGATGCTGAGGTCGATATTCAGCTCGCTCCAGCAGCGCTGGACTATACACCTCCTAAAGTCAGAGATCCTACCGAGAAAGTCAATCTCGGGACAGCAGATGAGCCTATGGAAGTGGCCATCAGCGCTTACTTAGAGCCTAGTGAGAAACAGAGGCTCATTGAGTTATTACATGAATTCAAAGACTGCTTCGCGGAGAAGTATGAGGACATGCCTGGCCTGTCACCAGACTTGGTTTGCCGTCAACTACCAACACTCCCTGACAAGAGGCCTGTGAAACAAGAGCCGCGACGAATGAATTCCGAAACCCAAGTCCTTGTCAAAGAGGAAGTCGAAAAGATGCATAAATCGGGCATTATCAGGGTAGCCAAATACAATCAGTGGCTATCTAATATCGTGCCAGTTCGCAAGAAGAATGGCAAGATGAGGGTCTGCGTTGACTACAGAGACCTTAATGTTGCTACACCTAAAGACGTCTACCCCATGCCGGTCGCGGATATGTTAGTAGACGCCGTAGCAGGACATGAATTATTATCTTTCATGGACGGCACCGCAGGGTATCACCAGATTCCAGTCGCAGAAGAAGAGAGACATAAAACCGCATTCCGTTGTCCCGGCTTCGCAGGCATTTTTGAATATGTGGTTATGCCTTTTGGACTAAAAAATGCCGGAGCAACGTATCAGAGAGCCATGAACCTGATCTTCCACGACATACTGGGGAAGATTTTAGAGGTCTACATCGATGACGTAGTGGTGAAGTCTCAGAAGAAGGGTGACCACATCACCGATCTCAGAAAGGTATTTGAGCGCATGCGGCAACACAAGCTCAGGATGAATCCAGCCAAATGCGTTTTTGGAGTTCAAGCAGGAGATTTTCTAGGATTCATTGTCCATCAGAGGGGCATCGAAGTCCCTAAAGACAAAGCGAGCGCGGTCATCAATGCCACCGCCCCACGAACAAAGAAGGAGTTGCAGCGCTTGCTGGGTAAGATCAACTTTCTGAGACGTTTCATCTCTAACTCTGCAGGTAAAATCCAGCCCTTCTCCCCATTGCTGAAACTACAGGGACAGGTTGAGTTCGTGTGGGAGCCTAAACATCAAGAGGCTTTCGACAGAATCAAGACCTACCTCGCGAGTCCGCCTGTGCTTGTTCCTCCGAGGGCTGGATTTCCATTGAAGTTATATATATCAGCAGCTGAAGCTTCCATTGGCAGCTTGCTCGCCCAGGATGATGAAGAGGGCATCGAGCGTGCTATTTTCTACCTCAGCAGAACACTTACAGACTGCGAAACCAGGTATACTCCAATGGAAAAGCTGTGCCTTACATTGTACTTCTCCGCAAGTTGCAGCACTACATGTTATCTTTTACTACTTGCATCATCGCTCAGACTGACTTGGTCAAGTACATGCTATCGCGACCTATCCTTAGAGGCCGCATTGGCAAATGGGTATTGGCCTTGTTCGAGTTCTCGCTACAATACGTTCCTCAGAAAGCAGTAAAAGGACAGGCCATCGCAGACTTTCTGGCACATCACCCTACTTTGGATATCCCGACGGTGAGAGAGTTAGAGATAGTGCCCATAACTATCACCCGACCAGATTTGGTGCGCATTCCAGAGTACGCCATATGGTACCAAGCCACAGTCTCCTTACAGCCATGGGTATTATTTTTGATGGTTCAAGAACTGAAACATTAGCAGGGGCAGGGATTGTGCTGGAAAACCCAGCGGGTGATCGTTTCTCTTATTCGTTCAAACTGGAGTTTAAGTGTACAAACAACCAAGCTGAGTACGAGGCCCTTTTTATTGGCCTAGAAGTCTTACTGGAACTAGGGGTCAGAGATGTTCAGGTCCGCGGCGATTCTTTACTTGTGATAAATCAGCTTCAAGACAAATACAGATGTGCGAGCTGCTTGCTCGTCCCCTATTTGAATCGCGCCATTGAGTTACTGGATCAGTTTGACAACGTTGGTTTGGAGTACATCCCTCGCAAGCGCAACTTCGCGGCCAATGAGCTCGCTCAGTTGGCTACAGGCCTAACATTGAAATATGGAGTCCGCGAACGCATTCTGAAAGTTGAACGCCGCACACTGCCTTCATGGCTCGTACGGCCTGACCCTCCTGATGATCCAGTCGTCGCTGCCCTCGAGCCTATTGACGTTGATTGGCGCATTCCATTGATCCAATACCTCAAACAGCCAGACCAAGCAGCCGACAAGAGGACTCGTTTTCTTGCCTTAAATTACTTCCTCAAGGACGATGATCTGCGTCGGCCCGGGGAGGAGGGCATAGATTTTCGCTGCGTGTATGGCCACGAAGCAAAACGACTAATGCGCGAAGCACATACAGGGGTGTGCGGCGCCCATCAAGCGGGACCTAAGATGCGATGGCTCATCAGAAGACATGGGTATTATTGGCCTAGCATTTTGAAGGACTGTATCGCTTTTGCGAAAGGGTGCCAAGACTGTCAGGCACACGGTCCTGTCCAGCATGTTCCCAACATTCCCATGCAACCTATCATTAAGCCTTAGCCTGCGCAAGGCTGGGCATTGGACTTGATCAGGATGATTCACCCCCATTCTTCCCTCCAACATAAGTTCATCATTGTGGCTACTGATTTCTTTACCAAGTGGGTTGAAGCTGAACCGCTAAAGGAGGCTTCTGGTGCCACCATTCAC
The DNA here is from genome assembly GCF_002994745.2 of Rosa chinensis. Lineage (NCBI taxonomy): Eukaryota > Viridiplantae > Streptophyta > Magnoliopsida > Rosales > Rosaceae > Rosa > Rosa chinensis. The sequence goes on along the minus strand of NC_037089.1, from coordinate 23,207,006 downwards.
CAGTTCATCTTTCATAACATTATCTGCAGGTTTGGTATCCCCGAGGTGCTCGTTTCAGACCGGGGGGCAGCTTTCTTGGGAGGTCCTGTCGAGCAACTTGTCAACGATTTCGGTATCCAGTTTATCCACAGCACTCCATATTATGCCCAGTCCAACGGTCAAGCAGAAGCCAGCAACAAGATTATTATTACCCTATTAAAGAAGATGCTGATCGAAAACCCTCGACAGTGGCACGACACTTTGTATGAGACACTCTGGGCTTATTGCACCTCAAAGAGGAATCCCACTGCTACCACACCCTATGCACTAATGTTTGGTCATGATGCAGTTTTACCCTTGGAAATCAACATTCATTCCTTACGTGTGCAAGATCAGCACCACCTCATAGGTGAAGATTATGTCCAGGTAATGTGGCAAGAACACGAAGACTTAAGCGAGCAGCGCTTGGCGGCCCTGAATAATTTAGTGATGGAAAAACATCGCCCGCGCCTATGATAAGCGGACACGTGGCCGCAGTTATAAAGAAGGAGACCTTGTTTGGAAAGCTGTTTTGCCTTTTGGCGAGAAATTGACCGGTCGCGGTAAGTGGACTCCTCGCTGGGAAGGACCCTTTGTTATTCACCGCATTTTGGAGCGCGGGGCTTTTCATCTCAAAGATTTGGATGGCGAAATCCATCGCAATCCCATCAACGGGCGATTCCTGAAGAAATATTACCCTAGTGTTTGGGAGTTCGACGATCCACCCGATCAACCTTCGTCCCAGACTGCGGGGCAATCATAGTTTTCCTCAGCTCGCATTATCTCTACGCTCAGGCCTTATTTCGTGGCCTTCGTCTCATATGTTTGCTTCACCTACGAATACTAGGGGGGCAACACTCTATACACTTTGTAACATGAGGCCTTCCTTTGGTTGTGGCCTTATTTTGATTAATTCCAGGCCTTCTTTTGAGGCCAACTTTTGTTGTAATTTTTCCTTGACAATGTGTGTTAAGAATATACATGATGGCCTATACATGAGGCCTTATTTTAGAACAATATTTCTTACTTGTGCTCAAAAACATTCATTCATAGAGTGGCTTTGTGGCCAAAAGCAGTACAAATGGAAACAGTTACATTTACAATTACAAGGCCAAAAGTGGCTGAAAGAATCATAAGGATTGCAGATCTTCTAAGAGTTCCTGGATCTTATGGTGGCGAGAAGGAAGTGGGCCGTACCATTGGAACTCTTCCTTTCTTCACCCAGATTGATAGGAGCATAAATGCGTTAAATATAATGTGCAATACTTTACACTTTTCTTAGCTATTTCCTTTAAAAAGTCAGTTTTAACTTTGTTTTCGTTTTAGGTTATTCGTGAAGAGATTCAAGAGAAATAGGAGCTTAAAGGGAGCAATGGAGCCATGTATCATGAAGTATTGATGCAGAGGACTAAGTTTGATCAACCTTTTGGCCAGAAATTACAAGGGAAGATGACGGAAATCATTGTGCAAAACAGTTGCTGCAAAGCAGAAAACTGCAGTTTCAGAATCAGCTTTCTGGGAACGGTTTTGAGGAGCAATTCTTGCATCCTTCCAGATGCACCTTTGCAGAAATGGCCAGCGATCATTGAAGACATGATGTTATACTTCAACAAGAGCCAAAGAACTGCTCAGAAGTGTCAACGAGGCAGCAGGAAATTAAGCACAAACTAGGCTTCCCGATAAGGCAGAAACTGTCAGCTTTTCACGAAGCTTTTTGGGAGATCTTTTCAGGAAATTTTCTTGGAGTTCTTCCAGAAGGTTATTGATCATTCTAGATGATATGATGTCATAGAGCACGTGGGAGTCAAGAACCATCCAGAAACTTGGCAAAAAGAAGTCGTTCCTTGTCCAAGAAGGAAGCTTCAGAGACAGAAATTGAATCCTAGTCAAAACAGGGCATTTTGGCCGAGATTCTTCTTTGGACGGATTTCCAGGGCATTTTTGGAAGGTTATTGCTGCTGCAAATATGAAGGAGAGTCCTATAAGGATTCCTCAAGATTTTTAGAAGATTATTATGGCTTGGAAATCATTTAATTGTGCACCAATCAGAGTAATCCTCAAGCAACTAGGGGAGATTTTCAAAGCAGAATTGGAAAAGGAAACTTGAGGGTGCTCCACATACACATAGGGCTTCTGCAAACGTTGAAAAATACCACCCTACAGCGCCATCTCCTGCCATAAACCCTAGCACACAAAATCTTGAAATTCCGAAGTCCTCCAAGAGCAAAAACCGTGCACACCATCATCCATCTTCATCAAGCCTTGCCGTGTACCATCTTGAGGGGGGTTCTTGCGTTCAAGGCTGCCTAAAAGTGAATTCGTGGCTCTCATCTTCTGCCCTTTACGGTTTTTATTTTCTTGTAATTCGAACTTATATGTTTCTAGTTGTGAATTTTGAGACAATGTGTGGCTAATCTACTTTTGTTAGGGGCGAGGTTTGAAGCCCCTAAGATATGTTTTTGACAATATTTTGATTCCTAGTTTTGTGATTGCTTTGTTGTGAAATTGTTTATTTGGTTTTGGTTTACAGATAACTCTTACTTGTTTATGTTCATGAACGCGTGCATAGAACATTATGAACTTGTAAGTGGGGCTAGAAATAGGTATTTTAATCTCCTAAACGGTTAATAATGCTTGTTTCAATGGTAGTAAAACCTATAGGACAATAGGTGAAACCAAATAAAAAGGATTGCATGCTAGGTAGGCGTTCCACACTAGTTTTGCATACTTGTTTCGATCAAACTTCCACATGTGATTAATGCTTAGAATAAATTGTTGATAGGATAGCGTTCTATACCTTGATTGTTTATTCTAAAGGCTTAGTAATGGTGCGTTCATCTTGCTTAAGTAATCTAGGGAAGTAATAAGAACTCACGCATGCTTCATGGTTTGTTCTTGATTGAAACCTTTCTCACGACTTAGTAATTGAAACTAGGATGATAAATTTGTCTCAAGCATATTTTGGTGGTGGATTTCCGAGTTCCTAACATCTTCATCCATATCTTTCAAAACCTTAAATTCAAAATTGTGTTCTTTTCTTTATTTTCTGTTTATTTTCGTTAAAAACCCAAAAACCCCCAGTTTAGTGTGTTTCAGGATTGCAACGCCTCTGCAATCCTCCTCTCTGTCCCTCCATCTTTTTCTCTTTTCTTTTTGTGTGTGACGTATTCTTTTAGTGTAGTTTAGTTTAGTTTAGTTTTCTTTTCTTTTGTGTGATTAATATAGTTACCCTCAATCTCTGGCATCGAACGATCCTTGCTTATCCTTTACTACTGACGACTACATCATTGCAGGGTTAAATTGAGCGTCTATTTTGGGCGTATCAATTTTTGGCGCCACGTCGCCGGGGATTGAAAAATACTTATTTTTCACATTCACATTGTTTGGTTTATTTTTGTTTATATTTTGATTTTTAGGATTTTCATATTCTCTTTGTATATATTACTAACTTAAATTTCTGTTTTGTTTTTCAATGTGGCATCAATCTTACGAGGTGTGTTCCATATGCTCCATAGTTGGTCATTCTAAGGAGACATGTCCAAGCATCCAATATCAAAGATACTACAATCAAAATACCATGCTTGGAGGATTTCAAGACAACCAAAGGCATTGGAATAATTACTATTCTCCTCCATACAATCCGGCATGGGATAATCCTTCTTACTTTTCGTGGAATGACGATCCAAACGTGCAACAAGGATCTTTCAATGAGTTCGAAGCTTCTCCATATTCATACCATGACTACTGGCCACAAGCACCACTTTCTCAAAACTCAGGTATGTCTAATAATTATGATGAGATTATTAAGGAACTAAATGCTGCTACTCAAGTTGTGATTCAGGGACAACAAGCTTTGAATGCTTCTATTCAACAAACTCGTGAGGGTGATGACACTTGGGCAGAAACTCAAAGGCGTTGGGAGAACTTTATATCTCAGGAGCACCCTTCTAAACCGATGGCAACTTTAGGGGAGCTCCCCACAACTACGGTTTTGTGTCAACCTCATGATGCAGTCCATGATTCAACATTTGATGAGGATGAAGTAATGGATTTGGAGGAGTCTTATAAAGAGCCACTCAACGTTGAGATTTTCGAGGATCATTACATGACCGAGCTTGAAAAGTGGGAAATGGAAGATCCCTTTGATGATGAGGAATCCTATCATGAAGAAAGTAAGGATGAGCTTCATGCAAATGTGCCCCAAGTGCTTGAAACAATCATGTTACCTAATGAAGATCCAAAAGGATATGAGGCCACAAGGGAGGATTGCTTAAAAGAGGAGTCCATCAAAGCTCCTACATTTGGACCTTTATTGCTAGCACATGGAAGACCATCTGATCCTACAACGCCTCATTCAACCTCTACACGTGTTCTCCACATCCAACCAATGGTTGAGTTTGTTGATCATGTGGAGATGGTCATAAGTGAACATCTCAAATCACATAAGGAGATCCTTGTAGCCGTGATTGTTGAACTTAAGAGAAGAAGGAGTCAATGGAAGAAGAGAAAGAAAAAGAGAAGCATCAAATCCTATATTTCCATTGCTCCCAAGTTACCTAAGCTGCTAGAAAGGACCCATGAAACATCTTTGAAGAAGCTTAAGCATCTGATCGAACCGCGGCCTAAACCTCCTGATTACTCTTGATGAAGAGCTGCTATGTCAGGCTGAAGACTTTAAACCAAGCGCTTCTTGGGAGGCAACCCAAAGGATGTTTTCTTTGCTTTCTTTGTTTTATATTTAGTTTCTTTTTATGTTTTTAGTTTGTGTGCAGGTCATAAGGTTGTAAAGAAGTGTGAAAAGTGTCCCTTCTGTAAAAACAGAGTGCTGACCATACAGTCAGTCTACTTTAGACGGCTGCCGTTTTTCGCTCAGATGGAACCAGAAGATGTACCATACATGGATGGAAATATCATTGAGTGTAGTTTCTGTAGGTTTTTACAGAACTAGATTCGGAGTTCCTATGCGTTCCCAGTTCCAGTTTGAATGCAGCAAGGTCAGTTCGGGAAAACAGAAAACTGTGCAGTTGTGTCACAGAAAAGAAAAAACTGGGCGTATTTCCGGGGTTCAAATGAGGAGTTCTTTACATTTACTCAAAGATCTATATGTATACTACCTTCAGGCCAAAAATCTCCTCAATTGAACCAGTGATGCTCCCGAAATAAAGGTTTGAATGGGTAACGGTCATTTTGCCAGGTTTTCTGTTCCAATTCCTGCTTTTTCTCTAACTTTATAGGGCTATAACTTTCAAACCGCTTGGAGTTAGAAGGTGTTCCACATATGCACAGAGAGTTCGCAATGTCCACTTTCACCTCCAAGTGGTATAATCGTCATCTGAAGCTGTATAAAACCATTATGGGACCTGGAACATGGGCTGCCGACACAAACTTAAGGTTTCCGAAGATGCACCAAGACTTCACATGGAGCTTACGTTAGGAAGTCAAGACCTTATGGTCTTGAGGTTAGGGTCTTTTGTTGTCATCTCCAAAGGTCGTGAGCATTGGGAGGTCTACAAGGGGGAGCTTTTCTATCAACATTCTCACCTATCTTCTTTTAATTTTTTTGATTTCCTCTCTTTACGCTTCTATTATGCATTGTTTGATTAAATTTGCCACACATTGAGGGCAATGTATGATTCAAGTGTGGGGGAAGGGAATCTAATTTGAGTCTTATTGAAAAAAAAAAAAAAAAAAAATTTCGTTAGTTATTTTTCTTTCTATAGAGTCTTTAGTTCTTGTTTTCAGTTTTTCGAGTCTTAGGTTGCTTTCAACTGTCTAGGATGAACTTAATCTCTGAAATTATAGATAAGAGAGGATCACAATATTGAGATGATGTTAAAATAATTCTTTGGTTAATTACGATATATACAAAGCATATGATTGTGTAGTAGATGTGGTTTTTGATGACCTTGGTACAGAATTATGAGCATGTTGATGATGAGTTTTGATTCATAATGACCCCTGTGAGAATTTGAGCCTATTTGCTATTCTTTGTGAGTGTTTATTGAAAAATATATTCTTACTTTCTTGGCGATGCTTAGTGATCTCATTATCTTTCTCTTTGATTGACTGCTTGCCACAGATTAAGTTTGACGGACTCTAGAGATTACTAGAACTTGCTCTTGTACTGGTTGAAACTTTTATCAATACATGTCCCTGATTCTGGAAAGGATAAAGGCACCTAGGAAATTCCACCATAGCCAAAAATAGCCTGTGTCCATATTTGTGCCCGTCGTGGGACTCCTCTAGTTAACCCCTTTGAGCCTACATTTAAACCTTTTTCTTTCATCACCCTCAAAATCCTAACCTTTGAACCTTAGTATAGTTATATCCCTACCCTTGTTCTAAGGATTTAGTGGAGCTAATTCATGAGACAGATAAGATTTTGAAGGCACTACAAAGGAGATGATGAGAAAGAATAAGTGTGGGGGAAAGACTCGTCCATGAAAATATATATATATATATATATATATATATATATATGTATGCCGAAAAAAAAAACAGAAAAAAAAAGAGAATGAAAAAAAATGTGTACGGCAATGAAAAGGAAAAGAGTGCAAGTATTTGTGGATTTTAGTCCCCCCATTGTGGATATGGAGTTTGTTTTGAAGTGAAGGCCTAAGTACGATGAATTTGGTCTTTGTCCTATTTCACAAGAAGTTCAACGCTGCAAGATGCCTTGGTGACTAAATGAAGACGTCTCAATGCTTCAATGAAAGCTCCACTAGGTTTTTAGAACACTTTGTGATTTTTCCTTACCCTTTCGTTTCTTTAAACCCCTAAACCTTGGCCTCATTACAACCTTGAAGTAAGTCCTCTTTGATCCTTAAGATGGGCAGCCTTTGATCTGTGGAGATTGGTTACAAGAGTTGAGCATATGGTTCGGTCCGTCCGACAAGTAGTTGGTATCCTTCATGAGATCGTAAAAGGAAAAAAAATATATAGATTTCGACATAGCCTTTCTTTCTTTATATATGTGAGCTTTTAGTTTGTCGAAAATATTATCATCTCTCACATATATTTGAGTGAAAAAGCTTTTAAGCATTAGCCTTGATCTGAGAGAAGAAAGAGTGGTGAATCCTGTGAGGTTTGAATCATACTTGTTGGATACATGCTGAGCTCCACCCACCACCATTGTCACATCCGTGTCTTACATGTTTATATGTGAAATATATATTTTAATTAACTCTCGAATTACCTACGATTGATTCTTGGTTGCGTGCTAATCTTGATGCTATGAAAGTAAGAGATTTCTGAGACAACAATGTTGAAGGCATAGTTTGTTTTGAGTCTTTTGAGTCTTTGTTTTATTTTCTTTGTTTTGATTTTGCTAAGGGACTAGCAAAAGATAAGTGTGGGGGAATTTGATAGGAGCATAAATGCGTTAAATATAATGTGCAATACTTTACACTTTTCTTAGCTATTTCCTTTAAAAAGTCAGTTTTAACTTTGTTTTCTTTTTAGGTTATTCCTGAAGAGATTCAAGAGAAATAGGAGCTTAAAGGGAGCAATGGAGCCATGTATAATGAATTATTGATGCAGAGGACTAAGTTTGATCAACCTTTTGGCCAGAAATTACAAGGGAAGATGACGGAAATCATTGTGGAAAACAGTTGCTGCAAAGCAGAAAACTGCAGTTTCAGAATCAGCTTTCTGGGAACGGTTTTGAGGAGCAATTCTTGCATCCTTCCAGATGCACCTTTGCAGAAATGGCCAGCGATCATTGAAGACATGATGTTATACTTCAACAAGAGCCAAAGAACTGGTCATAAGTGTCAACGAGGCAGCAGGAAATTAAGCACAAACTAGGCTTCCCGATAAGGCAGAAACTGTCAGCTTTTCACGAAGCTTTTTGGGAGATCTTTTCAGGCGATTTTCTTGGAGTTCTTCCAGAAGGTTATTGATCATTCTAGATGATATGATGTCATAGAGCACGTGGGAGTCAAGAACCATCCAGAAACTTGGCAAAAAGAAGTCGTTCCTTGTCCAAGAAGGAAGCTTCAGAGACAGAAATTGAATCCTAGTCAAAACAGGGCATTTTAGCCGAGATTCTTCTTTGGACGGATTTCCAGGGCATTTTTGGAAGGTTATTGCTGCTGCAAATATGAAGGAGAGTCCTATAAGGATTCCTCAAGATTTTTAGAAGATTATTATGGCTTGGAAATCATTTAATTGTGCACCAATCAGAGTAATCCTCAAGCAACTAGGGGAGATTTTCAAAGCAGAATTGGAAAAGGAAACTTGAGGGTGCTCCACATACACATAGGGCTTCTGCAAACGTTGAAAAATACCACCCTACAGCGCCATCTCCTGCCATAAACCCTAGCACACAAAATCTTGAAATTCCGAAGTCCTCCAAGAGCAAAAACCATGCACACCATCATCCATCTTCATCAAGCCTTGCCGTGTACCATCTTGAGGGGGTTCTTGCGTTCAAGGCTGCCTAAAAGTGAATTCGTGGCTCTCATCTTCTGCCCTTTACGGTTTTTATTTTCTTGTAATTCGAACTTATATGTTTCTAGTTGTGAATTTTGAGACAATGTGTGGCTAATCTACTTTTGTTAGGGGCGAGGTTTGAAGCCCCTAAGATATGTTTTTGACAATATTTTGATTCCTAGTTTTGTGATTGCTTTGTTGTGAAATTGTTTATTTGGTTTTGGTTTACAGATAACTCTTACTTGTTTATGTTCATGAACGCGTGCATAGAACATTATGAACTTGTAAGTGGGGCTAGAAATAGGTATTTTAATCTCCTAAACGGTTAATAATGCTTGTTTCAATGGTAGTAAAACCTATAGGACAATAGGTGAAACCAAATAAAAAGGATTGCATGCTAGGTAGGCGTTCCACACTAGTTTTGCATACTTGTTTCGATCAAACTTCCACATGTGATTAATGCTTAGAATAAATTGTTGATAGGATAGCGTTCTATACCTTGATTGTTTATTCTAAAGGCTTAGTAATGGTGCGTTCATCTTGCTTAAGTAATCTAGGGAAGTAATAAGAACTCACGCATGCTTCATGGTTTGTTCTTGATTGAAACCTTTCTCACTACTTAGTAATTGAAACTAGGATGATAAATTTGTCTCAAGCATATTTTGGTGGTGGATTTCCGAGTTCCTAACATCTTCATCCATATCTTTCAAAACCTTAAATTCAAAATTGTTTTCTTTTCTTTATTTTCTGTTTATTTTCGTTAAAAACCCAAAAACCCCCAGTTTAGTGTGTTTCCGGATTGCAACGCCTCTGCAATCCTCCTCTCTGTCCCTCCATCTTTTTCTCTTTTCTTTTTGTGTGTGACGTATTCTTTTAGTGTAGTTTAGTTTAGTTTAGTTTTCTTTTCTTTTGTGTGATTAATATAGTTACCCTCAATCTCTGGCATCGAACGATCCTTGCTTATCCTTTACTACTGACGACTACATCATTGCAGGGTTAAATTGAGCGTCTATTTTGGGCGTATCACAGATCCTCCTCCGATCTGAGTCGCCGCTGCTCTCATTTGTACCGGAGGAAGAGGGAAGGAAATAATCCATCCCAACCCTTCAAGTTGAATATCCTCCGGGATGGAGTTGGTATCTAGAGCGAGCGAGACTCATAACCACATCTACCTCCAGGGGAAAAACAGAAGCCTCGTAGTCGAGCCCTGGAGGTAGACCGCAGAAGAAGAACAGGCGGCCTCAAAGTGGCCTTCCGCCCTTCTCCCTCCTGCTCCACGCGAGCAGTCTGAGAAGAGGGACCCCTCAGAATCAGGTTCTGCCGCGTTAGGAGCATGACATGTTCTTCGGTTTAACTGAGACTGGCGAGTCGTCCAGATTCCCAGAAACCAAAGACATGCCACTGGACCTGAGATTAGGCCATGAGGCCTACCCAGGTCTTGAGATTAAGCCATGAAGCCTATGAATTTGTGGCTAAGGATGAGATCATGGGAAGAAGATTTTAGAAACTGAAGAAAGAGCAGCAAGGCTCGCGAGGTTATCTCTGGAAAAGACATGATGGCTTGGTTGCTTATTCTCCCTGAGTACAGGTATTTATAGTGCCAGTCGTAGTAATCCCAACCGCGCAATGGGCAGTTGAAGTACTTTCTACGCCATCAATGAGAGAATCAATGGAATTAAATGCTAGAATCTCGGAAATGAAAGGATTTGAAAACGCGTGGGAAGCGGGGCAGTCTTCAAGGAGATAACCGCCCAAATTGGGGTTATCTGTTCAATAGTTTCGATGTCAGTAACTACCGGAATTAAAGTAATATTTGGGCCAAGCAAAGTGGGCCAAAACATAAATATTAATTATAATATTGTTCATACAAAACAAAAAGGGCCTAAACATAAGAGGCCTAAAGTTTTCGGCCCGCATGGGTCAAGCGAAGTAAGTGTTCATCCAAACGAAAACTAGCGTCGGCAGCAGCTCGCTCCGCTTGTCGGGCTGCTTCGCGAGCCTGAGCTAAGTTTTGAGACATCGTTTCGAAGGCTGCTAGGGGTTGCTCTAGCAGAGGTTCCTCATGCTCAAGCCGGGCCGTCACCGCAGTCAATTGGGCTTGCAGTTCCTGGATTTGAGTCCGAAGATGATTCTCTGTAATCCTCAAGTCTCTGACGAGGATAACTCTATCGCCTAAGAAATCGCGAGATGTCTCTGTCTGTTGTGCAAGGCCCCGATAGTAGACCTGAGCTTGCCTCGCTTGTGCGATCGCAGTCGTTCTTTCATTGATCCGCTCAGGAAGGTTTTGTAACAGCTCATATATCTCGATGAACTCGGCCTCAGTGATAGTTCGCTCGCGGCGAAGAACCATCAAGTACTCCTGAGCTCTGGCGGACGCCCCCGGCAGTAAGATATCAGGGCTCAGAAGTCGCTGTAGCCCATCCGTCGCCTCATCTATAACTCCGGGAGGGGCTACTTCGAGTACGCGAACAAGCCTTTCCATTCTGGAAGGAGGCTTAGGTAGAGGAGCAGCAGCAGCGTGGGCTTCCTGAGGCTCTATAACAGGGATCGCTTCTGGCTCTGGTTCGACATTCGTTCCTTCTCTCACTTTAGGAACAGGGGGGCCGGCTCCTGGATCACCATATCCTCACCGATTGGGTCTGCTGGATCAGTGACAGGTACCTCCGCAGCGATAGCTGTTTCCCCGACAGGATCAGGATTCTGTGGTTAAGGAGGAATTATTAGTGCACAAAGAATAAAATAAGGATTAAGACATTATGCTTGGGGGAGAGTGTACCTCTGCGGCCAGAGGCTCGTGCAGGATTGCCATTGGCGCAGGCTCTTGAGCTACTTCATCAGGAAGGGGATCAAGTGCTATTTGTGTTAGGGGTTGTGCGGCGATCGGTTCCTCAGGCGGCGCGTCTAAAGGGGCTATTCCTTCTTCCAATTCGGGCGAACTATTGTCTATGACCTGCACCAGAATTGAGGCCAATTGAGCGTCGCTCACGGTACTGGCAGGAGGTGGAAGATTGCTCGAATCCGTGGGTGCTTGGGCCTGCGAGGCAGATGTCTCTTCACCAGCAGCTGAAGAGCCTTCCCCAGCTTGTCTAGAGGACTGGCGACGAACCTGCAAGCAAAGACAGTTACAGGAATTGAAATAAAGGATGAGTAAATCCTAACGTGGATTTCCTATTTCTTACCAGTCGATCAGCGATTGGTTCATCCTCTTCCCAGGGGTCAGTACGAGGATCCGACCGGCTGCGCTTGAGAGCCAAAGTAGCGGCGACCTGCCAAAATCAAGGGGTCAGACTTAGCTCGTAGAGAAGGCATGGTCCTAAGAATAGAGGATTCTTACGGTCTGCGGATTATCATCGTCAGAGGAGGAATCTTCAACTTCAGGCTCCGCGATCACCTCTTTCTGCTTTCCAGGCTGGCCAGCGGCCGGGGAAGCGCGGATTGTGCGGCTGCCAGAACGTGGCGCGTTCCCCTGATTCAATGAGGGATGAGTGAAAAGAAAGTAATGAAGAAAAATACATAAGATAGAACTAAGATACTTACCTCCAGAGGGGGTTTGCGGATTACGATACCAGCCTGGGCCGGCCGAGGGGCTCGCGCCGTTTGTGTTGCCGGAAGAGGCTGGGATCGTGTAGCGTCCTCAGAGAAGCGAGCGAGCATTTCAACATCGGCAGGATAGGGGTTTTTCAGTTCTCCGAAGATGGCCGCAAAGAGTTCATCATCCCGCTGGGTCCAGCAATTAACGGAGACCTCTGCCCACCATGCTTCATATCCTTCCTCAGTCCCGTCCACAACGTCGATAACCTAAGCCCAGTCAGGAAGATCAACCAGTACGAGCATGCTTTGTGCTGGCGCAGGCCCGGTAGGGGGCCCGAATCTACACCAAGAAGTGTTATAGTTCCAAGCATCGTACAGAGGAATTGGCACCAATTGGACGAGGCCGAATTGGCGAGCGAAATAGTTCGGAGCGTAGAGATCGTAACTAAGTTCTTCAGCAGCGATCCTGATATCTGAGTAGGAGATCGCGCGGCGAAAGTCTAAGCGCGCGCGATCACTGTAGCGAGGATCGCCAGGAAGGAAGCCATATTCAAGTAAAGGTGGGAATCTTCTACCCAAAATTGTATCGCAGTATGGCATCTCATCCAGGAGGTACAGGTAGGAAAAACACTCGGAGTAAGGGGGGATGAGTACCTTCCCTCATGGCTGAACCACCGACCCAGGAGTTGGTAGGCCGGCGGAAGTAGCGGGATGTCATCGCGACGGAAGAATGGAAAGTAAGTTTGGATCCAGAAGTCCAAGACCCAGAAGGGGCCAGACATGCTAGTCTCAAATGGATGCATCGTGGCCTGATATAACATGCAGTAGAGGGCTCCTAGTACCGGTTGCCCGAGCCCGACGTTGCGGCCGTTGTAGAGGGCCGTCGCCAGAAGAGTCCAAGTACCAGTGGGCTTGCAGGAGGAGGTGCAGAATATGAACTTGCAGAGCCAATACTCCAGGAAAGCGATTTCGCCAGTCGCATTGTGCTCCTGACTGTAATACGCCAACCATCGTGGGTAGGAGCCACTGTGGGCGCTGCGACCGTGTTGGGCCATGGTCGAAGTAAAGTTCACAGAATCAAATTGACCATGCAAATAGGGCTCGCCATCGATGGGCAAGCCAGTAATGGCAAGAATATCCAGCAAGGTGATACTCATTTGACCGAATCTAAAGTCAAAAGTGTTGGTGGCTGTATTCCAGAAACACAGAAAGGCAGCGAGCGGCGAACGATTGCCGCCGCGCGGAAGATGGAAACATAGATCGATGGTGTGTGTGATACCTGCTGCATTCCAGCGAGCCAGATCCCGCGCCCGTGTTTCGCGATACCAAGAGGTCTCCGCTGAACTGATGGAGGACGGCCATTGTCCTATTTTGGCTCGATGGTTTTGAGCGCCCCAGCTACTGAAATCTCCAGGAGTCCTTCGGAGGACCGGAATAGGCCGCCGGACGGGTAGGCCGTAGAGAGCGGCAGCATCGGCTGGAATAGTAACTTGTGGCGCTGGCCCCAGTCCGGTTTGGTGGTCGAAGAATCGAAGGAGCAGGGGTCGATGGATAGATGTTTGGAGATGAATGCGGGCACCGATGTTGGTTCCCCAAGTATGGGCGACTGTTTTGTTTAACTCTTCCTCTTGATCGATGACTATTTTCTGGGTGTCTGCGAAGGAGATATCGGAAGAAATGGATTTTTCTGGGTTTAAGAGACTGGAAGGGTTTCTGATGTGACAGGTCTTGCGGTCGTGGGTTTAAATAAGGAATTTTGTGAGGGAAACGATACGACAGAAAGCTGTTTTGCAAATGAAGGGACGCGACCTTCATTAATGACATCGGTTCAAGCGTTTGACGCGTCGTTTTAGTCCCCTTCAATCAGTTACATCTTCGCGGGCCTGCTTTCGGGGCCTGGGGGGCAATGTTTGAGCCCAAAAGTATTTTTGGCAAGATCCTTTAGTGGATTTAGCATAGCGGGCCGATACCTGCGGCCCAAAAATAAGCCTGCTTGGGTTTGGGTTACAGCTTCGCCCATTCCGTAATCCATAGGGAAAACGAAACCTTATTGGAATCAAGTAGCAGAGATTGAATAGGAAACTTCAATCAATAATCCTTCTATAGCAAGGAACAGTCAAAGCCCTAGGTATAAATACTAGGGTTCAAGGACAGAAGAAGGAACTCTCTCGAATCAACTAATCCCAGCGATTACAAAGTCTCCCCGGAGCAAACCTTCAACCTCTTTGAAACCCGGTGACCGCCCGCTAGTCCTAGTCTCCTCGCGAGCCGACTGTCAGCATCACCAGATCAACCCGGCGACCATGCTTCTAGTCCTAGTCTCCTCGCGAGCCGACTGCTAGTACTACTGCCACCAATACAACCAGCGAAGCAAGGGTAACGCCCTCGCAAACTAGCGAAGCTAAAGTCACGCTTTAGCAAAACCCGTGCTTTCTCCAAACTTCCCAGTGATTGCTCTGCTTAGTCTACAATACTAAGTATCGATTCGGTGAAGCGAAGAGATCACACCCAAAGTCCTTATCCGTAAGGCAAGAAGTCCTTTCTCGGAAGGCTAGAGAAGAACCCTGTGACGAGGTTGGTGCTCTCCTCGTCCACAGCGCTTGAAGAAGAAGTCAGGTCAAGGGACTACCCTGACGACTGCACCCCACGGTGCTGGCACGTCTGAGCACACACGCTCAAAAGAGACAGTTTGCACACCTACAGGATTTTCGTGTCAAACAGTTTATTTGATTACAAATTTAACAGTTTTGCCTATAAAGCTCAAGAAGATCGATAGCATAAATGCATAATGTGCGCGGCCAAACCCCAACTCATCAACATGAGCTCCGCCACTGATATTCCTAAGAAACTTCACATAGCCTTGTTCCCATGGCTAGCCTTTGGTCACATAGCACCATTTATTGAGGATGCGAAGTGCGTAGCTCGAAGAGGGCATAAGGTTTCCTTCATCTCCACCCTAAGAAACATCCAACGCCTCCCCAAAATCCCTACAAAATCTTGTCCAAATCCCACTTCCACAGGTCGAAAACCTCCCAGAAAACGCAGAGGCCACCATGGATGTCTTATACCACATTATTCCATACCTCAAATTAGCTCACGATGGACTTGAAGCCGGTATTTATGAATTTCTAGAAGCTCATACTCCGGATTGGATTATTCATGATTTTTCCCCTCATTGGTTGCCACCAATAGCTACAAAGCTAGGCATATCACGAGCCTATTTCAGCATCCTCAATGCTGCCTTTGCAAAGAGATCGAGGGTGAGTGGCTGGATTTGGCTCAGGATATAATTCATCCAACACCTTTAGTGCTTCCAGTGGGGTTACTGCCACAGATAGTAGAGCAATCTGATGAAGACAAGGAGGATAAGAGCTGGACTATAATTGTCGACTGGTTGAACAAGCAAGAGAAGGGGACTGTTGTTTATGTTGCGTTAGGAACTGAAGTGAATCCAAGCCGAGAAGACTTCACAGAATTGGCTCTAGGATTGGAACTTTCTGGGTTGCCTTTCTTTTGGGTACTGAGGAAATTACCAAGTGGTTCAGGGGATGGTAACTTGGAGATCAAGTTACCAGACGGGTTTGAGCATCGAACCAAGGGCCAGGGGCTTGTTTGGAGAACCGGGCACCTCGGCCCAAAATCTTGGCTCACAAGTCTATTGGCGGTTTCTTGACTCATTGCGGTTGGAGTTCATGTTAGAAACAGTATGCTTAAGCAATCACAAACATATAATTTAGAACCTATACTAGATCAAATCATGTATATTCAATAAACTGAATTCTGTTCCAACAGTGTTTGGAAATCTCCTTGAGTTAAATCCAAGTGAGAAGAAATCTCCTTGAGGAAGATTCAAGTGAGGTGAAATCTCCTCTAGACAGATCTTGGAGAGGTAATATCCCCTTGAGATGGATCCGAGTGAGGAAGAAAATCCTTAATGGATTCCTTTGAGACAGATCTAATCCTCTTCAATGGAAACTGATTTCCATTCAAACTCTAACACTGAATGTAAGTATGAAATAAGGATTGAAAACAACATATCAATCCTGAACCTGCAGAAAACAAGAACACAAGATTATGAACCCAGAAAACTTACTCGATGCACTCCCACTGTCCATGATAGCCTTCTCCTGATTTCACCCTAATGTTCTTTTTAGTATATGGGACTAACAACAAGAACAACTCGTGCATCAGAAGGGACTGATCTGACATATTTATAGCAACCTTGCAAATCAGTTTCATCCATAAAGAAACTGCTGCAATACCTTAACTGCTTATCAAACCTCAACTGCTCTTTCAACTGTTGCTTGATTTAAATTTAAATAACAGATAAGCTTGTCTTAATATGAAATACATCATAAGCTTATACTATAGTCTAAACTTAGATTAATTACATATATGAAGTATTATGAAGTATATATGCAGAACACAAGTTCTAAACAATGTCTTGTTCCATAAGCAATGTTAGTTTGCTTACAATCTCCCACTGAACTTGACATTGATTTCAAATTGTAAGTGAATGCATATATATATACTCACATATGAACTGATCTACTAAAGTGTGCACTGCAAGTTTAGACACTTAGGTTATTTAAACCAGCATATCTAGATTCTGTCAATAATGTCTAACTACAAAGAACCTAAGAACATTATAGTGAATAAGGATAAACACTAGTGTTCCAAGATCACATTGCAGCAGACTAAAATCACATAAATCTCAGTTACAATAACAGTATAAACACACCTGTGTTATGAATGCATTCAACCACACATATGTATGTTTAAAGTCCTACCAAAATTTCTAAATTAATAGAATTGGCAACCAAATTATATTTCACACTACTTAATATTGTCAATCTGCAAGATTTGCTATTCATTGATAGCCAACTGAATTTGTACAACTTGAGTATGCAAAAAGACAATAAGGTGAAATTGCAAAAAATGTAGATGAACTTTACTGACCAATTTACTGCAGAACAATGAAAACCACTCTATGCCATGATAAGTAAGGATGACGAACATCCAACTAGCCTTGTATAGGACATATTTTCCATGCTTTTCTTCGGTAATGCATTCTTGGGGTACTAATCTTTATGAGACTCATCTCCCTTGGAAATTGTTGACTCTCCTTTTGTTTTCTTCAACAAACAAATATTGCTGCTAGAAGATAACATATGATCATCAACATATAGGATCGAAAAATGAAGTTTCTCCCACTGGTCTTAGTGATCATCTTCTATAAAACCTTCAAGCTGCTGCATTTAAATTTCTGCATTTTTCATTATTCATATAATGCATTGCTTCTATAACTGAAATAGGATCATTCTCTTCTTCTAAATCAGTCACCATGACGATCATATACATGTAATTATCATCTGATGTGGCTGGTTTTCTTGCTCTTACGGATTTTCTCAAGATTATAGCTTGTGATGCTTCTGCAATTTCTATGGTTTGTATTGACACTGTACCACCTGCAATCTGCTCATTTTGTGCATTTGTGCCAATGATGACATTATCCATAATTGAATCACATTGTGCTGCACACTTGGATTTTTCTCCATTGTCTAGGATTGATATATTGCTGCAATCCTAATCTGGAACTGATATGTTGCTGTCTTGAATAGATAAATCACTTATCCATTTCATTAGCTACTTGTGATGAGTTTGCATCTATTTCTGAACCACTTGCTGCTCTATTACTAGAATCAGCCATTCCGCATCTATTTCTGAACCACTTGCTGCTATATTGCTAGAATCAGCCATTCCATAAACACATATAGTCCCAACCTCCTCTCCTGTAATATACTCCTTAATCTCATTAACCTTACTTCTTGCTGCCTAGCCGAGTACTTTTGTGTCACTGCTTATCATATATCCAACTACTTTGGATTCTTCAACATTGATGACTTTGATGACTTTGTTATATATATGATTGTTGTTCCTTATCAATATATGTATTTATATGCATATACACAAAATCGAGACAATTTGCGAACCTGTTATAGCTTGTAAGGATGTTGGTCTTTGTCTTGATGATGTCTAAAGTTGATGTAGTTGATCCAAATTTTCTCCATGTGTTCTTGCAACGCACAAATTGCTTCTGATGTATGAAGACCATGCTTGTAAATCTAATTTCCAAACATCATTTTTGCAATTTCTGATACTTAAAATTTCCTTAGCTGCCCTTTTATTGAGGCTTTCAGCAGCTAACCATTCCTCTCTAGCGATCCTTGATTAAGTGTTGTTGAGCAGAATAATGGTCACCTCTTACAAAGACATTAGTGGCAGCTTTCGAATGCTGAGACGCTGACCTCATCATCCGTAATGCATCTGTTCGTATCCTCAAGTAAACATCATCCTTTTCTTACTTAGGTTTGATGGGCACAGGCTCCAAAATCCCAGTAGTTAGTTTCATATCTCCAGCACCATTAGAAAGCTTTGGTCTATATAAATCATTATTGATTATTCATTGCAGCCATAATATCCTCCACCAAAATGTAATCAGCCTAGGAGTAACTTGATCCTCTTCATGTAATATCTCTTATAGAATTTCCATCTAATAAGGATCTTTTACCATCCCTATTCTTTGTCATAATAGTCTTTAATGCTAATGGTTGGGAGGATGGCTCAATTTGTTTTGCTTGGTCAGTTGCTCCATGAACATCTATCGTATTGCAACTTTCTGCTCTATTTTCTTTGTGCAACTTCAGTATCTATCAATCCTTCAGAACTTTCTCCCTCTCTATTTTCATCAATGAATTTAACCACCAATTCAAAAGCCAAAATAGTATGTATATTCCTCAACTTCTTTTCCAAAATCCAAACTGTCAAGAACAAGTACAGAAATCCAACACCGCCATTGAAAATGGTCGAGACTATTTGCTAACTTCAAAAGCCTAGATAACTTGCTGGAACATAAACTCTTTTTGTTAACTTTCATATACATACTGAGCAAGAGCACCACAAGAAGAATTATGTCTAGGAAATTATCAACGCATGATTAATGCATGAAGAAGGAAGAGTCAAAAACTGAAATCTGGAACTCTCAAACTTCAGATTTCCTATAAAATCCGGTCCATGAATCCTCCATCATCCTTTTCAATTACTCTAGACCTCTAGTGCTCTTCTTACTCAAACTTTGGACCCATCCAAAAGTGTACCTTTCCTTTTCTTGATAAACTCCCCTAACATTGCCTTGTCCGTTGAAGCTATACATGAACATTAACATTTCTGTGCAAATATAACTAGAATAGATACTGTACTTGTAATCCCAGAATTCCAGAAAACAAAAATTGAAGAACAACAAACTTACTTGAGGAACTGGATTGGTTCATTTTAATGCTTCTCCTTCCTTCAACACATTGATCATAATTTTGTACTCCCAAGTTCAACTCTATGTCACTTTAACATTTCCATAAATTTGAGTCATCCTGTAGTTCAACCTAATTGATGCTCAAAGGAAAATGCATAAATGTGTATGAAATTGATCAGTAAAATCATTCTAGTTTATCATGATACTAGAATTTTCTGTATGTCCCAAATAAAATGAAAATTCATGATTTGAACATTCATTTCACACCAAATGCATATGTTCAGAAAATAAAACTCAATCATTTTCAAGATTTTGACATCCTTTGGGGTGTACTAATCTCCAATGATTTCTGAATGTTCAATTTTCATCATATACAAAATCAAGAACCAAATGTTTGATACCAGACTTCTTTGGAATTAAGGACCAAATTAAATTTTAAGTTGCTTGATTTTATTGTTGAAAACCAAATAAGACAATTAATCTCCTTTACACTAAGCCATTTTGACAGCATTTAGCATCTAAGAAGATTTAATTGACTTTATATCAACAATGTGATCATGACCAATCTGAAAGCCATTTACTGAAATATGTATGTATATATGTAGAAAATGAACTCTTCTATTTTCGAGATTTGACATCCTTTGTGGAGTACTATTCTTTAATAGTTCTAAATGCTCATTCACCTAATATATACAAGATTATGAAACCAAATGTTTGATGCAGAATTTCTTTGGAAATTAGGACCAAATTCAATTTTAAGTTTCATAATCTCTTTTCTGATGAAATTGAAGATAGTTTCATTGCTATCTATATGAGACTATTTTGATAAGCATTTTCATATGCAAAATGCAACTGAATTCATTCTATATATTTCATCAGTTTTGTTGATCCTTTAGGATATTCATATATGAGGCCACTTTGACAGCACACCACACATCAAGTTTTCAAAATCAATATTAGAAACCTTAAACATGCATATCCATCATTTAGCATTTCAAAATAACATGGATAACATAAATATGCATTGAGATGAATACAATGTAATCTTCATATGAAATAGAGATCCTCTTTGAATCAAAAGTGCTATAAGAGTCTACCTTTGGCTAAACTTAATAAGCTGATATCAGAAAATTTCTGTGACTGACTCCTGACTTTAGAAAATCATAACTAATCCCAGAAAATTCCGTTTTGGGTGATTCTAGTTCCAAATGACTCTTTAAGATGTCTACTAAAACTCTTTAGTATAAACTGACCTCAAATTCCCAGTAGATCAGTACAGTTTTGTAAAAGAAAGCGACTGGGTTGAAATTCCAAAAAATCTGAAAATGGCTAAAATCTCTTTCTTTGGCCAAAAGCCTTTTCACCAACCAAGAAAAGCATTGTGATTTCTAAGCAATGTTCTAAGGGTATTGCTCGGATTGAAAGCACATCAATTAAACAAGTAAACATCCTATGTCCCCATGATACAATGCTCAATATGTAATGTATGAATGGCAAAGCAAATTTGATCTTGTTGCTGACCATTAAGTCAACAGTTATCTCTAACTATGTAAACACTTGGACATATATAGCAATTGAGAGACAATTAAAATAGCAACAACATTTGTCAAGATCTGTCATGCAAATCATGCATATACAATTGATTATGAATTTTGGTTAATTATGAGTATGTGTTGCCTCTGAAAATCACCTCGGCCTATACAGCCGAGGGATCAAGGAACAAATGTCCTTCTTGATGAGTAGATTGCGGGGCGTGCCAGCACACGGCCAGAAGGCCAAGTGTGCAATTGTAGATGTAGAAGATGTAGTGCGCGTGTTCTGACTTCGTCGAGCGACTGAAAGACGAGGAAGGAACAATCTCGGCTTAGGGTTCGATGCCTTTGGATCAAGGACTTTTGGGTTGTTCAATGGACGAGTCACAAATAGTGATTGGTAACCGAACAATTGCGTTAAAACTACCCCTAGTGCAAGATATAAACACAATAGTAAAAGAGCAAGAAAATAAACTCTAGATTAAGTGCAGAAAGGTAAAGAGCAATAAAGTAAATCACAGGAAAGTAAATAGCGATAAAGTAAAGAGCGGAAAAAGAAAATAATAAATGGCTTGAAGAATAAAACTATCAACTATTATCAAAAAGTAACAGAGGAAATTATTGAAATAGTGATACTAGATTACAAGAAAAACGAAGGAAACTGACTTGAACTAGTAGAGCTAACAACTAAGAATTGAAAAGAGAATGAAACTAATCTGGAGCTAAGAAAAATAAAAGGAAACCCATGATGGAGTTTTGGCTGGAGATGTATGTGTGTCCTCTCTGTCTTCTGTCAATGCTTCTTTATATAGAGGTGGACTTGCTGGGCGACCAAGCGGATGTGAAGTCTTTCCATCGAACTCAAATTGCTTGCTTCAATCTCATTAGGACTCCTAATGCATATATACTAAAGGCTCACGTCATCAACTAACATATATGCGCGATATATATGGCTTCTCAATATTTGATCATGCAATTCAGCATTGCACCACGTCATGCAGTAGAAACCCACTCAAATTCAATAAGTATTGTGCATGATTACATTGCTTTGGAGTGTTTGATTACCACCAAAATACATTGACTTTAATTAGTTCCAACGTTTTTGCTTGCTGCATGGAATTCTTATCTCCCCTCCCATACTTCTAGTTGGAACAAATCTCTTCTTCTTAGCCTCATCAAGATAACCATGCTAATAATTAAATAAATCATTAGTAATTATCTTAATTTTGTCTTTTCAGCAGTTGCAATTTGATGGAATGGAGGTTCGAATAAACCGGGTGTAAACATAGCCCCCCGATTTTCTTGAGCATCGGCGAGTATCGCCGAATGGTTAAGGAAATGGAAGCTCTTATTCTCTGAAAATCTACTCGACTCATTAATCATATATCATGAACTTATTCACTCTTCATGCATCCACATATACGTAAGACAAGTAACTAGAAAGTAGAAAACTTTAAACTCAAGCATGTCTTACTAATGGTGCATGTGGTTGTCTTGCTACACCAAAGCCATGTACGTATGAAACCTGACCAATGCTCCTTGCATGACTAATTAATCTAGCATTTGAAAAGCCACCTCCCTCACCATCATTTCATCTCAACTTCTCGTCAGGCAACTTTTACAAATGGCTTTTATATTAAATCAAAGCCACTACCGAATGCCAGCTTGAGCGTTGTAACCATAGACTTTATTAATTAACTTGATAATTCCCAACCTGGGCTTTAAATTTTTTTTATCATTGCACCTTAAAAATTGCAAGAACCAAGTACTGGAGCTCAAATGTTCTTGTTTAAATACTGCACGGAGCACAAAGACAAGGATGAAAACTTCTTTCCAAGGTGCATGCTTCTAGTGGTTTATTGCGCTTTAAAGCCATCGATTAACTCGGCTGAACCCCCTCCCTCTTTTTTTTTTTTTTTACTGCTGCCATGATCAAAGATTGAATGCTCCTCTAGCCACAATTGCTCATCCATGGCTCAAAACCTATACATCTTCCTTCACCTACTAATTTGCATGCAGCAGCAGTTGTTTAATTGTTCCTTTTCGTCCTTCATGACTTCGACCGTATGGAGACATCAAAAATAAGAAAACAAAAGTGAGTATGGATAAGTTCTAGCTAAAATCTTATTCTTTGCACCTGTCTTGGACGACCATTCCTCAATTCACCATACGGCTACCTTTCATTCATCTTTTATATATTATTTTGAAATCTAAATAAACCAAAGTAGAGAATTATAGAACATCATTATCATGGCCAACTAGGAGGTGGCCGGCCACCAATGTTTAATCTTAAATCCTACACTTCTTATGTTCGCGGCATGAATTTCATAGTGATTACAGCTGCGAAGTGTTGAACATGGGTATTTGGTATGACCGTTGAACTCTTCAGCCTTTATGTAAGCGAAATTCCCAAGCCCCCCCATAGCGAAGTAGTGATTAATTTGGACTTTCAATTCTAATTTAGCCGATATTGCTATCATCACATCGGCTTTGTCTCCAATTACTATGTCAGTATACATGGTTTCTTCAAGTGTAGGAACCTCATGCTTTACCAAATGGTGGTCAGTGAGCCCCCCGAGTTTAAGGTCATTAAAGTAGTGATTTGGATGCATCATTGAATTGCATGCTACGAACAACGCCTAAAAATATTTAGAGTCCCACTGGGCGTGCCAAGAGATGTTGCCTCTGAAAATCACCTTGGCCTATACAGCCGAGGGATCAAGGAACAAATGTCCTTCTTGATGAGTAGATTGCGGGGCGTGCCAGCACACGACCAGAAGGCCAAGTGTGCAATTGTAGATGTAGAAGATGTAGTGCACGTGTTCTGACTTCGTCGAGCGACTGAAAGCCGAGGAAGGAACAATCTCGGCTTAGGGTTCGATGCCTTTGGATCAAGGACTTTTGGGTTGTTCAATGGACGAGTCGCAAATAGTGATTGGTAACCGAACAATTGCGTTAAAACTACCCCTAGTGCAAGAAATAAACACAATAGTAAAAGAGCAAGAAAATAAACTCTAGATTAAGTGCAGAAAGGTAAAGAGCAATAAAGTAAATCACAGGAAAGTAAATAGCGATAAAGTAAAGAGCGGAAAAAGAAAATAATAAATGGCTTGAAGAATAAAACTATCAACTATTATCAAAAAGTAACAGAGGAAATTATTGAAATAGCGATACTAGATTACAAGAAAAACGAAGGAAACTGACTCGAACTAGTAGAGCTAACAACTAAGAATTGAAAAGAGAATGAAACTAATCTGGAGCTAAGAAAAATAAAAGGAAACCCATGATGGAGTTTTGGCTGGAGATGTATGTGTGTCCTCTCTGTCTTCTGTCAATGCTTCTTTATATAGAGGTGGACTTGCTGGGCGACCAAGCGGATGTGAAGTCTTTCCATCGAACTCAAATTGCTTGCTTCAATCTCATTAGGACTCCTAATGCATATATACTAAAGGCTCACATCATCAACTAACATATATGCGCGATATATATGACTTCTCAATATTTGATCATGCAATTCAGCATTGCACCACGTCATGCAGTAGAAACCCACTCAAATTCAATAAGTATTGGGCATGATTACATTGCTTTGGAGTGTTTGATTACCACCAAAATACATTGACTTTAATTAGTTCCAACGTTTTTGCTTGCTGCATGGAATTCTTATCTCCCCTCCCATACTTCTAGTCGGAACAAATCTCTTCTTCTTAGCCTCATCAAGATAACCATGCTAATAATTAAATAAATCATTAGTAATTATCTTAATTTTGTCTTTTCAGCAGTTGCAATTTGATGGAATGGAGGTTCGAATAAACCGGGTGTAAACAGTATGCCATTACACAGATCAACACATGCTAGATAGTTAAGATGACTATGCCAAATATGAGATTGTAAATCAACAGTTACATGAATCAAGGCCAAAATACAATCTGCAGCAAATTAAATATTAAAACCAGAAAACAAAACTGATAAGTGTATGTGATACTAACAAGATGTAGTTCCAGAATCCGTTGATGCTTCTCCAAGATCGACTCATCAATTATAATCCAAGTAATTAATACATCAACACTACTAATTAATTTAGCCACACACTAACAATGTAAGCAGCATACATTAATATCAATAACCAAATAAAATTACAGTTTCACTATAATACCTCAAGGGAACTCACCAAATCGAAAACTAATATTTAGGATAGATATCTTATCTGCTCATAAAGTAAGGCCTGGATCAACACCAACTTGGTAGAAGACTCTATTTGATGATCAATAGAAGTGATAGAGGTTGGTGATTGCCTTAATTGCTCTCTGGTTGTTTTCTCCTCCTCTCACTAAATGAGGATAATGGATACTAAATTTGGGAGAACCCAATTTCATTTACATCAATCCAGAGCAAAATGGATTTGCAAAGGTGAGAGCATGCATGTGTGGATAGATGCATCAGATATGCAATATACATGTAGATAACTGTATGCGGATTATATGAACAAAAAATTTCCAGAATTCACAATTTAATGCAGTTAGTTTCTTCAACATGTAATTGATCTATGTATGGCGGCTCTGATACCAATTGTTAGAAACAGTATGCTTAAGCAATCACAAACATATAATTTAGAACCTATACTAGATCAAATCATGTATATTCAATAAACTGAATTCTGTTCCAACAGTGTTTGGAAATCTCCTTGAGTTAAATCCGAGTGAGAAGAAATCTCCTTGAGGAAGATTCAAGTGAGGTGAAATCTCCTCTAGACAGATCTTGGAGAGGTAATATCCCCTTGAGATGGATCCGAGTGAGGAAGAAAATCCTTAACGGATTCCTTTGAGACAGATCTAATCCTCTTCAATGGAAACTGATTTCCATTCAAACTCTAACACTGAATGTAAGTATGAAATAGGGATTGAAAACAACATATCAATCCTGAACCTGCAGAAAACAAGAACACAAGATTATGAACCCAGAAAACTTACTCGATGCACTCCCACTGTCCATGATAGCCTTCTCCTGATTTCACCCTTATGTTCTTTTTAGTATATGGGACTAACAACAAGAACAACTCGTGCATCAGAAGGGACTGATCTGACATATTTATAGCAACCTTGCAAATCAGTTTCATCCATAAAGAAACTACTGCAATACCTTAACAGCTTATCAAACCTCAACTGCTCTTTCAACTGCTGCTTGATTTAAATTTAAATAACAGATAAGCTTGTCTTAATATGAAATACATCATACGCTTATACTATAGTCTAAACTTAGATTAATTACATATATGAAGTATTATGAAGTATATATGCAGAACACAAGTTCTAAACAATGTCCTGTTCCATAAGCAATGTTAGTTTGCTTACAGTTCAATCATAGAGGGACTCCATTATGGACGTCCTCTTATGATGCTTCCTTTCTTCATTGACCAAGGGCTAAATGCTAGGCTTTGGGGCAAGAAGGTTGGAATTGAGGTACCGAGAGATGAGCAGAGTGGATCGTTTATGAGGGATTCGGTGGCCAAGTCACTGAAATTGGTTATGGTGGAGGAGGATGGAAAGGCTTATAGGGATGGGGCTAAGGAATTTAGTGCAACATTCAGAGACAGAGAGCTTCAAGATAGATACATGGACACATTCTTGGACTATTTAGAAAAGCATAAGAAAGGGAACGAGTTTGATCAATAATATCGAGTTGTGTTTAGCTAATAAAGAGAACATTAGCAGAGTGAGCAATAGAGAAATTGATTCAGTGTGTGTTCTATAAGATGCAGAACCTGATGTTCTTTTGTGGAGTTCAGATCGACTTCATATAAATGCAGCACTGTATTGCAGTTGCGCGCACTTAGTTCTATTTGAATTCGGTCTTATTAGTAACTCTTTTTCTAGTTGAGAATTGCATTAGAGTGACTTATTCAAGTGAAGGCTTCAATTTTTTTGTTTTTAAAGAAGCTGCTGATGATCATACAAATCCAGTACATACATACCATGGAATCATGGATGATTGATAATTGTGCTTGTTGATCTGTTTAAATTAGTCAGCTGGTACTCTGGTGACATTTTCATAACATATCAGTGGCATATTGAGAAGATCAATATGACCTAGCTAGCAGAGAATGTGTTTTCTTTTCCAGTTATCAAGTAGGTTATCTTTTGATTCTAGCAACCGAGCGATAAACTAGTGCAGAAACAGTGGCCACTATTATTTTGAGTGACTGTATATGGTATCCGAAAAATGGAAGTACAAATTCATCTAAATATCAAAGGGGATTCCAAGCTCACAACACACAAAAAACCATATCAACGTACAAATGGGCATGCTGTTCTTATTTCTTAATTAATAAGTGAATATGCGTTTTATAGTAGCTAGTTGCATACATCCTCCATCAGTATTGCTTTTTGTACTGCCGAATATGAATGTCAATTTGGCATTTTGAAACTTGCTGGCGTATATTGTTGTTTCTTCATCATAGCAGTTCTTTTGTAGCTGATCGATACAAATTCAAATGACCTCGTGGCTAAGATATATAACAAAAAATTATGCTCTAGGGTACTCTTGGCTATCAGATGCTTGTTGTGTTTAAAATGGCTTCAGTGAAGAGTTCGCTTTGGATGCAATCAGACATTCAACGAGTTCGATCAATTGAAGTAATGCAGCAGCAACTTCTGCCTTCTGGCTTTTACTCCCTCTGGTATCCAGGTATCTTGAACAGGAAGGAGTAACTTTGCAAGAGGGGTTCCAAGGATTACATTTAACTTGTCTTCTTCTATGATGACCTTGTGCGCTTGATGGAATATATTCGCACCCTGATAGGATCGCTTCCGGCATTGAGTTCCAACGATATGACATTACATAAGCGCCAGCTCTTGGGTGGGCGGGGCAGAGCTTTCATTGATACGTACCAAGCACATGCCTCTATCTACCCCATTATAGTGAATTTCAGGGATACAATTGATTGATGGTCTATATCAGTTTGGTACGTAGAACCTTGTTCTTTGCTCAAAATAATACAATAAAACAAAACTACTTAGTTGGCAAGAATTTTGTTTTGTTTTGTTTGAATCTCGGAATGCCCCTAATTTATTTTATTTTTTATTTCATCTTCTTAGTAATACCATAGAATCATAGATGACTAAATAATCTTATATAAATCATATAATAATCCACACAAAAAAGAAGTAATTCATTCATGCAAAAAAACTCAATTTACTATTTTTGATGTACATGAACCAACGATCCATATTTTTAGTTGGAGCCCATAAAGGTCAGATCCGTGGAGGATTCGAATTCTAGAACTAGATTTGATCAGATCCCAAATTCCAAACCCACTAGGACCATTTATCATAATTTGAAATAAG
Organism: Rosa chinensis; assembly: GCF_002994745.2. Taxonomy (NCBI): domain Eukaryota; kingdom Viridiplantae; phylum Streptophyta; class Magnoliopsida; order Rosales; family Rosaceae; genus Rosa; species Rosa chinensis. The sequence continues at coordinate 23,178,843 of NC_037089.1, read as the reverse complement.
GTCCACCAAATTTGATATCAAAAATGGGACACCTTATTAACTAAACAAATAACAGTTTGTCCAATCAAACCCAACATTCGCACGCAAAACAACAGTAGCCGGAAAATCGCCCACTAGATCATAAAATTCAACAATGAAACATTTTACATATTGTCAACTTGCATCACCACAAAAGAAACCCACCTATAATTTGAAGAAGAACCGAGCAATAATAAAGATAAATACACTTTCAACCCACTAAAACAAACAGGTAGCGGCTACAAACCAACCACGATTGAGAGTGGACTCTAGGCTAAACTAGAACAAACCATCTGATCAAATCTAGACACTGGCTTGCAAAATGAGGATAAACAAACCAAGCATCACTAGGAGTAGACTTGAGACTAACCAAAGGTTGAAATACAGAGGACCACTAATCAGGGCCACCACAATGCCACACAAAAAAAAAAAGGTCGAAGAATAGCACAATCACATACACGAGGTGCTAAGCACAAAACCAATGAGTTAAATTTTGGAATACACCGCCATATATATTAAATGAGAGATAAAAATTTGATTATTTCGAATTCTTTCTGTACGTAACTCACTATAGGATCAAAAAATAAAAAGAAAATTTATATAAAGAAGAACAAAAAGATAAAAGAGAATGATCAAATAGAGAAATTCTCAAACATTTTAGCAATGATCTATCCCTATCAATGATAACTTATTATTTCAATAAAATCATTTCTTGAAGTAATATTCTCCATCAAATGATCAAACCATCCTTTGCTATTCTTCCAAGTCAATCCATATAACATCTCAAATCCCCTTTTAGCCAAAGGAACAAAAAGTTCAGTAATCCAAGCGGGGGCCCCCCATCTCAAACGGATAAAAAAGTAATAATGACGCACTCAAAACCCCATGACCAAATTATTAAAAGCACACACAATTAAATTAACCCTCCAATTATTCTCAACGTGGTAAAAAAAAAAAAAAACGCGGGCTGGGGTTTAACCGGGCCAGGACAGAGAGAGAGGGAGATAAATCACACTGACAATTTTCAAAAAAAAAAAAAAAAAAAATCGTCGACACCCGACACTGTCTAGTACTGCGATCCCGACTTAATATTCCTCCCTCCACTTCTTCTCTCTCTCTCTCTCTCTCTCATCACTTTCTCTCTCTAACCTGACCACCCATCCAAATCCAGATGCTTCAATCACAATTTAATCACCACCACCAGCACCATTACCACTCCCAGTCTCGCTCAAATTCCATTTCTGCCCCTCCCAATTTCCCCTATTTCCTCTCCATACCACCGCCCCGCCACGGCCGCGGCCGCCGGATCTATGTATAGCAGGAGCGCCATCCTAGGGTTTCTCTCCTCCGGTCTGATCCTCGGCGCCGGATAAAGGTTAGGGCTTTAGCGTTGAGTTTTTTTTTCCCCCCAATGCCGGCCCTCGGAATGCTAGGGTTTCAGGGGCTTCTGTTTGGGGTCGTTTTGGCGGCGTTCTTTGTGATTCGCCACAAGTGGAGGAATGCGGTGGCGAAGAAGGAGGAGATCATGAGGCTTGTGGCTATGGCTTCCGAGGAGGCCGCAATGGCCGAGTTTCAGGCCACCACGGCTATGTATGCTGCTGCTCCTCCGGTGGTGGTGGCGCCGGTGACCAGTCCGTTTCACTGTGCTGTATGTTATTCCCAAACCACCATGCGGTGCTCGAAATGCAAGAGTGTTAGATACTGGTTAGTTCTCTTTGCTTTTGGATAGATTGATTTTGTGGATTTTGGGAACATTTATGCTTGCACATTTAGTTTAGTGAGAAATGGGAATTGTTTGCCGTTACTGTGGTGTTTGTGTATCACAGTTCAATTTGCGAAAAGATTTTACCGTTGCGATTTCGTTAGGTGTAGATTAGGTAGCCGTTGCGAAAAGATTTTGCCGTTGCGGTTTCATTTGGAATTGAGTAGTGGGAGGTGTAGATTAGGTACCTGTTTGATTGCTGAACACAGTCACTAAACATGAACGTGTTAACTAACTTTGTAGTCTATTTGATCCCTAGAGGATCACATTTTGGGGTTTGGTTGACGCCTGGTCGAATGTTTTGAGCTGATGTGCACATGTAGTTGAACTCGTATTTGCTTCCGACTAGTACATGTACATTGTATTCACTTGAAAATGTGGTTGTAGTTCTGGGAAGTGTCAAATCATTCACTGGAGACAAGGTCACAAGGACGAATGCCGACCTTCGATTGGCACCATGGAGGTGCAACACAACAGTGATATAGACGAGGAAGCGGTGCTTCATCGTGGTAATATTTAGATATACAATGACAATCTCTGTTGTTTCAAGAAGTTCATTAATGATGGGTGATGATGATAGAATTAACCCTTATGCAGGTGGAATAGGTGCACATACCAGTGCAACCTCACCCAGTACTATATCATGGGATGGCTTCACTTCATCTGGTACTGGAGCTGACACCTCTTCGGGTGAGATTCTTAATCATGTCAGTGTTGACAGAGCAGAGAAACCTCTTTTTGATGGTACTGCTCCTGATCTACTTGGAAATATGTCAGAGTATACTAATTTGGTAAATTGTCGAGATAACTTTTCACCTGCAAATAAGTTAGTTAAGATGAAATCCAGTCACAATGATAAAGAGGTAGAATCTGAATCAAAATTGGCCAAAGCTAAGATAGACATGTCTGCTGATGCTCAGCCTGCAAATTTTGCTGGTAAAAAGCCAACTAGAAGGGGTACTTCAATAGAAAAGGTAGTTACTGATGCCTTTAAGTCCAAGAGGTTGTCAACTAGTGACAGGGAAGATGAGCGTAAAGAGGGACCTTTATCAAATAGTGGTTCTAATGGCCGGCCATCTTCAACCACTGGAGGGTTACTGGATTCCAGTTATAGATCTGAAAAAGTTGACGGTTATCATGCCTTGCCTGCCAAAATTGGTAGTACCCCAAGCTTGCCGCAAAATGCTTGTAATGGTCTGAAGACATCCATGAAGAAAGTTGTGCAGCAGTTTAAATCCTCAAAACAGCTGAAATCCAATCTCTCAGGTCCTGAAAATGGGATTGCTGGAAAGTTCAAGGTTATACTCAATTTAGTATTGTTTCCTTTACCTAATAGTTTTCTCTTTCTTGGTCAGATACCAATTCTATTATGATATTATATTGGCAGGTAATATTTCCATATGAGCTATTTGTGAAACTGTACTCCTACAACAATGTGGATCTTTGCCCATTTGGCCTGACAAATTGTGGGAACAGGTGATGTGGAGAGTCTTTTGGCACAGAACATATTAAGAGAGAATTAAAATTATTTTTATGCTTAGAGTGTAATTGGTTTTAGCTTATGTATATCCTTGTATGAAGTCTCTTCTTTTGAAACTTTTATATTTTTCTAGTTAAGGACTTCAGGGAGGTTAAATGATTCGCGCTTTTCCATTAATTAATTCAATTTGAGATCAATAGCTTTTCTAGCTAACTTTTTTTTTTTTGGGTACAATTTCTAGCCAACTTTTTCTTAAAGGGTATTTCATTATGGGTTTCTCTTTTGTTTTGCTATCACACTTTGACGTCAGTGCTTACCTTGTAGACATGAAAGCATATACGAATGTTCTTCTGAACTGTTTTTTCCTTGGGTTTCTCAGCTGTTATGCTAATGCTGTGCTACAGTGTTTAGCATTTACTCAGCCTCTTACTTCGTATCTTCTTCAAGGACTCCATTCTAGAGCATGTAAGTCTCTATTCATAATGCTGTATATCTATGCATATAATGTTTATATCTGCAGCCAGTTTAGTTATCAGGGCCATTTGTTTAACCTCTTTTCAACCAACCATTTTATTCTGTATTCTAGGTCAAAAAAAGGACTGGTGCTTTATATGTGAATTTGAAATTCTGCTCCTGAAGGCAAGGGAAGGGAAGTCTTCACTGTCCCCGATTAGGATCTTATCCAGAATACATAAAATTGGAAGCCATCTTGGTCATGGGAAGGAAGAAGATGCTCATGAGTTTTTGAGGTAAGCCAGCTATACATTCAACCAAATGAATTTTCCTTGTAAGTTATGTTATATATTTCACTTTCAGATTTGTATAATGTGCTGACTTGCTAAAATGGCAGGTATGCAGTTGATACGATGCAATCTGTTTGCCTCAAGGAAGCTGGGGCTATTGGTCCTTTGGCAGAACAAACAACTCTAGTAGGCATGACCTTTGGAGGTCACCTTCGATCCAAGGTTTTACAGTTGCAAATATTTTGTCAAAATATATTATTTTTTGTGTAGATTTCATTGTCCCCTTACAAATGTAAAACCTTTTGGGATGTCATGATTGCGATTGTCAGATAAAGTGCATGAAGTGCCTCGGGAAAACTGAGCAATTTGAGCGGATGATGGATCTTACTGTCGAAATTGATGGGGCAATTGGAACTCTGGAAGAGGCTCTTGCACAATTTACTGCTACTGAAACTTTGGACGGAGATAATAGGTTCCATTGTAACAGGTTTGTATTTTGCTCGCATATTGCTTCTTTAGTGATTTAGTTGTTCAGCTTATAATAAAGGTCTCTATTATTATCAGTTCCCTTTATATGTTTTATTTGAAATCCCGAGATCAATATCAGGGCTTGCAGCTATCTTTTTGGCACACCTTGCTTGATTCGAGCTGGGCTAATGGGGTTCACACACACACACACACACTCACACTCACACACACAAACGCACACATATAAATTATTCTCGTGTTGGTAAGAATTTTTCTTTTTCTATTTATCTGATACTTTTTATCCTTTTTTTGTATGTTCTCTCCAACTTTTGTATAGGTGTAAATCTTATGAGAAAGCCAGAAAGAAACTTACAGTTCTAGAGGCACCAAATATTCTTACAATAGTGTTGAAGCGATTTCAGGTAATTAATTCTTTTGCATTAATTTAAACTGTGCTTAATCTATACCACGTTGTAGCGATTTTATCTGTGTTTTTTTTATGTTAATGCTTGCCTTATATCATCAATGGCTGCAGTCTCGAAACTTCGAGAAGCTGGATAAGTCAGTACGTTTTCCAGAGGTTCTCAACTTGTCACCATACATGGACAGAACAAGTGATAAATCTCCTTTGTACAATCTTTATGCCGTCATTGTTCATCTGGATATTATGAATGCTGCATATTCAGGCCATTATATATGTTATGTAAAGAATAGTCAAGGCAACTGGTTCAAGATTAATGACAGCTCGGTATGTTCTCTGTACATTTCTGATTTTGCCATTGGGCTCAACCTTATTTCTTTGTTTTGTGGGAAAACTTTCTCACTGTTCGAATCCATAGTTGCCTAAAGTTGATTATTATATTGGTCTGGGAAAGCATAACTCCAACATTTGGCCAGTGAGAGGCCATATGGAAGCTTCTAGTTATCATCTATGTGCATGAAATTGACCTGATTATTGGAAAAAAGAAAAAAACATTTGAAGAACGATGATTTTTAACTAGATATGTTTTTTTTTAATGTATTTTTAAACATATGCTCTTGTAGGTTGAACCCGTGGAATTAAAGAGGGTCTTATCTGAAGGCGCATACATGCTTCTTTATGCAAGGTAATATGCTTGATGATTCCAGTTTACAGCATATTTCTGCTCTTGTTTTGGCACAAACACCTTACGTTTTTGATGTTTCTAGGCGCTCTCCGCGACCCCCACCCTTGGTAGGAAGTAACGCCCTTTCTCATGCTGGGACATCCAATAGAAGGAACTCGGAAGCAGTCCCTTCAAGCCTTACCAAGTCCAAGTTGAGATACACGGTTCCAAGTATGAATAGTTCTGCAGCACAACCAAAGTCTAGTAGAGAGTGGTACAGGATGAGTTTTGATGGTTCAAGCAATCAATCATTAGATCCAGATGATTGGAGATCTCATTCCATGTACAGAGTTCCTGCTATGGATTCATTAAGTGAGAGTTCATCGATTTTCAGCTCCTCGGATGCAAGTTCTTGTAGCACCGTGAGCACCAAGGACTCCTCCAGCAATGAAGATCTCTCTGATTACATATTTGGTCAAGTAGGAACAAATCCGTACAGCCAATTCAGGCGTTCATCAGACGTGGTTGCACCTTCCTTGTTTCCAAACTTTGATGTAGATATGAAAGGCCGTACAGCGGACTCAGAAGGCGGAGGAAACTCCACAATTTTGTGTAGTGACAGAAGTAGACATCGCAGGAAGTCAACCTCAGATTAATTGATAGCAGTAGCTAGCACTAGGGGAATTGACCAGCCGTAATTTTTATGGACCAGGCCAGCCTTTTGCTCTTTCCCGATGTAATCTATGTTTATTTGTATCGTTTACAAGAGCAGAGCAAACGGATGGAGAAAGATCAGCTCAAACATTTTACCGAGGTTTGAGCTGAGATGTAAGTAGAGAATATGATAAGGTCATTGAGGCATTACTCACTAATTCTAGCATAATGAAGAAAAATCAACCAATTCTTGTTATGGTTCTGTGTTTTCTTCACGATCTTGTTAATTGTCAATAGATGAGCTCTCTTTCGGGTTGACGATCTATGGAGCAGATTGTCAGATGGGAGAGGAAGACGCAGATGGAGGAGACTACGGTACTGTATTGTCACATGATTTTTTCTAAAAGTTAACGGAGTCAAGTGGCTGTTAACTTGCTCCTAAAGAGTGTGTTTGGATTAGGAAAAAAATGAAGGAATTTAATTGAAAGTGAGGATTTTATAATTCTTAAAAGCCAATTCCCTCGTTTGACATTATCAGATTGGAAATTTTAAATTGCTCTGTGGAAAAAAAAAGAAGGAATTCGTTATTTAAATTCCTCACTTCAATTTCCACCAAAATAAGTGTCATTTACGAATTCCTTTGCAGTATTAAATTTTTATTTCCAAAACAAGACTTTTTTCTATTTTATCTTTTTATTTGTTTTAAACTTTTTAATTTATTATACATTTCAAATCCTAAATAGATGCAACCAAACAACAGAAATTGCAATTAATGTAATTTTAGATTGATGGAGTTAAAGATTCAATCATTTATAAATTCCTACGGATTTTATAATCTTCTCATCCAAACGCACCGTAAAGGATTAGTACCCAGCACATAACGACAAGTATAATTCTGATTCAAGTGTGTTGGGTTTGAATTGATTCAGAGCAAGATGAAACAGTGAAGAAAGAAATCGGGATTGGCAAAAGAATGAAGGAAACAAAGATTGCTGGGACGAGGAGAGAACCAAACTTTTGTTTAGACTAACGTTTACCACACGCCAGTTAGTGACTAGTCTTTCTGTGCTCGTCCATGCGAAGCGTTTTTTTCTTGGGATAATGACCATTTACATAATTTTAGGATAAAAATTGCCCACTTACTCAAACACTCTAAGAGATTGTCTATTTACCCAAACACTCTAAGAGATCATTTCTCTAATACCCAATTAATTTTTTTTATTCATTTTTATTTATTTTTGGGACATTTTTGCCCTCTCATTCTTTGTCAGTTAGATAGAAAAGTTATTGGAGACCTTGCTGGACTCCAACGACTGGAATCCGGATACCGTACTGGTGGCCGGATTCCGGCATCTGAATTTATTGCCTCCTAATAATACCTAATAACCATATTATTGCTCCCAAATAATCATATTATTACTCCCAAATAATCATATTATTGTTCCCCAATAAACATATTATTGCCCCTAAATAATCATATTATTACCCTCCAATAAACATATTATTCTCCCTTCCCCCTTCAGATAATAAATTTTCCTATGTTAATTACAAGTAATAAGAAGAAAAAGTTATACAATTTTGATACATTAAGGAATAAGAAGAAGAAGAGCACCACACTACAGCCATTTTCAATGGGGCCCATTGTAAAGCTAAAAGCAACTTGCACATGAGAGTTTAATAAGCATGAGCTTTACTGTAAAAAAGAAAGAAAGTATGAGCTTCGAATAAGAAATTACAAGTCTATGTCAATCAACTCAATACAGCACTATGTGGGCAACTGGAAATAGTGAAACCCAGCCACCATCTTTAGATTTGGGAATTTGATTGCCATTCATCATCAGCTCAAGCAACGTCAAGACACCTAGTCCCTTTCTAGAGTTGAACGAAAGCGACCTTGGGTTGTCAAGACTCTAGTGGCTCATGTCAAGAACCTAGTGACTGTGCAGCAGAGCCTCACTGTTGTCTACGGTGGCCTCCTTGCGGACATCTCCGACGTGCTTCAAAAGCTAGCCGAGCGAAGGCAATGCACCGTGTGAGGCTTGTAGGAAAAAAGACGATATCGGATTCTCCGACACCGGTGAGAATTTCACCGGACGACTACCGCCAAATTGAGGAGGGAGAAGGAGAGATCGGAGGGGGGGGGGAGAGAGAGAGAGAGAGAGATCTGGGATTTGGATAGGGATAGAGAGATGTGGTTAAATGGTTTTAGTGGCAGAATGGTAGATTTGTAATTCATGAGTTGAGTGTAAGATAAAATTGTAATTTTACCCTTAAATTGAGTAAGTGGGCATATTCATCTCTTATTGGAGTAAGTGAGTTCATATTAACTCAAATATGAGTATTTGGTCAAGATCTTTTTTTTTTATTGTTTACATCTGTCAGCATGTTGATACACCCATACGTGGCTTGGTTGACACTTAAACTAGGCTTGATTGATTCGTCTTTACACATTTCAGGGCTCAAATCTTTTTTTTTTTTTAACCAGAGAGCTGCTTTCTCGTCCAGTGTGCTATACTATTCGATCTAGAATTCGAGTTGCCCAAGCTCCAGAGAAACTGAGAAATAGCTCTTCATCGTTTGATATATCATAAACTGAAAGAGTACTTTCCCCCGTTGTTTTCGTTTCTATTCTGTTATCATTTTATTCTAGAACGAGGCATACAAGGTACGTCCTTTGATTTCATTTGCTCTGATCAGTACGGCAGTACCTAATTTTTGTTACTACCCAAATATCATCCCACGGCAAAAGAGGCATTGCTACCTGATATTAACATGTACTACATTCTTAATCTCTGGTTGCTCTACTTCATGTGTGCTTGATTTTTGTGTGTAATGTATTACAGCTCTCTGTTTTTACTTGTTCAAGCTTATTAATTCTTATTCAAAAACTCTCTGTTGTTACTTTAACCTCCAGGTTTGTTGTAGGCCGGCCGGCTTGCAGTTAATTTGTTGGTTGCATCATCGAACTTTTAGTTTGATTGTTCATTTAGTCTACTTACTAAATTAGAAAAAGCAAGACCAACTAAATATAAGTATTGCCTTTAGATTTTTTAGTTTTCTTCCTTGAGTTGAATCTCATGATTTGCTTGATAGTATTCAACAGGCATGGATTCAATTCTTTAAAAAAATTGCCGAGTACGTACTATGCGGACCCCGACGCCTACTCCGAATGCGTGAGGGAGACGGAGTACAAGCAGTACAAGTACATTCTTCTCCGGAACATTCTTTTCTACCTGAGGGGGGTGTATCCAGCGGAGACTCGTACCAGGGTTTCCATCAAGGTCGTCAACTGTGAGGCAAATCATGTATGAACTGAAGAATTCTAATGCTCACAGGATCGGGGTGTATGGAGTTGGAGGTGTGGGTAAAATTCTACTTGCCAAAGAAGTTTATAGGCAAGCTCGAGAAAATAAAATGTTATTTGATGATGTGGTTATTCTCCTAGATGTCAAGAGAAATCCAGACCTGGGAGTAATTCAGAGCAAGATTGTTCGTCAGTTAGGTATGAAGATTATTGACAATGAGAATTTAGATGGAAGAGCAAGTCGTCTATGTGCCAGGATACTAGACAAGAAGATTCTTGTGATTCTGGATGATGTTTGGGAACAAATTGACTTGGATGCTCCGGGACTTCCTAGTCTCCCTACTTGCAAGATATTTCTAACGTCTGGAAGTAAAGAAGCATAAAATGCAGAAGGAGTTCCCACTAGACATTTTAACAAAAGAAGAGGCTTGGTTTCTATTTGAAAAGAAGGCAGGTGATGTTCTTAAAGAAATCGTTGATATAGGAAGTGTAGCAACTCAAGTGTTGGTGCGGAAAAATTCTGTAGAGAATTTTCTCACCCACTTCTTCTTACTAGAGTGGAAATGAAAGCTTTGCGGTTGAGAAATTGATCAGCAACCTACGATGTTTGATTTTGTGTCTGGCAAGTCGGGCTTGAAATTGGAGGGGGTACTTGCAAAAGGCACTCTGATGACCAAGTTAGCAATAGTTTGAGTTGTAATGAATGTAAATGGGGTTGATTGCTTATCTCGAATTTTTACTCTATCTGTTAAGTATTTATATGCGAGCTCGAGCGAATATCCCAACTAGTGCATGTAGTGGTGTGCTTGGTCTGCAAGTCATGCGTGAGTGGACCAATGACACCCCTCTTTGGACAACGTGAGAAAATGTTTCCACTTGCTTCAGACACTGATGAACTAATAACTCGCTGACCGATTCTGCCTCATTCGGATCCACTTCGAGAGGATTCTTCTTCGAAGAGATTGTGCCTCGAAATCTCTAATAGATTGTATCTCAAAGGGGGTACCTCACTCGGATATTTCCTTGAGCAAATCTCTCCTCACTCAGATCTTTCTTGAAGGGTTCCATCCTATCAAGATCCTCCTTGACAAGCTATTTCCTCCTCGACCAGATATTTCCGTCATGACCAGATATTTCCACCTTGACCAGATATTCCCGCCTCGACTGGATATACGTGCTATACATCTTTCACGTAGGAAGTTTCTTAAAGAAGAGAATCATTGAAAAAGTCAAACTTGGAGCCCCATAAAAGTTCGAAATGAAAGTAAAAGTGAAGATTCTAATCGTTTACTGTCCGAATGACCATTAAACTAGTAATTCTGGGTACAGGGTGTAACAATCACCCCACCTTATAAAAATTTCGTCATCGAAATTTCCACATGCCAAATGCAATAATAAATGTACCCATCATAACAATCTCACGCAACAAAGTCTACAGGATCTGATAACCTGAAGCTCTGATACCACATATTCCCGCATCTGAAACCAGATATTTCCACCTCGATCAGATATTTTCATCTCGACCGAGTATTCTCGCCTCAATCGGATATTTCCACCACGACCATCTATTCCCGCCTCGGGTTGGATATTTCCACCTCGATCAAATATTCCCGCCTCGATCAGATATTTCCACCTCGACTAGATATCTCCTTTTTGAGTTGCTAAAATTATTATCAAAACTTTTCACCCTCACAATGCACCATTTTCCCTTTCGTCTCGAATTTTAGAGTGCGGTAAAGAAAAATCTCTTGCAAAACTCGTGATCGAACTTCACCAACGTTATTCATGTTTTCCCCCAGCTGTTGTGTTGGATTTTACATTGCTTGTTTTCGCGTGATTCTCCTTTACATGATCCTCATGATAACACCTTCAACAGCAATTACTTCGACATAATCTGTCATGACATGATTCTCCTATGTGCCCCCTTTTCCTTTCTGCACGAGGTGTAAGCACCGAAAGCTAACCAGTTTTACTTTGCGCACCACTAGTTCTCGAGTGAATTTGATGGTTTTTGAATGAAACAAGTCTTTGCATGCTTGCGAGGACACTTATTTTATGCCAACGAGGGAACGTTTTATGTCTGTGAGGAAACTTGTATTATGTCTGCGAGGACACTTGTATTTCGCTGCCTCCAAGGAGAGTATTGTTTTAAAGTTGCGAATACACATTCTGTTTAATATCACTAGGACATATTTTAATGTTGCGAGAGCAAGGTCTGTTTAATGTCGAGTGAACACAATCTGTTTTAATGTTGTGAGGACATATTCTGTTTGATGTTGCGAGAACACGTTCTATTTATTGTGGCGAGGACGTGAAAGGAAAATAAAAAGGTTGCGAACGAGCAAGCATGCTTTCACTTAGAAAACCATTCCACTTTTGACAGAAACTAGAAGAAGCAAAGAAAGAGGACTCCCTATTTAATGTCTCGAGGACTGACGGTTTAAAGTCATGAGGACTGATTCTATTTAATGTCACAAGGACTGATTTTGTTTCATGTCGTGAGGACTAATGGTTTAATGTCCCGAGGACTGATTCCGTTTAATGTCGCGAGGCCTAATTTTATTTAACGTCGCAAAGACTAATTCTGTTTAATGTCATAAGGACTAACGGTTTAACGTCGCAAGGACTAATTCTGTTTAATGTCGTAAGGAATAACGGTTTAATGTCGCAAGGATTGATTCTTTTAATGTTGCGAGGACTGATTCTGTTTAATGTCGCGAGGACTAACGATTTAATGTCGCAAGGACTAATTTTGTTTGATGTCACAAGGACTAACGGTTTAATGTTGCGATGACTGATTGATAGAAGCATAAAATGCGACGATTATGTTGTTTAATCCTTTACATTTTTTGTAGCTATTTCTTTTACTTTGTTATTTTTTTAGGTATTTTGTGAAGCAAGTTAAGAGAAAATGGAGGTTTAATGGAGCAATAAAGTCAGCAAACATGAAGTACAGATCAAAGGAAGAGGTTTGATCACTCATTTGGTAAAATATTATAAAGGAAGCTCATGAAAATTATTGTGCAAAACAGTTGCTGCAAAGCTGAAAACTAGAAGTTCAAAATTAGCTCTTCCGATTGAGTTTTGGAGTGCTTTTCTTCCAACTTTTTGAGGGGACTCTTGCAGTAAGGGATGACAATACTTGAATATAGGATAGTACAACAGGAGCCCAAAATCTGGTCTGAAATGTCATTGAGGCAGCAGGAATTCATTGTCAAAGTAGGCTTCTCAAGAAGCTAGAAACCGCCAACTTTTCAGATAACATTTTGGGAGATCTTTTCCGTGACCTTATTGGAAGTTTTACTCAAAAGTGATTGATCATTCTAGAAGACATGATGTCATCGAGCATAGAGGAGTCAAGAACCATCCAGAAACATGGCGGCAACAAGTCAATCCTAGTCCAAGAAAGAAGCTTGAAGTCTTGAAGAGAAGAAATCAAATCCTATTCCAACAAAGGGAATTTGGCCGTGAATCTCTAGGTAGCAATGTTGTGCAATTTTGGAAGGTTTATGATGCCATAACCATCAAGGAAAAGTCATAGAAGAATTCTACAAGATTACAACTTGGTTTTGGTGAATTAATTTAGGATTAAATTCAGTTTAGTCCCTTGAACTTTAGGGCTAAAATCAGTTTGGTCCCTCTTTCCGAAAATCGATCTCGATGGTCCCTATACTCTCAAATGACATCACCTGAGTCTAAAATTTGAGTTTGACTTCAAAAATGACGTCAGCTGCTGACTTGGAGCAGACATAGGGCCCCACTTTTCAGTATTTGACCCTTCAAGAAGGGTAAAACGGACATTCTGCCTTTGAACCTTCTTCTTCAACTTCAATTCGATCAAAACTAGGATCGAATGTGTTAGGCTCCTCCTCCTTTTTCAATTCAATCCCCAAACCCAATCGTCCACTTAATCCATATCCTCCCCTACACCTTCCTCCGACCACCTCGCCTCAGTTTTTCTTCTAATCACCCTCCTCTCTTTTTTCTGCACCTGCAATTCCAACCGACCACCCCAATACAGAGCACGACCACCACCGCCCCACTCCAAACCCTCCTCGACCTCATCAACTTCCAACAAAATCTCATACCCATGATATCAAACTGAGCTCAACCTAGACAAAATCCAATTTTCCAAACTACTCCCAATCACATACACAGATTTGGGATTCAATCCAAACCCCTATAACAAAAATTGAAGCAAATAGGAATGAGAATCAACTCAAGAATCCCATACCCATTATATCAATCGGATTCAAATTCCGATTCTTCACCAAACAGCAGATGGAACAAGAGCTATCCTTCAAATCAGAATTAGCTCCAATTTCCGGCCAAGGTTTTGACTTCGACGCAGGACAGGGCACTTTGAAGGGAGTGTTAAGCCACGTGTTGACAATCTAGATGGCGGATTCCGGCGCAGTGGACATGCCGGAGACAGGAGGACGTTGGAGCTGGGCGTTGAGGGCGTCAGACGGGGAGAGACAAGTGGCCGCGAAGACTTCAGGGAACTTGTTGGCTAAGGTCGCGATGCCGACGCCGGTGCTGCAGGTGATAAGTCAGCGAGTTTTGGTGTTGGCAGGGAGGAGGAGACGCAATGGCGATGAAGTAGTAGGAGGAAGTGTTGAGGTCCTCGACGTCGATGTTGAGCAAGCCACTGCAGGGATTTGATTTTGATTTTCAATTTCTGGGATATGAATTTTGGTTGAGTTCATGGTGGAGGTGGAGAGAGAGAGAGAGAGAGAGAGAGAGAGAGAGAGAGAGAGATGAGCTCTTTGGTTTTGGGGCTTTGATTAGGGTTTGGGATTGGGATTTGAAGATGGAAATTGGGTCGGAGAGATGGATTGAGAAGAAGAAGAAGAGGAAGTGATATGAGGAAAAGAGTATGGGGTCAAAGGCTGAGACAAAGGTAATAAGGGGTAGTTTGGACATTTCATCCAAATTAGGGTTAAATACTGAAAAGTGGGGCCTTTTGTCTGCTCCAAGTCAGCAGCTGACGTCACTTTTGGAGTCAAACTCAAATTTTGGACTCGGGTGATGTCATTTGAGAGTATAGGGACCATCGAGATCGATTTTCAGAAAGAGGGACCAAACTGATTTTAGTCCTAAAGTTCAAGGGACTAAACTGAATTTAATCCATTAATTTGTTAATTCCAATTTAATCAAAGAAAACCTCAAGCAACTAGGGAAGCAAATTGCAAGCAAAGTTGGAGAAGGAAAGTAGGTCTTGGTGTCTCCTATAAATAGAGGCCTTTACAACACAATTCAACACACCACCTTACAAAGCTTTCTCTTCCATAAAATCCCTAGTTCACAAGTCTTGAAATCCGATTCTTCCAAGAGCACGCCGTGCACTTCCATCAACCATCATCAACCATCATGAACATCCATAGCCGTGATCTTGCACCTTGAAAGAGTTATTGCATCCAAGGCATCTCAAAAAGTAGTCGTGGCTTTTACCTCCTCTTTTACGGTTTTCACTCTTCTCGTAAAACAACTTTACATGTTTTTATTTGTTGGTTTCAAAACTATGTGTGGCTAGTTTTCTTTTGTTAGGGGCAAGGTTTGAAGCCCCAATTATAAGATAAACTCTTTCTTATGTTATTCTAGTTTTAAAAACTTGGTTTGTGAGAGTGATTGTTTGATTGTGCTTGACATGAAAACTTTTATATGTTTATGTTCTTTAGATGCATACTTAGGATATGAGTATGTAATTGGAGCTAGGACTTAGAAACAATTCACCTACTGGTCTTGTTTTCTCTGTTCACAAGTAGTAAAGACTTTGGACAAAAGTTGATGTTACAAACAATTAGAAGAGCATGCTAGCAGGTAGGCGTTCTATACTAGCTAGGATGCAACTCTATAATCAATCAAACTTCTATATGTGCTTAATGCTTTAAACATGTTTACACTAATTGTGTTGTGGATAGTATACCATTCTATACATTGATTGCATGTTTGATAGACATAGCCATTGTTTGTTCACGTAGTCTAAGTAATTAAGGAAAGTAAAAATAAGAGACATGATATGCTCCGACTTGTTTCTTGATTGATTGCTGTCTCACAACCTTAGTAATTAGAACTAGGATACATAACTTGTTTTAAGCATAATTGGTGGTGGAAAACTGAGCTTCTAACATCTTCATCCCTTGATCTTTCCAAAAACAAAAATTGAATTTTTTTTTGTTTTTCTTTTATTTTCGTTAAAACCAAAAACCCCAAAAACATTGTTTTCGTTTTTAGGTTTTCTTTTTCCTTAGATTCCGTCATCTTTTCTCCTCTTCCCCTTTCTTACGTTTTTGATTTCCTTTAGTTTTTTTTTGTTTGTTATTTGTTTTGTGTGTTAGTTAATTTAATTTAGTTTTTCTTCATCTTGTGTGATAAAATTTGTTACACTTAATCTCTAGCATCGAACGATCCTTACTTATCCTATATTGCTAATGACTACATCTTGCAGGGTTAAGTTGAGCGCTTGATTTTAACGTACACTGATTCTGTTCAATGTCACAATGACTAACGATTTAATGTCGTGAGGACTGATAATTTTGAAATGTCAAAAGGAAAATTTATTTCATGAAATGCTTACTACATACGAAAATATAAACTATAAGGGAAATACAACGAGGCAGAATCGCTGTCCATCACAAATAATAATGACGCTGCCTTTTATTGAAAATCGGAATGCAATTAAAAGTTGAAAATAACTTAATCTTCTTAATGTTCGAGGCGATCGCCCTAGGTACACTTCTTTCTGTTGATTTCTATGGTGTAAAGCTTTCTCAATATAGGTCGATCTCCTTGGACAAAGGTTATGTTGTTTCCCTCGGTGGATAGGAACTTCAAGACTTGATATCTAGTCAAAGCTTCCACTTCCATCTTGTGCATCCAATGTCTTCCTAGAATTACATTGTATGAGGATGGCTTGTCAATGACGACAAATTCAACCTCAACTATTTTTTCCCGCTGTGGTCACCAACATTGTGATCTCCCATACTGGCAATGTTTTGTCCCCTCGAAAGTTGTATGTGGCACCGTGTTGGGTCTGATATAACTGTCATCAAGCTTGAGCTGCTTGGATGCGGCTAGGAACATCACCTCAACACTTCTTTCTTCGTCGACCATCACCCTTCTCATAAGCCAGTTGGCGACTTGCATGGAGATTACCAATGCTTCTTGGTGTGGGAATTGGACACCGACTACATCTTGTTTGGAGAAGCTTATCACTGGTTCGTTGTATGGTAGTGCCTCTTCATTCACTTCCCCTTCAACCTTGCAGATTCTCCTGATTTTCTCTGCCTGCCTGATTTCTTATTGTAACATGGTTTCTTCCTCTCTAGGAGAAAGCGGTATTTCATGAATAGTTAGTATTTCCTGTATCGGCCTTTCTTGGGGGAAGCCGTATTAACTGGCAGGGTTGGATTGAT
This sequence comes from Rosa chinensis, assembly GCF_002994745.2. Lineage (NCBI taxonomy): Eukaryota > Viridiplantae > Streptophyta > Magnoliopsida > Rosales > Rosaceae > Rosa > Rosa chinensis. The sequence continues at coordinate 23,161,911 of NC_037089.1, read as the reverse complement.
TTTCTCCTTACGTTCTCCTTGCTTCATCAGGTCTTCGATTTGATGCCTTAGGCTCCGGTACTGATTGGTAGTGTGAGAGTACTCTTCGTGGAATTCGCAGTATCGGGAACGGTCTCATTTTGTTGGGTTTGTCGGCATCAATGGAGGCTTGTGTATATGCCCTTGTGCTTGTGAGCAAGTACGATTGTTGCTGGAGTTATCGTGAACCTAGTCTGTCTTTCTTGAAATACTCACCCATTCGAGATTTGTTCTCGTCGCCAGTTTTGGTTCCACTACTTATTTTGTTTTGCTCGAGCTCCGAACAGTTCTTCATATGCCCTAATGTGATTACCACTGTGCTTCTTGCGACATGTGCTGCTTTTATTTCTTTTAGCCTGATTTCTCTTACTATCTGCGTTTGGACCTCGCTCATTTCCTTGGCCGGCTTTCTTACAAGATCCTTATATTGTTAAGTACAGAAATAATACCACACTACACCAATTTGCTGAGAGAATATCTTCTTGAATTCAAGAACAAGCTGTTGGCTTTATAGCCTTACAATACGAGGAAAACAAACCAGTAATAAGAACCACGTTTTTCACGGCCTACAACGTGGTGGCTAATTAAAAGAAGAAGTCTAAACCCTATCTGCAAATCCCTGAAGAATAGGGCTTTATTAACAAACCTGTTGAACGGAAACTTAGGAAACAAGAAAACAGGAAAACTAACGCCAACATTCCCTCCCTTAAACTAGATGCACCAACATTTAGTTTACTTCTGAAGCTTCAATCATTCCCAGCATGCTCCGAAGTCTTAAGAACTGCTCCAATTTGAGTGGCTTTGTCATTATGTCTGCAACTTGAATCTGCGAATTACAGTAGCTTAACTTAACAACTCCATCTTTCACCAAATCCCTTAAGAAATGGAACCTCACGTCAATATGTTTGCATCTGCCATGGAAGACCGGGTTCTTGGACAATTGAATGGTAGAGCTGTTGTCACATTGAATCACAGTGCTCTTCTCTTCCTTAAGACCAAGCTTTTCTAACACTCTTCTAAGCCAAACACACTGACAAGCACAAAATGCAGCTGCTATGTACTCAGCCTCGGTGGTGGATAATGTCACTACAGGCTGCTTCTTAGAGGACCACGAAACTGCTCCACAACCAAGAGAGAACACGAAACCAGAGGTGCTTCTCCGGTCATCCAAGTCGCCGGCAAAGTCACTATCAGTATATGCCACAAGATCTGTTCTTCCTCCTTTCTTGTAGAAAATACCCAGCTCCGTTGTCCCTCTCACATACCTCAATATTCGCTTTGCTGCAAGCCAATGAGACATTGTTGGACATGACATAAACCTACTGATCAGGCTTACTCCATACATCAGGTCGGGCCGAGTAGCAGTTAAATACATGAGGCTGCCAACTACTTGTTTGAACATGGTTGAATCAACTTTGACCCCTGCCTCATCTTTCGTCAATTTTGTGCCTGGAACAATGGGGTTTTTCACTGCATTACTGTTTTCCATGCCAAACCTTGCTAGAACTTCACGAGCATATCTTCTTTGACATATGAAAATTCCACTTGAGCTCTGCACAACCTCAATCCTGAGGAAGTATCTCATTCTCCCCAAATCGGACATATCAAATTCCAACATCATTGAACTTTTAAACTCATCACACATGCTCCTATCATTCCCAGTATATATCAAATCATCAACATAAAGGCTCACTATTAAAATTTTACCTCCTTCCTTTGACTTTGTAAACAGTGTGTATTCACAAGTACACCTTTCAAAGCCTTCTCGAACAAAGTAAGCCTCTATCTTGCTGAACCATGCTCTCGCCGCTTGCTTAAGGCCATACAAAGCCTTTCTTAACTTGTAAACTCTGCTCTCTTCACCTTTCTTTACAAAACCAATAGGTTGCTGTACAAATACCTCCTCATTAAGCTCACCGTGAAGAAATGCGCTCTTCACGTCTAACTGAAAAACATCCCAACCATACTGAGCTGCCATAGCAAGTATCAAACGAATCGTATCAAGTCTTGCCACTGGAGCAAATACTTCAGTGTAATCAACTCCGTATTGTTGTGCATATCCTTTCGCCACTAACCTTGCTTTGAACTTGTCTATCTCTCCATTCTCGTTAAGTTTGGTCTTGAAAACCCACTTAACCCCAATTGGCTTTACTCCATTTGGCAAATCAGTCAACTCCCATCTCTTGTTCTTCTCTATGGATTCAATTTCTGCCATCATTGCATCCCTCCATTTCTTGCTCTTGACAGCTTCCTCAAATGTAAGTGGATCATTCTCGGTCACCATCATCATTACATTTAAGCCTTCTTCATCAGACAAACCTTCTCCAGACTCGTAATCAGCCATCCAAACCGGAGTTCTTCTAACCCTCCCTTCAACTGGAGTTGCTGGAACATTCTCATGTGGCTCATTAGGAGGTGACCCGGTTTCACTTGAGCTTCTTGTATCAGCACCACGATTTTCCTCTTCATCATTCTCTGCTTCCTCTTCGGTATCACTCCCATTTTCTTCATCTCCCCATTCTAAAACATCCAGCCTGCACTCTTCTTTGCTTCTGCCCCAATCCCAACCTTCTTGCTCTTCAAAGACCACATCCTTGCTGACCAATATCTTCTTAGAAGCCGGATCATACAATCTGTAGGCCTTTGACTCGTCACTTACTCCCAACAAAACACACTTCTTGCTCTTATCATCCAACTTGCTTCTTTTTTGGTCTGGAACATGTGCATGAGCTAGACACCCGAACACTCGAAAATATTCTACTGTTGGTTTCACACAGCTCCAAGCCTCTTCTGGAGTTTTGTTTTGCACAGCCACAGTTGGACATCTATTGAGGATATGCACGCTCCATTTCACAGCTTCTGGCCAAAACATCTTAGGAACCTGCTTCTCGGTCAACATAGAGCGCACCATATTCATTATCGTTCTGTTCTTCCTCTCAGCAACTCCGTTTTGCTGAGGTGTATATGCTGCGGTCAACTGTCTGCTTATGCCATGAGCCTTGCAAAATTCTCCAAACTCATTTGAGGTGAACTCACCACCCCTATCTGTCCTCAAACAAGTAATATATGCACCAACTTCTTTTTCAACACGAGCTTTATAATTTCTAAACATAGCAAAGGCCTCCGATTTCTCATGCAAGAAGTAAATCCAAGTTTTACGAGTGAAATCATCGATAAAACTTAAGATGTACCTCTTATTACTGTTTGATGCTGGTGTGATGGGTCCACATATGTCTGCGTGCACGAGCTGGAGCTTGTGTGCTGCCCTCCATAGACTTTTCTTGGGCATGGAATCTCGGTGCTGCTTGCCAATCAAGCAATCTGTGCATAGCTTCTTCGGAGTCTTGAGTGAAGGCAGGCCATTTACCATCTTCTTATAAGAAAGCATCCTCAGTCCCTTGTAGCTCACGTGGCCAAATCGACAGTGCCAAAGATGAGACTCATTCTCTGACACCGTTTGAAAACATGTAGAAGCTTCTGGTACCATGGCAGCCAACAAGAAAAACATTCTATTTCCACTCATATCTGTCTGCATAATTAATCCTTTCCTAGGATGATATACTTTGCATGTTCCATGTTGAATTAAAATAGCTAGGCCCTTTTCTTGAAGCTGTCCTACGCTCAACAAATTGTTCTTAAGCTCAGGAATGTAGTAAACATCTGAGATTACCTGAGTAAGTCCATTTACTTGCAGACGAACGCTGCCTCTTCCCACAACAGCCATTCTGGTGTCATTGCCGAGCTTTACAGTCTGCCGGAAACCTTCATCCAACTCCGAGAACCACTCCCTGCTCCCACTCATATGATTGCTGCAACCGGAGTCAAGGAACCACACTTCTTCCCTCTTAGCCTGATGGAGCTCAACATAGGACATTAACAATAGCTCTTCTTCTTCATCTAACTCAGTATAGTTGACCTTTTTCTCCCAGTCAGGACACTCATACTGATAGTGTCCTAACTTGTGACACTTGAAACACTCAATAACAGTCTTGTTGAAGGGTTGTCTTCCCCTTCCTCTACCTCGGCCTCCTCTGAATACACCTCTACCTCTTCCTCTACCTACTTTATCTTCATAGGTGATCTTTAGGGCCTGCTCTTCTTCTCCATGACCTCTCATCCTCTGTTCATGAACGAGAAGGCTACTCTGTAGCTCATCAATAGTCATCATCTCCAGGTTATTGGATTCCTCAATTGAGCATACCACATAATCAAATTTTGAAACCATTGATCTCAAGATCTTCTTAGTAATAACATTTTCACGCATACTTTCACCATGAGCCTTCATTTTATTGGCTATGGTTAGAGTACGCGAGAAATAGGCATTCACTGTCTCTCCTTCCTTCATGTGAAGAGTCTCAAAATCTCTACGCAAAGCTTGCAGCTGTGCCCTCTTAACCCTAGTTGAGCCCTGGAATTTTTGCTTCATTGAATCCCAGATATGTTTGGCTGTGTCCCTGTTGAGGATTGTTTCCAAGATATCTCTCTCAATTGCTTGGAAAAGGTAATTTTTTACCTTTAAATCCTTTAACCTCTGCTCCTCGATCAATTTGCGTTGTGCCTCTGTCGGCTCTGTTCCTGCTGCCACCGATAAGATCCCATTCTCAATAAGACCCCAGTATTCTTTGGAGCGGAGAAAATTCTCCATCAACATCGCCCAGTGGTCATAGTGACCGTCAAATCTGGGGATGGCCGGCTGCACAAAACCACTACTACTGCTCTCCGCCATTCTACTTCACTCACTCACTGTTTCTCTCACACACACACACTCACAAATCAGGCCCCTGTGATGGGGCTCTGATACCAATTGTTAAGTACAGAAATAATACCACACTACACCAATTTGCTGAGAGAATATCTTCTTGAATTCAAGAACAAGCTGTTGGCTTTATAGCCTTACAATACGAGGAAAACAAACCAGTAATAAGAACCACGTTTTTCACGGCCTACAATGTGGTGGCTAATTAAAAGAAGTCTAAACCCTATCTGCAAATCCCTGAAGAATAGGGCTTTATTAACAAACCTGTTGAACGGAAACTTAGGAAACAAGAAAACAGGAAAACTAACGCCAACATATATATCTGTGAGTTGGAAAGGAGTCCCTCGCAGAATGCCACCGCTGCATATTCAGACGTGCACCCATCTGTTTGTGTTTGCTCGGCCCAAAAACTGTCGTAAAACATCTTAAGTCTTTCTCCCACTTTCTGTTCACCATGAATAAGGCTGCCATGTCTTTATTGCGTTTTTCGTTGCAGAAGTATTGAGAGATTAAAGACTCCCTCAGTGGTTTGAAATTGAAGATAGATATGATTTTTAGGTCGTGGAACCACGTTGCTGCTTCGCCTTTAGGCTCGAGGGAAAAAACTTGTAGAAAAGTCTCTCATCATTTGTCTCCATGGTCATCTGTTGCATAAACTTCTTGAGATGATCTACTGAGCCAGTGGTTCCGTCGTATTGTTGGAAAATGGGCGACATGAACTTGCGTGGTTTTTCCACGCTGAGCTCTATTTCCTTGTAGTGGCCGCGCTCAATTCTTTGGGACTAGCATTTCATACTTCTTTAAGCATTTTCTCTATCTGAGACCTCCAGCTCTCATCTTTGACTCTTTTGGTGGTTCCTTGGCGCGGATCCTGAACTTCCTTATGCTGAATTTTCGGTGTCTCCACGAGTAGATTTCTTGATGCCCTCCTCTTCTATTTCTTCATCGCTTGAATCTTCAATTGGTTCTTGTCCACTTTCCTACCGCTTCTGTTTACAGGCTTCTCGGAGCTCCTTCCTTTTTTTTATCGCAGCTGAGCGAGTTCCTTCTCCATCTTCATCTTTTCGAGAATGTTCGCATTCTGGTTGTTTCACGATCCACTCGATCCAATCTCGTCGGGTGGATCTAGAAGAGATCTTCCAATCCCACCCTTTAATTTAGTTTTTGGGAAAATGAGTTTTCCACATAACGTGCCAACAGTTGGTGCGAAAAAATTCTGTGGATGATTTCCTCACATATTTCTTCTGACTGGAGTGAAAATGAAAGCTTTGCGGTTGAGAAATTGGTCAGCAACCTATGATGTTTGATTTTCTGTCTGGCAAGTTGGGTTTGAAAATAGAGGAGGTAACTGCAAAAGGCACTCTGATGACTAAGTTAGCAATTGAGTTGCAGTGAGTGTTGATGGAGTTGATTGGTTACCTCGAATGTTTTCTCCACCAAGTATTTATATTCGAGTTCGAGCGAATATCCTGACTAGTTCACGTAGTGGTGTGTTTGGTCTGCAAGCTTGAGTGTACCCATGACACCACTCTTTGGATAACGTGGGAAAGTGTTTCCACTTGCTTCAGACTCGGATGAGCTAATACCCCGCTAACTGATTTTGCCTCATTCGGATCCACTTCGGGAGGATTCTTCTTCGAAGGAATTGTGCCTCGAATAGATTGTATCTTAAAGGGATTGTACCTCCCTCAGATCTTCCCTTGAACAAATATCTCCTCACTCAAATCTTCCTTGAAGGGTTCCGTCCTATCGAGATCCTCCCAACGAGATTAACTGAACATTGCATCAAGTGTGATAAAAAAAATAGAAACCTGTTGAGTTTAATGCACGAGAACTCCTTGATGACAGCCTTAAAGCTGAGCCGACCAAAGATGAGCCTTTACGGCCTGGCATTGATGAAAGTGAAGTTGGAGTTGAAGCTGTGATTCAAGAAACTCCTATCAATTTGCAAAACATGAAGCATGCTGAAGCTATGGACCTAAATCACTATTAAGCACATTGTCACCAAGAATTCAAAGAATGTTTAGGAGGCTGATTTTGGCAGGGAAGCTAGAGGGCTGCATTGAACCTTTGAATACAGAATTACAGATGAAGGCAAGCAACTTCAATTAATACAACTTGATGGTGTACAAATTGAACCATGGTTGCAAAGCTTAGCTATTAAGCTCGATGAAGACATAGGACGTTTGCAGAAAGAATTAAGTGCCAAAGAAGCAGAGATGAGAGATATAGAACAAAAGCTTGCCGATCTTGCGAGGGCTAAACGATTGTCTCATCCTTCAGGAAGTTAACTTTCCAGATCGTAATGCAGCCTTGGCTGTCAAGTAGAGGAAGGTTTGGTGATTGGCAAAGTTAAATTTTTGTATAGCAAAGAAGCTCAGTTAATTGTTCACCGTAGACTTATACTTTGATCAATTAATTAAGCGTTACTGATAGCTATTGCTCCTTTCTTGCTATCAAATTTAAGTTGACCACCTTTTCGTCATTTATGTTTCCCTTGATTTATATAAAAATCTCCAATTTCTTGATATAGATTTTATTGAATAACATTTTTTTTTTCTTGAGTCAAATAAATTATGAGGCCTTGTATACATACTGGTCCAAAATTTCTTATGAAATTGTCAATTTGGCCCTCCATTGTTTTTTCCTACACAATTTCATCTCCCTCTCTCATTCCCTGCACTTTGTAATGTTGCACACCCTCCTCCTTGACATCCTCTTTTACGTCCACTTGGCTGGTTATATATAGATTGTTAAATGTGACAGCGTAATGTATGATACAAAATTAGTTACAAAGCTCAGTATGTTCAGTCCAAATCCTTTTTCGGATGCATCACTAGGCTCCTCGCCTTCTTACACTTGGCGTAGTATCCTACAAGCTCATGAAGGATATAGGTGGATGTTGGGAAATTGGGAATGGAAAATCTATTGCCATATGGAAGGATAGGTGGATGCCTAGAGCCCAAGACCTCATCATTTCAGACCGTTGTTGGTGACGAAAAATTCTGTAGAGGAGTTTGACTCACCAATAAATGCGGACTAGAGAGGGAGCTGACAGGGATTGATCGAGAAGCTTCCTTGGAATGTTGACTTGAAGTTTGACCGTCGGCTCGAGGAGGAGGGGGGGTACCTGCAGAAAACTCTCTGATGCCTAAGTCAGTATGTTTCTCAGTAGTGGAGTAGAGAGAATTAGAATCAGATGGATTACCTGGACGTCGAGTCTCCTTTATATAGGTGATGACTTACTTGGGGAACAAGCTGCCATTATTTCTACTTTTATTGCTGCATTTATTTACACACTTATGATGACAATTATTGCTGCACTAATAACAGTTAATCATTGCGTACTTACGACCGTCATTCATTGCGTATTTATGATAGTCATTCATTGCGCACTTATAATCATAATCATTGTGCGTATTATTATCGTAATAATCGCCGCATTCACGACTGAAATTTAACTCCATACTAACTACAGGGTTAATCGCCTTAATTGCGGGCCCAATAGAATTTGACCACTCCCACAACCGTTGTTTCCATGTGTTCTCCGACAACTTTGAGGTTTGTATTATAATTGATTGACCCGATTACTTGATCCTGGAATACCTCTCCTTTGGAGTGTTTCCAGCTTGTTTAAGTGGGTCTCCAACCCGGATCCTGCTGTTCATCTTCGGTTGGTCTACGAGCTTCGATGTTTCTCTCCTCTTTTCAAAGCTATGTGGTTGTTCTTTCTCCCATAACTTCTGTGAAGGCAACATAGTGGCGCACCGGTTGTCTCCTTCATCTTATTTTCCCATTGCTGTTGTTGATCATTCTCCCGTCTCTTCTAGAGGATGTTTCGTTTCGTTTCATGATTGTAACCAACTTTTATGATTAATGCATTATCATCGTTTCTTTTGAAAAAAAAATAAGAAAAATTTAAGGATTGTTCAAGTAAATCCAGAATATATGTTTGGACAAAACTCTAGGTTACTGCTCTAGTTGTAATAGGGTTTGTATTAGAGATAATCTCGAATAATCTTAGTAGATATCCAATCAATGTACGTGTTAATGTTAGTGAACGAGGGGTCTAATTAACGTTAAAGATAGAGAGTAAGAGATAGAGAGAGACACAAGAAGTATAGTGGTTCGCCTCCCGCCTTACCGGGAGACTACGTCCACTTGAAAGCTTAACTAGTGTGTTTGAGCCTTGCGGCCCAAAGGGGATTACATGAAGATGTAATGGGATGGTGTTTAAGTGGGAAGAGGGGTCCCTTTTATAGGTAAGGGAACCCCTCCATCTTACATTTTCTTCCATGTGGGATGCTAAACCCACCATTCTAGTGTAGAAGTCATATTATGGAGGTAACTTGGCAAGACCGGGAAGGTAGCTTCCCGGCGAGGTATTGTCCACTTCCAACTACCGTGGTTTAGCTTGGACATTGGGCTACAAGATGCATGTCACGGTTGGGTCCCATCGTGGCTTGCGCCCCCCCTCCCCAAGAGGGTGTTACTTATGCTTGGTGACATAGAAAATAGCCTTGCTAGTAGAGGTATCTACAGTACGATTATGTTTCCATGTATAACTCTATCTCTATACTTGTAATCCTCTATATAAAGAGGTCCTTATTATCAATAAAAGCACGACTCAATTCTCTCTCAATTTCAGTTTTCCTAAGACACGTTATCAGCACGAAACCCTAACCCTGAAACCCTAAATTTGTAGCCCTTAAATCTGAGCAACCACAGCAGCACACCTTGTAGCCCCCAATCCCAGGAGCCCAAAACCTCCGGCGGAGTCACCGGAACCGGACGGAAAAGTACCGAACCGGCCCTCAGAAGAGAAAAACTATCACTGCCCGGTTCACATCCTTCCAGACTGCCTCCTACCGTCATAGTTGGCCACTGTTGGTGCCCTGACACAGGCATCCGGGAACTGGAAACGTGACTCCCAGAATTGGACCGGGCTACAGAACCACTACACATCCTTGAACCGTCAGATTCATTCCCAGAGGAAAAAAATAAATAAATAAAATAAAAGGGAATCAGGCCTGGGCCACTGCTAAAAGAAAAAAGAAAAAAAAGGAAGGGCAGCCCACAGCCAAACAATTCCGGCCAACCACCGCAAAGCTCCGGCGACTATTTTCTGCCACTTCCGGCGACTTTTCCGGCAATTTTCTACACTTTTCAAGGTATGTTTTAAAGGTTCTATTAGTTCCGGTTTTTGAAGTTTTTTTTATTGTTTTTCTCTTCTTTTTCCTCGGGGACTTGCAACCTCCCTTCTTCTTTATAGGGGAGACCAAAAGCCAAACTGTGGGGGTTCGTGCTCACTCCAAACTTGGAGCTTATAGAGTCCTCCAAACTTAGAGTTTGTAGAGAAGTTATGATCGACCACAAACACATCATTGTTTCGATCTAATCCAATACCTCTTGGAATCGGATTTCTTGGAAGCAACTACACTCAGAAATCCCTAATTTCTTGGGAGCGATTACACCCAAAAATTTTATATGTTTTCGTGGTACCTTTTTCGCTCCGAAACTAACCTTTTTTCTTGTTCTCTTTCAGGATGAGTAACCTGAACAAACTGGACTTCGGTCCGTTGGGAACAACTGGCTCTAGATATCACAAGTGGGTTCGTGATGTCCTTCAGCATCTCAAGGTTGATGGAATCCTGGATACGATTCTCAAGCCTAGCCAGGATGTGCTAACTGTTTAGCAAGCTCAAGCTTTGGAAGCAAATAGAGCAGCCTTGAAGGCAAATAAAGCGAAATGCATCATCCTAATGACTCGTCATATGGATGATTCGCTCCAATACGAGTATATGAATGAAGAAGACCCCAGAAGGCTGTGGGTCTCACTTGAAAAAAGATTTGGCAACGTCCGTGACTCCCTGCTTCCTGAACTAGAAGTGAGATAGCATAGCCTCCGCTTCTGTGATTTCAAGTCAGTTATTGAATACAACTCGGAAGCACTTCGCATTAAATCCTTAATAAAATTCTGTGGAAAAGATATCACATATGCGATGTTGATTGAGAGGACTCTCTCTACCTTCTCCATCTCTGCATTGATGGTCGCTAAGAACTATCGAATTAATGTTACTACAGGACGGATCACAAGGTTTCATTGGAGCTATGAATGTCGCTAAAAAGCATGACAATATCCTTGTGAAAAACTATAATTTGAGACCTGTGGGAACATAGCATATTCCGGAGTCCAATTATAGTCGTGCCCCTAAGGGAGGGCACAAAGAGCGAAACCCTAAATCTAGGGACAATTCTGGATGATCCATATTCTCGCTCTAATGAGGAAGGTAACTACCAAAATATGCGGACATGGAACCGAAGAGGTCAACGTGGAAAAAGAGAGGGAGGCAACCCCATGTTGGTGGCCCCACCAACACTAAGAGCCATCCAAATGACACTTTCAAAGCGTCTCAATCAGTGGAGTCTGAGCACAGAGATGAATGTTCCCAATGTGGAGTATCCGGTCATTGGGCACACATTTGTAAAGCTCGTGAAGAAATTGTCACCGCTTACAAAGCATATTGTGAAGCAAGAGAAGCTCACTCTGTGGAACAAGAAGATCAAGAAGATGATCTAGAGTGAAGGGTTGAAGACTTCAAATCTGGCTGGGATCAATAGATCGCCAATTCTGTTTAAGTCTTTATTTTTCCAAGAGATGTAATAGGCAATTGCCATATACTTTGTAGTAAATGTCGCCATATACTTTGTAGTAAATGTCATTGGTTTAGTTTTTCTTCACATAGGCTCATCCAAAATGAGTATGATGTCTAGGAATGTTTTGAGATAAGTGGTACTTAAGCGAGCTTTGCTCCACCGACATCTTTCTACTCACCTGGTCATATTTATTTTGGAGTTACCGAAAGAAGTCAAACAACTACCTTTGTTTTGCATTAGCTAGCATTTGGATTAAATTCTCTTAATGGTTAAGAGACAATGATGTACACCGTTGGCTTATGAATAAAATTTTGAGTTCTTTTCATTATGACTCCATTTTAATTCTGAGCATATTCCTTTGTGACTACGATGGCTCGATCATCAGGATTAGTTCAAGGACGCGGAATAGCCCAAATTCTATTTGCCAAATGACACCTTGATTATTGTCACAAAAACTCTCTATACTCCTAGGGCGAATCAAACCCTATTGAGCCATTCGAGCCAACGGATTCCATGCAGAAATACATGTAAAGAATGTAAATGAGCTCATTTGCAATACATCTAATGATTGAGAACCAATATTGCACATCTTAGAGAAGTTTATGTGTCTCTCTAGTGGACTCTATGTCACTATTCGAGCTATTAAATCCAATAAAGTTATGAGAGAAGATCTCTTGGATTTAGACACATAATGACTTTGTCACGATAGGATAGGTCATCCTAGTCATGATGATTCATCTACTAAAGACTTCACACAGACATCCATTCTTTCGAGCGAAAAGAAGTATGAACAAAAGTTGATTCCTGGACTAAGTGTGACCTTCGCTGTTGCCTCTGGCGCCATCGCCGACCACTACCAGCCTAGGGCTGGCACAGTCCCTATCCATGATGCCATAAATGGCATCCATCATGGTGATGGTCCCCCAGGTGATGCTGTAATCACCAACTTTGCTTCAAATAGCGTTTCAGACGCTTAGGCCCAACCAAAATTCTCATTGGTTGCTTCTAAGGCCTCTCGCTCGTTTTACAAAGTCCGTTCCTTAGGGAAATTAGGACTGAGACCGTCCTATGCAAAGGATATGAACATACTCATTCTGTTCTTACATAGAATCCGTGGGGATTCTGTGAACTGATTCAACTAACTTGCGGACGTTTAAATATCTCATTATGACACGCAAACTCGCTGGTCACGTGTTGTGCCATTGTCCACTTGTAATGCTGCTTTTGCTACACTCCTAGCACATAACATATGACAACGGGCTCACTCCCTAGATCGTCCTATTCAGTCAATTGGACTTGACAATGCTAGAGAGTTAACATCAAAGACTTTCGATGGTTATTGCATTGGGACTGATGTTGGACATCATATTCTCATAAACACACCCAAATGGTCTCACGGAAACGACTACGATGGTAGCCCGGACTTTGGTAATGCGCACCAATCTCCTTATATCCGCTTGGGGTGATGCAATATCTCATGCAGCTGTGCTAATTCGTCTACCATCCACCGCCACTCAATCTACCTCTGCATTACAGCCAGTGACTAGGTACCAGTATCTAGTACTTACGCATATTTAAGTGTGCCATCTATGTGCCAATTGCGTCGCCACAGCGCTCGATGATGGGTCCTTACAGACGAATGGGCAACTACGTTGGATTTAAGACTCCAACAATCATCCGCCACTTAATGCCCTTGCTAGGCTATCTCCTTACTGCTAGATTTGCAGATTGTCACTTTGATGAGATAGTCTTCTCATCGTTAGGGGGGAGATAAAAACACGGATGTTCAGCATGAATGACAGGAATTGTCGTGGTTTGTCCCCACTATGTCTTATCTTGATCCCCGCTAAGGTGACGAGATCACACATATCTGCTGCAAACATGCCTGCAAGGATGGACGTCCTTACGAAAGGACATAGCGCCACCCTACATGGAGGTAGGCATGGCGCCAAATCCGTAGAGAGTGGCACTCTGGCATTACAGGCCATGGCCCCAGCTAGGATGCGTGGAAGGCCCGTGGGTTCGAATGATACTTTGGTACAACCCATTCCTTGGATCATCGACACTCAAAATTCGTCTCATGAAAATCTTCCGGATTATGGTTATCGTTGGGGGACGCCTCAATGTCAGAACTTATTCCTGAGAATATAGAGCTCTTTGAAAATTACACTAGTGTACATGAGAGGTGGGATAGAAACTCCATCATGATTGATGATTTATTCGCACATTTCATTGCGCATGAGTTTGTTGAGTCCGATGATATCGAGCCACGCTCCGTTGATGAATAAATGCCAACGTAGAGAAAATTGGCCAAAATGGAAAGATGCGACCCAGGTTAAGTTGGATTCTTTAATGAAGAGGAAGGTTTTCGAGCCAGTGATGCCGACACCTCCTAACATAAAACCTATTGACTAATGGGTCTTCGTTAGAAAGGTTGATGATAAAAAGAGATGATAATCTTGCCTTATGGCGCAAGGCTTCTCACAAAACACCCTGGAATCGACTATGATGATACATACTCTCTCGTAATGGATATCATTGCACTCCACTACCTTGTCAGTTTGGTAGTTTCTGAATAACTAAACATGCAGCTTACAAATGTGGTCACTACGTATCTCTATGGGGATCTAGATACATGAAGGTTCATAGTGAACTTCATTTACCCAAGTCAAGTGGCTCTTGACCATGGAGCGCGTTTGTAATGAGGTTGAAATGCTTACTAAAGTGACTACTTGATTGGGAAGGGATATCTAAATGGCCGCGCGTTTCCATAACAAGTTTTGGATTCTATACCGGTTCATGTTGGACATGATCTTCATTGGAAGCCCTTAAAGAGTTAAGGGAAACCGCTGAACACTTGAAATCCTAGTTTGAGATGAAATATCTTGGGAGAACACGATTATGTCTCGGTTTAGAACTTGAGCATCATGTTGATAGATGCTTAGGCGTTTTGACAAGGTCAAGCCTTCAAGCACCCCCATGATCGTCCGTAGTCTTGATCTTGAAAATGATCTTCTTCGTCCAAAGGATGATGACGAAGACGTGCTAGAGGGAAAAATGCCCTACTTAAGTGCAATAGGTGCATTATTGTACTTAGCTCAATGCATAAGACCGGACATCTCATTTGCAGTGAATTTGTTAGCTAGGTATAGCTCTGCGCCAACGCAACGCCATTGGATTGGTGTAAAAGATATTTTTCGATACTTGAGATGTACGATTGATATGAGTTTGTTCTATCCCTACAGAGAGATAATGGATTTGGACTCATCACACACCAGAAACGCCGCCAACACTGGCCTGCATCCTTTATCCCACACATAGGTCATGTGTAAACTGGTTATGCTGGGTACTTCTCTAACCCACACATAGGTCATTTCTAAACTGGTTATGTGTTCACCATGGGTAAGACCGCGATATCTTGGAAGTCTACAGAACAGATCTTAGTCGCTATATCCTCGAACCATGCAGAAATTATTGCTCTTCACGAAGTCATTTGTGAATGTATATAGATTGATCCATGATTACGCATGTTCGAAGCAATTGTCATCTGAAATCTACCACAGATGAGCCTACGAGCATTTATGAGGATAATACTTCTTGCTTTGGACAAATGAAGCAATGCTACATCAAAAGCGACAACACCAAGCATCATCACAACAACAGACTCTCCTTAAAATCAAGGTGAACTAGGTTCGATCTGAGGACAATGTGGCAGACTTGCTCACTAAGTCATTGCCTAAATTCCACTTTTCAGAAACATGTTGATAGCATCGTTTACGGAAGTTATCCGAACTCCCATGACCGTAGACATCAGGGGGAGATGTCACTACTAGAAAAACCCCCCAATGCACACAGATGACATTCATACGGATATTCACACAGATAAGATTCTGTATGAGTAAACCGGCAATACACACAGATTTTTGTATGAAAACAACATTCACACAGAGATCCGTGTGAAATATATTCTAAAAGTGGGGCCGCGAAAATTTACACACAGACTTCCGTGTGAATTATGATAATACACAGATTTCTGTGTGCATACGTGTCAGAAACTCACACAGATGTCGGTGTGAAAATTTAATTCGTCTACTTTTTTAGATTTTCCATAAGTATCAAAATTTATTATTTAATTGTATATACGGACATCAGTGTGAATGTTTATTTTAAAATAAAACAAAAGTAAATAAATTTAATAAACGTATTATATTTGGGAATTATCTCTGGGAAACATTTTTTTTCACACAGATATCTGTGTGAAGCATTTTCGATAAGTCCAATGTCCTCTTCAAACACAGATCTCTCTCTCTTCGAAGTTCTCTCTCAACATTCATCTCTTCTAATCTCTCTCTCTCTGACTAATCTGGCATTGGAGGGAGCAATCCAAGCCCAGAAGCTGCTTCCAGTTTTGCCACCGCGGATGAGCAAGCCTCTCCTCCCGCCGACGTTGCTACCCTCTGCGAACACGATTCATTGCCGACTAGATTTATTGCTTCTTCTTCACAATCGCGATTTGGGTTCTCACTTCATTAACTGAAACTGAAACCCTTTTGCTCCAATTTGCTTTTCTATCGCCGATTACAAAGCTCATATATGTTTTTCAAGATGTCAAATCCCCAGGTAAGAAATGGGTATTTCAATTTCATCTCTTTACAATTTCTCGTAGATCTATCTAATTTTGCTGGTTTTAATAGGATCTCTCGACCCATTTCTCTTCCAATATCCTCCAATTTGGATTCAAATCAGTATGGGTCTTCTGCCTCAAGCCATAACCCTTTGGATCCAACACTTCGAACTCGCGACAGGCTTGGCAATAGAGTTTTCTGGGTTCTGTGGCCGCCTTAAGATAGAAGAAGTGGTGTTGGGATGCTTATAGCCCTCCAGAGCCTTCATATTGTAGATCTGAGCAACTCAGCTATCTCTTTCTATGTGAATTTATATGGATAATAGGTTTCAGTTCCTGCTTGCTACTCAAATTTTAAATTTATGATTTTTGATCTGTGTCTTCCTCACTGCAGCGAAAATTTGTGTAAATGGTGAGAAGCAGGAGTAGTGGCTTATATTGAATGGTCGCAGCTCAGATGAATGGATTAGGTCGCGTTTATGAAGATATGATATCCAGCAGCACAAGTTGTAATTGAACTCTTCTTGCCCCATGGATTGGTGGTATTGATACGCTGGTATTGGGGATGAAAAAAGACAAAAACTTGAGGGACCAAAAAATAAATATGTAAATAATTGAATAAAGTTTAATAAATATATTTCGTACACACCTATTATTTTTTATTTTTGTGAAATAATTGATAGAGTTGTGATTTAAGTGGGACCCACCGAATATATTCACACAGACAGATAACTCCGTGTGTAAGTAGCATTAGCAACGCAAGTAATACGTACAGATATATAATCCGTCACTGTACCGTGTGAATAGGCCAATACACACGGATTTCCGTGTGGAATACTATGATTTCACACAGATTCTCATCCGTGTGCACTGAGGGGTTTTTCTAGTAGTGTGTGTACATATATGGTCTCGAAACGTGAAGGGTGTGTTGTACTATTTTTCTCCTTTGACCGAGGTTATTTTTGTCCCACTGGGTTTTTGTTACTCGGCAAGGTTTTTGACGAGGCAACAAGAGGAGCACCACGATTGGGAGACACAAGGGGGAGTGTTCAAGTAAATTCAGAATATGTGTCTGGCCCAAACTCTAGGTTACTTACTCTAGTTGTAATAGGGTTTGTATTAGAGATAATCTCAGAGAATCTTAGTAGATATCTAATCAATGTACGATTATATTTCTATGTTCAACTCTATCTCTATGCTTGTAATCCTCTATATAAATAGACCCTTATTATCAATGAAATCACGACTCAATTTCAATTTTCCTAAAACAGGGATGAAATAAGTACGTCAAATTAATAGCCAAAAAAATGACAATTCTTAACGCAGACATGAAACTAAAGAAACAAAAGCACACTTCTTTATAGATCTAAAACAACTGGATGCTATCTAAAATAGTGGTGGAAGAGATCTACATCGGCCTACCTTTTAACGTGGCAAGTTTTCCCTTAACATCAATATCGCATAAGAACGCACCTAAACTATGTTGTGTTTGTTTGGGAGTTTCACTAAGATGAACTTTGAAAAGGTTACACGTACAGGATTTTGTTAACCATGATATAAATTGAGAAGAACTTACAGAGATTCCTGTTAAGCATTTATCCTAACCTAATCACACCATTCTGTTTTGATCCCAAAAAAAAAAAATTAATAATAATAATATATATAATCTATGCTGAAAGAAAATTGTAAAACAAGTTCTTTTCCTTGTGTAACACATGCTTCTCTTTTTCTTCCATAGCCTTTAGGCCTTCTCCAACCCGTTTGGCTAAAGGGGCAAAGGGCTTTTTTTTAGCCTTCTTGGTCTCCAACCCAAACAAATGAGGGCCAAAGGGGTAAAATTTAGGGCCAAAAGGCCAAACAAAGAGGCAAATATAGCCCTTAGGATAGCACTTTAGCCCTTAGGGCCAAATGGATCAGAAATGGGAGGCCCACCCGTGTAGTGCTGTGTGACATATGCATGACGTCAGCAACGGCTAGTTTTTTTTTTTTTTTTGTAGTCGTTGGCTTTAAATTTTTTTTTTTTTTTTTTGACCGTTGGCTATATAGCCAGCCGTTGGTTTGAAAAAAATAAATTTTTTTTTTGACCGTTGGTTGGAAACAAATTTTTTTTTTTTTTTTTAACTTTTACACTATAAATATATATGACTTCAACATTCTTTTTCACATCTTCCTTCTACTTCCTCATATATATCTCTCTATTCTAAATCTTTTATTTTCTCCCTATTCTTAATCTCTCATTTATTTTACATTTATCGAAAATGGCTAGTTCGTCGAAAAGAAGTGTGAATTGGTCACCATTGGAAGATGAAGCACTCACCGTTGCTTTCGTGAAAGTATCCCAAAATTCCGTCAATGGTACAAGTCAATCGGAAGATGGTCTTTGGATCCAAGTCCAACAAAAATTCATGGAGATCCAAAATACAATTTTGGTACAAAGGACGTGGGAGAGTTGCAAATCTCGGTGGCAAAAACACATTTTTCCTCAAATGAACAAATGACACTCTTGCATCAAACGTGCCGAGAGGACGAACCAAAGTGGAGGCAATCTTGAAGATCAAGTGAGTATTTTTTCAAAGAAAAATTTATTTTAAAATACAATGTGATTTTTTAAATTTTGTATCATATTGTTATGTAGATTATATTTAATTATGCTCATCATTTACAACATACATTTTATAGAAACGCCAAGCGGAAGAGTATTTTCGGGACGACAATAGAGGAAAAAATTTTAATTTTCTCAATTGTTACAAATTGGCCAAAGAATGTAATTGGGCGATTTTTCAAGATACACCACAAGTTATTTACAACACACCAACATCACAACAAAATTCTTCATTCGAATTAGATGATGATGTTGAACCTATCATCACAAGTTCCACCCATTCTCCACCAACAACTTCTCCAACTGAAAATCCTAGGCCAATTGGGCGAAATGCAGCAAGAAGAAGACTTGCCAAGAGAAAAGAAGCCGAAAGTAACGTTGGAGAAGAAATGGTGGCACACCTAAATCAACTAAGAGAAGATCTCCAGAAATCAAAGGAGGAAAGAGCAAGAAGAGATCGACTCAAGGAAGAGAGAAGAGAGCGTGATAGGGAAGAAGCTATTTTAGCAATGCAAACCATCAATTTTACTCCTTTGAGTAAAGAGTATTATGACGGAAAGAAAAGGGAGATAATGGAGAAAATTCGGCGCCGTGAGTTGTTTCCGTCATCTGGTTCGACGTCGAATGAGTACCGCCCTGAAATGTCATTCAATGACTCGGATGAGTAATTAATGTTGCCCAAATAAATTGTTATAATCTATTAAAAATTCCTTGTAACTTTTATTTATTATGAATAAACTTTGCTTGTAACTTTTATCTTTTATTAATAAATTTTCCTTGTCAAGTCTTGTAATGCATCCAAGTCTAATATCAAGAAAATTTTGAAATGGAATAAAGTGGTTTTGTACGTGAAGGCAAAGAATGACATAAAGCTGAATATGATTCTTGGAATATCACGAAAATTTTGTAATGGAATAAAGTGGTTTTGTACATGAAATGCTTATGTCATGAATAAAATAAATATTAAAAATTCTATTCCAGTTTTATTTCATTTCAAAATTAGCTAAAGATATTTTTAATTATCTTTATAAAAAAAATACAACCGAAAAAATATTTTTTATCATATAATTTATTTCAATTACTATAAGTCAATTGACTTTAAAAAATAAGCACATATATATATATATATATATAACCAATTCAAAATGTTAAAATATATTTTAGGGCTATAATTTAGCCTTGACGGGTTGGAGACGGTTGATGTCAGATCAATGAATAGTACAGAATTTAGGGCTAAAATTTAGCCCCAGGGCCATTTTTAGCCCTTTGGGTTGGAGATGGCCTAACAGAGCTTGGAGAAGGAATCTCTTTTACTACGGCATACCTCACTTTTCTAATCCAGACAAGTAGAACTTAATAACGAAAAAAGGAGGAATCATACTGCCATAATATTATGTTAAAGCAAGAAGCCAGGAATACAAGGCAAGCAGCAGCATGTGCTCCCAGCACACTCTAGCTTTATCCTTGCGTTTAGATTTCCTGGTTTTCCTTTGTCCCTTTGATTTGATTCCAACTGCTTTTAGTCCATATGAGGCTTGAAGTTTCAGTTAAGGTTTTATATGTCGGCAGTCCATATATGAAAAATATCTAAGAAAATGAATATTGGTAAATGTCCACACTTACAAGGATTTTTATTTATTTTTAATAAATTGGTAGAAAAAGGCAAACAATACACATTAACCCACTTGTAGTGGACCCGATATAATCAAATTACTACTAGAGACTCTAGAAATCTAGAAATTAACCCTAAGTAAAGATGACTTGATTAGCCGTGCTCTTTAAGTAACCTGACACTTTTGAATTTGAATAACAAAAATGACGTTCTTTATCTCTCCCGCATTTTACGTCATTTGCTTTAATTTTGGAGTGCTTCTATTCATACCTCATTTATTGGTATGTATACCTCCTCTCATTTTTGGACATTTTAAAATCCAATATTGCCCCTCTTTTAAACTGAAAAATAATAATAATAATAATAATAATAATATTGTTGACGTTTTTATGTCGCTCTCATCGTCCTAGTTCCTCTTTGTGGTTCCGTTTTACTGTCTCTCCTCTTCCTTTCCATCTCCATTTCTTATTCTCTTCTCTAATTCCTCTATAATCCTCCCTTCAACTCTTCTAATTTTCCATGTTTTCTAACTTTCAGTCCTCAATTTCTTAAACCGCTCCAATGGTCGTGTTCAATCAGTATTTGGTTGAATGAAAAAGTGCTTCAATTTGGTTGTATATATATGCAGACATGTATGGTATATGTTTCTGTTTTATTCTTAATCAATCAAGTTTATACTGAATTCCTCCTATACTAGGTAAGTGCGAGTTTTTACCACTCCATCAGTTCCTATCATTCCTCCATGACTTCTGGCTGCTAACAAATCTACAAATTAATTAAACTCAACCTCATTGTTTCCTCTATATTCTTCGTTCCATCAAGGAGGAACATCTAAATTGATCCAATTAAAAGAACAGTTTGTCAAATGGATAATCAATAGAGAGGAAAATTAATGTTGCTAGAGAAAGGCACAAGAGTTACAGAGGTTCGAAGAATAGGAGGTTTAAATAGAAAAATAATGGACAAAATGGAAAGTTTTGTGGTAAAAAGTATGAGGAGGTCCAAATACTATTATAGGAGGTTTGAATAGAACCCCTCTAATTTTGAGATATAGAGTCTAATTAAAAAGAACAAAACAATCATATTACCATACACTTTCCACATAGACAAAACAAAAACAGTGATGAAAATTCTTTGAAGTGTTATGACAAAAAAATGTGAATACTCAAATTCTTTATGATACACAGCTTCCCAAATTCTCTATTGGGGCCTGATTGATTTTTTTTTTTTCTTTTTTCTTTTTAACAGAGTTCGAACTGTCCTTCAATTGGGCGAGACTTCAAAAGAATGTCTCATCTTCTTCTTTCTAACTGAAGATTCAGTCGAATTACACATCATAAAAACCCGGGCAACCGTTCCCTCAAGAATTTCATCAAGCTCCCAGTTGTGGTTGGGCATCAATACCCTTCACCCTTCCTCTTTTCTGAGTCTGAAGAGGAAAGGGAATCCGACCCCACCTGCATGGCCAAGATGATATCGGGGCCAAGTATCGTACCAACTCGATGAATTGAAAAGAAGACTACTCTCATTACTCTTTTCCGCAGCTTAATCGGTACTTGCTGGTGGTTCAGTTCTTGTGTCGACCCAACTCCAACCCAACAGGTTCTCATTTTCTCTGTTTCTTCTGTGTCTCCATTTTCTACTTTGCACTTTGCTCTACTTCATAAACTTCTGTTAATTTGTTGTTGCATTTATTGTTGCCAAATTGTGAATGTACGTTACCGCAGTTGAAACATTATGGATTTGGATCCAGATGCTTTCCTTATTTATCTAGGTTATCCTTGCAAACAGATCCACCCAATATCTTAGACACTCTGCCATGCAGGCTAGGTGTTAAAAAGTACTTCAAACACATTTGTTTGTACTTATTTTATAAGCACATTGGTAGTGTTGATTGACTTTCTAGAATGCTATCAACAATATGTGTGTGACTATAATATATATATATATATGTATATATATATATTTGCATTTTGAGAGAAAAAAAAATACACATCTTAAAACTTATAAATTCCTAGAAAATACTTGCATCCGAACCAATACGGCATCAAACTCTCTCTTATTTACATATTGTCGACAATTTAAATTCATAATTTAACCGTTTAAAAGTTAAATCAACATTTAAAGATCATCTCTGAAAAATTTCATTGTGAACAAAATTCGTTCACTCATTTGAATATTGCATCAAACCAATGGAAGGTTGTCATGAGACTGTTAACTTTCACCGTAGTTGTTCATTTGTTTGATGCAATCACATGAGTAAGCAATTTTTACTTACAATGAATTTTAGCAGAAATCATCTTTTAATGTTGATTTAACTTTTGAACGGTTAAATTATGGATTTAGATTGTTGCTTGACTATATGTAAATAAGAGATCGACTTTGGATGCTCACGTACAGTCGTACACACTGGTTCGGATGCAAGTATTTTCCTAAATTATTTTTTACCAAAATAGTTTTACTTAGGAATAATTACAAAAAACTCCTAAACTATAAGACTATTTTCATTTTTATACCCAATTATCAAATTTTTGCATTTGCATACCTTAAGTTTCATTGCCTTAACATTTTGGTACCCTGACTACTAATACTGTTAAAATTCAAGGGCATTTCCGTCACTTCATTGAAATTATGATTTTTGACAATTACTTTAACAAAATATATATATTATTTGAATAGCTAAATACTAGTTACTACCCTACGGTTTGGCTCCAAAATCAATTCAGTCTGTGAACTTCCAATTTCATCAAAAACACCCCCTGGACTATCATTTCTCATCTAATAGGTCATTCCGTCATGTGTCCGTCAAATGGAGCCGTTAAATCGCTGATTGGCATGCCAACTCAGGTCAGGTGGGGCCCACATGGAAGGTAAAATTCCAAAATTAACCCTGCTCTCTTCTAACCCAGATTACACCCACAGTCCCTATACGCGAGCTCTTCCCTAAACAAACATAGTCCCAAATCAAAACTCCAAATACATAAACTGTTAAATGTGTATAACATATGAAGAACGATGAGAACAATTGCATAAACCAATCACCAAGAGAGAGAGACAGAGAGAGAGGGAGATGAGTAGTTCCTCATCATCCTCATCGTTCTCATGGTGGCAGTAACAATAGTAGCAGTAACAGCGAAGATAGGCCACGATTCTTCCACCCAAAAGCAAAGAGAAAGTGCTGGGCAAACTCCGAAATAGTGCCAGGCCGACACCTTGAGTGGCGCAAATACGCCGCCTGCAAACATTGTCTGTAAGCGTTTCTGCAATTGCCAACGGTGCCTCTGCTTCAAGTACGATCATAGTCCCCTTCTTCAAAGGACCCAACTTTTCCCTTTTATCCAATAAATTGCTTCAGTTCCTTTCTAGTTTGTTTCTCTTTGGGATTTACATTCATGATTTTGATCTGGGTATTTGGAATTTGTCAATTTTAATGAATATACTAGTTGCTTGAGCTCAGTATTGAAATGGGTCTTTGTTAATCAATTTGTGTGAGTTCGTTGAGATTTAAGATTGTGATGTAGGTGGTGAATTTGTAGCAAAAAACTGTCAGATTCTTCAAACAAGAGTGAAAATATTCAAATCAAACAAGGAGCAGGTCAACGAGAATCAATTGAAATGCTCGTCTTGTGATGTCAAATTTGGTAGTGTGCAGCTTTCTTAGGTTGAATATTCTGGTCTATTTAGTTTATAACTTCCTAGAATTCATTCACCCAAATCAGCCTTATGGGTTTTTTGGGTGTCGCACAAATTCAAATGAAAAGAGTTTGGTTTCTGGAGTTTGCATAGATTTTTTTTGATCTGTTTGTTTAGGGAGAGGTCGTGTAATAGGGATTGTGAGTGTAATCTGGGTTAGAAAAGAGCAGGGTTAATTTTGAAATTTCGCCTTCCATGTGGGCCCCACTTGAACTGAGTTGGCATGCCACGTCAGACATTTAACGGCTTCATCTCACGGACACATGACAGAATGACCTATTGGATGAGAAATGATAGTCCAGTGGTGTTTTTGATGAAATTGAAAGTCCAGGGACTGAATTGATTTTGAACCTAAACTACAAGGTAGTAACTAGTATTTAGCCCTTATTTGAAATTATCAAATATAGTAGTTTGTCAAAAGATTCAACAAAACACCAAAATTACAATACACTTTATTTTTTTAAAACGTATATTATTATGAATGAAAAATGGCTAGAACCCTAAATAAATTAAGCAAAATAAAAGAACAAGACCAAAACTAAAACAAATAGTAAAAGAAGAAACAACCCTTCCATACCAATTGCTATCATATGAGTAAGTTAGAAGCCAATAAGAAACAATTCAATTATAGCAACCCATTGGTCTTGATGTCCATCGGTGAATAAGCATTTTCGGGTTTAAGCCATAGCAGAAACAATCCTAATGGAGAAATTTTATTTTTAATTACAAAGTTGATGAATTGACTCATTGCTTGCCTTTGACTATCAGTAGATTATAATGGTGTTAGTGGTTAGGGTATCAAAATGCTAATAAAATTAAACTTGAAGTATGTAAATGCAAAAATTTGATAATTCGGTGTAAAAATAAAAATAACTTCATAATCTGGGGAGTATTTTGTAATTAATTCTTCTACTTATTCTTATTAGATAGATTTTCCTTTATCAGTAAGCGGATATTTTTTTTCCCAAATAGTTTTCCTGTTTAGGTTATTCCTTGAAATTAATCCATTACTAGCCTTCCTGCGCATGCGGACGTTTTTTATTTACAATGATATGGATTTTCATTTTGTTTCTTACGAACATCACCTAGTCTCTCATAGGTTCATTGGTGTGTGTGTGTGTCTATATATATATATATATATATATATATATATATATATAAACTTCTTGTTTAAGAGCAAATGTTGTTTTAAAACATAGAGGAAATGTATATACTTAATTCAATTCTTCACAATTAGTGCGCAAGAAAAGAAAATTTCTACATCATTTTTCATCTTTTATGGTCAGGAACTATATCATTGAGTTAGAATATGCCAAAATATGCTAAGAACTTGTATCAATTAAGTACGACATTATATACAACAAATTCCTTTTGACATGAACTACCATTTTGCAGTGTTAAAAAAAAAAAAAAAAACCTACTATTTTGCATAATCATATATACCGACTCTCTTAAGCTGTTATCTTCTTCTTTAATTCACTAACTTCTTATATTCCTATTGACGTTTACTGCCATTTTGCTCTTATATGAACTAAGTCATTGGAAAAAAAAAAAAAAACCCTTGGTGAAACCATGAAGGCCTCGATTACCAACCCTTTGAAGTTGCTGAAGATCCGAGTTCCTAGTGTTGAGGTGGAGAAGTTGAAATGCCCATTGATGAATTTAGGTGTTGATTTTAATTCCCAAGTTCTGTAGCAAAATTTAGAGAAAGATATCAGTAATTAACAAAGCTAGGTTTCTAATGAAACCAAGGTAGTAAATGCAGGCATACCTTGGTTCTCTAATTGTCGAACCTTCTTTATGTCAAACCAAAATCAATTATAAAGAACACAAACTACTTCCTGCAGAAAATTGTAAAATTCAGAAATTCTACAGCAAACAATAGTCATGGCCTTGATTACTAAACATGGAACCAGATCCATGCATACAATTAAGAGAGAAGAAAACTACTAAAGAAAAAAATAATATAGCCTCTTCAGGTACAAAACTGGAACTCCAAATCCTCAATAGCTCGGCCAGAAACTGGGTAAGGTTTGTTTAAGGATTAAATTCAATTTAGTCCCTCAAACTTTGGGGCTAAAATCAGATTGATCCTTTTTTTTTTTTTTTCAATCACGTTGGTCTCTATTTTTTCAAATTACATCAGTTGAGTCTGTTTTTTAAATTTCTCTCCGAATATGACGTCATGTACTGAGTTAGAGCTAACATAGGGCCCCACTTTTCAGCATTTGACCCTCCAAGAAGGGTAAAATGGACTTTTTGCCTTTGAACCTCCTTGATCAAAGGGCATTTTCAGCCTTTGAACCTCCTCCTCCTCTTCCTTCAATTCAATCGCTAGACCCAAATCCGATCCAGCCAAAATGTCACCCGAATCTGAGTCATTGTAGGCGGCTATCGCCACTACCCACTCCGACCAGTCCTCGGGCTCCATCGACCCGATTGTCCACCTAATCCAGATCCTCCCCTATAGCTTCCTCTGACCTCGTCGCCTTCGCCTTAAGCTCCCAATCCTAACCCTCCCCTCTCTGATGACCGTCTACGCTCTTATCCTCCTCACCTACTTCATGGTCGTCTCTGGCTTCGTCTACGATGTCATCGTCGAGCCTTCAAGCATCGGGTCGACCCAGGACCACGAAATCGGTTCAGTCTTCCCCTTGGTGGCATGGGAATTGTGCTGATGGTGCTGACCAAACTGATTAAAAAAAAAGAAAAAGGACCAAACTGATTTTAGCCCCAAAGTTTGAGGGACTTAACTGAATTTAGTTCTTTGTTTAAATTTTATGAATTGAAATCAACGATAAACGAAATCATCAATTCATTTTCTTTTTCAAAAGCAAGCTCGATCTCGATCAGCATTTCTTCCCCGGCACTCTCACCGACTTCCTCCTTTTGTTTCAGTTTTGGAGAACCACCTTCATGCATGTATATGTGTAAAATGGTAGCAGTTGATACTGAACTGCTCCATCAAACGTGGGAGGGAACAGTTTATATATTTCACGTTCCATGAATTTTTCCGTGTCCTCCAGCATATTGCTGTTAATTTTCTGATTTATTTTTATTTAACGTTTTACCATAATAACCCATGAGCATACTATTTACATGCATGACTTTATACATTAACAGATGGGTAATTTGGGTAGTTCGTATTTTGGTGAAGCCTTTTGACACCAAACAACCGCTTCCATTTAGAGCATGTTTGGTTCACGGAAAATAAGCATAAGGAAATGAAACTTATTCCTTTCTTGCGTTTGGGATGCAAAAGGAAAAGAAATCATTTCCTGAAGGAAGGGAAAATATGAGGGAAAGTGGTTCATTTCAAACACCAAAGGAATCACTTTTCCTCATTCTTTCCTTGCATTTATTACTCACAACATATTATTTTATTACATTATTTATAAATTTTTTAATAACTTTCTTTACATTGCCAAACATCAGAATTGAAAATTCTTAGGAATTTATTTCTCTTCCTATAACAAAAACCAGTGTTCTAAAAAACGCTCTAGGCGTCGGCCTAGGCGCCGGAAGGTAGATGACTTCCCCGATTAAGGCCTAGTCGCTCGAAAAATCGTATTTGAATTTAAGCGGACGCCTAGAAGAGCTTGACGGGAGCCTAGGCGTTCTGGGCTGGTTGGCGGCTAGGCGGGCCAGCTAACCCATGTCTCTCTCCTCAACTCTCGCCTCCTCTCTCTTTCAATAGGCCGCCAATCTGACTCTGAAAATCCTTCTCTCTCCTTGACAGTACCTCTCTTTGACAGTACCTAGGCCTGGCAACGTGCGGGTATAGTGCGGGTACGGTGCGGGTTCTTAACGGGCCGACCCGGTAAGAACCCGTTAGCTTAACGGGTTTCGCGGGCCAAACCCGGCGGGTTTGCGGGTTTTCCGTTGGAACCCGTAAACATTTTTTTTTTTTTAAACTTTTTATCAAAGCAACTAAAACTAATTAAGACTTATGTATATAACCCCAATTTCTCTATATGAACTTTTTTGGTTTTCTATTTTGAAATTTTTTATTTTCTATCTTTTTAGATTTTTTTTCCTTTCATTTTGACAAAAAATAATTCACAAATCACAATTATACGACGATCCAACGGTCAGACCCTCACAAATCACCTAGAGGATCATCTTTACCGATTTATACTATGATCCAACGGTCGGATCCTCACGGATCGCCCTTAGGTTCATTCTCTCAAAATTATACGATGATCCAACGGTCAGATCCTCACAGATCGCCCTTAGTTTCATTCTCTCAAAATTATACGACGATCCGACGATCCAACGATCAGATCCTCACGGATCACCTAGATGATCATCTTTACCGATTTATACGATGATCCAACGGTCAGATCCTCACGGATAGCCCTTAGGTTCATCCTCTCAAAATTATACGAAGATCCAACGGTTGGATCGTCCCGGATCGCCCTTAGAATCATCCTCACAAAATTATATGACGATCCAACGGTCGGATCCTCACGGATCACCTTTTGAATCATCTTTGTACAATTATACGAAGATCCAACGGTTGGATCGTCCCAGATCGCCTTTAGAATCATCCTCACAAAATTATACGACGATCCAACGGTCGAATCCTCACGGATCTCCTTTTGAATCGTTTTTTCATAATTATACGAAGATCCAACTGTCGGATCCTCATGGGGAATAAGAAAAATTATAAAAATCCCTGGTTGAAAAAAAAAAATGGGGAACCCATATGGGTAATGGGTTTTTGGGAAGGATTTTAAGTTAACGGGTTCCAACGGGTTTAGCCCGCAAAACCCATTAATTTGCAGGTTTTTTGCGTGCGAGCTTTTTTTAGCCTGGATTAATAAACGAGCGGGTTTGTGCGGGTTTTTAGCGTGCGGGTATAGTGCGGGTTTGCGGGTTACGGGTTTAAATGCCAAGCCTAACAGTACCTCTCTCTCTCCTCGAATAATCAATCTCTTTCTTTCTCTCTCCTCGTAAGTTCTCTCTCTGCACTGATTTTGTTAATCTAGCGAATCGTCGCACTGATCTTTCCTATAATTAGCGGCTTTCTCGATATATTTGGTTTGGATTAAAATATGGGGGGAGTGAGTTGCTGAGAATGAAGTTGGGGCTTTGTGCGAATGGCAGGGAAGAACGAGGAAATACTGGGACACGAAGAGGTGTGATGCAACACGAAGAGATGTGAAGTAGTTGGTTAAGAAAAGATTGATTGAATCTTTGGTTAGTAAGGAGCCACGTGCTGCTCCATTTTGACAAGCTTAACATAAATAAAAAAATTATATATATATATATATATATATTTTACCAACCATAATTAGCTAGAGTTTTAATTTTTTATTTTGGGTTGACCAATGACTTTATGTTGTCTTTCTCAAAACAAAAAAAAAGTCTTTATACGTTTATAATTATATAAATAAATGTTATAAAAATAAAAATAAAATTAAAAAAATAAAACCGCCTAGGCACCAGCCTAGATCCCTGGGCGCTAATCCCCTGACCACAACCCGACTAGCGCCTAGCGGTTTTTAGAACCTTGAGAAAAACAAAGGAATTACTTTTATTTCTGTGAACCAAATGAAACCGTATAGTAATAGAGATTAGCCATTACCTAGTATTTTGGAACGAGAGAGAGTAAACTAATCATTACGAAGTATAAAGTAAACTAATTTTATATATATCTAAACGAAGTAATTTTGTAGGAACTTTGAAATTATTCTTTGGTGGGAGGAGAAACAACGAAAAAGAGGATATGGGTTCCTCCGCCGTTCCTATTTCTGACACCGTCAAGAAAATATGGGATAAGTGGAACCTCCGGGGCTTCATCCTATTAAGCCTCTCATTGCAGACCTTTTTAATTCTTTGTGCACCCATGAGAAAGAGAACATCAAGCAAATGGGTGATCGTGCCCATTTGGTTAGCTTACTTGCTCGCAGACTGGGCTGCTAACTTTGCCATTGGATTAATTGCAAGCAGCCAAACTGACACCACCGGTCGCCGAGACAATTAATGGCGGCCTTTTGGCATTTTGGGCTCCATTTCTTTTGTTACACCTGGGTGGTCCGGACACCATAATTGCGATTTCTATGGAAGATAACGCCTTGTGGCCAAGACACTTTCTTGGTCTCATATTCCAGGTTTTGGCTGTGACGTACGTCTTTATTATGCAGTCAACTCGAGAAAACAAGCTATGGTGGCCAACACTGTTGCTAATTTTCCCAGGACTTGTAAAGTATGGCGAGCGAACACGTGCTTTGTATCTTGCCAGCTTAAGCAGTCTCAAGGACTCCATACTTGCAGTACCGGACACTGGACCGGATTATGCAAAGTACATGGATGAGTACTCTTCAAGAAAAGCTGCCAATCTTCCAATTCATATACACACCGAAACAGGCCGTGGCCCAGAATCCAAGAGTGAGACTTACCCTGAGGAAGAAGCAGGCGGCGACAAAATTGATAATATTGTTGTGGTGCGGCTTGCTCATGAATTCTTTAAAATCTCCATGGGTCTTATTATAGATATTGTTCTTGATTTTCATCAGCGCAAGCAGAGCCGTGCCTATTTCGATAAGAGAACATCCGAAGCGGCTTATACATTGATTGCAACAGAGCTCAACTTTATGTATGAAGCTCTTTACACCAAAGCTTATGTGGTGCATTATGTGTGGGGATACGTTTTAAGGGCTATATCATTTGGAACGGTTTGTATAGCCCTTGGTTTCTTCTATAAGTTGGACAAGCATGGCTTCCACAGGTTTGATGTTAGAAATACCTATTCCTTGCTCTTGGGTGCAATAGCCCTAGATTCAATAGCTATTTCGATGCTTATCTTGTCTGATTGGACTGTTGTAATTAGCAAGTGTCGCCCAAATTCTTGTTTAGCCACTAATCTCATGAACAAGCACCTCAATTTGAAGAGATCTTTATGGTCTACCACTGAAATACCAACGAAGTGTTTAGAGGGGACCAGGAAGATTTTATTTCAAAGATGGTCTGAATCTGTCTCTGCATTCAGCTTTATAGATTATTCTCTCCACGAATATGGAAGAGCACCACCTACAGTTATGGACTATGCAGGCTTTTTGGGCATTAAAATAATCAGATTCATGGGTCTCAAGGATATTCGAGATGAGATCAAATATAGAACCAGCAAGAAACTCTCTGGGGAACTGTGGAAGTTCATTTTTGAAGAGTTGAAAAGTAAATCGGAGGATGCAGTTGATCCTCAAAATGGCAGCAAAATATGTTCAGCAAGAGGGGAGTGGATTCTTAAGGAGTACTACTATGGGGATGGCGGGCCACTGTTTAACAATTTAAGATCGCGAATTTATCTTGCAGGGGAGTGGATTCTTAAGGAGTACTACTATGTTACTTATGACCGAAGCATTCTGTTGTGGCACATTGCAACCGAGTTGCGCTATCACGATGAGAAGCCTCAGAATAGCAATGCTGGTGATCATAAGAATAGCAATGCTGGTGGTGATGATGGTGATCATCGAGAGTTTAGTAAGACATTGTCTGATTATATGTTATATCTCTTAGTTATGCAGCCTGATTTGATGTCTTCTGTAGCGGGAATTGGTCAGAAAAGATTTTCTGATACTTTTGCAGAAGCCAAACAATTCTTTGAAAAAAGGGCACTGGGATCGGATGAAACACTGGAAAATGCTTGCAGAAAACTCCTCGAAGTAAATACAGAAATTAAACCTGTTGATGTCAAAGGGAATAGAAGCAAGTCTGTATTGTTTGATGCATGTATTCTGGCAAGGGAGCTGAAGAATTTGAGATGGAAATTCATAAGTGAAGTGTGGGTGGAATTACTATCATATGCTGCAAGTCATTGCAGACCAAGTAGCCATGCCCAATTGCTGAGTAAAGGTGGAGAGCTTGTCACTTTTGTTTGGTTATTAATGGCTCATTTTGGCATAGCAGAGCAGTTCCAAGTGCAAGAGGACCAAGCAAGAGTAAAACTGACAGTTGGAAAGCCAGCGGATGAAGTCTTTTATTGGTCTGGTGAAAAGCCACCCGAGTCAAAAGCCACCGGGTCAATTCAATAAAGAAAATTAGTTTAATCTGGTTGCATTAATGTCATCTCGAACTTTAAGCATGCGTGTATTATGGAAGTTATTAGCAGTAGACTAGCGTACACGCACACACATTAGCAATTTCTCACATGCTCTGCATGCAGCGCAACACTTGTAGCAGAGAGCAAAAAGTGGGAGAAAAGTTCGGGTTGTGGGGTAATTATTATTTATTTTATTATAATAATATTGTTACATTTGTTCTTGCATGGTTAAGTTGATAAAACATTTTTCAAGGTTTAATTTTATATTAAAAAAAATAGTTTTGACTCACAAGCACTCTTCTCTTAAATATAGTATAGATAAGCAAAAATTGTTTCACTTCAATACTATTTGTATGGCACGCTAGAAGTAAAATCAGATATGAGGGTAAAGTATTTTCAGTTGCTACTATCTGTACTTATTTATGGTTATATTTAAGTTGTTAGCCTGTTAGCAATGGGTACTATGCATAACACCATTAAAGAGATTCTATTTTAGTGCTCAATGCAGGTTGATTTGTGCCCCTAGAGCGATAGAGGTTAATTGACATCCCCAATTGTTGGGTGAAAATTAATTTTGATGGAGCTTGGAACCATGATGAGGGGGTTAGAAGTTATGGAGATGTTTTAATTTGGGGTTTTGTCCATTTACACTAATTCTAGGAATTTTTTTTCCCCCTTACACCACTCACTTATTTTTTTCCCACTTACACATAATAACTCTTATAAGTTATCCCTCATACTCAATTAAGTTTTTTTTTAAAAAAATTTATTTCTGAGACTATTTTGCTCTCATCCCTTTGTCACATAGAGAGAGAAGCTATAGGAGACTTCGCTGAACTCCGGTCACCGATTGCCGGAATCTTGTGACCGGGCTCTGGACTTCTCCGAAATCCTCGCTGAAGGTTTCCAAAGAGATAGTAAGTGATTTCATAGGTCATTGAAGAAGATTATTGCCTCCCAATAAACTCCCCCTCCCCCCCGCAAACAAAAGTTTATTGTGGGTAATAGAAGTTTATAAGGGAGAATGGGACTAATACCCCTAGAATTTGACAAATAAAACTTCTTTTTTTTAATAAAATAAAACTTATATTGATTCTCAACGATGGTTACAATCGTTTATAGGGGCATCCTGAACATTCACAGGAGAATAAATTGACCTACTAAGGTTATATTGAAAATCTAAGGCAGAACAGACCATATTTCGTTAGAATGGTTGTTCGATTACAAAGTTGAAGCTCACTTTCTGGAAATAAGAAAACAAAGCAACTACAAAGTGATGTAGATTATCCTCGTCCATTAAAAACCGGCTATGCTGCTCGCCAATGCTCGCAATTGAGGTGCTTACAATATAGTAGCTCAAGTAAGACTCCTTGAAGTCATTGAGAATTTTCTCCATCGATCTGCAAGGAAAGAAAAGTAAACTAAAAACTAATGGAAAACTTAGCTTATCTGCGACATCAATCGAGTGCATGATAACAGCAGTCTCCTTAAAATTGGAGAATTTAAAATTGTTTTCTTGACAGCCAAAATTTCTTTTTCCCCTATGGGATAATTTTGTTCTGCAGGGCTGAACTTGCCACTACCAAATTTACAGATCTTGTCAATGTGAGTTCCAGGCGTTTTTGCTAGGACAACACCGGACCAGTAATTATCACTCGCATTTGTCTGGAGGATAATTTCATCATTTTCCTTTGGTTGTTGTAGAGGAGGGAGATTCTTGCAGAGATTTTTTATCTGCTTCACAATTTTTTCATCATTTTCAGTGAAGTTCCATTTTCTCTTGGAACTTGTTTTAGGAGATAACATTGTTGTTAGTCCTGAGATTTTGGGAATGAAATCTCTCCCATAGTTTATGACTCCTAAGAATCTCTCTAGACTCTTAGCATCAGGAATTCTATCTGGGAACTTCCAGATTTTCTCAAGGATGTGAGGTTGGAGTTTTATTACTCCATTCTTGATGTTTATTCCTAGGAAATCAACTTCATTGAGGATAAAGAATATTTTCTTTTCTCCTAGGATAATTCCATGCTGAACTATCAGCTTTACAACCTCGTAGAGGTGTTTCATGTGTTCTTCTCTGTTTTTGGAGAAGACAAGGATGTCATCAATATAGACGACACAGAATTTAGCCACATGCTTGAAGATGTTATCCATCTTTCTTTGGAAGATTGAGGGGGCTTGTTTTAGACCAAAATACATTACTAACCATTCGTAATGGCCTTGTGGTGTTCCAAATACAGTGAGAGGAACACTCTCAGGATGCATCTTGACTTGCCAAAAACCCGACTTTGCATCGAATTTTGAAAAGACTTTAGCTCCTCTGAGCTGGTTGATCAGTACTTTTACTTGAGCAATTTGATAACCGTCTTTGACAGTCTTCTTGTTGACATCTCTGTAGTCAATTACCATTCTAGCTTTTCCTTTGAGGTTTTCTGCATGATTCCTTACGTAGAATGCTGGAGCATGATGAGGGCTAGTGGAAGGTTGAATTAATCTCTTGTTCAGGAGATCTTCAATATCTTTTCTGAATTCTTTCTGGTCTTCCTCTTTGTACTGCGGAATAGCTTTGACATGACAGATGACATTCATATCATGTAATCTTAATTCACAGACCACTGGGTCTTTTTCCCAAAACTTCTGAGGGTCTACATCGATGTTCTGCTCGAGTAGTTTCTTGATTTTGTCAAGAGTGGGAAGTTTCTGAGACTCAAGCTTATTCTGAAAGTGCTTGAGGTTATGCTCATGAATGAAACTAGCTTCTTCATCTGCGCTAGTTGTTTCTTCATCTTCATCTTCAGAAGAAGATGATTCTTCAACAAGTAGTTCTCCTTGTTGTTTGATTTGGAGGATGGTTTCGAATTTGGGTTTGTAGGGGGTAAGATCACCACTATTCTGTTGCGATCTCTGATATTGGGTAGTAAAGTTTGGATCTACTACACTTTTGGCTTGAGTAAGCCTATCTGCCCAGTACACCCTTTCTCCTTTTCTGAAGCCTATCGCTTCTTCATCCTGGATGAATCTTTGTTGGAGAATAAAATTATTTCCCAACAAGAAATCTGATCCTTGGCCTTCAGATTTCTAAAGAGTGTTGATAATAAATGTTCCTCCACCAATAGTGATGTGAACATTTCTAGCTACCTTGTTCATGGTTAGGTGGCTTCCATCAAATTGGACACCAGTAGCTATTCTTTTCTTATCTTCTTTCCAGAGTTCTTTTGGAATTGCAAATCTCTTTGCAACTATAAATCCTGATCCATTGTCTACAAATGCATGTAGATGATATTTTTTATGATCAGGGAATTTAAGTCCAATCTATGTATAGTTGCTGTATCTACTAGTAGAGACAACTTTCGATTGTTGTAGCTCATTTTCTTGAGCCTGTTCCTGAGGTGTGAATGGTTTACATTCTTCTGGAATATTTTCTGGTATTTCAACCAATTCAATGGTTGCATTGAGTTTTTCTTCCTCGATGTTTTCTTCCTTTTCTTTTGAGGAAGATGGCTCCATAATTTCTTGGAACTTAGTTTCTAATTCTTTCTCTTTTTTCTCAGAGAAATATTCTTCATACTCTTGTTCTACCAATTGGCTGACAAGGCCATTTTTGGTATTTCTTCTTGCTTCAGCTATGAAGCATTATTTGTGATAAGTCTTTTTTGACTTTTCACCGAACATAGGAAGTCCATTCTTTTCGTGACATAAGTAGTAGTCATAAATGAATGTACCAGGGTTCACCTGATAGGAAGACGTTATTGCTTCGGTCTTACTTTCTTCCCAATTTTTAACGTGTAGAATGTTCATCTGTCTAGATTCCAAGTACTTTACTTCAGAATCTATTTCAGAATCAGATGATTCTTCTTCGTCAGACCAGGCAGAGTAAACTGACCTGTCATCATCTTCATCATCAGAATAGGCTATTTCGTAGCCTTTCATGTTTGTTGTTTCTACTATAGGCTCATATTCTTCAAATAGAGTTTTAGTAGATCTTTTACCCTTTTCCGGGCATTCATTGGTATAGTGCCCTTTAGCTTTACATAACCAGCATCTGCAAGCTTTCTTGCCTGGTTGAGTATTCTGAGGATTGACTCGGTGATTCTTCTTTTTCTTGAAGAATTTCATTTTAGGATCTTCATCCTGTTGTTTTGAACTTTTCTTGAATTTCCAATCCTTTTTCTTATTACTCTTTTTGAATTTTTTCGAGTAATATTTTTCTTTTCTTTTTCTGTGGAACTTGGATTCATGACATCCCCAGTTAGTTGGCATATCCAGTATTCCATAGGAGAAATTTTCAACTCCTTTGAGTTGTTTCTTGGCCATCTTAGCTCTAAGATTGGCTTTGCATTGCTCTTTTAATAATTGCCTGATTTTGTCGGCAATTCCTCCAACTGAAAATCTTTCAATTGGTTTTTCAGCTATGCTTTCTCTCACAGCTGTCCTCCATGGTTCAGGGAGTTTCCTGTGCAACAGGTTGATTAGATCAGTATTCTCTAGTTCACCAATTGTACAGTAATATTCTTGAAATTCATTCAAGTATTCTTCAAAATATCTCATGTCACAGATTTTGAGAGCATAGATATTTGATTTGGCCGTTTCTTTAGCCTTCTCACTCAGATTTGAGAGATCTCCACAGAACTGATCATACAGAGGTACTGCAAAATCATATGGAGATTTTGAATATTTGATTTCTTCAAGCCAGTCTTTCCCTCTGGCAGTTTCTTTAAAAGAGAAATAATACTTTTTTGCTACTCCCATAAGAGTAGTTTCATAGTACACCTGAAGATCTGGTGCTTCAAATTTTCCGAGGGTTAGAGCAGAAGCCATCATCAGGCTATCAACCCATTGGTCAAGAGTTTTTCTCTTGTCTAGAGTTTTGTCTAGATTTAACCAGATTCCATGGGTGGAAATTGGTATTCTGGGTATATTGTCCTCTGGGACAAATTTTTGAGAATTTCTTTCTCCATTTTTGCCTGTAGGGGCTTTTTGTAAAGGGAGTTTTATTTTTCCCTTTTCTCTTATGATGACTGTTTTGGAGTTTTCTCCTTCTTCTATTTCGATATCCTGATAGGGAATGAGTTTTCTTTCCTTTCCAGGTTTGAACCTTTTCATTTCTTCGATTAGTTTTTCTAATCGTTCAGGATTTTCCCAGGACTCTGCTTCATCATAGAGCTTTTGTGCTCTAAGCATATTTACTGGTCTGTTCAGATCAGCTTCTAATTCTTCTTCAGTGATAGGTTCTGTTGGTTCTTCAACAGAGAATTTGGTACCACTAACATTAGCTTCTCTAGTGTTGTAGCTTCTTCTCAGAAGATTGTTGTTTATCTGATATTTTCAGGACATACATCATTTTTTCTGTGATCGTTAAATTTTAGACTGATATCTCCAGTCTTTCTGCTTTCATATATTGCCGCTTTGGCATTTTCTGTTGGTTTTTTCAGACCAGACAATTTCCATTCAATAGGAAAAGTTACTTCATTCCAAGTAACCTTGTGGATCTGTTGTGAATGGTTCTTCTGACTGGTGAGGAATCCAGTAGTAAGACCTAGGATAGTTGATATCCTTGTCTTTGGTTCTACTGTAGTGCTCATCAGTTTATAGTATATTCTGTATACTATTGCGAGTTCTTGCATATCTTTTTTCATTGATATGCCATCTGTCTTGATTCTCAGTCTTAGACACTGAGCTGCATCTTTCAAGCTGGTTGAGAAGTTTGGGAAGCAGTTGAAATAAGCCACTTGATTGCATAGTGATGCTTCAAGGGTTCCCAACAGACTAGCTTGAAAATCTGTTAGTCTATTGTCTTGTAGGACACATAAAACTGAACAGTTTATGCCTTCACGGGCAAGAAGTTTTATGCCTACTTGGATTGCTCCAATATGCATAAATTGATAATTTTTTGTTCTTGCTCGGTCAACTTCTGCAGGAGTGATCATCAGTAGATCGGTTTCTCCTGTTGTGGAGGGGGTTGTAAATTCTAGTAATTTGAAATGATGGCTATCCATAAGATCAAACGTTCCCCTTTTGTAGATTTGTTTAAAATCTAACTTTGGAATTGAGGAGTTTTTTTACCTCATGTTCGATTTCATTGTATTCGAATTCTTCAGCGTTTAGGAGTTGTACTCATTTCTTTTTCCCGAAGATGCTCATCATTTTGATATCTCTTGTATCTTTCGGGTTTTCATACCGAATACTAGTATGACTAGTAGATGATTCCAGAAAAATCATGTTTGGAACAAGATTCTTATCTGGTTTTTCTAATGGTTTAAATCCATTAGTTTTCTTTGTTTTTACTGTAGGCACTTTCTTGTCCTTCAGTATGGTTTTCATAGAATCCAACGTTTTTTGCTGTTCATTGATTTTTCTACTAACACTTGTTAGCTTTTCTTCTTCCGTTTTTGGAAGTTTCTTGATATAATCTATTTTGTTTTCCAATTTTTCTAATTGGAAAATTATAGCAGGTAGTTTTTTTAGATGATCTTGACATCTAGCTAATTCCTTCAGTAGGATCTGATGTTTCTCATCAGAGGATTTCAGTAGAGAATTCAACTTTTCTAATATTAAATCAGACATTGTCCCCATTGGGGATTCCCCTTTTGAGCTATTTTACAAGCTCTGATACCAGTGAAGTGCAGATCTAACCAATACTCAAATAATCAAGAGGTTTTTGTTCCTCTTTAAGCACATATAAGATATTTTCAATATCTTGTTCAACTTTATAGATTCTCGTTTGAATCCTAAAGATGATATCCTAGTAATTGAGAGTTTCTCTGTTAAGATTCTCTAGAAAGTTTTTCAATTTTCTCAAGTTTTCTCTTTCTTTCTTCAATTCTTTGCTAGTAATATTACAGATGGCAATTAACTCAAGTCTGTCAACGATTGAAATTATGAATAGTAAAATTTAACTGCTTACCTTTGAATATAGAGGATGAATTATAGCTGCAATCATAGTCTAGACAAATAAATTCAAGATGGGCTCACCACGCTTTATCAAAAAATAATAAGGATGTAAGAAGGAAGAAAAAGATGATGGAGAGGGGTATTAGTGAGATGAATAGTGAGTGGTTTTGAAAAGTAGGGAGAAAAAGTGGAAAGTTTTGTATGAGTGGGAATAAAAATAAGTTGGTGGGGTGTATGAGAAGTAGATTGCTAGATTTGGGGTGTATGAGAATTTTCCCTAGAATGAACTCATAGCTATAGACACGACATTTACCTAGTCAATGTCACTAGCAGTTAGACCTGTAAATGGATCGGATTTTGATCCGGACCCGCTCCAGATCAGTGGTTATTGGACGGGTTTGGATCGAAAATTTTGATCTGTTAATGATCCGAATCAGTTAACCTGTTTATTTAACTGATCAAATACGGATTTAGGTCGATCCGATCCTTTAATGATCCGACCCCTTTTTGTAATAATAAAATATTATTTTTTATTAATATATTATTATTTTAAAAAATATAAAATATAAAATATGATGAATTTCTAATAAAATTTTTTTATAGAAATCTGAGGAACATTCCACCACCCAAGATTCCAAGAAGCATTAAGAATTTTGATAACGTAATTATACTTTTGGTGATAGTTTTCGTGTTGTTTTAATATTTTATTAATATCTTATGAGGTATAATTATATAAATTTAACATTACTAGTTAAAATTTTAAAATATTTGAAATTATAAACGGGTCGGATTAGCGGATCGGGTAGCCGTTAATCCGGCGGATATGAATTTGGATTGAGCTATCAATGATCCGTCGGGTTAACGGAGCGGGTTTGGATCGAAGTTTTTTTTTTTAGTAAACGGATTTGGATTTAGGTCGATTCGATCCAAATCCTGTTCATTTACAGGTCTACTGCAGGTCTAACAACATTAATCCTACCCACTGAAGATTTCATTCTCAAGTCAAAACATTCCATAGCGCCATCCTTACCACCACAAGCATCTAAACCATGAAGCTTGCTGAAATTTTAAAACAAAAGCAAAAAGCACAGACTTGATAATTGAAGAAAAGAGAGAAGAATCTAGATAGCAAAAAAGGTCGATGTAAAAAGACACACAGTTTCCTACACTAAAGCTTTTGTGGGGATTTGTAGCAGTAAAATTGGACTGGATTTACATGTAGAAACATTCCCAAGGCAAATCCACTAATCCCTAGTCCACTTCAAACGACAATGCATTACAAATTAACCCAAAGTTTATCAGAAGAAGAGCTCGTAAACAAACCAAAATTCCTTACCGCTTCGAAACCAATAATCCACACACATTCCCAGATCCTCATCAAAATTTCGTAACTAAAACCCAAACGAAGCAAATTAAACATCTTCGGCATTCAATCTAAATTGAGCTTTGGGTCAAGGCCCGTAATGGACATTCTCTTGGAGCTTTGCTTCTAGTCTTGATATCCCTAGTTCCACTGTGGTGAAGGTGATGACTATGATTAATGCAATTGAGCTGACTTAGCTAGTTCGTGATTGGAAGCACATATAACTGGAAGTTGATTCTTCTCTTATTCTTGATTGTATTAAATCTCCTCTAATGATTCCTTGCCAACTTCATGTTAATACCGGGTTTCTCAAATAACTTTCTGTGTTTCCCATATTTTTCGTGAAAGAAATAAGGTAGTCGATGTTTTAGCAAATTATAGTATGACTTTTTCTAATATGCTGTAATGAGATGCTCCTCCATCTTTTATATTATTGCATTGTAATAGTGACCAATTGGGTTATCCTCAATTTTAATTTCGATTGCTTGTTTTTTCATTGGATTTTAGGGCGGTTTGGTTTGGCCTAAATTATTATTATTTTTCAGGCTAAATACTGTTTACTATCTAGTGGTTTGGGTTCAAAATCAATTAAGTCCCTGAACTTTTAATTTCATCAAAAACACCCTCACACTATCATTTCTCATCCAATAGATCACTCTGTCATGATTCCGTCAAATGGACCGTTAAGTAGGTGATGTGGCGTGCCAACTTAGCATTGGTGCGCCCATATGGCAGCAAAATTCTGAAATAAATTTTTAGAAAAATAACAAATTTGATTGTCTCTCCCTCTCTCCCTCCCTCCCTCCCTCCTCGGTTTCTCTCTTATCTTCCTCTTCAGTATATTCTCGCTCTCTTCCCTCTTCCTCCTCTACTCCGCTCTCTTCTCTGTTAATCCCAACCATTTTTCTGTTACACTGATCCCTTCTTAAGTCGACTAGAAAAGACTACGACTCCACTGCTTGGGGATTGATGTCCTCGCCGGAGAAACCGACGAAATTGGGTTCTGGGTTTCGAAGATGGATTGAATTATGAAACTGGGTCTGAAGAATTTTGAGCAATATTCATTCTTGGGTGGGTAGAGGATTTTGAACTTGGGGGCTCTCAGATTGGTTTATTCTAAAAGTTATGTTGGTGACTTCACAAGCCATAGCCTGCATTAATAAACAAAAGTTCAATACCCAACAAATAAACAGAAGCAGTGTTGTGAGAACATATGTTTACAATTCGATAAGGATTAACTTCTAAGCTCACCTTGCTTCGAGCTGTTAGAGTGGAAGTGAAAGCCTTGACTTCCTTCCTTGGACCTTGTACTGGCTCTATTACCAAAACATCTAAATAAAGCGTCTGAAAGTATAGTAATTGATACACAAAATAGTAGCAGAGAAAGTAAGATTGGACCCATAAAAGAAAGAAGTTGATTGAGAGAGAAATTACAATCGAACGTGAAGAGAGGTAAACACATAAGAGTA
Organism: Rosa chinensis; assembly: GCF_002994745.2. Taxonomy (NCBI): domain Eukaryota; kingdom Viridiplantae; phylum Streptophyta; class Magnoliopsida; order Rosales; family Rosaceae; genus Rosa; species Rosa chinensis. The sequence goes on along the minus strand of NC_037089.1, from coordinate 23,120,182 downwards.
AACCCACAAAAGAATCACAAAAAGAAATATAGAAACAGGTAAACACATATGAGTAAACCCAGAAACCCAAGATTCCAAATTTATGAAAAGAAAATGACAGAGGCCTAGAATCAAAGAGTGAGAACTGGGTTTTGTTCATAAAGTTCCACAGTTCCAATGCGTTTCAATGTTGGACATCTAGAGGCAGAATCAAAGAGGTAGAAGATAAGAGAAAAACTATGATCTAATTAGTTATTGTTCTTATGTCGTGTATTAGACAACTGAGATTTGATTTGAGAAGATAATTCTTCTGCTATGAAGGAGACACATAAGATAGAGAAGTGATAAGATATTGATGAGAGACAAACCGGGGGGGGGGAGAGAGAGAGAGAGAGAGAGAGAATCAAATTTGTTATTTTTCTGAAATTTTATTTTAGAATTTTGAAATTTTGCCTGCTATGTGGGCTCCACAGTGCTAAGTTGGCATGCCACATCAACTACTTAACGGTTCCATCTGACTGATGGAGTGATCTATTGGATGAGAAATGATAGTGTGAGAATGTTTTTAATGAAATTGAAAGTCCAGGGGGCCAAATTAATTTTAGACCCAAACCACAGGTTACTAAACAATATTTAGTGTTTTTTTTTTCCCTAATAAATTGCGAGGATAGGGAGTTGCTACTGCTCAATCTAGTCTTTTTTCTTTAATCAAAGGAAATAACTTAAAGCTCAATAGAGTTGATTACAATCATAATGAACACATCCAGAATACATTCTTGGAGTGTTATCAACTCACAAGGAACTTGTGCTAATCTCAAGCCAGAATGGCTACTATATACCCTTCTGCTGCCATCGACAGATAGAACAGGAAGTTGTGGTAGTACACACAGTGGTACATAGAAATAGGTCCACTCATTGAACATCCAACGTTCACTTATTGAAAAATGGCTTGAAGCCTCCTTCGATACTACTCTAGAAGATACGCTAGTACTCCATCTGTCAAACAAAAAAATAATTTCACGAAACCCTAAAGAATTAGAACCCTTTAGAATGATCCACCAAAAGGCCCAGGTCCAAAAAACCTTTCTAATTGTTTTGGACACCCTAAGTCCCCAATTTGAATTTGTTTTGGGCCCCCAGATTGGTTTGGGCACCCAAACCGATTTGGGCCACAAAACTATCTTGGGCCCCAAATTGATTTGGGCACCCTTCCACAGGTTGCACCACCATTCTCTGCCTGCAACTTCGCCTGCTCCACATTCGATTGAGACACATAAGGTCTTGTCACTGCACGATCCAAACGAAGCATAAATCCACTCGTCGCCGCAGCCACTGCATGGGAGTTTTTCGCCTTTGCCTCTACATATTGGAAACCCTTTGGCCCTCCAGCGTGCATAGCTCTGAATGGCACAACCATCACACCGGTCACACTTGCAGGTCGGAATGCAACGATGCCCATTCCTCTGGTATGGGGACTGGAATCTTGTCTCCGCCGGTCAACCAGGGATTTTAGACCATCTTGATTAGCATCGCGGTTCTCCACTGTTGTCAGAGTTGGGTTGGAGTAAAGGTTATCCCTCCTTGATACAATATGCTCTCATCCAACCCTGATCAGATCCGATTTGAGCCGAGTCCTACACGGGAGAATCAAAAATTCCATTCTCACACCCATCTAGCCTTGGGTCTCATCGGATTAGACCCCCGATCAATCTCATCCACATCAACTATTTCACTCTAGCGTAAAGCAAACATAGTGATGAAGCTCTGCAAGCTAGATTTGGTGGTCGGCGCATAAGATCGGCGTTGGAGGACCATTAAGAAATGGCTTAGGAGGGAGGCCAGCCATTGATGGAGCGCAGAGCTCCAGAGGCTAAGGTTTGGAGAAAGTCGAGGCATTTTGCTATTCCTCCTCTATCTAGCCTTTGCTAGAGCGAACAACAAAATTAGAGAACATTGAAATAAAAATGCTCTGTCTTCTGCACTTTTGCTTATTGGTTTGGCATTTGTAACCAAAAAAATCACCTTTTCACCCTATACGCTAGAAAATTATGTTGACTCTGGTCAACATTTAATTTTCAGAGTATTGAAGGATGTTGACATTGGTGAGCCTTATCAAACTAGTATTAGTTCTATAATTGTAATAGGAGAAAATGTTCTAGAATTCCTAGTCCTATTCGGAATAATTTTCCTTATATCATTAGAATATGTACTTTGTAATCCTTATATATAGGGCTCCAATTATCAATAGTGGACCACACAATTCTCTCATCTATCTCTCTCAAATCTCTCATTCTTAAACACATTATCGGCACGAGTCCTAACCCTGAAATTAAAAATCCAAAACCAGAAAATTCTCCAACGTTAGCCTTGGCAAGCACCTGACCCGTGCTAGCCTGCCTGCCCTTGTAGCCATCTCGGCCAGACTTGCCGGCCATACCTCTCGATCGACCATTAGCAGCCCTCGGCCAAGACTAGCAGCGCACAAGCACGCACGCACCAGCACGACCGAGATTGCAACCCAATAGCAATTCTGCTGCACGTTTGCAAACCTACTTCGGAATCAGGATCGAAAGCTGCCTTGCAATCCTATAGAAAGGATCGAAAAACATCAACAATCCTAAAGACCTTTAAATGCCTGCATCAACACGTGCATGTATCAAGGTAAGCTGCCTTGCAATCCTATAGAAAGGGTCGAAAAACATCAGCAATCCTAAAGACCTTTAAACGCCTGCATCAACACGCGCGTGTATCAAGGTTTTCAAGCTTCAAATTACCAAGTTTTATATTAAAGTTCCCGCTTTTGAATTTAATTTTAATTTAAATTCTTTTTCTCGGGGACTTGCAACCTCCCTTCTTCTACATCCCACCTTTCTGTAACGTGGGGTCGATTTTCTATAAGCAAAATCGTGGGGATTCACGCTATATACGAACTAAGAGCATTCATAGGCTACAGACTAAGAGTGTCCGTGAACATCAAAATTTGACCATATAAACGTCATTGGTTTCAATCCAAATCCAAAATTTGGAAACTATCAACAAAGACAATAGTTATAAATTTTTCCAATGTAGGCTCATTTAAAATTAATTGTGATGTCTAGGAAAGGTTTGAACTGAGAGAACGGTTTTAAAAGTGAGCACTGCTCCACCAAAATCTAGCCTTACCTTGTGTGGTCACAACAAATTGGAGTTACCGAAAGGATTGAGTAACTACTACTTGTCTAAGCTCGATTGTCATTTTTTGGATTAAATTTTGATTTAGAAACTTTGACATAATCATTGGCTTTCATTGAAATAAAGTGTCGATTTTGATTCGAACTTTATTTATCCAAGTATGTTTCCCGGTGAACTAGAATGCCTCGTGGATAGTGCTATTACGCACACCATACTTCGAAATAGGCAGTTATTTCTTGAGATGATGCGTACTCGATCTTTAGTGACTACAATGGCAGGGTCATCTAAATTGATTCATGGTCGAGGACCAGCTCAAATCTGGCTGCCACATGGCACAATCATTAATGTCACTGAAGCTTTCTACGCTCCTAGGGCTGAAAGAACCCTTTTGAGCTTTAAAGATATAAGAGCCAATGGTTTTCATGTGGAAACATATTGTGAGAATGGACAAGAGTTCCTTTGCATCACCTCTAATGACTACGAACATAAAAGAGTCTTAGAGAAACTTATGTGTCGATCTAGTGGGTTGTATGTAACCACAATTCAAATCATTGAATCCAATCATGTTATGAGAGATGATTTATGGGATTCTGACACATATAGGCTTTGGCATGACCGTTTGGGACATCCAGGTCGTGATATGATGATCCGTATCGTAAACACTTCACACGGACATCCATTCTTTTGAACGAAAAGAAGTAAAAACTGAATTTTGGACCAAGGAGGTGCACCTGCACCTCACGGCGCCGTCCCCCTACAAGACCAGCCATCACAGGTCGGCGCCGCGTCCCGGCCAAAGAGTGGCATTGACGCCACATATACTTCCTTGCTTCCAAATTCTACTTCTAAAGTCAATTGTGACTTTATGGCTCATCCAAAATCCTCATTGGTTGTTTCTAAAGCCCATCATTCGTTCTGCAAAGCCTGCTCTTTAGCAAAATTAGGATCGAGACCATAATATGCAAAGGACACTAAAGAAAACATACCATTATTGCAAAGAATCCAATGTGATATTTGTGGACTCATCAACCACCTTGCAGACCATTTAGATATTTTATGGTGTTGGTTGATGCATCGACACGCTGGTCACATGTCAGGCTTTTGTCCACTAGGAACGCTGCATTTGCTAAACTCCTAGCACAAATTATTAAGTTAAGGGCTCACCACCCTGATCATCCTATTAAGTCTATAAGATTAGACAATGCTGGGGAGTTTATATAAATTTTTTTTGATGATTATTACATGTCCATTGGGATTGAAGTTGAACATCCAGTTCCGCATGTTCATACCCAAAAAGGTCTCGCAGAAGCCGCTATTAAACTACTGCAAATAGTTGCTAGAGCATTGGTAATGTGCACCAATCTCCCTGTTTCTGCTTAGGGCTATGCAATATTGCATATAGCTGTGCTTATTCGTTTGAGGCCCACTGCCACTCAACCCTTTTCTGCGTCCCAGATGGTGACTAGGTATGAGTCACACTTATGCATATTTGGGTGTGCAGTTTATGTGCCAATTGCACTGCCACAGTGCACCAAAATGGGTACTCAAAGACAATTAGGCATTTATGTTGGATATGATTCTCCAACTATTATCCACTACTTAGAACCCTTGACAGGCGACACTACAACAAAACCTAGCATTAATGACCAACACAATGGTCACTAAAAATAGCCAATTTGGTCACTAAATATGATTAGTGACCAAATATTGTTGGTCACTGAGTGGTCACTATAGGCCCGTCACTAATTCTATTTAGTGACCAAAGTATGTGGTTGGTCACTAAAATAAAAAATTTTAGTGACCAAGATTATTTGGTCACAAATCATGAAAGAATTAGTGACCATAAAGTTCCTCACTAAACCTAACAGATCTGGTCACTAAAGCCTAAGTCACATGCGTATATCAGTGACCGAACCTTAAGGCCACTAAAGTTTTGGTCACTATAAAAAAAATATATATCTCCTAAGCTTTTTTATTTTGGTCTACTACAATAGCTATTAAATTGTCCAAATGTTAGCAACTAAATCACAATATGCAATCGGCCATTGTTTTCAACTTTCTTATATATATATAACTAGAAAACTTTCCCGTGCTTTGCTGCGGAGAAATCATTGTAAGTTATTGTTGAATTGCATTAGGATAGGCAGGCAAGAAATATATGACTAAAGCTACGGATACTGATGAAGTTTCATGACCAGAGAAGAGCAACCTCAATATCCAGTCAAGAATTTGCTCCTTTAAAAGATTTGAATGCTTGAAAATCCATCCAAGGAGATCATTTTCCCATATGTTTTTACTTTCCTTCTTCACTCTCTCTTCCATTTTGAGGTTAAGCTGCTTCTGCAAGAACCAAGAAAGAAGATAAATAAGTCATGCAATGATGTCTAATTAACATGTAGAAAAGTTCACAAATTCCATCTAAAATTTTTCTGTCCCAATGTAACACAACTCAAGATCATGGTATAAGAAAACATTGTTTTTCAGTCCATATGGTTTAGCAGTGCCATTATTACTAAATGTCTTGGAAACCAATTATATTCATACAAAGCTAATACCTACTACTTTCTTATCACTAAAAGAAATTAGCAGAAAGTAAACTTTTCATTAGAAGAAATGATTTTCAAAATGTCTCTGCAATGATTTTCCTTTAAGAAATATGCTTTCAGAAGTAAGCTGACAGGATTTATATACATTGATGGGGTACCATGACCTTAAGAATGTCTCCTACAATGTTTGCCTGCTCAAGCAAGGGTGACTTTGATTTTTGGAGTCACTGCATCAATATCTATTCCCCTTCAAATACATGTAAAGCAACTTCTATGCTTCATGTACGATATCTGTATCTTCTTAATAATGCTCTAGCTTCCTGCAAATTAAAGATTAAGGCAGTGATGATAGGCAATGGGTATGTAATCATCTCCAAAAATTTGAATCATGAAATACTTGTGCTTTACCTGGTTAATTGTAGTAAATCCTTGCTGTAAATCTTGGACTTATGAACTTTGCTTTTTTTTTTTTTTAATTGGAACTTTACAGCTGAACAACAACTTGGCTAAAGCTTATTTGGAGCCTAAACACAGAGTAGAGAAATAGTTATTCAGTTCGGCATGCATGTAGTTTTTGATATGCAGAATAACTACAAATGCATATATATACCTCAATGATGTAAGCGTAGGGTTTTCTACCAAGGGAAAACAAAAGCACAGAACTGACTACCAGCATTTTCATACTCCATCTGTATGGAAAATTGCTGATGTGCTTTCTCTGGCATTAGTTTTACATGTTGTGAATCTGCATATCAGGTGAAGGCAACTATTGCTGAAGTGAGCAATGCCATATAAGTATATCTAAACGCACATGCCAGTATCACACATTTTTAATATACTTGTAAAACTAATATGCAAAAAAAATATTAGGTGGTTCACTATCTACATTGCTTACCTTATATATGGCTGCATTCAAGATGTTCAATTCCGAGACAATTTTCTTCTGAACAGCCTCTAACTCTTGAGGACTCATTAGCTGCTTAGGAAGACTTGATAAGATATTCACAGGACATGTGAAAGTAGTCATAGAAGAATTGAGAAATGACCAGAGAAACGATGTGGGTTTTGTTCGATCAGCAAATTTTTACAGATAAAGCTATAAAAGAGAATGAAAGAGTTTTACCATCAACTATTCAGAAATTAAACATAGAAGTGAAATTGGAACTCTAATTCAGAAATTAAACCCATAAAAAACTCTAGGAAGAAAATTTCAATCCATGAGGAGAGAGACCTTAAAAGTTTTCGGGGATCCGCACTAAGAAGGTCGACATGTGCTTTCTTATAAATTTGTCGACATGCATAAATAGATGCTAGAAATTAAAATTTAGTGTTTTCTTGGTAACGTTATGGAGTTCTGATTTGGCTGTTAATCTAATTTCATATAAATCTCATATTCACAACCACACTAAATTTGAAACAGAGCAATCCACTAGTGAACAATGATGTTAACAGTGAAGCCCATATCGATCAACATCCTAAATTATATATACACACAAAAACAAAGCTCAAGACAGAAAATAGGAAACTCATTTCAATGAAGAGCAACGCTTTAAATGTTCAAAGGAGTCGGTATGCAAGATAACGAAATTAAGGAAGGAGAACATAGCCTGGAATTCCCAAACAAACTAAATAAAAAATAAAATAAAAAATGAGAGCCGATTACTCAACTGTAAAGAAGACGACCAGGTTGAGATAGAAGCCCCAAAGATGGATGATTGCACCTTTGAACAGTTCAGATTGCAACCATACCCAGCACTTGACACCTAAATCACCAAAAACAAAAACAAAAAAAGAACTATCATTTGCTGATTCAGTGAGTAGTGATTTCATATCAGAAACCAACCAGTAATCGAAGAGCCATACAAAGCCATCAAAACTCAACTCCACTACTAAAACATACACCGAAAAATTGTTCTCTGGTAAAATAAAAAAGAAAGAAAGACAAAGTAGCAGAGAGCACAAAACATAAATCCATAACCGATGAAAGACGACAAAACATGAATTATAAAAGCAATAAACTGGAATATGTTTAAAAAATAAAAAATAAAATAAAAAAGCAAACAACTGGAATATGAATTATTCTATGTATGATCTACTGTGTATGAACCAAGGAAGCACCTATTTTCAATAAGCTAATCTATTTGCATTTAATCTTCTTGAGATATTTTCTTTCTGGATGCCATATTATTTGTATGTGAGAAATACTTCATTTTCTTGTATTTTATTTGATAAGTATGATGTTGAATTAAATAAGAAAAGAGTTAAGACGCTTAGAATACCCATCGTGAAACTATATTCTAAGTTGAGTCACACAAACATGAAATCTCACCTATTTCTTCTTGCTAACAGACCTGCAATACAATAAAAAGTAGAAATAAGGATATCATACAAAGAAAAATAAATGATGCAATTGACAAAGAGAAAAATTAAGCATGCAGCTTTTAAGAATAGAAATCTATCATATAATTCATATCGAACACAAACTATAGCTATGAAGATCATGAACATGCAAAAAAGGGTCTATGAATTCAGTTGAAAGTATAAGGAAAACCGGTCTGAAGCAGAAACCACAAATAAGAGGGCAATCATATCAATGAAGCATAACAGTAATCAATATTTTCTCTCTTAGAGCTCCCCCTTTCTTAATGTGGACATAATGTTCAAATAGAAATGAAATTTTGAAATAAAGGTCCAGCTGCCTATGAAGCTATTATTTATAGTGGAAGGTACATACCCAGGTGATGGCAAGCTGGGAAAAGAGTAGAGAAAAGGCTTGGTAAAGCAGAAGAAGACGCAGCAGAGGACTAAGTTTGTTTCATATTCACAATCCCTCAAATATATGGTGATATCTGACTTTGTCAGCAAAGGAGCTTTACTTACCCAAAAGAACCTACATTTGATGAATCTAAACACAACACCCTATCTATTTAAAAAGAAAAACAAAAAGAATTGTCTTTTTAGCCGAAAATATCTAACTTGATCTCATCGAACTAAGACAGAAACACTAATCTTATTCTCGCAACTCATTCAATCAACTCAGCTAATAACAGCAAAAGACCTTTGATCAATTCCATACAATGATCCAACAGACAATTATAACAGTCAATTAACTACCATGTCTCATTGTGTACAACCAAAAATTAGAAAAAGTGGAGCCATAAAATGGTTTGAGATTATCAAACAGATACTAAAATAAGAACTGTGAGTGCTGCCATAATCTAAATCCCCTCTGCATAAATGCATGTTGATTATAAACAATATATAAAAGCCAATCAAAAAGATCACTAATTAATCACAGCTTGTCCCCAAAAGTTTTTTTTTTCTTTTCCGGTAAAGCAAATAAGATCGATATATATAATAGAGAATGAACCAGACCTTGAGATGGCTGATTTCACTTTAACAACCTACGTTGTTTATGCTTCAGAATAAAACTAATACTGGGATAATGGCATTTGTCCTGCAAGTCAAATTAAGCAACAATGTTCAAGGGTAGACAAATACAATGTCAATTCATATCATTAGAATCGTAATTACCTCTCTTGGAAGAGCCCTCATAATAGTCAGAGTAGTCATATACAAAACATAATTACTTCTACACTTCTCAAACACAAAGCATCTCTAACAAAATTACATTCACCAAAAGTTTCCATTTTCTACTTAGAGGCCGATCAATCCTAACAAAATCATAATCATGAGTTTCCAGGAACTATGTTTATGTTCTAAGCAAAGAAAGGTCCAAACTTTACTTACAACGTTCATAATCGACAGGTCTCAGAACTTCCCCTATAATTTGACCAACACTTTGAAGCGACTTCAAATCATCTTCAGTTTTCCCAAACTCCTTAGCTCCTCGCAAGTTTTCTCACACTGCAAAACCCAAAACATGCAATTCAGACCCAAACAAATTCCTCATACCATCTAAAATTTCCCAATTCACACAGAAACCCACTACCCAGAAACTACATCAACCAAAATTAACAGCTAGGGCATAAAATCGGCTGAATTGAAAATCAGAATGGAAACCCTATACTAAAAATTGAACAAATTGGGAACATTTGTAGTTGGATAGAAGAGGGTTTGGAGTGCGAATCTGACCTGCGCGGACTCAGGAGTCGAGCTCCTTATGCTGGAGTAACCTCTTCAGGTAATCATTGATGGCGGTTCGACGTCGTACAACGTCCTTCGTCTTGGTCAAGGTCATCGCGGTGGTGTTGGGGTCTGAGAGGTTTTTGGGAAAAGAAGAAATCTGAAAGCTGCTGCGTCCAATAAAGCTTCGCTTTTACCTTTTAGGGGGAGTTGAAAATTGGGGAGGAGGGAATCTGAAAATTAGATGAGGAGGGAGGTGAAATTTGGGGGAGGAGGGAAGTGAAATTTGGGGAGCGAGGGAGCGAGAGCGCGAAGTAAAATTTAGGAGCTGTTTTTGGAATTAAAGTGAAATTTGGGGAGCGAGGGAGCTCGAGAGCGAAGTGAAATTCCCTCCAACCAGCTGAAAAATTTTGGTTACTATAGCAAAATCACTTGTTATAAAGTCTAGAAACATCAGTGACCCAACATAAATGGTCACTACTACTAAAATTTTTGGTCATTAAAAGTGTTAGTGACCGGCTGGCAATAGTGGTCACTAATTCAATACTATTTGTGACCAACATTAATGTGGTCACTGACAATTTGGTCACTAATGCCAGAATTTGTTGTAGTGCGATCTCTTCACCGCTAGATTTGCGGATTGTCACTTTTATGAGACAGTCTTCCTGTCGTTAGGGGGAGATAAGAATATAAATGTTCAACAGAAATGACAGGAATTGTTGTGGTTTGTCCCCACTTTGTCTCATCTTGATCCCCGAACCGTACAACCTGAAATTGAAGTGCGGAGAATTCTCGATCTTCAGAATGTATTCAGAACGTAGCAGATTCGATGTCTGATGCATTTTCTGATATCGCTAAAGTGAAGAGATCACACATACATGCTGCAAATGTACCTGCAAGGATTGAAGTCCCTAAAAATAGAGGACATGGGGCGGCCGCCCACAATGGTGATGGTGTAGTGGCTCAGGCCGGGCTCCCTACAAGGAAGCGTGGGAGGCCCAAATGTTCGATGGATTCTCGTCCAAGAAAGAAAGCGAGTTTGACACAAAATAATTCACTAATCATCGATGTGAATAATCCAACTCATGAGAATATTCCGGATCATGGTTATGTCCAAGAGACATCATTGAGGGACGCTCCAATGTCAGAACCAATTCCAGAGAATAGGGAGATCTCCATGAATTACACTTGTGTACATGAGATGATAAATAGAAACACTATTTCTATTGATGATGCATTTGCATATCATGTTGCAAAAGGAATTATAGAGTATGATGATATCGAACCTCGCTCGGTCGAAGAATGTCAACGAAGAGCGGATTGACCTAAATGGAAAGGTGCGATCCAGGCTGAATCAGATTCGCTAGCAAAGAGATAGGTATTTGGGTCTATAACGCAGACACCCCTAAATATAAAGCCTGTTGGCCATAAATGGGTCTTTGTTAGAAAGCGTAATGAGAAAAATGAGGTGGTTAGATATAAAGCCTGCTTTGTGGCGCAAGGTTTCTCACAACGCCCTAGAATCGACTACGAGAAGACATATTCCCCCGTAATGGACATTATAACGTTCCGCTACCTTATCAGTTTGGTAGTTTCCGAAAAACTTGACATGCAGCTTATGGATGTGGTTACAGCATATCTCTATGGAGATCTAGATTCAGAGATATATATGAAAGTTTCAGATGGACTTCAACTACCCAAATCAAGTGGCTCTAAACCACGGAGCCTGTATCCAATAAGATTAAAACGCTCACTATATGGATTAAAACAATCCGGATGGATATGGTATAACCGTCTAAGTGACTACTTAATTGGGAAGGGATATATTAACAATAAAATATGCACATGCGTGTTCATTAAAAGAACAAGTTACGGATTTGCAATTGTAGCAGTTTATGTCCATGACATGAACCTAATTGGAACTCTAGATGAGTTAAAAGAAAGGGCTAAATACAAATTACTACCCTGTTGTTTAGGTCCAAAATCAATTCAGTCCCTGAATTTATAATTTCATTAAAAACACCCCTGCACTTTCAATTTTGATCTAATAGGTCCAATTTGTTAGTTTTCCGACAATTGAGTTATTTAACTTGTTAATGTGGCTCATATATGGCCTATGTTTTATGATGTGGTGTCGAGGTGGTCTGCATAGTCAATTTAGGAGTGAGTCCTACTATTGAAAATAAATAGTTTTTCAACAAATAATCGAACTATAACTTGAACTCATAACAAAATATTAACGAATCGGACCTATTAGATCAAAATTGAAAGTGCAGGGGTGTTTTTGATGAAATTAGAAGTCCAGGGACTGAATTGATTTTGGACATAAACCACAGGGTACTAACTAGTATTTAGCCCTAAAAGAAACTGCTAAATATTTGAAATCCAAATTTGAGATGAAAGATCTTGAGAAAACACGGTTTTGTCTCGATTTAGAACTCGAGCACTGTAGTGAAGGGATTTTAATCCATAAGTCTGCATATACTCAAAACATTCCAAGGTGCTTTAATAAAGATAAAGCAAAGCCTGTGAGTACTCCCATGATTGGTTGTAGTCTTGAGCCCAGAAAATATCCGTTTCATCCAAAGGATGAGGATGAAGAGTTATTAGAGGCCGAAGTACCCTATCTAGGTGCAATAGGCGCATTGTTGTACTTAGCTCAATGTATAAGACCAGACATCTCATTCGCAGTGAATTTGTTAGCTCGACATAGTTCTGGGCCAACACGCGGCCATTAGATTATTGTAAAGACAATCTTCCGATACTTGAAAGGTACGATTGATATGGGCCTATTTTATCTCTACAGAGAGAAGAGGAATGACAGAAAATTGGGATCAGACCCCAAGAGGCAAGTCACCGCCGTCCAAGGCATTGCTGCCGCCGTCCAAGGTGGTCGACGTACATCCTCCTCCTCCCCACCATCAAAATGACAACGATGTTTTGATGGGTTTTGCTGATGCAGGGTACCTCTTTGACCCTCGCAAAGGTCGCTCCCAAAAGGGTTATGTCTTTACCATGGGAAGCACTGCGATATCTTGGAGGTCTACAAAACATACCCTTGTTGCTACTTCCTCAAATCATGCAGAGATTATTTCTCTACATGATGCCATGCGTGAATGTATATGGCTAAGGTCTGTAATTAGACATATTTGAGGAAGTTGTGGTTTGAAGTCTACCACGCATGAACCTACATGCATTTATGAGGATAATGCAGCTTGTATTGAACAAATGAAGTTAGGCTTCATTAAGGGCGACAACACATCAAGGGCGACAACACCAATGCAAACATACATCGCCTAAGTTCTTTTATAATCAACAACAACAATCACTTCTAAAGATTGAAGTAAATCAAATCCGAGCAGAGGATAATGTAGCGGACTTATTCATTAAGCCGTTACCTAAATCCACCTTCAAGAAACATGTGAAGAGCATCGGATTGAGAAAGTTATCTGAACTCCTATGATTGTAGTAATCAGGGGGAGATATCGACATCAGGGGTAGGTATGATGTCTACATGCTCGATCTCGAAGAGTGAAGGATGTGTTGCACTCTTTTTCTCTTCTTCGAGTATGTTTTTGTCATATAGGGTTTTTCACTAGAGCAAGGTTTTAACGAGGTAACGAATGAAGCGTCACCACCAAGTTTGAGCGGCACAAGGGGGAGTGTTGAAGGATGTTGACATTGGTGTGCCTTATCAAACTAGGATTAATTCTATGATTGTAATAGGAGAGAAGATTCTAGAATTCCTAGTCCTATTCGGTATAGTTTTCCTTGTATTATTAGAATATGTACTTTGTAACCCCCATATATAGGGCTTCTATTATTAATAGTGAAACACACAATTCTCTCATTAATCTCTCTCAAATCTCTCATTCTTAAACACAGAGCTGCTTACTGGGAAAATTGAGACGCTCTCTGTTACATGGAGTTGTAAACGGATCAACTACACATAATTTTATGAGGTTCTAAACAATTAATTACCAAAAATTTTTATACTAAAAGTAAAGTAATTAAGGAACAAAATACACAAATATATTATTATTCACAAAATAAAACAAATAGCTTACGATAGAACCCACAACGTTCAATTCAAGTATTCAAGACATGTAAAGGTAGAATTGGACCAACTAGATCGGAGCATTATTTTGCTCATCTACCAACAATTTTGAAACTGCGCAGTACTGCATACAAGGAAACTCTCTCTTGAGTCTCTCCAAGCCTGGCGATTTCAGTTTTTTGAGGAAATGGAGACGCAAGATTTCCACTTTCCAGTGCTCATTAGTTTCCCCATGAGACAAGCTATTAAGTTCCCCACCCATTATATAGAGCTTCTTTAACTTCTTCAGTTTGCTAGGCTTCAACCCTTCTGGTAAATTCGATATTGGAAGGCCTTGAAGATCAAGTTTTTCTAAGTTGGATGGAAACGATAATTTCCCGGACTCCTTGTCGATATCTTTTTTGAAATTTGAAGAAAGCACTCCCCATGATATTTTCAGGTGGCGAAGAGAAGATACACCCTCTAGCTTTGTGAATTCTCCTTGTTGAACGGAAGCCTCATTTCCCAAGTGTATGCTGAGCCGCCTTAGATTCTTCAACTTGGCAAGCTCACCAAGCCGGCAGGGAGTTTTCTTCAGTGTTCCTATCAGAAAACCTTTTAGTACTTGAAGGGAAGCAAGTTTTTGAAGCCCTTTCGGCATGCCTTCCAGTAAGAAACACTCCGATACATCCAAATGTGTGAGCTTCTTCAGTGAAGAGATATCCGAAGGTAACCTCTCTAAGTCGTGACATGCTCTCAGATCGAGAATTTCGAGGCTGATAAGACTCAAGATGGAATCAGGGAGTTGGGTAATTCTCGATATTCCTCGGAGGCTTAAATACTTCAAGTACTTCTGAGCCCCCAATCCATTTAGAATTCCCTCAGCTGATGAGGCACCAACAGATCTTCGATGTTCCAATTCAATGTGATGTGTAGGCGAGTTCTGCCACCGTCCAAGCTGAAGAACCTCAACCTTCTTCAACTCCTCTAGTCGTTTTTGTTCCAAATCAAGATATTGAACATTTACATTGAATAATGTCAATAGAGTATTCAACTCAGCACCCTCGGGAATTGGTTCAACTTTTACTGGATCCTTAGAAACTAAACATGCGCGCCTCCAAGTTGGAATGGAATAAGATGGCATCATTGGCCATATTGAATCAAAGTGGAATAGCCTAGCCTCACTGGCCAAGGATATCAACATGCGACGAATCCAAGGGTGCATAGTACAACTTTTGACAAGTAATTCACAGTTGGGCTCACCTTCACCTGGTTGAATCAAGTCCTTCCTCATGAGCTTTTCGAAGATTTCTTCTCCGATCTCTTCTGCTCTCTTCTCTTTGGTAGATGTAATGAAGCCCTCGCCTATCCACCAGTAGATTAGAGGCCTCTTCTTTATGGCATTATTTTCGGGGAAGATCGACAAAGAAAGCAAGCAGACCTTCAATTCCGTGCCGTCAAGGTCTTCATAACTCCTCCTGATGTTGGCAATGACATCAGATTCTTTTTCCTTGCCCATTCTTGGCCGCTCCTCTGACATTTCTTGAGTTACATCTAAGTTGTCTAACAGCTCTCTGGCATTGGTATCGCCAGATGCTGCAGTGGACTGATTATCTGTTCTATTTTCTTTACAATTGGTGCTATGGAAAGAAATCAAGAGATGGATGAGGAGAGATCA
The DNA here is from genome assembly GCF_002994745.2 of Rosa chinensis. Taxonomy (NCBI): domain Eukaryota; kingdom Viridiplantae; phylum Streptophyta; class Magnoliopsida; order Rosales; family Rosaceae; genus Rosa; species Rosa chinensis. The sequence goes on along the minus strand of NC_037089.1, from coordinate 23,104,686 downwards.
AATTCAAACCTGGGTATATGATACTTTGAGTGGAAACCACGGATCTGCAACAAAAGTTGATAGGTGGATAGGTGAGTCCTCTTTTTATATATGTTTAGTAAAGCCAACTCTCTTTTTTTTTTTTTTTCAGTGAAGCCAACTTGATCAATAGAGCCATAGAGGCTTCTTCATGTTGAGTGTTTCTCTGAGAATTTTTTAGTACTTTTGAAGTTTTGATTACATTACTTCAAAGAAGAGAAAAGGAAAAGGAAAATGGTCGAATATGGATAACATGATTTGTGGGGTGATCAATAAAATTGACCCTACAATCAAAGCAATTAAAGGGAAGTAATAGCAACAGTAAATGCAACGGTTAATGTAGCTATAAATGTGATGATAAATGCGACATTCAGTATGACAATCATGGCCGCCAATAAGTGACGATTATTGCAGGAGTGAATACGGCCTTAATGGTGGCGTGCCGCTCAAGTCACTGCAACTTGCTGTGCAAGTTTACTTGCAGCCCACGCCGAAATACACCTATAAATAGGCTGCTCGACGTTGAGGTAAGGCATCGAATTCCAATTCTCTCTACTCCACTACTAAGAAACGTACTGACTTAGGCATCGGAGAGTTTTCTGCAGGTACCCCCCCTTCTCCTTGAGCCGACGATCAAACTCCAGGTCAACGCTCAAAGGAAGCTTCTCGATTGTTCCCAAGTCAGCTCCCGCTCCAGTCCGCATTAATTGTTGGGTCAAACTCCTCTACGGAATTTTTCACCTCCAACATGATTCTTTTACTTTTTTGTGGGACATTTCAAGTTCGACATATATGAGTTTGATTGAAAAAATATATACCCCTTATCATATATGAGTTTCGAAAATGATTGAAAAAATCCTTCGATTAATTTGGACTACCCCTCATATACGTGCGATCGATGCACGTATGACTGCTAAAGGCAACTTAATTGTCACTCACTTAAGAAGATTTGTATTTATGTTTTTCTTTTTAATTGTGTGTTGTTAATAAAATAACTGTTTAAATGATTTTATTATGAGTTTTTATTTTTGAGAATAAGAGGTAATTTGGATAATTCATATTTTGGTGAAGCGTGAGTGCTTCGCTTTCGCTTTATACTTTTATAGTATAGTAAGTAAATATAGCTAGCATAGATAGATAGATTATATCTATAGACAAAACTTGTGAATTATTAATTACCGAATAATTTTCAGTTTTCTATTGACATTTTTAAATCTATCGAAGTTGATTGAACAAATGGTTTATTTATTTGGCAAATCAATTCTTTGAGTGCTATATTTTTATTCCAAAACAACTATGCATGCATGTTCCACACTTCTCCAGAATAATATCTCTATTACTCAACTGAAATCTTTTGAATCGAAAAGGTCTGATGCAGTTGATCATATAGCTGGAGAGTGATTTCGAATTTTCAATACAGTCCAGGCCAGATCCGAGCTCTCCAACCAAATTAATATACACTCTGCTACCTCAACCGGGTTCCACCTGGCCTCCAACGGTCATTAGATTGTTACAAGTAAGTTAGGTAACCGCAGATGCTTAATTTATTTATTTTTATTTTATCTAACATCGAAATTGTGAATATGTTGATAGGAGAGTCGCACAGAGAAAATGTATGCGCAGCTAATAACTAAGTGTATTAGTTAACTAAGTGCATTAGTTAGCAAAATAATGTGAATGAAACACTTGGTTCCAAGAAAGACGTTGATTTTTGGGATAGAGTACAAAACAGCATAATCTCAACTTGCACTTGTAGTCTGTTATCTTTTGTAAATTCTGCTTTCTTAACGAAATCAATTTGAACCTCGAGGTTTCAATGCTGCGTTATGTAGTTCGTTATAAAAGCATTGTCGTTTGTTATATAACCCCAGTGCAGATGCTTATATAGTGATGGAGACTCAGATCATAAAATCATTGAAAATATAAACCATCTTTATCCAAAAATTTCACAGGTTTGACTTGGATTCGGCATTTGCACAAAGGCGAGTACCATGGCATTGGATGTTGCTGAATTCCTGTGGAACAAGTTCTTGAAGTCTCTAGCAGAGCTAGAGTCTGAATCTAATTCAGGTTCTATTACCATGTCTGTCTTCAAATCATCTATAAAAGAACTCGTGTCTGATTTCAAAGCAATGAAAGATGTTGTGAATGAGAGAGATACAATGCCGAAACCTTATACCCGCTCAAAAATTATTGATGTGCTCTACAATCTCAACGATGCATTGGCCGAGTGCCGAGTCTTCGCACATGAGTGCATAGAAATAACTGATATGTACTCACGCTTCAACTTTCGAAGATTTACTTTCATCTCAAAGATAAAGGGTCGGCTGGCCAAAATAAAACAGGAGCTTGAGGACTTGCCGCAACAACAAAATGGCAATCCTCGGGAAAAGACCGAATTCACTGGATCCGGACCTAAACTTTCAGCCAAAGTTTTCGGATTTGATGAGCAATTAAAGGAGATTAATGAAAAGTTGCTACAAGCAGGGGGTTCCAGTTCTAGCAGTACTGGTAAATTGACGGCAATTGGGGTAGTTGGCATTGCTGGAGTGGGTAAGACCACCCTGGTTCAGAAGGTTTTGGAGAGCGAGGAAGTGATGAAGAAGTTTAATCATATACTGTGGCTGCCCTTTTCGGGTATGAGTGAAGGAGAACAACAATATAGTAGGTTTAGCTTTGAAACACGTATCTTCGATGGTAATGGCCGTACCATAGAGGAGAGGGTTGTTGGCCTTGACAAGCTCCTGGAAAGGCTAAGCCGCCTGCTGTTATCAGGTAAATGCTATTTGATTGTGTTGGATGATGTGTGTCATCGGCACATTAACATTATGGAACGCTTATGCAGCGGATTGCCCAAGCATATTGGTAGTGCTATAATTGTCACTACTAGATTGAAGGAAGTAGCTCTGAAGCTGGGGAAACAACATGAGTTGAAATTGGTTCACGTGCCTCTGGACCGAGAGATTTGTGGGCGTATATTTGAGGAGATTTACAGGGCTAGAGTGGGGAAGCTGAGTGAAGAAGTTACGAGAAAGATTGAGGACATCAAGGATCGGTGCCACGGTCTACCGTTGGTCGCCAAGACAATCGCAGACACTCTTGATCCTGTGGAAGACTATCAGTCTGACTTGTTATCCGCTGTACCCCTTTTCAGATTGTAACTTACATTCAAATTATTTATGTATTTATTATTCTTCAAATTAATTTCACGTAATGTCAGCATTAATATTTGTTCGATCTTCAAGCCTGGTAAATCTCCGTTGATCTTGAAGGAGATCTCTCAGTAGATTAAAGTGTTGCTTTTGTATATATATCTCTTTAACTGAAGATCTAGAGAGCTGATGAAGAATTAGCAAGCTAGGAATTACGGGGCTAAAATCTGTCTTCGATCACTTGAAAACTAAGATGGTGAGTGATTTATTGGGGGGATTAAGTTAGCAAATTAAACTGATCAAGATCGAGGCTTAATTACCCAAATCACTAGCAAAAGTGAAACATTTTGTCGAAAATTCACGCCATTTTCTTCTAAAATTGTGTTTATTTCCTAAAAATTAACAAATTTGGATTAGTTACAGATTAATTCATTCGAGGCTTGAAATCCACAAGAACCCAACCCAACCCAGCCATGGCTCTCTTTCTACTTCACTTCCGAAGCCCAAGAAATCTCTCCACCTCCGCACGACGACCTCTCTCATCTCACTCCCAGTCTCAGCTTCTTCCTCTGCCGCTCTCCAAGCCTTGAATTTCGATTGCGACAGCGTCATCCTCAAGTCGGAGCACTTGCACCGCCAAGCTTACAACGACGCCTTGTTCGCTGCTCCTCTCAGCCCCTCAATTGAAAAATTTGATATTTTGTGTTTTGGTACTTTCCGGAAGACGATGAGGGCCGAGCCAAGATCATATTTGGCTCCTCCAGCAATGAAGATTTCGCTGAGTACATATTTGGTCAAGTAGGAACAAATCCGTACAGCCAATTCAGGCGTTCATCAGACGTGGTTAGGCGTCGCCGAGGCGAGCCCGGGGCGCGCTCCGGTGTGAGGCGACCAGAAAAAGCCTCGCTGGATCAAACTGAGACGTGCTGCTGGAAAAGCGGCCGCCCAGGCGATGGAGCGTCGCTTTTTTGCAGAAGCGGCGCCTCAGGCGGCAGTGCGAGGAAGAAGAAGACGCGAGGGTCATTTTTATTCTTTTTCTTTCCGTCAAAACGACGTCGTTTTGACTTTTTTTTTTCTTTTTTTTTTTTTTAATTTCCCCCATACGAAGTCGACATCTATCACATTGAGTTGTCTACTTCTATCAGATTGAGAAGCAAACTTTTTCTCTCTTCTTCTTCGTCATCGGCGACCTCCGACAAGTCGCAAGTCACTCTGGTCTCTGTGGCTTCTAGCGAAGGAAGGCGAGAAGAGTTCCACACCGAAACGATGACGCGTCGGGGAATCTGGAGTACGATTTCTATTGGAACCCAAAAAAGTGAAGGTAAGCTCTGTAAATGAAGTTTTTTGGGATTTTTGGGTACTATGTGCTGAAGTGGGTATCAATGGTGTTTGGTATCATCTGCATCTCATATGGGTATGAGAAATTTTTGTTCTTTAATTGTAATTCTAGTCTCGTATTTGAGTTCTTTGTTTGCAACCAATTTTGAAATATAGGAAGAGTTGTCATTGACTTTTTAATGTGTTTAAGCTTGAATGATGAAATCAATGTCCAATTCATGGTGTTAATTGATCCACGAGAGTTCTATATGTTTGAACTTCAAGAGTTCTATATCTCGGTACTCATTATATGCTTCCTTGTGCCCTCAGGCAGAGACCATTGTGAGGTCGAAGATGGCTTGGATTTACGGCCAGCAGAGGAATGTCTCGGCTCAGTTGCTGCGTCTCTTTTTCCATGACTGCTTCATTGAGGTAAAGAACTCAGATTCTTCATGACTTTGGTGTGAGTTTTTTTGTGATATGGCTTTAATTTCTGGTTTGAAGTATCGAAATATAAGGATATATGGATTCTTGAAATTACGGATTTCTTGATTGTTTGTGGCTGATCAGCTTGGCATTGAATGTGGTTTGGGGTTTTGCTCAAATCGGTTTTAGTTGCTCTGCTCTTAACCATTGAAATTATTTCTTGACTCTTGTAATTTAGGGATTTCTTGACTCTTGAAATGCTTAAAATGTAGCTTGTTTCTTTGGATTTTCCTATATGGGTGTTGTTTGGAACCTTATTTAAGTATATTCATATTATTTATAAATGTAGTGTATTATTATAATAATTACGGGAAAAGCGATCGCCTCAACGCCTTGAGGCACTCGCCTCGCGAGGCTCTAGGTGGTCGCCTTCGCCTTCGCTTTCGCATTTGAAAACACTGGTTGCACCTTCCTTGTTTCCAAACTTTGATGTAGATATGAAAGGCCCTACAGAGGACTCAGAAGGCGGAGGAAATTCCACAATTTTGTGTACTGACAGAAGTAGACATCGCAGGAAGTCAACCTCAGATTAATTAATAGCAGTAGCTAGCACTAGGGGAATTGACCAGCCGCAATTTTTATGGACCAGGCCAGCCCTTGCTCTTTCCCGATGTAATCTATATTTATCTGTATCGTTTACATGAGCAGAGCAAACGGATAGAGAGAAATCAGCTCAAACATTTTACCGAGGTTTGAGCTGAGATGTAAGTAGAGAATATGATAAGGTCATTAAGGCATTACTCACTAATTCTGGTATAATGAAGAGAAATCAACCAATTCTTGTTATGGTTCCGTGCTTTCTACGGTATTGTATTGTCACTTGATTTTTCCTAAAGGTTAACGGAGTTGAGTGGCTGTTAACTTGCTCCTAAAGAAAAGTATGATTCTGATCTAAGTATGTTAGGTTTGATTTGCGGTGAAGAAAGAAATCAAGATTGACAAAATAATGAAGGAAACAGAGATTGCTGGGACTGGTTCTCTCTCCTCACTTGTTTAGACTGACGTTTTCCTTAGGCCAGTTAGTGACTGGTCTTTCTGTGCCTTTTTTTTAATATTTTTGTTTACCTGTCTTCATGTTGATACACTGATGCTTGACTTGGTTGACACTTCTACCTGGCTTGGTTGACGGTCTATCTTCGATTCTCTTTACACATATCAAAGATAACAGAGAGCTGCTTTCTTGTCCATTGTGCTATACTTTTCGATCTAGAATTCAAGTTGCCCAAAGCTCCAGAGAAACTGAGAAACAGCTCTTCATCCTTTGATATCATAAACTGAAAGAGAGTACTTTCCCTCATCGTTTTCGTTTCTGTTCTGTTATCATTTTCTTGTCGAACGAGGCATACAAGGTACGTCCTTATTTTTGTTATTACCCTAATATCATATATCCCACTGCAAAACAGGATTTGTTACCCCTGATATCAAAATTTACTACATTCTTAATCTTTGGTTGCTCTATTTCATGTTTGCTTAATTGATTTTCTTGGGCAAGTTATTACAGCTCTCTGCTTTTACGTACTTCAAACTTAGTAACTGTCATTTAAAAACTCTCTGGTCATACTTTAAGTTATTGTTCCTCTAAGATTTGTTGTAGGCCGGCCGGCCGGCTTGCAGGTAATTTGTTTTGTTGCGTCATCGAACTTTTAGTTTGATTGTTACTGAATTAGAAAAAGCAAGACCAACTTATATAAGTATATATTGCCTTTAGATTTCCTAGTTTTCTTCCTTGGAGTTGAACCTCATGATTTGCTTGATAGTATTCAACAGGCATGGAAGCCATGGATTCAATTCTTTCAAAAATTGCCGAGTACACAGTTGAACCCGTTGGACGCCAAGTGGGTTATGTAATTCACTGCAACAGAAACCTTCACCACCTACAATATGGAGTGAGATGGTTAAAAGCTGAGAGAGACTATTTAATAACTGAGGTTGATGCGGCTGAAATAATAAATGAACGAGCTCAACCTGCTTTACAGGATTGGCTGGCAAGAGCGGAGGCGATCACTGTAATGGCAGAGGACCTTCTGAGAGATGGAAATCGAGCAAATCTGGAATGTCTCCATGGGTTTTGTCCTAATCTGAAGTACCGTTATCGGCTAGGCAGGAGATCAACAGGATTGCTGGATGAGATTGAGATGTTCCTGCACATAAAAGAAGCACTAATCTTGCAAATGGAGTGGGGTGTATCCACCGGGGAGTACCAGGCTTTTCGATCAAGGACGTCAACTGTGAGGCAAATCATGGATGAACTGAAGAAGTCTAGTGCCCGCAGGATTGGGGTGTGTGGACCTAGAGGTGTGGGTAAAACTCTACTTGGCAAAGAAGTTTATAGGCAAGCTAGAAAAGATAAAAAGTTATTTGATGATGTGGTTATCCTATTAGATGTCAAGAAAAATCCAGACCTGGAAGTAATTCAGAGCAAGATTGTTCGTCAGTTAGATATGAAGATTCTTGACGATGAGAATTTAGACGGAAGAGCAAATCATCTACATGCCAGGATACTAAACAAGAAGATTCTTGTGATTCTGGATGATGTTTGGGAACATATTGACTTGGATGCTCTGGGACTTCCTAGTGTCCCTACTTGTAAGATATTGCTGACATCTATAAGTAGAGAAGCATTATCTGATACAAAGATGCAGAAGGTGTTCGCACTCGACATTTTAACAGAAGAAGAGGCTTGGTTTCTGTTTAAGAACAAGGCAGGTGATGTTCTTAAAGAAAACGTTAATATAGTAAGTGTGGCAACTCAAGTTGCTAAAAGATGTGAAGGTTTGCCCATCTCAATTGTCATAGTTGCAAGCTCTTCGAAGGGAATATCTACTTTGACTTCATGGGAAAATGCTTTGAGATGCCTTGAAGAGTTTGATACGGATCACGGGATCACACGAAGCCCACACTTGGGGATAGAGTGGAGTTACAATCAATTGAATGATGAGGAAGTGAAGCAGTTGTTCTTGCTATGTGGATTTGCAATATGGGGAAAAGATATTTATTTGCCAGCCTTGTTGAAATTTAGTATGGGTCTGGGCCTCTTCAGTAAGGCATACACAATGGAGCAAGCAAAAGATGCATTTCAATCATCGGTTGAAAAACTCAAGGATTTTTGTCTACTGACAGACAGTGATGATGATAACAGATATGTCAGAATGCATGACCTTGTACGTGATGTTGCTAACCAGATTGCATTCCGAGATGGACACATCTTATCATCGGCAGAAGATGGGGGTGAGTATGAGTTAAAAGAATGGCTAGATAAGGATTTCTTCAAGAAGTGCAGTATGATGTCTTCACAATCCAGTACTGTTCCTGCGCTCTCTGAAGTAACCAGGATACACCCCAAATTAAAAATGCTTTATTTGCACGGTAAAGGTGATAACTCGGTGGAGATGCCATCCAACTTTTTTAGGGAGATTCAGGAACTCAAAATGTTGGATTTAACCAGACTGCATCTGCTGTCACTACCTTCATCTCTTCAGTTCCTGAAGAATATGCATGCCTTATTTTTAAATCAATGCACCTTGGGAGACGTTGCTTTAGTTGGGCAGCTAAATAACTTAGAAATTCTCAGCTTTTCTCAGTCCAGTGTCAAACAATTGCCTAAAGAAATAGGGCATTTGACTCGTCTTCGGTTGTTGGATTTATCTGATTGCTCTGAACTTGAAGTTATTTCACCCAATGTCATATCAAGCTTGGAGAGACTAGAAGACTTGAGAATGAGAAACAGCTTTAACAAGTGGGAGGCTGAAGGTAAAAGAAGCAACGCAAGCCTTTCTGAGCTGAAGTATTTGTCTCAGTTATCCGTATTACAGATACATATTCTGAATGCTGACATTCTTCCAGCAAACTTGTTCTCACGCAAGTTAGAAAGATTCAATGTTTTTATTGGGGGCGAGTGGGTTGAGAGATATACTCGAAAGACACTGCTAATGGTTGAGACGACACTCAACACACTAAAACTCAAGCCCACTACCAGCGCTGAAGGATTGGATACAGGACTAAAATTGTTGCTGAAGATAACTGAAGACTTGTCCTTGGATGGAACAGAGGGTGTCAATAAGGTGCTCGATAAATTAGATACTCAAGATTTGGAGCATTTGAAACATTTGCAAGTCCAAAACAATGTTGATATAAGATATCTCATTAACAGGGAGGTACGTTCTCCGCTGTCAGTTTGATGAGTTTGCTATGATTATGGTACATCTTATTATCTATTGTTATGTTCGCTACGTTTTTTTTTTTTGTCATTCTTTTTGCAGTCGTCTTGAGAATTATTGAGATTGCATCTATCATTTTCCTCTCATTCCAATTTGATTAATTGTATGCCGTTAATTCATAACTTGTTGTAGAGAAACTGAATTTGGGAGGAATTTGCTGTGTATTCTCATTGATAATAGGCGCCTCTTTATATAGAGGATTACAATGCATAGAATCTCAATCATACAAGGAAAGTAATTCTACATTGATTAGGATTCTAGATCCTTCTAATTAAATCCTATTACCACTAGGTCAAGTAACCTAGAGTTTGGGCTAAACACAAATTAGGTTTTCCTTGAACACTCCCCCTTGTGTTGCCCAAACGCGGTGCTTCTCTCGTTGCCTCATTAAAAACCTTGTCGAGTAACAAAAACCCAGTGGGACAAAAATACCTCGGTCGAAGGGGGAAAAGAGCACAACACACCCTTCACGATTCGAGATGAACATGTAGACATCTCCCCCTGATGTCTGCGCCTCCCCCTGATGACTACGATCATGGGAGTTCAGATAATTTCCGCAAGCCAATTCTTGCCACATGTTTCTCGAACGTGGATTTGGGAAATGACTTAGTAAACAAGTCTGCCACATTGTCCTCAAATCGGACCTGGTTCACTTTGATCTTGAGGAGCTTCTGTTGTTGCTGATTGTAGAAGAATTTAGGTGATATATGCTTGGTGTTGTCGCCTTTGATGTAGCCTTGCTTCATTTGTTCAATGCAAGCAGCATTATCCTCATATATGCTCGTTGGCTCATCTGTGGTAGACTTCAAACCACAATTGCTTCGAACATGCGTAACTATGGATCGAAGCCATATACATTCACGGACTGCTTCGTGAAGAGCAATAATCTCTGCATGATTCGAAGAGGTAGCGACTAAGGTCTGCTTTGTAGACCTCCAAGATATCGTGGTATTTCCCATGGTGAAAACATAACCAGTTTGGGAGCGACCTTTGTGTGGGTCAGAGAGGTACCCAGCATCAGCAAAACCTTCCAAAACACTTATATCGTTTTGGGTTGGGGATAGGGAACGCGGTCCACCATGTGTGGCGTCCCTAGCACTTGATGGGTCCGAATCCATCATCTCTCTATAGGGATAGAACAAGCCCATATCGATCGCACCACTTAGGTATCGAAAGATATCTTTAACACCAGTCCAATGGCGTCGTGTAGGCGCAGAGCTATATCTAGCTAGCAAGTTCACAGCAAATGAGATATCCGGTCTTGTGCATTGTGCCAAGTACAATAATGCGCCTATTGCACTTAGGTAGGGCACTTCAGCCTCCAGCACATCCTCATCGTCATCTTTTGGACGAAATGGATCCTTCTTTGGATCAAGACTACGGATGACCAATAGGGGTGCTTGAAGGCTTAATCTTATCAGTGTTGAAACGCCTAAGCATCTTTTAGGTATAAGCTGATTGATGAATCAGGATACCATCTCTACGGTGCTCGAGTTCTAAACCGAGGCAAAACCGTGTTTTCCCAAGATCTTTCATCTCAAACTCGGATTTCAAGTGTTCAGCGGTTTCCCTTAACTCTTTAAGGGTGCCAATTATGTTCATGTCATCAACATAAACCGCTACTATTGCAAATCCGGAACTTGTCCTTTTTATGAACACACATGGGCATAGTTCATTGTTGACATATCCCTTTCCAATCAAGTAGTCACTTAGACGGTTATACCACATCCGCCCGGATTGTTTCAATCCATATAGTGAGCATTTCAATCTAATCGCAAACGCGCTCCGTGGTTTAGAGCCACTTGATTTGGGTAATTGAATTCCGTCTGGAATCTTCATGTATATCTCTGTATCTAGATCCCCATATAGATACGCAGTAACCACATCCATAAGCTGCATATTCAGTTTTTCGGAAACTACCAAACAGACAAGGTAGCGGAACGTAATGACGTCCATTACGGGAGAATAGGTCTCCTCGTAGTCGATTCCAGGGCGTTGTGAGAAACCTTGCGTCACAAGGCGAGCTTTGTACCTTACAATCTCGTTTTTCTCATTACGCTTTCTAACGAATACCCATTTGTGACCAACTGGTTTGGTGTTGGGCGGTATTGGCACAACTGGTCCGAATACCTTTCTTTTCGCTAGAGAATCAAGTTCTGCCTAGATCGCATCTTTCCACTTTGGCCAATCGGCTCTACGTTGGCATTCATCAACGGAGCGTGGTTCGATGTCATTGGTCTCAATAATCTCACGCGCCACTGAATACGCGAATACATCATCAATGATGATGGAGTTTCTTTCCCACGTCCCATGTACACTAGTGTAATTAACAGAGATCTCTACGTTCTCAGGGATAGGTTCTGACATTGAGGCGTCCCCCAATGATGTCTCATGGACATAACCATAATCCGGAACATTCTCATGGGACGGATTTTGAGTATCGATGATCAAAGGATTTATCTGTGCCTCATTCGCCTTCTTTCTAGGGCGAGTATCCTTCGAACCAATTGGTCTACCGTGCTTCCTTGCGGGACCTGCGGCCATAGATGCCACATCATTCCCATGGTGGGCAATGACGCCATCTCCTGGTGTCACAGGAGTGGCGTGATGTCCAGTGTTTGGGACATCAATCCTTACAGGCACGTTTGCAACAAGTATGTGTGATCTCGTCACTTTGGCAACATCAGAAAACGCATCAGGCAGAGTGTCTGCTACGTTCTGGAGCTCGATTATTCTTCGCACTTCAAGTTCGGACTGTGCGGTACGGGGATCGAGATGAGACATAGTGGGGACAGACCACGACAATTCTTGTCGTTCCTGTTGAACTTCTGTGTTCTTATCTCCCCCTAACGACGGGAAGACTGTCTCATCAAAGTGACAATTCCCAAATCTAGCGGTAAAGAGATCGCCTGTCAAGAGTTCAAGGTAGCGGACGATCGTTAGAGATTCTATCCAACATTAATGCCCATTCGTCGTTGTGGACCCATCTTAGTACGCTGTGGCGGCGTAATAGGCACATAAATGGCACACCTAAAAATGCGTAAGTGCGAGATATCAGGCTCGTACCCAGTCACTAGCTGTAACGCAGAGTAAGATTGAGTGGCGGTGGGTCGTAGACGAATTAGCGTCGCTGCATGCAATATTGCATATCCCCAAGCAGAAACAGGGAGATTGGTGCGCATAACCAATGTCCGTGCTATCATCTGTAGTCGTTTGATAACGGCTTCTGCGAGACCATTTTGGGTATGAACATGGGGAACTGGATGCTCTACATCAATCCCCAGTGACATGCAATAGTCATCGAATGTTTTCGATGTAAACTCCCCAGCAGTATCAAGTCGAATCGACTTAATAGGGTGGTCAGGGTAGTGAGCCCGTAGACGGATAATCTGGGCGAGGAGTTTAGCATAAGCAGCATTCCGAGTGGACAATAACGCGACATGTGACCAGCGTGTCGACGCATCAACCAATACCATAAAGTATTTAAAAGGTCCGCATGATGGTTGAATTGGTCCACAGATATCCCCTTGGATTCTTTGTAAGAACGGAATAAGTATTTTGGGATCCTTTGCGTAGGACGGTCTCGGTCCAAATTTCCCGAAGGAACAAGCTTTGCAGAAAGAGCGAGGGGCCTTAGAAGCAACCAATGAGGATTTTGGTTGGGCCTGAGCGTCCGTAGCGCTATTAGAAGCAAAGTGTGTGACTACATCTCCCATTATGGCGTTAGAGCCATGGAAAGTGGTGTGTGTAGCGTCATGGCTACTAGGAGGAACAACCATAGCGTCATGCTCATGGTTGGCGCCATTAATGGCGTCATCACATGGGACGTGGGCGGCCTTATGGCGCCCCAAGACAGCTGCAGTTCCAGATGCTGCAATTGTTGCGGTCTTGCTAAGTCCTGGAATCAATTTTCGATTCTTGCTTCTTCTCACTCTGAAGAATGGATGTTCGTGTGAAGTCTTTAGTATACGGAGCATCATATCACGACCAGGATGTCCTAGTCAGTCATGCCAAAGCCAATATGTGTCTGAATCCAAGAGATCTTCTCTTATAATATTATTGGATTCAATAGGTCGAATGGTAGTGACATAAAGTCCACTAGATTGACACATAAGCTTCTCTAAGATGCGCTTTCTTCCGCAATCATTAGAGGTAATGCAAAGGAATTCTATTCCGTTCTCACTATGCGTTTCCTCATGGAATCCGTTGGCTCTAATATCTTTAAAACTCAATAAGGTCCGATTTGCCTTAGGAGCGTAGAGAGCTTCAGTGACTTTAATCAAGGTGCCATTAGGCAAAAGGAATTGGGCCATTCCATGTCCTTGAACTAAACTTGATGGCCCAGCCATCGTAGTCACAGATGAATATGTAGGCAACATCTCTAAGAATAATTGTCTATGTCGTAGAATGGTGTGCGTAGTCGCACTATCCGCAAGACATTGAAGTTCATCCATTCCTTAAAAGATGGTCAGAAAAGTCGTCGCCGGAAAGTTACTGTAGCTGACCGGAAAGTTTCCGGAAGTTGGCCGAAAAAGTCGCCGGAAAAGTGGCCGAAAAAGTCGCCGGAAAAATTGCCGGCGGTGGTTGACCGGCGTTGACCAGATTGCTGACGTGGCACTGATGCTGACGTGGATGCGGATGACGCAAGGATGACGTCAGGGTTTTTATGCTGCTGGGCTTCAGGTTGTTGGCTTCAGGCTGCTGGGCCTAGTACTTTGGCTACAGGGGCTTGGGCTGACCGCAGCTGGGCCTAGGGTTGACCGGAGTTGGGTTTGGTTGACTGAAGCACAGATAGGAGGTGCAGGCGGCGGTTCAGCGGCTCAGTTGGTTCAGGCGGCCGGTTCGAGTCGTTCTAGACCGGTTTCGGTGGTGATCTTTTGGGTCCGGTGGTCTGAGGTCCGTTTGCAGCTTCTGGTGGAGTTTGGTGACGGTGGGCAGGGGGGAAGGCTTCGAACCGGGCAGAGAGGGTAACTGTATTTCCGGTGGCCGGTTCGTATATTTTTCGGCCGAATCTGGGGACAGCGCCGCCGGTTCTGGACTCCTGGAGGTGAGAGCTTCAAGGTGGGCAGCGGAGGTTTCTGGGATTTGAAGGCTACGAATTTAGGGCTTCAGGGTTAGGGTTTCGTGCTGATAACGTGTTGTAGAGAAACTGAATTTGGGAGGAATTTGCTGTGTATTCTCATTGATAATAGGGGCCTCTTTATATAGAGGATTACAATGCATAGAATCCCAATCATACAAGGAAAGTAATTCTACATTGATTAGGATTCTAGATCCTTCTAATTAAATCCTATTACCACTAGGTCAAGTAACCTAGAGTTTGGGCTAAACACAAATTAGGTTTTCCTTGAACATAACTAAATTAAAAAATAGATTTTATTTTTTATTTGTTTGACATTCTTTCTAGAAAAGGACATTGTACCTATCAACAGGAAATTTATTTATTTTTAAATTTTATAATAATATTCGTAGTTGAGTGTACTAAACTTGAGACAATACTAGAACCTTTGACTCTTCAGTGTGTGTTTATGTTGCAATGTACAAATAGAGTGAACAGGGGCTCAAAGCAAAATATTGAGACGATTGTAAATTACTTTCTTTTTACAAAAAGGGTGAATTAAACTATTGTTTCTCTGTACTTAATGGATCTTAATAGATGGATGAGCTTGTATTAACAAATGTGCACTGCAGGTTCTGTTGCGTAACTTAATAAGCTTAACTGTTCACCGATGTGATGGTTCAAGTTTCTTATTGTCACCTTCTATGGCAAGAAGTTTTGTACAACTCAAACATCTTGTAATATCAGAATGTCAAATCATGGAAGAGATAGTATCGACAAAAGAATACAGTGAAGAAAACAAGGATAACATGTTTCCTAAGTTGGAGAAATTGGAGCTAAGTGATCTTCCTCACCTCACTAGATTCTGCTCGGGAGGTTACGTTGAATTTGCATTTTTGGAGAGATTGCAACTAGAGAAGTGTACCAAGTTGGAGACTTTCATCTCTAATCATGAGAGTGCTGCACCACAATTTCTTTTTGACGAGAAGGTGAACTATACCATAAATGTTTATATTTCTTTCATCATATATTTTCAACAGTCACTTATGGAGTCAACAGTTTCTCAATTACGATTTCCTCTAAATGGATGCGCATGCAGATAGGATTTCCAAGGCTGGAGATATTGACCTTCAATGACTTACCTAAGCTGACAACAATGTGGCACGCCCAAATTGCTCAAAACTCTTTTTGCAAACTCAGGGACGTTACAGTTCGACGATGCAATAGTCTTAAAAGCATTTGTCCAGACTCAATAATAGCTGGAGCTTTTCAGGAGCTACAAAATTTGACAGTGGAGGACTGTGCAGTGGAGGAAATAGTTGCCAAGGAAGAGGGACTACGAAAACAAAACCACGATAAGTTCTTCCCAAAGCTAGAGAGAGTGTTTGGAACTTAAAAGTCTATCC
Source organism: Rosa chinensis (assembly GCF_002994745.2). NCBI lineage: Eukaryota > Viridiplantae > Streptophyta > Magnoliopsida > Rosales > Rosaceae > Rosa > Rosa chinensis. The sequence goes on along the minus strand of NC_037089.1, from coordinate 23,089,031 downwards.
CAACTTGAGAGATTCTATCCAAGTATGCCTGCTTTCAGTTGGCCAAACCTCAAAACATTAGTGTTGTTTGATTGTCAGCAGGTGGATATTTTTACCCCGGAACTTTCAGGCCATGAGAAAACACATGACTTGGGCAGTCAGTCTATTCTAGTTAAACAATCTTCTGTTATAATCGATAAGGTTAGTCACTTATGCAATATACATGAGTCAACTGTATCTAATGCTTGCCATGTTAGGAAATCAATCATGTTAAGAAAGTAATCCTAAATATCCTCTGTATGATCTGTAGATATCCGTTACTTTTATACTCCTTTATTATAGCTTGATTATAGGATAAGTGAGATTAGTTACCTTATGAATATAGGTTTGTACCCTCTATATGTAATCTGTATGTAATCGACAATGCATCAATGCAATATCATCTTTCTCATTCTTTCATGGTATCAGAGCAGGACTAAAATCCTGACTCCATAGCCGCTGCACCTTAGCTTTCGTGCAACGAATTTTCTTCTCATTACGTTGTACTCTATATCTCGTACAACAATCCTTAATCTCGTTTCCATGGGAAATCAAAATTTCAGATCATTTTTCATTGATCATTCTGATCATCCGGTCTTGGTGATAGTGTTCAACCAACATAATCGACCAAACCAATCTAATCGGCAAAACGGTTCCTCCGGTTGCAGTCCTCTCTCTGAGCAACAACTTCAACAAGTTTTGGCTATTTTGAATCACAAAGTATCTGATGATTCTTTTAGTCCTCAATCACATTCAGCTACCATCGTTGTTAGGAGCAGCAAGCCCAATCAGTCTAATTCACAAGCCAATGCTGCTGTAACTAAACCAGGTTTATCTAAGATCGCTTCCCGCAACTGGATCATTGACAGCGGGGCGACGGATCACATCTCTTCATCTCCAAAATTATTTTCGCATAAAAGTAAAAATTGTTCATTGCCTCCTGTGTTATTACCTAGCGGAGAGAAGGCTAATATTGTTGCAAAAGGATCATTGCCTCTGAATTCTGTGTATTATCTGCGTGATGTATTGTGTGTGCCTACATTCAAAGTTGATCTATTATCGGTCAGTCGTTTGACAAGGGGCTTGAATTGTTCAGTGACATTTTTCCCATATTGGTGTGTTTTGCAGGATCTGGCTACAAGGAGGATGATTGGTTTGGGTAAGCAGCGTGATGGATTATACTACTTAGTAGCATTGGCAACGAAGAAAATCTTGACCAATTCCAATTCATCACCAAACCATCTACCAGCCTGCAACCTCACAACCTCCTCTACTAATCTCTGGCACAGCCGTTTAGGTCATGTTTCTCATTCCCCGTTAAAATTCATTGCTAAGAATTTCTTAAATCTTTCAGTTCAGCCTATCGATGCTTGCCCTATTTGTCCTTTGGCTAAGCAACATCGCTTGCCATTTGGTGTTAGTTCCATTTCATCTAAAAAACCGTTTGATTTAATCCATTGTGATATTTGGGGTCGATATAAACACTCTTCTCTTTCTGGTGCTCATTACTTTCTAACTATCGTTGATGATTATACTCGTTTTACTTGGATATTCTTGATGAGACACAAAAGTGAAACACAATCACTTTTGAAGCATTTTTTTCGCTATGTGTCTACTCAATTTTCATCACATATTAAGACTTTTCGAAGTGACAATGGTGCTGAATTTCTCTCACTCCAATCTTTCTTCAAGGATAATGGTGTTATTTTCCAACATTCCTGTGTTTACACGCCTCAACAGAATGGGGTAGTGGAACGCAAACATCGCCACATTTTGCAAGTTGCACGGGCTTTGAAATTTCATGCTCACCTCCCTACACAATTTTGGGGAGAGTGCGTTCTTTCTGCCATTCATATCATCAATCGTCTTCCAACTCCTCTTCTTTCTTTTCAAACTCCTTTTGAACGCCTTTACAATAAAATCCCTTCTTTTTCTCACCTTCGGACCATTGGTTGTTTAGCTTACGCTACAAATCCTCGTGTTGTTCATAAATTTTCTCCTCGTTCCATCAAGTGCATCTTCATTGGTTATCCTGCTGGGCAAAAAGCTTACAAATTGTTTGATTTGTCGACTCGACGAATCTTTACTAGTCGAGACGTCATCTTTCACGAAAACATTTTTCCTTATGCCTCTGTTGAGCCCAATTCAGTTTTCCCTCCTTTGGGAACCCCTTCAGGCCCAATTCCAACTTTAATCCCTGACCCAACTCCTTCCAACATTGACTCTCCAATCCCAGTTACATCTCACACCCCTTCGACCCCATCCCATCTTCCAGCCGTTCCACCACCTGCAATTTCTGCAATTGACCCTATCCCAGACCAACCCGTACCCGCATCATCCTTGCCGGCACTCTCTCCGGCGCCTTCTACCCATTCCGATCTCCCAGCCACGTCTTCCTCTTCTTCCCAGTCCATCGCCCCAGAACCCGTTGACCTCGCGCCCCCGTCCTCTCCTCCTCCACCCCTTCGCACCTATGCTCGCCGTCCCACAACCCCAGCACCAGACCCACTCACCCCCTCCTCGACTTCCGACAACCCCGCCTCCCATTCTCCTCCACCAGCAACTCTTCCTTTGCCCGTGCCCGACCCACCCGTAGCAGAGCCCCTTCGTCGCTCCAGCCGGACCACAGCTCCTCCGGTCAAATTCCGGGATTATCTCGTCTCACAGGTCACGCTTCCCCGCTCCGATCAGTTATCCTCATTGTTTCCAGGTCCAACCGGCGGCACCCGCTATCCCCTCTGCAATTATGTTTCGTATCACCGATGTAAGCCTGCACACCAATCTTTCCTTGCTCAAATCAGTCACACCACCGAGCCCCGTTCCTATTCTGAGGCTATCTCCTATCCGGCATGGCAAGAGGCGATGCAGTCTGAATTGCAAGCTCTCCAAGACAACGGAACCTGGACTCTCACTCCTCTTCCGCTTGGTAAGACCCCAATTGATTGTCGATGGGTTTATAAAATTAAACATCGAGCTGATGGTTCCGTCGAGCGATACAAAGCTCGCTTAGTTGCCAAAGGATTTACGCAGCTGGAGGGTGTTGATTATCAAGACACTTTTTCTCCCACTGCCAAGATTATCTCTGTTCGATGTCTCCTTGCTTTGGCATCAGCTCGTGGCTGGTCTCTTCACCAGTTGGACGTCAACAATGCTTTCTTGCACGGCGATCTTGAGGAAGAAATCTATATGTCTCCTCCGCCAGGGCTTCGGAGACAGGGGGAGGAACACTTAGTCTGCCGACTTCACAAGTCGTTGTATGGCCTAAAGCAGGCGTCCCGTCAGTGGTTTGCTAAATTCTCAGAGGCTATTCAGTCTGCCGGATATGTACAATCAAGAGCTGACTACTCTTTGTTCACCAAGAAACACGGCAAGTCCTTTACTGCTCTCCTAATTTATGTTGATGATATTTTAATTACCGGAAATGATCCAGTGAGTATTGCTGCACTCAAGAATTTCCTCCATTCCCATTTCCGTATTAAAGATCTAGGAGACTTGAAATATTTTCTTGGTATTGAGGTTTCAACCTCTAGCAATGGGATCTTTATCTCTCAACGTAAATATGCATTAGAAATTGTCAAGGATGCAGGGTTAATAGGCGCAGCCCCTGCTGACAGCCCTATGGAAAAAGGTTTAAAATTGTCTGACAAAAGTGACTTGCTAAAAGATCCAGCTCGTTACCGAAGACTTGTTGGGAGATTAATATATCTTACAGTTTCGAGACCAGACATTACATATTCGGTACATGTACTAAGCAGGTTCATGCATCAGCCACGAAAGCTGCATATGGAAGCAGCTTTGCGTGTTGTCCGGTATATTAAGAAGGCACCAGGTCAAGGATTGTTCTTTTCTTCTAAAAGTGATTTTAGATTGCGTGCTTTCTGTGATTCTGATTGGGCAGGTTGTCCAATTACTAGGAGATCCACCTCAGGTTATTGTGTCTTTCTTGGTCCCTCATTGGTTTCATGGAGATCAAAGCGACAGAAAACTGTTTCCCTTTCTTCAGCTGAAGCAGAATATCGAGCAATGACTGGTGCTTGTTGTGAACTCACATGGCTTCGATATCTTCTCAAGGATTTGGGAGTATTGCATCAAGAACCAGCTCTTCTATATTGTGATAATAAAGCAGCGCTGCACATTGCAGCAAATCCTGTCTTTCATGAGCAGACTCGACACATTGAAATGGACTGTCACTATATAAGAGATAAGATACAAGATGGATCTGTTGTCACGAAGTTTGTGGGTTCTACACATCAATTGGCAGACGTTTTCACCAAAGCTTTGGGAAAGGAAATCTTCATTCCTATGGTTGGCAAGTTGGGAGTTAGAGACATTCACTCTCCAACTTGAGGGGGAGTGTTAGGAAATCAATCATGTTAAGAAAGTAATCCTAAATATCCTCTGTATGATCTGTAGATATCCGTTACTTTTATACTCCTTTATTATAGCTTGATTATAGGATAAGTGAGATTAGTTACCTTATGAATATAGGTTTGTACCCTCTATATGTAATCTGTATGTAATCGACAATGCATCAATGCAATATCATCTTTCTCATTCTTTCATGCCATACTCATTCATTCTAACATATATATATAATATACACATTGATAATATTTCAGACCTCATTCCCCAACCTAGAAGATTTGACCTTAGTCTGTATGGACAATTGGCACAGCCGACCTGCCCCATCAGTATTGTATGCGAAAGCTGTTTTCTCTGGGATCAGTAGTAGACATCCAGATGGCGGATCCCTTCTACCTTTAAGAACTTTGAGGCTGCATGGAATGAAGAAGCCTATGTATCTCTGGGACACCACCGAATCAACTGGCCCAGATTTTCCAATGTTGGAAATTCTAGAGGTGAAGTTTTGTGGATTGAAGAATCTAGAGTTACCTGCAATATCCTTCCAGAATCTAACCATTTTAGAAATAACTTTTTGCTGGCGATTGCAATATTTGGCTACTTACACAGTTGCTCAAGGTTTAGTGAGACTCAAAAAAATGAAAGTTGATGAGTGTAAAAGTATGAAAGAAATCTTCACAAGCGAAGGAATGGAAGAAGATGCAAGTGAATGTAAGATTGTTTTCAGCCGGTTGCAACGTACATTTGGAACTTACTGATTTAATAAGGTTGGAACGCTTTTGCCCGAGAAATTGCAGGGTGAAGGTCCCAGCAACCTTGGGAACTTTAGAGATAAAATGGTGCTCTTTCGAGCTGAAGATTTCCTCCGATGGGGTACTAGAAGAAATTGTTCCCAATATGCATCTAGAGGTACAAAAGTCACATCCCAAAGAAGAGGTAAAGGAAACCTATCTCCTAATGGCTTTTGTTTCAAAACATGCAGCTTTGATAATAGAAATTAATTTCTCTTCTTGTAGGCCTTCCCCAAGAAACAGCCTTCCCCAAACGCCTCTGAAGGAGCTCAACATGCCGAGTATAATCCACGAGAACTCCAAAGCATAGCTATTAAGCTTGATGAAGACATAGGAGGTTTGCGGAATGAATTAAGGCGTCTGCAGAAAGAATTAAGTGCCAAAGAAGCAGAGAGGAGAGATACAGAGCAAAAGCTTGCTGATCTTGTGAGAGCTAAATGATTGTCTGACCCTTCAGGAAGTTAACTTTCAAGATCGTAGTGCAGCACTGCCGCCCTTGTTGAATTTTTGTATAGCAAAGAAGCTCAGTTAATTGTTTACCGTGAATTTATCCTTTGGTCAATTAATAATTAAGCCATTAGCATGGCTGCTTTTTAGCTACCAAATTAAAGTTGATCACCTTTGGTCATTTTCTCATTTACTACATCTCCAATTTTAAATGCATATTTTAGCAAATAGAATAATAATTGAGTCCTTGACCCAAAACCCCAAAATTTAGAAAAATTATCTCACTTACCCCAGCAAGAGATTTTTGTTCTCACCTACCCAAATTAATAGAAAATGACCATTTTGCCCTCAAACTAATTAAAGAATTACAATGATGTCATCAACATCAACCCCTTTCTCTTTCTCCTCCAGATCTGAAACTCTCTCTCTCCTCCCGATCTGAAACTCTCTCTCTCTCCACCTCCAGCCGGCATCGATTCGGTCCAATCTCCACCTCCAGCAGGCGTCGATCCTCTCTCTCTCTCTCTCCACCTCCGGCAGGCGTCGATCCTCTCTCTCTATCTCTCCACCTCCGGTCGGCGTCGATTCGCTCCCCTATCTCCAACTCTGGCGCGGTTCGACATCTAGCCCAGATTCCGCTGCAGCTCATCGGTGAGCTCGGCCGAGTCCAACCGCCGTCGCGCTGACAAGGACGACCAGGCGACGTCGTCGATGGACTCTAGACGCCTCACCGACGATGAAATTGAAACTAAGGACTCCATGGCCGACGCAGAGCTGCCGGCGATTCGCAATGAGGAATTCCGGTGGCAGAGAGTGGAAAAGCTCTGCGAAGATGTCAAACAGTTCGGCCAGGAAATGATTGATGACGGCGGAGGGGCCTAGATAGCTTAGGCAGCAAAAAGCTTCTTCTTCTTCATTCATCAGGTTCCGAAATCGTGTCTGGAGTAGAGGATGAGTTCAGCAACAGCTTCTCTGCGGCAAATGGTCGAACACCTTATATGCACTTTTTTGGAGCTACTTTGCAGCTCAGGGGAGTGAACCCAGTAGTTCAGCCATTGATAGGTTTGAATAAGAATATTCTTGTTTATAATGGTGTGTATTTGTTTTTGAATTTTCGGGTGTTTTGGATTGGTTTGCTTGGTTTTGTGTGTTGGGTTTTGATTTAGTGTGGTGTTTGTATCAGAGGAATATTTAGTGAATTTCTAGCTTTTTTTCCCTTTTTTTTGGTAAAATGGGGCAGAAGGCCTAGAATGGAAGAAAAAATGAAGGAAAAAAAAAGATTTTATTGGGCCAAAAGAAGTGTGTTAAGGGCCTATGGGGGGGCAATAGACGTCTATTGGGGGGCAATAGATGTTTTGAATTGATGTAATATTCTCATTTTTTTTCTTTAATCAAAGTTTTATTTGTCTAAATCTAGAAAGATTAGTTCTTATTCTCGCTTTGGGTTTTGATTTAGTTTGGTGTTGTATCAGAGGAATATTTAGTGAATTTCTAGCTTTTTTTGCCCTTTTTTTTGGTAAAACAGGGCAGAAGGCCTAGAATGGAAGAAAAAATGAAGGAAAAAAAAAAAGGTTTTATTGGGCCAAAAGAAGTGTGTTAAAGGCCTATTGGGGGGCAATAGACGTCTATTGGGAGGCAATAGATGTTTTGAATTCATGTAATATTCTCATTTTTTTTCTTTAATCAAAGTTTTATTTGTCTAAATCTAGAAAGATTGGTTCTTATTCTGGCGTTGGGTTTTGATTTTGTGTGGTGTTGTATCAGAGGAATATTTAGTGAAATTCTAGCTTTTTTTCCTTTTTTTGGTAAAATGGGGCAGAAGGCCTAGAATGGAAGAAAAAATGAAGGAAAAAAAATGGTTTTATTGGGCCAAAAGAAGCGTGTTAACGGCCTATTGGGGGGCAATAGATGTTTTGAATTGATGTAATATTCTTATTTTTTTTCTTTAATCAAAGTTTTATTTGTCTAAATCTAGAAAGATTTTTTTTTTTTTTTTGAGTGGAAGACGTCAATAGAACCAACACACACATCCATGCAGTGTATCCCAGCATAGCCAGACTAATCACTGCACTGCAGACGCACGAACCATTGGGTGTTTTAACTAACCCAGGTCCCTCAAATATGCTGGCCACGGGATGGAGTTGGGATTCGAACTCTAGACCTGGGGGTTCCAGACTAGGCAGCTCGACCAACACACCACACTACGTGGTTAAAATCTAGAAAGATTAGTTCTTATTCTGGCGACTGAAAGTCTTATGGAGGGGCAATAGATGTCTATTGGGGGGCAATACATGGCTGATAGTCGTCTATTGGGAGGTAATAGAAGTCTATTGGGGGCAATACACCAAAAGGTCTATTGGGGGGCAATAGACGTCTATTTGAGGGTAATATATAGTTGATAGACGTCTACTGGGGGACAATAGAGGTCTATTACCCCTTTATTGGTAAGCAATAGATGTTTATTGGGGTAATAAACATTTCCAGTAAGGTTTTCTGAAAGGTCCGATAGACGGCGGCCGGTGATCGGAATCAGGCGAAAGTTGGCCAGAATCCGGCGACCGGTGACCTGATTCCGGCGAAAGTTGGCCAGATTCTTGTGACCGGTGACCGGTTCCGGCAAAGTCTCATATGATTTTTTCTCTCTCCCTCTCTCTCTCTAAGTAACAAAGGGTGAGGGTAAAATTGTATTAAAAAGAAAAAATCTTAATGGGGTATTAGAGAAGACATCCTTAGAGTCTTTTGGGTAAGAGAGAATTAAAAAAACTTAATGGGGTAAGTGAGAACAAAATCCCTAGAAATGGGGTAAATGGACACAAACCCATAATAAGAGAAAGTTCACCCGTAGTCAAGAAAAGGCAAAGTTGAGAAGTCAAGAATTCGACCGGTCAAGTTACTATTCATTGCCACTGGACATGGGTTTACACCCGTTGTTTTTCTTACCCGGTCAACACTGTTCACTTTTTACTGTTCACCAGTGGTTTTCACTGTTTAACTTTACTGTTCATTTTTTTAAACTGTTCATCGATTTTTTTTGAAAAATTTTAAAAAATATATATATATATATATATTTAATGTTAATAATGAATATTTATGGATAATTAATGTCATAATTATGCAATTTACTTTTTTCAAAAATATTTTTCGGTGGACAAATTATGAGCCACCGACATTTTATCTTGAAATGAGTGAAAGCACAACGGACAATCATGTTGGTAGAGATGGTTATTACTTCAACGGATTCATGGATCGATACGATGCCATTAGATGTGCAAACAGTCACTCAAACCTTCAAGAAGATCTGATAGAGTATTTCTGGAACGTTCAAGGCAACATGGAGATCTAGATCATAAATGAAAAAAATTTGGAATAATTGGCTAATATCTATGTTTTGTTATATTTGTGTGCTTTGAATTTGGCTTGTATTATGTTTTGGAAAGTTGGTGTGCTTTTAATTTGGCCAATGTCTATGTTTTTTATGTCAATGTGATTTGAATTTGGCTTGTATTATGTTTATTATGTGCTATGATTTTGAATATAAGGTGTGTGCTTTAATAAGGGGAATTTCCAAATACAACTTTTATTTCCTTAAATTGTCGCTTATATAAATGAAAAACTAGGAGTAAGTACAATACAATTACAAACATGCATAATAACCTAATTATTCAAATCATAATCCTCATCCTCTCTAGAAATCCAATTTGTGTTTGAAGGCTCATCATTAGGGTTAGGGTTGGTGGAATCACCTGTAGAGAAAGGTGAAAATTGTGGTTGTGTAGGATATCCCCCGGGGTAAGGTGGTTGCGGATAGTATCCACCGGGGTAAGGGGGTTGTGGGAATCCACCGGTGAAGGCAGGTGGTGGGAATCCACCGGTTAAAAGAGGTTGTGGGAATGCATCGGGGTAAGGTGGTTGTGGGTATGCACCGGCGTAAGGAGGTTGTGGGTATGCACCGGCGTAAGGAGGTTGTGGGTATGCACCACTAAAATTTGGTTGTGGGAATGCACCACCAAAATTGGGTTGCGGATAGTATCCACCCATAGAAGGTGGTGGCTGCTCGTCAAGATCTTCTTTCTCCGCTATCTTCTTTTGTTTTCTTGACCAATAACACTTTTTATTTGGTGTCATTTTACTTGTATCAATCTCCATAATACGCTCTTCCCTCTCTTTAATTCGATCTTGCCTTTCTTGAAATAGGAGTTGCTCTTTTCGTATTTCGATTTGCAAGAGGATACATGCTCTTTTCTCTTCCTCTTGGAGACTTCGAGCGAATTCGTCATCAAGTTTTTTCTTGCCCTTGGTTGCCTCTATTTGGTTGTTCGCTATACTCTCCAGACTGCTTGACAAAGGACTTTGATCTTTCGCTGCCTTCTTTCCTTTCCGTATTGCTTCTTTTGCAGCCTTCCTTCCTTGAGGCCTCACATTAGGATCTACAGTTTGACCTGCAATTACCTCATCTACATCCATGTCCAAGTTGATGGGGGAATTTTCAGCAATTGGTTGTGTGTGCGTATGTTGACTTCCTACATTTGATGGTCCTCCGGATGTATGAATAGGGATGTCTTTAAATTGTACAAACCCCTCCACAACAGCGTAACTATCAAAGCTCTGAAAATTGTGTCTTTTGTCCTTCCCAGTTTTTCTCTTCATCCCGGCATGCCACAATTTATGTGCTTCATCTTGTTACGTAATTAAAAAAAAAAAAATATTCAATTAGTACAAATATAAACGCTATTATGAAGGGTCATCTATTATAAAGCTCATAATTTTAAATGATTTAATTATCTCACCGTTTTGCGTTAAAAATCAGTAAGTACAAATATAAAGGTCATAATTTTAATAAGAAAGTATCTCACCGTTTTACAATAAAAATAAATAAGTACAAATATAAATATCGTTGTAAGGGGGCGGATCCGTGGCATTACAAATTATAGTTAAAATTATACTTCAATTACTAACCATTAGATTAAAAGGTTATCAATGGATGAGATTAGTCATAAAGAATATATCATTACCTATTATTTTTCTTTTTTTTTCTTTTCTTTTTAATTAATTAATCAAATCTATTTATTATGACTTAATAAAAATCAATAATTGCTATTCTGATTTGGAATACAATTAAGGGATCAAATCTTTCAATTGTTTTCCTATTGAAACTCATCTACTGCTCAGAAAAGAAAAAGAAATCAATCAGATGAGGCCTTTGACGAAGCATGATGAAAATTGATTGGTTCTTTCTCACCGTTTCCTCTTCAAGATGACAGAGAAAAATCAAGATTCATCATATTTTCATTGCATCTCCAATAGGTTACCCTTAATTCTTTTTTTTTTCTTTTTCTTTGCTCTAAATATTGTACAGTTCATGCCATTTGTTGATGATAAACATTAGGGTCTCATGATATCTAGTTGAGTAGTTGACGTTGTGTAAAATTCTTTCATGTTCATTTAGTTTATTAAAGTTTTCATTTAGTTCGTCAAAGGCCTCATCTGATCGATTTTTTTTTTTTTTTTGAGGAGTAGATGAGTTTCAATAGGAAAACAATTGAAAGATTTGATTCCTTAATTGTATTCCAAATCAGAATAGCAATTATTGATTTTTATTAAATCATAATAAATAGATTTGATTAATTAATTAAAAAGAAAAGAAAAGAAAAGAAAAATAATAGGTAATGATATATTCTTTATGACTAATCTCATCCATTGATAATCTTTTAATCTAATGGTTGGTAATTGAAGTATAATTTTAACTATAATTTATGATGCTACGGATCCGTCCCCTCGTTGTAATTACATCATTATTTATCAACTAATTATTTTAATTATAACGAAAAAAATTATTACAATTAAAACGATATTATAATTACTACATTATTTATCAAGACATATTTTACTATAATGTATCAACAAATTAAATGATTTATCAAAAAATATAAAGTTCATAATTTTAATAAGAATGTATCTCACCGTTTTACAATAAAACTCAATAAGTACAAATATAAATAGAGGGGTAATTACAACATTTTTATCAACTAATTATTTTAATTATAACGAAAAATAATTATTACAATTAAAATGATATTATAATTACTACATTATTTATCATGTAATATTTTATTATAATGTATCAACAAATTAAATGATTTATCAACAAATTGTTGCCTCTGAAAATCACCTCGGCCTATAAAGCCGAGGGATCAAGGAACAAATGTCCTTCTCGATGAATAGATGCGGAGCGTGCCAGCACACGGCCAGAAGGCCAAGTGTGCAACTGTAGGTGTAGTGGATGTAGATCTGACTTATCAAGCAATCGTTAGCCGAGGAAGGAACTTATTCTCGGCTGCGGTTCGATGCCTCTAGATTAAGGACTTGGTGGCTGAAGGTCGGGCGAGTTAGGTGCGGTCGTGAGAGTATGAGTAAATATGAGAGTAATAGCTATTATGCGACTACGAACAGTAAATAGCACGATCAAACAAGTAAAGCATAAAGACAATAAGGATCAAATAAAAGATAATAACAACGAAACTAAAAACTGGAATGGCTGCAAATTATCAACTATTGTTTGAAAGAAAACAAAGAGAACAATTCGAAATCGATACTAGGCTACAAGAAAGATAAAGTAACTGAGATTGTAACTAGCAGAGCAAATAAACTAAGGTAACAGACGGAAATTCTACCTAAGCAAAAGGTAAGACGAAATAAGAAAAGCTTGATGGCTTGAGTTTCTGGAGTTGTGTGTATCGATGTCTTCTGTTGATGCTTCTATTTATATTGGCTGCTCTGTGACTTGAACTGATCTCTTGACTCTTTGAAGTCGAGTGGAATTCGGCCTCCTCTTGGCTCAGAGACTCTATCTTGATTCGGCTTCAATACTTATCGTCGGCTGACTTGACGCTGGACTCTATCCGGATTGGCTTTGATGGACGTCATCAACGGTTGCAATTAATCTTGAAGTAGGCTATCTTGGATTGAACTCTCCTCATCGGCCGACATGAACTTCAAGTCGATTGAAATACTACTTGATCAAATTTAATCTTTATCGCTCATCGGCCTCTCTGACAATCGGCCATTATCTTTCTAAGTTGAGTTCGGGTTGGAAACCAATTAGAGTATTGGCCAATGGGCTTTTAGACAATAAACCAATGACTACGGGCCGGCCGATAACCAAAGGCCTAGCTTCGTCTGACTCATCTTGGACCAACTGAAGTGTCCACTTATTCACCGGCCACCGTTCCTAGCTACCGGCCCAAATTACTTGTAGAGCTGCTCATTGTAATTAGAAATCATTCAATAACCATGCACATTAGCTACGTCCAAGTGGCCATGCGAATGTGGGTACAAACACAAATATATACCTCATAAACCGCATTCGAACCTCTCTTGTACCAATTTTTCGCTTACCTTAATGCACAATGCCACTCAAAGAGTTCAATCTTCAAAATTTTCCACCTTCCCTGCAAAGATTGGGCTGATCGGCTCTTGGGCCAATTTGCGTCGAAGTGTCGCTTCACGCGCAACCATAATTCGAGTTTTTTCTGATTTGTGCCCACAGCCAGACATCGGCTTACAACTTTCCAAGACTTGCACAATTGAACATCTTCCTCATCCGTCCATCTCCTTTTATCTTGGGTATCTTCACTTTGATCTCCCTCTTGTCCGGTCACTGAACGTGTGTTTCCCCTTTGTTCGGCCATAGTGGATAATGAAAAATATGGATGATGAGAGCTATATGAAGAGGAGGAAGGTGTAACTATGAACTCTAATTTTTTTGGTGTGAGATGTAAAGAAAATCCTAGGTATTTATAGAGAAATTTTTAGAATTTTTTTTCTTACCGTTTTGTTACCGTTTATTAACGTTACATATATATATAGTGGTTATTAATTAGTTACCGTTGGATCCTCTTCTTAATTGAAATGGACGGATCAGATTTCATGACCGTTAGGCAGCCAATTCGAAATGACCCAACGACTCTGTTGCACGTGGCACAGGCCGGGCCTAAAAGAGATCCGCTACACGACAAGAGTCTGGAGTCACTCGACCTGTCTTTGCGGCGCCACGCGTCCTCCGTTCGTGACCCAGTCGCTGCCTTCAGCGCGTTGCAGTGGAGGGTTTGCTGGTGATGTCAGCCACGTGAATCCTTGGGCCGAGCTGGCAGCCCCTCAAACCCAGTCAAGAAAAATGTCACTGTGTTACCTTTTTTCTTCGCCTCAGTCAAGAAAAGCCAATAAATGGGTGGGCAAACTTTCACCGGTGGAGGACCAACTTTGCTTGTGGCCGGTCACCACGTCGGTTTTCCTTGCTGGAGCCCGAGCAAAAGAGAACCGCTGCACTTGCTCTAATTAGTAAAAGCAAGTTCACCCGTTGGGTCACCAGGTCACGGTCACCAGGTCACCAGGGCACCAGGGCAGGAAACTATTCACTGCCACTGGATCTTTGCTTCCACCCATTGGGTCAGGGTCACCAGTCAGTTACTGTTCATCGAATATTTTATAATTTTTTTTTGGAAAATGAGAAATGTATGATGTAAATAAATAGTATTGATAAACAATTTGAAAATGCAACCAAAGAAAATTTTATTGGTAGACAAATTATATGTCTACCGACACTTTTTTTTTTTTTTTTTTTTTACTCCACCGACAGTTTTATCATATATACACTACCGACAAAGTTTTTGAAAAGTGTGAAAATATTTAAAACTCCACCGACACTTTTATCATGTACACCACCGACAAAGTTTTTGAAAAGTGTGAAAAAAATTTTAACTCCACCGACACTTTTATCACATGCACACCACCGACAAGTTTTTTGAAAAGTGTGAACAAAGTTTAAAATCCACCGACACTTTTATCACATGCACACCACCGACAAGTTTTTTGAAAAATGTGAACAAATTTTAATTTCCACCGACACTTTTATCACATGCACACCACCGACAAGTTTTTTGAAATGAGTGAGTGATAACCCACCGACACTTTTATGTGTGGAAAATTTCAATAAATAGACATGATGTTTTCACTACATACACACACCATCCGAGCTTAACAAAACTTCACCCTTTTCATATCTCTAGCATTACATATTTCCTAAATTCCCCTCGTTGCAATGAACAATTTGTGGGATCAAATTCGACGGTCTCAGGATGAGGATGATGAAGAGATGATGGCCACCAACGCCATTGTCATGGCTGCAGTCGCTCAAGAATCTGGAAACCAACACCGAGGGCGCGGTTCTCATCCGGGTCGTGCACCAAATGAGGAACGATTTAGAGAAGAGAGGGGCAAAGGTATGTTGGCCGACTACTTTGTCGACCGGCCAGTGTTCAAAGATGCGGAGTTCCGAACACGTTACAGGATGAGTCTCAATCTCTTCCAACGTATATCTACTGACCTTTGCCAGTATGATCGTTACTTTGTTCAAAGGTCAGATGCTACTGGCAAAGTCAGACTGCTCCCGGAGCAGAAGATGACAGCTGCCTTGCGAATGCTTGCGTACGGTGCAGGGGCAGATCAATGTGCTGAGTATTGTAGGATGGCGAAATCCACCTCCGTTGCAGCCCTTCAGCACTTCACACGAGGAATTGTTAATCTTTACTCAACACAATACCTTCGCGCTCCAACTGCAGCCGACCTCAGACGACTTCTTACCAAAGCTGAGAGGAGAGGTTTTCCAGGAATGATTGGGAGCATCGACTGTATGCATTGGCAATGGAAGAATTGTCCGACAAGTTGGGCTGGAGAATAAAGTGGTAGGAAACAGATCCCCACTATCATCCTGGAAGCAGTCGCTTCTTACGATACCTGGATTTGGCACGCATTCTTTGGAATGCCTGGGGCATGCAACGACCTGAACGTCTTGGCAAAGTCTCCATTGTTTGATGAGCTTACCGCCTGTACAGCACCTCTTGTCCAATTCCAAGTTAACAACAGAGCTCACAATCTAGGGTACTATCTCGCCGACGGTATTTATCCTCGATGGGCGACTTTCTTGAAAACTGTTCGAAATCCTACACGCCCCAAGGAAATCGAGTTTGCAAAGGCTCAAGAGGGGTATAGGAAGGATGTAGAAAGATGTTTTGGTATATTACAGTCACGGTTTGGTATTGTTCGAGGAGCTGCTCGTGGGTGGCATAAAGAGGACATTCGATACATTATGTTGACGTGTATTATATTACACAACATGATTGTCGAAAATCAACGACCTGAAGATAGCGATGATGAGTTGGAGTCCGATGATGAGGAGGATAATAATATGAGGCCCAGGATTGCTGAGGTATGGGAGGGACCAACCGGTAGAGACTTTGATCCTGTTGGTAGAGATGCTCATCATATGAACGGATTCATGGACCGCTACCAACAAATTAGATCTGAGCACAGTCACTCCAACCTTCAGGAAGACCTTATTCAACACTTTTGGGAATTTCAAGGCAATAGGCGTATCTAGATCTGCTATTTGTGTGTGTTTTCTATTAGTTTTTATGTTTTTAATTATGTTTATGTGGTTTCTACTTTAGTTTTAATGTTTTTAATTATGTTTGTGTGGTTTTATTTAGCTTTTCATTTGTAAGGGTATTATTCAAATAAATTTTAATTTCATCAATCTAATATTACATAAGTCAAAAACCAAGCATTGGAATCATAACAATACAATTATTTAAAATATATAACTCCCTAATTTTCCTAATCCTCATCTTCATTAGGAATCCAATTTGTGTTTGTGGGGTCATCCATATGGTTGGGGTTGGTGGATTCACCCGAAGAGAAAGGTGGGGAAGGGACACCACCGGTGAATGGTGGTTGTGGGAAGCCACCGGGGAAAGGAGATTGTGGATAATACCCACCGGGGAATGGTGGTTGTGGATAGCCACCGGGGAAAGGAGGTTGTGGATAGCCACCGGGGATAGGAGGTTGTGGATAGCCACCAGGGAAAGGAGGTTGTGGATAGCCACCAGAGAAAGGAGATTGTGGATAATACCCACCGGGGAATGGTGGTTGTGGGAAGCCACTGGTTGCATCTTCAGCTTCTTTCTCTGCAATTTTTTTTTGTTTTCTTTGCCAGTAATTCTTTTTGGTTGGCGTCATCTTACTTGTGTCCATCTCCATAATACGCTCTTCCCTCTCTTGAATTTTGAATGCCTCGTTTCGCATATCCATTTGCAAGCGTATATAATCTCGTTGTTGTTGGTCACGGAGATGTCGAGCATATTCCTCATCACGTTTCTCCTTGGCAGACATCATTGATGTTTGGTTCGTTGCTATAGTCTCCACAGCGGATGTCAGAGGACTGGAATCATTAGATGCTTTCTTTCCTTTCCGAAGAGCTTCTTTGGCAGCCTTCTTTCCTTGAGGCCTCACCGAAGGATTGGGAGTTGCATCGGCGTTTACCTCATCTGCATCTATGTCCAACTGGATATGAGAATCAGGAACAGATTGTTGTGTGTGCATCCGTTGAGTTCCTCCCCTGGAGGTTCCTCCAGCTGAAGATGAATGGTTTGGAATGTCATCAAATTGTTGAAACCCCTTAACAATCTCGTAACATTCTAAACTAATGAAATCACCTTTTTTTTCTTTTCCTTTCGATTTGGTCATCGCAGCTCTCCACAAATCTTGTGCTTGACGTCGCTATTTAATTTAAACAAAAAAGTATAAATCTATTAGTACAAATATAAACGAGGTACAATGTATCAACTATTTAAGTATAAATTGGTATAATGTATAATTTAAATAAAATGAAGTATAAAGTTTGATTATAAAGTACTAATTTGAAGTATAATTATCAACTAAATTTTAATATATGAACTAATAATTTAAAGTATAATTATCAACAAAATATTTCAACTAATAATTTAAAGTAAGATGTATCAACTAATTAAATTTTAATATACACTAAAAGAATCATAAAAATTAAAATTCGTGTTACACTACAAATTCATACCTCATCAATCATATTCGCACCACTCTTGTACCAAATTTTCGCTTGCCTTAATGCACAATGCCAAGCATAAAGTTCGACTTTCAAGGTTTTCCACCTCCCTTGAAAAGCTTGCAATGATCGGACATATCCATCCCAATGTTCGGCATAGTGTTGGCGTACCTCTATCCATAGATCATCTTTTCTTCGTTCCGTACCCTTTGCCGGATCTTTGCTAACATCCTTCCAAGACTTGCACAATTGAATGTCTTCACTAGTTTGCCAACGTGTCCCGTCAATACTTGGATCTCCTACGGGTTGGACAATCGTATTGCCTCGTACACTCATATTGGAAAAAAAAAATTGTAGAGTATGAAAGCTATGAGGAGAAGGAAAAAAAAATTTGAGGAAGAAAGATGATTTTTTTGGTGTAGAAGTAAAATAGGAGGTGAGGTATTTATAGGAAATTGTGGTTAATTTTTTTTTGTTACCGTTGTAATCTAACGGTTAGTTTTTTTTTTTTTTTTTTTTAAACCTCTTGTACCAGCCGTTAGATCCTTTCAAGGCTCAAAATCAACGGTCCAGATCTGTGGACCGTTGCATTCAAATTGCAAAGTAGCCCAACGGCTACACGCCACGTCGCACCCGACTGCACCCCCACGCCACTAAACGACAAAAGCGTGGCGCCCAAGCGCCTGCTGTCCTGTCGCCGCTAGAAGACAAGCGGTTGGGCTTCACGTCTTCGGCTACGCGCGTCTCCCCTGTCGTCTTCTTCTTCGGCCAGCCTGGCAGCCTGGGTCACCGGCTCAGTCACCATGGTGCCCGAGATGGTGCCTTCGGCCTCCCCCTGTAGTCTTGCCCCAGATCCGGTGGAAGGATGAACAGTGCGATATTCCTCCCCCCCCGGCCTCCTTTTGACGTGGTGCCCGGGCAAGAACAAGCCCGGTGAACTTGCTCTAAGAGTCATTTAAAATAGTCATTACATAGAATACACCTTTTTAAAGTACACCCCAAATACAACTCCTTTTTGGACTAAGCCCATATTAAAGAAAAACTAGAAGGTAGGAACCCTGAATGGCAAAAAAAAAAAAAAAAAAAAAGTTTAAAACGAAGTCCCTATTTTCAATGTGACATGCACACTAGAGACAAAATGACCCAATCATCTTTCCGTAAAGAATGATGGAAGCCCAACGCTAAAATAAAAATAAAAAACCCAAAAACACCGTCTAAGCCCGAAACCAAGGACAACTGCCAAGTGCCAACAGCCCATGAAAGCCAACTATGAAAAACCCTAATTACAAAAGAAAGCGGGCCACTGGCATTGCTGGTGCAAGTCGGATCATCAACCCTCCCGTGGGTTGCAATTCTAATTTTTTTTATATGAAAATTACGAAGTTACGTGCACATGAAAAATCACGTATTAAAATCCATTGTATTTTTTTTTTTGAATAAAATAAAGATTTCATTGATAATCATAGGACAGAACGACACTTTCAACATTCTCAGAAATCGAGAGCCATGCACCATTCGCTTAAAACATCGAAACTCATTTAAAAAAGAGCCTAACAAACTGCAACATTACCCTACAAAGAGATAATTTTTTTGGTGAAGACTTCATTTGCCAATGTGCTCAATTGCTGTGCGCAAGAAACTTCCATTATCAAGATGTAAAAAGCAACATCATAATTTGCAGGCTCAAAAGCCACACAAAGCCATAGTAAGTAGGCTAAGTACAAAAGTCTAACATCGCCGGGATCCCAAATACGAAACGAAAAGTGTAGGGGCCTTACATAAGCCCATAGTTGAGTCCACTTCCAATTAGGCCCCAAACCAAAGTCATGTTTGGGCACACAGATTGGTTTGGGCCTGAACATGGACTTGGGCCTCAAAACTGATTTGGGCATCCAATCTGCCGCTTCACCATCGGTGCCCATGAATTTCAAGCACCGCACCGTCGCTGCTCCTATCGGCATAAGGTCAGACTTGTGGACCGCCTCATCTCTCCACCCCATGATTTGCCTCACAACCTCAGGCATCAGATTTATAGCAAGACTAGCATGCCATTCCATTGCCGATGTCATCAATCTCATCGCTGCCCTGGCCAGGATGTTGCACACCGCCTGTCGCCGCCTTGTTCCAAGTCAACGCATGCTAACGCGCCGCCTCAGCCGTCAAGCCAGCCCATCCAAATCCAGCCAGATTTCCTTGCTCAGACCACTGAGATTTCAAAACACCGTTGTGATTGACCGAAAGTTTGAGTCGCCCTCTCTCCGATCTGATTTACACACCAAGATCCCCAGTTCTCCTATTCCCGATCTCAATCAGGTTTGCCTAGCAATTACGCTCATTCTCATCGAGCTCCCATGATCAAGGGGTTGGGCATGTTTGGGCGGTCGTTGGAAAAAAAATGGCACTGGAGTGCGGGTACAAGACGTGGAGAATCAGACACTACTTAGGGTGGGGACCAGAGGCGGTCGCCTTAATGGAGAACCATAGCCCGAGCGGTTAGGTTTTGGAGAGAGCTAGAATCTCATGGTAACTAACAAAAAATAATCATTTAAAATCACTTGTATTTCTTTCATCTTTCAAAGAAACTATAAAACTATATCAGTAATATGGTATAGTTTAAATAATAAACAGGAGAGACGAAGCTGGAGACAACGCCACAGTTGTTGTGTGAATATCTCACTATGACAAATAGTACTATAGTAGCGAGTGACAAAATGGGTGGCCAAATAAGTTTATTTTTTTTATTTTTTATTTTTTTCTATTTCATCTTTAAATAATAAAAAATGTAACTATTTATTTACGGACTCATTATAGATCAGCAAATTAAATTAGTAATATTGCTAACACTAAGAACAAGAACAATATTATTATCAAATGGAAGCCACCACCTACACATTATGCTAAACAGAGTTTTGATGGATCTTTCTATCAGAATAATATAGGAGCTGCAGGTTTTATTATAAGAGATGAGACTAGTCTACCGATTATAGCTTGCACAAAAAAATACTCTTACTTTAAAAGTTGTTGCCCTGCGAGTTGGTTTGCATGCAGCCCTTTTACGTGGTCACAAAAATCTGAAGGTTGAATGAGATTCCAAGATACTTGACAGCATCAACAACATTATAGCTACTCCATGGAGAATTAAGATGCCTATTCAAGGCATCAAATTTCTAGCAAACAATTTTGACGATATTGAATTTCGACAGGTCTGGAGAGAGGCAAACTTCGTGACAGAATCATTGGCAGATCTCGGACATACTGTTGGTCTTGGCAACTAGAACAATAGCCTATCTCTAAGTTCTTTACATGCTTTCAATTTTGATTTTCAAAATGTAGGTTTTTTTTTTTTTTTGGATTAGATAAACAACTCAAATGCTACAACTCGTTTTTTGTGAGTCAAACACAACCTCTCACTTATGAAGAGGAGGCTATGCCAGTAGACCAAATTGTATTGGGCATTCAAAATGTAGGTTGTAATAGAAGTTTTCAGAATTTCATAAGCAATTCTATAAAAAAAAAATTAAAATTAAAAAAATATATATATATATTTCATAAGCCATTTCGGCCCAAGTTCAAAAGCCCAAATTCAATACATATTTTTCATTTCCAAACAAAATGAATTTGGCTAATCCAAAACAAGCCTCGAGGCTTAAGCACGTTGATACGATAAAATCAAATCAAATGCCGGCAGCAGCAGCATCAATCACACCAATACCTAATTTCCATTTCCATTCCCACAAGGTAGCTCCCATTAGGTTTCGTCTCTGGGCCTCGATTCTCAGCATTGCCGCCGTATCCAACCGAGCCACCATGGTCACCACCGCCACCAGCAGCAGCTGTCGCGGTGGCGCGTACACCACCATCAAAGAGCGCGTCACCTTCGAAAAAGAGATCAAGAAGAGCAAATTCATCGCCCTCGCCGCTTCCGTCTCCGACGAACAATCCGCTTTCTCCTTCCTCTCACAGGTTAGGGATCCTCGTGCTACTCACAATTGCTGGGCATACAAGGTAAGCTTGGATTTTGAACATATTCAATTGCTTTTTTTCTTGCTTGGTAATTTGAGATTGTGGCTTTTGATTCATTGAATGAGAGACTCAGGTGGGAGATCAGTACCGGTCTAATGATGACGGGGAGCCATCTGGAACGGCTGGGAAGCCCATTCATTCTGCTATTGAGTCTTCAGGAGTTGATAGAGTAATGGTGGTGGTCATCCGGTAATAGACTTTATTCATTTTCCGTGGTAAATGCTTGCAGTTTGATTTGTTGTAGAAATATATGTACTTTGTTGTGTGGTTGTTTTGTGTGTTATTATTGGGTTTTACATTGGGGGTGTGTGTTTTATAGGTATTTTGGAGGAATTAAATTGGGGACTGGAGGACTAGTCAGGGCATATGGAGGAGTAACATCGGAATGCTTGAGAAATGCCCCAACTCATCTCGTAAAATCGAAGGTACTAACTCTCTTGCTCTGCTTTCGTGCTTTCATTTCAACTTGGGTGCCCAAAACTCTTCTATGAATTGGGTCTATTCTTGGTCGGACTCTTTTAAGTATAATCAGATGGAGATGTCTTTTCAACTTTTGCCTTGTATTTGGAACTTGTCGAGCTCATTTCAAGACCTTGGGGCCAAACCTTGGTCATGTTTGGATGAGATTTAGTTTCACAACACATCCATTTGGGTGCTGTGAACATGTTGATATATGTGATCTTATCCATTTTCTCTGTAGGTAAGAATGGGTGTAGAGGTTCCATTTGATCTTATCGGCATTCTATACCATCAGGTGAGCTGGTTCAGATGGAAGACAGTGACTCTCCCTTTTGCTTTGATATGATCAACTTTTGTTAATTGTTGTCCCTGTTTTGTAAAATGATGTTTGCAGCTACAATCTTTTCAAGTTGAAGACATCAAACAAGATTATGAGACCGGTAAAGATGGTATCACCATGGTTACCTTTCAAGTTGATTTTGACTGTGTTGATAAATTAGAGGATGCTATCAAAAACAACTGTAGCCGGGAGTTAGTGTTCTATAAGTAACTGAATCAATCTTGGGTGTTGTTCATGACAAAGCATTTTGAGACGGAAAATTTTCTTAGGCCTGCTTGGAAGCAATCATATGCGACTGGTATTGCCAAAGATGTGTAGGAGTTACTGAAGCATCCATGGCTCGTTCAGGGTTAATCACTTAATGTCTTTATCTAGTTGGAATTGACTATTAACTTGTTCTTGAAAGGTGCTCATTCACCTGACTGTTGTATATAGTACGGTCTCCATTTGTATATGAAAAGAAATATATTAGGCTAAATACAAATTACTATCCTGTGGTTTAGGTTCAAAATCAATTCAGTCCCTGAACTTCTAATTTCATCAAAAACACCTCTGCACTTTCAATTTTGATATAATAGGTCCAATTTGTTAGTTTTCCGACAATTGAGTTATTTAACTTGTTAATGTGGCTCATATATGGCTTATATTTTATAATGTGGTGTCGAGGTGGTCTGCATAGTCAATTTAGGAGTGATAATAAATAGTTTTTCAACAAATAATCCAACTATAACTTGAACCCATAACAGAATATTAACGAATTGGACCTATTAGATCAAAATTGAAAGTGCAGGGGTGTTTTTGATGAAATTAGACGTCCAGGGACTGAATTGATTTTGGACCTAAACCACAAGGTACTAACTAGTATTTAGCCCAAATATATTTGTTGCTTACTGTATGGGCTTCGGTTCAAGTTTGAATATTTTGAGCTGAGCTATTTCTTTTGGCTGTCCCATACATTCTTTTCTTAAAGTAGAAGTTTTGTTAGTGTTCATTTCCCCAAGCTGTTTATACAGAGATGGATTCCATTTAGAATTGTCCGTTGTCGAACTTTTTGGCATGTGTTTTAGGTTGTGTCTGTCTCGCTTCCTGGTTTAATGGCTAGTGTCAGATTATATGCTTATAAAACGAAGGCTAATATGTCTCCGTATCATACTTCGTGGATCATATATCTTCTGACTCACTGATATTACCAGCTCATAATTGATAGCAGGTTCTTCTTATGGACTCATTTGTTCTAATTATGAATGTTGCACTTTGAAACAGAAAAGAACAAACGGGAAGGGGCAGTCTGATGAACGGAGTAACAATAACACTACAAGTAGTAATCATAATACAACAAGAACAGTAACAAATACAACAGCAGACACGAGAAAATCCATGAAACACAAAAGGAGAAAATAAAGAATCGTGAAAACTAACATCCTCAGAGCACGCTTAACATAAGTGATGCATAAATTACTAGGCCACCATCAAACACAAAAACCGTATCTATCCGAAAACTCTTCCACACATATAGCATGACGGTGATCATATGATATGTCACTACTCCGTAGTCAAGTATTCAGTTTGATGGGGGTGGAGAGAGGAACGGAATGGATGGAATTGCTGATGGAATAGTGGGGATTGTTGTTGGGAGTGTGGGCAGTGAGTTGGCTGGCAATGGAGGTAGTGTCACGGGCAAGGGGGTTGTCGGCACAGTAGGCAATGCTGATTTTGGCAAAGATGGGATTACAGGTGGGGTGATAGGCGGTGTAGGCAATGGGGTAGATGGCAATGGTGGCAAAGTGGCTTTTGGAAGAGTTGGGGTAGTTGGAAGTGTAGGCAAGGGGTTTGAGGGCAATGGTGGCAGTGTGGCTTTGGGCAGTGTTGGTACCGAAGGCAACGGGGCCAGGGTGGCCTTAGGCAGTGTTGGTGCCGAGGGTAGTGGAGGCAATGCAGTCTTGGGTAGAGAGGGAATTGTGGGTACCACTGGCGGACCGAGGTAGGGGCGAGCGGGGGCTGGCGCCCACTCAAATTTTGGGGAGAATGAATGTAATAGATGATCAATACAGAATTTTGTCTTTTAATTAACATACATGCCCCCACTAAGCCACTTAATCTAATACTTTAATAATATATATTTATAAATAATTGATAAATTGAATCATGAAAACGTTGCCAACAGACTTGTATAGAAGAAGGTGCAATTAAAATAATAAAGAAACAGAAACATTCAATGCCTTTATGATAAAGGCATCAGGCATGACCAACATCTCAACATTGTCTGATGACCTACGTGATTATCCAAGCTCCATGTCCCAAATTCCAAAATAAAATTTAAAAAGGGAGTAGCTACCAAAAGTCCAAGAGTCCAAAGTCCAAAACGTGAAGAGATAAGCAAAAAAACAAAAAACAAAACGTGAAGAGAAATAGAGAATCAGAGATGAACTGATGAAGAAAAGCTCCGATTTATCTGGTTGAGATGAACT
Source organism: Rosa chinensis (assembly GCF_002994745.2). NCBI lineage: Eukaryota > Viridiplantae > Streptophyta > Magnoliopsida > Rosales > Rosaceae > Rosa > Rosa chinensis. Next base: position 23,064,209 of record NC_037089.1, on the reverse strand, counting down.
GATAAAGCACTAGAAGACAAAATCTCTTTCCACCAGCAAACAAATCATTTTCTCTATATTTTTATTTCTCTTTAGTCTGACCGACAAGTACAATACAGGTTAGTTATTTTTTTCTTCTCTATATTTTTACGAAAATTTCTTTTTTTAATCTTTTGGGTTTAAAGTTGTAAAGTGCCAAGCTTGATCATTGTTGTATGATTTAATAGTTTAATTGAATTAGAAAAGATTAGCCTTTAGCGAGCAATCTCGATACAAGATGATGATTAGTTTGAATTTCTTCATCGATTAATTTTATCTTTTCTTGCTTATTTGGTTTTGTATATATATTTTCACTTAATTGAATAGATTAACTTCATTTGATTAATTAAATCACTGGGTTACATAATTGAAATTTAATTTTGAAACAGACATGGAAAGATTTTATAAGAGAATATCGGAGTTGCCACACCCTAGAGAAACAAATATTGGTAGTTCAAAGAGAAGTTGTATAGAAATCAATATGGCAGATCTTCCATTAGAAGTTGTGCTAAATAATGAATTGTCTCTAATTTTATTGTTTAAATTTTTTTTATCTATTTTTTACTACGCCCCCATACAAAAAAAATCCTGGGTCCGCCACTGGTGGGTACTACTGGCAATGCTGGTGGAGGAGCTGCTGCTGTGTCCAAGAGGTGACGAGCTGCTTGACTCATATGGGTTCTTGAGAGTAACAACATCATGGCCAAAGACAGAACGAAGAAAAGCTTAGAAGAAGTCATGTTTGAGTTTAGAGGAGCTGCCAAGGCAAATCTCATCATGAAAGAAATGTTGTTTCTTGTGATGATGAGATGACAATACTGCATTGGTTTTTATAGGGAAAATATGTCAAAGATTTTGCATGAGTTTGATGAGTTGTGGTTGGAGGAAAAGCGCGAAAGCAGTTATTAGCTCACCTCCCTAACTTCATTTTCATTCTGAAGTCAAACCAATACTAACCCAGAAGGAGGGCTTAAAGTCGCCTAAGCCACAACTATCCGTTTCTAAAATGGTTTGGTTATTAATAATACCAATATAATCTCACAGCAAGATAATCACCACAGTAGCCTCAGCAATGAGGATGCACATAGGCAAGCCTTACCCAAAAGAACTATATGAAATGCTTCCTCACAAGAGAAGACAACTCGTGCACTGAATCAATAGTACAAGAAACCAGCTTTTGTTGCTCTATGTCAGCTGCTCTAGACTTCACCCAAACCACACACTTCAATTGTACATTAGACAACTCCTCTTCAGATATCACATGTGATCTATTGTCTAGTAGTAGCTAGGTCTTCATCAATTATTGTATAAATAGCATCCTACTATACATTAACACATCAAACAAATATACAAGAGCTATTATCTTTATCCTCGGATTCAAATTTGCTCACTACTAATACTTTGGTGGTAATACCAGCACTCAATATAAAACTGTCATGTATTATAAAACATAATTATAATTAATCATAATATTTTATTAAATAAATAATTTTTAAATATTAAATTAATACTACGTGACGTAACAAATTTTAATTGGGTGGTGATATCACCACAAAATAAAAATGGTGAGCAAATTTGAATCCCTTTATCTTCTCTGTTTTCAAAGTCTTTCTCTTGTCAATTTCTTTCTTAGTATTAGAGCCAGGTTACCCATATGTACATCTCTCACGGCCACACGGGCTCCACGTCACCAAAAGTTTTCCACGTGTATGGCTTGAAAATTCGCTACACGTGCGGTGGCATATTGAGAATATATACATCCCAAATGGGAAAAATGAGACATTACTTGTATGTTTATAAGGGTTTGGGTCACTCCATCTATTGCAAATTTGTTTTGATGTGAACTCCAAATTACTTCATCATGGTGTCAAAACTGTCCAAAATGATTAGGCCATCTCTCAACTTGATGTCTCTAACGCAGTAACGCATTCTTACATGGGCATCTCACTGAGGAAGTCTTCATGGCCCAGCCATCAGGTTTCGTGGATTCTACGAAGTCCAATCATGTTTATCAATCAATTGTCCATTTACCCTAATTCTAGGGTCATTTATCCCACATACCCCATTAAGTTTTTTTTAAGGGTTAATTACATGTAAGTGCATTTTTGAATGTTTTGTTAGTCATAAGGCCACCAATTAATTTTTTCCCTCATAAGGCCACTAGATTAAAAAGGATGTTATATTTTGGATATAAAAAACCAACATATTTACATAAATGCCACAAGAGTAAAAAGTCAACAATCATTCTCTCTCTCCTCTCCGGCGAGGTCTCCGGTCAACTCCAGCAGGTCTCCGGCCGACCTCCGGCGGGTCTCCGGCCGACCTCCGGCGAGTCTCCGACCAACTTCCCACGAACTCCGGCGACCACAAAAGCTACTGTCAGTAACACCAAAAGCTACTGTAGCAAGCAACAAAAGTTACTCTGATGAGATTTCCGGCAACCTCCGGCGAGGTCACAAAAGCTACTATCACTAGCAATAAAAGCTACTGTCACTAACAACAAAAACTACGCTGGTGAGATTTCCGGCAATGTCACAAAAGCTACTATCATCAGTCACAAAAGCTACTATCACAAACAAAAGCTACGTTGGTGAGATTTCCAACGAGACCACAAAAACTACTGTCACCAACAACAAAAACTACTGTCACTAACAAAAGCTACGCTCTCCAAAATCAAAAGATACTATCCATACCAACAAAAGTTACTGTTACCAACACCAAAAGCTACTCTCACCAACAACAATAATCAGTCACAAAAGCTACTATCACAAACAAAAGCTACGTTGGTGAGATTTCCAACGAGACCACAAAAACTACTGTCACCAGCAACAAAAGCTACGCTCTCCAAAATCAAAAGCTACTCTCTCCAAAATCAAAAGCTACTATCCATACCAACACCAAAAGCTACTCTCACCAGCAACAACACTATTGTCACCAACACCAGAAAACTACTCTCATCAGTAACAAAAGCTACTCTAACCATTATCAAAAATTACTCTGACCATAGTGCAACACAAATCTCAACCAAGAAATGCTAGAAAACTAAGTTTCATACAAAATTCTGATACAATGCTAGCATTACACCAACATACATGCAATAGTATATAAGATAAGACAACAATCAATCAATAACAAATGGCAATAGCCAGAATGTCAATCTTTTTGCTTCCTCTGAGCCTAACAGGGAATGCATTGTAAGCTGCAAGACCTCAAAATGCATTTTTCATTTTTGATTTGATTCTAAGAACCCATAGCAGTGAATACTACTCATCGATCATAAACAAAAGTTCGATCCAAATATACTACGAACAATTACTTCACAATTTCCACTAGGCAATTAAAATCGAGGTTTTCAAAACAATTTGCAGCTACAAATTCAAATTCAAACGAAATGGAAAATGCGAATTACTTGGGAGACGACGAAGGCGAGGCGAATCCGAGACTTGGAGACAACGAAGCCGAGGCAAGGGAGCACGAGAACGCTAGGAACGTCGATGGCAGAACACCGAGAAACGCTGACAGCTCTCGGATCTACACCGAGAATGAGATCCGGAAGCACACCAACACCAAAGTCAGAGGACGGCGACGTCGGCCTTGTTAGTGACGACGACCGGAGCTTGCTCGCAAACCTTGAACATCTACACGCACTGGTGGAGCAACGCGAGCTTGTTGGCACCGTGGATCTTCGAGTCGCAGGTCAGGCACAGGTAGGCCGAGTCGGTGAGGCAAAAGAAGGCCGCCGGCAACAACTTGCAGGTTCGTAGGGCTTGGGGGAGAGGCCCGAGAAGCAATCTCAACGCCGAAGTACGAGCACAAGGTTGAGTTCACAGAGAAACCACAGGCGAGTTGAGAATCGGAGATCTGAGTTGGACTCCAGTGAGGTAGCTCCGATCGGAGCTTATTCGTCGTCGTCTTCAGGCGTGGCGGCGCCGTTTCGAGGTTTTGCAAGCTTAGACCGATTGAAATCTCACCAGATCGGAGGCAGTGGTCGCCGAAATTAGAAGGGGGGAGCGTTATGCCGGTGGTCGCCGGAATCGGAGGCGGAGACCAAAGGTGTGAAAATATGTGGTCGAGGAGAGAGAGAGAATGTGATCGGGGGGGGGGGGGGGGGGAGAGAGAGAGAGAGAGAGAGGGGTAAAAGGGCGTAGACTAATGGGGAAAAGAAAGTGGGAGGGTAAAATTGTCACGAATGAATTAATTTGTGGAAGCAAGTGGTTCTATGTGTACAAAAATAATTAAGTGGCCTTATCACTAATTAAAGTTTCAAAAGATCACTTGTGTGTAATTTTCTATTTTTTTAATTCCTCTTACCCATAAAGACTTTAATAAGGTCTTTCCTAATACCCAATTAAGTTTTTTTTTTTTTTTTTTTGAGACTATTTTACCCTTACCTCTTTATTAGATAGAGAGAGAGAGAGAGAGAAGTCATAGGAGACTTCGCCGGAGTCCAGTCATCAGCAGCTGGATTCCAGTCACCGGCTGCTGGAATCCCTAATTCTAGGGTCATTTATCTCACTTACCCCATTAAGTTTTTTTAATTCCCCTTACCCATAAAAACTTTAATAAGGTCTTTCCTAATACTCAATTAAGGGGGGGTGTATTCAATTCAGATTTTAAAAGATTTTGTTTGAGTTTTAATAATCCATGGATTTACTTAATCTACGGATTGTTTAAGTTCTATATGGACTCTGATTGATTATAATAGATTGATTTACTAGTATTTGTTTAGATTTTACAAGTCCTTATGATGTTTTTGGTAGGTTATTTTTTTTTTCTTTCTTCTTTTTTAAAAGCAATGGATGTATGGATCCAACTATAATGCTATATCAGTGACAAAAAAGTATGTATCTACACACACACACACACATGTATATGGCAATCTACCATTGTTTATATTGTGTATTATATGAATAATAAAAGAAAGGGAAAATGCTCATTTACCCAATTTTAGCTTAAAATTTGCCCACTTGCTCCACTAACTGTTTTTTAACCCCGTTTACCCAAAACACTCTAAGGGATTATTTCCCCTTTACCCAATTAATTTTTTTTTTCTGTTTATTTATTTTTGGGACTTTTTTGCCCTCTCCCCCCTCACCGATTTCTCTCTCCTCCCCCCTCACCGATCTCTCTCTCTCTCTCTCTCTCTCTCTCTCTCTCTCTCTCTCTCTCTCTCTCTCTCTCTCTCCAGACGACATCAGATTTCTCTCTCCCTCCCTCCATCCCTCCAGCAGGTCGCCCACGACGCCTGCTCTCGCCAACCCCGCGCCGAAACTCGTCATCGTGCTCTCCGCTGCCAGGCCCGACGCCAAGCAGACGGTCCTCGTCGCTGAGAAGCTCGGCGAGGCTGGGTTTGACCTTCTGAAGGAATCGACGACGGACTGAAAACTGCTATCTGCTATTGTGCAGTCATAACCATAAAAGTTGTAACATTAGTTCCCCCCAGTAGACTTTGTATTGGGGGCCAATGATGACTGCTTTATTTATTGACGGACTGAAAACTGCTATTCTAAAGTAAATGTAGTGTTATTGCAGTAGTTGATAAATGAAAAAAAATTGTGTGGTTTGTGTCAGTCTACTGGGGGGCAGTAGACAGAATATTGACCCTCATAATGTGTGTTTTTAGACATTATCTGTTGTTTTGAGTGTGAATAACTTCTATAATCTGTGAAACATAGGAAGCGGTGTAATGTTTGATGGTCTATTGGGGGGCAGTAGACACATTAGTGCCACCTAATAATGTCTTTCTTAGGAGACAGTAATCATCTCTTGTTGATTATAAAATGATCATTTTGGTTTTGTTTGTGATAAAGTGCAATACACTGTGAATCCTTGAAACTGGTGCAAGTTTTAATGGTTTAGTGGGGGGCAGTAGACACATTACTACCCCCAAATAATGTCTTCATATGAAGTCAGAACCCTTCACTTAACTATCATTGACAGATTATTGTACTTTAATAAACTCAAAACAACATAAGACTTATCAAAACTCTAATTTCAGTGATTAATTAACCACAGTTAAGAAATTAGTGGGGGGCAATAATTTGTCTATTACCCCCCAATAGACCACAGTTTTGACGTCGTCCGAGACCTGCAAGTGAAGCCCAGACCCGATTCCGGCGTGTAGCTTCGGAGCTTCCCGGACATCTAACGAACAAAACCGGCGAAGCCCAGAGGGGTTGGGATCGTGGAATTAGATGGCGTCATCCTCTGGTGGTCCGACGGTGGGACAGAGCGGCGGCGGTGGATGCCGACATCGACGGTGGAGTGGTGGGCGTGGTGGCTCAGAGAGAGAGAGAGAGAGAGAGAGAGAGAGAGAGAGAGAGAGAGAGAGAAATCGATGAGGGGGAGGAGAGAGAGATATGAGTGTAATTTGTTAATTAAAATGAGGGCAATACTATCAAACACTGTTAAATTGGGTAAATGGGGTTAAAAAACTCTTGGTGGAGTAAGTGGTCAATTTTTGGCCAAAAATTGGGTAAGTGGTCACAGCCCCTAAAAGTAAAAGAAAACTAATCAACCAAAATGTTATACAAAAAATAAAGTAGTAAACTAATGACATAATACATTTCATATCTAATCTACAAAAAAAACATGTATGTATGTAACGGCCTATTATGGCTTAGATGAATATATGTATATATATCGGTACCCGGCTTCAGGTTTGATTAAAAAAAAAGAAATATGTGTGTATGTATCATCTTAACAATACCATTGAGGCTTCCAGAGCTATAGTGATAAAAATTAAAAACTCATTAGATGAGAGTAGAGGCAAGGGCAGAGGAGGATAGGACTAAGACAAAATGGATGAGTGTAACCTATTGAGAGTTGCTTCTTCTTCTTTTTTTTTTTGGTGAAGAGCTTCTTCATTTTTTGAGTGAGAAAGAATCCATCAAAATCTCTTGGGAAGTGGTTGGATTGTTTTTGAGTTTTGATATGTATAAAAAGTACTATAAAATCCTTCAAAATCCAACATTTAATGAAATGCTTAAAATTCCGTATACTTTTGAATATTTACAGATTTGAATGGATAATTTTAAATCTTAATTGAATACATCAAGATTTTAAAGGACTGTTTAAAATCTCAATTGAATACCCATAGACTTTGAAAATACAAAAAAAAAATCTTGTAGACTCTTAAATGAATACAAGCCCCTAAGTTTTTTTTTTTTTTTTGAGACTATTGTACCCTTACCCCTTTATTACATAGAGAGAGAGAGAGAGAGGAAGAGAGAGAAGCCATAGGAGATTTCGCTGGAGTCCCGTCACAGCAGCCGGATTCCAATCACCGGCTGCTAGAATCCGGTTATCAGCCGCCACCCATCGGACTTCTCTGAAAACCTCGTCGGAGGTCCTCAAAGAGGTCGTCGAAAAGGTTTATTGCCCCCAAATAGACATTTATTGCCCTCCAATAAACCTCTATTGCCCCCAATAGACCTTGAAGATTTATTTGATTGCTCTGAACTTGAAGTTATTTCACCTAATGTCATATCAAGCTTGGAGAGACTAGAAGTCTTGAGAATGAGAAACAGCTTTAACAAGTGGGAGGTTGAAGGTAAAAAAAGCAACACAAGCCTTTCTGAGCTGAAGTATGTATTTGTCTCAGTCATCCGTATTACAAATACATATTCTGAATTCTGACATTCTTCCAGCAAACTTGTTCTCCCACAAGTTAGAAAGATTCATTCTTTTTAGAGTTAATTCGATTCAAGTCCTTTTTGTTATATAAAAATTAGATCTAGTCCGCGCATATTTTCTTGTTAATTGCGGCCCATTTGGTTTTTTTAATAGTCCATTTTGCTCTTAGAACCAAATAAGGTAAATAATTTCAAATTCACTAATTAGATCACAATTTTAGCTCAATTTTAAATTTTAAATTCAAATTCCAAATTTACAATTCATCAATAAATAATTTTCAGACAAAGAAGACTAAATGCATTCATATAAACTCAATATAACTAAGATGTAGGTCTAATACTTATATACCTACATTATAGGATGAAAAACATTAGAACAAAAATACAAACATTATTGCTTCATTTGTATCTATATGGTAGGTATTTAAAGTTGTATCGTAGAGATTTAATCTACCTAGACATACGAAGCAGGAAAAAAAAACATAGAATATATTCCCAATCTAATCAAAAGGTACAAATATGTATATATAGAACTTATACCTAATTAAAAGATAAAATGTATGAAAGAGAAAATGTGAGATAATGAGAGAACCTTAGATATAGAGATATAGACAAACTTGATTTTTTTTTAAACTTGTGAAATCTTACCTATAAATAAGGCACGTAAATGTGAAATAAAAATGTCTAATCAAATTCTAGGACAAATCTTACCTATAACACCATAATCGATTCTATATTAAAGGTAAGCAAAAACTTCTTACTAAATCTATAATAAAGGTAGCTGCGAATTGAAGATGTCATGTTAGTAAGGCCTAAAAATGATCTAAGAAGGGAGAAGCCACACAAACAAAATACTAATGTGAAAGAAAAAGCTAGAAATAAACAGAGAAATAAGAAGTATGTGTTGGAAATAGGATATGCATGAAACAAGAAGAGGGAAAAAAAGATGATTCGGTAGAAAAAAGGAGGAGGAAGAAGAAGAAGAAGAAGAAGACAATGTGTGATAGGCAAGATCAAGGAAGAATAATATCTTAATATATATAATGAATCTTTTGAATTCAATCAAGAACCTAATAATATAAATTAAAGTCAACACATTAAATTTGCTAATTTTACATTAACAAGATCGCAATAATTTAAGATTCCCATTAATATATTGGCTTTTACTGTTTATTGTGCAAAATATATTAAATAAGGGTATGTTAGGAATGAAAAATTTAGGTGTTGAGTCAGCAAGATAAAAAAGGAAATAAATCCAATGTGGTAGCTGAGTCATAGGACCGCGATTGATAAAAAAATTCATCCGGACTGCATCTAATATGGGCTGTGAGTTTTGGACTTGAATCTAATTAACTCTTATTTTTATTGGGGATCCATGGGTTGAGAGAAATACTCAGAAGACACTACTAATGGTAGATTCAACCTTCAACACACTAAAACTCAAGCCCACAACGTGCACTGAAGGATTGGATACAGGACTACTGCTGAAGAGAACTAAAGACTTGTCCTTAGATGGAATGAAGGGTGTCAATAATGTTCTCGATCAATTAGATACCAAAGACTTAGAGGATCTGAAACATTTGCAAGTCCAAAACAATGTTGATATAACATATCTCACCATGAGGGTACGTTCCTTGCTTTCATTTTTATGAGTTTTCTATGATTATGGTATATATATATATATATATATATATATATATATATATATATATATATATATATTATTTATCTCTAGCTAGTTACATTCTTTACTCTCACTTTTTTGTGGATCTTCGCACAAGTTAAGAGATTGCAAGCTATCATTTTCCGCTGATTCAATTTGATTCATTGTAAACTTTTAATTTTATAAGTAAATTAAAAAGTAGATTCTTCTTTTCACATTCTTTCTAGAAAAGGACATTGTTCGTAAAGATTGTTATTTATTTTTTGAAATTTATAATATTAATTCATATTAATAGTTGAGTGTACTAAACTTGAGATTATACTATATCCTTTTGAATATTAGAGTATATATATGTTGCAATATACAAAGAAATTGAAGAGAGTCTGAAAGCACAATCTTGAGACGGTTGTAAATTACTTTCTTTTTCACAAAAAAGGTGAATTGTACTACTGTTTCATAAGTACAGAGAAACAAATGTATATTGTCATTTCTTGAACATGAATTGTGCACTACAGGTTCTGTTGTGTAACTTAACAAGCTTCACTGTCCACCAATGTGATGGTTCAAGTTTCTTAGGGGGTGTATTGTATATGGAATTAGTGGAACTTTTTAAGAAATCTGTGGAATTTAAAAGTCTGGGTGTATTCAATATAGACTTTCAGCAGTCCATGAAAGTCTTGGGGTATTCGATTAGGATTTTTAAAGACTTTATGAATTCCACCAAAATCTAAGGGTATTCAATTAAGACTTTTAAAAATGAATAAAAGTTCAAAGGTATTCAAAATTTCATTCATACTTATGGAATTAGAAAATTAAGGATAATCATGGACTTTGTAGTGTTAACTATACATACCAAATTTCAATAATTTTCTAGCCACAAGACCAAAGATTTGAAAAAGTCTATCAAAGATTTTATTTTTATTTTTTAAATCTATCGAAGTTTTCTCTCTGCGCGCAAAGAGGTTGGTTATCTATCGTCTCTCTTTCTTGTTTCTTCTTATCTTTTCTCTAATGTTTCATGATATCAATATTTTTTTTATACCTAACATGTTCATTGTAGTTGTTGAATGTGATTTTTTTTTTTTTAAATCTATCGAAGTTTTCTCTCTGCGCACAAAGAGGTTGGTTATCTATCGTCTCTCTTTCTTGTTTCTTTTTATCTTTTCTCTAATGTTTCATGATATCAATATTTTTTGATACCTAACATGTTCATTGTAGTTGTTGAATGTGATTTTTTTTTTGGTTCAATTGTGATACTTGGAACCCTAATTTGCAACAAAAAATGATTTATGAAACCCTAAGACCCAAATATTGTGGTCTACCCCTAAAACCTTGAATAGTGTTGCTATGAAATACTAGGTTTTGTCTTATTAATTAATTATTCTCATCGATTTGAATTTATATCATATCATTGTTCAAGGAAAGCTTGAACAATTGAATTTCGATTGATTGATTATAGATCAAGACATTGATCAATATTTTTATGCTATATGTTAATAGGTGAAAACAAAATTGATGAGATTAATTAACCATAAGCATCAAGTGATCTATATTGTATCTTTAAGTTGATTGGGAGATTAGAAATGAGAACAAACTAGCTAGACAGAGTAATAATCATTCATTTGAGTCAAGTTCTACTAGAAGATACTCGACCATTGAATAGGCAACGAGTTATTATCTTGCTTTACATTTGGATTGCATTGGTTGTGTTCTTTGTTTTTAATTTTATTTACTAGAAAATCTATAGAAGTCATTCATAATAAAGTATATGGATTTTCAAGAATGAATAAAAAGTTTGTTGCTAAAATCAATGGTTTTAAGAAATCAATAGCAATCTATCAAGTTTTTAAAGAGTCTGTAGACTTTTCAAAAAAAAAGTCTGCACAAATCCAAATACAATACACCCCTCTTAATGTCACCTCCTATGGCAAGAAGTTTGGTGCAACTCAAACATCTTGTGATATCGGAATGTCAAATCATGGAAGAGATAGTATCGACAAAAGCATATGGAGAAAAAAAAAACAAGGAAAACATGTTTCCTAAGTTAGAGAAATTGCAGCTAAGTGATCTTCCTTATCTTGCTAGATTCTGCTCAGGAAGTTATGGTGAATTTGCATCTTTAAAGACATTGCAGTTAGAGAAGTGTACTAAGTTGGAGACTTTCATCTCTAATCGTGAGACAATTGCACCATACTATGAAGTTGACATTGAGTGTGCCTTGTCAAACTAGGATTAGTTCTGTAGTTATAATAGGAGAGATTTCCTACTCCGAGTTAGAATAGGAATCCTTGTACTTCAAGATTATGTACTTTGTAATCCCTATATATAGGGCTCCTATAATCAATAAATATACACAACAATTCTCTCTACAATCTCTCTACAATCTCATATCCTAAAACACGTTATCAGTACGAGCCCTAACCCTGAAATCAAAAATCCCAAAGCCTAAAAACCAAAAAATCCTCCACCAGTTAGTCTCGCCATTAGCCTCACTACCGCTGCCCCTAGCCCGTGCTAGCCTCTCCAACCCAGCACTTTGTTCCCCTGTGCATCCTCTCGACTAGCCCTGCCAGCCAGCATCGGCCAGCCAGGCCAGCAGCGGCCAGCGGCCGGCCACTGTCCAGCAACTCTAGGCTAGCACCGGCCACTATCCAGCCATCACTCGGCCACACTCAGCTACGCAGCTGTATCTTCTGGCTAAGCTAAATGGAAGCAGTTCAACCATATGGATCAAACCACATTGTAGTAGCTCTTATTATTAATACTTTATATTGCTTTTGTTGTACTAGTTTATTTTCATTCACGGAGTTTTGTTATTACTTCCCCCCTAATTTTATTTGTTTAAGGGTTAAATATTGTTTACTCCCTGAACTTTTACCCAAAAAATACTTCAGTCCCTATCTTTCTAATTTCACACGTTTACTCGCTGTACTCTCAATTTTGGACCAATAGGTCCATTCCATTACTTTCCCTCCAAAAATTCCGTTAAATTGCTGACATGACAGTCTTTTGGCTATAAAATGTCTATTCTACCCTCGCTTACTGTTTTTTGTTTTTTAATTTAGTTTTTTTCTCCTTTTTTTCTCTCTCTCTCTCTCTTTTTTCTTCTCTTCTTCTCTTCTTCTTCTTCTTCTTCTTCTTCTTCTTCTTCTTCTTCTTCTTCTTCTTCTTCTTCTTCTTCTTCTTCTTCTTCTTCTTCTTCTTCTTCCAACTCTTGACCTTCACAACAATATCACTATCCTGCATTTCCCAATATAAACACAAGCATTCTACCACTAACCCAGATCTAGCATAAGCACCAATAACCGACGTCCATGATAGAAGATCTCTATTTCCTAATTCACGAAACAAAACCAAGGATTCACCAAGTGTCCCACATCGGAATACATAGACAAAATCAAAGACTTAACAGCGTTTGAACATCCAATTCCACTTTTCATAACAAAACCATGTAAACATCTACCTTCACTGATATCCACACAAGCTTGAAACCCAACTTCCAGTGTCCTAAAATTTGGCCTCTCACCATCTCCACCAATCCTATGCATCTCATAAAGACATTCCAGACCCTTCTCACTCTCACCATTTTGCACATACCCAATTATAACTGCAGTCCAACACACCACATCTCTCTCAGTAATTTCATCGAACACAACACACGCATCCCCCATTCGACCACATTTCGAGTACATGTAACCAAAAGAAAACCCAAGTGCGGAATTCTCCTTCAAAAGGCAGAGTTTTGAAGCCAGCCCATGAATATCCTCATCTTGCAAGAAGCCCAAGCCCAACAACGCCAAACTCGAAACAGAGTCGGCGACGGAGTGCTCTAAGGTGGAGCAGATGTTTGGAGCTCAAATTCGAACCCAAAATCGAGGCCGAGAAAGAAGATGATCCAATCCAGGGAGAAGCTGATCCGATCTAGGGAAAAGATGACGAACGAGCTCCAATGGGCTTGGGGATGTTCTTTGGTGGTGGCTGAGCGAAGACGACGTCGGCGGTGGTGTTGTCAATGGCAGATTTGAAAAGGGCACAAGAGTCTAAGTTGGAGAAATGGGTTTTGGAGAGAGAGGTGGTGGGCTTGTTCTGATTTGGGTGGTTACTAATTAGGTAGGAGTTGAAGAAGTGAAGGGTGAGGGAAAGCCAGAGGACCCATTCACAATATGTAGAAGGAGCTCTTTTCTTGAGGCCGGCCATTTTTGCTATTACTGCTAGTGCTGGAAGAAGAAGAGATAAAGAGGTGGAAGAAGAAGAAGAAGAAGAAGAAGAAGAGGAGGAGGAAAAAGAGAAAAAAGTGAGGAAAAAAAAGGAGAAAAAAGTAAATTAAAAAACAAAAAACTGTAAGCGAAGGTAGAATAGACATTTTACAGCCAAAAGATTGCCACGTCAGCAATTTAACGAAATTTTTGGACGGAGAGTAACGAAATTGACTTATTGGTCCAAATTGAGAGTACATGGAGTAAACGTGTGAAATTAGAAATACAGGGACTGAAGTGTTTTTTGGGTAAAAGTTTATGGAGTAAACAATATTTAACATTTTTTTTAATTATTAGTGAAAAATGCATGATGGCTAAGCCTCCTACTGAGTTCCAGCAATAAAAAAAAATTTAAAAAAAAAAAATCACATTCACATTATCAATATACAGCACAATTATAATTACATATATATATAAAAACACTAGTTTAGCAAGCTACTACAGTACTAGTTAATTACTCGTGCATATTAAATATCACAATTCTATTATAAATTTATAATCTTAGAGATGCTACATTGTAAATAGGTTTATAGGTTAGTTTAGTCTATGTAAAAGTTTTATTCAAATATATCATTTTATAAATGCAATTAATGTGATTTCTTTATTTTTAACCGAAATTTTCATCGAAATCGAAACTTTCTTAGAAATTTCCTTAAATTTGATGTACCGAAACTGAAACCGAAATTTGAAACCTTGGTCATATCCAACCGAGCCACCATGGTCACCAGCAGCTCTCGCGGTGGCACTTATACCACCATCAAGGAGCACATCACCTTCGACAAGGAGATCAAGAAGAGCAAATTCATTGTCCTCGCCGCTTCCGTCTCCGATGAACAATCCGCTCTCTCCATCCTCTCTCAGGTTAGGGATCCTTGGGCTACTCACAATTTTTAGGCATACAAGGTAAGATTGGGTTTTGAACATATATTCAATTGCTTTTTTTCTTGCTTGGTAATTTGGTATAGTGGTTTTTTATTCATTGAATGAGAAACTCAGGTGGGAGATCAGTACCGGTCTAATGATGATGGTGAGCCATCTGGAACGACCGGGAAACCCATTCATTCTGCTATTGAGTCTTCCGGAATTGATAGAGTAATGGTACTGGTCATCCGGTAATAAACTTTATTCATTTCCGTGGTAAATGCTTGCAATTTTATTTGTTGTAGAAATATATGTACTTTGTTGTGTGATTGGTTTGTGTGTTATTATTGGGTTTTACATTGGGGGGGTGTGTTTTATGCTATTTTGGAGGAATTAAATTGGGGACTGAAGGACTAGTCAGGGAATATGGAGGAGTAACATCGGAATGCTTGAGAGATGCCCCAACTCATCCCGTAAAATCGAAGGTACTAACTTTCTTGCTCTGCTTTCGTGCTTTCATTTCAACTTGGGTGCCCAAAAATCTTCTATGAATTGGGTCTATTCTTGGTTGGACTTTTTTAGTGTAATCAGATGGAGGTGTCTTTGTAACTTTTACATTCTATTTAGGGTAAAAATCACAAATAGTACCTGAACTATACCGCAATCTTATCGATGGTACCTGAATTTCAATTCTGATCACAACCAGTACCCGAACTTTTCGATTTCATTTTAAATGGTACCTAGAGCCATCTTCGATCACTATTCCGACTAAAAATGGCATGTGAGGCAATCATAGTGATGATCTTTGGTGATTTTAAGGGCTGCGATCATAGTGATGATCTTTTTGGTAATAGGCTTGCCTTGAACTTCTTCTTTTTTATTCGGCTTTTTTTGCCGCAATAGTGACCGAATGTGGCTCTAGGTACCATTTAAATAGAAATCGAAAATTTTGGGTACTGGTTGTGATCAAAATTGAAGTTCAGGTACCATCGATAAAATAGAGGATATGTTTATGTACTATTTGTGATAATAACCTTTTTATTTGGAACTTGTCGAGTTCATTTCAAGACCTTGGGGCCAAACCTTGGTCATGTTTGGATGGATTTAGTTTCACAACACATCCATTTATGTGCTGTTACCAAGGTATTAAAAAGCACGCCTCAGACGCTACTTGAGGCATGCAAGGCGGGATTTCTCCATCAAAACGCCTGTGTTTTCACTGCAAGGCGCAAAGGCGTACGAAACGTAAACTTTTTCCCGTAAGGTTCAAAAAAGCACAGAAAACATGATCAAGGCGTACGCCCCATCTGATGCTGCTGCAGTTTGGAGGTTCAGAACTTCTTTCTCTCTCCTTAGTGCAGATAGAGAGAAAAAGGCAAAGTCCAGTACGTCAATACTCCAATAGACGTCGTTAAGGATCTTTGAGCTACCAGAAGGGGAGGACCATATATGCTTTCTCTCTCCACGGTGGAGAGAGAGACTCTTATGCCATCTCTATTTGGGGAAATCAATCAGTTCATGGACTTTTGAATTCACCTTATCCTATTATCCTATTTGATTATATGTTTATCGTTAGATGCTCTATCTCTACTTAAGTACCTATATATCTTTTGTGCATACCATTAGATGCTCTACTTATATATACATGTATGCAATGTGTATTAATTCATGATCAACAAGGCTGACCTATATATATTTGCTAGCTAGGTATTTTTTTACCATTTACTTATATATCATAAGTCTTACGCCTTAGTGAGGCTCTCCCTAAAATGCCTTGATTATGCCTCAGCGTTTTAAAACATTGGCTATTACCATGTTGATATATGTGATCATATCATGTTTTAAAACGCTAAGGCGTAACCCGAGGCGTTTTCGAGAGAGCCTCGTTAAGGCATAAGCCTTGCATCATAAAACAATATACATATATTTCTATATATAACAATACCAATATAGATTGTTGTTTGGTATTCAGCCAAATTTTATAGCTGTGGACTTTATACCAGACATGTACTAGAGATTGTGTTCTTTTGATAGCTTCGATTCACTGGTACAAATATGGGGTCATCCCACAACCTTTATGGCAACTGTAAAAAAAATTCCATTTTTGCTTCACAGTATATTCCCTTGAAAATCTGAAAACTTCTTTAGTAATACATGCAGCAAGAATACTACACCCAAAATTCTGTATTTTCTGCTAGAAACTTTCATAATGATGCTTTGATGGCTTTTAGTGATGCTGTTTGTAATACATACAGTAACGTACATCAATCACAGCCATCAAAAAGATCGTCTAATATAATAGTAAGCAAATTGAAGCGCAACATAAACATGCACATTGAAGTAAGAAGCTAAGTCCCTACCATTTCTAAGATATTTAGGAGGAGTATAGGCGTGATTAGTGCTGTAACTTTTTCCATTTTTTCATTAACCTAGAACATGCAGAACCACCATTGATTTTTTTTTTAATCAAGAAGAAACTTCATTAATAATGAACTAGATACAAGGAGTTTTGGCATCATCTCAAACACAGAAATGGTCACTGGACTTCACACTGGAACTCCAAAATGACTGACTAACGGAGCCAAAAAGGCCTCGACTCAACTACAAACTTAACTTGCACTACAATTAAAGGCAAAGACAATATGCGCAGGTGCAGTGAATTCTTGACACACAACTTTGTCAACACTAACTCACCACCCAGAGTCCTCCCGACCTGCCTTTGATCGACCAAGTCTACACTAGTTGTGACTTCGAACCCGACCAAAGAGAAATACTGGACCGTCAGACCTGAGACTAAATGTCACGCCCCTAATTTAGAATAAATAAATTCAAATCCGAAACGCGATAACTTAACAAGCACAAGAAAAACACATAGAAATTTTTTCATTTAAATTAAGCAACTAACAAACTGAGCTCACAATGTCAATACCGACTCATTCTTTAGAGTCACATATTACATTACATATAGTTTACAAATTAAACTGAATAACAATTCAATAAGTAAACACACCCACCATAACTCACTACACAGCGGAAGACTTAAAACTAAAAGTACCATTCGATGTCGCTACCGAATGTACACCTCAGCTTTGACGACGAATAATCAATATTCTAACCTGCACAATAAACCCTACACCATGGAATAGTGCACCAGGTTGAAACAATAAACCCGGTAAGCTTTTGCAAGCTCGTGTGAGTAAACTCAATTAAAATGACTCACGTCACGCATGCTTATAATTTCTCAACTCTTGAGATAAATTAAAGCAACAACATTTAACTCCACAAAACACAACCAAACGTACAAAACCATCCTTCATTTGTCTCAACAAAAGTAGTTGTCACCTCAGTGACATTTCAAATCATTTTCAGTCTCGACAACACAACCATGAAATCACACTTCTTTCCTCACAACATAAAGCATTTATCACCACAATGACGTGATAAAACATTTCTTGACTCACTACGAGTCTCAACCACAACTGCACTCACATCATTAAAGTAAATAAAACCAGTAATCCCTGCTTAGAAAATTAGTTCAGGATATCACTAAGAGCACACAATCCAAAATCATAGTAATCCCTACATATAGTTTAGTTCAGGAGATTACATTAAAACCAATCAATTCAGAAAACAGTAATCCCTGTGTATAGTTTAGTTCGATCAGGAGATTACGAAAGAAAATAGCAATTTAATAATAGAAATAAACTAGAAAACAATACACCATCAACCATTGATACACCAATCACTCAACAGCCACAACCCACATCATTTACACGCAATCATCACGCAAATCATCTCACATCCACACTGGTTATCACAAATGATTGTTTCCTCAACTCTAACAACCTCAAAACAATAATGAAGTCATTTTCCAATTATTGTTTTCTCAACTCAAAACCATCATCTAAATCGTACACATTTCAATCAACGCTCAAACCGACAAAATCCTATTTTCTTTCAAATTCCATTTATTTTCCTCAACATCACATCGCACAACAAAATTGAACAGCACGCCCAATTCCACCAAGATATATATTTTTCACGTAAATATATATATATATATATATATATATATACGTAGTCATCCACTCAGGGATGCCACTAATACCAACTATAGTTTTACAAATTATACTTCTCGAAAATTATTTTATATCAAAACATTGTTTTAACTTACCCATGAACCCATGAACCCATGAACCGTTGTCGATCAAGTTCATATATTTTAAAACAAATAATTTGTTTCAAAAACGATTTCACAATTTAATGATTAAACCGAACAATAATGTAACTTGGTTCGTAAATGAACCACGTGAGATTTACTCACCTCTAATCCAGCTGCGTCTTCGTAACAGCTCAAAAATAAAGATTCACAAATCGTTCGCCAATCAAATCCTTCAATCACCTAAACAAATACGACCTTAACTTAGCAACTGATTCAATAAACACACTTAAACGACGATCCAACTGTTGGATCCTCATCTGTAACCATACAAGGTCATCAGAACAGTTCTACGATCAACATATCAGAATTACAAGTTGATCGGACGGTTTGATCCACATAGATCGGAACCGAAACAATCGAAAACCGGAAAATTCACAACTTGCTCATTCGATTTCCAAAAGGGAAAATCATCCGTACGGTACCTGACGTTTGACCCATTCTAAACTTCAGTACCTCACGTTCAGAAATATCATAACGGTACCTGACATTTTGACCCCGACCGAAGATCGGTACCTGGAGCCGTTAGATCCTTTACAAAAAATGACAGATGGCATGTTTTGATCATTAAATGACCAATTTACCCTTTATTTTTATGTTTTTCTTAGTTTCCTTCATATAATAATAAATAAAGCAAAAGCAATTTTTTTTTTTCACTGAAATTTTTGCCTTCTGCTTTCATATTAATCATCATCTCTCTTCACTTAGAGTAAGCTCCAAAACTGGTTCTCAATGGCCTCTATAGCTTTCTTCACTCCACCGGCTCTGAAACTGGTCACCGGAAATGGGTCTTCTTAGAATCAGAGTTCTTGCTCGAAATTCTCAAATGGATACCCTTCCTTTTCTTCTTCTTGTAAACTATTTAAAGCTGATCAGAAGATTCGATCCAGTGGAGCAAGCTGGTTAGGACTATCCACAAGGTCATTAGCCTCCGAGTCGCAACCAAAATCGCTTCCAACAATGGCATTTGCAAGCTCAAGCCCAACGCCAAACATGGACGAGCTGAAAGCCATTTTAGAGTTTAAATGCAGCTTCTTGAAGAAAGAGCTCGATATCTCGCCGCAATTGACCCTAATGCTGGCGGAGATTCAAGAACAATAGGGCCTAATGAAGACATATGAGATCACGATCAAGGAGCCCGAAGCTTACCGCAAAGGTTTAGGCATTTCCACACTCAAATCTGAAATCCAAGAGGTAACTAATTCATGAGAAGCATGCTGAAGAGGTGGGGAGTGTGAAGGAGAAAATTGAAGCTTTTCTAGGGGAGAAGAGAGCCAGGATATGGAGAATTGGAGATTGAGGATATGTGGATTTGGTTTTCTGGAGGATTTGGTTTCGGTGAAGCAAGAGTCGAAAGTGGAGATTGATTTGAATGACAATGATGAGGAAGAGGATGGTAGTGGGGATGTGAAAATGGATAATGTTCAAGGAGGAATTGCGTACTCTCTCTCTCTCTCTCAAACCCATAAACCTCCCAACCTTGACAACACCCAGTTCATTCTTCAAGCTGTTGTCTTTCTCTCTCTCTCTCACAAACCCATAAACCTCCCAACCTCGACAACACCCAGTTCATTCTTCAAGCTGTTGTCTTTCATTGGCGGTAAGGATTCTGGGTGCATGTTGATGATGCAAGAATTTTCTTTTCGATGAAATTATCCTATGTCTACATTTGAACCTGAAATTTTATTGATTTGATGCTAGCTAAACCAATCAAGATTGTATAATTTTTTTTTTCTTTTTGATCAGTTATGAGTGTTTGTATTTGATTATGATTAGAATGTGTAGCAATTTTGGGTGATGATTCAGACGTGTTATTATGTGTAGGTAAATATCAAGCATCATGGTAAAGCTGGAAACCATGGTGTTTCTGGGTTTTAATGGGGATGAGAGAGAGAGAGAGAGAGAGAGAGAGAGAGTTTCAGATCTGGAGGAGAAAGAGAGAGGGGTTGATGTTGATGACATCATTGTAATTCTTTAATTAGTTTGAGGGCAAAATGGTCATTTTCTTAATTTGGGTAGGTGGGAACAAAAATCTCTTACTGGGGTAAGTGAGATAATTTTTCCAAATTTTGCGGTTTTGGGTCAATGACTCAATTATTATTCTATTTGCTAAAATCTGCATTTAAAATTGGAGATGTAGTAAATGAGAAAATGACCAAAGGTGATCAACTTTAATTTGGTAGCTAAAAAGCAGCCATGCTAATGGCTTAATTATTAATTGACCAAAGGATAAATTCATGGTAAACAATTAACTGAGCTTCTTTGCTATACAAAAATTCAACAAGGGCGGCAGTGCTGTACTACGATCTTGAAAGTTAACTTCCTGAAGGGTCAGGATAGGGTTAAGGTTTAGGGGTTCAGTTTAGGTGAATATACCAGACTACCCTTCAAAATTTGAATTTAGGAACGCTCCGTTACGGAGCTAACGACCCCAGGTACCCATCTTCGGTCGGGGTCAAAATGTCAGGTACCGTTCTTATATTTTCTAAACGTGAGGTACTGAAGTTTAGAATGGGTCAAATGTCAGGTACTGTACGGACGATTTCCCTTTCCAAAAATTACAAACTATATATCAAAATGATCGTATCGATGTGTAGAATAAAAAGAGGAACATAAACTGTTCCTGGGGTGGCCGGAAGTGGCCTGAAACCACCACCACAGTGGCAGCGTCGCCGCCCACCCAAAGTCAAAATTAGACAAAACTTCCTCATCTCAACTCCAATTACAACTTTCATAACTACACTAAAGTCAAATTATAAGCCAAATTGTCAAATTTTACCTCGATAGCTTTGAAACCTGAAGAACCCTAGTTTCCCAATCTTCAAAATTCGATCACCACGAGTTGAATCATTGCAAGCCACCTTGGGATAAAGCTTCTACATCCTCTGGGCTCCAAAAGCCCCCAAGAATCACGGGCTATGGTGGGCGAAAACGTGAACTCCGACCAAGGAGATTTACAGCCTTGCTGCATCGTGCACGGGCCGACCCACGTAGTGAAACTTCACAGGGTTTTAGATAGGAGTGAGGCAAAGAGATAGGGACAAGAATCTCGGCCTATGGTGGCTAGACGACAGAGAACGAAGCCGGCGAAGTCGGCTGGGTGGAGGGGGTCGGGCTGAAGAGAGAGAAAAAGTTTCCCGATTTGGAAACTTCTTATCTTTCTGATTTTTTTTCCTATTTAACCAAAATGGAAACTTTTTCCAAAAGTCATAACTTCTTCATACGAACTCCGATTTTCGCGTTCCGCATGTGCACGAACTCGTATCGACGCACTATACAATTTTCATGAAGGAAATTTTCACATAATCCGAACGTATAAAAAGTCAACCTTCGCACCCCTCCTAAAACCATACTTTTCGAATAATTAATCGTCCGAAACACTTTCGCTCCATTCACGATCCTCGAAATCATACCAATGAACACTTTAATAATTCCCGAAGCATTTAGGAATTAATAACAAATTTTCGGCGTATTACACTAAATTAAACCCAAGACCATGGCCACCTTAATGTCAACACCGTCAATCCACAAATGCTCCAAATCGCCATCACCTCCGACTCGAGATCAGACAGGAACAATCCCACTAGAAGGCCAAGGATGATTGCCTATGCCACCGTCAGACATTTTCGCCACCACTGCTGACCTAACTCCAGAATAGGAACGACCGCTAGACCACTGAATAGAAGATTGTCTATGCCAAAAATTGCAGTGCACCCGACCCAACAGCTAAACTTAAAACAATACCTTGATAGTTACTAATTGCTGAAAAACTAAACACAAGAAACCAAACCCTAGTTTAACTTGCAATAAAACATAAAAATAAAATATTTTGGGACCTGAGCCCAAACTCCATCTAGCCCAAGCAACAAAGCCCGAGCCCAGAGAACAAATGCAGTCTGCCACCATTCTTCACACCCAGCCCAAGATCTCGCCTGCACCACCGCGCCCACCACTCCACCATCGACATCGGGTCTCCACCACCACCGCTCTGTCTCCGCCGTCAGACCACCATAGGAGGACATCATCCAACTCCACTATCCCATCCCCACGCAACCGTGATCCAAACCCGAGAGGAAACCTGTCCAAACACCGCCCCTCTCCATCCCTCCACCTACCCTTGATAGCACCGCCGCCTGTCCCACCGCCGCATCATGGATCCTCCCAACGTCGATCCCATCCATCACCGACCGATCATACCCTGGTGCAGCCGGATCCGAGAATAAATGGGGAAAGAAACCTCCACACCATAACCTCCGAGTGTCGAACCTGGCCACGGGCAACAGAACCCATCCAGCCACAAGCACAGTGCAACGACAAGGCCAGTGACCAGTGCCAGCGCCGAGGCGTAGCCGGACAGGCGCAATCTGTGAGCTCCCGAAAATTTTGTTTAATTTTTATAAGGTAATTTTTCGCCAATAAGATTTTCGCAAGGTAATTTAAGTGAAGAAAATGATTATGGAAATTGTTTTGGTGTCAAGACCACCTATTGGGCCTTATGATTTAAGGTTTGGGCCGAGATTCTTTTATTTGGGCCAAGAAGGTTATAGTAGTTAGTGAAGCGATCGTTTACTGAAGTTCCGAAGACGATAAATTAAGTTGTAACAAAATTTTGGATTTTGAGTTTTTACGAGATCGAGTTTTGGGCCGAGGACGAAGTCGAGAAATAACTAAGGAAGTTCCGTCGAAAAACAAATAAAAGAAAAGTTACGAGCCCAAAACCGAAAACAATTAGCTAGAAGAGTTTCGTGGTTCGTCACAAGGGTAGAATGGGTATTTCGCGCACATTACTATAAATAGGAAATTGTGAAAAACCTAACCTCATTTTTCTTCCTCTCTCTCTCTCTCTCTCTCTCTCTCTCTCTCTCTCTCTCTCTCTCTCTCTCTCTCTCTCTCTCTCTCTCTCTCTCTCTCTCTCTCTCTCTCTCTCTCTCTCTCTCTCTCTCTTCTTCCCTCTGGAACCACCGGAGAACATCATCTCCGGCCATCACCTCTTATCACCGCCACCTCCTATCAACGCCGCACCAAAATGCGACCCAAACCCAAGAGACATCGAAGCCATGCATCAACCCCGACCTCTCTCTTCCACTCTCCTTCTCTCTGCCATTGCAGGGAAACCCAACTTCCGGTCACCACCTCATGTCACCACCACCATCCTTCGAACCAGCCCCCAATTTTAATCAAAACCCGAACCCTAGCCTCAAACTCCGACCACCGGAAAACTCCATGCAAGCTCGCCGGAACTCGAGGTTCTACATGTCTTCATTCTCCAAGAGCCAGCTCGAATCGAGCTTCAACACTTCCATAAACGGAGTCGGAGCTACACTTCCATAAACGGTGTCGAAACTACACTATCTTTGGGATTTTTGGAGAAGAGAAGTGTTGGGTCGGTGTCCATTGAAAATGGATTGAGGTAAGGGTCATGAACTCTGTGTTGGATATGAATTTGGTTAAGAATTGGATTAAGGATCATAATTCTGTCATTTATTTGGATTATGTGAGGATTTGGTGGATTTTTGCATTCTGGGAAGTTTTGGAGAGGAGAGAAGTTGTTGGGTCAATTCAATTGATATCGAGAGAAAAGGGTAAGGACCTTGAACTCAGTTTTGGTTGTAAATTGGTTAAGTGTTGAATATTGAACGTATCATTTTTCTGCTAAAGTTTCGAATGGTTGATGGTGGTGAAGTGCAGCTTCCATGATTCAGCCTCAAACCTGGAAAAGAAGAAATGGTAACGGCCTGGTTTGGTGATCTTGCAACTGTTGTGGTTGAGTTGGGTGATTTGAGCATGTTGTTGAATGGGTTGGAAAATGGATTGAATAAAGTTAATTTAAGATGACATTTTGAGTCAAATGCTTAAACAGTTTGGTAGTTGAGATTGAAACTAGTTGAATGTGACAGAGTTGGTTTTGTCAATTAAGATGGTGCATTTGATGTCAATTTTGAAAATGGTGGATTTTATTTGTTTGAGTGCAATTAAGATTTTGGATTAAAGTTACGAAACCGTTACATTTAGAATTGCTTTCTTAGTTACCATATCCAGGAATGAGCATAGTAAACCAAATCATACGGGAATGGTAAATGAATGCTAAAACAAAGGAAAAACAATTTAGTTGAATCGAACTATATTTAAGGGACATTTGTGTTAAATTTAATCACCATATCTCAAATGGTTCAAATGTCGTTTCATTTGGACTATTTGGGAATGGTAAGAGTGTTTGTTGCTTAAGAAAGGAATACTAGACAATGACATCAACTATTTAATCCGAACTAAATTATCGAAAGAAATGTGGTCACCATATCCCGTACGAGCTTACCATTCTAAGTGAATTGTTCGGGAATGGTTTCTAATAATTATCGATCATGGCTTACTTGGTGAATTTTGGAGTTATGAATCAATTACTTATCGGTATAATTTTTGTTAAAGGACTCGAGCGTGTGCACATGAAATTGGAAGAAGCATCGAAAGTCAGAAATAGAGCTAAGTTTGGGCGAGCACTCCATATCCAGGTAGGGTGAGTTGTCCCTTCCTTGTTAGTGGCTTTTCTATATATGTGGAATGCTCTACTATGATAGTATGTTGCCTGCAAGTATGTTTTTGGTTGTTCATTAGTCGATGCCTCGTGATATCCGTGTTTCCATCACTGATAATTGCTTATTGCGAAAACTGAGGCTAAACTTGCCTGTTGAGATACTGTACCCTTTGTATGTTTGTACTTGTGACCTGAAAGTGAATGGGACCTAGACGCATAGATTCCTAGGGATCCCACGATGTCGATAACCGTGAACCTCCGGAGGGAGCTGTGCTCCTATGTTTGTCGAGGAAGAGTGAGTACCGATAGTAAACCAGTCATAGGAGACTCAGGGCCAGGAAATGGACACTTTCGCTACTTGTAGTCACAAGGACTACAGAGTAGTTGGCCGGTTCTCAAAGGATGATGAACTAGGTCGGTCACCGATTTGTTTGAGTTTAGCCGGCAGGTAAGTATCTCGGAGCTCCAAGTTGTGTGAAGCATATTGCATATGTTTTATACAAGAAAACAAATGTTTGTGGTTGCCTCTTTTCTTAAAGTATTTTTCGATAAACGTGCACAATATTATGTAGTAAATATTTTCAAGTATATTATCTTTCAAACCTAGCATGGTTGGGTCGGCCCCTACTGGGCTTGCGAGGACGAAAGCTCACCCCTACAACAGTGTGTAGGTTTTGAGCATGTAGTCGGGGAGAGTACAGAGGAGGCACATGGCCCGACTTGGCGCATTTTCCTTTTGACTTTGTCAAAAGAAGGTTTTAGTCCCTCATCGGATTTTGAAGTAACTCATTTATTTACTTTCTTACTAATTTATTTGTTTATTCGTTTTCTACTCGCTTATTTACCAAATTTCGAGAGACCCGTAACCCTGCGGCGCGTCTCTCATACTTGTATTTACTTGGTGATTTGTTGTTTTTTTTTCAAATTGGGGCTCCTACTATAAGCCTAAATCCTTTAGCCGACTTTAAATTCCGCTTTTGAAAATATGTTGTTCAGTTGCTAGAACGATTTGTCCAAGGAAGTGTTTTGCAAACCAACAATCTGAACCCAAAAAGCCTTGCGATTTCGGGTTGATGAGTTATTGGGATGTCATTTGTGACATGTCGATTTCTCATTGGCTTGGGGTCGTAGCGTTGTGGGACCCCTCTCTCGGGTCACCACACAATCCCAGCCAACGGCGTTCTCTCTAGGGTTTTCTCTCTTCTTCTTCAATTGAAGTTCAGAACCACCATTGATAGTTCTATATTAAATAGGAAACCTAGAAAGGAATGATTTTTCATTGGTTTACTTTAAGAATGACTCTTACAGGATAATATTGATTGTAATTGTGATGATAGAGTCCCTGATTTGTTGGGATTTGATGATCCCTGAAATGTTTGACAAGAAGAAGAAGAAGAAGAAAAAAAACCCTTTGCGCGTACTCCTAAAGCATGTTTTCGACGCCTTTGTACACCTTTAGCGCCTTACACAACGCCTTCAGTGCCTTCACGCCTTGCCATCAAATCTGAGGCAATAAAGATGGCCAAACACGCCTTTTGAGCGCTTTTTAATTCCTTGATTGTATCCATGTTCTTTGTAGGTAAGAATGGGTGTAGAGGTTCCATTTGATCTTATCGGCATTCTATATCATCAGGTGAGCTGATATAGATGAGCTGGTTCAGATGCAGGACAGTGACTCTCCCTTTTGCTTTGATATGATCAACTTTTGTTAATTGTTGTCCCTGTTTTGTGAAATGATGTTTGCAGCTACAATCTTTTCAAGTTGAAGACATCAAACAAGATTATGAGACCGGTAAAGATGGTATCACCATGGTTACCTTTCAAGTTGATTTTTACCGTGTTGAGAAATTAGAGAATGCTATCAAAAACAACTGTAGCCGGGAGTTGGTGTTCTATGAGTAACTGAATCAATCTTGAGTGTTCTATGCAAATTTCATGACAAAGCATTTTGAGACCTGAACATTCAATTTTCTTAGCCCTGCTTGGAAGCAATCATATGCGACTGGTATTGCCAAAGATGTGTAGGAGTTACTGGAACATCCATAGTTCGTTCAGGGTTAATCATTTAGGCCTAGTTTGGGATTGATTCCCAAGCTGCTTTTGAACTAAGAAGTGCTTTTGGGCCTAGATCAAGGTGTTTGGTAAAGCTCCTTAAAGCTGATTTTCGTCGAAGCGGCTTCTCCCAACAGCTGTTTCTGAGAAGCAGCAATTCCTAGTTTTTAGAATTTGCTTCTGCGGAACCGCTCCGAAAAAACACGGAGCTTTTAATGAAATATATTCAACTACCTATTTTGTCCTCGTCCTTTCTGAAAGTTACATTGAATCCTGCAACTCAATCTTTTCTCTTCATCGCAGATACATGGTTCTTCTGCTCCTCTGTTTGTCGTCAATCCCTAATCCTCATTGGAACAGGGCCTCTACTTCTCCTCCTCTCTGTGAAGAGTATCATCATTCTCATCAGAAATTAGAGCTCCTCTCGTTTCGTGATTGTCTTCTCCTCCTTCCCTCTCTACGGTCATTGAATTGTTCAAGCATCAATCATCCTCATCAGAAACTCGATAGAGTAGCGTCGTCCCCAATTCTAAATGGGAACCTCTTACCAACTCTTTGCCGAAATACTTGGTCTGATTTTAGATTTGATTTTTTTCTTTTTGGGTTGTTGGGTTTGTTAGATTTTGGGCATATTACTCTTTGAGTTTTTTTTGTCTTTTGTTAATGCAAAACGTATTTTATGCCTTTCAATAGTTGATTTCTTCATCTTTCTTGGTGGTGGGTCTATTTTGGTTTGTTTGATTGTTTTGATGACCTCGCCAAGCCGGGGTTCTATGTGGAGGACTTGTTTGTGAGGGAGTGCTACAGGAGGAAGAGCTAGGGAAAATGCTGCTTTCGGCGGTGGCGAAGCAGGCGGTGAAGATGGGCAACGGGAGAGTGGAGTGGGTTGTGCTGGATTGGAATGTGAATGCGATTAAGTTTTATGAGGAAATGGGGGCCAAGATTATGCAGGAGTGGAGGATTTGCAGGCTCACTGGGGATGCTCTTCAGGCTTATCATGATGCATAGGTGCAAATTTCGATGCTCTTTGAGAAAAATTGAAATCAAAAGGCTAGGTTGATGTTCCTGTTATGTTTTTATGTTGTTGTGATGATGAGGAGATTATGACTGTGGGTGCCATTTGATCTAATGGGTGTAAATTTTTGGGCTCTGGTTGATGGTTTATGCTCGATCCCTATTATTCTTCTTCAAGAACTTATCTTTCCTAATGACGTTTGGCTAATTTTCGGTTTGTTTGGTTTTGAATTGTTATTTTGCTTTTCTGGGCTTTTGTTATGGCATGGATGATCATTTGGTTTTAGCTTTGTCTGGGCAACGATATGAAATTTGGTTGCAATTTAGACTTGCAAAAGATTGGTCCTGTAAAGAAATGAGTGATGTTAATTGGAGTTGGTCTTGGCCTAGCACTTTCCTCATTCCTTTTTTGGTACTGCTTTTACCTAGTTACAATCAAAATGGGACTCTCCTTTCCTCTTTCTTTGGACAAGCGTGAAGAAAATTGTCAAAGGCACTGGAACCTTCCTCTGAATTCTCTTCCTCTAAGGACTTGAATCAACTTTTGTGCTTCTTTAATTGAGAGTGCTGTAAGAAGGATGACTTCTTCGAGTATGCTTTAGTCATTGTACAAGTCTGTGTGATAATTTAAGGATTGACCTTCAGGTTTTGGGTATTTGATTTTAATGTTGTTTTGTATTCATCATCAGTAGTCTCCATTTTGGATCGATATCATTTCAATGAATTAAACTTTCTTATGGAATTCTGTTCACAATACACTAGCGCAAAAAGAGTTGTATTGAATCTATTGAGTTGTGGCTCAATTTTTTTTGTATAATAGTAAAACAAAATATTAAATTGTTTAAGGGAAA
Source organism: Rosa chinensis (assembly GCF_002994745.2). Lineage (NCBI taxonomy): Eukaryota > Viridiplantae > Streptophyta > Magnoliopsida > Rosales > Rosaceae > Rosa > Rosa chinensis. The sequence continues at coordinate 23,035,112 of NC_037089.1, read as the reverse complement.
TCTTTTATTTAGTCCTAGCAATATATAACCAAACAGATTACAAAAAACTTAAAATTACTTATATAATTTGTAGAATTAATAAACATATTGAGATAAAAGTAATGCATTGATAATTTGAACTAGCGTATAAGGACAATAAAAAAACAAGAGAAATTTTTTAATTTGGTATGGTTACATAATCAAAAATAAAGTTATGTATTTTAGTGGCATTTTTTAACATATATGACCATTTTGGTAATTATACCCAGTCAAAGCACTTTTTACTTATAACTTACCAAACACTCAGAAATTGCTTTTCGATCTCACAACACTTTTATAAACAGTTTACCAAACACCTCAGCTGCTTTCTCTCACAGCAATATCATAAGTGCTTCCTCTCACAGCAATATCAGAAGTGCTTTCTCTCACAGCACAGCAATCCCAAACTAAGCCTTAATCTAGTTGGGATTGACTATCAACTTGTTCTTGAAAGGTGCTCATTCACCTGACTGTTGTATATAGTGCAGTCTCCATTTGTATATGAAAAGAAATATACTTGTTGCTTACTGTATGGGCTTCGGTTCAAGTTTGAATATTTTGAGCTGAGCTATTTTTTTTGGCTGTCCCATACATTCTTTTCTTGAAGTAGAAGTTTTGTTAGTGTTCATTTCCCCTAGCTGTTTAATACAGAGATGGATTTCATTTAGAATTACCCGTTGTCAAGCTTTTTGGCATGTGTTTTAGGTTGTGTATATATCTTGCTTCCTGGTTTAATGACCATCGGATTACATGCTTATAAAACGAAGGCTAATATATCTCCGGTATCATACTTCGTGAATCATGTATCTTCTGGCTCACTGATATTACCAGCTCTTAATTGATAGCAAGTTCTTCTTATGGACTAATTTGTTCTAATTATGAATGTTGCACTTTGAAACAGAAAAGAATAAAGGGAAGGGGCAGTCAGATGAACGCAATAACAATAACACTATTAGTAATCATAATACAACAAGAGAAGTAACAAATACTACAGTAGACACGAGAAAATCCATGAAACACAAACGGAAAAAATAAAAAATCGTGAAAACGTACTAACATCCTCAGAGCACGACTAACATAAGTGATATGCATAAACTAGTAAGCCACCATCAAGCACAAGAACCATATCTATCCAAATACTCTTCCACACATATAGCATGACGGTGATCATATGATATGGTCACTACTCACTAGTCAAGTATTCAGTTTGATGGGGGTGGAGAGAGGAACGGAATAGATGGAATTGCTGATGGAATAGTGGGGATTGTTGTTGGGAGTGTGGGCACTGAGTTGGCTGGCAATGGAGGTAGAGTAGTTGGCAAGGGTGTTGTAGGCACTGCTGATTTCGGCAACGATGGGATTGATGGCAATGGCGGCAATGTGGCCTTTGGCAGAGTCAGGGCAGTTGGAAATGAAGGCAAAGGGTTTGAGGGCAGAGGTGGCAATGTGGCCTTGGGCAGTGTTGGTAGTGAGCTGGATTGCAATGGAGGTAGTGTCGTGGGCAAGGGGGTTGTCGGCACAGTAGGGAATGCTGATTTTGGCAAAGATGGGATTACAGGTGGGGTGGTAGGCGGTGTAGGCAACGGGGTGGATGGCAATGGTGGCAAGGTGGCTTTTGGAAGAGTTGGGGTAGTTGGAAGTGTAGGCAAGGGGTTTGAGGGCAATGGTGGCAATGTGGCTTTGGGCAGTGTTGGTACCGAGGGCAACGGGGGCAGGGTGGCCTTGGGCAGTGTCGGTGCCGAGGGTAATGGAGGCAATGCAGTCTTGGGTAGAGAGGGAATTGTGGGCACTACTGGCAATGCTGGTGGAGGAGCCGCTGCTGTGTCCAAGAGGTGGCGAGCTGCTTGGCTCTTATGGGTACTTGACAGTAGCAACATCATGGCCAGAGACAGAACGAAGAAAAGCTTAGAAGAAGTCATGTTTGAGTTTAAAGGAGCTGCCAAGGCAAATCTCATCAGAAAAGAAATGTTGTTTATTGTGATGATGAGATGAGAATACTGCATTGGTTTTTATAGGAAAATATGTCAAAGATTTTGCACGAGTTTGATGAGTTGTGGTTGCAGGAAGAGCGAGAAAGCAGTTGTTCGTTCACCTCCCTTACTTCATTGTTTTTCTAAAGTCAAACCAATACTAACCCAAAAGGAGGGCTTAAAGTCGCCTAAGCCACAACTATCCGTTTCCAAAATGGTTTAGTTATTAATATGTATTAATAACACTGGCTGCATTTACGTGTGTATATACAATTAATTTAACCATTTGGTATCAGATAGCATTTTTTGGTCTAAGGTATCAGAAAGTTGAATTTGAGACTTCATCAACATTTGATGGTAAAAACTTCTAGTGATTGAGGCAAGAAAAATAAGATTATAATAAAAAGTCTCTGGAGCAATCAGAGTTTACAACGTCAAATAATAAGGCTTTAGAGATCTGGGCAGGCACTCTATCAAGCCAGCACAAGGCATCGTTACAATTGTGGCCTAAATTTGCTAAGGCATCCGCCACAAAATTAGCTTCCCTAAGCACATGACGAAAAGAGATAGAGCCAAAAGTAGAAACTAGACATCGAATATCTTCCACCAATTTACGCGGTCTTCAGGAGGGGTGAGTGACTCCATTGACCGCATCAATAACATTTTTTGAATCTCCCTAGCCTCCACTTCCGAACTGGTGAAACCTTTTTCTTTTGCGCAAACCAAACTGTCCCTTACAGCCCTTGCTTCGGCCACAGGAACAGAAGCATGTCCTGTGTTCTTTTTTTTTTACTTTGTCAAGGAGAACCCAAAACCTTCCTAGACCCAAGATAATCCCCTTCAGTGCATGTCCTGTGTTCTTGGCAGCTGCATATATATATAGTAAAAATTTATAGTTGGTCCAAATTCCCTAACGAACGATAACCAATTGCACCGAATGAAAAAAGTTTTGAAAAATTTAATCTTGTCCCGAGTGGGATGTATAATCGGATCTCAGTGATTGTTGTTGATGTTTCTAAGTATTCATATTGACCAAGTTTTGCATGGATGACCTCCACACCTGAACGTTGGATAATTTTATCATTGGTCATGAAAAGTTAGATTTTTGGATGATTGATTTGTCATGAGGTTGAGATCATCACATTTGTATGGGGGTGATAGATCGATGTAACTATTGGATGACCAGTAGCATATTTGTATGGATGAAAATAATGAAGTATATATATGTTGAATACTTTGGGGTGTCTACGAAATGCCCTGCGTTATTCATCAAAACTAAAGTTGTTTAACAATTTTTATTTTTTCTTATAGTCGAGATACTGAAGAAACTAACATATGTCATGAATTAATATTTGTGTTGGGCAACTGTATGTGTAGGATAAGATCACGAGTTGAGGTTCTCATTCTATACATGTCTATGATTCTTTTGTCCATCAAGATATTTTGTGTTTATCAAGTATAACCCGAATTATGGGAATAGAAAAATTGATTTAAATTTTTCTTGTTCTCATTGTGTTAGTTTGGCTTTGTCCTCGAGTATTGCTATTTAGGATGCGAGAAATTTATATTTATGTAGGTGATTTCAGATTACACAAATCCATTTACATTCCCTTTGTAGCCATAAGGTGATTAATAGAGTATTTAATAAATACTTACCTAACAATAACCATATACTGGTTTGTAGACTGTAGTTTAGAAGATTATAATTCAAAAATTATTATTTCAAGAGCTGGTCTGTAGTTTGAGTTCATGTTTCATGATTGAATGTGAGACGAATTGTCATTCTTGCATTGCATGTTATTGCGCTACTTCCTTATGCATGTTACTTAGGTATTGTCTTCTATTTTCGGATTGATAGGCAATAATTATGATCACACTTTCATTTTTGCTAAGCACGCGGATGAAACCTAGCTCTCGTAGTATTTGAAACACAATAACAAGCACTGAAATAAGTGGAAGTAGTGATACATTAATAAGAACAAAGAATACCATAACAATTTAAGTACTTAATTACTAGTACTGGTTCTGGTGAAACCCAAAGAGCAAAACGCACGAAATCATAAAAAGAAACTCTAACAAGTAATACACAGACTAATGAGCCACCAGGAATCACAAGATATATCAGAAAAATGTTCAACACATCCAAGAACTACAGCATATGCAGGATCGATCACATTGATCTTTTTTTTATTTTTTTTAGATATCAAGTGGTTCAGTTTGATGGGGGTGGAGAGAGGAACGGAGTCGAAGGAATTGCGGATGGAGTTTTGGGGATTGTTGGCGTGAGTGTAGGCAGTGAGTTGGCTGGCAACGGAGGTAGTGTAGTTGGCAAGGGAGTTGTAGGCAATGCTGATTTCGGAAAAGATGGTATTGATGGCAATGGCGGCAATGTGGCCTTTGGCAGAGTTGGGGCAGTCGGAAGTGAAGGCAAGGGGTTTGAGGGCAGGGGTGGCAATGTGGCCTTGGGTAGTGTTGGTAGTGAGCTGGCTGGCAATGGAGGTAGTGTCGCAGACAAGGGGGTTGTCGGCACAGTAGGCAATACTGATTTTGGCAAAGATGGGATTACAGGTGGGGTGGTAGGCGATGTAGGCAACAGAGTAGATGGCAATGGTGGCAAGGTGGCCTTTGGAGAAGTTGGGGTAGTTGGAAGTGTAGGTAAGGGATTTGAGGGCAATGGTGGTAATGTGGCCTTGGGCAGTGTTGGTATCGAGGGCAACGGGGGCAGGGTGGCCTTGGGCAGTGTCGGTGCCGAGGGTAGTGGAGGCAATGCAGTCTTGGGCAGAGAGGGAATCGCGGGCACTACTGGCAGTGCTGGTGGAGGAGCTGCTGCTGTGTCCAAGAGGTAGCGAGCTGCTTGGTTCATTTGGGTGCTCGAGAGCGACAAGACTGCGACCAAAGACAGAACGAAGAACTGCTTGGGAAGAGTCATCATTGAAATTAATGGAGCTGCCAAGGCGAATATCATCTATAAAAATGGTGTTTCTTGTTATGAAGGGAAGACAGTACTTCATTGGTTTTTATAGGCCGGGAAGATATGTCTAAAGATTCTGCATGAGTTTGATCAGTTGTGGTTGGAGGAAGAGCGAGAAAGCACCAATTAGCTCACCTCCCTAACTTTTTTGTTTCTAAAGTCACACCAATACTAACCCAAAAGAATGGCTTCAACTCGCATAAGCCACAACTCATTTCAGTCATCTATATTCCTAAATGCTATTCACACGAGAGATGTAAAATGTCATTCTGCCAATTATATATGTTATAAATACTTAATTAGGCATGACTAAGACACGATGAGTTGCAACATTGTATGCACCATGTAAAATTTCATTATTATTTGTTAACATTTTTATTTTTATTTTAGGTAACGAGAAATTTAAACTCAAGAGCTCATCAGCACTGATAGTTAGTTGATATAAGAGAAAAATTCAGTTACCGTCCCCAAACTATTTTGCCAAGGCCAATTTGATACCCGAACTCTCAAAAGTATCAATGTGATACCCAAAGACCTAAATTGGTATCAACGTGATACTTCCGTCCAAAATTTCTGACGGCGCCGTCTGTTTGCTGACGTGGCAAGCACATGGGTCCCAAAAAAAAATGAAATGACCAATTTACCCTTCTTCTTTTTTGAGAAAAATTCATCTACCGTCCCCAAACTATTTTGCCAAAGCCAATTTGATACCCGAACTCTCAAAAGTATCAATGTGATACCCAAATACCTAAATTGGTATCAACGTGATACTTCCGTCCAAAATTCTGACGGCGCTGTCTGTTTGCTGACGTGGCAAGCACGTGGGTCCCAAAAAAAAGTGAAATGACCAATTTACCCTTTTTTTTTTGTTAATTCATTTTTTTTCCTTTTCTTTTCATTTCTTTTTCTTCCTTCTTCTTCTTCGTTCTTCTTCTTCTGGGATTTTCTTCTTCTTCTTCTTAGGGTTTCGCGGCTCCAAGCAGCTTGGGGCTGAAGCTTCCAATAGAACCCGATACCGGTCGAAGAACCTGTTGGTGCTGAGATGATCAACGACCCGTCGGCGTAAATTGGGGTCGCCGAGTTGTTGAGCGAGACGAGGCGTTCAGCCGGAAGGTACCGTGAGAGAGTGGTCGTCGAGCATGGTAGCGATCTTGGCGCCGAAGGGGAGGGACTTGAGTGATCAGACAGGGAAAGCGATGGGAGGAGGTGGTTAATCCACAAGAGTGCGAGGGAGATGGATTTGTAGTAGGAATTGGAGAGGATCTCGGCAGCGTTAGTGATGTTTTGGGTGGAGGAGAAGGAGAGGAGAGAGAGAGAGGAGGAGAGAGAGAAGAAGAAGAAGAAGAATAGCTAAAATGGCTTCCCTAGAACTGGACAGCCTTCCTTTCGGAGACCGTACGTACTCCGCCTCGACGATCACTCTCTCACGGTACCTTCCGACTGAATGCCTCGTCTCGCTCAACAACTCGGCGGCCCCAATTTATGTCGACGGGTCATTGATCATCCCAGCACCAGCAGGTTCTTCGACCGGTATCGGGTTCGATTGGGAGCTTCAGCCCCAAGCTGCTTGGTACCGCGAAACCCTAAGAAGAAGAAGAAGAAAATCCCAGAAGAAGAAGAAGGAAGAAAAACAAATGAAAAGAAAAGGAAAAAAATGAATTAACAAAAAAAAGAAGGTACATTGGTCATTTCACTTTTTTTTGGAACCCACATGCTTGCCACGTCAACAAATAGACGACGCCGTCAGAATTTTGGACGGAAGTATCACGTTGATACCAATTTAGGTATTTGGGTATCACATTGATACTTTTGAGAGATCGGGTATCAAATTGGCTTTGGCAAAATAGTTTGGGGACGGTAGATGAATTTTTCTCAAAAAGAAGAAGGGTAAATTGGTCATTTCATTTTTTTTTGGGACCCATGTGCTTGCCACGTCAGCAAACAGACGACGCTGTCAGAAATTTTGGACTGAAGTATCACGTTGATACCAATTTAGGTGTTTGGGTATCACATTAATACTTTTGAGAGTTCGGGTATCAAATTGGCCTTGGCAAAATAGTTTGGGGACGGTAGCTGAATTTTTCTCTTGATATAAATAGACAGTAGTCCTGCACTCCTGCATGTTGACTCTGGCAGATCTTTGATTTCTTTCTTCCCCTGATCTCAACATCTTGATTTTGAGAAGCTAATGGTCATCATGGGTCGGGCTAGGACCGGCCCTACCCTAAATTTTAGGGCTCAGGGTCGGGTCGGGCCGGGGCTAGTCAAAATCAATAAAATTTAAGGCCAGATAGGGTCGGGCCGAGGCTTAAATATGCTAACTCTTACCCGCCCGAAAATCCTGATCCGCTAGGACCGAAAGGGCAAGGTAGGGCTAAATAGGAGCCGAAATGGGTCGAATTTCGTTTAACAAAAAGTAAAATACATTTTTTTTTTTCTCAAAATGTGGCTCCATGGTTTGATGGTTATATATATATATATATATATATATATATATATATATATATATATATATAGGTAATACAAGACTCATTGTTTTTTGTTGATCATATTTAATAAATATATATATATATATATATATAGGAATTAACTTATAACATTTATTAATATTAGTTAAGTTGGTTATATTCAATTAACTATCTCTCTAAATCTCCCAATATTAATTGTTGTGTAACAAAGAAAATAAAATTAAAGAAAACAAAGCTTACGAAATCAATTACAAAGGAACATGATTAAAAATAAAAGATAAATCGCATATTACAGAAAAAAGAGGAACATGATTAAAAAATAAAAAAAACTATTAGGGCTTATTCGGGCAGGCTTAAAGGGTCGAGCGGGGCTTCATTTTCATGGCCCATAACCTACCCTATCTTAGAAAGGATCGGGCCGGCCCACCCTAAACGAAGGGCCTGGTCGGGCTTAGGGCTGAAGGGCCCAATGATGACCCCTATGAGAAACAATTCGGTTTGACTACAAATATTGTGAAAATACTAGAATGGTCTAGAGGGAGGAAGTGTGAATAGGCAAGACTCTTGAAACCACAATCTTTTCAGAACGTTGCTAAGGTATTGTAAACAGTTAGATATCCCTTATATACGAAAACAAATTAAATAAGAATTTAAAAGCTAACACATAGAAAATTAAAAAATCAAATGGTCAAAACACAAGAATTGTTTACGGAATAAAACCCTCAACGTGAGTTAAACAACTGCAGTCCTTAACTCTTGAAGGCCAAGTGCTCAAGCATACATTATAAGAATATAAGCAAATTACAAGGAAAGTCTCGGATAACTCTCGACACGGTTACTTCTAACTAGACACTTTTTTGCCGGTTGAACTACCATTCACCAATTTGCTCACTGCCTCTAAATGTGCTTCCACTCGTCTCGAATTCTTCAAACATCAATCCTTGAAGTATACTGAGCTTATTTAGGCCTTTGTTTGTATTGATGAGATAGTGGTTAGTAGAGACCATGAAAAGGACTGAAAAATCGAAAAAATCGGCGAAATTTCGCCTAAAATTTCGTTTTTTTGGAGGCCCGATATATCCATAGCATACATGACAATTTCGGTCGAAATTTTCGATATTTCCCGATATTTCCCGAAATTTTCGATATGTCCCGATATTTCCCCATACATTCCATCTCCACCAACAATTCTCACATCCAAAGTCAATCTCCGTGGGCCCAACACGTGTGGTGGATGAGTAGTTGGCATAAAATTCAATCCAAAAAACTAACAACAACACCAAGGATCAAACCTTGGTCATCCCACTACCCTTTGAGAGGGTTTGCTAACTCTGCTGCACAAACATTTATATATTAATTACAACATTCTAATATATATTCATTTGCCTACGAATCAGAAAACTTAGATACACGTCCAATCAATAACTAACGTGAAACACTTAATTTCTATATTGAATTTTTTTTTTTTACTAAATGTTCAAATATTTTACAACAACATTTCAAATTATAACTTCTATAAATAGTTTAAAGTAATCTTCATACCTTACACCAAATAATCTTCATACCTTGTACCTCATAGGGCTTCTATGTGGTTCTAAGTTACTCATGTAATTCAAGGTGTAATGTATGATATGTACAAAAAAATGTATATAAGGCGTGATGGCTTAGCCTCCCATTGGTTTTCCAACCATAAAAAAAAAAAATAAAAAATAAAAAAATAAAAAAAAGATGTTTATTTCAAAAAATTTCAAAGTTATCGGCGATTTAGCATTTACCGTTTCATATGAAATTATTACAAATTACTATATAACAAGGTTTATTCAAGGTTTTCTTTCTAAATATAGTAGACAATTGATAAAATAAACATATCTAAAAGTTTCACTTAAAATTTCCATGTTTTTCTTCAAATTTCCATCATTTTTCTTGATTATTTACCGAAATCGATATATCCTCGATATTTCCGTCGAAATTTCCGTTTTCGGGACCATCGATATTTCCTCGAAACTCGATATTTTGGTCCTTGAAATTGGTACAACTAAATAATCTTCGAAATATGAGAACTATTGCCTGGTGTTAGCACAAATAAAGACTGAGATTTTGCCTTCCATGTGGTTGGTAAGGTTTTTGAAAAATTTGGTAAATAGGCTCGAAATGCTTGAAAAGTAACTAAATGAAAGTAAGATAGTTTTACTTGCAGGGTGTTTATAAAATGCTCCCAGTAATGATTGTCAATATCAGAGATCGACTTGACATTCTTCTCAAAAAACAAAAAAAAGATTCAACTTGACATAGTTCAGCAAAGAAGAAGTTAGCTGCTATAATCATGGTCTAGTCCCCAGGTTACAGGTTCAAACCTTATCAGATCTAGAAGAAATACATCAACTAATGATGAGGCTATTTATGGTGGCATGTTTGGTTTTGTTGAAGCCTCAAGATTGGATAGCTTTCTATAGATTGAGTAATAGGGCTCCTATTTTGTTCACTCAATATTGAAGCTTGAATACTGAGTGAATATTTTTTTTTTAATGTTTTGACAGCTTTCATGGTTCATGTTCCTGTTATAGGAACTCATAGGTTGAAGCCTCCAAGTCAATAAAATAAGCAAAAAGCTTGTTTTGCAATGAGTATTAGCCTGTTCATCATGAGAACTCACCTTGATTGCATCTGGTGCATATGGTCAGTGGCAAAGCATGAGTAGTTTGAAGCGAGCATGGAAAATTTCTAGAGTAAAGAATGTTTCTATTGAGGAAGTTGAGGTGGAATCACAGCCTAATCCCCAGCGGAGTCGCCAAAATGTAGTGGCACTTTTGATCATGGTTGTATGGTAGTGAAATCACCATGGTCGAGTTCAAAATCTTCTCATTTGTCTAACTTAGCAAAGACTAGGCCCAGAAATCTTCAAAGGACCTAAGAATCCTAGGAAGTTTACTATTGTGTTACTCCTGACAGCTCCTTCCTTATTCACAGCAGTAAACTAGTTATTTGTTATTCAATGAAGGGCTTAACAAGATGTGTGTAGTGTGGGAGTTAGAAAAGCATGAGTTTCAGAAGAAGAGATCCCAGCATTAATGACATATTGGTTTAGGTATATGGAATAAGAGATTTGGACATGAGATGAATTGGGAAGGATGGAAAACTAAGGATGGACTTGGGAGAGATGAAGCATGGCAGAAGAAGAGTGCTAGAGAGCTTGCTAGCATAATCCATTCTACTCCCCCCTCTCCTAGTTAATAACATAGCTATTTATATGCAATTCCAACAGCTAAAGGAATCTTGGTTGAAGTTTTGTACTACTAGGTAAAGAGATTGCTTGGGTTAAAAACGTGTACTAGATTTTGTTATGTGTTTGGTTTATCAGATTTTATCTAATATTGTGAAACATGTTGGCAGATTTGTTGCCTTGATTTAGGCAGGATTTGTTGTTGTGATTCAGTCTTCGCACGTTGTTACACATGTAAGAGTAAAATCACTGCTGTGTAAAAGAATGCTACATGAGAGGAGATCACTGTTGTGTAAAAAGATTTTGGTTGATGGTTTGATAATGAGTTATTGGTAAAGAGAGTTGTTTTTATGATAAATAAGGCTTGTCAATTTGGGTTATCTCTTATTCACTAACTCGTATTAAGAGTTAGGCCATCGGCCATGAATTTTGGTCCTAAGTCCAAAATTACCAACAAGCCTAAAGCTAATAATAATGGACCTCATGCAATTCAATTACCTTCTACACCACACCCGTTCTTGTAAGTCCCAAATGAGTGAATGTGGCTTGAGTCTACGTGCATGGCATGATGATTCATGTGTAATTCGCCTTTCTTTTTTATTATGCTGCAATATGAATTGAGTCTGCTAGCTAGATTTTTGGGCATCAACACTAATTATTAGTTTTTAAACAATTTAAGTTTAGAGCACTCATAATAGTCTAGTTTTCCAGCCGATTATTAACTCATATTGCTTTTACTGATTTCTGTGCATTGAGAAGTTAAAGTACCATTACCTAGAATTCGTTCATTCTAGCTTGATTATTATTTTATAAACAATGCAAGTTAGAGTACTCAGATTCGTCTAGGTTCCCAGCTGATTATTACCTCATATTACTTTTGGTGATATTATGTGCATTGATAAGTTAGTACTATTATCCTGTATTACTTATTATTTGTGATTAATCTTATTACTATAAACAAACATTAGTTTGGTGAGATACAATATAAACTACTGAAACATGAACAATAATATCGTGGAAAATTCTAGTGTATTTGTGGGTATCTCATACCCACATTTACAAAAGTGACAACAAATTTGTTGTCAAAGTGGTAATGTTAAGTCCTATTTTGTGTAATCTTAGTTCTAATAATGGTAATTACACCTCTTACGACATGGTTACAAGCTTTTGAACAAATTCATTGTCAATGTTGTAATTTTTGTTGTAATCTTAGTTCTAATAATGGTAATTACACCTCTTACGACATTGTTACAAGCTTTTGAACAAACTATATGGAAATAGTGTAAATGAATATGGTAACTTTTGTTCTCAATGTTGTAATTTTGGTTCAAATAATTGTAATTTTTTGTTCAAATAGTTGTAAATGCACTATGCCAATAACCTCATCAGACGACAGACATGTTAGTTTCTGTCGTCTGATATATTTTAATGACAGACAGTGAAAAAACTGTTGTCTGAATATAGCAACATACCATGGTAAGTTAGTTTTGAGAATTAGGTTTATCTTGACACAACATTTATCTGTCGTCTAACCAAAGGAGATAAATTTGATTTGGGCTCATGTCGTACCAGTTTTTTTTTTTTGGTTCAGACAACATTTATCTGTTGTCTAGTCAAAAGAGATAAATTGACCTTGGATTTTGTGTTAGCTTTTCTTTTCTTTTTGGCACAACGTGAAGGGATTAAAAGCTATTTCTCTCTGCCCGACACATTTATCAAACTCGGATCTAAAGCTTTCCTAGCTTCTTCTTACACAACACTAACTTCTCTCACCCAAATTTAATCCAAGCTTCGTGCCGCCAAATCGAAGTTCTCACCCAAATTAAAAATCCAGCTAAGTCAACACCTAACCCTCCGATTCATACCCCTCTTCGAGAAAGAAAGGGAACCTCATTCTGCATCTGATCCAGACTTTGTTTCAAAACCTAACCCTCCGATTCATACCCCTTTTCGCGAAATCATCCAAACCTTATTACTCATTTCATGGGCGTCAATCAGTAGTTCTTTATCTATGCTGGTAAGCCCTTAGATTTAGGGTTTTTTTGGTTGGATTGGGGATTTAGGGCTTTAGTAGGAAATTTCCTTTGAATCTTGATTTTTTCCTTTTCTTTTCTGGGTGATATTCGAATTGGGGATGGAAGGTTATCAAAGTAAATATAAGTGTTAGGGTTTTTTATTGAAGTCGAATTTGGTGTTAAACTGTTTAGAAATTAGGATTGCTTGTGTTGTATCAGTAAATATGCATAGACTCAACTTTGTACTTGTAGTGTTAGATTTACACTTGCTCTTCCTCTTTTTCAACCTTCTCTTTATTACTATTAATTAGACCTTCATAGACCAGTTTTATGAACATAGTTCTTTGGTTATGGAAGCGTAAGCACAGAGTTATAAATTGCATATGCACACATATGTATCCTGTTTTCAGATCTTTTTATTAAGTTTTGTTTATACAGGGAGACTCAGGTATGAATGGAAGTTTTGCAACTCATATTTCTAGATCTGCTGACCGTACCTTTAAAAAGTAAGCATGGGTGTTTCATAAATTATTGTTGAATAGTTTCTATTACCCTTAATTTCATTTCTTGTTTTATAACTGTCAAACTTGTTAAGTGGGCTCTAATCTAAATTTTATATTCCCACGGTATACTTGGTCCGAGATTAATAAATTCAACAACACTAACATGGAGATGGGATCATTAAGGGAATTAAGAAGTAGTGTCTATAGTTCTATTGTCTTGGCTTTATGTTGGAGATAGATGCCCAAGTGCCCAAGTTACAATGAAAAGGAACAAATGCTTTACAGTTCATGTTAATAATGTAGCTGCACATCTTTCTTTTCCACAAGCTATCTTGACTAAAACTGGCAGAACACCAGATACCCTCCTTACTAGGATGTTTTATAGAGATGCAACGCAAGTACCCTCATGCTCATGCTTAACATTATTGAATGTGTATTTTTCTCTTCTAGTTTCTAGAGGACCCCTAAATATAATGTTTAAAGTTTCTCTTTGTATAATTGAAAGAAGTAGGTACCAGACGCTGCAACCTAGAAATAGTAATATTATTTCTTTTATCTTATGATGCTACCTATCAATTTCATAATGTCAATGTTGGATTATTTCTACCTGAGAAAGTGTTGGCTTCTCTTTTTGAATTGTTTTGGATTTTCCTTCTATGAGTATTAATGATGAACTATAGCTATGTACTGTGTATGTGTTTGCTTAATGTCACTTATCTTTGTTATGTATTCAGTTTCGGTTTCGCTGATGATATTTATTCTCTTTTGTATTACCTTTTTTTCGGCGATGTATGGGAATTTGCCTTCTCAAAGCCAGTTAGCGGATTAGGAATTCGTTGTTACTCAGCATTCAGCTGTACCACAGGGGATTTTGGTGAGCTTGTCTTTCTTTGTTTTGTAGAAATTAAGAGACTACTTTGGAAATGAATTTAAACTATTTTCTGTGAATAACTGATTATGTTTAGAAATTGTGGTTGCTTGTGTTATATCGGTCATTATAGAGATTCCACTACTGCTGACTCTATGGATTATCTACCTCCACTTTGAGTTCCGGAGACTTCAGCTTCATATGGGCTCAATATCTGTGATGGAAACATTCCTTGTTTGCAAATGTTGAGCTCTTCCTTCTTCTTTTTTCTGTTTTTTTTTCTTTTCTTTTCTCTTCTTCTTTCATTCATTTGTAAGCATGAATTGGCCTGATACTAATTAGCAATCTATTTTTGTTTTATATATACATGATATGTTTGTTTAGGGAAAGCATTCGAGTTGTGTGAGGATCCATGATCAAATTATGTTCTCAAATTACCTCCTTGATTACTATTTAGGAATTCAGAATTTTGTCTATGCCCAAAAGTTAATTTCTTGTGGAAAGGCACTTCCCTTTGTATCGTTACATTTTGTGCTTTTAAAATTTAGTATTGAACATCAACAAGAGGAATAGATGTTGGTTGATTCACTATATTATGGATTTCTCAGGTGCTTGGAGACATGGGAGCTGGGAAAAACAAGTTTGATATTGAGATTTGTCACAAGAAATTTTTTGGAGTACCAGGTTACTTTTAACATCAGACCATCATAGTCTTTGTTGTTGTATAATGTTTCCTTATTCCTGCATGTTCTTTCGCATCAGCATTATAGTATAGTTCATTGCTTCTAACATGTGTAGGCGACAGATTTTTTGCATATCAGACGACGGTCCAAGTCTGTCGTCTGATGAGGTTATTGGCATAGTGCAAAAAAAGGTCTTGAACATTTTCATTTGAAGCATATAGGAGCAGTTACATGTTGTAATGATAAATTGATGTAGTAGTAATAAATTCCTGTGGTCCATAGTAGTCTACTTGTTTTATAGCAAGATGAATATATGTTGGTTGATTCACTCTATTATATGGGACACTGCAGGTCAGGAATGTTACCATAGCTTAGCTCCCATGTATTACCGCGGTGCAGCTACAGCTGTTGGTCTATGATATCACAAGCATGGTAATCATTCAACTCTCCAATTTAGGCTCAGATGTTGCTGGTTTTTGCAAGTTCGTGTTTGTAATTTCACGGAACATTGACTTTCAAGTTTCAACATTATACAGTCCCTGCAATGGTTCCATTATAAGTATTTGCAGATTATATGTAATTGATTTGAATTTTTTCTGTTTTCAATACTCTTAAAGCAAAGACTTTAGCATCTTTGATATATAACTTTCGAAAGCAGAAGGAGCCACTTGTGACATGCTCATTGTAAGCCTTAAAATTTTATCTATCAAATGATAGAAGACTATGTCATTAATGATCTGCAATATGAGTTGCTTAGACTTTATCTGTCAAATGATACAAGACTCTTTGGTGATTTGTAATATGAGTTATGCACTCTTTAAGTGTAATCAGTTCGATGCATATTGTTTTTGGCTGCAGGAGTCATTTGTTTTTAGAGAGCTAAGAAGTGGGTTTTTGAATTGCAAAGATAAGGTACATTTGAAAAGTTTTGGAGTGACCACTTTTTGGATTGATATAACTTGAGTAATTAATATTCTTCAACACTGCTAACTCACTCAAGTTTATTTTACTTCTCGTTTGATATTAGCAAATCCAACTTTAATAATGTTCTTGGCTGGAAACAAGGCTGACTTGGAAGAGAAGAGAAAAGTAGGGACTGTGGTATATACTCACTACTACCTTTCCCTGTTCATTTTTTTGTTACCTCTATTCATGAAGTGTAGTCAACTATACATTTGCATCTCGATTGAGTTTTGCAAATGAGTTTTCTGCTTGATACTATTAATCAAGAAATTTGACTATAAAAGTTTGACTTATATTTCATGAGTTTAGCCCAATGGTAACTAAACTAATGTTGGTTGATGTTGTCATAGAAAAGTAGTCCTCACTTAGGAAGCAGAGATCTATCAGGGCAGAAATGGTTAGGAAGTAGAGACGATACGTAGTCTGCAGAAGGCAAGCAGAAAACAAGTAGTGAAGTCTTTGACCATTGCACAATAGATACACTGCTTATTTCTCATGGGACAAGTACACTCTCCATGAAGGACCTTTTGAGGAGGTTGGAGCAACGTGCTGAAGCCTTTATCAATGGGGTAGATTAGTTTATGCTGCTGTTAACAAACTATATTTCATGGTTTGAGTATGACTTTTATCATTGGGATATATGATAATACATTGGAAGTTATATGTCTTTTAAATAATATCAAACAATAGAAAGTTACCAACAACTATGGTTTGAAACAAGTACACACAACAGAAAGATCAAAGATACTTCAAGCATCTACACATTCAAAGGACATTTAAATGTCCTTTTACAACAAGAGACACAATAGATAACTAATAGTGGATGTTGTTTCAATAAAGTTCTCACAACAGATTTGGCAAAGAAACATGGAAATTCTACACATACAGACGACATTTTATTGTCGTCTCGCATTAAAACACACAATAGATTATTTGTAAAGTCTGTTGCTAGACTTTGACAACAACAACATTTGACTGTCGTTCTATTTCATATCTAACCACATATACTTACAATTTGTACATATTTAAGCACATTCAGACGACAGATTTTTTTTAGGTGTCTGTCGTCTGAGTGAATTTTTGACGTCGCGCTTTAACCGTCGTCTGAACGTCAATCAGATATCAGCTTACTAGACGACATATTTTTTGCATATCAGACGACGGTCATTTCTGTCGTCTGATGAGGTTATTGGCATAGTGATGAGTGTATGAGATACTCACAAGTACCATAGCATGTCTCATAATATCGTATATGTTTGAGAAATATTAATTAATTTGTGATTAATCTCATTACTATAAACGAACATTAGATTGGTGAGATATGATATAAACTACTGAAACATGCATGAACAATAATGTCATATATGTTTGAGAAATATTAATTAATTTGTGATTAATCTCATTACTATAAACGAACATTAGATTGGTGAGATATGATATAAACTACTGAAACATGAACAATAATGTCGTATATGTTTGAGATATATTAATTAAACCCAATAACTCTATCTTTTGTTAACTTATTTTGGAGTTAAAACATTTTCTTTTTAAGTACTCATGCAGTTTGGTTGTAGTTTGGGTTGAAAACCACTTGATGGCATTTCTGAAACCTTGGTTCTCGATGTAAGCAATTCAAGTCTTAATAAGGTTTTCCCTTCCGCTTGAAGGAAAAAAAAAAAAAAAAAAGACAGCATTTGGAGGTCTAGCTAGACCTGTGTCTATCATATATTTCATATATGTAGTTAATGAAACTAGCCAGATTTACTTAACTCCAATATGATCTTAGGAGCATTGAGGTCACCCATCGCCAAAAGCAGTGTGCAAGTAAGAGAATGTTAAACAGGGGTAGTAAACGAAAAATGAGTAAGAGAAGAACGAGGTATTAGGGTAACGCATGTGTGAAGATGGGTGGAGGTAAGTTGGATTGTGTTTAATATTCCAAGTGTAACATAATTAATTAAGAAAAGCATTTCAAAGCTTAGTTTTATATATTCTGGTGAGCCACTCATAATTAGAATCAATAGAAATTGTATATAATAACAGAGTAGAAACAAGTATACAATCACAATATTACATATATATGAGAAACTGATCAAATAATAAAACATAATGCATCTAGGATGCATGAAAAGAAATAATTCAACAAGAAAAAACAAACATGTATAAAACTAAAAAACACTCAAATATAGAACTGCGCGCTGCAGGTTCCATGAATTCCAAGGATTCCAGTAAAATCTATGAATCCTTCGATGCAGAACCATTGTAAGGATGAATAAATAGGATACAGATAAACGTAAATGTCAGTTGATCGATCCCCAACACTTTACGGCAACAAGGCTATCTGCTTAATTTGAGGGAGGAGAAGGAACAGTTGGAATTGTGGTTGGAATGGTGGGGAATGAAGGAATCTTGGTTGGGATGGTGGGCAATGGAGTGGCTGGAAGTGGAGGAAGAGTCATCTTGGGAACAGAGCTTGGAATTGTTGGCAAGGTAGGGTTTGGCAGAGATGGGATTTGGGTGCTTGGCAATGGTGGCAATGTGGCTTTCGGCAGAGGTGGGATGGGGTTGGTTGGAAATGTTGGCAGTGTGGGTTGAGGCAGTCCTGTTGGCAAGGAAGGCAGTGGAGGCATTGTAACCTTGGGAAGAGACGGAATTGTAGGCTGTGGTAATGCTGGAGCCTGCAGAAGGTGTCGAGCTGCGAAGCTCGTATCAATGCTAGACAAGCACAATGCCGCTACCACCATGGAAAGCAGGAAACAATGCTGGAAACCTGCCATGTTGATTCGAATGTAAGAGCAGAAAAATCTAGCTAGGGTTGTTCTTCAATCAAGTATATGAGGAACTTATGTATCAGATGAAGGAATGAAGGGTATAAGATATGTAGTAGGTATTTATAGGGAGTGGAAGTCGAAAGGTCCTTGATGGTTGATGAAATATAGTTGGGATTGTGTAGAGAAGTACTGGTTTAGTTCACCATTCTCAACCAGATTCGAAGCCTATATATTCAAAACTACCCTACCTATCCTTTTAGGACATTGCTTAACGTAAGCATCTATCATCAAACTCAAACCAATTATTATACGTTTTATGATATTGACGATATAGGTTGACACGTAGGTGGCTAACATTTTACTATCGATTGCCTTGGAACTTGTGGGACTTTAGTCCCACATGGAAGAAGTGTTAAAGGCTAATGGCCTTTATAGGGAGCTTCCCATGTAAAGAAGTAAATGGATGACATGTATAGAAGTGGGCTTTGTGGGCTTTTCTAGTGGGTTTCCCATTGAATTATGCAAATATATATAAGTCAAAGATGGACCCTGGGCCTTGGGGCTCTTGGGCTCGGTTTGACTAAATCTGATTTTATTTTTTGCTTAACTGTTCAATTTTCGGATAAAATCTAACAGTTGCAATAGATGGAATCAAACAACGTCAAACAACTGCCGACGCAACTGTTCATCTTGGCTTTTATATAAGGACGACCTTCGGTCGTCATTATCCATCGATCGATCTTCTTCTTCCTTTCCCCAAAAAGTTATTCTGAGAAACATAAAGTAGAATTCGTCAGGGTCAAGTTCTTGTGCAAGAACTTGTACCAGATAGTTGTATCCTCTAGATAGACGTCTGAAACTACAGCACAAGTAGGGGCGAATTTCTGTCTTAGGTCACTGCATTGCAGGCCTCTATCTGATCAAGTTAGTGATTCGATTTCGAATTAAAGTTATTTGATTTCAATTGATTATTATTATTATATATTCAATTTGTGATTTAGATTATATATATATATATATATATATATATATATATACGGTTACTGTTCGTATATACTGATTGGTTCTAACAATCTAAGACAGAAATTCCAATGGATCAATCGGTATCTACTACGAAGAATCATGTGGAGAAACCTGAGAAATTCAAGGGTTCGGATTTCAAACGTTGGCAACAGAAGATGTTGTTCTATTTGACAACTCTTCATGTGGCAGATGTTCTCACAACCGAGGCTCCAAAGGATCTTCCCGAAGGAGATGGAGAGAATGTTCCAACTGATGCTCAAAAGGCCGAAAATCATAAGGCCATTGTTGCCTGGGCGAGCAATGAGTTTCTGTGCAGGAATTATATCCTCAATGCCTTAGACGATTCCTTGTATGATATTTACTCATCATTCAAAACAGCAAAGGAATTATGGGAGTCGTTGGACAACAAATACAAGACTGAAGTTGCTTGTTCAAAGAAGTTTGTCATTGGCAAGTTTCTGAATTACAAGATGGTCGATGCCAAGTCTGTTGTCAAGCAAGTGGAGGAACTCCAAGTCATTGTTCATGAGTTAGATGAAGAAGGTATGGGACTGAACTCGAATTTTCTTGTTGGTTCTGTTATTGAAAAGTTACCTCCTTCATGGAAAGATTTCAAAGTATATCTGAAACATCTAACTGAGGACATGAATTTTGAGCAATTGGTTCTGAAACTTCGTGTTGAAGAGGATCACCGGAAGAATGAAAGGGCTGATGCTACTTCTATGGAGCCAAACGCAAACATGATTGGAGGAAGTCCATCAAAGGCCAAGTTTCAGAAAAACAAAGGCAAGAATGTTGCTGCCAAACCAAGTCTTGCTGCTGCCAAGAAGTCACTCGCCCCACAAAAGACCAAAGTTTTCAAAAAACCACAAACTGGTGGATGTTGGGTGTGTGGCAAACCAGGGCATAGAGCAAAAGAATGTCACTTCAAGAAAGATCAAGGAGGTGGTGGTTCTGGAAATTCCAACAAACAAGCAAACCTTGCTGAAACTGAAAATCAATTCATTGGAGTGGTTTCTGCAGCAAATCTGGTAACTAATACAACTGATTGGTGGATTGATACTGGTGCTTCAATGCACGTATGCTCTGCAAGGGAGATATTCACTTCATACCAACCAATCAAGGAAGAAGAACCTTTGTTCATGGGGAATGCCACAACTGCCAAAGTTGAAGGAAAAGGGAAGGTGATTCTGAAATTCACTTCTGGAAAAGAACTTGTACTTACTAATGTACTTCATGTACCTGAAATATGTAAGAACCTAGTGTCTGGTCCTGTTCTAAGTAACAAGGGATTCAAACTAGTGTTCGAATCTGACAAATTTGTACTCACCAAGGGTGGGGTGTATGTAGGAAAGGGTTACCTTAGTGAAGGGCTCTTTAAACTTAATGATGTACCTAATATGGCTGCAGCTATTAATAATAATAATGCAGGCACTAGCGCTGCTTCTATGTACATGGTTGAGTCCTCTTCCTTATGGCATTCTAGATTAGGCCATGTTAATTTTCGTTCTTTACAAAGAATGTTAAATTTAGGCATGCTGCCAAAGTGTTCAATGAATAAAATGACTAAGTGTGAAATCTGCATTGAATCAAAATATGCAGGTCACTCTCACAAATCTGTAGAGAAATCCAATGAAGTTCTTGGTTTAATCCATAGTGATTTGTGTGATTTTAAATCAACTCCAACTCGTGGGGGAAAGAATTATTATATATCATTCATAGATGATTGCAGTAAATATTGTTATGTATATTTGATACATAGCAAAGATGAGGCTTTAAATATGTTCAAAACATATAAAGCTGAAGTTGAAAATCAACTTGGGAAAAGAATAAAAATTCTAAGATCTGATAGAGGTGGAGAATATGAATCCAAAGACTTTGCAGAATTTTGTTCCTCTCATGGCATTGTGCATCAAACTACAGCTCCATATACTCCACAACAAAATGGAGTAGCCGAACGAAAGAATAGAACCTTGAAGAATATGATAAATTCAATGTTAATTAGTTCGGGAGCACCACATAATCTATGGGGAGAGGCTTTGCTTACTGCAAATATGATATTAAATAGGATTCCTCATAAACTAAGTGATCAATCTCCTTATGAACTATGGAAAGGAAGATTGCCTACTTATAAAACTATGAAAGTGTGGGGTTGTCTTGCTAAAGTTCAAGTTCCCTTTCCAAAGAGAACTAAACTTGGACCAAAAACAATAGATTGCATATATATTGGCCATGCCAATAATAGTGCTGCCTATAGATTTTTGGTTTACAAATCCGATATTGCTGATATAAGCATAAACACAATCATAGAATCTGCTGAAGCAGAATTTTTTGAAGACAATTTTCCTTACAAGGATAGAACAAATCCAAGGAAAAGAACGTATGAAGATAATACGCTGCCTCAAAGTGAGTTAAACAAAAGTACTGAAATTGGGGAAAATGATACTTCTACTGTTCAAGAAGAAATTCTAGAACCAAGGAGAAGTAAACGTGGAAAGATTGCTAAAGAGTTTGGACCCGAATTTATGACCTTTAATCTTGAAGGAGAACCTCAAACATATTAGGCTGCCATGGAATCCTCGGAAGCACCTTATTGGAAAGAGGCTATTCAAAATGAAGTGGAATCCATTATACAAAATAATACTTGGACATTGGTTGATTTGCCTCCTGGACATAAACCAATAGGCCATAAATGGATTTTTAAAAGAAAGATGAGACCTGATGGTACCATAGAAAAATATAAAGCTCGTATAGTAGCTAAAGGGTATCGTCAAAAAGAAGGTGTAGATTTTTTCGACACTTATTCGCCGGTGACAAGAATTACGTCCATACGAACTCTAATTGCTATAGCAGCTGTACACAATTTGGAAATACACCAAATGGATGTGAAAACCGCATTTCTAAATGGCGAACTAGATGAAGAAATCTACATGGACCAACCTGAAGGGTTTATTGTTAAAGGTCAAGAAAATAAAGTTTGTAAATTAGTTAAGTCTCTATACGGACTTAAACAAGCTCCCAAGCAATGGCATGAGAAATTTGATAATACACTATTATCAAATGGATTCAACATTAATGAATGTGACAAATGTGTCTATGTCAAAGAATGCAAAAACGCATTTGTCATTGTATGTTTATATGTGGACGACATGCTCATTATGGGAACGAGTAAGGATGTAATAAATCAAACAAAGAAAATGTTGTATTCCTCATTTGATATGAAAGATATGGGAATTGCGGACGTGATTCTTGGTATTCGAATCCAACGGCATTCGGATGGTTACATACTTACTCAATCTCATTATGTAGAAACAGTCCTTAGAAAATTTGGACACTATGATGATAGACCGGTGGTTACTCCATTTGATCCCTCTAGTCATCTTAAGAAAAATCAAGGTGATAGTGTGTCTCAATTGGAGTATACACAAGTTCTTGGAAGTTTAATGTACATAATGAATTGTACAAGACCGGATTTGGCATATAGTGTAAGTCGACTTAGTAGATACTCAAGCAATCCGGGAAAAGAACATTGGATTGCCTTAGTAAGAGTCTTACGATATCTAAAGCATACAATAGACTATGGGTTACATTATACCAAATATCCTCCCGTAATAGAAGGGTATTGTGATGCAAATTGGATTTCCAATAATTCGGAAAGTAAGTCCACAAGTGGATACGTATTTACACTTGGAGGTGCAGCCGTATCTTGGAAATCATCAAAACAAACTGTGAATACACGCTCAACTATGGAAGCAGAATTTGTAGCCTTAGACAAAGCCGCTGAAGAAGCGGAATGGCTCAAAAATTTCCTAGAAGGTATTCCATTGTGGCCAAAGCCTGTTACGGCCATTTGCATACATTGTGATAGCATGGCTGCTCTTACAAGAGCAAAGAACCAAATCTACAATGGCAAATCAAGGCATATAAGGCGACGTCACAAAACAATTAGAGACTTGCTCAAGAATGGAATTATTTCCATTGACTATGTAAAATCAAAGGAGAATATAGCGGATCCTTTGACTAAAGGCCTTAATAGAGAGCAAGTCCTATTTACATCGAGGGGAATGGGCTTAAAGCCAATACAATGAGTCAATACTTGGCGGAAACCTAACCTAGCAACATTGGAGATCCCATGGTCTAGGTTCAATAGGCAAACTAGTTGGGGAAGACTCAAGATATTTAACAAACACATATATGCTCATTCCTAAGATAAAACAAAGTGTGTTTTCCGTTGACGATTGAGGGATGAATATTAATATATATTCTTAATAATGCTAATAGCTTTTAAGTGGGATAGTACGGACTATTCTTAATTGGCATTACCTATATGAGATTGATGTGGGGTCGCATCTATGAGAACCAACATGGCTAAGTTCTCTAAAACTCTCACGAAGTAAGGAGTTGTTCAGGACCAAAATGAACACAACCGTAAGAATTTGAACTATGTCTAGATATGATATGTGTGATACTTGTTGTCTCGGTTTACTACAAAACGTGAATAGTTCAAGACTTGAGTTCACTACTTCACAAAGTAAATCCGATAAGTATTCACTATGAAAGGTTCAAGTCCAAAAGACACCTTTTCCGATGCATATCCTATCAAAGTTCTCCGAAATAACGATGCGTTCCTAATTCGATCTCTTATTTTCTATTCAAATGTGGGGTATTGTTAGGGTTTGAATCGAAAATGTGGGGTATTGTTGGAACTTGTGGGACTTTAGTCCCACATGGAAGAAGTGTTAAAGGCTAATGGCCTTTATAGGGAGCTTCCCATGTAAAGAAGTAAATGGATGACATGTATAGAAGTGGGCTTTGTGGGCTTTTCTAGTGGGTTTCCCATTGGATTATGCAAATATATATAAGTCAAAGATGGGCCCTGGGCCTTGGGGCTCTTGGGCTCGGTTTGACTAAATCTGATTTTATTTTTTGCTTAACTGTTCAATTTTCGGATAAAATCTAACAGTTGCAATAGATGGAATCAAACAACGTCAAACAACTGCCGACGCAACTGTTCATCTTGGCTTTTATATAAGGACGACCTTCGGTCGTCATTATCCATCGATCGATCTTCTTCTTCCTTTCCCCAAAAAGTTATTCTGAGAAACATAAAGTAGAATTCGTCAGGGTCAAGTTCTTGTGCAAGAACTTGTACCAGATAGTTGTATCCTCTAGATAGACGTCTGAAACTACAGCACAAGTAGGGGCGAATTTCTGTCTTAGGTCACTGCATTGCAGGCCTCTATCTGATCAAGTTAGTGATTCGATTTCGAATTAAAGTTATTTGATTTCAATTGATTATTATTATTATATATTCAATTTGTGATTTAGATTATATATATATATATATATATATATATATATATATATATATACGGTTACTGTTCGTATATACTGATTGGTTCTAACAACATGCATGCATGGTAATATAGTAAGCTTATTCATCAACATGAGCTAAGCTACGTATCGAAAGAGAGACATTAGAGAATTGTGTAAGCACGAAGCAGATCGATCGGGTTGTCACCTCATTAACTTTCATTTCTTGTTCGAGTGCAAGTACTCGTTTATTAAATTAGTTCACCTTCTCACAAGATCCAAAGCCTACTTAATTTTTAAGCTCTCTTTTGAAGGTGATTGAATATTGCCTGGTCTAGGCCTGCTGCCTTACGGAATTTAGTATTTTGGTTTTAGTGACTTTAATTACTGGATTATTCTTCGAGTAACTTTTGTCTTTGGAGATCTTTGGTAAGTTCGTTTCAACGGCTTTAAACATTTATATATATATATATATATATGTATATATATATTCTGTTTATCTTGTTTCAGTTTAGTTTTATTGGTGAATATGATAAATAACTGTTATTAAATTGATGGGAATTAATGGGTAAAATCCTCATATAGCACCTAAATTATCACGAAATACACTTTTTGATACCTACAAATTTTCAGAGAGTCTAGTGGTACCTGTACTATCCATCCGTTAGCCCTTATCGTACCGCCGTCCATTATTCCATTAAAAATATCTATGTGGTGATCATGTGACACTCATATGAGTAAAATAGCAAGGGTAAACTAATCTTTCACTCATATTTAGAAATTATAGAATTTAATATATTGAATATCTATAATTAAAAAAAAAATTGATACATAAAAAATAATAATAATAATAATAATACTCAATTTATTCTTCACTGTTCTCAGGATACTTGGTAGCAATTAATTTAAGTACTTTTGGTTTTGTTTAGTTTCTTTTTTTATGAAAATTTAATATATATTAATTTGGGTTAATTGATGAGATAATTTTTTTCTCGAACAATTAATAGGATTAATCAATGGAGATGGCAGGTAAATCTAGATATTCACTAAATTTAATTCTAGTTTTTTTTTTAACCTAGTTTAATTTATTTTAATTTAGTTAAACCAAAAATTTGTAAAAAAACATAAAAAATAAGTGTTTTACGATTTTATCCATACTTTAACCTAATAATTGACGGAAGTACTAAAATGGCTAACGGAAGGATAATACAGGTACCACTAGACTCCTTAAAAATTTGTAGGTTTTAAAAAGTGCATTTCATGATAATTCAGGTATTATATAAAGATTTTACCCTAAATTAATTTAGTCAAAACAAAAACCTTCTAATTGTGACAAGATATAGTACTAAGAACTCCGTTAGTTTAGCATGAGTTTAATTGCTAGTATTAGATCTCCGATAATTTTTAGGTAATTGTTTAATTTTTTTTATTTGCTTTAGAGGAATAGTCGACTAAATTGAAGTTCAGTAAAATTACATATAACCACTCGCTCGTTAAAGCTGTCAAAGAGAGCCGCTATCTAAGTAATTCAACCATTTTAACTACTGATGTAGCACACCAAAAATTACCCTACACTACCTACGAGAGATTAAAATAGTGTAGACAGTGTGGCTACTCCTGGTGACTTTTCTCAAGCCTCAGGACCTGCAAACTTCCCTCTAAAGAAAAGTTCTTACAAAATTAAGATACAAATAAAAAAATGTCAACTTGAGTCCAAATCCATTACAAAAGAACCAAGCCAAGAAGCCCAAAATCCAGCGTAATGCCCAAACGGAAACCCTAGGCCCAAAAGCAACCCGCATGTTGGCTTCAGCCCACACCCCCATCGCAGCATCAACTCTTAGACTAGGCGACCACCCACCATAGTGTCCTCAGCTACTGACCTGTCATCATTCTCCATCGCAATCACCAACGCAGAACCATTCTTCGCTGCAATGTTGCAACCGGTAGCCCTTAGCCCTAGCAATGATACCATCAACCGCCACTCAGCCAAGTAGAACCAGTCCCCACCATGCAACACCATGTAGAAGCAGTCCCCACCGCGCAACACCACCAGCAGCCTTCGACCTCCCGACCACCAGTTGTTAGACCATAATATACATATATATTCATTCTCCTAAATATTGAATTTAACTTGTTTTTTAGTCTATTTTAGCTTTCACTAAATCATTTTCTTATTTATCGATCTCGAAATATTGCAAGAGTGAAGGAAACATCCATTTTGGGTTTTGAAGTGGAGAATTGGAGCTAGGGAAAATGACGGTCAAATGTGAAGCAAAATGTTAAATTCCAAATTCCAGCGAACCACCACAAATGGCGGCCTACCACCACTCATGGTGGTGCCATGTATTTTCCGACTATATTCATGGAGAAGTAAGGAGGAGGAATGACATTTTACCTATTCCATTACATCCATTCATCATCGATCATTCTATCACAACCAAATCCCATACCTTTTGGTTTAAAATCAACTCCATCCATTTTTCCTTTTTTCCACACCATCTCAACTCTTCATATTACCCAAAAGTCCACCATCATCATCACCCAAAAATCTTTCATGTTTTATAGTGTAATCACCATCTTTCCTCCATCATTAGCTACCATAATCTACACCACTCCTTTCTTACCTTCTTTCCTTGATTTTGGATCTATTATCACTCAAACACTCTTCCTCCATGCTTCTTACGAAGCTATAGTTACTCCATTTTGCTTCTAATCATGATTTCACACCTCTCTCTCTCTCCATCTGTTTAAGCATCATTTCTCCCGTTGAAGAAAAATCACCCATACCACTCATTACATCTCCTTTCTCTCCCCTTCTCCTCTATAAAACCTCCATATCCACCTCCCAAAATCCAAACTCATAATCCATACTACTCTATCTCTTCCATGACCACCATAATTTCTTATCCTCTACCTCCATTAACACCACCACCACTACATCAATTCTCCACTCTCTTTTCTATCATCATTTTCTCCGTCTACTCCACCTATTCACAATACATAATTTAAGCTTCACTATCTTTTATCATCAAATCTTCAAGATCAAGAAGGAGAGGGAATCACCACCACCACCATCACCACCAAGACGTGAGCTTGGAGACCATCCAGCACACCACTAAGCCAACTCGGTCCCTCTTACTCTAGATATATTTTAGTGTTTAATTTGATTATGAAGTTAGTATATGTAATTATAAGTGAGTAGTACTTTGTTGGGTCTAGGGTTGAAAGCTCTAGCCAAACTTGTAATGAATTGATGTTTGAGTCTTATTTGATGCAATTTCCATAACCATTTTCACATGCTAATTCAAGAAATTTGAGTATTTTTCATTTATCATTACATGAACGATGTTTAGAGAATAGGTAGTTTTGGACATTGAAAGCATGATAGCACACTAAGTGTGTATGTGAGGGTAGTGAGTTGAAATCACCTAGCTCTAAGATTGGTTTGCTTGCTTGATTATCTAAACTCAAACCTTTATGCATCTATGAGCAAGGAATTGATATTTATCCGGTAATATAACTTGTTCTTGGGTAGTTAGCTAGTTTCGCACTTTTCTGGTGAAAATTGATAAAATCAAAGGAGTTTAGGCCTTAGTAGTCTTATCCGGATACTAAAAGGCTAATTGGATACATGGGATTGCATTATTTATAGTTTTGAACATCAATGCATGCAAGGGAAGGTATGGTGAACAACCTAAAGCTCTAACTTCCATCCATTTTGTCACGTATAGTTTAACATATAGCCTAGTTTACATTGCAAGTTTTCATTTTGTGTTAGTTTAAGTTGAAACCATCTCCAAAGAAAAAAAATCAAACCATGCCACTACCCCATCTTGCATATATTCACCATGAACTTTGGTTATGAGCCCTTGTTTGTGATTTGTACATTTGCATATTTATCTAGCATGCTTTAGGTTATCCCTAGTTAGAGTGGGCTTTCCAATCCCTTGAGTAAGATATCATCCCCTACTCATAATCTTTTACACTATAACTTGACCCTTATACTTGAGGGTGGCTATTTGGCTAACACCAGTCCCACCGCACGACACCACCCTCAGCCAATGTTATACTGTCCCAAAGTCGCTTTAGAGTTCACACCATCTATTGCATCCAAGCCACCGAAAAGTCAGCAGTTGTCCACTAAAGACCTGAATCCAAAAAGATTTGAAAATCCACGATGAAAGCCTACACCACCGTTAGCCTCATCATCGTTTCCCCAATCACGATTAAGAGAGAGGAACTTCCCCGCCCCAGCCGCACTTGCAGGCCTGACCGGAGATGCGGAGGAGACCCCACCGCGGTGATCCAATCCTCCCAAGTGAGAGTAGAAGGAAAAAATAGAGTAAAAAAGTCATTATATTTCACTTATTATTTACTCTCGATACAAAAATATTGTTTTTTTGTTTTTAAATATGAAAATCAACGAACAAAACAAACATGGTTATTACTTAGTTGGACCTCGATCATTCGAAGAGGTAGATCTATATCTCAGTCTATGCTACTTTAGTTCATTCGAAAATACTTGTACTTCATTAAAGTTGGATGATTTGTTTCAGTTTTTCTATCACTTTTTGGTCAAGCAGACTAAGTTTTTCTTTTTTTCCTTTTAAGTGACAAACGGTTGTAATTGTTCAATTTGCAAGGATGCATGTTTTGAATTGGAACCGGACTATGATTGTTGTGGTCACATTTACAGGAGGGATACATATAAATAGTAAGAATTGGATGACCACTAGCACCCGCTTCTAATGAAAGAACAATTCTTAGGTACACCCCTAGGGTGAACAAGTATATTCACCCTCATTGTCAATTAACTTACTTTTATTTAATAAATTTATAATCCAACGATTCGTATCTTAAATTAGCCTTTAAAGATCATTTCTATAAAAAATCAATCGAATCGGAAATCGTTTAATTATCTAATTGAATCAAACAAATGGATGGTTCTAACAACACTTATTATTATTATGATGAACCGTCTATGTATTTCATAGAAATGAATAACTAAAAGATCTTCAATTTGATTGATATTTTACAAAGCAAATTTTTGTATTAAGTTATACAACATGAATGGTTGGATTAGAAAATTATAAATTTATTATGCGTTAATCGCAAGAGATTGTGAATATACTTATTCACCCAAGGAGTGAACCTGAGAATTGTCCCTAATGAAAACATGAATTAAGCATCCAGAACCAACTCAACCAAATTATTAAATAAGTAATGATCTTGATTTAAAAAATAAAAAAAAATTGATATTATTAGATGAACAGCCACAACAGTCAGAGTTTACAAACACTTGAGAATAGAAGAATTGGAGGGAAAACAGTAATGAGCTTAATTGTTACTCCACCATCTTCACGGATCCTATATTAAGTTCTACAATATCAATTTTGTAATAAAATCGAGAAATTGGAAGAAACTAACAAATACTAATCGGTTGATTTCTTAAATAAGTAAATTTTTTTTATGGGTGTTTGGGAAAGGTGTGCTTTATGGGGAGGGAGGAGATAGGAGATAGGGTTTTGACTTTTGTGTCATACGTACGGACCGAGTTTGAAAGGATTGTGACCTATGGAAGCGGTTGGTTACTATGAATGGCTACCACGTGACAGTTTTTAAGGTTTATCAAATGATGATGGATAGTGAGATGCTAATCCACATACCAGTGGAATTAATCAAGACTTTCCTGATGGATTGAGGCCAAATCATTTTTTTGTGTGAAGTTTTATTTGTGTAAAAGTTTGTTCTCAAATGGTTTCAAGATCTCTTTTTGGATTTTCTTTTTATACTGACAGTCTTCTACAAGACTGGATTTTCCTAATTAGTCTTCTTAATCTAATGTGCAAATGTTGGTATAACATCTTTGGTGAGTGTTTTTACCAATCCTAGTCCAAATGTATATATTTCCATCGACTTCTTTCAAAACAGGCTCACATTTGAGAAGTTAATCTAGTCACTAGTAACCTTACAATTTGAGTCTTGTACGGTTATTTTGGATGCTAGAAATAAAGATTTAAGTTAAAATCAGTAAAAGTGAATATTCATGAATGTTAGAAAATTTCTTTCTACCATAGAGTAATTAGTAATATTGTAAATACCCTCACCACATGGAGAATTGGTAGTTTTAGCCATTTTATTTTTCACTTGTAGGCTGGCCATTGAACATCTATTGCAAAATTCTCTTTTCCTTTTTCATTAATTTTTCTTCCTTCTACACTAATTAATTATTAGTATTATGAGAATGAGAATGATCTAATTTGAAAGTATTATCATCAACCAAATAAACAGATCGTGAGCCAACAGAACAGAAACAGTATATCAATTAAGTTACATGCAGGTGTGAAACTGAGACATAAATACTGAAACGACCAAAACAGTCGTGCATGAAAATTCAAAATCCACACAACAAACATATATATATATATAAAAGCTCACACAGACACAGTACTGTAAACTAAAACAACCCGATGTATATAGAGCCACTGCAGCTTTCATGCTGAGGAATGACCTTCAAAAATGTAGAACCGTTGTTTAACCATACCCAACCACGACATAGAATTACATAATGCCGAACACGATAGATGCTTAGTTTGATGGAGGAGAGAGGGTGGAATGGTTGGGATGGTGGGGATCGAAGGGAAGGTAGTGGGGAAGGTGGGCAATGGAGTAGCTGGAAGTGGGGGAAGAGTGACCTTGGGAGCAGTCGGAATGGTGGGCAATGTAGGATTTGGCAAAGATGGAATTTGAGTGCTTGGAAGTGGTGGCAATGTGGGTTTAGGCAGAGTTGGGAGAGAGGTAGTTGGAAAGGTTGGCAAGGTGGGTTTAGGTAACGTCGGCAAGGAAGGCAGTGGAGGCAAAGTAGTCAATGCTGGGGCTGGAATTGTAGTCTGCAAAAGAAGCCGGGCGGCGAGGCTTATATCGATGCTTGACAAACACAATGCTGCTACCATCATAGATAATAAGGAACAATGCTTGAAAACAGCCATATTGGTTGAAATAGAGGGAACGAAAAGATCTTGCTGACGTATAAGAAAATAGCTTGTGTTTCTTGTTTGAGTTGGAGGAATGAAAGTTATACACATTTATAGGGAGTAAGAGTCGACGGGTTCTCTAGCTGGCTCAGAGTTTGATAAAATCTTGTTGGGGTTTTGTAGAGAAGTACTGCTTAGTTCACCCTTCTCAACAAGATTTGAAGCCTTTCAAATTAAACTACACTTTGAGGCCATTGCTTAACGCCAGCAAGACAGATTTCTATTTATTTATTTATTTATTTTGTGAATTTTTAGTTTATGGATGGACCATGGTCACCATTGTTTCAATGAAATTGAAATCAAACATTGGCTAGTAAATGTAACTACATGTTATACAATTAAGTTTGATTACTCAATTAACGGTTCAATGGTATAACCAACCCTTGTATATGGACTTCACCATTGACTAAGACGTATAAACTTGGGATGTTCAAAATTCACGAACTAGCATTGGCCATTCTATTTTATGTTTGGCCCCTTAACTGTAATCGAAGATCGATACTACTCACATTTAATCAAGGGTACGTGATAGGGGAATCGGTAACAATAACATGACTATTAGCATACCCTTATGATGAAATTAGGAATAGTATTAAACCTGATCTTGAATCTATTAGAAGCTAAAACTTCAAGTCGTTGAGGAATTGTGGAATTTTGCATATGAAAATGAGATATTGGAAGAAGCTAACACTGAGTAAAGAATTATTTGATTTTCATGTTTAGAAAGATTTCCATACCAAAGAGCATAAAGCTTGATGTTTAGTTATGCAATCTAAATATGTTCATGAAAAATAAATAGATTTCCAAAGTTAACTGTGAGAGTAGAGTCATGGGATAAGAGGTCATTGATAGAGAGAGGATTGTATGCACCGACAGTGCAAGTGCACTGACGATTATTTTAATCTCTAAAAAAATAACAGCCACTCATTTAATCGACTCCTTTATATATTTCAATATCAAAAAAATTACATCCATTCATATTGCAAGTACTCATGGGTGTGCGAATATATATATGAGAAAAACTAGGCATAAACTTTTTGGAACCAAAAACCGTCAAACCGAACATAATGGAAACAAAGCGGCAAATATTAACTGAAATTGAACCAAGTTGATGTTTGTGGACTGTGGTACTATTTTTGGTTAATAATGAAGAAAAACCGAACTTGAATAACACAATTAATTACAACCCTTGAGGTTAACAGTGTTGAAGTATCCAATAATTTTAATTAAGTTCTTATGCAATGTCGTGATTACATATTCAAGCTATAATAGTAAGTATCAACATTGCATACTCATCCATATTCAACCGGAACATTGGTATCATCGTACTGGGTCTGTGATAAAGAGACCAAGGCATGCGAATATATACCTAACTTGTTCATATCGATGTAACCTGATTAATAAAATAAAAGAGTTGAACCATGATTCACTTTTACATTTGGCAATTAATACCATTCCTTCTTGCCCAGCTTTCTCAAAACTGGGATATCTTGATCAAGGTCAGAACCTAATCGTGAAATTGCCACTACTCATTTACTGAAGTTATTTCTAATATCACTTAATTCGTTGTGCATATTGTTTAAATGAACGCTTGCTTTCTTTGGTTAGATTTGATGGATACCAACAGTTGGAATTCACATATTTGTATTACCCTACCTCTCAAAAAAATAAAAAAGTATGTATTAACCGGAGTTCATTTACCTTATCACAATCGATCATTAACTTGCTCAGTGGAATTCATATAAAGAAGGGACACATTAGAGAAGCATCTTCCCATCGATGGTGATGAAGGATTAGAAGAAATCAAGAAAATTGCTGTGACAAGAACTTTGTTGCTGCCTCAAGCGAGGTACCTGCATATATATTTACATATATATATATATATATATATATATATATATTGTCATCACCGTTTTATTGTTTTATCTCAAACGTAATCATGTGTTGGTATATTCGTTTAAGAGACAAACTATGGTACTGTGATGTTTATCATATACTCATTTTACATGTATTTGAACAAAAATTATAATTATTTGAATTAAAATTACAATATTGAGAACAAAGTTACCATATTCATTTACATTATTTATATATAATTAAACAAAAATTACAACATTGACAACAAATTTGTTCAAAAACTTGTAACAAGGTAGTAGGTAGTGTAATTACCATTATTAGAACTAAAATTATACAAAATATGACTCAACATTACTACTCTGACAACAAATTTGTTGTCATATTTATAAATTTGTGTACGAGATACGGGTATGTATTATAGAATTTTCCTTCGTTTAATAATGATTAGATGACTAAATAGTACGTTTCTTGTTTGACAAACTTGTTGCGAAGATGATTACGATATTGAGACCTAAAAAGTGGATAGTTCATACTAATATGGGCGCAGTAGTAGTTTTGCTAATTAGCGAACTAATCCAAGTATATCTTTTTTCCAGTCGGAATATTTAAGAAAAATCACTCTGAAGTTGCTCATGATTAAGCCAAAGTTCAAGTCTCATGGTATAATTAATGGATCCCCAAAATCTGAAACGGCGTCGTATCTTTGCTTAGACAATTGAAGAATAGCAAGAACCAATTCATCATAAGCTCTGTGTAAAAATCCTGGATATAATGCTCCTAGATAGCTTTGACAAAATAATGTCCCAGATGCAAAGTTGATCCAAGTCTTGCAAAGCTTACATCTATCGTCATATATATGTCCCTGCCTTTTAGCTTGGGTATTCATGCATGGCATGAATGGTATATTTCTTTCCTTAATTTGGATGAGAAGTTGTTTTTGTTAATTAGTGTTCTGGATGCTTTATTGTGAAGGATTTGAAAGATTTGGTTACTGAATTAGAGAGATCGTGCTAGAGCATGGCTTTATTTAGTTGGACTGTCATCTTTATTCTTTTTTCTACCCATTCTTACACTCATACATGCATTTGTATTCAAGTACATCTGAGTATGCGTACGTTACGTACGTGGTAGTATAAGAATAACATTGCACAATGTGAAACTGAAATCTACAACATAAAGCCTCTAGGATGCCTGAAACGCAGGAATTCCTTAATACAAACAAACATAATGTGTAGGCTCACTCAAATAAAGAATAGAAATAAATGTAAATCATGTGTGCCACATCGATCTCCATGCTGAAATACTACATCTATTTTGATGGAGGGTTTTTTGCACCAACAGTGTCTGGAGACTTGGGTGACTGACAATATGATACCTGAACTTACAAAGTTATCAAAGTAATACCCAGACTCAATTTTTCGTATCAACGTGTACCTACGTCAATTTTCAGTCACGGCGCCGTCAATCCTAACCACGTGTGAGGCACATGACTCGCAAAATAAGGGTAAAAAGACTGATTTGCCCTCAATTCATTAATTTTCTCTCCTATTCATCATCTTCTTCCTTGAAACAAATCAAATCCAAAACCCTATACAACATTGTTCTTCTAAAGCCCAAAATAGTTGGGAAATTTGTAAGTAACTTTCCAGTGCCATTGTTAGAAGATTAAAACAAGCCACCAGCTTCTCCATCTCATCCATCTACTTCTTCTTCTCCATTCAGGCTCGGGACACCCAAGTCTTGGTCTCGATGATTAGAACGGCAAGACGACAATGGTGATGACGTGGCGGTGGAGGGAGGAGGAAGAGGGCTAGGGGAAAAGGATGGAGGAAATGTTGAAAGGATGAACTGATGGAGATTCCCGATCATCGATGTTCTTGAAATCTTGCCCAGATTCAACAAATCTCGGCCATCCATTATGGCTCCATTGACCCCATCTTCTGCCGGGAAGAAGAAGAAGAAGAAGAAGATGGAGAAGCTAGCGGTGGTGGAGTCAAAGCTGGCTGAGTTGCCACCAAAGGAGAAGAGTTCGAAGGAGGAGGATTCGGAGTGTGGGCTGATGCCCAAGCTGGACTGCGACGACGTTTTGAGTGCTTGGTCTGACAAATTGTCGCCGTTTCCAGAGGAGTTGCAGGACGGCGCTGATGGAAACAATATCTATGTATGTTTCCTGTATGTTTCTCATCTCTGGAAGGATTGGAGCGAGGTGGCAGCGGTGGTGGAGGTGAGGGAGGAGTCGGGAAGATGGCGTAGAAAACGGTGTCGTCTGGGAGGCGGGAATTTTGGTGGGAGAAGATGGAGGAGGGGGATGGGTCCAGGTCTGGAGGTGCCGCCATGGTTTTTGCTCAGTCGGTGGAGGTCTCGATTCTGCTGCGGCTGAAAGTTTGTTCTGGTGTATCTAGTTTGGGCACAACATCACCATACTCTATTAGCTTATACACTTTTTTGTTTTCCGGGGAAGGAGGTGAGGGTTGTTGGGGAGGGAGGAGAGGGGAGGTGGTGTGGGTTTGACGGAGGGAGAGAATGGTTTATTATTACCAGGTGGTGTTGAGGAGGAGAGGAAGGTGGTGATTGGGTTGTGGAGGAGTGGAAAAGTCTTTTTTACCCTTATTTTGCGAGTCATGTGCCTCACACGTGGTCAGGATTGACGGCGCCGTGACGGAAAATTGACGTAAGTACCACGTTGATACGAAAAATTGAGTCTGGGTATTACTTTGATAACTTTGTAAGTTCGGGTATCATATTGTCAGTCACCCAAGTCTCCAGACACTGTTGGTGCAAAAAACCCTTTGATGGAGGGGTGAAGGAAGGAAGTGATGGAATGGTAGGGAACGAAGGTATCTTTGTCGGAATGGTGGGCACTGGAGTGACTGGAAGCGGAGGAGGAGTGACCTTAGGAGCAGCCGGCATGGTTGGGAGGGTCGGCTTTGGCAAAGAGGGGATTTGGATGCTTGGTAGTGGTGGCATTGTGGTTTTGGGCAGAGATGGGATGGGGTTGATCGTAAATGGTGGTAATGTAGGTTTTGGCAGGGAAGGTAGGGAAGGCACTGCAACCTTGGGAAGAGATGGAATTGTAGGCACTGGTAATGCCGTAGCCTGCAGAAGGTTTCGGGCTGCGAAGCTCGTATCAATGCTAGATAAACACAATGCTGCTACCATCAAAGATAACAGGAAACAGCGCTTGAAACTAGCCATCTTGGTTGATAGGGACGAGATAGAACTAATATATAGTTGTTCTTGAGTATGGAACTATCAACTATGGATACAATTAATCAACTTTTGGCTCTTGTTTGAATTGAAGGTTATAGCATATGTAGTTAGTATTTATAGAAGTGAGAGTAGAAAGATTCTCAATGTTTGATGAAATATAGTTGGGACGTACTGGTTAAATTAGTTCACCCTTCTAGGCCTTTGAAATTATATACGACCACCTGCGTAGCTACCTACCCTTTTAGGCCATAGCATGCTTAACGTAACTGAGCAGTTTATCTATCATGAGAATGTACGTTTTGGATTAGAAGCTGATGGACTACTTATCAGTATCTCAGACTAATGAAATTTTAATAGACTGTTGACTAGCCCTTTTATAGGATGACTAGCTAAATATGGCTTTACGTTGAGGAAAATTATATTTTGCGAACATGAATTTCTGATTAGAACTTAGAGCATCTCCAACAGTGATAGCTATCTTGATAGCTAAAAGTAGCTAAAATTGGAATATAGCTAGTTGAATATTGAGTTATGCTCCAGCAAATACCTAAATCTCAAGTTAAATTTAACTTTTAGTTAAATTCTCTCTCCTCTCTAGCTAAATATAGCTAGATCTTTTAGCGAAAGCTAAATTTAGCTTTTGTTTAGCTAGTCTGCTGGAGATCAAACTTAGTCTAAAACTAGTTAAATTTCAATTTTTTTTTTGAAATAAGTATTCTGTTGGAGATGCTCTTACAAAATAAACAGTTTGGATCACTGTTGTGATCATATTTGTTTGAGGTGTATTAGGGGTCATCAATGGGCAGGGCAAGGCCGACCTTGCCCAAAATTACTGGGCTCAGGCAGGCCACTATATATATATATATATATATATATATATATGAGCTGGGCAGGGCCGAACTTTTCTTAAAAATTAAGGCCCAGGGCCTTATGGGCTTTTTCGGGCCGGGCAGGGCCGAGCTCATTATATTTATATGTAATATTCTTTTATTTAAAAAAAAAGTACAAAAAACTATGAAAAAATTATGATATGTTAATGACTGAACAAGATAAAATACAAAATTATTGAAAAATATAGCTTACTGCAATAATTAGTTCACATATTGAACTAATAACTATATAAAAAAAAATATTAATACCATAATTGAATGGGCTTTCAGATTGGGCTTATAAGGTTGGGTCGAGCAGTCTTTAATGAGCATATAATGGGCTAGGGCTTTGAACCCTCCGCCCTAGCCCTACCTCGTGCCCAATAGGCAAGGCCAGGATGGACTTTGCTGCGGGTCGGGCTGGGCGGGCGCCCATAGACTTTTGGACCCATGGCTCAAATGATGAACCCTAGATCAAATTAATTCTATATTCATTCAAAATGTGCGCTTAATTACAATTAATTTGATATAGGTTCAAAACTCACACCATGTATTGGATGCAGTCAAGATGAATTTTTTTGCTAATCGCGGTTCAATACTCAACTACCACATTGGATGTATTTTCTTTTCTAATAACTACCATATAGATATTATTGAAGCAATAATGTTTGAATTAAGTCCAAAACTCACACCCCGTATTGGATGTAGCTCGGATAATTTTTTTTGT
Source organism: Rosa chinensis (assembly GCF_002994745.2). Lineage (NCBI taxonomy): Eukaryota > Viridiplantae > Streptophyta > Magnoliopsida > Rosales > Rosaceae > Rosa > Rosa chinensis. The sequence goes on along the minus strand of NC_037089.1, from coordinate 22,996,626 downwards.
TAATCGCGGTCTAATGACTCAGCTACCACATTGGATTTATTTTCTTTTCTAATACCTACTATATAGATACAATTGAAGCAATAATGTTTGAATTTTTGTTCAAATGTTTTTCATCCTATAATGCAGGTATATAAGTATTCGATATTTCTATAACTGCATCTTAGGTATATTGATTTCGTAGGAATCACTACTACAAAAATTGAATCAGACGACGGCTAAAAACCGTCGTCTGATATGAAGGCAAACCGTCGTATATCGAGGCGCCGTCTGATGAAAGTCGATTGTAGGGAACCGTCGTGTGAAGGGCTCGGCAGCATGTCGGCAGCATGCCAGCAGCCTGTCGACAGCATTAGTTGTTGCGTGACTATTCTTCAGACGACGGGCGACTTTAGAAACTGTTGTGTGATTGCAATTCAGATGTCGCTTTATTTTATGCCCGTTGTGTGACTTTCATTCAGACGGCAGTTTTTCAAAGTATCCATTATCTATTTTACATTCAGACGACAGTTTTTATTTTTGGGTCATTGTGACTATTGTACACATACGACAGTTTTTTTGTGGTTATTGTTGTCCTAATAGAATGATTCAATGCATTGTATATGCTAGAACTGAAATAAAAAATGATCAAATTAAGAGTAGCTGATCAATATATAGAAAAAAATTGTTATAATCCAAATCATGCAACAAGTAGATTGTGCAAAGCAATCTTTCATCTACAAAAGGAGTACATCTAACACTACTCTCCTAGAAATACACATCCAGAAATTTACTTAAGGAGTCTAGCTTTGCCGCTCTCATGGCACCATTGGAATCTAGCTTTGCAAGCTTCCAAGCACTAATACGAATAGGCCTTTTAGGAGCTTTTTGATGTCTTTCTGTAGTTCTAGCTGCATCTGGATCAATAGTCTAGCTTTGCAAGGTTTGTTGCTCACTCGAGACTACCAACACCTACTGTATACAAGACAAAGATAAATCATTTAGTTCAGCATTTTAGAGTCTTTGATTTACACCAGATCAAATGTACTACTACAACTTATTTGAAGCTAACTACCTAATTCAAAGCACTAGCTTCTGCTGCTGTTGCTGCTGCTGCTGCTACATATATAACTCAATTCATACCATCCAAAACAAGTACTACCTGCAAAGACAACAAGTCCAATGAAGTTCAACTTCGGGGACTTACTAAAAATTCATTTGTGCAACAATGAAGTTGAAATTTTCCAGAATAAAGGCAGACATCTCAAGGTACAACATACTAAAATTTCAAGCTAATCGGAGTTTGAGAAGTAAGGTAAAAGATGGATGCAAACTGACTGAACTGTCAGGTTTCTTAAAAACACCAGTTGATTTAGAAAATTCACCAAATATACTGAGTGTCCAAATAACATGAAAGTTTCCGGATCAATTGTTAGCTAACAGGACAAGAACATGTCAAAAATTCAGGACATTTGGAGATCAGTAAGTAGGGTTACACAGAGCTCGAAGTTAACAGATCAGTAGCTACCTCAGAAATTCAGCAAAGCTGTTTTAAATTTAAAAGTTGGCTTATTTTGGTAAAAATTACTTTGTGAGAAACCTTGAAGGGTACTTTGATGCAACTTTGGAGTATGAAAACAGAGCATGCAATTGCATCCGATTAATAAAGAAGTAAACTGGGCACTGCAAGCATAAATCACAATATAAAGTAACCCGTTTTTTTCACTCAATATCGAAAAAGAGAAATTGTGCAATACCAAGTGATCAATGCATTCAAACAATGAAAGTACTGAGTTTAACAAAATCACCAAATGAATTTTCTTTAAGAGAAACATAATCCCAATAGCTTAAAAACATTTTTTCCTCTACCTCAAGCTTATTAGGTGGCTTTTACAGTATCATGGGCCTCATCAGCTTGCTCCAATTGATCTCCCCCTTGCTTATCTTCCATGTTTGCTGTCTAAGACTTTCTACTATCAATTCTGATATATATAATCAAGAATAAAGAGCAAAAGTAAAGGGTAAGACTCTTAAATTTAATGGTCAAAAGAAACTGGGAAAAGTACTCTGTCAACAATTGAAAATAGCTTCACGAGCTTTATGCATGGAGGGCTCATTGCTTTACCATGCTCTCTGTCAACAAAAATTCCATATAGCACTATTTCAGTATACACTGGCACTCCAGAAAATGGGGGGAATGGAGAGAGGGAAAGACAAATAATCATTGGCACTTAAATATCTTAATTGGAAGACCAAATAATAAAAAATAAAAATCCAACTTATAGTTGAAGAAATTCCCAGTTTAACACAACATATGATTAGTCAAAGTAATACCTCAATTGTGACATCATGATCCATCTTTATAGTTGGTGCTGGGGTATAATCCATAGGTTGGATTTGATTGCGAGAAATCAACTCGGGGTCCCAGCAAACAAAGTAAATATCTCCATCAAGATCACTTCCAGAACATTCATTTGAATGAGGCCTAGCATTATAAATGAGATTTCAATCACTAGTCACATTGACAACTAATTAATATTTTACAAGTAATTTAAGAAATTCTAACAAATGACGCCTACAGAAAAACCAAGTCCAGCAAATTTGAAAGCCTAAAACTTTGTATAGAGCATGTAAACCATATATAATCATTTGCTCCTAGAAAGGAAAATGGGAGATCTGTTGCATACCAATGGAATGCAGCCGTCAGTACTGATTAATCTTGTGCTAAATAAACAATATCCAAATAGGCAGTAGTACATACCTGGACTCAAAATCCCCACTTAGATATAACCACAGCCTCAAAGTGTCTAATTCTTGTTCAAAATCCCCACTTAAATATAACCACAGCCTCAAAGTGTCTAATTTTTGCCTCAAAGCTAACAGGACAAGAACAAGAAGCAACAGAGTATAACAGAGTAATTGTAATGTATAAGAGGTTAACGTGAGAAAAGAAGCAATATTATTTTAAACAAGGAAACCATTTCATAATGTATCTGCATCAAATATAATTTACCATGGACTGACAGTAGTTGACTCCACATATCAGCTGCTGGAAGAAAAATCAACACCTGCTATGTGGAGGAATTGCAGTCAACAGATACTCATGAATCAACAACGTCTAAAGAACTAATTCCTACAAATCAGAAGCAAGGGCATCACCACCAGGGCATGTCAAGCAAGAGAATCAATATTACTTAAACGCTTCCTGTATATCATCACATAAAGAGGGGAAAAAAAACTTTCAAGAACAACCACTCCCTTGATGACTTTCACATCAAATTTCAACAACTGAACAACATAATCATATCAAATTAGCCAAAAACCAAATCTCAAAGCACCTCTTGTAGAAGAAATTATGTCCAGCCAGTTCCCATATATGTTATCGAGCAATGCTGTCAGCATCTCAAAATTTTCTTCAGACATGGTCGTAGCTCAAGTTGCTCACCAGCACTTTCGTATTTACTAATCCTCTCCACTTGTGGCTCAACTCCAGTTTTCTCAAGAACACCTGGAAACATGCAAACCTCAATTAGTAAGTGATTTCAGTCTTCTATATCCAGACAAAACCTTAACATTCATATTTCAAAAGTTAATCTATAAATGGGGAGAAGAATACTAGAGAAACTAACCTCTTACAAACGATGCCTGAACACTGGTGGAACTTGCAAGACCCTCCCCTTCACTGCCATAATTTCTTGGCCATACCTGGAAAGCAACTCAAGGCTCTCATCAGAGACCACCATTCTCTTGAGCCTAATACCCATTGAATTTCTTGACAGAATCACAACTAAAAACCCAAATTAACTTCAATGTTCCAAAAATAGACTGCAAATGTAAACCAAAAGGCAGAAAATACCAAACTAGCAGCAAGGAATCCAGTGCTAAGCAGAAGGAGTAGCTAAAATTTCTATCGAATACCATCAAAACCTTCGTAGTTACCTTCCTAGCCCCAATTTTGACATTTTTTCCTTCAATCCCAAATCCACATCTCCAATGTTCGAATCTAATACTGAAACCACAAAATTCAAATCCCAGTTACCCATAGCTGAATTTCATAATACAATAACTTACCAAAAAGTCGTCTCAACCATAATCGCAATCAAAATCCTGAAGCTTCTCGAAAATCGACGCAAATCCTAACCCTAATTAATCGGACTCCGATTTTAAAGCCCAGGAAGTTCGACGTCTTTTCTCTCCGATTCAACTCTAGGTTTGCTTTCAAAATTGGTAAGCCTTGAACCCTCTGTACTTGCTTTCAAAGTTGTACCACCGACGAAAGGAACAACCACCATCGCTGAAAGATCTGAAGAACGCTAGAGGCTACCCAGTTGGTTTTCTTCCCTTCGCTATTTCCCATATCGAATAACCTAGTTAGAGGGAGAGATGGTTTTGGTCGGGGTTTGTCGAAGAGAAAGGGCTTTGATTGGGGTTTGTCGAAGAAGAGAGAGGGTTTGGGAGAGTGAGGTTTTGGTTTTGGAGAGACACTGTTGAGAGAATGAGGAGCTTTTGCGTTTTGGTTTTGAGTCTCTGTCGAGAGAGGATGCGGCCCTGTCGAGAGAGTGGGGAGGGCTTTGGGTTTTTCATTACGTTTTTGCTCAAGTGTAGGGTTTCAAGCCCAGCCTATATCAATTTCGACAAGTCCTATCAATTTGGACAAAGACTCACACAACGGGATTTTATAAAAATGTGGTCTGAATGCAGCCATTTTAATTTGGGGTTTGTCTCCTATCAATTCGACTTCCCTCTTAGGGGAGTTGGAAAAAAATGGTGATGGAAAATCTCCCTCCCTTCTGTGAAACATATTAGTCAGACCACAGTTTTATTATTTCTCGTTGTATGATCAATACATGTTGGGGGAAAATTTGGAGTTTGAGCTGGGTTTCCGCACCACTTACATGGTGGGAAACTTGCCGCTCAATTTTTTAAGCGTCACACAACGGTTTTTTTCTTAAACGCCGTCTGAACTAATTCACAAGTCCATATCAGACGACAAATTTTGTAAAAACGACGTCTGAAAAAATAAAAATCAATCAGACGACGGAAAATTATGATGCGTCGTGTGAGAGGCGTCGTCTGATTGAATTTTTGTAGTAGTGAATACATTTAGTGTTATATGTTTGAAAATTATTCATTGATGAATTGTAGATTTTGGAATTTGAATTTGAAATTTAAAATTGAGTTAAAATTGTGATTTATAAAAGTAAAATGGAATTGGAATTGGTCTACTCATTTCATTTCATAGCCCCTTTATATAGGGATGGAATTACAATGGAAATATCGATTAACATCAATTACAATAATGATAGTAAATACTGATTGGAATGTGATTTGCAATTCCTTGATTCCTTCTTCGTCTGTTTCTTTGACGAAAGTACATAATGTGTTTTTCCTTTAACACTCCCCCTTGTGCCAAGTCAAAGACGAAATGGTGCATGAGTTGTTGCCTCACTAAAAACCTTGCCAAGTAACAATAAAAACCCTGTGGGACAAAAAATACACCTTGGTCGAAGGAAAAGAGCACAACGCACTTCTACATTTGAGGATGACATCTGTGTGTTAGACTCCCCCTGATGTCTACACCTCCCCCTGATACTTGCATTAATAAAGGGAGCTTGGAAAGTCTTCGCATTCCTATGCTTTTCACATGTTTCTCAAATGTGGCCTTGGGCAATGATTGGGTGAACAAATCTGCCACATTCTCCTCAGACCTTACTTGATTCACTTGAATCTTGAGGAGAGCCTTTTGTTGCTGATTGTAGAAAAACTTTGGCGATATGTGTTTTGTGTTATCACCCTTGATATAACCTAGCTTCATATGTTCGATGCAAGCTGCATTATCTTCATAAATGCAAGTAGGCTCTTCAGTGGTAGAACTCAAACCACTAGTCCCTCAAATATGTGTAATGATAGCTCTTAACCATATACACTCACGAACCACCTCATGTAAAGCAATGATCTCTGAGTGGTTCGAGGAGGTAGCCACAAGGGTTTGCTTGTTGATCTCCAAGATATCGCTGTGTTTCCAATGTTAAATACATAACCAGTTTGGGAACGACCTTTATGTGGGTACAGAGGTACCCAACATCAGCAAAACCAACCAAAACGTCATTTGGAGTTTCGGTGTAGTGAGTGGCGCTTTGGCCATCAACATTTCCTTTAGGGATTGCAGTTCCATCTGCGGTCCCTCTTGTCTCTCTGTAGGGAAAGAACAGTCATAAGTCAATGGTTCCTTTTAGGTATCGAATAATGTTCTTGATAGCATTCCAGTGACGCTGTGTTGGTATTGAGCTAAATCTAGCTAACAAGTTCACTGAGAATGCAATGTCTGGTCGAGTACATTGGGCTAAGTACAATAATGCGCCTATTGCACTTAGATGGGGAATTTCAGCTCCCAACACCTCTTCGTCATCTTCCTTTGGATGAAATTGATCTTTCTTTGCATCCAAACTTCGACCGATCATGGGAGTGCTAGCATGATGCGTTTTGTCCATGTTAAATCGCCTGACTTTTGGACATACGCAGACTGGTGGATTAGTATTCCACAAACTCGGTGTTCTAGTTCAAGGCCTAGACAGAATCGAGTTTTTCTTTCTTGGCTATTTACTCTGAACGTGCTGATAACGTGTAAAAGTAAAATGGAATTGGAATTGGTATACTCATTTCATTTCATAGCCCCTTTAAATAGGGATGGAATTACAATGGAAATATCGATTAACATCAATTACAATAATGATAGTAAATACTGATTGTGATGTGATTGCAATTCTTTGATTCCCTCTTCGTCTATTTCTTTGACGAAGGCACATAATGTGTTTTTACTTTAACATGATTCAATTAGTGAATTTGAAATTATTTACTTTATTTGGTAAGGATAAAATAGACTATGAACCGCAATTAACCGCAATTAACAAGAAAATATGTACGGACTACATCTAACTTTTTTATAACAAAAAGGATTTTAATAAAAAAAAACCTCATGAAAATAAGAGTAAAGTAAGAACCGTTCGATTCTCGTGCACCTTTAGATGAGGGATTCAGATTCTCTCCTCGGCTGCCTCCTCTCTTTGGCTATCATTGGTTTTCAATCTCACGCGTCCATCTAATATTTAAAAGTGGATTAATGCTCCACGTCAACATTGGACTATTAAAATAAAGAATTTGGCTTTTCAAATACAAACAGAGTAACAAACGTTGGCTTTTCAAGGAGAGGATACATGCTTAATTTGAGTCGTCATACACAACACAATATGCTTGCCCATTAGGAGGAAATGATCAATGCTATATATCTAAAGTTCAGAACTCCTAGTAAGAATGTAAGATACATACTTTTGCTTGTCCTTTGGGTTAGCAGTGAGTGTTGCAAAGCCCCTATATACTAAATATCCTCGCATCAAACTCACTTAGGGAGATGTAGCTTCTAAATAATGCTTGGCCTGTCAACAATCACCTTATTTAATGCCTTCTTAAGGCACACTATCCCTTCACTTCCAGCACCCAACCCTTTCACCCACAACACACTCTTAGTCCTCCCACCTACTGTCACCATCTCCGCCCTCACCACCCTCCCTTTCCCTGACCTCAGCTCCCTAATCATGTCCAATATTAGCCCTGGCCTATCCTCGCAGCTAAATGTTGCTTTCACAAGCCCTTCTTGCTTGCCTTCACACTTCTCCAAACTCAACTTGTTAACGCCGCTGGGAATAACACACTCACTGCCACTGCCACGACATGCTGCTTCAGTATCTGCTACCACCTTCTTAAGCTCCCTTACTTGTCGGACGGTCTCTGCGAGCACAGAAGCCTTGTCCATCTGTATGTAACATGGTAAATGTACACTATATATCACGCTTTATGTCGTAAACTATTTTAAGTAAGAGAGAGCATATCTTGCTATCTAGCACGTTGTATTTTCAAACTGTAAATAAAAACGCACATTAGATATGATTCTACCTCTCTTTGAAAAATTGCGAATTCAAATTTCAAAATTATGTGTTCAGTCAAATACATGTCAAGTGTACTAAATATTTACTTTGATCAAGTTTGGGAGGATTTTACGAAGAGCTGTATATTGACTATTGATTCGCATCCTTCGTCTTCTCTCTGACTCACTGTGTTTCTTGGCCGCAAGTACTTTGGCTTCTGCTGTTGATTTTGGTCTACAGAAGTTTTTTCTGTAGATGCTATTCACTGGATCTATACGATAGCGTTGATGAAAACCAATTTGCTTGGAAAAATAGCTTGGGGCGGAACGCATCTGCATATCTTACTTTAGCTAGCTATTACCTGTGTAAACATGGTTTCAAACAAGAATTGGAACAAAACCAGATCAGACAGAAAGCAAACAGAAGAAAATAAACTGGAAAGGAAAGGGAAAAGACCAATATTCAGCAAAGGGAGGAATGCTACCTCTTGCTGTAAAACCACTGAAGTACTAACAGTAAAACAATGGAGGGAAAGACGAGTTTCTCTTTTATATAGGAAATGTTCTACAACGAGGGCTTCCAAGAATAACTGTATTTAACTGTACGAGATTTGTCCATTAAAGCCACTATGCCAAGTAGAAAATATCTTCATTTTAACGAAGACAATCCTGACAAATTAATCAAACCTACTAAATGACATTTATCACCCAGTTAATTACTAATAAGATCCTGTCATCTAAATGCTAGATATGGTGAGTGACGTGATCTATAAGTTTTTCATCTTAAGATTATTATTCATGATTGTTCAATTTTCCGGGTGAAATTTTTCTATCATTTGGTTAAGAAAGAAGATCGTAATCATTTTACGCCACCAATATGAAAGCGTGATATAGTTTAGAATTACCACTCCCGCTTGTTATCTGTATTAATTGCACTTTGATTGAAATTTAACTACACATTTTAACTATAGTAGACACAAACTAACCTCTGTGTAATGTTAGATGAGACCTCAAATTCGAATCCTCTTCCCTTTAAGTTTTGTAACACTCTTGTTCATTCACTTGCTAGCCAGGCATCAAGTTGTGATATCATTGAAGAATGGATGGAGGGGGCTCCCCTGCCCCTGCCTCCATAAAGATAAAGATGCCTATGGCTATTCAAAAAAATGAAAAATGGTAACCTAGAGATTGAACAAAATTGTTGCAAAAGTAACAGAGTAAAGCTAAAGAAAATTTTCTGGCTGTATTTGAGCATAACTGAATGGACGAATGAGTCCAACTTCAAATATAAAGACCATCTTGCATTCTCCCTCCCATTCTTCCTAGCTTCCAACTTCAAATTTAAAGACCATCCACAGCAACAATAATAGGTGAAACAAAAGAATCCAAAAATACCAAACACTCACTAATTTTTTATCAATATATGCAAGACTTCTATTGTGTGCTTTCAACAGGTTAAAAGCTACTGAAAACATGTTTTGTAACACTCGATGACAATGTACGTTAGTGTTGAACTGTTGATGCCTTGCAAACAATAGCCAACATTGTTAAGCAGAAGAACAAATCACAGTAGCCATAATTGTCAGTTACCCTGACATTTGTTAACTCTAATGCTCTAATTTCCATTTTAAAACACTGTCTCATACTCATAATCATCTAAACCACAAAAACTGTAGATTTAGTGTGCTAAAACTTTGTAACAGACGCAAAAAGCATGAAGACATGCATTATATACTACAAGCCCAATATCATTAGTGGTCCTGTGAGTTGCTTAACACACTTTGTAGCTTCTACTTTCTACTCATTTGTCCCCAATGACAAATCATTTTGCCTAGTGACCTTCACTATTGTCCATCACCATCACCATCACCAATAGGCCTAAAGCGTTTGTTCGAAATTATGAAGCATCCTACTAGTTGTTCTTGGATGCAACATATGCTAAAGGAGGAACCCCATGAACAATAAGGGCTACACACATACATAGATCAAAAACATAAAAAACTCCTAAGGGGTATGTAGCCTAGACTGCCCTATCAAGTATTATATAAATCTGACAGAGAAGGACTTCAGTAAGATGCATAAACTGATAAGACAGTCCAGCTCAATGGCCAAATAAGAGAGGACGTGAAGCAATGACATTGTCGAAACTCCAGATAACATTTTGATTCACGAGAACAGGATATATGACCAATTGCCGTCATTGAAAGGCACATTGAGGCAGGGTTAACTTCCTTGTTACTACTTAATTGTTAACTCATATTAACATTAGTAGAGAATAGATGAACAGGACCCTCAGAAACCAGATCAAAACACCAAACAGTCTTAAGGATTTAAGTTGAACATAATAAAGCAATTTTTCAAAATAAGTCCTAAAGAGAACAGGATATATAAGACATTCACATCAAGATTATTCAATCAAGACGATCTGAACCTATAGTATAAAGCAACACACGATTTAAAAAGCAACTTATCATTTACTTTCAGGTCAATCTTAGCTTGAAAACCCAGTCAGAGACAACAAAAGTAGACCAGAGAAAGCATCAAGCATATACTCAATGGTCAATCACTAGTAAAAAGTTGGTCAGCTATTACCTTGATCACTGCACTACTTATCTCTAATTTCTACCATGAGATTAAAACACCCTTGTTTGATTGATGACTAGTAATCACCACAAAACGCAGTCTCCTTTCAACTCAGAGCCCCTGCTTTCCTACTTTGTTAAAACCATAGATACAAAACCCCCCTACATTTCCAACCCTTCTATCATGGACTATCCCCAAGACCAACAAAGACTTCATCTTCACCTTCAACAAACTTACAAATCACCCATTTCACCATTCCCATTTCCAGACCCACCATTCAAGTCCAACTCTTTCACCATCCCACCCCTCCTACTCGCCACTGTTTTCGTCTTCATCCCCTTCATCCTCCTCGCCGGAGCCTTCATTCTCTTCACCGGAGCCTTCCCTTCGCTCGAAAACTTCCCTCCTCCACCCACATTCTTCACCACCACCTCCTCCTCATCATCAGAAATCTCCACAACACAAACACCCTCCTCCATCTGCCTCTTCTTTGTGTCCTCATTACTCTTCTTTGGGTCCTCATTGTACTCCATGGGAAAACACCCATAAGTGAAATAGTACTGCTCCTTCCCCTCCACCAAAATCTCCGGCTCCGGCGGCCTAATCGCCACCCCGTGAAACGCCTTCCGGCAAATCTGACACCTCAGGCAACACTCCTCAAACACCTTCTTGTACATAAACATGCCATAGCAGTACGGACAAACCGTCCAGAACGTCTCTCCGGCCAAACCCTCTTCAAGTTTCGGGCTTTCCGGCCCGTTCTTGGGCCCATTTCCGAGCCCCGGGTCGGACAGCGCGGCCCACGCCTTGTGGACCAGCCCGAGCGCCTCGTCGGAAAACGGGAGGCCGTTGTCTTCCGGGTTCAACAGCGCCGTGAGCTTCTCGAACTGGGTCCGAACGAGGCGGCGGTTTCGGGAGTCGGGTCGGGTCAGTTGCAAAATGGGGTACCAGTCGGTCGGGTCGCGCCTCTTTTCGGCGAGGAGAACGTCGGCGACGGCGAGGATTCTTTCCGCGACGGGGTTTTCCGGGTCGTAGTCGCGGGCGAAGAGAGCGAATTTCCGGCAAGAAGCGAAGTTGCCGTCGCAGAGGAGGTCGGCGGCGATTCCGAGAAGCTTTTCGGACTCGGGTACGCCACTGCTGCTCGGATTATCCATTTTTTCGGGTCCAAAGGTTTTTCCTTTTCTGTGAAAGAAATGAAGAGGCTTTGAAAAAGAGGGAATCCAAATCGGGTTTTAAATGGGAAAAAGGGGGCTCTTGTGGACGAAAAGGGCAAGCGAGGTATCGGGATATTACGCGGAGAGTAGGCAGTGGTGGTGGGAAGTAGGGAGGGTATTTTGGTGATTTTGGAAAAGGACGCGTGGCGATTGCTTGGGGAGCAATCCTCTCTGCAGTGCTGCAGAGGGGAGCAGTGAAATAGTGGGGGTACTACAGAGGAGTTCACCAATGGGGAGAGAGGTGGGTATGGTACTGCACCCACAAAATTTTGTGGACAAGAATGGTGTAGTTAAATTTGTTTCCTAAACATTACTTATGGATTGTAACTCTCGACCTTTAAATGTTTTCTTATCTTTAGTGCTATAGTGGTTAAGAAATGTAGATAATGCAATGGACAGAATCGGAAATTACTTGAGGTGAGTAAATATAAATAAATTTTTTAACAAATGCGGGATTTTCATGAGATGGCAAAACTTTTTTTTTTTTTTTTTTTTTTTGATTACAAACGGGACCTAAAAGGCCCAAACAAAAGCAAAAAAAGAAACTAAGAACTGGAACAAAAACCAGTCCTCCTAGCTCTAGTTACATCAGACAAATCATCCAAGAAGGTTTGGGCAGCATGAGCAGGGGGATTGTCAAAAGTGACCAATCCAAGTTCATGAAAAATGCTATTCTTGGCAAGGGCATCAGCAGTCCTGTTACATTCTCTGAAGATGTGAGTCAGCTTGACATTCTGAAACTTGGCCATCAGTAGATCACAGCCAGCAAGCATAGAACCAAGGGGATGCAGAGAATTGTCAGAATTTTGCATAAGTTGAACCAGGACAGCCGAATCCGATTCAATCTCCAGATTAGTAATGTTATGCATTGAGGCTAACTTTAAACCAAAGAAAAGACCCCAAGCCTCAGCATCAAGAATTTCCCCAACACCAAGATTAATTTGAAACCCATCCACCCAGTTGCTATTATGGTCTCTGATCACCCCTCCTGCACCAATTTTCCCAGAAGAGGAACTTCTAGTCCCATCAATGTTCAGTTTGAAGTAGTTTGTAGGAGGTCTACTCCAAGACAGCATAGTGTAGCTGTACATGGTGTCAGAGTTGGCCTTTGATTGGGCACATACCCATTCTTCTGCATAATCCCAGATGATCATCTCAGGGCAGGCAGGCATGACAAACTTAGGATCAAAAATCACCTTATTCCTCCATTTCCAAATGAACCACAGAACAAAAACAAAAAACTACACCACTTAATATTATTCTTGATCCTTGTGTGGCAATGAAGCTGAGCAACCACCCAACTATTCCAATCCAGAGAGAAAGAGTTATAAATGGTACCAGGTTTTAGGAAAGATTTCCAAATGGCCATAGACCTGTGGCAATCTCTAAATAAATGAAGAAGACTTTCATCAGCAGAATTGCAAATGGGGCAAGTAGGGTTGGCAGTGAGGCCTCTTCTGGCTCTTTGCACATTAGTGAGAATTTTTTTATGGAACACACTCCAAATAAAAGTCTTCAACTTAGGAGGGCAGCTCAAGTTCCAGATAGCATTCCAATGAGGATTGCAGGGACCCTTAATATCCAACATGGAGTTGTAAGCAGATTTGACAGAAAAGCACCCATTTGAGGTTGCATTCCATATAAGCACATCATTACCACAACCATCAAATCCAGTTGGGACATTAATAATTAAGCTCACTAAATCACTGGGAACCACAGAAGCTAAAAGCAAAGCATCCCAACCAGTTTCATCCCAAAATTCACAAATGGTGGCATTATCATTAATAGTGGCAGAAGGTAAAGCAAAGTTGATCAGAGCAGTAGGTAGGAGCCAGTAATCATACCAGAACTTGATTTTCTTGCCATCCCCAACTCTCCACTTGAGATTTTTCCTCAGCATAACAGCACCATAGGAAATGCTTCTCCAGGTACTAGAACAATCAGGAGGGGCAGGTAGTTATCATCAATAATACAGCAATTTTTGAGATACTTTTCAGAGTAAATGGAAGCCCATAAGCCAGAATCATGTTGAAAAAGTCTCCAACTAGCCTTAGCTAGCATGGCTTGATTCATGTCAGCAGTTTTTTTGATTCCTAAGCCGCCAAGTTTTTTTGGCTGACAAACAGTCTCCCATCTAACAAGATGAACTTTTTTATTTTCATTTGAGTCTCCCCATAAGAATTCTCTGTTCAGCTTATCAATTCTATCACAGAGGCTCACAGGAAGCTTAGCAGTTTGCATAGCATAAATGGGGATTGAAGAACTAACAGACTGAAGCAAGGTGAGCCTACCTGCCATGCTGAGCACCTTACTTTTCCAGCTAGAGAGTCTACTCTGAACTTTGTCAAATAGGCTATCATAGGTATGCTTGTTCACTCTCGAGTGAATGAGAGGCATTCCCAAATATTTTCCAAGATCAGTTGTCAGAGGAGAGCCACAAGTTCTGCTAATTTCAGAAGCCAATCTTTTACAAGTGTTTGGGGAGCAGAAAATTAGAGATTTTTCATAGCTAACAGTTTGACCAGAAAGAGAACAGAAGGCATCCAAACAACTCTTTAGGGTGTAAGCCTGGTAAGGAGAAGCTTCAGCAAATAGCATGAGATCATCAGCAAAGAATAGATGGGAAACTTTTGGCCCGGATTGAGAGGCCCTAACAGGCTTCCAATTGCCAATATCAACAGTAGACTTAATTAGATGTGAGAGTTTTTCCATACATAGGACAAAAATATAAGGTGAGAGGGGGTCCCCCTGCCTAATACCCCTTTGAGCTTTGAAAGAGCTAGTTAATTCACCATTCAAGCAAATCTGGAAGCTAGTAGAAGTAATGCAGCTCATAATAAGTTTAACCAAACAATGAGGAAACTGAGCTTCATAGAGAACCATTTCAATAAAGTTCCAGCTAAGTCTATCATAGGCTTTAGATAGGTCCACTTTCCAAGCAAAAAAGCCCAAGGCACCATATGATTTTTTGAACTTGAAAAGCATTTCTTGAGCAATCATAACATTATCAGAGATATGTCTGCCAGGGACATAACTAACCTGATTGGGACTTATGAGATGTTGCATCAAAGGCCTAATCCGAGCCACAATGACCTTGGAGATAACTTTGTAGATGGTAGTGCATAGGCTGATTGGCCTAAAATTAGTCATGTGTTGAGGGCCATCGACCTTAGGAATGAGAGAGATGATTGTGTGATTAAGGCCAGGAGGAATAACACCAGACCTGAAAGCATCATTCACCACATTAGAGATTTCACAAGAGTAAAGTTGCCAGTGATGTTGGAAAAAAAATAGCAGGGAAACCATCAAATCCAGGAGCTTTGAGACCACCAATGGCAAAGAGAGAGTCCTTCACTTCAAGGAGAGAAACAGGTTTGCAGATATTGTTAAGCACATCTTGATCAATCTCAGGAAAGAGCCAGGGAATTATAAATCTAGTGTCTTCAGCAATAGGGGAGGAGAACAATTTAGTAAAAAAATCAACAGCAATATTTTTCATGGAAGCAGAATCAATAAACCAATTTCCATTGCTGTCAAACAAACCCTCAATCTTATTTTTCCTCCTTCTGACCAAAGTAGTCAGGTGAAAGAATTTAGTATTTCTGTCCCCTCCTTGAAGCCATTTATCTCTAGATTTCTGTTTCCAAAAAAGATTTTCCTGATTTAAGATACTCTCATATTCATGGATGAGCTCAGCTTCAAGCTTAATTAAAAAAGGGTTCTCATATCTGTCACAAGCCTTTTGGATGCCACCAATCCTGGCCAAAATTCTCTTTTTTTTCTGAAACAGATGCCCAAAAATCTCTCTATTCCATTTGGAGAGAGCAGAAGAGAGGCCCATAATTTTAGAATGGAAATTCCCATGCATCCCATTCCAAGTGTCAGACACAAAATCAGAATAAGTTGCATGAGAAAACCACATAGCTTGAAATCTAAAAGGGCTAGCATTTCTGTTAATGTAATTGTTGGAAGACAACTGCATGATAATAGGGCAATGATCAGACCTTGTTTTGGGGAGATGTTGAATAAAAGCATCAGAAAAAGTAGACCTCCAAGAGCAATTACAGAAGGCCCTATCCAGTCTTTCTTTCACCCTATTGTTGCTCCAAGTGTAGCAAGATCCTTTGTAACCCATATCAATCAAAGCATTCCTGTTGATCCAATCCCTTAAGGCACCAAATCTACCAGTAAAAGGGCCACAACTCTTATCAGCACTGGAAACCAACTCGTTAAAATCTCCAATAAGCATCCAAGGGAGATTCGTGATGGCAGCAAGGTTGTCAAAATAGGGCCACAGTGAAGACCTTGTGGTGTGAGTTGGACTAGCATAAACAACAGTAAGCATCCAAGTAGGCTTGCCTGGGAGAGTGATTTTAACAGAAATAGATTGAAAGTTATCATCAATAAAGTCAACCTGAGTCTTATTCTTATTCCACAGAAGCCAAAGACCACCAGAGAAACCTTCAGCCTCAACAATTCTTGAATCAGTGAAGCCAAGATTTTTAAGAGCAATAGAGGCTCTTGAAAATTGAACTTTAGGTTCACAAATAGCCAAAATATCAATAGAGTGAAGTTTAACAAGGTCTGCAATAACAGATCTGAAATTATCACTACCTGCACCCCTAGCATTCCAAAAAAAGACTTTAAACATTGGAACTGCAGAAAAGGGGAGGGTGGAGTTCCCAATTAGGCATCAATCATGCCCTCACCATTTTGGGAGGGCAGGTTATCATCAATGGTCAACATGCTATTGTCAGCAAAAATATTTTCCACAAATTTGTCAGCATCATGAACAAGGGAACTTTGTATATCAGGTTGAATAGAATGCTCATCAGGGGGAGTATGCCCAAAAATGGCTGAAATTCCATCCCCCAGAACATTAGAGCTCACCTTTTCAAAGGAAAGTTTTTTGAAAACATGAGTCTGATGTTTAATCACAGAATTAGGTAGCCCTTTGGTCTTTCTCTGATAGTGCAGTTCAGTCTTAGACCCACTGCAGCTTCCAAAATTGGACACATCCTTCATTGGGGCTCTTGGAAGGTTTTTAGATTTGGGGCCAGTGGTTTTGTTCATGGGATGAGAGGCTTTCTCAGCAGTAAGTTGCTTGCTAGAGGAGACACCAGTAGGGGTATTGGCGTGCTTGTCTTTGGTAGGGCTTGGGATCTTCTTTTTTTTTTTTCTCTTGGAAACTCTGCCACAATTTCACAATAGTCGGGGACTGTCCATTATTATTGTCATCAATGGTCTTTTCAGGCAATTTAGAATCAGCCACAGTCTCATCTTGAAGCACAGCAAATCTAGAGCCAACAGCAGAAGATTTCATAGTACTGCTAGTATCACCATTTTTCTTTTTGTTTCTGTAGCTCATCAACATCCATGGGCCCATGTCCTCTTTAATCACATCAATTTGAGGGACACATTGCTGCATACTCACATCAACCACCTCAGTCTCAACATTTGCGGCATGAGTAGTCACTTCATCATAATTCATAGTTGGTTGCTTGGAATGAGTATTATCGGTGACTTTAAGAGTAGGGCATTTGTCTTTAGCATGGCCAAAACATCCACACTCAAAACAGATCAATGAAATGCCTTCATAGACAACTTGATAAGCAATGGATTCCACTTCAACAAATGGACGCAGGGGCTTACTAAGATCAACCTCAATGCACACTCTAGCAAATTGTCCCCTAGCTTGACCAACAGTGAGTTTGTCCACTTTGACCACATCCCCAAGGATCTTACCAATTTTCGCGACAGTGAAATCCTTGAAGAATTTAACAGGTAGGCCAAAGATTCTCACCCAGAGAGCCATTTTGCCAATGAATTCCTTCATAGGGTCAAAGTCAGGTCTCCATTTTCTAACAATAAGGGTTTGCCCAGCCAAGATCCATGGTCCTCCACAGAGAGCATAGTTCATATCTTCTTCCAGGTTGAATTTCACAATATAGAAGTCATTAGGAAGGTCAATAAGTTGCCAACCTCCTTTCACCTGCCATTTTCTTCTGAGACCTCTAAGCATGAAGTCAAAAGTGTTCGTCGAGTTGGGTTTCCCCATCAATTTAACAACAACAGCACATCTCCAATCAAAATCAAGCTTATTATGGACTTTTGCAGAGAATGAAACGTTCTGACCATGTTTACCTTGAGAGTAGGTACAGTCCTCATCATTGAAATCGAACTCTTCAGTCATAGTTTTCCTGTAGCGATCGACAGGGTTCTTCAAAGTGCTTGCGTAGGTCATTTGGGGTTGCGAAGAAACAGTGTTCTGCACAGTGGTGTCTAGATCTTCCATCCGAAGAGCCTCCAGATCAGCGCTGATATCTCCTCCATTCTTCGCACGTTTACGCTGAATCGACATTAAATCCGACTCCCCGCCGCTTCCCGGTGGAAGGGCGGAGAACACAAAGGCCGGCGACGCCACCAGTGAGATTGGGCAGACAATCGGAGCCGGGAAAGATGGAAATCAATGGTGGCCAAACGGTGTGAAAGTTAGGAAACGGCTAGGCTTTTGGGAAAGGCGCGTGAGGCGCGTTCTCAAAAAGCAGTTTTTTCTCGCTTACAGTTCTGTTATTAATATTTTGACTGAGATGGCAAAACTTTGGATAGCTGAAATGTAGTTCTTTCCTAGTTCTTCAATTTTTTTTATTTTTATTTTTTTGCACCAGATAAAAACACAAGTAGGATTATTCAGATTATGTTACCACACTGTTGTCTTTCTAGAATAATGGTTTTGTAATACGAAAATAATTAGTTAATATCCTGTTATATTGCGAGAGTTGGATATTCTAATATATCCGAATCATATCTCATTATTCTTGTCAACTTTTCGTAATTAGAAAAGGTTTTTTGCTTTACTTAATCCAGAGAGGCCTCCGATTTTCTTGGAGTGACCTCAGTTTTACGAAACCTAGGTTTCGTGTTGCTGGCGGCGGTGAACCTTCACTCCCCAGACCAGGCAAGGCTGAGGCGTGCTCTAGGGTGCGGCAACGGTGGGGAAGCTGTGCAGAATTGGGCCTGGATTGGGTCTGGTTCGGCGGTGGCGGTGTGGTTCCGGATTGTTCCAATCGGGCTCTGGGTTGGTGTAGATCGGGATCTGAGCAGTTGATCATGGTGGTGCTTCCGGTGTAGGGCTCGGCAGTTTATGGGCTTAGCACAGCGGCAGAGCCCTTCCTAACGTGTGGATCTTCAGAGCGGCGGGGATTCCTTTTCCGGCAAGTTCTTAGTGCAGGCTCGAGTATCTTCTTCTCGATTCCGGGCAAGTACTTGATTCTTTGGTACGTGTAGCAGAGAGGCACCATGCTTGATGGTGTTGCACTGTTGGAACGGCTGGCCACCAGAGCTGCGGTCAAAGGGCTTGCCGCCTGAAGACATGGCGGCGGCGGAGGCAAAGGAGCAAGATGCGGCTCCTATTCTGCTGGCTTGGGTTTGGGCCTCGGCTCAATCTTGGGCTGATGGGCCTGTTTGATTTTCTTTCTGCTAGACAGGACTGGACTTGGGCTTGGGCCTACAGGCTTGGGCTCGGCAAACCTCTATGAGTCTTCTATGACGTTTCTAGTCTCTTGCTTGTACCACAATTGCGTAATTGGCAACTGAGGGCTAGTTGAATATTTTCTTTTCAGTAAGAGACGAGGTTTTTTCATTCTTGTATAGGCTCGCTTAAATGTGAGCGACGCAGTGATCTTTAAAGGTTTGCTTTAGCATAGGCAGGTTACTACGGATTTTCTTGCCGGATTTCTTATGTAAGTTTTGGTAAACTTCAGCCTTTTTGCTGTTAATCTAATGAATTCAACTTCTATTAAAAAAAAAAAAAAAAATCTTGTCAACTTTTCACTATTCGCTATTTTTTGTGTTAAGTAAACAAGTAATAGACATGACAAATGGCCTACTTAAAAAAACAATACGCTGAAATGTTTAATTCGTATATGGCACACTGCCATGAGTGTGTGTGGGTGCATGCGTATTGTGCACATGTGTGACAGATTTGTAGTTCTAAATTTAAATGTAAACAAATTATAATGCCATAATGCATTGATATATAACAACTAACTCCATGCAGTAGTAGGCTAGCTCCATTCTGTTACATAAAATTAATAAAAACAACATATGACAAATAGATTTTATAAAAAATTACTCACAAGTGCTACTTTAACCCTAGATTTTATCCAAGATTACTTAACAAACAAAGATTATAATTTAAAATACAATCTTGTTTTGGTAAGTAGTCTTACCAAACATTAACAAATTTGACAAAGCTTGCTACTGAATTTCCTGGTCTGATCGAATGGCTTTAGCCTATAAATGGCTCGTGCCGACTTGGCTGTTGGTCCCAACTCACACCACGGAGGTTCAGAAGTCAATACATGTTGCCAGAGGAAGAACAGTAGTAACCGGATTCATTGCCTCAGATAACAAAAGTTTATCTTAAAACTTTTAAGATTATGGTGTTTCCTCGAGGTTTACTTCACTTCGTAGTAAATGGACGTGACACTGCAGCCCTTGTGTTTGCTACCCTCAATAGTGAAAACCCAGGTGTGCAGGGTCAAGAGAATGCACGCACTGCTTCAAAACGATTTACCTACGGAATTGATAGCGCAGAGTGCCGCAGACTACTTTCCTTGACACTGATCAGGTTAAGAAACTTCATCATCTTATAGATGGTACTGATCTTGATACACTTGAAAGCATTATAACTACACAATGTCAATTCTGCATTGTTCTGTAGTTTTATTGTGCTCTTTCCGCACGCTTCATGTTCAAAGATACTGAAAGGCAGATGCCACATTCAGTTGCATCTTATGATGAATAAATGTGCCATAGAGGCAGCTTTAGAACAAAATCAACTGATTACTCCGCTCGATCAACTAATAATCTGATAAAACTTCCATCTTTTTGTTTAGCTGGAAAATGAAGTGTTTAGCATCATGTAATGTTCAAGTAAAAGCAGCTCGGGCGCTGCGGGAAACTAGTAACAATAGTATCTTCAAAAATTGTAAGTTGGATTCTAAGTTTAGACATTACCATCAGAAGAGTCACAAGGCATTGTTTGACAAAGATAGGGTCAAACAGGATGATGCCTGTAATACACATTACACCAATTATATCCCTCCCCACTTCATTTTTCTAAGGTGTTAGGTATTGAGTCTCAGCAACGATTCAGTGCTCCATCCCGAAGAAAGAGAAGGAATAAGTTGCGGAAAGAAAGTTCGCAAGTTTTGAGCCCTGTGGTGTAGACATACATTACAAAAATGAAAACTGCAAAATCTTTTGTATATATAAAAATTAAAAATTAAAAATTAAATTAAAAAAAAAAAAAAAAAAACAGAAAAGGATCTGTGTACATTGGTTAACAAAAAAGAAATTAGCAGTATTTGGCAGCTGATCTTATATCATTGCTGGTGCCTAAGCTTATATTGCTTCTTTCTCCTTAACCCCAGCACCAAATATGCATATGTTACAGTTGCAGCTATGACAGAGACTCCAACATACACACATATGGTTGTAGTACAAACATAGATGTACCTGCACAAAAGATGTAAACAATAAATTCCAGACTCAGTAATTAGGAGCAGCGGACTGTCTGTAGCTATATGAAATGCATCAATTATCAGTAATTTTCATTCATTACATTTAAACTTTAGGGATTAACCATTGTTTCACCTATTATAACTTGGTAGGAATATTGTAGTTGAGTATGTATGTTTCTGTATTATATTATTCTGGACTGCAGATATATATTGGTGCTTCATATTTGTAGAATATTGATTGATTAACTCTTTTTGTACTCCATATTTTTTTAATATCTCACCCTTTTCTATGTAAATCTGTATCATAAAAATCCTTGTCCTACATAAACAGGTATCATAAAATTTTTTGTCCTGCATCTTTCCAATGGATGATTGCAGTATTTTTTTTTTTTTTAATTTGAAAAAGAAAAGGAGGAAAAAGAAAAAAAACCAATTACTTGTCTCTAAAAAGAACAAAGGAACATCGCCTACTATAAGCCTAAAGCACAGCGAGCACTTACTTTGGAGAAAAGACGCTCCAGACAAAAAGATGGTTGCTCATAAACACCAATACGATGGTGTACGCTGTCAATAGAATGGAGTTCAAGCCCAGTGGAAGCAGACAAGGAAAGCCAATCATCATTTTGAGGAGTTGTCTTAAATCTGCATCAGACGGAGATACAAAATAGCTTGTGTCCTTCAAAGAGATATACATCACCATGCTAAGTATGAATAGCATTGGGGAAGCATAGGTTATAATGAACATTAAAATTCCAGAAAGTACTGTTGAGTGACTTGAGATGCCCTAGTAACAAAAACTATGTTAGAAAGTCAATTTTCAAATCTCAACTGCAGAGCAATGTGTACACAATATAATTCTTTTTAATCTGAACCATGCAAAGGGTACAGAGGACGTACAATAAAGGCTCCGGCAACATCAATAGTAGCTAGAGAATTGCTGTTTCCTAGAGCAAAATGGCCTGCCATTCCCAAAAAGTAAAATGCAGAAACCTAAAAGAACAACGCAAGATGCATTCTTAGTAGGAAATAAATTGGGGACTAAATAAAATAAGGTAGTGGTCGATTGCCAGATATCTGAATGTTATGTTGACAAACTAGTAAGTATTCAATCCACAGTACACATTAAAATGTCCGGCAACATAACCTACTGGGCTACTGGGCTGTCTGGCAAGAGACCATCTTTGGAACAAAATAAATATTTTTCATGTAGCACACAACGCACACCTATTTTAAAATGATACTATACAGGTACATTTCAAGATCTAGACTGAAGATCATCTAATATGATAACATAGGGTCAGAGTAGAAGAGCTTCAACATCAACTATGTGCTTGTCAAAATAATGAGGATAATTATGCCACACAGTTTTTGACTATTTAATGGTTGTTTGAAACTGCTTACTTCTCACATTACGAACTGCATGGCATAATGGCAACTATTGACAATACTAGTCTCCCAAAACCCAGCTCCAATAGTTAACTTGAGTTCAACACACTCAATTTTGAAATCAATATATACTCAAAACAAGATGATATTGAAACTGACCTCAACCCACTGGTTGTGGTGCAACCCACTATAAGAAAAATACAGCATGCTGGCCAAAGTTTGCACATGTAGCAGGAGTATAGGCATTGAGTTAATTGTTTGTTGGAGCAAAAGCTGCAGAAGACACCAGCAGGATATGTATGCCCACCCAATTAGAAATAAAGATTCTCTTAACTTCATCAGCAGTGACTTATTCTGAACTTCACTAGAAGCAGATGACATGTACACATCATGACTCAAGCCAGTCTCAGATATTGAAAAAGGTACAAGCCATGGCAAGGCAATAACTGTCCCACTTGTGGAAACACCAAGAATTGCATAAGTTATCTGTACCAATGTATTTGCACTGTAACTGGATGAGGCAAACATGCCATCCTGATGTTTAAGGATATTTTGCACAACCAACAACCCAGACACAAGAAAGCTAAATCCAATGACCAGAACTATATTCCTGTTTGATCCAAATAAAACAAGAGCATATAAGCTTAACGCAATCACAAGAAGGCATGCAACTAGCTGAACTGATTTTACATTGTCATTCCCAGCCTTCTCAAGCCACTTAGATATGTCAGGAAGATTGGTCCAATTCACGCCTCCTTGGTGCCAACCTCTCAATATCCTCCCAGAAATTAGAAGCACACAGATGGAACTCATTTGAAGACCACTTGTTTTGTTTTGTCCCCTGGAAAAACTGTGTACACAACTTTGTATTGCTTTACGCAATAGTAATAAATGCAATGTGGAAGCCATAAAATGCCAAATATACTGCTCTTCCTCTACCAAAGAACTTGATGTCATACTTATAATGAGAATCAATGTAACACCCAAAATAAATGTCTCTTCTAGACACCAGGTCTGCATGATGCTCTTTAAGTCAAAAGGGCATTGCATCTCTCTAGTGTAGACTTCTTTGTAGATGTGAAACAGAAGGCTTAACAGTATCAGACAAGATAGGAACATTGCAGCTATTCCAAGAGTAAGCAGGCTTACAGGTTTCTAGAAAATAAAAAAGAATTGTTAGAGAAAAGAAGTAGGCTTACAGGTTTCTAGAAGATAAAAAAGAATTGTTAGAGAAAAAAAGTAATGATAAAGAAACTAAAATTTATATAATTGAAACAATTGAAGAACTCTCCGTGAGAAACCAGCACCATCTATGTTCTTCTTTAGAAGGGAGAAAAGAATCTACATACATCAGTTGCTCTGCGTGATAGCCACTCACTTGCAGTTCTCAGAAACTCATAGTATGCTGCAACAGTGCTGGTATAGTCTTTCCTACTATTAGACCTATTTACAGAATTACAAAGCAAGACTGGCATTAAAGGGGATCCTTATGGAATCTTGTAACATGATAAAAGTGACAGATAGTGTCATGTGTCCACCTGGAAACTTCCTTAGACATCCAGGACTTTTTGAGAAGTGCAGCATTCGTATATAAGCAACAGCACATCCTTTCTATACTCCCATAACACTTAGTTACTCTGGACTCTTGATCACCACCTGAGCCATCACAGGGATGATTTCGACATGATAAACCAGGTATTTGTGCTTGCAATAATCTAACTAATTGCCAGGAATTCAACTCCAGTGCCTTCAGCTGCTTGTCTTCTTTACTCGCAAAGACAAGATAGCATCATTAGATTTTACAGAAAGTCACAAACTGAGTAGTACATGAGAATTGAGGCAGTCAAACTTGTAAAAATTTAAGGCTAGGAAATAATCGAAATATATATACTACATTTCAATTTGGATGTTATGGATTTATATTTACAAGCTATACTGTAGAAACTGAAACTATACATTCTAAAGTGTCACAAATTAAAACTTTCAACGTAAATCCGATCTGAAAAAGAAACAAAAAAAAAATACCGCATGCCTGAAGAAATCCACAAAGACCTATTTTTAAGAAGAAAAATAGGTGAATGCATACCTCAAGGGAAAATGGTATGCTGTTACGCTATTATTGTTATTGATGCTCAAATTTGTAAATAACTATCTAAAGTTTCTCAATGTATGCACACTAGAATGCACGCATTATATAGGACACAAATATACACACACATCATTCTTTTACTGTCTTAAACAACCAACCAGGTAGACATGCACCATTCTAAAATGCATACTTTACATAATACATGCAGACATTCACATATATCTCAATCTTTTAAAACCTTGAATAACCAACCCAGGTATAACAGAATGCATAGAGAGAGAGAGAGAGAGAGAGAGAGAGGTACCACTCAAATATCCAAAGATTTCTGGAATTAGAACACCAACATTGTTCTTTGGAATTGGCACACCTAATAGAAGAGCTAAAGTTGGTGCAATGTCAACCTGGACAAACACAAAATGCAGGTGAGAGAGGAAGAATACGGCATAATATAATTTGAAATCACCATTCTGAAGACAAAACAACAAATTATTTTTGAGTGACAAAAATGCATTACTCTTATACTTGAGGTGTTTTTCTCTAGTCCAGCAAGATAAATTCTGCTCACTTCAATACAATCTAGGAAGCAATTACCTGGTCAACATTGTTATGCGTAGACGACAAATAATCAGAGACGTCATTTTTCAGGCCAATAAATAGTGCTAAGGAGTCCGTTTCTTCATATGAGGACCCTCCATGATTACCACTTTCAGTCATACCGTGGTCACTTACTACGACCTAGATAAGATAATCATAACAGATACAGGTTAATGATTAGTAATAGTTCGTGGATGACTACGGATAGAACAGTGAGAAAGAAAGAAGAAGAAAAAAAGGGAGAAAAGACAAAAGAAAAAGGCTATTAAACTCCTTATAAACCTCAGAATGTTAAAAGTGACTAATAATACAGACACACATAATATAAGGAGAGAATTAGAGAAAACTGGCATGTAAAACTGCATATTGAAAGTCTCAATTAGGGAGACAGTGAGTGTATCATGTATAATTGTCTAACAGTTTTACACATTAACATCTTCTTTACATGATACTGCCAATGCCACAAAATACCATCTGAAAGACAAAATCACTGTTCGTTGCTTAAATGCCTATTTAGAAGATAATGCTTCCTTTGAACTTATGCATTAACTTATGAATCCATAAAGCTTTAGGCCTTCAAATTATAGTCAATTCTTCTGTAATTCTTTGTGTTCCTTTTCTTTTTCACATTGGTTCTGGGCATTTACTCAAAGAGATGTAAATTCATAATCAAGAGTCCACAGGCTATAAGAACAGAAATCACGAACCAAGAGTGTTTGTCCTTGATCGTTCTTTTGATTCAGTATATTAGTCATATGAATCATCTTCACCACCTCATCCATCTCTGTAAGTTTTGGGGCCATCAAGGCACTGAAATAATCAAATAAATGCCCAAGGAATCCTCAAAAAATTAAGATCAATGGAGCAGCCAAACAAGATTTACTGCAAATAGAATAAAGGATCACCTGTTGCGCCCACCAGTATGTCCAACATGATCTAAGCCGAGATAATGAAGAATCTGAAACATGAAGCAGAAACCAAATCCATTATTCAAGGTCTGAAACTTTTACGTCATCCAGATCCATTATATGGACACTTTCATCAAAATACCAAAACTACTCTTAAAATAATTAAGCACACTTGGAACTACCCAGTAGAGGCAGTTTTTAAAAGTAAGACTATTAAAATGCTGGGTATTTAACAAATCGGCAGAGTAAGAATACAAATATACTTCACATCAATTATCTACGAGTTTAGAACTACATATTTTAATCTACTAGTTGAGGCTAACCAGAAAATTCCAGTCATCTCTGCTAAGCTCATGGCCCAGATGTCTAGAAACATTTTGATCCACTTGTACAGTATCTTTGACCTGTAGCAAAAATTATATACACAGAGTACAAGTCAGAATATAATAAACCTTCTTAACACCCTCAGACACAAAATGACCAATATGACTTCAAGCATAAGATCAATCTAAAAGGTGAATAATTGCATGAGAACTGACCAACCAAAAATGGCAGTGTCCTAAAGACATTTACTCCACAAGCTTTCAAAGGCTTCTAAATATAAGACCTACATATGCAAGCTTTTGATGCTGGCAGTCAAAAGACTTACGAAGAAACTGCTGACTCCATCATGCCTCATAAACAATCCGGGAAACAACTTGAGCCATGTTTCATCACCGAGCATCACCATTTTCCAACCAATCTTGAAAAACTGGCCTGTGAGGCAAAGAAGTGGACAAGTAAAATTACAATTCTGGACCATCTCAAAACCATTTAACAGTTGATGAATTGTGCTAGTATCAACTTGCCCAGAAGATTGTCATCCACCATAGCCTGTGTGTTGAAATTCAAAGCCACATCAAGGAATCCCCCAATTGCTCCAGAAACCATAGCCTGCAACCCAAACCAAGGGGTGATGAGAAAGCAGACTTCTACAACAATGTTTGTCTGCACATCAAAATATTGCGAGAAACACGACCTTCAAACGAGGCATTGTAACAGTTGGAGGTGCGGCTTTTGCATGGTACCCGATTGCCATTCCATTTCCAAGCAATGACTGAGTATACGGCATAGCCTCCATTAAATCCTTCCTTGGAGGCTCACCATCCTTGCCTAGAACAAACTCAGCTGGAAGACCATCAATAACCTAAACTGCCATGATCATACACAAAAATACCACATCTTATCTATCGACCAACACATATATCACCGAAAAGATGCAGAAATCTCGACGAAAACAGTTCACAAAAGAAAATGAAATGAAGCGTACCATTAGTATTAGCCTGTCAAATGCAGGTGGGATTCCAGATAGATCCTACATTGCCAATACAACAAGCTATCACACATCCATTGTATTCCTCACAAGTTCAAATCTTGGTTGCCACATCAAATCAAATTAGTAGCAAGACTGTAACTTTTCGAAACCCCACAATTTCTAAGTGAAAATGCAGAGTGAAAAAAACTAAAAATTTACCTTATAGAGTGACGTGAGATGATGAGGAGGCAGATCATTCAGGCTCTCATTTCGAATCGAATTGCAAGTGGGTGCTCGAAAACTCTCCGCACCACTATCAATAACCACACAATCACAAACCAAAATAACTAAATAGATAAAAAGAGACTCACTTTCTTTGTTTCTGATTCGGTTTCTAAATTTTTTTCTAGGTTTTTTTTTTTTTTTTTTATGAGAGAGAGCATGGTACCTGTGGCCGGGAAGGGTTGGCTTGACGGGGAAGAAGCCGAAGACGAAGAGAGAGAGGCCGACGAGTTGAATCGCAACTCCGGCGACGGTGAATAGGGTCAGCTTCGTGCAAGATAACCCAGACATTGTTAATCTCTCTCTCTGTGTTGAAAAAAGGTTGGAGCTTTTTTGAGAAGAAGAAGAAGATTGATGAAGAGTTCCCTACTATTTTGGATCCAACTGAAAATGGAGAGCAGCAAGAGAGTGGGTTAACCATGTAAGAGCCCCTCAAGAACATTGGTACCTCAGTTTAAAATCTTAAAATGAGAAATTAATCACTAACTCAAAGAAAATAGCGTTATACATGAAGCCATCGAGTGAGGGTTGTTAATAACGAGAGTGGGTTAACCATGTAAGAGCCCCTCTAATATGTTGTGCAAATAGTACGTGCCATTGAATAGCGGTTGAGCATTTTGGTTGAGCGTTATATACCTATATTCGACTCACTAAGCTGTCACATGCGCTTAGAGATTAATCTTTAAATCTAGAGCGCGTTTTAAATATCCTCATACATACTAACAACAACAAAAATCCAAAACTCACTTGAGTAAATTATTGGTAGAGCAGCCCCTTAGCTCACTCAATAAGGTCCATTACAGTTAAACTTATCAATTCCCTTCTATAATCCCCTTTTGTAAAACTTACCAGTTACCCTGTACATACATGTCCATTTGCAAGCATAATTAGCTATAATGAGCCACGCTCATGGTACCACCAGGGGTACCAACGCCCACCATATGAGTGACTGGCGTAAAGACAGTTAGCCGGGTTACCGCCTGAGCCCCGGATCAACCCCAAAGCACCGCCGACGCGCCGCCACGCGCCGTGTCAAGATGGCATCAGAAGCTACTGAAACTGGGAACTGAAGCACATCAGTCCCACATCGAAAACAAAGAGAAGATCATCCTCTTCCTCACCTATAAAAGGTTCTCTCCTCTCTCCTCATTAAGGACGCATTCAATACTTACCTACTGTTACTTTGTCAACATAAATACATTGACTAACTTAGGCATCGGAGAGTTGAAGACCGCCCGGCGCGGTCTCCCTCTGACGCCCATTGTATTTTATTTGACAGGTAACGGGAACCACTCACAACAAAGGTATCGATCCGCCCGCCGGATCAGCGTTAACTAAGGTCCAGCTACCGCTAGACTTTTAGACATTAACATTGGCGCCGTCTGTGGGAATCCTTGAACAGAAGGTCATCCCATCACAATTACCATGACTAACGGTAGCGGGGGAAATATCGGGGAGCAGGCAGACCAGTCCGCCGTTCCCCAACCCGCCCGCCCAGCGGTAAGCATCAACCGCGCACTATTCAACACCCCGGTCAACCCAGGCGGTGAAACAAATCCAAGCAGCAGCCGTCCCCCAGGTCAGGACCTCACCGCCTTGTATGAGCTGGCGCTGGCGGACCTCCACAAAGC
Organism: Rosa chinensis; assembly: GCF_002994745.2. Taxonomy (NCBI): domain Eukaryota; kingdom Viridiplantae; phylum Streptophyta; class Magnoliopsida; order Rosales; family Rosaceae; genus Rosa; species Rosa chinensis. The sequence continues at coordinate 22,967,221 of NC_037089.1, read as the reverse complement.
AAACAGAGAGCGCGAGCAGGAACGCAAGGAGAAGGCGGAGGCCCAAAACCAAGTGGCCACGCTGATGACACGTTTCGACGAGCTAAGGCGAACGCTGGACGCAAACGCCAACCCTGCACGAAGTGAGCAGTCACACAGCACCAGACACAGCCGGCCTACCGCTGGTATAGGACCCATCGTGCAAATGCAGGTACCGCTAAGCCCACCTGAGCTGGCAGGAATGGGACCACCCCCTATCCCACAACTGCCGGAGCAGGAGGCGGAGTCATCGCTGCGCACCCACCACTCGAGGACTAGAACAAGGACTGAGGGTAATCTACCCATTCCCGGGCGGGGGTTCGCTCCGCGGAACGCCCGAGCGGGCCCCGCTGGCGACGCAACCACCCAAATTTTGGAGAGGATGCAGCAGTTAGAACGGAGATTAATCCTGGCGGAGGCAGGCACCCCGGCGCCAGCCCCAAACCCACTCTTCGCGTCCAGGCCAGGCCCATTCACCGCTACAATTTTGCAAGCTGTCAGACCAGCGTTTGCAAAGACCCCAAAAATGTCACATTATAGCGGTAAGACCGATCCCTTCGTCCACATGGACACGTTCAAGAAGGTCACCAACAACAAGGGATTTGATGACGCCACCCTGTGCCACTTGTTCAGCGAAACGCTGGATAGTGAGGCAATGAGTTGGTTTTTCGAGTGTCCGCCAGGGTCCATCGACTCATTCCACGCATTATCTCATGCTTTCCTCTCTCGATTCATCTTGTTGTCCGCCGGTCATCACAACACGAGCCAGTTGTTTGGCGTCAGGCAGGGAGGGGACGAATCATTGAAGGCATTCGTCACAAGATGGCGAGCGGCAGCATCTCAGTGCCGCGATCTCGACAAAACAATGGCTTCGGCGGCTTTCAAGCAGGGACTCCTCAAGGGACCATTCCTCTATCACCTCAACTACAATCATCCAAATGCGGCGTATGATCACCTTATGAGTGAGGCGGTCATTCATGCCCAGGCAGAGTTTATCACATATGGAGAAACCCCACCGCCACCAGCAACACCAATAAAGTCATCTCAACCCTCCTCCAGCCATCAAGAGACCGCCAGCAAAGCCCCCACTGCACCGCCAGCTGACAAGAAGAGGGAGTGGCAGCAGGGCGGGTACCAAAGCAAGAGGCAGAAAGACAACCACTACAAGGGCAACCGCCAATCCCATGGGGACAATCGCAACAAGCAGACGGAATCCTCTCAGCGGTATGCAGTGTTCACCGTCCTCACAGCCTCGTACGAGGAGATTTACAATCAGTGCAAGGATCAGATACCACCGCCACCCTCACCGAGATTCCCCAAAAAGGGTAAGCCAAGAAACACCGGCATGTGGTGCAAGTACCACGAGGACAGCGGTCACAATACCAACAGTTGCAACGCTCTCAAAACAACCATTGAGACCCTATACCGTGACGGCAAGATGGATCAGTTCAAGGTGCGCCAACCGCCACCTGTGATTGCCAACATTGAGCCACTGGGCCGCATCAACACCATCGACGGCGGGGCTCCAATCACCAACATGTCTCACAGGGCAAGAAAGCGTTACGCACGCGCCAATCACCCAAAGGAAGTCTGTAACATCCGCTACGAGAGATCCACCAAACTCCCAAAGTCTGGTTGGGAGCCCATCACCTTCTCAGAGGAGGAGGAGCGCGGAGTACATCTACCCCATGACGACCCATTCCTGATCGATGCCATTCTCGACAGATGGTCAGTAGGAAGAATCTTGGTGGATAGCGGATCTGCTGTCAATGTCATATTCAGCGGTTGTTACAACAACCTTAAGCGGAACAAGAAACTACTACAAGACCATGAGCCATTGCTTAGCTTCTCCGGCGATATCACTCAGCCGCTGGGTTCTGACTACATGCGGTTAACCATCGGCTCCAGTCCATGTATGGCGGAGGTACATACCGAATTTATAATTGTGGACTGTTTCAGTTCGTATAACGCCATCATAGGACGGCCGGCACTCAACAAGCTCAAATGCATCATCGCCGGATACATGCTTCTCATGAAGTTCCCCACACCCAACGGCACGGGCTGTGTCAGGGGAAGTCAGCAACTGGCACGAGAATGCTACTCTACCACCATTGCGCGGTCAACCCGCCGCCACGAAATCCTAACGGTAGGAAATCAGGCACCGCCACCAGATATCTTCGAGGATCCTAGGGATGAGGAGGAGAAATACGTGAGGAAGGAACCGGTCAATCCTGAAACATCGTTGAAGGTCATCAGCATCTCTGACGAGCACCCAGAGCGGACAGTCCGCATAGGAGCTCAGCTAGACCCAGAAGTGGCCGCAGAACTCACTCAATTCCTGCGGGACAACGCCGCCGTTTTCGCATGGTCATATGCGGACATGCCAGGTATCTCTCCCGAAATCATCACACACAAACTAACCATTAAGCCATCCTTCCATCCCATCAAGCAGAGGCGAAGGGCCTTCGACGAGGAGAAATACCGCGCCATAGGAGAAGAGGTCGCCAAACTCCAGGGCATTGGATTCATCCGCCAGGTAATCTATCCCCAATGGATCTCCAACCTGGTCATGGTCAAGAAGCCTAGCGGCAAGTGGCGGATGTGTGTCGACTTCAAAAATCTCAACAAGGCGTGCCCAAAGGACAGATTCCCTCTCCCACGCATTGATCAGCTGGTTGACGCAACCGCCGGGCATGAACTCCTCAGCATGATGGACGCTTTCTCCGGCTACAATCAGATCAAGATGCATCCCAGCGATCAGGAGTGTACCACCTTCACCACCGACAAGGGCCTCTACTGCTACAATGTTATGCCTTTCGGTCTGAAGAACGCCGGTGCAACTTATCAGCGGCTGATGAATGCTATGTTCGCTGAACATTTGGGCAAGATAATCGAGGTCTACGTGGACGACATGTTGGTCAAGAGTATAAAGGCCAGCGGACACGTGGCAAACCTCAAGATCATAGTTACCATCCTCCTGGCCTATGGCATGCGCCTCAACCCAGAAAAATGCTTCTTTGGCGTCACCGCCAGCAAATTTCTGGGTTATATCGTCAGTGAACGAGGCATCGAGGCTAACCCGGACAAGGTGCAGGCCATACTCGACCTGGCAGACCCTGAGTATAAGGTACACGTCCAATGCCTCCAAGGCAAGTTAACCGCCCTTTCTCGATTCATCTCCAGGCTCACTGACAGGTGTGCCCCATTTTTCAAACTCCTCAAAACAACTCACAAGAAAGTCATCAACTGGAACCCAGAATGTCAGGCGGCGTTTCAGGGCTTGAAGGATTATCTGGCGGCAGTCCCACTACTCTCTATCCCTGTGCAAGGAGAGACACTGTTCATATACCTAGCGGTATCGGTATCAGCGGTGAGTTGCGCCATTGTCCGGCGGGAGGGACAGGATGAGCTCCCAGTTTTCTACGCCGACAGGGGCATGAACGGGGCAGAAACAAGGTATCCACCCTTAGAGCAGCTAGCTCTTGCACTCATCGTTGCCGCCAGGCGCCTCCGCCAGTATTTTCAAGCGCACACAATCCACGTGCTGACCAATCAACCACTGAGACAGGTGATGCAGAACCCTGAACATTCAGGGCGCCTCAGCAAGTGGGCCATCGAGCTCAGTGAATTTGACATAGACTACAAGCCAAGAACCGCCATGAAGGGTCAGGCGGTAGCGGACTTCATCGCCGAGCTCACTGAGCGTCAGCCCAGTCCCAGCACGGAGAATGAGCCCGGGACGGAAATGGTCACCGCTAAGGAGCCAGCTCCCCTACAATCAGATTGGAACCTGCATGTGGACGGCTCCGCCAGCGCCAAGGCCAGCGGCGCCGGAGTCATCCTCACAGGCCCTGGGGGCTGAATGTGGAATACGCACTAAAATTCAACTTCAAAGCCTCCAACAATATGGCGGAATACGAAGCACTCATTGCCGGCCTACTCCTCGCCATCGATTCAGGGGCTGACAGCGTCAACATCTTCAGTGATTCCCAGTTGGTCGTTAACCAGGTCAATGACAGCTTCCAGGCCAAGGACCAACAGTTAGCGGCATACTTGGGGTACGTTAAGACACTCCTCAAGAAATTCAAATTTCATAACATCACACAAATCCCCAGGGAAAAGAACGCCAAGGCTGATTCACTGGCAAGGCTGGCAACCGCCCAGCCACATCAGAGTCCAGCGGACACAAGAGTGGAATGTCTTGACAAGCCAAGTATCACAAAAACCCTGGCGGAGATCTTCAACATTGAGGTCAATACCAGCTGGATGGACGAAGTCATTGAGTACAAGCGCAACGGCACATTGCCGGACGACAAGGTTAAGGCGCGACAACTCCAGCGGAGGGCAACCCGCTACAACATCCAGAACGGCAAGCTGTACCGCCAGGGATTCACCCATCCCAACCTCCGCTGCCTAACCCCAGAGGAGGGAAAGGTCGTTCTGGCAGCAATTCATAGCGGAGAATGCGGAAACCATTCAGGCGCCAGATCCTTAGCCAATCGCACAATGCGACAAGGCTATTTTTGGCCTACTCTCGGCGACGATGCCCGCCAGGTATCCAGATCATGCCACAAGTGCCAGCAATTTGCTGACATCCCGCATGCACCGGCGGAACCACTATCGGTCATCGTCGCTCCATGGATCCACTCAACTTGGGGCCTGGATCTGATGGGAAAATTTCAAACCGCCAAGGGCCAGTTCAAGTACATCATAGTGGCTATCGACTACGACAGCAAGTGGATAGAGGCGGAACCACTAACAGCAATAACTACCGCCAAGGTAATTCACTTCCTCTGGAAGAACATCTACTGCCGTTACGGTGTCCCACACACGATAATCACCGACAATGGCACACAATTCAACAACAAGGAGCTCATCTCTTTCACTGCCAACTTGGGTACTAAGATGAGTTTTGCATCTGTCGCCCACCCCCAGACCAACGGTCAGGTCGAAGCAGCAAACAAGATAATCAAAAAGCTGCTGAAGAAAAAACTCGACAAGGCAAAGGGTCTATGGGCGGCGAAACTCCCGGAAGTTCTATGGGCCATTAGAACAACCCCAACTTCCGCAACTGGTGAAACTCCTTTTTGCATGATGTTCGGAACGGAGGCTGTCCTGCCTATTGAGGTCTCCCAACCTACCGCCAGAGTCGAGGGCTACCGCCCAGAGACCAACACTGACGGCATCAACCTGGACAAGGACCTCCTGGAGGAAAAGCGACACAAGGCCCACCTATGCAACCTGCAAAACAAGCAGCGGGTATCGCGTTTCTACAACGCCAGAGTCAAGGCCCGGAACCTCCAACTGGGGGACTGGGTAATGAAGGAAGTCATTCCACCACCAACAAAGCTTCGCCCAACTTGGGAAGGTCCATACAAAATTGTGGAAGTCGTTAGCCCAGGCACCTTCTACTTAATGGACAAGGATGGCGTCACAACGACCCACCCTTGGAATACCGAACACCTTCGGTATTATTACAAATAGTCATGCCGCTACCCAAGAGCATCTTGACTTAGCTAAATTTTTGTTCAATATTTAGCTAAGGGAAGCTACCCAACGGGTACTACCCCTCTTTTGTAAACGCTGATCAGTCAGCTATCAATGAAACGAGGAATTATTCAAACCATTGTTACCAAGTCTAGCACTGAGGGCAACTGGCAACGCCAGGAATCGTCAGCGGACCACGTCCGCTACGTGGTGCACTTGGACCAATTTTAATTCCTTTAATGTTTCATTGCTTGGCAAAAGAAATATCTCTACGTCAAAACTCTAGCGGTACAAACACATCATGACAAACGTCAAACTCTGAAATTTCATTTCAGGGCTGGGACTCCCCACCCAAAATAGTTCATTATTACAGTGCCAAAAAAAAAAAAAAAACCTATGGAAGTCTCAGCTAGCTTCAGCGGTTGTCTCCGGCTTCTCCGGCTTCAACTGGCGGCGGCACGACCGATCGGCTCGCCTGAACGGACCCTCGAGCTGTCGGACTGGGAGTCTCCATTGTACCATCCGCCCGGGTGTGTGCCTCCAGAAATCCGGCACGTGACACCTCCGACGGGGTCTGTTGGGGAGTCTGCTGGGACCTTTCCGGCGGATGGGAGCCACTTTCCCCGCTGCCCGAATGAGTACCCGCCGCAGGGGGAGGCACGACTTCTGTCTCCGGCGGGACACCCTCGACCACCGGCACGTCGGGCTGTGACGCCTTTACAAAGTCAATGGCGCCCTTCCGCGTCAACATGTCTATATTGGCCCGGGCCCCAGACTTCGCCGCTTCGGTCAATGTCTTTTTATACTCCGCCGACATCTTGAACGCTTCAACGGCGGCGGCCGCAGAAGAACTCTGTTCATTTTTCAGGCGGTTGACCTCCCCGTCCAGCCGCTGCATCTCACCCAGTCTGGCGGCAGACTCCCGCTGCACAATAATGAGCTTCTTATCTTTAGCGGCTATCCGCTCCTGCAGCAATGCGATCTCCTGCTCCAACTGAGAGACGCGTTCATTCCTCTCCAGGTCCCGCCTTATGGCCGCATTAAGCTTGCCGCGGGCGTCCGCATAGTCACACTCCGCCTTGACCAGCCCCCGCTCGGCCTCCGCCAATCTCTCCTTGGCCTCCGCCAACTCCCTCTGGAGACCTCCGATCTCTCCCCTGAGCTCTTCCTCAATCCGGGGCTGCTTAGACGCCGCCTCGAACATATCATGTAACCCCGCAGATATTTGACCAAACGCCGAGCTGAAGGGCGATTGGTCAATTGCCGTCGGGCGCGATATGCCCGCCAGACCCCCGAACCCCAGCCGCTCGCACAGATGGAAAAGGAATGCCCGCTCCCCTTCTGTCATGAATGGCGCATACTCGGCAAAGGAGTCCAGATCACTGACGGCTGCTGCCTCTCCCTCCGCCACTGCAACCTTCGACGCAGCTTGTCGAGCCTTCTTTTGTTGGCGGACTCCGATCACCACCTCTTCTTCCTCTTCCTCGACGGGGGAGTCAGGCTGCCGGCGTTTTTTCTCCAGCGCCCGTTGTGTCCCAGCAGCGGTCCTCGTCACCCGCACCGGCGGCTCACCCCGGGACTCGGTGGCAGTCTCCGTCGGCTGCACCGTCTTCTTTTGAGGACCGCGCCGGGTGGTAGGCATCCGCTCCCGCGGCCTTGTACCAACAATCCCCCTCTCCCCGCCGCCCGCTTGGGTATCCACCTGCACTACCGGCAGGCCATCCTCACCCAGATGGGAGTGGTGCGGCATCGGCAGCTCCACTGCAACCTCGGACTGGCTCAGCACCAGCGTCTCCGGGTTCACCACCGTCTGCTGGGCCGCCAGCCCCTCGGCATACATAGCCTCCAGAAAATTTTCTATCTCGGCACGATCCATTGCTTTTTCGAAAGCGTCGCGACTAGATTTGTTACCGGGCGGGGTTTCTGAAAAGAAAAACACAAACACCCGTCAGTCCGGATCACTTACAAAAAAAAAAAAAAAAAGAGGTGTGGCGGAATTGCTCTCACCAATAGAGCGAGTTAGCCCCAGGTCGACCAGCAATTCCCAACCGGTCAGAAGACGGAAGTCAAGCAAATTGCGGTTCCGCCAGCAGCCGCGGATCCTCGCCACGCGACACTCCTCTTCGCGCGTCAAAATGTACCTTAGTCCCGCTGCACAAACACAATAATCATTAGCAAAAACCGCAGGTTTGCAAAAGTTTGAACCCGCCAGCTAGTTTTAGCGGAAACCAGTTGCCAACCTCGGATGGGCTGGAATTCCGACTTAGTCTTAAACGTCGGCCCCTCCACATTCGACCTGGTGTGGTACTCCCAGCCATCTGTGGCGACGCAGAAGGTCCCCCGCCAGTAGGACATTGAGTCCCTTAGATTCTCAATCAACTTGGGCGCTCCCTGGCGGCGGCTCAGGTTCACGCACCCTCTGCAACCTCGGCGCTTCACATACACTAGCTCGTAGAAGTGAAGCACTTCCGCCACGGTAGGCCCCTCGCACCCCGACAAGCGCCACAAGGAGTTCATCGCCAACATCAACCGCCACATGTTGGGACAGATCTGCCCAAAGGCAAGGCCAAACTCGCACACAAGAATTTGGAGATTGGGCACTAGCGGGAATGTCACTCCTTGGCGGAATATGGCCTCGTGCACGGCAGCACATCCCGCTGGGAGCATCGAGGCCTTCTCATCCGCTGTCGGGGGGCGCAGCTTCACCGAGCCCGGCAACCGGAACGTCCGCTTCATCCGGTTAACAGCGGCGGCATCCATCCGCCCACCTGCCTCGTCGACGGCGGTGCCATCTGAGAGGTACCACGCCGACTCGACATTTTGGCCCGGCGCTTCCCCTTCGCCAGCGGAGCCGCTAGCAGCACTATTGCTCGCCAAGCGCTCGTCGCGCCTAGCAACCTCACCCGCCCTAGAGCTCTCTGGACGCGAACCACGATCCATAGCTATTTCCCAGGGGATGGTCCGAAGTGGCTCAACTTCAAGCGGTTCTGGCAGTGAGGTTCCTGCATGGGCAGACGGACGCAACAAGTCAATAAAGGTCATATCCGCCACGCTGAACGACACGTCAGACCCGGAATCCTCACTGCTCGAAATATCTATGACGTTGGCCATCCCAAACCCTAAAACCCACATCAGTTAGCACAAATACAGATCTAACCTACTCTCACATCAGATATAGCCAAAGATGCCAAGAACAACTACCCACAAAAATACCAAAACAAAAACAACCGCACGCTCAACCCAGATTAGACCGTCTAGCAAAACCCAAAACCCCAACTTTCTGTCAAACACCATAACCTCCCTCAAATCTCTCCCTACACCCTCCGAGAACAACACAGAAGCAATATCATACCATTAACAGAAATACCAAAACCCAGAAACCACCATTGCAGATTCAATGAAACAGGAAGAGGATCCGAAATACCAACCTCACGTCGAAGACTTTGGAGTGCAGCTCGTCTTCACTGACAGATTTCGTCCTCTCCAGTCCGACTACTCCACGCAAACCCGGGGATCTCCTTCGCAATTCGCAGGCGAACAAGGCTCGAAGCAGGCAACTCAGATTTGAAGATTTTCCAGAAATGTCGAAACTCGCTCAGTTCCCCCTTTTTATGTCAACATCAAGTAATCCTGAGCCGTCCGCTACAAAACTACATCACGTACCAACCGTACACGTGTCCCATGTCTTCATTAACTCCCTGGATTAGCCGAGGCGTCGCCTCGGTTACGAAATCCATCATTACTCGCATTAATGACGAGAAGACGGCTAGGCTTAGGAGACAAGCCTCCAGACGCTAACCCTCTCAGAGTTAGCCACGTGTCAACCGTCATCATTCTTTAGCTTCCAAGGGAAGTCACCACCTGACAAGTAAACCCCAACCATGGCAAGTCTCCGCTGAGCGAAAACCCCGCTCAGCGGATCCATCCTCACTTGCATCTCCCAAGTGACGGAGTCTCCGCTGAGCGAAACCCCGCCAGCGGATCCTCACTTGCATCTCCCAAGTGACGGAGTCTCCGCTGAGCGAAACCCCGCCAGCGGATCCTCACTTGTCATCTCCCAAGTGACGGAGTCTCCGCTGAGCGAAACCCCGCCAGCGGATCCTCACTTGTCATCTTCCAAGTGACGGAGTCTCCGCTGAGCGAAACCCCGCCAGCGGATCCTCACTTGTCATCTTCCAAGTGACGGAGTCTCCGCTGAGCGAAACCCCGCCAGCGGATCCTCACTTGCATCTCCCAAGTGACGGAGTCTCCGCTGAGCGAAACCCCGCCAGCGGATCCTCACTTGCATCTCCCAAGTGACGGAGTCTCCGCTGAGCGAAACCCCGCCAGCGGATCCTCACTTGTCATCTCCCAAGTGACGGAGTCTCCGCTGAGCGAAACCCCGCCAGCGGATCCTCACTTGTCATCTCCCAAGTGACGGAGTCTCCGCTGAGCGAAACCCCGCCAGCGGATCCTCACTTGCATCTCCCAAGTGACGGAGTCTCCGCTGAGCGAAACCCCGCCAGCGGATCCTCACTTGCATCTCCCAAGTGACGGAGTCTCCGCTGAGCGAAACCCCGCCAGCGGATCCTCACTTGTCATCTCCCAAGTGACGGAGTCTCCGCTGAGCGAAACCCCGCCAGCGGAGCTTCTCTCCTCATTTGGTAAACGGGGCGTCCTCCGCTACACAGCGCACCGCTGGCTGACCCCATTTCTCATCTGACAAGCTGCGTACTTTATTCAGCGCCACACCGCTCAATAAAATACCACCAAGCACGTCTACTTAACGCTGCTTCCTGCTACATCTAGCGGGGGGACTTCCGCCAGCGGCGGATCCCGAGGCCACGCCTCTCTGACAACGCCGCCACGCGGGGTTACGGTCAGAATGTCCCTACGGGACACGGGGACTAGTCAACAGTCTACGACAGCCCTGATCAGGTACGTTGACCCCCGTCACCTGGGTGCTAAGATTGGGCTCGCAACCCAACACCCTCTGCTCCGTGCAGCGCTGCTCAGTGCAGCGCTGCTCCGTGCAGCTCCCCCTCAACAAACAATAACAACGACCATCCGGAGGTCCATCTTAGCCGGGGAGTGGGGGACTCCCTGGGGGGCCTAGCAGGGGCCCACCCGAAAGGGCACAAAGCGTTTGCTCAGTAAATCCATGGTTGACAACGCACTGACGCTAATTATGCTTCTGCAAAGTCTAGCGGGAGAAACGCTTCAAACCACCGATCAACTCCCCAACCAAGATTGCCCTCCTTGACTGGGGATTTGGGGGACTTGTACATACATGTCCATTTGCAAGCATAATTAGCTATAATGAGCCACGCTCATGGTACCACCAGGGGTACCAACGCCCACCATATGAGTGACTGGCGTAAAGACAGTTAGCCGGGTTACCGCCTGAGCCCCGGATCAACCCCAAAGCACCGCCGACGCGCCGCCACGCGCCGTGTCAAGATGGCATCAGAAGCTACTGAAACTGGGAACTGAAGCACATCAGTCCCACATCGAAAACAAAGAGAAGATCATCCTCTTCCTCACCTATAAAAGGTTCTCTCCTCTCTCCTCATTAAGGACGCATTCAATACTTACCTACTGTTACTTTGTCAACATAAATACATTGACTAACTTAGGCATCGGAGAGTTGAAGACCGCCCGGCGCGGTCTCCCTCTGACGCCCATTGTATTTTATTTGACAGGTAACGGGAACCACTCACAACAAAGGTATCGATCCGCCCGCCGGATCAGCGTTAACTAAGGTCCAGCTACCGCTAGACTTTTAGACATTAACATACCCCAATTGAAAAAATAATTTAATAAGGTCCAGTGGTCCATTGAGTAAAGTTCCCTCTAGTTTACCTTCAGTTTAACTTTCATGGTCCATTGAGTAAAGTTTAGGGAATTATTGAGTAAACTTACCACAGTTAACATAGAAGGGAATTACTAATCTAGAAAATTACTGATGAGGTAATTCCAAGTTAAATAGTTAATAAAGCACTGATTTAGGGTGGATAAAAAGATATAGCACTTTACTAAAAGAAAGCGACTAAAGATAGCCCACCTGGTACACCACCATGTTGCAAGTTTGGCTTTAGCGTAGACCCGCTGCACCATACCGCAGCTTCCATTTTCCCCTTCCTCTATCTGAATCGGAGGCTCAGAGAAGAAGAAGACGACCTCATTAGGGTTCATTCTCATCGGCAACCCAAATCCAGATTCACACCTTCTCCTCTGAAAATGAGAGAACAACTCTGACTGGGTTAAATTGCCAGTATGCTCTTTCTGCAGATAGCTCAATCATATCCTAATCCCTTTTCAGATAGCTCAATCCGACGTCGTTTCGATCATCTGGTCTCTGTTGCAATCTCGAATTGGGTAAGTGAATTTCTGTTCGTCTGTCTCTCTGCACTTGGATTTGGATTGGGTTTTATGGATTAAAGTTGAGATTTTTAGGGATTTAATTGCAGGCATGGAATTGGGTTTGACTTGCTTCAACTTCAAATTACAGCTGATTTGATTTTGGATCACATAACCACAGCATTTGGTAATTCCAAGCATTTCTGTGTTTCAAAGTTCCTTACTTTATTATCAGAATCAATTTGTGATGAATTTTTGTTACTCATTTCAATTATTGTTTTTGAGTTGGTTTTTTTTTTTTTTTTTTAAATATATTTGATCAGCATACTTAACTAGGTGAACTTGGAAAAACCCGGAATCTGTATTTGAGCTGTTACCAATGGCTGATAATCGGAAAGGTAATGTGAAACCGGCGAATGGGAAGGCGTCAGGAACCACTGCAGGGAGCTCCAGTACTTATGTGATTGATGTCAATAACTTCAGCAAGCGGGTAAAGCTGTTGTATTCGCATTGGAATGAACACCACAGTGGTCTATGGGGTCACTCTGATGCACTTGCTATTGCTACTCCTCCAACTTCAGATGATCTGCGGTACCTGAAATCGTCGGCGCTGAATATCTGGCTGGTCGGGTTTGAGTTCCCGGATACTATTATGGTTTTCACAAAGAAGCAGATCCATGTTTTGTGTAGCCAGAAGAAAGCATCTCTGTTGGAAATTGTGAAGAAGCCTGCAAAAGAGGCTGTTGGTGTTGAAGTTGTGATGCATGTGAAGCTCAAGAGTCAGGATGGGACGGGGCTGATGGATACCATTTTTCAAGCTGTGAAGGCCCAATCGAGCTCCAGTAGTAGTTCTAATCCTGTTGTTGGACACATAGCAAGAGAGGCTCCGGAAGGGAAGCTTTTGGAGACTTGGATGGACAAGTTGAATAGTGCTAATTTCGAGTTGACTGATGTAACAAATGGGTTCTCAGACTTATTTGCTGTCAAAGACTCCGCGGAGCTTACGAATGTGAAGAAAGCTGCATTCTTGACTTCGTCGGTGATGAGGAGTTTTGTGGTACCTAAGCTTGAAAAGGTCATTGATGAGGAAAAGAAAATTTCTCATTCTTCACTGATGGATGAAACGGAAAAGACCATAGTGGAACCTGCAAGAATTAAGGTCAAGCTGAAGGCAGACAATGTTGATATCTGTTATCCTCCAATTTTTCAGAGTGGCGGAGGATTTGACCTGAAACCAAGTGCTTCAAGCAACGATGAGAACCTTTGTTACGACTCTACCAGTGTAATTATATGTGCTGTTGGATCGCGGTACAACAGCTATTGCTCAAATGTTGCTCGGACCTTTCTGATTGACGCAAATTCTACACAGAGCAAAGCTTATGAGGTTCTGCTTAAAGCTCAAGAAGCTGCAATTAGTAAATTAAAAGCTGGCAACAAGTTAAGTGCTGCATACCAAGCTGCGATCTCAGTAGTTGAAAAGGAGGGTCCAGAGTTGGCTGCAAACTTGACTAAAACGGCAGGAACTGGAATTGGCCTTGAGTTTCGTGAGTCCGGTCTTAATCTGAATGCCAAGAATGATCGGATTTTCAAACCAGGCATGGTTTTCAATGTGTCTCTTGGTTTTCAGAACTTGCAGGCACAAACAAAAAACCCAAAGACCCAGATATTTTCACTGTTATTAGCGGATACAGTTATTGTTGGTAAAGAGAGCCCTGAAATTTTGACTAATGTAAGCTCTAAAGCTGTGAAGGATGTGGCTTACTCATTCAATGATGATGACGATGATGAAGATGAGAGTACAAATTTCAAAGCCAGCAGTAAAGGTGCTGGGAGTACCAAGAGTAAGGCCACACTCAGGTCAGACAACCATGAAATGTCAAAGGAAGAACTACGGAGGCAGCATCAAGCGGAACTTGCCCGCCAAAAGAATGAGGAAACTGCTAGGAGGCTTGCCGGTGGGGATTCTGCAGCAACAAACAATCGTGGTGCTGGGAAGACAATTGGTGATCTGATTGCATATAAGAATGTCAATGATATCTCTCCTCCAAGAGAGCTAATGATTCAGGTTGATCAGAAAAATGAAGCCATCCTCTTGCCAATTTATGGAAACATGGTCCCTTTCCATGTAGCCACCGTGAAGAGTGTTTCCAGCCATCAGGACACTACCCAGGACAGTAACCGTAATTGCTACATCCGTATAATCTTTAATGTACCTGGCACCCCATTTAGTCCTCATGATGCAAACTCCCTCAAGTTTCAAGGATCAATTTATTTGAAGGAAGTTTCATTCCGCTCTAAAGACCAAAGGCATATAAGTGAAGCAGTACAGCTTATAAAAACCCTTCGCCGCCAGGTTGCCTCAAGGGAGTCTGAAAGAGCTGAGAGGGCAACTTTAGTTACGCAGGAGAAGCTGCAACTTGCAGGAGCCAAATTCAAGCCAAAAAGATTGCCTGATCTAGAGATTCGTCCCAGTTTTGGTGGTCGTGCAAGAAAGCTCACAGGATCACTGGAAGCCCACGCAAATGGGTTAAGGTATTCTACTTCTAGGGCTGATCAACGTGTGGACGTTATGTTTAGCAATATCAAACATGCATTTTTCCAGCCAGCAGAGAGGGAAATGATTACCTTGTTGCACTTTCATCTGCACAATCACATTATGGTGGGTAACAAAAAGACCAAGGATGTACAATTTTATACGGAAGTGATGGATGTAGTCCAGACACTGGGTGGTGGAAAGAGGTCTGCCTATGATCCGGATGAGATTGAGGAAGAGCATCGTGAGAGACAACGAAAGAACAAAATTAACATGGAGTTCCAGAACTTCGTGAACCGAGTGAATGATATGTGGGGGCAACCTGAATTCAAATCTCTTGACCTCGAGTTTGATCAGCCTCTTAGAGAGCTTGGCTTCAATGGAGTACCTCATAAATCCTCGGCTTTCATTGTCCCTACTTCAAGCTGTCTGGTGGAGCTGATAGAGACACCGTTTGTGGTAATTACTCTAAGTGAGATTGAAATCGTGAACCTTGAGAGAGTTGGTCTTGGGCAAAAGAACTTTGATTTGACTATTGTATTCAAGGACTTCAAGCGGGATGTATTTAGAATTGATTCCATCCCGTCCACATCACTAGATGGCATCAAGGAGTGGTTAGACACAACTGATCTCAAGTATTATGAGAGCAGGTTGAATCTCAATTGGCGACCTATACTGAAAACCATTACTGATGACCCTGAAAAGTTCATAGAAGACGGTGGATGGGAATTTTTGAACCTGGAGGTCAGTGATTCTGATTCAGACAATTCTCAGGAGTCAGACCAAGGGTATGTGCCTTCGGATATACAGTCAGAATCAGGTTCAGAAGATGAGGATGATGAGAGCGAGTCGTTGGTGGAGTCCGAGGATGATGAGGAAGAGGAGTCTGGAGAAGACTCAGAAGAGGAAGAAGGAAAGACATGGGAAGAGTTAGAGAGGGAAGCGAGCCATGCAGACAGGGAAAAAGGAAATGACTCCGACAGTGAAGAGGAGAGGGCAAGAAGGAAGGTGAAGTCTTTTGGAAAAGCTCGGGCACCAGACAAGAGAAATCATGGTGGCAGCCTTCCTAAGAGGCCCAAATTTAGGTGAGTGATGACAAAGTATGCAGCAGTTTGAGCCACAGCATGAGCAGGCGAAGTTCTATTTGCTGATGTTAAGAAAGAGTAATAAACCATCAAAAAAAATCAACAGGGGTTTTTGTTTTACATTTGTTCTTCGACTTCTTTCTGTATGTTAGAACTTTCTTTTTGTATGATAGCAGGGAAAGAAATAATCAAATGATTTTTACAAATATCTGTTAATTGTACATTAGTTTGATTCATAAGAGTGACATCATTAGTAAGATATTGGTCTTTTATCCTTAAGTCCCCAGATTACCACAGTATTTTCTTTTTTTTTTCCTTTTGATGGAAAACCCAAAACTACTATAAGCTTGCTGTATGTGTATCAAGTCAAAGCATTTTGTACCATTTGTAGCATTTTGCATTAGTCTCGCAAATCATATACATATGGTTGTTTGAGAAAATTTTACATTCCATCTCGTGTATTGATGCTTAACAAGTGAGCATTATATGGCCTTGTGTTTTTAATTACTGTTGATTCTAAAGCTGTTATTTTTTTTTTAAAATAAATAAAATAAATATACCGTTGCCCAAAATACACTAGATAGGCAGCCCGCGCTTTGCTACGGGTATTTTTATTATCGATATGTGTTTTTAGTTTATTAGAATGCATCAAACATTGTCAGAAACAACTCTACTTAATCAACAATATTGTAGGCAATTTATCATCAACGGAGCCTACTCTGATCAATTTACTTATAACATTCTAATACCTGGATTACACTTAAAACATTGATTGGGACATTGGGTTTTGCAGCCATAGCAGTATTCCTCTTAATAAGACAAACCAGATGTCAATATCGCAACAACCTTGTTTCAGATTTGTGGTTGAAAATGTGAACTACATATTTTCCTATCAAGACTGCTAATTAGAATAAAACACGGTCATCAATAATGCAAGTACTATTAACTTCGTTGTCTGCCCAAGCTACTGTTACAGTCCAAGTGAAATGTGAAAAGTTTGGATGAGAGCTTGACATAAGCAAATTTTGTCTTCGATTAACTGTATTCGACTCATGGCAACCAAGACGACGTCATAGAGTAACGTCTCAGCTTGAAAGGAGAAACTGAATTGAAGCCTTCATTCTAAAAGCATAAGTACCCTTTCTTAGTATCCTGGAAAATCCAGATGCAGGGTGAAATCAAGAAGACAAAAATGAAATTTAAGAAAGCTGAATCACCAGGAAAAACTTAGATGAATGTTATCAAAACCTTGCAGAATTAACATAGTATAGCAGGACATAGTATGATCATCCATTTCAATAACCAAGCATAAATTAATCCACATTCTTTTAAGATCTATACCTGAATCTGAACTCTGAAGCAATTAGAAAATCTGACAGGGCACTGTTCCCAAAATCTACAGAATAATTAAAAAAATAATAATAACAAAAAGCGATAAAAAATTATGACATAACTATAGCTCTGTAAAATGCAACCGTAGGATATTTCATTTTCGAACCTACAGTTTCTAAACAACCAAAAGAAATAAAATTAAGTTCTGGAATCCATAACAAAAAGAGGCCAAACAATGAAACCAACTGAAACACTATAGAAAAGAAAATAATGACAGCAAACAGAAGGAGTGACTAATCAAAAACTCCATCATTTATAAACATAGCACATAAAAGATAAAACAATCAATCCACAAACAGAAAATAAAAGGATAGAAATCTAATCGGTCACAACAACAGGAATAATAACACTCATTTAGAATAATTCAAAAAATTTATTCACAACAATCACAAATCATAAACTGATTCAGTGATACCAATACAATAAATTAACCCTAATGTTCTATCTGCAAGTCTATGATAATATTTATAATATTAATTCAAATTTCTGACATTGTAAAAACCTTTCTAACTAAAATTAAAAACAAAAGTGACTATGATTTACAGCAAAGAATGCCAATATCGCAACAACACAATTCAATTCAGTCCAGCAACGAAGAAAACTCATCCGTGTCCAATTCATTGTAAGAACAACTATTTCACATGAGTTCAAGCAATAGTTTTTCATTGATAACCCCTAAGTAATAGATGCACACTCGCATTTGATCATTTTATATAAGCCTAAAACCCTATCTCTTTCTGTCTATATGTATGAATGTCTAGAAAAAAAAAAAAAAAAAAAAAAAAAAAAAAAAACGATATCGACGACAACCCCTAAATAATTAAGTTCCAGAAATACAACCCCACATAAAAAAAAAAATTAGCGTGCTTGTGATCTTCACTCATATCCAAAAAGCACAAACAGATAAGCTCTATATGAAAGTAAACCACAGAATAATAAAGAATGCATACCTGAATAAAAATAAGGGAATAAGATAGTGCAACAGAACAGAGAAAGGAACAGCGCCAAAACAATCAGGTGCACACTTTTTCGCATCAAATCTGCTCTTTTATATATTTATAATATCTAATTTAGTCCATATCAACAAGGTTGACTAATTGCATTGCTACAATGACCAAAGTTGTAGATTACCACTTAACTTGGTGCAAAACGCAAGGTAGTTTTTCTTTTCTTTTTTCCTATCATGTCTAGTCGAATTTATAAGAAAATATTTTAGTCGTCTCCAACATCTTAAGAGCACGTTCTTTCACACTAAAATAGTCACATACAAAACCAAATAAATCAGATTGAAAATATATGTTATTTTTACTTATAATGACTTGCGCATATATATACACAACCAACGGTCACAAAAACTTGGTTACAATTACATACAATTCATATGGCATGTATTGGTATACATCCAAAATTTACATGCTTACAATTTTCATGTACTTTTTATGTTTGTTTCATCAATTCAATTCGTGAATCGTATATTCATATATTAGATCCAATACAAATATCAATAAATTAATATTTGACACATTCATTGCTACATAGATCATTGACCGTAACATAATTGTTTTAGAAGATTGGTTGGAGATGCTCTAATACAATCATATTTCCTACCGGGACAAGGACTAAATTAAAGCAGAGACAAAAAAAATTGAAAATTTGATATATCTTACGAACCTCAGTTATAGAGGCTGTGACGAAAATTGTTTTCCAATCAATTTGGCTTACTAAGACTCGCTGAGTTCTTGTTCTCCTCTGAATCTTGCATCAGTATAATCTGGGTTTTTCCTCGGTTTTTAGTTTGTTAAGGCTGCAGCTACGATGAACACAATTACAGGTTCGAACTTGCCTATACCACTAGCCTAGATTGCTCAACTCTTGACATTTTGGTTGAACCCGCAAATCGTCTCAAAACAATTCGTAATCAAACTCGGTAAGAAAAGCACCTTCTCAACCCCATTATGATCTCCAATTCATTCAACTGAAGTTCAACTATGAAAAGGCAGGCTCAGACTCATTGAAGGATACTCCAAAGACGATGCTGACCATGGATCACTTACGGCTTCAAAATGCATAGAAAATTGCTATAAATTTCACTGGCAATTATCCCGACCATGAAGAACTTACATGAGATGGCTTAAAATGCCAGTGATGCAGGCATGCATTAACGTGTAGATGCCGTGCAGCAACACAGTTTACAACAGATTGCACACTACAGATTTTACAAATTACAACAATTGTTTCCATATGCCGAGATGAAATAACTACATGATACACAAGGCACACCGCAACCATGGAGTCCAAAAGTCTTCTTTTATGACTTGACATCTTTTAGGACTCCCCCCTTTTCAAGCTCACCAACTAAATCCCTCAGTGAGGGAACTTTCATGGCCAAAGTCCGGTACAACCGAGAATACCGAGCTCGTGTTCCATCTGCAGTCCTTGCCAAGGCAAGCAAGCTTAGAGCCTCAGGGAGTTGGGAGAATACATGTTTCATCTCCTCAAGGCCCATATTTTCTAGAACCGAAGGTCTTGGGACAACCCTCACAATCTCACCACCTTTAGGCTCTTGAATCTTGGAATCTGCTTTGATAACTAATTCTGAATTTGAGTTTGCTCCACACTTGATGATGAATGGGGTTGTTGAGCCTGTATTGAACTGCAGGACATTCCATTGGGCCACATCAGTTTCAGTACCATATCCCAAATCTGTAGATGGTTTGCGAGCATGAGACTGTTCATGAAGGTTATCATCTTCTTCAGGAATGGACTGCAAGCAATAAAGAAGTTAAGGGGGGGGGGGTGAAGCAAACAAATCAAATACATTACAATGTCAGACAAAAGTATTAATGCACCCAAAGAAACAGAAGAATTTGTATCAGTTAAAAAGAAGTTTTTTTAACTTCAATACTAACGAAGAAAGTTGCGAATGAAAATAGATCCATGATTCTACATGCATTTGCTTGAACCCGTTCTTTTCTTCAAGCTACTAGATGGGTTTATATTTTCCCCAGCCATATATAAACAAGGTGTCCATTCAGCTCATTTTCAGTTCAATTCTATTGTTCTAGTAATTACAGTTACTCAAAAACACCTTTCTTATATTGAATAAACAGGGCAAGTCCAAAAAGAGCATAAAAGATTCCAGATAGGAAAACCGCAATAGACAACCAATGAAAAACAAGGATGAGAAAGAAGTGACTGAAAAAAGCAAAAAAAAAAAGTTGACATGGCAATGTGCATATCCGATTTCTCTCTTTTTCTATAATGAGCTAATTGTTTCTACTATCTAGAATTTTCCCTGTGACGGATAATGTAGCTTCCCTTCTAGTCAAGCTTATCCATAGAGCATTTTGTAATACACAATTGCAAAAGTTTAAGAAGAAGCATATGCTAAATATGTATATATAAGGGTCTAACATTTCATAGATACCTGAATCACATGACGAGCATCGGCAATTTGCCTTTGTGCACATGGATGATCAATCTCAAGAAGGGAAGGCATCCGTTCGGCAAGTTCATCTAGAGAAGCAAGCAATAGTTGTTTTTTACTCTTGCTCAAGGTACTTACAGAGGATTGTCGCATTATATCCTGTAATGTAGATATATCATGATTTCTCCTTTCTTGATTTACAATGCCCCAAATCAATAAGGAAAACACTAAAACTACAAAGAGGCAAACCTTCACTTGCTTCACTATGCCATCAAGGGAAATGAGAGATGCTAATCGTGCATCTTCGGCAGCAGTAGAAGGATTCTGAATAGGCGGACCTCCATCTTCCAATGTCAATAAGGCTGCATCACTTCTTATTTGTTGCAAAATCTGATAAAACCATAAATTAGCATAATATCTGATAACTGGTTTGTCAAGAGACTAGAATAGAATTACAGAGGTACAGTAATAGAACTACATCCTTTTTCCTGTAAGGATGTTATTTTCTTTTCAATATGCGGAGATAAAAATGATTACCTTTCTCCTTTTGTGATCAACAGACTCAAGAGCTGATCGCAATTTTGCAACTTGTGCTGCATCTTCTGCCCCTTCTGATGCCAATGTACCAGCAATGTCCTGGAATATAAAAAGAAAAATTGAAAACAGAACCAATAATTCATTGATAGAGATTTCACAGGTGCATATTATCAAAGAAGCAATTTGGCCCTCACGCATTTTGTTGGACCAAAAGAAAAAAGTAAACTATATAACCAGACAACCCATGAATGCTACCTACCTTCAGGTGCTGCAACTGAGAACTATAAACCCGCTTCGAATACTCAGATAGAAGTTGACCAAGAGCATCTGTATTTGGAGGAATTGCAGCACCAAGTCCGGCCATCCAACCATCCATTATTGCAGTTGAAAGAAGCTCCAACTGACCGGTTGCGCCTCCTGATGCATCATCTCCCGTAACTGAGAGAAAGTCAAAATGCTCTCCAAGCCAGGATCTGAGTTGGCGCTGCAGCTCACCGGCTGGTGTATGAACAAAGAGAGCAGCAAGAGCTTTATTTCCAACTGCAAAAATTTTTGCTTCCTCATTTATTTCCCTAAGCTTTCCTGCAGTTATCTGCTGCCGTGGAGAGTCCTGTACATTTAAGCGCTTAGAGCCATATCCACATAAAGTTACAAACCATTTCTAACAAAAGAGAACTGTGAAAGCAAAGTGCAAAACAATTAAAGGAGCGCATGTAATACGGGTAATGAAAAACAGGAGAATTTAAAGACTAGAGTGTACAACAATCTTCTCCTCTAAAATAGAAAAGAAAGAGAGAAAATGTCTAGTTTTTTTTTTTTCCTTCATTCTGTGGTCTGGCTTCTGCCTGTGTTGGAAGAATTCTCTTTTGTATCTCCTGCTTTATTATCATGATTATATCCAATTCCAAAGCCAGGAGGGAGAGAGAGAGAGAGAGAGAGAGAGACCACAGTTTATAGGAGCTACCTGATCAAGTCCGCGTATCTTTGATACAACAGATGAGAACTTGGACTTCTTTTCTGGCTTTAGATTCACTTTGAAACCTTGGACCTGCACATCAACATAGCTCACAGGAGTTCTTCCAGGGCTGCTACCCCGACTGGAGCTTCTACTACGTCCAGTATTAGCCTTCTCTAGAAAATTCTCAACGGGAGAAACCTGTAAATAAAAAGATGGAAAAAGGGTAAAACACTAAATCATATACAGGGAGAAAGGGAAAAACAATAAAGCATAGCAACAAACTGGAAGTTCACGTCCGTCATATTTCATTACCTTGATGGACTGCAGCTCTGGTGATCTAGCAAGCAAAGATCTAATATACAAAATTCTAACACGGGATACAAGCATGGTGTCCATTACCCTCTGCGGTTCCATTTTACGAATAAAAGAGAAAACAGCATCTCTTATTTCAGCAAGTATTTCATGCTCCCTAGAAGCCCCAGCTTTAATTACTGCAGCCAGAACCTGTAAGAAAGATTATGTGTGCACATCAAACTTGAAAGAATAATAATGAATTACCAATATGAGAACTGGATGCACTGTGTCTGCAGAAATAATTAAAAAATAAAAAACAAAAAAGAAGAATGAGCCAACTCAACTTGGCGGTAATGTTTTTTTGGTTAATGAATCATATGTTTTTTCTTTCTTTTTGGTAAATGCAGGGTATATATGATGAAAGTGAACCATTAATAACTCATTTAAAAACAA
Source organism: Rosa chinensis (assembly GCF_002994745.2). Taxonomy (NCBI): domain Eukaryota; kingdom Viridiplantae; phylum Streptophyta; class Magnoliopsida; order Rosales; family Rosaceae; genus Rosa; species Rosa chinensis. The sequence continues at coordinate 22,944,698 of NC_037089.1, read as the reverse complement.
ATTCATTATGACACCACATCCATTATCATTGCACATTATCATCAATGAAACACATAAAGCCAATGACCAACCCTACCAGCATCAAAAGTTTGTTTGCACCATCTGAAATGGCAGCAAGACTGTCATGTTGTTCAGGGTCAAAATCATTCAAGGCAGAAGTAAGATATTCTCCTGCAGGGGTAGTTTTAACTTTCTCAGGACCTGATTTCACCAAAGCAACTGTACCATCAGTTTTATCTGCAGTCACAGCTAGTGATGAAGGAACATCCAGCCCTCTACTATCATTCCTGTTTTAAAGTAATGAAAAAGAACGTTTAGTACGAAACTTCTTTCTAGGAGATACAAACTGTTGAAAAGTAGAATATAAGACAAAAATGACATGAATCATAAACTGTGACTAAAGTATTACCTCACAAGGTCCTGAGACTGAACATTTAGCGGCCCCTTGGATAGTGGACTTGACAACTGAAAAAGAAAAATACATAAACATCAGAATTCTAGAACAAACTCCAAAGCAAAGCACAGAAGTTGAATTACCTAAATCTCACATCCAAAGGGAAAATAAAGTGAATATAGTTTATCTGATGAACATGGCATCAGAGATCAGGGAAAAAAACGAATGTGAACATAGTTTCTATACAACCTCACATCAGAGATAATGAAAATTATCCTAGTAGTTCATACCATCACATGATATCACACTTGTGCTATTCAAAACTTTTCATAGTTGGAATTCACCCAAACCTTTCAGTTATCCAAATGGCATAAAGAAACACATTAATACATGATATAGCTATCATGGAGTCAGAGACTCTAGTTCCCATGAATCAATGAATCAAGAAACTCTATGAATGCAACAATAAGGACATCAGATGTGATTTGACAAACAAATGGAAAAGAGGGAGGGGGGGTAGAGGGGAGAAGAGCAACAACAACAGAATGATGTAACACAGTAGCAGATACCAGTAAAAGCAGAAAAAAGTATGAGCTGCACAAAGATACATAGGTTTTTGTGTGTGTGATTTGCATCTGTATAACAAGATGCCCTCCAACAAATCTAATGAAAATGGAATAGAAGAAACCTGTGGTGGTGCAGCCAAAGATGCTTTCTCTGTTAATCTATCGAACAACTTTTCATTTTCTTCATGCAACCTCTGAAGAGAGAGCAAAGTCATCATTTCAGAACCAAACAGAACAGTAATAGCATTCTAAATGAGATTAGAAAAATAGATTAAGAGATCACATTTTGATGCACAGATGCAAAACCATGAATGAAATAGGAGACTGACCCATAGTGGAAGAGACTACATAACACAACTATCGGTTCCTAATGCTGTAGTTACTTATGAGTCAATCCAATTCAAAACAAATACTAAAAAAACAAAACCAGAGGTAAGTTCAAAGGAAACCAGAACAGAATCATGCCTTGTGTGTACTTTACAGTAGTTTTTTGCATTGTAAATAAAAGAGACAAGTTCTGTATTGGTCCTTTCATGCTACTGTAGCATGACTATCAAAGGCGTAGCTACATAGGCATCAGGAGGGTCACTCGACCCTACTCACCATCTTGACAAAGTCCCTTATGTCTTAAGTTTTTACTTTTATATATGAGAACTATGAGCTACTTGGCTCATTTTGCCCCTTCTAAAGCAATAAAATAGTTACTTTCAACTAATTTATGACACCTGATTCTAAAAAATAAATGTGTTTCTTTTGTATCTATTCCTCTCCTCCTCTTCCTCTCCTTAATTTGTTTATCTCTTCCTTATTTACAGGTTTGTTTTTTCTTTTTCCATGTTTATCATAGGAAGAAACTTCGGGGCTAATAAATTTTCTTTCTATGTCATTAGGTAATTATTTGTAGATTAGTATAGTGTTTTAAAACCACCCAGTCTTCTTCTCTCTTGACTTAATTTACTAGCTATGTAAGTTTGACCCCTCTTAACAAAAAATTTGGCTACAACACTGATGACACTAGCTTAGATCTATAGAATGTTTATTAACCGGATAGTATATGACTCCATTGAAGGGTCTATATATAATCTTATCAACTTTTAATTTGGATGGATATATTCATGTTATTGCTTCAACTCATATTACAAAAAGTACATCCCTCTATAATAACTCCAGATAACTTAAATACATGCCTTGTATTGATTCAGAGTATTTCGGACACAGATAGGATGGATAATGCATACTCTAGCCCATTTACAATTTCTTCTTCTTCTTTTTTCGATACCTAGAAGTCCCCAAAACCCGCTTCGCAGACCAGGGATCAAAAGTGGGACCTTGTTTCAAACCCTACAATCCTTAGGAGATACGAAACTCCAGCGAAATAGATAGGTAGGTACAGTGAGGGTGTTCGAAATGCAGATAACATGGGAGCAAACCATGGGCTTAACGGTTCCTACTAACCCCTCATTGTGTAGCCCATTTACAATAAAAGATGCTCACAAATATATAAGAGGCCATGTCGATGTCATGATGATCCATGATCATTGAGTAATTAGCATTATTCTACAGAGATAATATGTCAAATTATGGTAGAAGAGCATACCTCTATTAATGCATCCCGTTTTTTAAGCTCCTCTTCCAGTTTCTTAGTTACGGGCGGAGATGCTATGTCATCCCCAATTGCCTTGGAATTTGACAGAGTTGCAGACCCTAGTTCTGAGCCTAATGTTGACGGACCATCACTGGAATGAAGAGCTTCATTGAGTTTGGATTCGATACTTTTAATTTTGTCCTGAATCAAGCAGTTAAACTTAGAGAACACCATATAGTGCAATCTTGCAATATAAAAATGCTTGATTAAGAAAATATAAATTTGAAACTTTCATATAACCATAGTTCCATCGTAATTCAACTCCAGAACTCCTTTTAATAATGCAATGAAATTGAACCTCGAAACATGTTCATTCCACTTGACAATGAAAAGTGCCACCATTACTTTAATGTAAAAACCACATTCAGCAACATACATCTGTAATTATTTAAACCATAATTGGGCTGAGTTATATCTCAAACAAAGTCAAACAATAGCTATGCAAACAAAGCCTAACTGCTGACCCCTACAATTGACAGCTCCCTGACAATCAACTGTAAATACGTGGCAAAATTTAGACAAACTAAATTAAGTTGAATGAACTAATAGGAGTACAGAGGGAAATGATTGGATTCTTTTTTAATTATGTGTCCATAACTCTCAAAAGTCTAATGTTAACAAAGATCTAAATAAATCACATGCTTATAAAGTTCATATAAGGAAGAAAAGAAAAGAAAAAAGAAAAAAAAAAAAATATATATATATATAATAAAATTAAATAAATAAAAATAAATATAAAAACAGGGCTTATAAAGCAATGAAGCGGATATAAAACCAAACTCTGGAGATTTGAAGCAGACTCGACAATATCCTCAGTTGCTCATATGAAGAGCGGCGCTACAAACAGGAGCTTTTTAAACATAAACCCTGCTTAGTTCTTTTGGGCTTCTTGTTTTTTAACTGTCTTAAAGGGAAGAGATATTCGCACAACATTTTTGTTCTTGCTGCACTCCATCCCCATTATTATTCTTATAATTTCTCAACAAACATTAGTAGCTTTGTAACTCCCCAGAACTTTCACGCTTAGTTTTTCTACCTCCGTGACCAACTCTGGACCTCCACCACTGTATCACGTCTAGCCAAAACCTCCACCACCATAGCACTTCATCCCTTAAAATAGTGTCATGAACCCGAGTAAGTTCTGCTACTAGGTCGATGAAAGCTCCTAATAAAACCACTGGACAGCAAGTTTTGTTAATTGATGAGAGTGGAATTTGATTGAAGAGGAGGTGTGAGTGGCCTTTGAAGGAGTGAAATAGATGAACAATGTGGCATAGTGATACAGCTATGCAGTTGATACACAAAAGAGAGATGTAGTTCTATATAGGGAAGCTACCATACAGCCGATACCTATGTACAGCATAACGAATCACAGAACTCAATCCCCTCTTCAGCAAAAGTGACTTCCAAGTTTTCTGGATCTGAGCAACAGCGTAGGTCAAACCAACCATAGCATCTGGCATTCTGGCATTCTGGCCATTGTGTCTTTGTTATCTGTCACTGTTTAAACCGGAAACATTTGCAATTGTGAAGCTTCTAATAGCCTATGCCTGTGAAATGATACTTCCATTGACAGGTTTTGCATCTCTCATGTGTGAGATTTTTTGCAAGAGATTCACACGTGAAACAGGTTGATTGGGTGACTGAGAAGAGCTGGGCTTCACTTTGAGGGAGTTAAAAGCTACTGAGGGCCTATTATAATTAAAACAATAAAGAATGGAGTGAAGATACAAAAAGGGGATGTGAATATTGCCTCCCAAAAAAAACATCATGACCTCTTCTTTCCTTACTTTTATGTGAGAGAAAAAAAATGATTTTCTCTTCACTCCATACATATCAATAGTTTGAACTAAATTTGAATTGTACACAAAGTTCAACTTTTTTTCTGTGAGTCATCCAGATAACTCATACTCTTGCAAGCATAATAGAGATCTTTAGAAAGTCTTTTTTACATGGACTCTTTGTTACAGCCTTCTATAAGCATACTGACATGACATGAACAGGTACATTTGTTAAAAATCATCAAAACGCATCTAAACTTAATACTTGAATACTCACTCACATCAGACCACTCCAAGCCAATGAAGTATACGTTACCAAAAAATAAATCAGGTAAATATAACACAGCATTATCATTGAACAGCTGTTCTACAGTAGTTGAAGAGAAAATATTATACCTTAACAAAAGTAAATGAGAATAATAAGCAGACATGACCAACCTGAAAAACCTGAATTGTAGAATCTCGTTGTTCAATCTGTATCTTTTGGTCTTGCTCTACCTGTAACAGTTGAGCAACTTGGTTTCTAAGCTGTGCGTTTTGTTCCCTTTCTATCTTTTGCTTATCTGCAAGCATAATATTCTCTGACTGCATCAAATGAGAATATTAAACCAGTTTAGCAACTACATGATCAATACCGAATCACATATGTAGATAGGACAACACCAACAACACAACAATCAACTAGACTGCTTAAATCAACTGTAAAGAAATTCATCAATTGGAGTTGCTAAACCAAGAAGCCAGAAAACATTAAGATTGGCTATTAATCTAAAACATCTTCAAAATTTCAAGCAACCGATTCAGGAAGAAATTATTCTGACTTCAAGTAACTTGTAAGACAATTTTTTTTTTTAATTATTATTATTATTTTTTTTATTTTTTTTTAAAGGACCAAGTCGTATAGATCACAATGAATGATACAATAATAGTGGACGTGAGGTTCACTGTTAAGAGAAACAAACAGCATAAACCAGAAAGCTAGACCAAATGCAATTACCAGCAACAACCAGTAACATCTAAGTCAATTGGAAAGCCTCAGAAAGTTACAGAACCTTTAAATCTGACTGCAATGTATAAGAAACTTTCCACGCCTTCTGGACTTCATTGAAGAGTAAGACACACTGATCATTGGCATCCTTCAGTGCATGTTTAAGTCCCAAAACCTCTTGTTTCAGATCTTGACTTTCTTTTTCCTTTTCATACAACTCCTTACGTGCATCATTTGCCTACAAGAGGCATCACAAATTCAATATCAAAAATTGATTCATTATATTTGCTCATATCGGTGTGTTAACCAGTACAAACTCAAAAAGTAGATTGTCTTGAAGGAATCGTGAACTCAGCAAGCTTATACAGGGACTCCAGGTTTAAATTGATGAACTGTTTATTTCTGTACCAAGTGTAAATTAATATTTTTATCTCATTTTAAGCATTCAATGAACTCCTAACAGCAATAATTCAACTCCGAGGAGAGAAAAGTATGATACATAAAGAGAGAGGAACTTACTGTATCTCTCCATTTCTTAATTGTATCTCGATTACCAAGGCTTAGAACAGCATTTCGAGCTCTAGAAGCAAAATTGAGAGATGATAATGTCTCCGACAAATTCAAGGCATTTGGACAGACATTAACAATCATCAGAGTTTTTGAACTTCCACCTGCAGAAGGTTTATTTAAACATGAAACCAAAGAGTTTTGCCAATTAAACTGATGAAAGAAAAACAAATATAGAACTATATATATTCCCAGACGATAAATCGATCGGTCACATAGAGGACCGTAAGGGGTGACAAACAGCATGGTCAATCTGACACAATAACCACCAAACCAGGCAGCCAGAATAGTAAATAAAGCAATTTTCGTTATCATTGTTCCTTCATCTTAGAATGAAATGACCAAGATCAGTTCTAACGTAAATGTCAAAACAGCTGTGAAGTAAGGTGGTTTAATAATAAAGAAAAAGGAGATAGAATTACCTAGTGAGTCTGCAAGTACTTTAGTGAGCATTGAATTTTCATAAGGGATAGCATCCTTTTTCGAAGTCAAAGAAGACAAAACATCTCCCAATCTGCATGCACAACATCAAATGCAATTGAGTACAGGATGACAGGAGTAAATTTAGAAACACAAACATTCGCACATAATAAAAAGACGACAACACATCAACAGATGCAGTGTTCATGCAAAACCTCAGTATGGGCTGAAAAAAAAATATCTGACTTTGGTTGCAATAAACTAAAAACTCTTATTATCATCGAAACATACGCTGAAAGTGATTTCATGACATGCAGCAAGTCCGTCACACGTTCACTGCTATCATCTTCGGCAATTGATCCTTCACTACCAGCTAAGTCAACCAGAGAGAGCTTGCTGTATGTATTTTCCCCAGTGATCAAATTATTATAGTATATATGTATCGTGATGATCCTGAGAATAGAGAAACAAGAATTCCACCTCAGATATTTTATCCAAAGTATAACCATAAACTAATAAATGCTATAATCAATATATGAAGTTTTGAAGATACAAACTTAGGTACATACAAATGAGAAACATTGAACTTTGAGGGATCATTTCCTCGTCTCTGAAATGCAGCTTTCAATACTTTAGAGAAGTCCAGTGGGTTATCAACTTTTTCCTGGACAAGTTCTACAAAGAAGTCTGGAGATCCCATGCGAATCTTTGGCAAAGCATCTCCTGATTCCGAGAGTAAATCCCTTATCTAAAAGAACATGGAAGGGATTCACATCAAGTCTACCATGATAATACCATGGTCGAAAACCATTTAGAAAACAAAACCAGAAATCAGGATATATTTGTTAAAAATACACACCTGTTCATTGTAGAGCTCAAAAACTGTAACAGAGAACTTAAATCTAGAAGTAGAAGTTGAATCAGAATTGGCTAAATCAAATAGCTCCTCAAACGAACGAGCATATAAACCACGGTCATGGCTAGATCCTTCCTGGAAAATGTAAAAGACAGCCAAATATCATGAAATGGTGCTTGAGGTGAATGTGATAGAATTGAAACTACTCTGATTAAAAATGAAATGGGGAAAAAAATATATCCATAACAATAACAATAAAGTAATTTCCAGCTTTTTCGGAAAAAGATAAATAAGAGAGACTTCACCAGGCTTTAAGGTTCATTCAGTGGTTGAAAATCACTTCTAATCCATTTTTAAAATCTGTTACATGATTTAAAATTTTCAATCGTTTAATATAAGAATTATAATAAAACATTTGAAGTTATAAGGCCTTGATAGCAATAGCAGTCCATCGTGGATCACATGCTGACATAGACACACAGAATAAAAACAAAACACAGAAAGAGAGAGAGAGAGAGGAAAAGAGAGTAACCATAGTGTGTGTCTTTCCTGAGTTGGTTTGCCCATAAGCATATATTGAAACATTATATCCATCCAATGCTGATTGCACCAATGGCTGAACATCACGGAAAAGTTCGGCTGACAAACAAAATAATGACAGAGATACTTTAGAAACACACGTACTATAAAGTAGGAGTATATGATATATGCGTGTGTTTGTGTGATGCAGGACAACCACAATGTGAAAGGAGAAAATAATGAAAGAATAAAAGGTTTTCTCACCTTGTCCAACATGAGGTCCATAAACTCTGTCAAGTTCAAATTCCTTCTTGGGATTGGACAAGGCAGCATCACCAGTAGTGACACGGATATTGCAATCATCAGGATACTCAACAACTGAAGAACCTTCATCCTCGAATAATGGTCGTGTACGACAATATACTTTTATGTTTCCTGGAATTAAAAGGCTAATTAAAAAGGACTGCCACGTTTGAATTTAGTAACTTTGGCTACAATTAAATAACTTTGCAACATAACTTAAATGTAACTAAGTGTGAAAACAATGCATGCACATGTGTTTGTTTGAGTATGTGTGTGTGTAAACAAGAGAAAGAGTTCCAAAAGAAGAAAACTCACAGAAGATGAGTACCTTTGGCTGTCAATAAGTCATTGAACAACCTTCTCTTCTCATTAATCAGCGGAGAAATTCTAGCCTCAGTTTCAAGGGCAAATTGATCTGAAATTTTTCAAAACAAACTTTCAAAATCCATTAAAACAACCCAACGGCATTAAAAACCTTACAAAAAAAGTCCCACAGAGAGCAACAACCTTCATCCTTACCTAGCTTTCGGGTTTTTGCAGCAAGAACACCAAGATACCTAGTAACTCGTTCAAGTTTCACATTCGAATACTCACTCAATTCACTCGCTTCTTGCCTCAACTCCAAGTAATCTTCTTTAGCAAGCTGTCCAAAATCAAAAAGCAAAAATCAACACAAACCTCCATAATCTCCACATAAACAATACTACCACAACTTCAACAAGCTCAGAGACTAAACCATTTCACCACAATTTCAAAATGCACTTCCACTAAACCACTGAGACTCTCAGTCTCTCACCACTAATCACCTCAAAAAAGCCCTGATTACCTAGAAACCGCCATACCTTAACTTTCTCCTGGAGCTTCTGGAGCTTCGACGTCACGGACTGGTTCGAAAGCTCGGACTGAGCCAACGCCGACGCCGCCGAGATCGAGTACCTCCGCCCCGGCCTGTAACCGCCGCCGTCGCTGTTGTCCAAGCTCGCCGTCGCCGTCGACGCGGTCGGCGACGAACTGGTCCACTTGCGCGGCTCGAAGCCACTGACCTCCCAGTTCCACTTGTTGCTCCTCTGCTCCGCCATTGTCGCAAAACCTAGATTCAAATTTTCCAAATTTGAAAAACCGAAAATGAAAATGCTTTTCTCTCTGGTGGACCTAGAGACTTGGGATCATCTAAATTTAGGCTTTCTTTTTGGTACTGGCTTTTTTTTTCTTTCTTTCTTTTTTTCTTTTTTTCCCTCTTTGTTTTGGGACATAAAAATGGAGTGGAGGGAGGGGTGTATATGTGTCTGTATTACAGACTGTGCCATCTGATTGAGTAAGGGAGGCGCAACGGCGTCGTTTTGGGAACTAGGGGGACACTTTTCGGGGTTTTGGGTCGCAGAAGTTTTGTGCTTGCTATTAGTTCACGCCTCGCTCTCAATTTGGGAAGGGGAGCTTTGATTGTAGTAGATAAGGCAGTGCACGTGACAGTGCGTGTGGAATGTACGTCATATAGAACTGATGGAACTGGGGACTGACAACCCAAGAGGAAAAAAAAAAAGGGTTAATTACATATAGTGCATCTTTGAATGTTTTTTTAGTCATAAGGCCACCAACAAGTTTTTTCACTCATAAGGCCACTAGATTAAAAAATGTGTTATATTTTGGATATTAAAAACTAACATATTTATATAAATGTCACTAGAGTAAAAAGTCAACAATCATTCTCTCTCTCCTCTCCGGCAAGGTCTCCGGCCGACCTCCGGCGACCCCAAAAGCTACTGTCACCGACACCAAAAGCTACTGTAGCTAGCAACAAAATCTACTCCGAAGAAATTTCCGGCAATCTCCAGCGAGGTCACAAAAGCTACTATCACTAGTAACAAAAGTTACTGTCACTAGCAACAAAAACTATTCTAGTAAGATTTCCGGCGACCTCCGATGGGATAACAAAAGCTACTATTAACAATAATATAAGCTACTGCTTACCAAATAACCTATACTCCCCAAAACGAAAAGCTACTATCCTCACCAACAAAAGCTACTGTCACCAATACCAAAAATTACTCTCACCAGCAACAAATGCTACTCTCACCAACACTAGAAAACTACTCTCACAAACAGCAAAAGCTGCTTTCACCAATAACAAAAACTACTCTCACCAACAACAAAAGTTACTATTACTAACACTAACGAGCTACTCTCACTAACATTAGAGAGTTATTCTTGTATCAAAAACTACTATCACCATCAACAAAAGTTACTCTCACCACCGCAAAAAACTACTACCACCACCGCAAAAAACTACTTTCACCACCGATAAAAACTACTCTCACCAACATTAAAAACTACTACCACCACCACAAAAAGCTACAATCATCACCACCAAAAATTACTCTCACCAACAACAAAATATATTCTCATCAACATCAAAAATTCTTCTCACCAACAACAAAACGCTACTTTCACCAAAACCAATAGCTACTCTCACAAACTCCGAAAGCTACTATCACCAACATTGAAAACCGCTTCACTTGCTCTCTTTTGCCAGAATTCAACCACAAAAACAAAAGTACAAACCAAAATAAAACACCATCAGAAACAATGAGACATAAAATTAAGATCCAATTTCATTACCATAACTCAAAACAATACAAAAGCTACTCAGAAATCAAAACAATTGTAAAATTCATAGTAATTACCCAAATCAAAACCAAAACTATCAAACTGAATCAAAAAAACAATACAGGAGTTTCTGCCATTTCCAAAAACAGTAGCAATTCATGATTCAAACCACAAATCTATAAGAAAATCAAAAATTTAGCACAACGAAAACATAGACCGATCAATTCCAAATGCAGCCGAAGTTACCCGGGTCGAGATTGTATTGTACGAGTCGGAGTGAGCCGGGAACAAAGTCTCCACAACCACAGCAGCCATGCCCTCCCTAATGTGCTCGTCGGCGACCTCTTCTCCATAGGCGGCAGCCGCCGTCAAAGCCTGCTGAAAATCCAGGACTCCGACTAAACCCAGCCGCGCCAATTCGTTCACGTACGTCCTCACGCACGCAGGATCTTCTCAGAGGACTCAGAAATCGCCTGGAGGACCTTGCCCGGTGGCCGGACCCAATTTCCAAGAAGAAGAAGAGCAGGCGATTAGTCGGACACCGATCTGGAATCCTCTCAGGCTGAATTAGAGGACACCAACGACCTCGTATCTCAATGAGGAGAGCAAGGTCGCCGGAGTTGAACGACGCGGCGATATCGAAGACACCGATCAGATCAGATCAGATAATCTTCATCTTGAAAGGATGGCCGGAGCCTTAATCGACGATGGGGTGGCTGGGCTTTGGTCGGGTTTGTGTTGTGGTTCAATTGATGGTGACGGTGATGAGAGATGGTGGCTTTCCGGTGATTGCATAGGGAGGAGAAGAAGAAGAGAGATCGGGGAAGAGAGAGAGAGAGAGGGTTTCTTTTTGTTTTGGCCAGACATATCTTTTTCTTACACGAAGGGTAAAATTGTCAGGGTATAAATAATTTAAACATACAAGTGGCCTTATGTGTACAATAAAACTTTGGTGGCCTTATAATTAATTTAAGTTTCAAACTGACACTTGTGTGTAATTTTCAAAAAAAAAAAAAAAAACACCAAAACTATCCTAGTAAACAACCCGTAATCAATGAGCCGAAGGTGAGGGCTTACGAAACAAGCTCAATTGATTGGCTGACCAAATAAAATCTAGCGTTCCTGATCAAATACCTAAATTTGATGCAACCGGAACCCACTTACTCCGATAAAAGATTTATGTGCCTATTTACTCCATTTAAGTGCGAAATTACAATCTTACAATATACCAATTAATAAATTACAACTCTGCCACTCTGACTCTTAAACCACCTCTCTCTATTCCTCGATCCAAATCACAGACTCTCTCTCTTCTCTTTCTCCTCTCTCTCTCTCTCTCTCTCTCTCTCTCTTCTCCCCTCTCCGATTTCTCCTCCCGGCGGAGTCAAATGCTCCGACCCGAAATTCAAATCGCTTCGAGTCCTTGCCGGACTCTGACCGGAAGTAGCCAAATTTGACTTCGCGGTAACTCGAGTTGAATTATGGTCAATCAAGCTCCAACAAGCTCAGATATGGAGGAGAAGCCGTCGTCGAAGAGAGTCAAGTCAGAGGACGACCACGTGGCGAAGGAGGTGAAGACGGAGGAGGACCATTACGGTAGCAAAAGCTTGGATACTGCGAAAGCCGATAAGCTGGTGTGGCTGATGAAGCTACCGCAGACGGTGGCCAAGTCTTGGAACTCGCACCCTTCCTCCGATCCTCACCCCTTCGCCAAAGTAGCCCTCTCCCTTGATCCGCTCGAAACCGATAAGACCTCCTCTGTGCAGGTATTCGCTACTTCTCTCAATTCGATCATGTTCTTCTCTCAATCTTTTAGTTCTTCACAGATTTTATTGAATTAGAGCGAGTATTAGAAAGATTGCAGTTTTGTTGGCTCTGTGTTCTTCAGCAAAACACTAATTTGCATTGCAATTTGATCTGTCGAAGTTCTCTACTGTTTAGATGATTAGGATGAAAGCTGCATTGAAATAAGAATGGAGAATTACACAGCCTAGATTTTAGTTTCCTAGGGATTTTGTTTGTGACTGAATTTGTTTTTGAAGTACATACTTGTTCTCAATTTCTATTCTCTGGTGCTTACGAGTTACGACGGCTAAGGATTAAAATATATGTATCTACATATCTATCGGAACTTTGAAAAAGGGAGATATCTGAAATATTAGGGATATAAAAGAAAATATCTCGTTTTTTACAAAGTCAATTTATTGGAATTACATATAAATACATGTGAATGCCAACTTCATCTACATCCAAAAAGAGACTCTAGGTGGTTAAAAAGCCGCTCACTGGTGTACAGAAAATGCAATAATCAGACCAAGACATATGACCCATATAGTACGAATTGTAGTGATGAACATAATAGTTATAGATTTCTTTAGAGTTGCCGACTGTTTCCCTGACAAGGTAATAATAAGGATAAATCTAACTAGATGACTGATCATGTACTTCTCCATATTGATTATATCCATAAACGTCATAGCCAAATTGATTGTTGTCTTCATGAGATTCATTTGAGCTCATAGCCAAATATATACTTCTCACCCAAATTCTCTTTGAGGAGATTTGAGGAGATTTCCCCTCACCCATATTCATTTTGAGCCTTCGAGGAGATCTCTCCTCACACAAATTTGTATGTAGAGAATTACTTCTCACACATAATCACCTTGAGGGTATTTCTCCACACCTGAATTCTCCTCACCCAAATTTCTCTTAAGGAGATCTCTCTTTAGACATATTTGCATTTAGAGAATTACTGAGTTTTTTCTATTTTTTATTCATTTTTTTCATTATATTTTACAGATATTTCTTCACTTTATCAGGGATATATCCTAAATATCTAATATATCGGGGATATTTGATGATGTCAGAGAAATTTCGGGGGAAGCGGTAGAAGATAAGATATTAACCCCCTAAGATATATCGGTCCGTCGAAAAATGGAGTTATCGGGAAATATATCAGAAATATCACAGATATTTCAATCCTTACTTACGACTTTGAAATTTGCAATCAATTCAAAATGGAGGTTGCTGCGACTGAGGCTAGGATGAAGCCGAAGAGTTATTCTATGAACAAGTCGAAAGACTTTATTCGCATGTGCGTTTTTTTTTTTAGGCAAATCAAGGCAAGATTGCCGTGGAAGGGAAAGTAGATCACAGTTTGAGGAGTATGGGAAGGTGTGTCGTTCATTTATCCTTGCTTTCTTTGTGAGCTTGGGTGGCACCCAAATATTATTTTCATTCTTGCTTAGTTACAGGGTCTGTACAAAGTTATATGAAGCAGGGTTTAGTATATGATAGTTTGTGAGTTTACTATGTAGTGGAACTATTGTTAATTATCACAGTCAAAATATATTTGAAATTAAGCATGGTGCAGAATAGCACCAAGGAGGATACCATAGGCTTTGGGAATTTACCTATTTCTATATGTGGCTTGAAACTTTAAATTTTGTACAATTCTTTCCTTGTTATCCTTTGATTCTTATGTGCAACTGTAGTTTTTACTGGGAACTCAATATTTTTTTTATTGGCTTTTATTGAGGGGCAATAAACTTAGTTTATTACCCCCCAATAAACTTTTTATTGGGGACAATAAACATTTTATTAGGAGGCAATAAAAAGTTTATTGGGTATTGTTGGGGGGTAATAAAACGTGACTCCAGTGACCGAAATTTGGCGGTCGGTCACCAGAATCTGATCACCAGAAACAGGACTCTGGCGGCCGATCATCGGATTCCGGTAACCAACAGTGGGACTCCTGTCTCCTGTCACCGAAATCCGGTGAAGTCTCCAATGACTTCTCTCTCTCTCTCTCTCTATGTGACAAAGAGGAAGAGGGCAAAATTGTCCTAAAAATAAACAAAAAACAATAAAAATATACTTAATTGGATATTATGGCAAAAGATATGTAATTTATTGGGTAAGTGAGCAATCTCATAAGATGTTTGGGTAAGTGGGGTTAGTGTAGCTTAAATTTAGGTAAATTGACATTTTCCCCAAAATGTAACCTCCAACACTAGGTTATTTAGTGACATTATTGTTTACTTTGTAAATGAAAAGTTTTAAATTTAACTCATAGACTAATTGTTGTACATTCTCAATTGTTTATTAACATTTCTATTAAAAAAATGTTAATCTATAAACATATTGTTGGTCCTTGAAAAATGAAAACCATAAAGTTGTAGAGGTTTTTCCATCTTCTTTCTTATAAAAAAAATGTCTTTTGTTCAAGTATCAGTGTAGTAGGCCTTTTGGTTTGCTGAAGCCATAAAACGATCCGACTAGGGTGAGACAATAATAATGACTTAGCATACCGTAGCTTTACTTCAATAGCAAAACCATTATCTAGCCGGCGTCCAACCTAATCACAACAGACCAAAAGAAAACTAAAACAAACAAAAGAAATAAGACATCAACACCACCAAGCCCGCAAAACACCAACAACACCCCAACACTGATAAAGATAATCAAGGAAGTAGTGGCGTGGTCAAGAACAAAACTAGATTCCTCCTGAGATAATTGATAACACATTTACAGCAACCAAACTCACTCATGTAAAATTTGTATTTAAAAAGAGACTTCATCATACCTAATGATAGCTAAATTTAAAGCTATTGATTTTCCTTATTCTCCTGCAAATATGTCGATTGTAATATATGAGAATAAGGGTCTCCCGCAGGGGATTAAGTTAAACTAAAAGCTTCAACAAAAGTCACAAAATGTGACTGCAGTTCCTACTGAACAGCAGTCGAAAAATAAACTAATAAACTAACCAAAACAACCCATAAAAATACGAAAAATTATAGAGACGTACTAGACACACAAGGCGTCGAGCACACAAAATTTGGTGAATTTTGGAGTTGAATTGCTATATTAAATAAATATGGGAAAACAGAGAACAGAACGTAAAATAAAGAAAAGCTTATTTGAGAATGGTTGAGATCAAGATAATGAAACTAGCTAGGAAGGAAGTATCCACCCCCAACAATCACACACAACACACTTTGTCCAATTTACTACCAATTAACTTAGTTGAAGACACTCAGATTGGCTCGGTACGCTTGAGCACAACCTATTACTCTTTCTTACTTGTACGCTAGGCAGGAAGCGCTCTACACCTAGACTATTCCCAAACAATGCAACCTAAAGGTACGTTTATTAGATTAAACATGCAGAGATCATTAAGTTTGAAAAGAGTTTGAGCAATCACTAGGCATCGCAAATAACTTAGAGCCTTGCTAAACCTAGGGTTTTGTTTATTTGCTAGTGAAAACTACCAATTACTTCTCCAGACAATTTGAGGAATCCAACTATTGATCCGGGCATCAAACAATCAAAGTATTAGAACCCTAGCATGCATACTAAGTAGGCCTCCAAAGCATACAAACATTGAATTCATCAATGAGAAATTGGTAAACAAAACCTCAACTTTATTAATTGGAAAACAAATTGAATGTCAAAGCATGTTGTGGATCATGTCTAGGGGCTTCAACTGCCCCCTAACTACTGGGAATTTAGTTACACATAATGGGAATCAAAAACACAAAGGAGTTCATGGAGAAAGAAGACAACAAAATTCAGAAAATTGGAAAATACGGATCAACGATCGATCTCGGGAATTCCAACAATCAATCGTTTCTGGTGTGGTTTTGCAGTCTTGCTTCCTCTCAAGCTCTTGTGCGTCTATGCTTCTTTGTATGTGAGATGGTAGGTTTCTTCCGTGTCCAAGGAGAGATTTTATTCAGTTTGTAACCCTTTTCTTCTTTCCTTTTGGGACTCTAACTCCTTGGCTTCAACGGTAAGCTCCTTGATTAATGTTCTGATTGATTTAGGATTCATTGACATCATTCTATCCAATCGGAGCAGCCAAGAGAATTAATTGCTGAATATCTTTTTCTTCATGTTGCCTTAAGCTTCCTTGATTCATCAAGAGTCCACAATTCTCCATTATTTGCACATATCTCCTTCCTTTTGCTCTTATTTCTTTCCTTGCGTTGGAAAACCTAATAAACATAAAAACAACTAAATTAACCAGAAAATAAGATAAACTAACAAAGTAAATATGGGAATTAACAACATTATCATAGCATAATTATGCTCCTATCACCTAACAACCATACCATATTGATAAAATAATTTGGACTTCACAATTAAAATTAATTTACAATTCCATATAAACTTATTGGCAATGTCCTCAATTTCCCACAGTGGGATTCTCAACACACACAGCGCACTTGTGGAGAATTTTCAATTCATGCACGTGGACAACTTATATTAGGTGATACAAATACCTGTTGTTACAGGACATGCACACGTGGGATAACCCGCTCTGATACTAGATAAAGTAATCTAGGTTTCACAACCAGAATTAATTGGTAAGAGATGGAGTTAACCCAAATCTTTATAAACTCATAGGTAAGGTCATCATTTTCCCACATGTGAAATTCATATTCTCAACACACTCAGCACAACTAATCCAAAGTAATCTTACACTTTGATAATTTGATATGTATTTAGACACATGTGATGATTTCAATGAAAGTACATAACAAATTATCAAAGTGTAAGATAGATTCTAACACTATGCCAAAAAGTCCTTCAGACGACAGAAGTATTGTTTTTTGTCGTCTGAGTTTTTCAGACGACATAATTTTTTTTTTTGTCTGAATATAGACTAAAACCATACTCGTTCAATTTGAAAAAATGGTCAACATTCAGACAACACATTTATGTTGTTGTAAAAGATGATGATTTCCTATCTCAAATGTGGAGGGATATCCAAAATTTGATCAGGTATTTTTCCCTCTCAAATAGCCGAACTCTAGTTGACCAGAAAATGTTATGACATTTAGACAACATTTAAATGTCGTCTGAGTGTGGAGCTTGTTTGAAAATTTTCCAAGTTATTTTGACTTGTACATGCTTTTTTACATAGATCCCTCGCAATTAAGTTATTTTCTGTCCTTCTCACTCGATCAGCTATCTCAGCTAGACCTAGAACTCGCGAAACTGAAAACCTCAAAAACTAGCCTCTCTCTTTCTCACTCAGCTCTCTCAGATCTCGATTCTCACTCTCTCCTTCGTCTTCTCGCTCTCTCGATTCTTCTTCTTAGTGTCTCCCTCTTCTTAGTTTTGATTTTAGGATTTGATTTCGATTAGGTTTTCCTTCTATTTAGGGTTGGGGTGATTAGATTTTACTTTTCCTCTTATCCTCATCAAAATGACGAACATTGTTCGGTGTTCCAATTACTGAAAACCCAGACCTCTCTCTCTCTAACTCTCAACCTCCTTCACTGTCGACGGCAGCGAAACGGCGGCATTCAGTGACTCTTGTCTTGGTCTCTCCATGAATCTGAAGTGAATCACTTAGGCTGTGTTTGGATAAGGGACTATATGGAGGGAGATGACTTTTCGCGGGGATTCTAATATCCCTCTGGCAAAAAACTTCAGAGGTACATGAATGACCTGGGATTTTAAGAGAAGGATATTAGGAGGGATCTTTATTAACGAGAATCCCTTGTATGAGTTCCACCTCCTTAGGCGTAACTTTGAAGTTCCTAAAACCACAGCAACGTGATCGGACCACCTTGATTTCTCGTGAATTCCTATCCTTGAATCGCTGATTCTCAAGTTTGTTCTACACTCTGTGCTTGTGTTTCTCTTTGGAATCTAGGGTTGTATGGTTGAGTTTTGCGTTTCTCGCTCTCTAATTTGGGCGATCTATGGTTATGTGTTTATTATACTTGATAGTTTTTCAATTTCTTCCTATGCTTTTGTTTATCAAATTTGATGTGATTGGGCTGCTAGCTTGTATTTGTTTCTGGGATATGAGACTTGTTCTGAGTTTTCTGGGTTGTGTTTTTGGGTATTGGGGATTGTGTTTGAGGTATCTGTAATGTGTTTGAGAAGCTAAGCGCCTTCTTCTTCTTCACAGAGAACGAGAAAGAGAAGAAGAAGCTCTCAACTCTATTTCAGTCTTTCTATTCAATTGGAATCGATTTTCTTTCAGTAATTGCGAATAGAAACCGTCATTGGTTCAGTCACTGATATTATCTCTACAACCTCTTTACTCAATGTGGTTTGGTTTGTAGGTCTGTGTTTGTAACCTGTGTATGCCTATATAAATAAAGTTTTACATTCATGTTCATGACCCATTACTGAGCATTACTTTTCTTTGGCTATCATAATATGTATATGTCAGTACTTTGATCGAATTTTTATAATGTTTCAGGATAGGAGAGAGAATTTTAGAATATGTATATGTAACTGAATGTTTAAAGCTTAGAGGCAATCTTAGACCATAAATTAAGCACTGTACCTTAGTGGCCGATGTTTGAATACATTGTTGCATTAGATACTTTGTGCCACTTCTCAGAACCTCAGTTAATATTGGTGCCACATATTTGTTCTTTCACTTGGCACAAGTAATTTTGTGACGCCATAGCTACGCTAGCTAGGTAGGCAGCTACATAGGCAAAGTGCCTTTCACTCTAGCTGTACATTACAAGCGTCAAAGAGAGACGTACTTACATATACCTTGTTAGGAATTTGCAGTTACCAGAGTAGCATCCATCAACAATTTTAATGAACATATAAAAGAAGGGATTTCAGTGTTCCTTCTCTTGATTGATCTGTTTTTGCAAGCCATGTTATTATGTAGTTGTGTTAATCAAGAATCTTGGTAGCAAGCAACAAGTTAAGGTTCAGTTTAACTACAAGGGTCAATGTCCAACATCTTTGTTCTTGGGTGCTGTGTGCCATGTTGTAACATAACCTGCAGTAAGATTAAGGTTTTTCTCAATGTCTCTTTGCTTTAGAACTTTTGTTATATTTCTACTTGTTCTTTGTGTTTGTATGATCTTTGTTGCGGACGTTTTCCTTTTGTTACTTTTGTTCTCTGTGCTTTGCTCTGTGATTATTTCTTTGGGTTGCCTATGAGGTAGTTCTTGTATGTGCTTTTCAATCTTTTGATGTTTCGGTATTATTGCACAAATGGGTCTTAGTTTTCTATGGTTGCTATTTATGCAAGTTTTCATTGTTTGATTTTAGTTTCCGCATGGGCATGTTTATTTGTATCAAATTCGAATCATAGTATTGGCCCGCCCGACCATATTTTCCTGGATTTTAAAGCAGTTGTACTCGCTTATACATCTAGGAGTTGTGGACTTAGATCCATCCATAACAATGTTCATCATTCTGCCTTTTAGCTACTGCGAAGGCTACAACTTTAGGAACTAACTATAGAGATCCATTGCTACTACATTTCCTATGGTTAATTTTCTAAAGCTTGTTTTCTCTTCCCGTTTCATTTTGTTTTGGCAAAGCTTTAAGCATTTAATTTAGCATTTTCTGAGGTTATAGAGAGGGTGAGAAACACCAAAGTCCACAAAGCCATACCAATAGTGTTCCGTATGTAGTGGTTTGTTTTGTTCTCTTTTGTGTGGTTTTTGGTTTTATAACTTAAATATGAATGACCTTTTCTTCTTCTCTTCTACCTTTTGAGGTCCCCTGGCATGACATAACAAAAAAGTTGTGAAGTAACCTGGCATGATACATTAGGTTGTTGATTATTGGTTGGCCTTGTTTGTTTTTACTAAAAATGGGTATCTGGAAAATAACATGCGTTTTCTTGGCCTTGGTCTCTCTACTTCTATTTACATTCTACTTCTTGTACCATTGAACTTCATGGTCCTTTCTTGGATCAAAGCAAGAGTAGTACTTCAAAGGAAACATGTCACTGGTTGTTGAAACTCATGTATTTATGGTATAATACATATAGAAAATGTTGTTGTTCCTTCTAAAAAAAAGTTATCGCCTCATGAAGAAGGAGCTAGTTTAGACTTGTCTACATGGCATACTTGGTCTTCTCTTGCACAAATTATTTCCTTCGTCTTCTACTATATAGTTTTCTTCTTTGGCATACTATCTTCTAGTATATATATTTTCTAGTATGCATATTTAAATTAAGGGTTAAATACTATTTACTCCTTGAACTTTCAAGGAAAAAACAGTTCAGTCCCTGCCTTTTCAATTTCACACGTTTACTCCCTCGTCTCTCAATTTTAAACCAATAGGTCCATTCCGTCAAAAAACTCTATTAAAATGTCTATTATACCCTCAGTTCATCTTTTTTCTTTTTCTTAATTTTTTTTTATCTTTTTTTTTCCTTTTCTGTTTATCTCTTCTTCTTTTACCTCTCTTCTCCTTCAACATCAAAATTTCTAAAGCGACCAAATCAATCCGAAACACAAAACCTCTCTTCATCTGCTCAATCAAAAAAAGGAAAAAAAAACAAAACAAAAGAGAAAAAAATCTTTTCAAAAAAAATTAATTAATTAATTAAAAAATTTGAGGGTAGAATAGACATTTTTGGTCGGAGAATAACAAATTGGACCTATTGGTCCAAAGTTGAGAGATGAGGGAGTAAACGTGTGAAATTGAAAAGGCAGTGACTGAACTGTTTTTTCCCTGAAAGTTCAGGGAGTAAACAGTATTTAACCCTTAAATTAACCATGCTCACAAATGAGATTGTGAAAATTCTAGTATGCGTACCTTTTGAGGTCTACTGTTTGTATAAAGCAAGTCCCTAACCATAGTCATTGCCAGGTAGTTTACGAAATTATGATTTGTACTCTTGCATGAGATGATGGTGATGGTGATAGTAAAATTAATGATGGACACATCTTATGCGTAACATAGAATAACGGAATAGATCTAACATATATATAATCTTACTGGTTGGCCATGAATCATAAGAGAGCAAGAATGTTTTCCTGTGATGGTAATCAGTGCACTTGATGAATTCACACACTGGATTTTGGGTTACTTTGTGTCTGTATACGGTTTTTCTAACTGAGGAATTGTTATGTGATATGTATTTACAGATTTTGTGTTAAAGATGATATAATCATTTATGGTTCCTTCGTTTTGACTATGCTTATTTTTAAAAAATCTATGCAACAAAACTGCTCGGGGAGATATATTTCAGGCCAGAGAGTGATCTTGCTTGAGCACCTTTGTAAGCTTCTGTCATCAATTACATATGAAATTATCTGTATGCCACAGCCTAAATGGCATCATTTAGTCGTCCTTCCCTCAGCTCTGTGCTTCCATACATCTTCAATCTTCAAGTAATATCTTTATAATAGTTGCCATGAATTATATATTCCTAGTTGTTCTTTTCATAAAAAGCTTTCTATGTTGGGGAATTAAATTATTTATTGCCTTTATGATTAAAGTTTGCCTTTGTTTGGCACTTATTCCTTCTATGTTTTACTTGGACAGCTTTCAAACCTTTGCGCGGGTGACCATAACATTTTAAAGACATGGTACTTCTTTTCTGTTTGAATTTTATATCCATATTTTCGTCCCTGATTAACATTTAGTTACCGACTCTTCATTGACTTTACTGAATTGGTGTGATTAACAGACCTTAGAATAGGTTAAAAAAATTTCACCAAAAAATAAATAAATAAATAAAGAGGTTAGAAAAGGAAAGAAAAAGAAACTTGTTGATGTTCTTCTATAGTGGAGTGCTTGATGATGGTTAGTTAATGTAAATGGTGGAATTGTAATGTGTTGGAAACTTTCTAGCCTTTTTTGGCTCTAGTCTTTCAAATCTAGTATTTGCAAGTCCATATACTTTTTTTTTTTTGCTCATTTGTGTACACAACCTTTTCAGGATGGAAATACAAATGGGGTAAATGGAAATAATGTTGACTGGGATACTGAAGATGAGCTTGACGAGATTGAAAATTTCACTTTATCTTCTTCTTCAGCTAATCTGGGCCCTGGGGAGGTAATTGTTTTCTTATGTGATTTTTGTTAAATTTAAGTAAGCTTATTAAATAGTGCGACGAATTCTATGTGGCTTTAAGACTTGAAAATGTTTTGAGATCAATGAAATGAATCTATAGTGTGGTAGGTTTCATTTGAGCCTAGATGAAATGCTTTCCTAGCAAACTGAAGGACTCTGTTTCCTGGAATTCATATGACCACTCTTTTTCTTCTTTACTTTTACCATGCCTTCTTGCTGTATTGACTAATTTGGTTTCCCATGTGCACACTATAATCCTCTTTTGTCTTATTAATTTTTATGGCTTTGATGAACTTCCAAACATATAAATGATACAAGATAAATATGCACAAAAGTATACATTCAGAAGCACGCATGATATTTAGACAGAGATATAGTATACATTTGATTCTGAACATGCAATTCCTTTGTTTTTTCCTCCAATAGAGGAGCTCATCTCTAGGACCTTCCAATACAAAAGTTTTTGGTCATTTTGTTAGCATGGGATTTTCTCAAAAAATGGTTGCCAGAGCTATTCAAGAACATGGTTAGAGGACTGTACCATATCATTTTGTGTGGTTTATATTCGGATTGCTTCAGTTTTACCATATTTAACACACTACTTTGATAGCATATCCAGGTGAGGAAGACGCCGATTCAATTCTGGAAAGCCTCCTCTTACATGACCACTTCTATGATTCGGGTGATTCCATTCGATCAGATTGTGAAACTGGTACAACAGTACAGCTAGCTAGTTCTTTATTAACTTGTGTCTAGTAGAAATTCTTCCTTCATTAAGCATTTGGACTTGTTTGCAGATCTAGATTATTAGTAGATATGGGTCATTTTGAACTGATGTTCATGATTAGGTTTGTGTACATAAGACAATGGTGGATTAATGAAAATTGCAATGAATGATTTTGGATGTGGATTTTATGGTTTCATACTTTCATGAATGGACAATTTTAATTTCTAGAATACATGCATACCAATTGTAACAGGGGACTACTAATGTGTGTTATATCAAATTGCAAGCTACAACAAAACCACACCAAAATGTATGGTTGGAGCTGTACAAAAACAACGCAAAAACCAATTAGAAGTCTAGTGTCATTTTGGCGTTGGTACAACAGAAAATTGTAGTCTAAATGGAAAAACAACAATAGAAGTTAGAAGAAAATGTTGGCTAAAGCATATAACAACAACAAATAAGTGTGGTTAGACTTAACCAAAGACAATATAAAAGACCTACAATTTGTGGTCTCTTTTATATTCAGACCACAAATATTTGTTGTGTTAATAACCTCAAACGACATAAATCTGTCTTGCAAATATGCTTCACACAACATAATTTACAAAAGACTGTGGTTGTTTTGTTTCTCATACAACACAAAACTGTTGTGTTACTGCTTTTAAAGATACAGATCACAATTGTCCCAAAATGCAAAACTCATCAGACGACACAAGATAATATCAGACGACAGACTGATACCCCCAAGACACTACACGGTACTAGATGACATATTTTGGTTAGTTCAGACAACATAACAGTTCTGTCGTCTGAAGGCCTTTTTGGCATAGTGTAAGTTGAATTACCAAAGTAATATTTTTCAAAAGTATATAGGTGAGTTACATGTCGAATGAGTTACAATTGAGTGACGATAAGATATTTTTTGCTTAAAGAATAAATAGCTATAGTTTTTAGCTTATAAAAGCAGCATCTTCCCAAACACAGTTTGCTGATTAGCTTATTCGTCAATTGTCAAGCATATTTGTATATACATTAAGTCACCCCAAACTGGGCTTATGTTTTATGATGCTTGTGATTATCTCAAAACGAGCTGAAATAACATGATTATACTATGTAAGTGATAATGCCAAAAAAAAGAAGAGGAAATCATAAGTAGCTGCTCTCTGTGAGTTAACCCTAAGAAAATCCTCAGTAGTCGTTCTCTGCATCTATCTCTGTTATGATGAGCTCTATTGATGATGTTGCAATGAGCTTTGCTACCTCGTTGGCAGTAGTTGACGGTGACGGTCTGATTAATGTCGGATGTTTGGTAGAAGGCGGGATTAATCATTCAACTCAAGTGTACTGCTAGGTAACTTATGCATAAGGTGGTGGATATCAGAGATCTGCACAACCATCTACGCCGTATCTGAGTTCTTAATAAAAAATTCTGAGTACAGGGGAAAGCTCAAGACATCTTGCTTCTTTCTTTTGAAGATCATGGAGACAAGTGTAAGGTTCTCCGCGAAGGTCCCTATAATAATGCTAGATCCCTAACGGTTGATTATGATAGTGCAACACCGATCAATAAGATTTCTTTCAATTCTCTATGTTATTGGGTTTGGATTCAAAATATGCAATCACTCTTTGAGGAAAAAGAAACCATTGCTCATAATCTCCATCGCAGGGTACCTACCTAGAATTAGATGAGAAATTGTTTAACAACAAAAGGGATGTTAGGCTTAGGGTTTGACATGACATTTCTAAACTTGTCATTCTTAAGAAAGTTTTGAACCTAGCACCTGATGAGAAATTGATTAACAACAAGATGGATGTTAGGCTTAGGGTTTGTCATGACATTTCTAAACCTGTCATTCTTAAGAAAGTTTTGAACCTGGCACCTGGTGCAGATAAATAAATCTCATTCTTTTATAAAAATTGGTGGGGAGATGTCATACCAGTGGATTGGACTTCCATACTTCTAGGGAATGTAAGCAACATTCCGAGGAAGCCACTCAAGCAGTTGTTTCGACTTTTTTGAAAGTAAGGTTTAAGTTCAAGAAAATATTGTTTCAAATGGGTGAGACCTGTTTTAAGTTCTCTTCTCAGGTACCTAGCTTTGTAGTTAACCCTATTTTTGCTAACCTGTAGCAAGTGTCACGCCCCTGATTTTTAACACAAATAAAAATCGATATATAATCTCATAATTATACATGCGAAATCGTTCAGTCATCAATACAAAATACCTGGAAACTTTTTCCCTTTTAAACCAATTACATATTGATGCCCTGAACTCAATGTGTCAATATTGACCCGCTCCACAAAGTCATATATTACATAAGCTTACGAATTAAATTGTCAACAACAAAATAAAACGTAAATGCTCCTAAGAGCTCACTACAAGCGGAAGTCTTAATAACGGTAAAGTCACAAAAATGGCTTCCTACCATAAAGCTGCTAGCACGCTACCTCAGATTCAGCCACGATTTCCCTGACCTGCAGGATTAACCCCTACATAGTTTAAATGGTGCACCGAGTTGTCACACAACAAACCTGGTAAGCTTTTGCAAGCCCGTATGAGTAACTCAAAACAAAACACCACACAACGCAAGCCAAAACGAGGAAAACCTTTCAACTCGAGAATAAAGAAACATACCATGCTTCCCAAAACAATACTCTTTTCCCAAAAAAAAACAACGAAAGTCACACCGTGACAAAATCATATAAATCGTTAACCTAACAATTCAAATATGATAAATCGATCCAACCTGGATAAAACAATAAATCGGTCCAACCTGGATAAAATAATGAATCGGTCCAACCTGGACAAAATAATGAATCGGTCCAACCTGGACAAGATAATGAATCAGTCCAACCTGGACAAAATATGCACCCAGGAGTCTTAAGTAACCTACTTAGATCCATGAGGTACGATGGCAGACAGACTAGAGTTCTAACTGAATAGTAACCTGTCACCCGACCAAGATTCAACCTTACGATATAACGTTGCCATGAGGATGCAACCTGCAACCCCGGATCCTGAGGCCACCCTGACCCTTAGATCAAAACATTAAACGAGTCGCACTGGACCCAAAATGTTAAATCAAATCAAACGGATAAATCACAATTTGTGATTCTCAAATCCTCAGACCACAGGTCGTCAGATTGAAACATTTAAAATGGTCATACCAGACTTGAAAATATTACCCAACCCAAAAGGAGAAATCACAACCTGCAATCCTCAAATCCTCAAACACTTTTCAAAACAATAGAAATACAATTTCCCACCATAATTGTTTTCCGAAAAGTCACATCACAAAACGAGAATGAACTCACCCACACATATATATTTCACGTAAATATATATATATATATATATATATACGTGGTCATTCACTCAGGAATGCCATTAATACCAACTATAGTTTGCAGTTAAATCAATAACTCTCAAAACGATAAATGTAATTTCGTTCGTAAATGAACATTGTGAGATTACTCACCTCAGAATCCCGCTGTGTCTTTTATACAGAACCGAACTAACACTCACACCAACAACTCGTCCAATTCACCTTTAGAAGCACCTATTCACCAATGATCTCAAATCAGTAACGATTCACAAATTATTTAAGTCTGAAACCCCTGTTTTGAACTAAAATCCCCAAAGTGACTCGAAAATCGAGGCAAAACCTCATTCGAGACCACCCAAAGTCTCCGAAATGCTTTTACGATCGATGTGACAAAACTACAAGTCGATCGGATAGTCGGATCCTCACGGATCGAAACATCAAACGGTCCGAAACTGTAAAAACCCTAACATGCTCATACGATCTCCAAAAATTACATATTCTATATCGAAATGCTCGTATCGATGAGTAGATGAAATTCAGGAACAGAAACTATCCATGAGGTGGCCAGAAACTGCCGGAAACACCAACACAGTGGCGGCTACGCCGCCAATCCAAAGTCGAAATTTGGCAAAACTTCCGACACCAAAGTTCTTCATCTCAACTCCAATTACAACTTTCATAACTACACTAAAGTCCAATTATAAACCAATAGATCGAATTTTACCTTAGAACAAATCGGGCTTATTGAAACACTAGAATTTCAATTCCAAAATTCAACCTCCACGAGTTGAATCGATGCAAGCCACCTTGTGGAAAGCATCTACGTCATCTGAGCTCCAAAATCCCTCAAGAATCACAGGCAAAGGTGGCCGGAATCTCCAGTTCCGACGAAGGTGATTTCGTCCTCGTCGCGACTTCTTCTCAACCTTGCAGCGTCCACTACAGCTCGAATCGTGAAGAATCACTTCCACAGACGTGTAGAGGAGGTTGAGGCGAAGAAAGCCCACTTGGAATCACGTCCGATGGTGGTCGGAAGAGGAAGAACGAAGTCGGCAAAGTGGAGAGGGCGAAACCGAGGTCGGGACCGAAGAGATAGAAAAATTTCCCTTTTTGGAAACTTTCCAATTTTCTGATATTTTTCCGGAAAAATCCCATATATACCAAAATGGAAACTTTTTCCAATGACCATAACTTCTGCATATGAACTCCGATTTCCGCGTTCCACATGTCTACGAACTCGTATCGACGCGCTCTACAACTTTCATGAAGGAAGTTTTCAGAGAAACCCAACGTATAAAAAGTCAACCTTTGCAACCCCCCCCCCCCCCCCCTAAAACCATATTCTTCGACTAATAATTCATCCGAAACACTTCCACTCCGTCCACGAGCCGCGAAATCGTCCAATAATCACAAATTAGATTCCGAAAAATCTTCAGAAAATAAATACGAATTTCCGGGACATCACAGCAAGTTAGGGCAACTCCAACCATAAGGGTTCTATCCCATATTTAACACCCATATACCACATTGGCTATCCAACAATCCATTTTAGGGGGAGTTGGTCTCAAACCAAGTCTCAAATATGTGACTTTTCCATAACCAGGACCACGAACGATAACACGAGGTCACACAATTAGGCTGGGTCAGCCCAACATAGAATGACACACTACCACTTACGCTATCCAACAATCCATTTTAAGGGAAGTTGGTCTTAAAATTATAGGACTTGGTCTCAAACCAAGTCTCAAATATGTGATTTTTTCATAACAGGACCATAAACAGTAATGCAGGCTCACAGAATTAGGTTGGGTTAGCCCAACACGGAATGAAACGCACTAGAGGAGAGAATGCACGAGACAGAGTTGAGTACATTGCGCACGCGCTTAGGGCGCTAGAGAGAAAAAGGGAGCTGACTTCGTGGGCCCCGACTAACACGTGTCCCCTGATGACCTTTGTGGCATTGTAATGGTCATGGATTAGACGGCTGTGACGCTTCCAGTTTGAAAATCGACATTGCTGATATCCTGTTTTTTTTTTTTCAACGGTTATATTTTGAATCTTACGGGCTAGATTTGAGCAAAAAAAAAAAACCAGAAAATTGTCATTGGGACAAGCTATTTTGCAAAGAGGTAGGGCCTCCTTGGCTCCATGATTTAATTGATGTTATGTAGTTTGCTAGCTCTGTGGGTGTTCTCGGTTGGAGAACAATTTGTACGTCTACATATTGATGTATTCACTTGAGTTAACTAAATTTCTCTCCAATAAAAAAAAATAACACCATAAAATTGAAGAAAATAAATGGGTTAAATACTGTTTACTCCCTGAACTTTCAAGGAAAAAACAGTTCAGTCCCTGCCTTTTCAATTTCACACGTTTACTCCCTCATCTCTCAATTTGGACCAATAGGTCCAATTTGTTATTCTCCGACCAAAAATGTCTATTCTACCCTCAAATTTTTTAATTAAGTAATTTTTTTTTTTTGAAAAGATTTTTTCTCTTTTTTTTTTTTTTTTTTTTTTTTTTGATTGAGCAGATGAAGAGAGGTTTTGTGTTTCGGATTGATTTGGTCGCTTTAGAAATTTTGATGTTGAAGGAGAAGAGAGGTGGAAGAAGAAGAGATAAATAGAAAAGGAAAAAAAAAAGATAAAAAAATAAATTAAGAAAAAGAAAAAAGATGAATTGAGGGTGTAATAGACATTTTAATAGAGGTTTTTGACGGAATGGACCTATTGGTTCAAAATTGAGAGATGAGGGAGTAAACGTGTGAAATTGAAATGGCAGGGACTGAACTGTTTTTTCCCTGAAAGTTTAGGGAGTAAATAGTATTTAACCCAAAATAAATCTACCCGTTGGAACAGTAAATTTTAGAAAATTCTATAAATATCAACCCATTCTTTCCTAATTTTTCACACCAAACATCCTCCATCTCTTTCAAAAAATTTCATTTATTCACCCATCCTCTTGTTCTTCAAATTGTTTCTCTTGGAAAAAATGAGTCCAAGAAAGGATTATTGAGACATAATAAAGATCTTTGCCAAGCTTGGATCACCGTTGGTGGTGATGATTGCGTTGGAAAAGATCAACCGTTGGATTTGTTGTGGATGCGTGTTTTGGAGGAGTATAATGCGTACAAACCGATGGGTTGCGTAACTAGAACATCTTCAAGTTGTATTGCTCTTTGGAATTAAAAATAAGTCTAGCATGAATGAAGTGGCACCAAACTCTTACCAAAGTCAAACTTTTTCAACGAAGAAGCGGCGAAAATAAGGAGGACAATATAATTATATTGGAATATGTTAAGTAAATTGACTTGATGCACATTTACTCTCGCAAGCGTACGAATCGTTGTCAAGTAAGGGAAGTATTAAAACCTTGATTATCGTACCTCGGGGATTAGGTGTTGGACCTAACCGAGGTAATTGGCGCTAGAGTGACTCAAAAGCATACAATGAAAAATAAAAATAAAATAAAGTAAAATAATATTCACAAGGCACCAAGCCTCGACAATGCTCGGCTTAGCTCACACTAAGCCTAATCAAAGCCACTAACTTGTAGCCCAAATGAGTTATGCACAATGGATGGTAGAATTTTGTTTGGGAGTTTTTGAATTGGGAATTAACTAAATTAAATGCAAACTAAAATAAAAGCAAACAACTAATTATCAAGCAAGAAATTAAAATTCGGATTTTCAAATTAATGGGAACATGGGAGTGTCGGGTGATTCACACTAACTCTCTTGCAAATATCGGTGCCAATTTCATAAATGCATGCATTTCCTATATGTGTTAAGTCCCGTATTTAGTACCGGTCAAGGCTACTAAACCAATTATCCTTTCGGTGTATCGATTATGCCGGTTAGGGCCACAATCAACTCTCTAACTTAGGCATTACGCCAGTTAAGGCCGCAATATCTAAAATTAGAGGCCTAGAGTGCAAGATAATAGAGACCCAAGCAAGCTTAGCTACAATTAAGCTAGCTAATGGTTACCACACTTAAATCCTAGATGCCACAAGATTAACAAAGTGTCAATTTATCAATCTATTCATCACAATTGCCCACAACATAATTTCAAAGGGTGACAAAGCCTAGAAACATGCTTCTAAGGATCAATACATTCGGATTTAAAGCATACACAATGAAAATTGCATTTATTAAAATTAAAGCATCAATATTTATACAAGATGAGTTAGGG
Organism: Rosa chinensis; assembly: GCF_002994745.2. Taxonomy (NCBI): domain Eukaryota; kingdom Viridiplantae; phylum Streptophyta; class Magnoliopsida; order Rosales; family Rosaceae; genus Rosa; species Rosa chinensis. The sequence continues at coordinate 22,913,994 of NC_037089.1, read as the reverse complement.
CTTCACAACCCTAACTCCCAAAATTAAACTACTCACAACCCATACAAGAATTCATCAATAAAAGTATATAAAAATTATGAAATAGATAATAAGGAAGAGAGGGGAGAGTTAGCTTGTTCACTTCTAGCTATGAGCTAGTATGAATCAAGCAATTTCTTCACCCAACTACCCAAATTAAGGTGTGATACTCTTGATGATGATTCCCTTGAAGCCTTGAGTGAGTCTCAAAAAGATGAAAATTAGAGAGAAGAAGAGAGTGAGTGGCGATGGGTGAAAGAAAATGAGAAGGGATAATAAAATGGAGGTGGGTGTGTTTCGGCACTGTTGGAGAGAGAGAGAGGATTTTGGGGTCTGGGGTGTGCGGCCTCTGTTGCAGTCTAGGGTTCTGTGAATATCTCTATATATATATACGTGCCGTCTGCGACTCGAGCTGGGAAGAGAGGATAGTGAACTAATTATCAAATGGATGGCTAAGATTCAAGGGAGGAAGAAAATGGGAGTGGAGGAGCCGTTTCGGTGGTCTTCCAAGAGTAGAAAAAGCAACAAGACTGCCACGTGGCAAAATTTGGTTGGCTAGAGATATAAAAGAAAAGGCTGATGGCATGCACGTGCACTTTGGAAATCAATGTGAAGATTGCTAGCTTTTGTCTGCTCTTTGCATGATTAATTAAGTAATTAATTAATTTGATTAATTAACTTAATTAATTATGCACCATTTCTTTTCCTTGCTTTTCTTGTTCTTGGTCTTCTTTTGTATTTTTTCTTTCTTTCTTTCTCGCGACACTCTAGCATATAACTCCATGAGTTGGACTCCACTTTCTCACTCGAGTTTACCATGGTTTATCAATGTTGACTTTTCGTCATTTTCTCAGAACCTTCATTTTGCTCCAATTTCACACAACTTCTTCCGAATTCTACAACTCCGTTTATTTACTACAATATAAAGAAAAATAGATTAATTATATAATAATTACTTTAGGGATTAGCTTAATTCTAGTGCTTAGAACGTAATTACGTGTATAAAAATGTGTGTAATCATAAATACTGTTTCAAGTATTGCCAACAATGCTCAAAGTAGAAGTCGACGTCAACCATGTCCTAGTAAGCCGACTTAACATTCATGGGCTACATATAATATTAAGTAAATTAAATAATAAGAAAAAAGACAGTTTAGTATAAATAATTTAATAAACAAGATCACAACATTTTACTTTTTGCATCTATATGGCAAAAAAAAAAATTAAAAAAAAAAATAATGTTTACTCCATATACTTATAGGGTGTCGACGTTTCAGTCCCTCACTTTTCAATTTCACCTAAAAACTCTCTAAACTCTCTAATTCCACATAATTGGTCATTGCCATTAATTCTCCGTCAAAATCTCTGTTAAATTGTTGACGTGGCGTTCATTCCACGCTAAAATGTCTATTATACCCACAATGACTTTTTTTTTTTCCCTCTCTCTCTTTTTTCTGTTCTTTTTCTTTTCACATCTTCTTCTTCCAACTCTCTCTCCTCTTTCTATTTATCTCCATCTAATTTTTCTTTTATGTCTCACCAAGCAAACATACCAGAAGCCCCCACCGTCCTTTAACCTATCTCTGATCACAATCAACCACATAGAGTTACTTCCAAAGATGAAGCAGCAGCAGCCCAAGAGGCCGAGTTGTAGGCCCAGTTTGGTATTGCTTTTGGAACCTGCTTTTGGTCCAAAAGTGCTTCTGGTGCTCAGTGAGGCTGTTTGGTAAACTCCAAAATTCTGGCTTTTGGGCAGAAGCGCTGCCGCCCACAGCAGGAAATCAAAAGCTAGTTTTAGTAGCTTTTGAAAATGACTTCTGCCGAACCGAGCTGAAAAACACGGAGGTATTAATGAAGTTGACTGAACTACCTTATTTGTCCTCGTCCTTTTCTAAAATTTACATTAAACATTGATTGCCAATCTCTTCTCCTCTTCGACAACTCGAACAGAGATGACCCAGAATTTTCTGACTCTTCACCAACCTTCACAAACACTGAAAATTAACCATAGATAAATATCAATAACGATGCATTAAGGTCAGAACCGGACCAAAGCAAACCAAGCTGCGACCCTGCAGTGGCCTTGGCGGTGGCCGAATTGTACCCAAAACGTTAATCATCCTAAATTCAACTATAATCGAAACCAAGTATATCAATACGTAGAGCGTGAAGAGGAGATCGACTTTCGTACCTCATGCATTGCAGATGATCGACGGAGTTGCCCGAAAAAGTCGAAATTCTGCCGAAAAGGCTGGAGCTTCTTCATTTCAAATCGCCTTCATCAGAGCTCGTCGGTGAAAACCCAAGCCATAGGCTTGGTCGTGACAGTGATGCGGTCCGAACGCCGGTATCTGACACCTAGAGATGGCTGGAATCGGAAGTGAGGATCGGTGATTGTCGAGGATACCGGAGAGCAGAGAGGCGTCTGAAGTTCTAAAATTTTCTGGAGGTTTCTGGGTTGTTGATCCGATCTCGGCCCTTATATAATTGAAAGCAACGGATCAGATTAAATGGTGATTGAAATCTAAGGTCCATATCGCACCGTCTATATTCTTTTTATTTAAAATGAATTTCCTTATTTCCAAACTTCCGAAATATGAAATAAATAGCTCCGACGTCCGAAAAATTTCACCATGGACTCATCGTGCCGCGTACTTTACTATCGGATTCTCAAATTGAAGATTTAACTTACTAATTTTTTTTTAAGTTATTCCTGAACACTGTTAATAATTATAGAGAGCGCTATATATATATATATATAACAAAAAAACCTAAAATTTTCACCGATATTACAAAAACTCTCAAATTTCTTACATAATTTTGATTTTGATAAAAGTGGAAATTACTCAAGTGAAGAGATGGAGGATAATGAAAGTAAATCTTTTATTCAATCTAATCAAGGGTATAAGGATAATATATGAGAAATTTATTTTATTTGGTAAGATTACATAATCAAAAAACAAAATTATGTATTTTAGCAGCATATCTTAGCATGTATGACCATTTTGGTAATTATACCCAGCTAAAGCACTTTTGCCTTACAACTTACCAAACACCTAGAAATTGCTTTTCTCTCTCACAGCACTTTTAAAAACAGTTTACCAAACACCTCAGCTGCTTCTTCTCACAGCAAGTTCCGAAGTGCTTCCTCTCACAGTAGGTTCGGAAATGCTTCCTCTCATAGCACAGCAATCCCAAACTAAGCCATAATCTAATCACCACACACAGCTTATCAATTACACTACAAGTAAAACAAAACAATAACTAATTAACTGAAAATATCCCAATCAATTACTCTACCTCTTTCTGGCTAGCTGCAGTGGTGATTATGTCCACGGTCAAAAGGTCAGGCTTCACTTCATACTTATTGATAATATGAACTTTAGAGAACTGCACCAGAGGAATCAAAGCTGCAAAGAAGATTGTAACAATATCACCAATTCATCTAATCACAGCAAAATCACATAACCAAACACATTATTCAAACATCCAGAAACCTATGAAAACCCTAAATTCCCACCAATGATTTCAAGCTCAGCATAATCAAAACTCAAAAAGATATAAAATTGATAACCAAGACATGATTTTGGGATGATATAAAGAACTCGGTCAATCAAATTCAAAGATGGGTATTGGAAATTTGAGCTCACATGGTGAAATTAGATGGGTGACTTACCTAGGTGAGCTGGGTTGATCTCAGCCGAGACCAGGTAGCAGAGAACAAGCGCGAGAGAGTGCGAACCAGTACTACCAGCCTGCTAGAGCAGTACCCGAACCAGTACTACCACCCAATGATCCGAACCATCCGACTAAACATCCCCAATGAGCTCATATAATCACCTGAATGACAAAAGCCAGATGACACCAAATCCCTCTCAGACATTTTCTCAAACATCTAGACCGCATCCTCAACCTTCCCACATTTACAATAAACCCTCAAAATCGAATTGGCATCGTAAACATCGCCCAAAACCCCTAATTTCAACACATGCCCATGAATCTCCCTAGCCTTTCCCACATCACAAAGCCCCCCAAAGGCCTTAATCAAAATTGGAAAGAATTGAAATTCCTCAGCTACAGACAAACCAAGTTCAAGCAACTTAACATAAATACTATCGCATCCTCGTAATTCCCATCCTCAACGTACCTCTTGATCAGCTCACCGGCCTAAACAACATCAATCCAGGAACAATTCCTCGAAAGCCCACCTCTTAAATTCGATTTCCAAGATGGGTTTTGCAGGAACTGTGATTTATAACATAAAGATTAAAACTTTGAAGCGAACATTGTTGTAGCACCTCTAAACTTGTAGTATTGTAATGGCTCCGATGGTCTTAGAGTATCTCCAACAGTAAAAGCTATTTTTTTAGCTAAATCATCTAAAAGTTAAATTTAGGTAGTAAATTTCTAGCTTTTCCTCCAGCAGTGTTAGCTAAACTAAAAAAATTGAACGTGGAGTGTTTAGCTTTTTGTTATTTTCTCTCTCCTCCCTAGCTAAATTTAGCTAGAGATTTTAGCAAAAACCAAATTTGACTTTCATATAGCTATTCTACTGGAGTGCTAAACTATCTCAAATTAGCCAAATTTATAATTTTTTGTTGAAATAGCTAGTCTGTTGGGGATGCCCTTAGTGAACACGAGCTTTGTGGTCTCATAGCAGCCATTTCCCTGCCAACCCAAAATCTTTTTTTTTTTTTTCGAAAGAAGAAATAAAACTACAAACTAGAACCCCTAACTCCCTAAGGCAACCTACAGCTAAAGAAGAAAAAAGAAAAGCATGTGCCAACCCAAAATGTTCAAGTGAGAGTAAGAAAAAAATAAAATAATAAAAAGAAAAAAAAAGAGAGAGAAAAGAAAAAAAAAATTTATAAAAAAAAAAGTCAGTGAGGGTAAAATAGACATTTTGACGTGAAAGGGATGCCACGTCAGCAAGATAACGGAGCTTTTGATGGACAGTTGACGGCAACAACCTATTATGTGAAATTAGAGAGCTTAAGGATTATCTGGGTAAAATTGAAAAGTGAAGGACTGAAACGTCGAGACTTTATAAGTATAGGAAGTAAACAGTATTTAATCCTTTTTTTTGTCATATAATTGTAAAAGTAAAATGTTGTGATCTAGTTTATTAAATGATTTATACTAACTGTCTTTTTCGTAATATTTAATGGACTTAATATTGTATGTAGCTCATAATATTGGAAACTTGAAAATATTATAAAATTCTATAGGAAAGAGAAAACAACGTCACACCAAATAAATTGGGATGACAATACATTATAAAAAAATAAAAAAAAGACTTCATTAAGAAAAAGTAACAACTTGTCAATTCTCAAAAATTTGCAAATTTTACCAATTTTGAAACCATTTAAAACATAGTCTTTGAATTATACATGCAATTTTGGATGCACTAGATCTTCAACTATAAAAAGTTAAACTTGAATTGATTAAGGAAATAACTGAATCAATATTAACATGTTAGAGCAAATTTTGTTAAATAGCTTGATTCCACCAACAACGAAAATCGAAGCTTTCACCTAGAACCCTATATTGGCATGAGTTTCTCTTCTATCGATATTGATTTTGGTTTTAAAGGAGATTTTGTGGATAAGTAGATAGTAATTAGAAGATTAATTATCATACCCAAAGTTTAATTTAATTTGAAATAATTAGCAATGACTCAGCTTTTTCTAGACACTACGTACTATTTTAGGTTTGCATTTATACTCAGGATTCCCTTAATAGCCGTGACCCATTCTTAACTCTCACCTAAACTAATTTTTTTTTTTTTTGAAATAGCAGTTGAATTCATTAGATCAAATGAATTCAACAACTAAAGACTAGAGTCTACCATAACTTACATAAGCCGAACTCGACAGAAAAAACCGAACTAACTATCTAAGCTAAAGTAGATCATTCGAATATCTAGGACGCTCACTTTTAAGCAAGCCTATCTAAGAATGTAAGAACCTCGCCTTCTACGGAAATGAAATCATTCAACTAGTCCTCCTTTGCCAATCACGCAATTGTGGTACAAGTAATAAATTGAAAACGTCATAGAAGACTCATAGAAGTCCATGCACTCTCACATAAGCTTCACCCCAATAACAAAAATTAAGCAATAACTATCTCCTTCCCTTTTGAGTTGGAGTGTTTACCCACAGACTGCTTCCTGTTGGGAGACTTGTGCTGCGCATCGCCCTCCTCGTGCTTAGAGGTCATAGTCTTGTTACCAGAAGATGACTTATTCTTACTACCTATAAGTCTTCCTCTCTTCTTCTTCATGCTACCAGAACTAGACTCTACCTGCAAGACCAGATCCAATCCATGGTTTTCAGAATCTAGAATGAGGTTTCTCTTGCCCACAGCCAAACTCAATCTCAGCTTCTTAGGGGATATGGTCAAGCCATCTTCACGTCCACGACGTTTGCCAGTGAGGCGCTTTGGAGTGCCGGCTGTTTCCTGGAGGTCACGCACCATCACCTGTCGCTTCTGCTTCGAAAACAAGGCACTCAACAAGGGCTCTCCGCCTGGACCAGGCATTGGAGTCTGAAACACCAAAGATGGGCACAGGGTAGAAACCCTAGCCCTCATACCAGTAAGAACCCAACCATTGCTTGCGGTGCCAGCAGATGATGCCCCTACACTCCCTTGCATTGGCATACCACCCCCATTTGGCTCCGAAGCGAAACTCTAGGATCTCAGCAAAATCTGCTCAACATCATCATCGTCCTCATCCAAAGCCGGCCCTGAGCACGGCAGTCCAACGTGCGTTACAAGGCCACAAGTGGAACATCGCCTAAACAACTTGTCAGACCTGAACTTGCTTCAAAATTCAACTTCATCCTCCACTAGATAGCATCGCTTGAATGGCAATGGTTTATTCAATGGGATCTCAACCCTAATCCGAAGCTTCCCGACCTTCTTGGCAGTCTTGTCAATCTCCTGAAAATCCCCCAAGGTGTATCCAATCATAGTCATAACTCTTTCCGACCGAAACGCCGGCGGGATCTCCTGGAGGGTGACCCAGTAGGACGCCGTGGTCAAGGGGACTTTGCAACCACCATAATGTCGTCATACCACGCCAACGCCACTGGAGCATGGTTACAGGTGCGCCAGACCTGAACACGATCTGCAGGGTCCGACAACGTGAAGATCACCCTCTGCTCCTCCGCTTCCTCCACTTGCAACACTCCATTAATCCTCCAGGCGTTGCGGAACATCCCCATGAATGACTTGATCTTGTAGTCTAGGGCTGTGAGAAGTTTGCGCACCAAGAACACGTTTGCTTGTCGCAAACCTTGGGCCTATGTTGGGCGCAAATCAGTCTGCCTCTTACCTTCAACAATAGCAAGAGAGGTGGCTAGTCTAGCAGCCGTGGCATCAACAGAGCTCATCTTGTTGACAAGGAGAAGCAAAGAAGCCGAAAACCCTAACCCTAGGTTGAGAGAGAGTTGGCGGCTTCTAACTAGGTTTTGTTGAGAGGGTTAAGTTTTAGGATGACAAAATTATTGCTACCATTTCCTCACCTAAACTAAATACTATCACCCTTTTCAAAAGAAAAGAAAAGAAAAAAAAACTAAATACTATCACGTATTTAAGGCAGATGTGTAACCTAGCTATATATATATATATATATATATATGATTTTTCTCAGGTGCTGACGTCCATACCTAAATTCTGATCACATATTTTGATCTTAACCGTTCAGTTTTTAGGTCCTAATGTATAGATCATCTCTAGAAAATTTCAGCCAATTTGGTGATAGTTAAGGCATCCAAAACTGCAATTTACACGAACTAACTGAATCAGTCGAACCGGAACCGTTCGTGTACATTGTTGTAATTTACAGTTTTATATGCCTTAACGATCACCAAATTTGCTAAAATAGAGGTGATCTATACATTATGACCTAAAAACTGAACAGTTAAGATGTGAAAATGTGATCAGAAAGTAAGGAAAAACGGGAAATCTGTACCGTCCGCACCGTAGCCGGACTGTGTATATATATTGTTACTACCTAAGTTGCTACTACTATCAGAACCTAGTAATTGGGGCAAAGCCCCACATTAAACTCCAATCCAACTGTACATTCCGATTTATTTACATGGATACTCGATCTGAACAGTTAAGCAATCCTGGCTAAATTACAACAATTTGAAATTCCATACAGAAAAGAGACCACAGACATAGCAGCTTGAAGATCCAAAGTACTATAGTCATTCAACCCAAACATTAATCTTAGGTCGACACTCTTGAATCCCCAAATTGTCAAGTTGGTTGGGTAAACCCCCGCGACTCTAGACCAGGAACCGAGTATTCCTATATCTCAGTGTGGCACCGGTACTTGGGATTTCACAAAGAGATTCATCCACGGTCTCACAAAAACTATTATATGCCAAATTAGTCTCTACCATTTTATGGAATCACTCTCCTACTAAATGTATAAGGATGATCCTATCCAACACAACTATCAACAACCATAAATCATATATTTAAAGGCAGCTAGCTAGCTACAATAGTTTTCTCCCTCTTAATAATTGTAGATAAAACACCAAATTAACGTAAACATAAAATAACAGAGAATATACGTTTTTCTATCAACACGAAGTATTTAATTAACAACAAAATACCCTCAAGGCCTCAAGCATGATTAATTATATGAGGATCATTACATGACTACAACTTTTAGCCTAATCAAAACAAATGATGCTAAATACTTAATCCATTTGCCTCTCTGATTGAGTTAGCTCTCAATCTCTGATTGCTAGATTATTTGACATAATCTCTCTTCTCACATTGTTTGTAACGTCCTGAACCTGAATTCAACTGTTTACTAGTCATTTGGACGCTAAACGATCTTTACTTTCACTTTTACTGTCGTTTCAGTACTTTTATTGTCGTTTCAGTACTTTTAGTGGCCTTAAAAGTTGACTTTCTGTTTGGATCAAAATTTGAGAAAATTTCCTTCATGAAAGTTGTAGAGGACGTTAAACCGAATGAGTGCATATGTGGTACGTAAAAATCGGAGTTCATATGCTAAAGTTATGGCCAAAATATTAAATTTATTGTTTATGGTAATTTTCTATAAAAGGCCGAGTTACTATGCTCGGAAATTTACCGAGTCTTCCTCTTCCTCTCTCCCCGATTCTCTCTTCCTCTCCGACCCCTTCACCTTCTTCCAGCCATATCTCCTCCATCCGGCGAGGGATTTTGATGCATAAGGTGTTGTTAGAAAGCTCTCTTCCTTATCTTCATTTCTGGGTTCGTTTGGTAGCTTAATTTGATCTGTGGAAGGTGCAACAACGAGAAGAAGAGGACGGTCATTGTAGCAGATTGAGGTCAACGCCGGTTTCTCCAAACTCCGGCCACCACAGACGACAAACCTTAGTCCTTTGGAAGCGCCTTGAGACGTAGATGATGCTCCCCAAGTATTTTGCAGCGATTTGAAACGTGGAGGAAGAATCGATGGTTTGAAGTTTGGGGTCACTATTCACAAATCGGGTTCAATCTTCTCCTTAATTTTTGAGGTACTTCTACTCATTTTCTGACTTTGTCTCAGTTGAGAAAGTTGTTGGGTCTATTGAGTAGGTGCTGCTACCAAAGTTTGGTGGCCATCGGAGCTGGTGACAGTGGCGGCGGCTACGGCGCGTAGGGCAGCTTTTTAATTTCAATTTTTCAGCCAATTAAATCTTATATTTGTTGTAGAAGTTGAATATGTGATTTTGGAGAATTTTGGAGGAGTTTGACATTGATTGTGAATTTTCGAAGTTTAGAGTTTCAGATGTCGATTTGTGGGAGTCCGACCTTCGGATTTCCTTTATTCCGCTATGGAATACTTTAATCGACGGATTGATATTAGTAGTGAAGTTTGGCTTGAATCTGGAAAGAATTGGAGATGTTGATTTACGTGTGGTTTTCGGGTTTCGGTTTAGAATAGTATTAAGTGTCGAATGGTTGTTTACGGAATATAATTTTGTACAGGACGAAGTACCGACCCATCGCTCGACGAGGATCCTTACGCTTGGGTGTCACGTTAGCCGTATACTGTAAGTGGACTTTTGATTTTAAATGATGCATGCAATATTGTTTCGTAATTAATCATTACGTTTATTTATTTAAGAATATAAATTGGTTTATTGATTTGGGATTTTGAATTTGATCATGATTTATCTCGGTTATAATTTTAGAATGATTTTAGCTCTAAGTTTTAAAAGGATATTGCGAACTTCGAAATAAAGTATGATTTGCGATTTATTAATAATTTTCGACGAATTATTTTCCGAGGTGGTTTCTTGAATTAAATATTGTTGTCATTCGTCGATTCTGAGATTTCTGAAAGGTTTTCGAAAATGGGATTTTCGAGAGAATTTTATTCATCTATTATTCCTCGCCTATTGGTTTATGAATTCGAGAATATTTTGGCGTGCGGGGCCACGTCGTTGGAATATGTATTTTCTGGTGAGATATTGGGGAAGCCTTACTGATTTTCGATTTTCGAATGATTTTAACCCACCATACCTGGGTCGTCATATTTATTGCTAGCTAGCCTATTAGTACTCCTCTCTACTTACTATGTGTTCGTGGGTGAGTAGAGCAGAGCATTGGATGCTCCAGAGTGTGGGACACTCCTACCCGAGCTTGGGAGGCTCCCTTATTTGTATGGTGAGAACTTCTTCCCATATTTGATTGATACATTCAGCTAGCGGGGCTAGCTCGATTTCTTTTGACCAGCTGGGCTGGAATGTTTTCACGAATTTTCGTGTTGCGAGAAACATGTTTTATCCACGTTGCATGCATCAAGGTTTTTAAAAGATGAACATGTGAGAAAGTATTAAAGCTTTACTTTCATTCGAATTATCTTATTTATTTATTTTTGTCCACTCACTGTAACGTGTTTTAAATTACTTTCCCCTGGGCCCTTCGGTTTCAAATGCCCAGTTTGCAGGCGAATTAGTGGAGGTCGGGCGTACATGGCATTTGAGGCATAATTGTCACTACTTCCGCATTGTAGGATCCCTTGATCCTTTACTCTTCTTTTTATATCCTCGTGTATTAGTATTGCACTGATAACCTTTGGGATTAGTATTGTTAAATTGAGTTTTATGTTTTGTGAAAGTGGAGTTGATGGTAATTGGGAGCAGGGTGGCTCCAGGAGTATAAGGTTGGTTTGCTTGAAGTGTTTTGTGTGTTTTATAGGTTTTTGGGTAGTCCATTTTAGGGGTGACTCTACCGAATTTTTGGTAGAGCTATTCCTAAGGTGGGCCTCATAGGGCCACCTCGGATTTCAGGGTGAAATTCGGGCCGAGTCCTGTCATTGTTGGGGTGGATTTGTACAGAGGCTGCCAGGATTATTTGATTGACTTGATCTCCTCTATTTATCCTTTCTGAGTTCAAGAACTAGGCCCAAAGCTTCAAGAAGCTTTGTAGCATCTTCCCTAAAGTTCCCCATAGTAATGTTGGCCTGCTGCAGTGGCATGCTTCTGGTGATATGTAGGCAAATTTTCTATATAGCTTTGATTGAACAAAAGTACATGAAAAGGCTTGCAAGAAGGCATGTGGCATGGGAGCTAGAAGCATATGAGTTGCAAAAGATGAGAGAGTTGCTGCGGTGAGAGGTTTGCTACGGTGTTGCCTATTGCAGTGAAGAATGAATGGATTTTTGGGGATGGCTTATGGGTATACTACAGATCAGTTAGAGCTTGAAAATGATTTTGGATTAGAGGTTGGGAATGCATGGCTTGTTGCTTGAGGCTTGCTTGAAAGATGTGTTGTTTAGAGGATCTAAGGTCTATTGCTTGGAGGTTGTTTGATGTCTATGGCTTAGAGGTTCTGCCCCATTACAGGAACAAGAAGCCTTAATTTATAGGCAAAAGGAAAGTGGAAAACTACAGGAACTTGAGTAAACTTACAGTGATAAGGTGAAACCTATATCACTAAGAATGAGACTAGGTTTGCGTGTCATGCCTCCTTGCAGCAAGGCTTAAAACATAGAATTATGTTTGTATCGTGTACTTCCACTACAACGATGTGATCTTTACTGCAGTGATGAGGACCACCACATTGATGTTAGTTTCAAAGCCATGTGAAGGGAAATATAGTGTGTGTTTGGGGAAGAGACTTAAGGTCTATGGGGTTAAGGTCCTTAGCAAAGTAAGATTAATGGACAAATTGATGGTTCTCATAATCTTGTGTAGAATAGGATAACTACTGCAGGATAAAAGAAAGTATTGAAACTTGGGTTGTTGGAAAGACTTTTGGGTAGATGATTGTGTTTAAGCTTATGGGTTTGGATTTTCTCATTTTTGCATATCCATGTAATGATTTCACTACTACAAAAATTGAATCAGACGACGGCTAAAAACCGTCGTCTGATATGAAGGCAACCGTCGTATATCGAGGCGCCGTCTGATGAAGATCGATTGTAGGGAACCGTCGTGTGAAGGGCTCAGCAGCATGCCAGCAGCCTAGCATCAGCATTAGCTATTGTGTGACTGTTCTTCAGACAACGGGCGACTTTAGAAATTGTTGTGTGATTGCAATTCAGATGTCGCTTTATTTTATGGCCGTTGTGTGAGTTTTATTCACACAACTGTTTTTTCATAACATCCTTTAGTTCAGAAGACAGTTTTATTTTGAGATTGTTGTGAATATTGTGTACATACGACAGCTTTTCGTGTGGTTATTGTTGTCCTAATAAAATGATTCAATGCATTATATTTGTTGGATGTGGAATCAAAAATGACCAAATTAACTGATCAATATATATATGTAGAAGAAATTGTTATAATCCACATTATACACCAAAATGGATTGTACAAAGATAATATTTTATCCACAAAAGGAGTACATCTAATAGTACTCTCCTAGCAAAATACATCCAGAAATTTACTTAAAAGAGTGTCTAGCTTTGCAAGTTTTGCTGTTCTAATGGCCTCATTGGGGTCTGAGGAGCTTGAAGTTTGAGGAGCTCCCATACTCAACACTCTCAATATCTTCTGAAGTTTCTTCAATAGCATCATAACTAGATTCAACTTTTCTTTTAACATGTGCTTTAAGCAACTCAAAGTCCTGTTCCAGCTTTTGAATGTGCTTCCTTACTGCTCAAAGGCCATCCATATACTTCGATTTATCCAAAGCCTGTAAGGGGTCGGAGAGAACAAAAGGAGAAAAATGAGAATCAATGATGGACAGAGTCTCAAGTACATAATTAAGGGGGCTCTAGTTTTAATTTCAACATCCATAAGCATCTGACCAGTGTTCAGTGATCAGGAGATCTAGTTTCAACAAAGCAAAGTGGACAAAAACACTAATAACCCTACAAAATTATATAGTGAAAATTCCATTGAAGAAGTAGCATACGCCCCAAGAATACGGCCGACAGATTTAAGCACTCAAAAACTAGTAGTTATTGTGTATATGTTCAACATATATGGAAAGAGTTGCTGGTGATTTCAATATCTAGTCTAAGAATTGCACAATGTTCAATAGAGCATTTTCATATCTTTTACAATCCATCATCGGCTTCATAGCCTTTAACGTGAGCAAGTAATCAAATTGGTTAAAGACCAAGCTTATGTGCTTTCTCTATTAACGTATCAAGGACAATCTTAAAATTCATAATTCTCAAATATACATTCTCAAATTACCCAAAAGATATAACCACTGAGGTGTGAGTAGGATGGATTAGATACATAAATGAGAAGCATGAATTACTTCTAAAATTCAAATTATTCAATGCAGGCCTTAAGGTTTGACCAATGTTATTTTTTACTGGAAAAGGAGTATGAACAGAGAGCTCACCCCAAGAACTCTCGAAAAAAAAAAAAAAAGGTAAATCATAGGCACTAACATGCATTCCATGGCAAAGGATTTTCTACAGAGAAAAAAAATTCAGCAATTACATACTAATCTAAGAATACATGCAGCAGTACAACTCGTGATGCTCACAAAAATGCAACAAAATTTATAACATAAATCAGGTCAAAGTTCCATATTATTTATCCAGAAATTTCAGACTAAGTAATGCTCACCTGCTGATGAGCTGCAACCAGCTATAGAAGCTCATCAGCTTCTGAAAAATTCATGAACCACTAGGTCAGGGGATGATCTTTTGTGTCACCTCTCTTTCTTTTACATGGATCTTCAACTAGCACTACATGCAATGAAAAGGAATATTATACATCCACAACAGGAAAGAGAAAAAAAAAAGCATTGCAGGCAGCAAGGCAGAAAAACTCCTACCAGGAGGAGGCAAAGTCAAACCAGCCGGTAATCTGGAGTATTTGGCATGTTAGGTTGTCAATAAAATCTGTTTCCCAAAAGAAAAAGAAGAAGATCCAACAGGATCATGCATTCAATCATGATTCCTCCTGATCGATAATGTTGATGGATATACCAACTATTTGATAAAATAAATTGACTCATTTTGTTGTTCATCAATAAGAATGCTACCTTGTTTGGTGCCTGCATATGTATACTATGTCGCTGATTTCATCATCTGCTTTTAAGCTTGCTGAAGGTGTTATGTTTGTCAATTTTGATTGATGCAAGCTATACACATGCAAAGACAAGTCCTTATACATTGGCGTTTTAACATTTAAACTGAAAAAATATATTAACATCCACTCATGAATGTCAGATAAAAAAAGATTTGAAAACTTACAATGAAAGATGATGCGATGCAGTTGCAAGCTTTAAGCGGCATACTTCCACGAGCACCCTAAGTATTACTCAATGAAATGTCATAGATCAGCACCATATAAATGAAAGGGAAAAAAGGAGGCCCAAACTATTGAAAGTCGTTACCTTGGAAGGTTCTTGTTGAATAGTATCAGCTAGGTTATGAAGAACAAAATTGCATATCAAGGCAAGCTCACTTAAATACGATGAATGACCAAAGAACAGTATGTCATTTCCTAGAATATGTCATTTCCTAGAAGCTGAAGAAATAACAAATGAAATATTAGCAGCCAAAAGATTTTACAAACTTTAATGAAAATATGTTTTCCTACAGAATAATGTACAAGCACTAGGTAGTACTAGTACAAAGTTGCAGTGTTATTCTTTACCCAACTTATAAGGCATTCTTGGATTTTTAGAGTATTTTTCTCTTAATTTCAGAACTCTGAATACTTTTGAACCCTGGATTTTGTTCCAAGGCGTGCACTATGTACCTTTCCCCAACAGCACAAAAAATCTTCACTCTCATTCTTGGTGTCATCCTATAAAAATATATAAACACATCAGAAGAATAAGTAAATTTAATTCCATAACAAAAATGCATAGGTGCAAGGTTCTCAACATGAAGGATGTTATGAAAATGCTCACCATGGCTGAGAATTTACAAGCGATACCAAGTTCTTTGGATAGAAAGTAACTCCATGCTCAGGATTACCTATACATGGAAAAGACAAGTTAGAAAAAACAAATGGTAAACACTATACTTAATATGATTTACCATGGGCACTCAAACTTAAAAAGCAAATGAAAATGCAAATTGCAACAAACTATGTAATCCTATGCATGTTTTTGAATTTGTCAAAGATGTTTTGAAACCTTTAATACAAGAACCAAACTTAGATTGGGTTATAGTGTGGCTTCCAGTATTATCTGTCCATATTTCCCTCTCACTCATATCATTTATAGAGAAGCATAACAAGTTTATCTTTGAGTGCCTTACTCTCAGAAGACTATCCAAACAAACAAAAGTATTGATATGTAATAATAATAAAAACAATAAAACAGATTGCTTGGAAGATCAACATGGTAAATTAAAATAAAGATGCAATTTGAATACTCATTAAGTGTGATGACTCCACGAATTCCGACCTCCTTTAAGCTAGGCACATCAGTAGGGAATGGAACTGCACCTAACAATACAAACTAAAAATAGAATTGTTAGAATTTAAACAAAATCTAGATAGTCCAATAGTTCACACACACATAAAGCATTGGAGAAATAAATTCACATTCGATCAAAATTCAAATCAACGATACACAAAAAAGTATGAGAAAGAGCATATTGTACCTCATCGACCTTATCCCACTAGCAAAACTCAGCCTGAAGCTTATTCCTTATGGCATTGTAAAGCAAAGTTGGGTAAAACAGTGCACGAGCCCGCGCCGATCAAGACCCGTTTCGCATCCAAACCCACGATGCCCCTGCAATCACTTCCATGCCCTGAATCCACTTCCTCTCCACCTTCCCCACCTTTCAATTCCTCAATATACATAGCACCCCATGAAATCAAATATTCAAATCTGCTTCTCATTATCATCACCCCATGTATATACATATAAACAAAAATTTAAGCAACCCATAAGATAATTCAACAAAATCAATGTGAAGGAACATAATCAAACATATTCACAGATCATTAAAAAGCCAAAAGCTTAGCCCATGATAATTACAACAAAAAGATCAAAACTTGAGAGGACCCAAGTGAAAGAAAATACGGAAGTGGGGAACCCGTAGTGCCCCAACCTCTTGAACATGCCCTGCAATCTGTTGCCAATCCGAAACTTTATCAAAGAAATCACTCTGGCAAAAAAATAAATAAAAAAAGAAGAAAAATAAAGTTCCATGCCATCGAGTGGAATCGACATCAAGCCACCCACAAAAATTCCCAGGTAGAATAAGTATGTGCCCAATTGAAACTGTGATATCTGAGGCGACGGGAACAAGTCCGGCTAAACTGGCCAACGGTGCTTCGCTCCAAGGGAATCGGCTCAATCTCAGTTCACTGGCTCAATCCAATTCTCATATAGATGAGATTGGCTAGAGAGAAGAATGAGGGTTTGGGAGAGTGAGGTTTTGGCTAGAGAGTGAGGATTTTTATTTTGGTATGGGTCTGTCGAGATAGAGAGAAGAACGAGGGTTCAGGAGAGTGAGGTCTCGGGTAGAGATCAAGTGAGGATTTTGGTTCTGGTTTGGGTCTGTCGACAGTGAGGCGACCAAGAAAGGAGACGAGTGAGGATTTGTGTTGCGTTTCCTATTTTGGCTTTTGTTTTTGGGTCTGTCGACAGAGACGAGTCAAGATTGAAGGATGCGCTAGCTGTCGAGAGAGGGTTTTGCTATTTTGTTATGTTTTTTGCTCTAAGTGTTAAGGTTTCAGCCGGATTTGTGAGGACCTATCAATTTGGAAAAGGATTCACACAACAGATTTGTGTAAGAAAGTGGTCTGAATGCAGCCATTTAAATTTGGGGGTTGTCTCCTAATATTTGGATTTCCCTCCCTCAGAAGTTGGAGAAAAATTGTGGTGGAAAATCTCCCTCCTTTCTGTCAAACATATTAATCAGACCACAGTTTTATTGTTTCTTGTCGTATGATTAATACATGTTGGGAAAATTTGGGGTTTGGCACCACATGACATGGTGGGAAAGTTGGCGCTTAATTATCCTTATACGTCTTCTGAACTAATCCATAATTCTATATCAGACGACAGATGTTTAAAAAACAACGTCTAAAAAAATAAAAATCTATCACACGACGGAAAACTATAATGCGTCGTCTGAAAGGTGTCGTCTGATTCAATTTTTGTAGTAGTGTTTAGATTGTCGGGCCTGGATTTTGGTCCCAAGTCCAAAACCGCTGACAATCGAAAATCAAGAACGGGCCTCATATACTTCTATTACCTTCCACACCACACCCAATCTTGTAAGCCCCAATAACATGATTGTGGCTTGGGTCCACGTGCGTGGCATGACACTTAATAAAGCAAAATCGAAAGTGAATTGCAAGATCAAGAATTCTTTCTAGCATAATGGGCTTTAAGCTATTAAAGCCCATAATTTGTAGTTTTGCGCATTTATATTTGTATTTGGACCTCGATCAATTATTGGGCATGAATATTGATTTTTTGGGTATCAACACACATTTAGGAGCTCATAGTCATTTTGTTATTCTAGGAACCCATTACTAAGATTTATGAGTTGATTTTAGAAGCATTGATGTAGTGGGTTGGAGGTTTTTCCTTAATTCTTTTATTTATTTATTTTAGGAGCCATTGAAACTTCTTTAACCCATAACCCATTGAAGCTCCAATCCAACTGTACATTCCGAAAATCGAAGCCTTCACCCAGAACCCTATATTGGCATGAGTTTCTCTTCTATCAATATTGATTTTGGTTTTAAAGGAGATTTGGTGGATAAGTAGATAGTAATTAGAAGATTAATCATCATACCCAAAGTTTAATTTAATTAGAAATAATTAGCAATGACTCAGCTTTTTCTAGACACTACGTACTGTTTTAAGTTTGCATTTATACGCAGGATTCCCTTAATAGCCATGCCCCATTCTTAGCTCTCACCTAAACTAAATACTATCAAGTATTTTAAGGCAGAACTGTAACCTAGCTATATATATGGTTACTGCCTAAGTTGCTACTACTATCAGAACCTAGTAATGGGGGCAAAACCTCACAGTAAACTCCAATCCACAGTATTTTAGAAACCATTGAAACTCCTTTAATATCCATTGCAAGTTGACTTCTTTTTTTTTCTTTAAATTAATCGTTAGTCTTTTTCAAAGAAATTATTCATTTGAGTTGGTTATGATCGATGCCGCACTCTAAAGTTGTGAATCGTTAATTCTACAGCTGGGTAAAATCATAACTGTAGCAAGTAACTGGATATGTATGCCAATTATAGTGGTTGAGGACTTGAGGTTGTTTTGGGAATTAGAGGGGAGAGTTTTGTTATTGGCTTATTGCAAACACGAGGAGATCGAGGTCTTCGGTAAGAAGATTTGAAGATCGTAATTGTAGACACCAAAAATTTAATGAAAATAAAATTCATTAAATAATTCGGTCAATACTTGAAATTATGACCGAACAAACTTAGTCGACATGTGGGTCTTACAAAATGTGCATGTGGCTTGTGAGTAGGCAAAATCACGTAGACTCAGAGAGTGACACTTGACAACATATGAAAGGCCCGACGACAATAAATGAATTCGTTCCAGCTAAATCAATTGATATTAAAGCTGATCAATCAAATTAAATCAATTGATTCTGAACAAAATCAAGCATTAAATCTCGTCTGCTGATTAGATGTCAATTTATTTAAATTGATAATCAAGACGAAAATCAGTCATCAAATTAATTGGCTAAATTCCTTAATAGTCATGATTAAATCAATTAATTAAAACTGATTAATTTGATTATGTTATTAATGAAATACAATTAAAATCAGCCATCAAATTGATTGGCTAATTCCTTAATGGTCATGATTAAATAAGTTAATTAAGGCTGATTGATTTAATTATGTTATTAAGGAAAATGCAATTAATTATGTGTCATCAAGGCATTCCAAATCGAGAGAGACGCCGACACTATAAATACCCCCTCTCAAATCAAGATGGGGGGACGACGACAGACTTCGGCCAAAAAAGAGAAGAAAACACTCTCAAAATTTCAGAAGCCTCCTAAGCTCGTGAAGAATCATCAAGCTACGAAATAGCCGGTTCCTCACCAACCTCAAGCCAAAACGTTCGTCACGTGTCACCTCTCGTGACCATCGTACCACTCAAGATCAAGCGTCAAGCCCTTGAGTGAAATTCATCGTCGGAGATCGAATCAGAGGATTGCCAAAGATTGTAACCCACCACTTAAATTAATAAAAATTATTATTTTTGTACACGTGTCTGCATTTTGTTTGTTTTCAGATTCCCGTGTTTACCGTAATAGAAAAATACTATCAGATTTTGTAATACTTGACTACAAATTTGGGTTCAGATCAAGAGTACTCTTTTCAATGTGAGTTTGTTTCCCCATCATTTTGTCCAAAACTTTCCATATGTAAGAAAGTCAAGTCTAGCATTATACAGGTATGGGATCAATTTGTTTTCAAAATAAATCTAGGAGAGTAAAATTCAGGTTTATTTTTAAAAATCGAGAAAAAGATTTGTTTATAAACTCAAAGTCCAAGATTCACTACAACGTTACCACCCTACTAGGCTTGGATCCAACAATTACCTTTCTTACAAATCTATCCTTTCACCTAAAAAAAATTTAATAAATTAACTCAGTTTTTTTTCCCACTCTCTCTTTCTCCAGTAAACATCGCCACTACCGATTTCTCAAATTCAACTACAATAATTAACTAAAAAATAAATGACTCTTGCATGTGGGAAGGTTTCTAATATATATATATAGCAATAGGTTTTTTTTTCTTTTTGTTATCTTTCATCTAATGGAAGATTTATTTATTGACCTTTTTCCGATCTTGTTCTTGCAGTTCTCCAGTGTGCTATAGATTTTTGGTATCACAACATTTGTTGCGTGACAATCATGACTCATTCCGCCTTGCTCTGAGACTCTGAGTAGAAAGGAACAAGGATTGAATATCTGCGATATTTCCGATATATCATCCGATATCTCCCTTTTTCGACTGACCGATATATCTTAGGGGGTTAATATCTTATCTTTTATAGTTTCTTCCGAAATTTCTCCTACATCGTTAAATATTCCCGATATATTAGATATTTAGGATATATTCCCGATAAAGTGAAGAAATATCTGTAAAATCATATAAAAAAATAGAAAAAACTTTTCTAAATGCAAATCTGTGTGAAGAGAGATCTCCTCAAGGAAAATCTGGGTGAAGAGAAATCCCCTCAAAGCAAATCCAGGTGAGGAGAAATACCCTCAAGGTGATTCTGTGGGAGAAGTAATTCTCTAAATGCAAATATGTGAGGAGAGATCTCAGGAGATAATTCAGATAGTGATGATGTGTGGAGTGGTACAACAACTCCAGATAGTTCTGATGATGATGAAGATGGTGGAAGCGGAACAGGTGGTGGAGATGAAAGATTTGAATATGAACAATCTTCTATAGATGAAGGATTAAACCAATTTATATGTGAATGTAATTTTGATCATACCACCCAAGATGAAAACCACGGAGCTAGAACAGCTGATCATTGTGCTCAAGAGAAGACCCAATATTCGAGGAGGACTAGAGGTGCAACTAATGATTGAAGTACCCCATCTGATGTTTATTCAATTGCCTTCACTTTTGACTCTATAAATTTAGGCACAGAGCGTAGTGGGATCTCAAATAAATCTCATGAATGTAACAATCAATTTGGCTATAACGCTTATGGATATAATCAATATGGAGAAGTACATGATCAGTCATCCAGTTGGATTCATTCTTATTCCCTTATGAGGGAAATAGTCAGCAGCTCTAAAGAAATCTATAACTATCATGTTCATCACTAAAATTCGCACTATATGGGTCATATGTCTTGGTCTGATTACTGCATTTTCGTAGACCAGCGAGCGGCTTTTCAACCACCTAAAATCTCTTTTTTTGGATGTAGATGAAGTTGATGGGAGGAAATCTTCTGTCCCTAATTTTCTGTCTCATTCCCTGTCTCTCCATTACTTGTTGACATCTGGCATTTCAGTCCAACTCGTCTAACAGTGATTTAACTCTGTTAACCTATAATTTCAAAAAATAAATATTTAATTAAAATAATGAAAATAACCGTCATTTTACTCAGTTGCAACACACTCTCAAACTTGAGACCCATCTTCTCCAAGTCGAATGCCCGACAGAGAAGCAGATTTTGGTTTGGATTTGATGTGATCGGCGTCCGATTACTAATCTTCTTTAGGATTTAATTTTCTGCAATTGGGGTCTATGACTCTCTCTTCGAGATTTTGGTTGTGGTTTCAATTCAATTTTGCCACCCACAGGGTTCTTGTCTTCCTTTTTTGAATTGAATTTTCTTTTCTGAGTTTTGTCCATGTAGGTCATTTTGATCTAATTGTGATTGGGTTCATGAGTAAGATCATTTTGATCTTATTGTGATTGGGTTCATGAGTAGGATCATTTTGATATGGGTTTATGAGTAAGATCGATATGGGTTTATGAGTAAGATCTGGGTGCATGAGTAAGATTATTTTGATTTGGGGTCAAAAGTAAGTTCTGCAAGGGTAAGATCCGAGTTCACGAGTATTGAGTTCTGGGTTCATGCTCAGTATCAAGATCTGGATATGCTTTCAAGCTTAGTATGATATGCAAAATCAAGCTTAGAATGATATGACCCAATTATTATATATAACAGAGAGATTCACTTATGACCCTCCATGATTTAATGTTCCACTCTTAGTAAGAGATAGATCGCTCGCATGTTGCACTATTGACAGTATGACTTCCGGTTCCGAATGAGGGAAAGAACTATGGAATTGGGTATGTATTTCATTTTATTTATTTAAAATATAAGATATTTACAAGATAACAGAATGGGATGTGAGTCAGATGAGGTGGAGTAGAAGTACAGATGTCAACTTATTAATGGAGGGACAGAAAATTGGAGACAGAAGATTTCCTTCCGAAGTTGACATTCATATTTATTTGAGTAATGCTAGAGATCCCAAATTTTTATACAAAAATGGATTACCAAATGATGTGGCACATACCATCTCATCAATATCATTATGAAATTTCAATGACATGGATTTGTTTATTTAATTAAAAACACAATTGAGAAAAGATTTTGTATACAAATTATGGAAAAAAAATTACAAACCCTAATCTTTTGACATATTTACATGTGAAGAAGAAGCAATCTAACCATTAATACTGCAGCAACTCTCTTCTGATGACTCATTTGAAATCCTCTCTTATGTCTTCTCTCTTGCTCATTGGTCAAGACTAAAAAGACTTGGGAAGGTTTTGATCTTCAAAAAACTCATGATTCCATGAAAACAAGAAATGAAATTGCAATATTAAGGAGAGGAGATTGAAAGTCCTCCATGTTCTTATTTTCATATCCTAATTTTCTGGAGAGAGAGAGAGAGAGAACACCAACCAATCATGGATTAATTTGCCATTAATTAACATAGAAACTCATACATAAAAAATTTCCCAATTCTCAATTTTTCGTTTGGCCTTCTCATAACGATGGATTAGTTTTTGTTCTGATATTTTGATCTAGGCATCGAGGTTGCTAAAAGCAAGAATGTGCATCTATTCATTTTTATTTATTTATTTGCTATTTTTGTTTAATTGTGATTTTTGTTTAATATTAATTTTATTATCAGTTCTTATTTCTATACAGCCAACAAGAAATCTATGTCAGCATAATTTTCAAAAGAAAGTGATGACATGGTGTATGCCACGTCACTTGGTAAGCAATTTTGGTACACAATTTTGGGATATATAGAATTATTCTATTTATTTATATATAATTACAATAAATTGACTATTTCAAAAACGATATATTTTCTCCTATATCTTCGATATTTTTTATAAATAAATAAAATTCTGATAAATAGGGAAAAAATTACAAACAGTACCCAACTTATGGGCCACTCCGAATTTCTATACCCAAGCTTCCGAAACTATCACAATGGTACCCCAAATATCTCACCCGACCCAACATTCGTACCTGCCGTCATGGACGGCGTTAACTATCATGCCACGTGGCATTTTCTTAGGGGTAAAACCGACCCCCTGTCTTTACCTCCTGGGAAAAAAATACAAATAGTACCCAACCTATGACCGACTCTGAATTTCTGTACCCAAATTTTCAAAAACTATCACAATGGTACCCAGGTTATCTAGCCCGACTCAACATATGTACCCGCGTCCCACGCTTACGCAGGCCACCCAGCGCCCGCGCCTGCGCAGCCCACCCGTGCCCAAGATGATGAGAGAGTTGGGAGGAAGAAGAAAATGAAGAGAGTTTGAGGAAGAAGAAGAAATCTGGTGAAAGGACGAGAATACCCCTCAAAGTTTGACAGTTGACTAACTCCGTAACGGCCAACAGTGTTCTAGGTACTAAAGTTGGGTCGGGGTCCGAACTTCAGGTACTAAAGTGATAGTTTTGGAAACTTGGGTACAGAAATTCGGAGTCGACCATAATTTAGGTACTGTTTGTATTTTTTTCCCTGATAAATATGTAGATACTTGTTAAAAAAAAAAAAATTGTAGATACAGATAGTTTAATTCTAAAAAAGGAATGCATTGTATAGGTGTAGGTGTACTGGCGATAATGGTACAGCAAATAAGAAATTAGTGCATAGGTGTAGGTGTACTGACGATAATGGTAAAGCAAATAAGAAATTAGTGCATGATTATTGAGGGAGGGACATGTTTGGCCAGGTATAGGTGTAGGACCAGTCATCGTCCATCACTGTAGATCAGTACTCCGGAAAAGCTTTAAACACTCGAAAAAGAATCTAATCTAATCAATTGCTCCGGTCAAGTCATGACACCAGTATGGGCTGGGGCTGGGCAGCAAAAGAATCGAGTACGAAGTACCGTTCTCATCAATCACCTAACTGCCACCATCGCCATAAAGCTTAATTAATCCTATGCTTGCACAGTTTTACATAAATTAATTGCTTGTTCAGCTGGGCACAGATGCTCAGCTTTTCTTCTTCTCTAATTTAATCGTTTCTTGCTCCGACTTTCTGTCAGTCTTGCCTTAACTCATGAAATATTTAAACTATTTTCTTCTGGTTTTCTAGTAGTGGCGTCAGTACTGACCAACCAATTCCAAACGAAGAAAATAAACACCAAAAGAATTCAAAACATCAAGAGGTCGCAGAAGAATCATAGTACCCGCGAGGAAGATCATTTGACGATAGACCATTAACATTAATCTCCCAAAAGCTTCTTTCTTAAACCGTTGTCCGCTATTTTTTTTTCCTGTAAGATCGAGGATAGAAGAGGAATAATAAAACCTCTCTAACACTCCATTTTCTAACACTCCATTTTATTAATTAAAAGGAGAGGGAAACCACAACGAATACCTCCTAAAAAAAAAAAATAAGATACTAAAAATAAGCAGATCTTTAATGTTGTTATTACAATATAATATTATAAAATATCCGCTATATAATAATAACGGCTCTCTCAATCTTTAATTTGGTATCGATTTATGACAAAATACTTAACTTTACAAATGAGTAAGATCAATCATCTTCTCTACTAAAAATAAAATTGTCAGTGATCGATAGACAGTGTGTAAAGATGTCCTCGATCTATAGAAATTGCCAATGCTTATTGTGTGTGCTTCATATTTTACACACCGACAAAGCCCCACAACAGTTCATGAGACTTCATTTTCAACAAAGAAGCCACAAGAGATGGATGTAACTACAACATAACAGTTGGTTCCACAATAGGACTAAGCTTTTCTCACACTCACAAGATGACATGTTTGGATAATGAGGGCTCCATCAGAGAGTAAAAAAGGATGCCAACATAAAGAACAACCACCATGCATTGAATCCGATAGAGATTTTGTGCACGACCCCGTCTGAAAGGATCATGGACAACACCATTGATAATGGTAGTTTCGGTAAGGAGGATCCAATGGGGACTGAGAGATCAAACAAGCGAGGAAGCTATGTACAATGGACCACTCAACTTGGCAGAAATGGTGCAAACTATCCGATGAAAAAAGTCAAAAACCCTAAAGCAACGTGCAATTTTATGTTGTTTTAGTTTTTCGAGAGAGTTTCTAATGAAGACCATTAAAATGAGGGCTTCCTAATTAATAGTTGTTAGATCCGTTTTTCGATTACAGTACGGCAAATCAACCGTTACATGTTTATATACGCATGAGTAGATCACTCTTGAAAATTCTATTTCAAATTGATAATCGTTAAGGTACTGAACTAGATCAAATTAATGGACAAACTAAATCTGTCAAACCTGAATCTTTCATGTTCATAAATGATAAATCACAATTATAAATGCTTTAACGATTTTTAATTTGGTTGAAAGTTTGCATAAATGATATATTCATGAATATCTAAACATTTATCAGTTGATTAACAAAAATGTGATAAAAAAGTAGGTCTCACAAACGTAGATTAAGAAGTCCTCATTTTAAATGTCATCATTAGAAGCTTAGCTTTTCTATTGATATGATGGTTGACGTTTTTCAATTTTTATTCAACATTCATATTTACACCATAGTAAAAAAGGACATGAATTCTCTACCATGATTGGGTGCTAGGATCTATTTGAATTAACTTTTGAGATAGTCACTTTTTTTAAAAGAATTCAACAGTTGGAAGCAACTTCAACAAGAAGCATTAAATTAATAAATTTCTTCTCCCCGTCTCTTTTTAAAGATTATTTGTAAACCATCTTCTTCTTCCTTGATCCGACCATAAGCTACATACACTAATTGTAAGTCCGTAGCAGTCTCAGTTGTCCAATATAGAATTTTCCCATAATCCTACATGACCCCAATTTATGCTCCTTCACTTCCAATTTCATTATGATTAACTTCCATGAGTTTCTCCCTTGGAACAATCTCGATATGTCTTCACCGTTACATTGTCTTCTTCAACGCAAGTTTGTCATCTCAAAAAAGGAATAGTCATCTCTTCCCGGTCACCAAATCCCAGTTACCGATTGCGGGTCTGAAACTCCTTCAGTCCTTCCTAACTTTTGTTCCTATTGATGTAGGTTTTCAGCCTCATTAAGAAAATAAATATATAATTAATAAAACTAGGTAACTATAAAAAAGGAAAGTGATAGAGAAAAAAACAATCACCTAAACGACAATACAAGAAAAAAATGATCTTGAGTGAAGGACAGATACCAATAAGTGACTGTTAGAGTGGGTACACATTGTCCTTGAAAAACCTAGGTCGTAGGCACCAAATTGTAATTAGGACACTAATACTCCATCTGCTTGGACCTCAACATTTGAGTTTTCACAGTACCATGGTTAACCATTACTGTAACTAAAAGGCAAAAACTTTGAAAAGTCCAAGTTCTTTGCTTACCATAAAAAGACCTTCCCTTCCTTTTTCACGCTTCCACAAACATTCTCTCCCTCCCCCTCTCCTTTTAATCCCCATTGGTGGCTTTTGAGTTTCCACTCCAGCCCAACCAACGCAGCGATAGAGCACCGAAACCAACACTAAAGCTCCCACACCGGTAAGTAAGCAAAGAAAAGAAGCACTCAAAAGAAAGCATCAAATAAATTCACCTAATCTCCACATCCACACCTATTCTCTTTATGTTCCATGCGCTCCAATTGGTTGAAAATTCGTTTTCTCTTTCCTCATTATGTTCATAGTTCATGGTGGTAGTGGATCTAAGATGGTCTCTTTCTCTCTTTTTTTGCTGTTTATTTCTCTGAGAGGAATTTTTCATCTTTAGGGTTTGCCCAAGATTCTTGGCTAAATTTGGCAAAATGGCGCCCCCACTGGACCTGTCCTTCTCTTATTAGCCTAATTTTCTGCTTTTCTCACATATAACAACAACTTCCTTGCCTTTTCTGGTTAGTATTCGTTGATTATACGCTGGTTTATTCCCTGACCGAGATAACCCAAAATTTCCAAAAAAAGGTAGATAGTTCACATATGCATCATTATTCTCATCATATTGGATTTGTTCTTTCCAGAAGAAGAAAAAGTGGGAGAACTCATCAAGAATTTGAGTGATGGCTCGGGAGAAGATTCAGATCAAGAAGATTGACAACGCCACAGCGAGGCAGGTGACGTTTTCAAAGAGAAGAAGAGGGCTTTTGAAGAAGGCCGAGGAGCTCTCAGTTCTCTGTGATGCAGATATTGCTCTTATTATCTTCTCTTCTACCGGAAAGCTCTTTGAATATGCTAGCTCAAGGTCTCTCTTTTCTCTCTTTTTCACAGCCTTCAAAGTTCATTCGCTTCCCACGTTTTTTCCAGTGCAAAAATTGATAAGACCTAAATCGAATGAGGAGAGAGGGGGGAAAGTAACAAACTATAAGAGGCTTTTGTTTCTGGATTTTGCTTTTGTTTTGGTACTGATGGATCTCGGTAAATAGGTTTCTCGTGAATATGTACCATAAGTGATACTCTCTCTGGGTCTAATCACTACTGCTATCTCTGATAGCTTGAACTAGTGCTAGGCTTTGTTGACAAGTAGCTGGATAGTTCATTTCCAGTTGTACCTAGCTCATGTGGTTTTGACAATCTCTCTCTCTCTCTCTCTCTCTCTCTCTCTCTCTATATATATATATATATATATATATATATATATATATATAGATGTTTCATTGACTGACTGACTCATCCACACAAACACAAAGACATGTAACCTGAACTGGGAGTCACAATAAACTGAACTGAGTCAGATGGGAATGTTTTGATTCCTTCATTAAACCTTGTTTCTTTGGTTCTTAACTTCTTATATTATGATTTTGTTTGTGGCTTAAGCTCATTTTTTTTTTGTCTTGTATGTGTAGCTAGAACTAACTTGACAATGTTTTTTAATGGTAATGAGTGACCAAAACCAGTTTATTACCATGATGCAAAGGAAATTCTAGTTCCCTTTCTTTCATTGACAGAAGGCAAACTTTCCCATTTTTACAGCCAAAATATAAAGAATTTGCTTCTATTGTCGATGATCAAATTGGACTATGAATAATCTTGAATTAGGAGGCCGGTGGGTGACATTTTGCCTATTAAATCAGATTATTATGTTAACTGGGAGCCAGCTAGTTATATAAACTAGAGCCACTTAAACTTCATTTTGAAGTTTGTCTCTCAAGAGGTTTAAGGATTTGTGTATATAAACTATAACAAAATTTGTTTTAAGTTCATGCATACTAAAGTTGTTAATTATCATTCTTTCAATGTAGTCTAAATACGATGGAAAGAAATTAAAAAGAGATAAATTATGATTTTAATTTTAACAGTTTGACAAGTTTTTATCAATTAGGAAACATCTTAGAAATGCTAAACCAAATTTTTTTACTAAAACATGAAACATCTTATATATGCTGCTTTTTGTTGTCTTTGTTATTTTTTGTTTACTACTATTGTTTGAATCTTTCTAGCTACCTAGTGACATATATTGCTATTATTTCTTGAAGCATGAAGGAAATCTTAGAAAGGCACCGCTTGCACTCCAAAAATCTTGGCAAACTAGAACAGCCCTCTCTTGAGTTACAGGTTGGTCCTCTTTATATCATAGTTATAAAGAAATAAAAGCATATAAGTACGATGTTGCTGTATCAAAAAGCTGACAAGTTGTCTAGATCTATGCAACTCGATAGATATTTATTCAAGGTTTTGAAAAGTGTTCATATGCCTAGATATCATCTATTTTTTGGTTATCATGATCGAATGTGGTATCTTATTTTGTTTGCATGCAGATTATGTGAGTGCATGTTGAGTAGTACATTGAATCATCTTGGTTGTTTTGAGATTTGGGGAATTTTTAAATGATTTTTAAAATTTCTTTAGTTACTAATCCATTTGAATATGGTATTGATGTGACAAGTGTCTCTTCGATTCGATTGTTGAAAGTCCACTTGATACCATCATATTTGGGCTTATATAAAGTACAACATAACAAGTTTAAAAACGTATTATCATTACTAATCTTTTTGGAATTATAGTACTCGATTATGTGATAGCAATCTGCTAAGCTGGTTCCTAATTTGTGATTCACAATGATAGTTTGCATATGTAGTATTTGATGATTATGTTGCATTCTTTGTTTCCAGTCCTTACTGAATTTTTTTTATCTGTGGCTTGGTGTCTGACTTCTTCGAAGATTTCGAAGATAATCATTGGATTTTGAATGAGTAATTATTCAATTATTTTGCTTAGTACATGGTGTATGGATTAATCAAGCATTCAAATTAACAAGCACTTGAGTATATCTTGCATTACTATAGCTATTGGTCTGCCTAATTTTCATATCTGTCATCAATTTGCTTATAAGAATCATCATTTCTAATGTAGCTAGTGGAGAACAGCAACTACTCCAGGTTGAGCAAGGAAATAGCAGCAAAAAGCCATCAACTTAGGTATATTTTATGTCCTGGTTTTAGATAATAATTACCTGTTTATATTTCTTAATTTAGTAACTAGTAAATGTGTAATGTGTAATGATACAGGCAGATGAGGGGAGAAGAACTTCATGGATTAAAATTGGAAGAACTGCAACAGCTGGAGAACTCACTTGAATCTGGATTGGGCCGCGTGATTGAGAAAAAGGTCTTTTTATTACCATATACAATTGTTAAGCAGGGATCACAGTTTTAGGTGATATATAAACCATCACATGATGTGATAGTAAATGTATTTGTTTCATTATTATTTGATATAACGAACTATTACTTATTGTATCAAGTTATCAACTATGGCATCTTCTGATTACTAATGTAATCAGAAATTTGATCTCTCTACCATTATTCATTTTCAGATTTCTGATACGTGCTTTAGGCTTGGCTCTATATGTTGTATAACTAATGGGGATAATTTTGTAATTTTTCAGGGTGAAAAGATTATGACAGAGATCACTGAGCTTCAGAAAAATGTAAGACACTTTTCTTTAGACTTGAATTCCTTGAGCTTGAATTAAAATCAGTTTGCATTATTATAAGTTGACAAATATGTTACGATAAAAAAAAAAAAGTTTACAAATATGGGATGCATTTTTACGAAAGATTTTTCATCATTATTTGAAAATGAAAATCATGATAAATGGTTTGTCTTTTCTCGTTACAAGTTCCTTAAAATGAAAATTTATAAAAACGTGCAGGCCGTCCAGTTGATTGAGGAGAATGAACGCTTAAGACAGCAAGTATATCTCTCTCTGTCTCTCACTCTACCCCCCGCTCTCCCTATTCTTCACAGTTATGCTACGATTCCTTTGTTGCTAATAGCTCTTCATATGCTTTGCTGAAGGTGGTGGAAAGAACTGATGGCAGACGGAGGCATGTTCATGCTGATTCAGAGAACAGAATTACGGAGGAGGGCCAGTCATCAGAGTCCGTAACCAATCTCTGTAACTCTAATAATGCTCCTCAAGACTATGACAGCTCAGATACGTCTCTCAAGTTAGGGTAAGTTTAATTTTATATATATATATATATATATATATATATTCAATATGATGCATTCATTGCATCAATTTCTGCTGCAATACCAGCCCTAATCCTAAGAAAATTCTTGGCTACAAGGGCTCTATACTATTAAGAAAGGCATTCTAGTTTTTCGTTGCAAATGTCAGTTTGTAGAAGAACCTACAAGAAGACAATCTAACCCTAAATTTTGAAAATACCAACTTGATGGAAACGACTTTCCCGTATACATACGGTATGTGGTTATACAGAGGGATTAGACCTTTGACCTTTTTTAACTCTAACCCATAACACGATTATACTTGTTTATGATTATATTTTTTGCGGATTTTATAACTCGTTTGATGATTATACTTTTTGTCGCAATGATTATAACTTTTGCGGATTTTATATTGGACATGCATTTTATTGCCCAGATTTCTTTATCAGTTTTTTTTATTTTTTTGGTTATTGGTTGTGCAGGCTACCTTATTCTGGTTGATTGGAAGTAGATTGTGGTAAATTTGTGCGCGTCAACAAAGGAACATGCCTATTCTCTAGGGAAATTTAACTTGATGTAAAATGAGATGAAATGTAATCGAACTGTTAAGAAAAGGTGCATATGATGTATTAGAACTTTGGGTTAGATCTCTGTGATGTTTCCAATCATTGATAAAAGTACCTGTTTTCCTAGTCACCGGCACAACCCCACCCCCATAGAAATGGTGCGGCACATCTCTTATGCACAATACCACCCCCTTTTAATGTTGATGCGCATCCTTTTAATTTTGATGACGGTGTAGTATGGTTTATCCTAATTCTAATAATTTCTCTACCTTGACGGTACCCTTTCTGATAGGGGTGGGCATTTTGAATCGAAAATGTGGTTACCGACTTGAACTGCACCAAATTAAAACGGTTCGTTTTATGATCACACCGCACCGAACCGTATAAAAGCGGTTCGGTTGTGGTTTCGGGTCATAAACTGCCTGATTTAAACCGACTCACACTGAATTTATTTTAATTACTTTTATTTATTTATTATTTCTTTATTGATGGAAATGTTGGTTTTCAATATATATTTTGTAAAGTTGCTATGTTTGCTTGATCATTGATGTATATGTGTGTGTGTGTGTGTGTGATAAGTTG
The DNA here is from genome assembly GCF_002994745.2 of Rosa chinensis. Classification (NCBI taxonomy): domain Eukaryota; kingdom Viridiplantae; phylum Streptophyta; class Magnoliopsida; order Rosales; family Rosaceae; genus Rosa; species Rosa chinensis. The sequence continues at coordinate 22,882,009 of NC_037089.1, read as the reverse complement.
CTATGGTCTTTCTATAAGTTGCTTGATATTTTGGGTGATATTTGCTGATTTGTGTGGACTCTAAATGCATTCAAAATTTATTTATGCCTTATTGAAATTGTTAGGTACAAATAAACCTGATTTTGGCCTTCTCTTTCTAAATTAATAAATCGCTCCAAACTGAAACCGACCTGCACCGCACCGAAAAATGGTGTAATCGAAATAATCGGTTCAGTCCTTTTGTAATGCGGTTGCGGTTTGATATATAGGCCAACCGAAAAAAGCGGTTTGGGCCTCAAACCGAACCGCGTCCACCCCTACTTTCTGATTTGTGATGGAACTTGATGAACAATGATAAAGAAGCAATTAGTATATATTAAAAAAAGGATTAAATACTTGTTACTCCTCAAACTTTTTCCTGAAAAACAGTTTAGTCCCTCACCTTTTAAATTAAACTAGATAGTCCTTATTCTCTCTAATTCTCGCACAATAGGTCTAAAATGACTATTATACCCCCACTTCCATTTTTTTAATTATTTTTTCTCTTTTTTAATCCTTTTTTATTTATTTATTTATTCTCTCTCTCTCTCTCTCTCTCTCTCTCTCTCTCTCTCTCTCTCTCTCTCTCTCTCTCTCTCTCTCTCTCTCTCTCTCCCCGCCACTGAGTCAACTCATCGAGCCACATCGATTCCCAATTCGCAATCGGAAACACTAGCCATTTCTCCAGATCCGGCTCACTAAGTCCGTCCCGCCACTGCCACTACTCGTAGGCACCCCGGGAATGGCTTCTTCGGAAGCCTATTCTAGTCTTCGACAAGTTATTTCTCCAGTCTTAGAGAAGATCACCAAGAACGCCTCTTGGGTTGACTCTCGCCAATCTCCGGTAAGAGGTCGTCATGTCGTTTTGACATGGAAGGAAGAGAAGAAGAAGGAACACACTCGAAGGAGGGTGAGGAGAGCGATTCCAGTGAAATCCTCAGCGGCGAGGCATTTGTGATGAGACGAGGAATCGGAGCGACTTCGGTGACGTAAACCCGTATAATCTCATTCGTACTCGGTGACGGCTCGTTGTCCTTGGGCAAGACCCTCAGGTCATCATCCCATTGTTTGAGCAGGGCTTTGTAGTGATCCAGTATCAGAGTCGTTGGTGGAAGCTTCTGAGTTAGGTCAGGCATGGGATGAGTGTTCGGAAAAGCGAGGATTCTGGAAATCTCCATGAGAATTTGAGAGAGTGAACGAGGTGAGAGGTAGAGTTAGGATTGCCCTCGATCAAGGAGTGATTGAATGTCTTGTCTACCGATGATGACGTCGTCGAGGATGATTGACAAGCACCATGGATCTGGGCTCAGAGAGAGAGAGAGAGAGAGAGAGAGAGAGAGAGAGGGGTAGAAAAAATAAATAAAAAAGGATTAAAAAAAAAAGATGGAGAAATTAGAAAAAGAGAGGAAAAAGAAAAGAAAAAAGAAGATTTTGGACCTGTTGTGTGAGAATTCAAGAGAATTAGGACTAACTTGTTTAATTTACAAGGTGAGGAACTGAACTGTTTTCTTGAGCAAATTAAGTACAGGGAGTAACAAGTATTTAATCCTAAAAAAAAAATTGTAAAGAATGAAATTGGCGGGAGGGAAATTCAATCCTAAATGAGGCATCAGGTTACACTTTCAAATTTAGTACTAACCTACTTTTTATTTATTATTACGAAACTACAAAAAGTCAACAATGGCCTCACTCACACTTGTAAATAGAAGATTTATGTCACTAGATTTAATGGTCACTTAATTTTGTCAATTTACCCCATTTCTAGGGATTTGTTTTCCATTTACCCCCATTAAGTTTTTTTAATCCCCCCTTATCCAAAGCACTCTAAGAAAGTCTTCCTTAATATCTCATTTGTTTTTTTTTAAAGACTATTTTACCCTCACTCCTTTGTTACTTAGAGAGAGAGAAACCATAGGAGACTTCGCCGGATTCTTGTCAACTTTTGCCGGATTCCCGTCAACTTAACTTTCGCCGGAATCCGATCATTGGCCGCCGCCCATTGGATTTTTCTGAAAACCTCGCAGGAGGTCCCTAAAGAGGTCATCGGAGATTTTATAGGTCGACGGAAAGGTTTATTGCCTCCAATAGACGTCTATTGTCCCCAATAGTCTATTGCCCCCTAATAGACGTCTATTACCCCTTAATAGAGGAGCAATATACGTCTATTGCCCCCTAATAGATGTCTATTGCCCTCTAATAGAATTTTCGGTAGCCGGCATGGGAACTAATCTTCCTAAAATTAGACAAATAAAACTTTGATTAAAGAAAAAAATGAAGAGATTATATCAATTTAAAAACGTCTATTGCCCCTCAATAGACATTCAAATTTCTTTTTTCTTTCCTTCTGCCTCATTACTTCTGGGCACCCCCCCCCCCCCCCCCTCAACCTTTCTTCGCCGGGTTGGTTTTCGCCGGTTGTAGACTCTCAGATTGAAGAGGCATCGTGCTGGAGAGAGAGAGAGGGAGAGAGAGAGAGAGAGAGAGAGAGAGAGAGAGAGAGAGAGAGAGAGAGAGAGAGAGAGAGAGAGAGAGAGAGAGAGAGAGAGAGAGGGAGAGGGAGAGAGAGAGAGAGGGAGAGGGAGAAAGGGAGAGAGAGAGAGAGGGAGAGAGAGAGGGAGAGAGGGAGAGAGGGAGAGAGAGAGAGAGAGAGAGAGAGGGAGAGAGAGAGTGAAGAGAGATGACGGCGTTCAGATCGACTGGAAGTTCAGCCTCTCCGTTGGCTATCTCAAAACTTCGTCGAGGTAGCTTCGAGGCGAGGTGGTGCTGTTTTGTGGCTCTGATCAAGATGGAGTTCTACTCCAGTAGCTCCGACTGGAGCTTCAGGCTTGGACGCCATAGCCGCATGTCGTCCAAGATCGTGATGCCGGAGTTTGACGACGCCCCGAAGGTGATCGGAGATCGGAGAGAGAGAGAAACCGGATATGGAAATCGGGGAGAGGGCATAGAGAGAGAGAGAGAGACTGAGAGAGAGAGAGTCGTGCTGGAGAGTGAGTGGCATATACTGTAGTTTGTTAATTATGTCAAGGGCAAAATTGTCATTTTGCTTGAAACAGGGCAACTGGGAATAAAATTTTGTTGTTGGGATTATTTTGAGCAAATTTTGGTGTTTTGGGTCAAGAACCCAATATAAAAAGAGTGGTGCTACAGATCCAAAAAAGTATTACAAAATTTTAATACCAAATGAGGTGGCATATGCTATGTCATCAGCTTTTGCTTAGAAAACTAGTGAGGTGGATTTTCCATATTTTGATAATTATGTTATTTCGACTATTTACCAGTAAGGATACATGAATATGATATTGATTCATGTCTCATATCATTCATTGGAAATATAGGAAAATGGTTGATAATCATTTAATTTAAAGTGCAGCTAGTGCTGCAATCAAAACCCAATCAATAAAAAAATCACGATGGACAAGAGGAAGAACTTAAACATGCAGGGTTTAATACATTTTAATGGTGGAGATTTGCAACAGAAAACTTCACAGAGAGAGAGAGAGAGAGCAGCTTTTGCTTATGTCATGTTATGGGTGAATGAACTGAACCTCCAACAAGATATCTGAAATAGTAATAGCAAAAAGGGATCAAGTCTGGAGATTAATTGGTAAGGGTCGTGACCACTTACCCAATTTTAACCTACAAATTGCCCACTTACTCCACTGAGAGTTTTTTACTCCCACTTACCTAGTTTAAACCCAAGTGACATTTTTACCCCCAATCTAATTAATAAACTACAAACACCTCTCTCTCTCTCTCTCTCCTCCATACACATATCCATACCCATACACCAGATTTGACCCAGACTTCATCAGCTCATCTAACTCCGGCCATCTCGACGCCGACAGGGACAAGGAAGACGACTCCAGCCTGACCAGCGATCTCAATGGCCTCAACGACGACTCCAGCCCACCGGCGAAGACTCCACCTGATCATCTCCTAGCATCGGCGATGACTCCACCTGCATGGCGACGACTCCACCTGTACACCGCCGCCAGAGACGACCTCGATCTCACCTGTACAAGCTGACATCGACCGCCCAGACGCCGACGACTCCCTCTCCGGCGTTCAACCACCGACCCGAGCCAGTCGATTGCATCCCAACAGCATCTAATCATTTGCCATTAGACCCAGACCAGACCCACCATCGAAAACCAATAATCATCTGCCATTCGACTCAGACCAGACCCGCCATCGACAACAACTGCCCGGTTGGACCGACTGCGTTTCGTTCACCGGATTAGGATCGGGTTGTGGCTGTGTCGTTTTCTTCAGCCACCGGTGGTTCCTCTTCTTCTCCGATCTGTGGTTCCTCTTCTTCCGATATGGCTTGGATAGTTGTTGTGTCGGATTCGGTTCAGAATGCGTTTTCTTCTTCGATATGGCTTGGTGTTGGGCTGATGTCATCAAGATAGTTTCTGGGCTGTTTTTTTTTTTTTTTGGTAAATTTGGCAGAAGGATATAAGGAAAGAAAAAAGAAGAATGAAAAAAAAAACTTCATTGAGTAGTTATACATGTCTATTGCGAGGCAATAATATGAGTATTGGGGGGCAATAATATGAGTATTGGGGGGCAATAATATGCATATAAATTGATCAATTGTGACTGTAGTGTATTCATTTTGGTTTTGAGAGTTTATGCAATTTACTGGAGGGCAATAATATGATTAATGGAGGCAATAATATGATTATTGGGAGGCAATAATATGGTTACTGGGGAGCAATAATATGATTACTGGGGGGCAATAATATGGTTACTGGGTATTATTAGGGGGCAATAAATTCAGACGCCGGAATCTGATCACCAGTTCGGTAGCCGGATTCCGGTCACCGGAGCATAGCAAGGTGGGGGATGACTTCTCTCTCTAAGTGAGAAAGAAGGAGAGGGAAAAAAAGTCCCAAAAATAAATAAAAAGAATAAAAAAAGAATTAATTGGGTAGTAGGGAAATAATCCCTTAGAGTGTTTTGGGTAAATGAGGTTAAAAAACTGTTAGTGGACTAAGTGGGCAATTTTGTTGTTGAAATTGGGTAAATGATCATTTCCCCTAATTGGTATGGTGAGGGTGGAGCTGTGGAGGGATTCCCAGAAAATGATAAGGGATTAAATTTAATTTTTTGTTTAGGCTGAATATAATATAATAAAAAATGAATAAATTCCACCTCATCAATATATTTTAAGGCAAAATGCTAACATGACGTGTGCCACATCATTTGGGATCTAAATTTTGTATAAAAATTTGGGATCTCTAGCATTTTTCATATATAAAAATCCAAAAAAGTAAAAAATAAATTTTAAAAAATTGCCAAGCAAGCTTAAGGTTAATTTTTTAAAAGCCGACCTATATTGTAAGATTGTCTTTACTTAATCGAAAGTCTCTAGGTACCATCATTGGGTCAGGGTCAGAACCTCAGGTAACATTATGATATTTTTGAAACTTGAGGTACGAAAGTTTAGAATGGTTGAAACATCAGCTATTGTACGGATGATTTTCTCTTTTTATTTTTAAAACAAAAAGAAGAAGAAGAAGAAACCAGCGTTAATGAGTTTTAAACTTACCACCTCTAAGAAAACATTGCCGATCACTTTTAACAATGAAATTCTACATCACCTCCACAACGATTCTAACTGACGTGAACCGCCTTCTAATCTCTGGCTATTATTATATGATTGTTGGTTTTACCACAAGTCCACGACCGGGTAAAGAGACTTGATGGATAAATAAGGATGAGGTCTATCCTCACACCTCCACCCCCGCCTCCACCTAAAAAATTTCCCGCCCCCTGCAATGTTCAAGTTTACAAGTTTTCTTGGTTGGACTAAGAATCATTTTGGCATGGGATTTTCGAAGTCCAAAGTTTTAGTTTTTTATTATTTTCTCCACGTTTTGAGGTTTTTGGTCAAATTATGAGAAGTTACCAATGAAAATGATTTCTGGCCGGACTAAGAGAACTCACAGATGATGCATAAGACAATGATGGTGGCTATGACATCACCTCAATGACATTTTCTTCCGGTTTGGTGATTTTGACGTACAAATCGACATTGCCTCAATCTGCGAGATTTGAAATCTAAGAACTTGTTTGGGTGATGCACTCGACTCCGCAATGAATGAGTCACTTTAATCTCTTTGCAATTATAATGTCAGATCAGGCCAGGTCTTGCCCCGCAACCCATCCCATCTTTAGTCAGATTAATTTTTTACATATGGTGACAAACAATGTGAAATTTTGTTGAACAATGTAAGAAGGTTAACACTGGTCTTTCAAACGAGAACTAAGCAACTCTAAATCTTCTCTCTCTATACGGTGCGCAACTAATTAGGTCTAAGCGAGTACAAGCTATTGACAGAAATAGAATAGTAAAAGGAATGAAAAGTAAGCATAATACACTGGCGATCGAAGGCACTTTTGAACACACTTGTCAAAACTCTCTCTTATATGTAAGGTAGAACTAGCTAGGACTACAAATGTAGGTGAGCTACATATGGTATGGACCATGCGATGGATTATAGACAATAAAATTAAGTGGGTTAACTTATATTTGGATCTAGTATGGCTGCGGTGAGATTCAGTTATAAAAAAGCTTACCTGTGGGAATAATCAAATTTTTTTTTGAAATATGGATTCATATATTGAAACAATTAACGAGTACATTCGTTTAGAATGACATCCTTTATATAGTCGGGAGCAGTACCAATTGTTAAAAAATTATGTTTGGTAAATTGAGTATTTAAAAGTATTCGGATGGTTTTTTTTTTTTAATCTTATGTTTTCAGTCTGACCTAGCGCTCTGCTAGGGTTGAGAGCGGCTGCCCTCGCGGTTTTCTTCTGAAACTTCCTCCATATTCATGGAGGACTTGGGTGACTCCGGTGGCGTGGTGGGGATCTGGTGTAGCGGCGAAGGTTGTTTGCCTCGTTTCTCTTCCTTGCGGCGGAGTTATTACTGTGATTCTCGAAACCATTGAAGGATCAGATGGTGGAATAGCTTTCTGATTTTGGTGGTGGATAGGGGTAGTACGGTGGACGCGGTGGTGAGCAGGTCGAGCAGTTGGCAGCCAGCAATGGAGGCAGGGAACCTCGTCCCCGGTCGTGGTCGTGTACGGTGGACTTGGATTTGCATCTGGAAGGCTGATATGGGCGGCATCTAGAGGCTTGCGGAGGGCGACAAATGGCCGGATGTTGAGCCGATGGTCGACAGCTTTTCTGGGCTGAAGACGCCGCGTGATGGCATGGTGCAAACTGGTTTGAAGATCCAGATTAGGGATTCGGGTCGGATCCAGATTTGGGTCTGGTGTTGGGTCTGGATCTGGATCACGGGTCGAGTCTGGGTTTGGACTCGGTACTGGGCCTGGATGTGGGCTCTGAGGTTGATTTTTATTTGGTTTCAACTTTTTGTTTCATAGGTCACTTTGGTGGAAGATTGATCTCTGTTTGGCGTACTTTCTACGTGGAAGATGTTTGGATGGTCACATCACCAGTTATATTGTTAGAAGATTGCCCTTTAGTGGTCGGTCACACTATCGATAACTTAGGTGGAAGATTGTTCTCTTTTAGACGTAAGATGTACGAGGAATCTGCTTGGTTGGTCATACCACCGGTTGCTTTGATAGAAGATTGCCCTTTTATGGTCGGTCATACTATTAGTAACTTTTCATGTAGCACGGTTTACACCCGATGCGTCCTCAGATGCATTTTTGCATCCAATTGTATCTTTGCTAGGTTTTATGTTCATTGTTTCATTTTCCAACTTTTCATTTATGATGTAGTTTCTACATTTGTCTTTTGTAATCTTTCTTATTATTAATGGAGTTGACATTTATTCTAAAAAAAAAGTATTCGGATGGAAAAAAAAAATTCTCCGTGTTTGGTAAATTGAGTATGCCTCTATATCTCTAAATCTTGTTTCCTTTTATGCATCGCCTCTTTCCCTACCTTTATTATGTCATTTGGATTATCTCCATTTTTTTTGGGTACAAGGATTATCTCCACATTATATAGATATTAAGTGTAGGTTTGTAGGGATTACGTCTCTCACTCTCTCTCTTCAAAGTTTCCTCCCAAAACCCTAGCGTGCCTTCCGGCATACTCAAATGGCGATCGTCCGGTGGTGGCCTGACATCTATGTCGGCCTTGGTCGCGTGATGTTAGGGCTTGCTGATAGTTGTTCTTAGTTTGTCTCTTTGCTTGGATTTTGACAACATCACTGCCGGATCTTGGTTTGTTGGGGGCTGTGGCATGTGGGATTGACAACGACATGGTGGGTTGAGGGGCAACACACAAGTGATGACTTTGATGGAGGCGTAGGAAGCAGAGTTGTTTGGTGGTGACTTGGTGCGGTGGAGATCGATCCTGGTGGGTCGGGTCTTCTCCTGTTGTGTTTCACTGAGGGCTCCGGTTGACCGCGTCAGGTGATGATGGTGGTGTTCCTCGTGGAGGTGGCGGGGGCTGCTGTGTTAGACTGTTGGCGGCTTGGCACAGTGCAACAGGGGTTGGATTAGGCGGCTTGCTGTTAGGCTCGGGATAGGGCAAACTGTGGGCTACTGGGTTATGGCCTCTATTTTTAATTTTTGTTTAGCTAAATAATTCCTTATTATTTTAGGGCCCTATTCTTGTTAGATTAGGTTACTTAATGAGCCCTAACGAGTGTAGTATTACTTGTCTATTCGCTATATTTTTTCCATAGCTTATAGGCTCGCTTTTAAGTGAGCGATAAGTTCAAATATAGTTGGTCTATCCTATGTATCACTATGGTTTCACCATGAAGCCTTGTTATGTTCATTGTGAGGCAGCGGGTGGATATGTAATGACCTTCTTGGCATGAGTTTTATCAATGGAATTACTATTAATAATAATTAAAAAAAAAGTGTAGCTTTGTTAGAAGTTAGTTCAGGACCATTATTCCCTCTCTCTCTCTGAGGAGCTCCAACAAACCCGGAGTACCCTAGATCTAGGTTTTGAGAAGTTCTGCTCGGGATTAGTGAGGGTTTGCCTCGCTGCCGTTAGGCTACTGCCTGACGATAGTTTGAATGCTACTTGCTCGGGGAGGTCTAGAGAGAGGCTTTGAAACTCAAGGTTTGGAAGGGTGGCGATGGTGAGTTCTAGACAAAATTTCTTAATGTGGTTGCATTGTGCAAGGATGGCAGCCTTCAGCATGGGCTCTGCAGATCTGGGTGACGTCGGTTGGCGGGGTTCTGACGAGATGAGTGATGGCGTGGTTCTGAGGAGTTATGTAGCGCTAAAGACCAGGATGATCCGGGCAGTGGCTTTCGATTCTGGAGAGGTGCGGTGGTGCGTCGTATATTGGGTCGAGCCGGCGCAGCTTGGATGAGGCGATGGGTCGGCGCGGCACGATATGTCGGACTGGTGGTGGCGGGAGGTGATGCACGGGCAGACGCATGAGGATGATGACGTGTTGCGCCTTGCTCCAAATCCTGCTGGGCCTTAGGGTTTTGGGCCTCTCCTATTTGAGCTACCCCATTGGGCCTTTACTTTGGACTAGGGCTTTGCCTTGGCCCAACCCTATGTTTTTAGATTTTTTGTCTAATTACAATAAATTTCCTTGTATTAGGAACCTAGATCTCTAGCGCCTCCGGCGTAGTATCAATGGAGGATCCCCGCTACCTCTATGTATTTAACTGTATAAGGAGTAAGTCTATTTCTATGTACCACTATGAGTACTACTACTATCTTCTTGTTTGTCTATACCCTTAAATGACAGCGGAATGATATATAACGGCCTATTCTGGTTTGAGATGAATGATACTTTCACCCCTCGGGCTAATTCAAAAAAAAAAAAAAAAGTGTAGTTTTGTTGGTGCCATTGTTCTGATTTCAATCTTTATTAGCTTGTCGAAGAAGGGGGCATTTCGATCTTCTGCAACCATCTCTATCTTTTTCTATCTCTGGGTGTCCTGCATAGTAATATCACAACAGCTCCAAAATCTCTCCAGTCTCCGCAATCATATTATACAGAAATTCTCTAGCTAACATAGAAAAATAAAGGGTCACTATCAAACCCACTCTTATACTCCTATAATGTGAAGAGGATTGCAGATAACCATCAAAATCCATATAAACATGAAATATCAAGTATTATTTCAAAAAAAAAAATTCAAGTATAAGAGAAAACGCATAGAAATTGGACCCAAAAAAAAAAAAAATCCCAAGTCAATAAAGATCATGATTGTCTTTGGAGTTCCCAATTACATAATGCACTCCCACGGTTACATATGTATAAGCTTCACAAGTCCACATCTATACTATTATTAGAGCAACTCCAACAATTTCCCTATAATTTTTGTATTATAGAGAAGCAAAAGTCAAACCTTTAGCCTATTTTTCTTCTCCAACTCCAACAAATTCCCTAGTTTACAGTAATCTATAAAATCTCCATATTCTTCTTTAAAATTTTGGAGTTTGCTGTAAATATAGGGAATTTGGTTTTCTCTCTTCTCACTTTCCCTAAAATAGAGATTTTTTTTTTTTTTTTAGGAGAAGACGTCAGAGTATATATTGAAGAAGTCAATCAGTTTGTACACAAAGTGGCTAAGAAGCCACTGATTTCTGTGGGGACAAACCCACTCCAATACAGATCAAAATCAGAACCTAATGCAAATCTAGCCATCATGTTGGCAACCTTATTTGCAGTCCAACTAATATAGCTGAAATAAGAGCCATGAAGGCTCCCCAACAAAGTGAAAATATCTTCATAAACTCTAGCCAACAAAGAAGTATTCACACCTTGTGAGTTAATGGTAGTCACAACGTGCTGACAATCGGACTCAAAGGCAACTGGAGCAAGACCAAATCTATCCACCAAGGCAACTGGAGCAACAGATTCCCTAAAACCCTAGAAGAAAAAAAATATTTTCTTCTTTTCTGCCGCCACCAACAAAAAAAAAAAAAAAGTCCCCGATCAGACTGGCCTCCACCCCAACCGTCCTACACAGGCGCTGCTCACTTGTGCACGTCCTTCACCTCCGCCTTGCATGCGCCCATCGTCTGCAACGCATCTGCCCACCGGCTTCACCTCACCGGATTCACCTCCACCGGCCTGCGCAGCCTCCGCCTTACACGTCCGGATCCCAGCGCCTCTGACTTGCACATCTCCAGATCCACACCGACGCCGTCGAACAGACCTAGGGAGCCTTCGACCAGACCTGCGCCCCTGCTGTAATGCCCCGATCCCAGCGTGCCCTGCTGCAGCGCCCCGAAACCCGCAACAGTCCTGCCACCACCTGCAATCCAGACGGAGGAGGAAGAAGAGAGAAAAAGAAAGAAAAACTGTGACAGAAGGGAGAAAAGAAAAAGAAAAAAAACTGTGACCCGACCCAGAAAAGAAAGACTGCGGCCCAAAAAAAAAAAATGTTACCCGGCCCAACAACAACTAGAAAACAAAAAAAACAAAACATGCCCTGCGGCCCGAGAAAAAAAGAAGTAAAGAAAAGAAAAAAAAAACAAAGAAAAAAAAGCAGGCCAAGAAAAAAAAAAGAAAAAAAAAAGCCTCGTGGCCCACTGCTGCAAAGAGGGAGGAAGCGGCCAAGTTTTTTTTTTTCTCAAGCACAAAATCATTGCTAAGCCCATTTGCATCAACACGCGCGTGCGCTAGGATTGTTTTATTTTCTTGGAACCAAGTATGTTCTCTTTTATTTATTTAATTTCATACTCTGATATATTTAATTATTTATAATTAGAACTTTTGTGCATGTTTAGTTAGATAATTTTGATCATTTTAAGCATGCCTTGTTATTTATGTTTTACATGATTATGTTTTAGCATGTTTTAATTATGCTATGGTTTATTGGTTTATACTTTATTTTGAACATGCCATGTATATTTTTCTGTTATATATTATTTATGCAATTTTGAGCTGAATTTTATTTACGCTTATATAATTATTCCTAAGCATGCCTTTATATTATGCTATTGTTTATAGAGAAATTTTAAATACACACCCCAAACTACTTAATACACATTCCTATTATTTTATATTTCAAATCAGATTTTATAGGTAGGTTAAATGACCAAAATAGACATTTATGTATTAAAATAAAAAGAAAAAAATAATCATATGTTCCTTATATTATTCTATAATTATAAACACAATGAATTTCTATACATGACATCCTCATTTAAAACAAGAATAAAGTTAGAAACAATCTAATTTAAATTTTTCTTAAATGAATTGTAATTAAATGGGGTGAGATACCAAGTAATTTAGAATTTCGAAATCAATAGCATTAAATGCTTTTAAAACATATGGCTTTACTCCCACTTTTTAGTTCATTTTTTTTATCTAAAAGTGATGATTAGACAATTTCTTATCTAATATAAAACATCACATGTATAAAACTTTGTAATTGTTAATGTGTTTGACCATCCAATGATAACTTCGTAGTTCCTCCATTGTGGAGAAACTACTGATACAGTTTTGGTTGAATGTTCGACTCAAAATTTTATACTTGATCAATAGGGTGTTTGGTGGATGAGAACTCAAATAATACAAAACCTGTTTCTAAGCATCTATTTGAACTTTGAATGGAACAATAATAAATCTTCATGGATTTCCCAATAACTAACACAAGTAATTAATATGGTCAATTATTTATACTAATCAAATGTTAAATAATAGTGTATTTCATGATTTTTAAGTTTAAGGATATTTTAGGTAATTTGGGTTGTGTATTTAGTAAAATATTAGAATGAGAAATTAAATGGTATGTGTATTGAGTAAGGAGTGTGTATTAAGTTATTAGGGGTGTGTATTTAAAACTTCTCTTGTTTATATTTTATTTTACGCATGATATATTATTGCTATTATTATGTGTAACATATATTTTGTTGTATATTTGTGAATTTTGAGCATGCTATGTAATTTATTTTTATATATGATATGTTTTATTCTTTATTACATGATATGATTATTCCTTATTTAGAATGCTATACAAAAATTTCATTTTGCCATGATAATGAAAATTCATGCGCATTATACATGCACACTTACGATGATAAAACATTTTCACATACCATCGAAAACAAAAAAATGTGTTAATTACGAATCTTGGTCTTGAAATCTAATTCATATGTTTGGAAAATAATTCACGTGGATGTCTTTATGACTGCGTAATTTATTTCTTCTCTCTTGTTTATGTAGATGGCTAATCCAACTCGACCTGAATTTGACATTTTGGACTCAGAAGGACTTGAGTACCACCGTTGAGTTTCCGATGTAGAAACTGTCTTTGTGGCAAAAGACTACACTGCCACCATCAAAACTCCCAGTGACCCCAAAGATGATGGACCGTCTGACAAGGTGAAAGCAAATGCCTTAATGTTTATGAGGTGACATATTGATCCTAGCCTACGCTGGGAGTACCTTCAGTTGAAGACACTCAAAGAACTGTGGGATTCCCTTACGGGATGTTTTGGGAACATTCATGATACTTTACTCCCAGAATTGACCGTTCAGTGGAATGAAATCCGCTTCCTTGACTACAAAACGGTCAATGAATTCAACAAGGACATGTTGCGCCTAAAGACACGTCTAAATTTATGTGGAAAGGAACTCACAGAAGATGATATGATCTATAAGACTCTTTCCACGTTTCCTACTTCAGCACTTATACTAGCGAACCAGTATAGGCTGGAGTATGACAACAAAAGAATCACAACCTTCAATAAGCTGATCAACCTACTGCAAGTGGCTAAGAGGCATAATGAGGTTCTTTTGTTTGAATAACAATACCAGGCCTGTTGGGACAAAGAAAATTCCCGAGACTAATTATGGCAAAGAAAAAGGTGGAAAGAACCCAAATGCAAAGGGGGTTGGACATGCTGATCCCGACCCACGTGGCAACAATGCACCACGTGGCAAGGGACGTGGGGGTCGTGGTATGGGCCGTGGAGGCCCTCCCAATGTATTGCCCATAGATGGTGGTGCTGACCCTAGTGATCATGGAAACAAGGTGCAAAGGGCACCGAAGAACCCTTCAGTCAAATAGGAAAGAGTTAATAAATTAGATTTCTGAATAAGACTTAGATTTGATTATCGTTGGCTTATTAATAAATTTCAAATTTTATTCTGAAGCACTGAATTTATTCAAACTTATTTACTACACATATTTACATGGTTCGAAATAGCACTATAAAGATATAAAGAAATACATCTAGAAAAAGAAAAAATATTTGAATGAAAAGATTATCATTCTACCTAAAATAAGAAATACTCTAAAGAATATGAGATATATTTAAAGTCACAGACGCTCTATATGCACCAAGAGCTAATCTAACCTTGTTAAGTTTCAAAGATATTTGTGCCAACGGTTGTCATGTAGAAACACACTGTAAGAATGGAACTGAATATCTTTATATTACCTCTAATGAATGTGGAAGGAAACACATTTTAGAGAAACTTATGAGTCAATCTAGTGGACTGTACCTCACTATGATTTAGATCATTGAATCATATGCTGTCACCAACAATGAAATGTGGGACACTGACTCATACAAGCTTTGGCATGAACACCTAGGGCACTCCGGTCGTGACATGATGATCCGTATTTTAAAGAACTCACACGGACATCCCTTCTTTCGAGTGAAAAATAAAATGGGAGAAAAATCCGCCACACTGCAAGGTGTCGGTCATAGTATTGCTCAAAAGCAGCCATTGCCTTCTGAAGTACCAGAAGCACTACCTTCTTCCTATCATGCCTCATTCACTATTTCAAAGGCACATCACTCATTTTGCAAAGCCTGCTCTTTAGCAAAAACAGGATCGAGACCTTCCTATGCTAGAGATACAAAACAAAACATTCCATTCTTACAAAAGATACAAGGAGATATCTGTGGACCATTCAAGTACTTTATGGTTCTGGTGGATGCTTCGACACTCTGGTCACATGTCGTTTTATTGTCCACAAGAAATGCTGCATTTGCAAAACTCCTAGCACAGATTATACGTTTAAGGGCTCACCACCCTGATCACCCTATCAAGTCTATAAGGCTTGATAACGCTATAGAGTTTACATCAAAAGCATTTTATGAATATTGCATGTTTATTGGGATCGATGTAGAGCATCCTGTACCCCATGTGCATACACAAAATGGTCTCTCAGAAACCACCATCCAAAGGCTACAGATGGTGGCTAGGGCAGTAGTTATGCGCACCAACCTGCCTATATCTGCATAAGGTTATGCAATATTGCATGCAACTTTACTTATTCGTTTTAGACCCACTGCTAGCCAACCATTTTCTGCTTACCAGTTGGTAACTGGATATGAGCTTGACATTTCACACTTACACATATTTTGTTGTGCAGTATATGTGCCTATTGCGCCCCCACAGTGCACCAAAATGGGTCCTCAGAGACGATTAAGTATTTATGTTGGATACGAATTCCCAACAATTATCCGCTACTTGGAACCCTTGATAAACGATCTCTTTACCGCTAGATTTGGGATTGTCACTTTGAGGAGACAGTCTTCCCGTCGTTAGGGGGAGATTGGAAAAAGGATTTTCCAAGGGAACGATAGGAATTGTCATGGTTTCTCCCCATTCTATCTCATTTTGATCCCAGCACTTCACAAAATGAAAGTGAAGTGAAAAGAATAATCGATCTTCAGAACGTAGCAGATTCGATGCCTGATACGTTTACTGATATCGTAAAAGTGACGAGATCACATATACCAGCTGCAAATGTGCCTGCAAGGTTAAAAGTCCCCAACAAGGGGCACGGTGCAGCAGATAGAGGCACTGCAACCACACTTAGTAGAGGTGTAGTTGAGGCCG
Source organism: Rosa chinensis (assembly GCF_002994745.2). Classification (NCBI taxonomy): domain Eukaryota; kingdom Viridiplantae; phylum Streptophyta; class Magnoliopsida; order Rosales; family Rosaceae; genus Rosa; species Rosa chinensis. The sequence continues at coordinate 22,866,207 of NC_037089.1, read as the reverse complement.
TGGCTCCCCAAAGGAAGAGGGGGAGGCCACTTGGTTCGATTGACACTCACCCAAGGAAGAAGAGGGGAGTAAGGCACAAACCGATCCATTAATCATCAATGTAGAGAATCTCTCTCATGAGATTGTCTCTGATTATAATTATGTCCATGAATCAATACTGGAGGAAGTTCCGATGTTTGAAATGATTCTAGAGAACAAAGAAATCTTAAAGGATTATGAGAGTGCATATGAGTTGATAGAAAGATCTTCCATACACATTGATGATGTATTTGCATACATTGTTGCTCAAGAAATCATAGAGCACGATGTTATCGAACCACGCTCTGTTGCATAATGTCAACAAAGAGCAGATTGACCTAAATGGGAAGAAGTAATCCAGGTAGAACTAGATTCTCTGGCAAAGAGATAGGTATTTGGCCCGGTAGTGCTAACCCCACCAAGTGTAAAGCCTGTAGGACATAAATGGATCTTTGTCAGAAAGCGTAATGAGAAGAATGAAGTCCTGAGGTACAAGGCTCACCTTGTGGCGCAAGGTTTCTCACAACGCCCTGAAATTGACTACGAGGAGACATACTCTCCCGTAATGGACGTTATAACGTTCCGCTACTTAGTGCTTGGTAATTTCCGAAGGCTGGAAATGCAGCTCATGGATGTGGTTACTGCATATCTCTGTGGGGTTCTTGATTCAGAGATATATATGAAAGTGCCTGATGGCCTAACATTACCCAAGTCAAGTGACTCTAAACCATGGAGTGCGTTTACAATTAGGTTGAAACACTCACTTTACGGATTGAAACAATCCGGGTGGATGTGGTATACATGTCTAAGTGACTACTTGATTGAGAAGGGATATAAGAACAATGAATTATGCCCTTGCGTATTCATAAAGAAAACAAATTCCGGATTTGCAATTGTAGCTGTATATATCGATGATATGAACATAATAGGTACTCGTGATGAAATAGGAGAAACCGCGAGCTACTTGAAATCCGAATTTGAGATGAAGGATCTTGGGAAAACTCGATTCTGTCTAGGCCTTGAACTAGAACACCGAGTTTGTGGAATACTAATCCACCAGTCTACATATGTCCAAAAGTCAGGCGATTTAACATGGACAAAGCACATCCTGCTAGCACTCCCATGATCGATCGAAGTTTGGATACAAAGAAAGATCCATTTCGTCCAAAGGTAGATGACGAAGAGGTGTTGGGAGCTGAAATTCCCTATCTAAGTGTAATAGGCGCATTATTGTACTTAGCCCAATGTACTCGACCAGACATTGCATTCTCAGTGAACTTGTTTAGCTAAATTCAGCTCAGCGCCAATGCAGCGTCACTGGAATGGTACCAAGAACATTTTCCGATACCTAAAAGAAACCATTGACTTGAGACTATTCTTTCCCTATAGAGAGACAAGAGGGACTGCAGATGGAACTGCAATCCTTAAAGGAAATGTTGATGGCGAAAACGCCACTCACTACACTAAAATGCCAAATCACGTTTTGGTCGGTTTTGCTGATGCTGGGTACCTCTTTGGCCCACATAAAGGTCGTTCCCAAACTGGTTATGTATTTACCATTGGGAACACGACGATATCTTGGAGATCAACCAAGCAAACCCTTGTGGGTACCTCCTCGAACCACTCAGAGATCATTGCTCTACATGAGGCGGTTCGTGAGTGTATATGGTAAAGAGCTATCATTACACATATCCGAGGGACTAGTGGTTTGAGTTCTACCACTGAAGAGCCTACTTACATTTATGAAGATAATGCAGCTTGCATCAAACAGATGAAGTTAGGTTATATCAAAGGTGATAACACAAAACACATATCGCCAAAGTTTTCCTACAATAAGTAACAACAGGCCCTCCTCAAGGTTCAATGAATCAAGAAAGGTCTGAGGAGAATGTGGTAGATTTGTTCACCAAATCATTGCCTAAGGCCATATTTGAGAAACATGTGAAAAGAAAAGGAATGCGAAGACTTTCCAAGCTCCCTTGATTAACGTAAGAATCAGGGGGAGGTGTAGACGTCAGGGGGAGTCTAACACACACATGTCATCCTCAAATATAAAAGGTGTGTTGTGCTCTTTTCCTTCGACCAAGGTGTATTTTTTATCCTACAGAGTTTTTATTGTTGCTTGGCATGGTTTTTAGTGAGGCAACAACTCATGCACCATTTCGTCTTTGACTTGGCACAAGGGGGAGTGTTAAAGGAAAAACATATTATGTGCCTTCGTCAAAGTGATTGACGGAGAGAGAATCAAAGAATTAGCAATTACTATTGTACCTACATGTGCCAGCACGAGCATAATTAGCTATAATGAGCCACGCTCATTGTACCGCCAGAGGTACCGACTCCCACCAAAGGGATGACTTGCGAAGGCACAGTCAGGCAGGCTACCGCTTAAGCCCTGGACCGCCCCCAGATCACCGCTGACGCGCCGCCACTCTCCGCGTCAAGATAGCATCAGAAGCTCCAGACGCTGGTAATCGAAGCACATCAGTCCCACATCGGAAACAAGAGGAAGATCAACCTCTTCCTCAACTATAAAAGGTTATCTCCTCTCTCCTCATTAATTACGCAATTACTACTCATTTATTGTTTTGTTGTCCATATACAGTGACTGACTTAGGCATCGGAGCAGTGAAGACCGCCCAACGCGGTCTCCCTCTGACGCCCTGTCTATCGTGTTGTAGCAAACAGCAACCATCCAAGCTTCGGAGTAGCGGTCCGCCCACCGGACCCGCGTTAAACAAGGAATCTGCTACCGCCGGACTTGAGCATTAACATTGGCGCCGTCTGTGGGAATCCTTGAACAAAAGGTCATCCCGCCACAACCACCATGACTAATGACAGCGGGGGGAACGTTGAAGAGCAGGCAGATCAATCTGCCATTCCCCAACCCACCAACCCAGCGGTAGGCATCAACCGCGCGTTATTCACCACCCCGGTCAACCCCGGCGGTGAGACGAACCCAAGTAGCAGCGGCCCGCCAGGCCAAGACCTCGATTCTCTATATGAGCTGGCATTGGCGGATCTTCACAAGGCGAACAGGGAGCGTGAACAAGAACGCAAGGAAAAGGCCGAGGCCCAGAGGCAGGTGGCCACGCTTGTGTCCTGCTTCGATGAGCTAAAGAAAACGCTGGAGGCAACCGCCAACCCGGCATGAAGTGAGCAGTCACGAAGCACCAGGCATAGCCGACCCGGCACGGGAGCATTGGTACCAGCACCGGTCGTACACATGCAGGTCCCGCTACGCCCACCAGAACTAGCGGGAATGGGACCACCCCCTGCACCCCAGTTAATGTTGGAACAGGAGGCGGAGTCATCACTGCACACCCACCGCTCGAGACCTAGGGCGAGAACAGAGGGAAACCCACCCGCTCCCAGGCGAGGATCAGTTCAGCGGAGTACCCGGCTAGACCCCGCTGGCGATGCAACCGCTCAAATACTGGAAAGGATGCAGCAGTTGGAACAACGGTTAATCCGGGCGGAATCAGGCACCCCGGCACCAGCTTCAAACCCACTTTTCGCGTCCAGGCCAGGACCATTTACCGCTGCAATTTTGCTGGCCGTTAGACCGGCGTATGCAAAGACTCCAAAAATGTTGCATTACAGCGGTAAGACTGATCCCTTCGTCCATATGGACACCTTCAAGAAAGTCACCAACAACAAGGGATTCGATGACGCCACCCTGTGCCACTTGTTCAGCGAAACGCTGGACAATGAGGCAATGAATTGGTTCTTCGAATGCCCGCCGGGATCCATTGACTCATTCCAGGCATTGTCGCACGCTTTCCTTTCCCGGTTCATCCTACTGTCCGCCGGTTACCACAACACAAGTCAACTGTTCAACGTCAAGCAGGGCACGGAGGAGACACTGAAGGCATTCGTCACAAGGTGGCGAGCGGCAGCATCTCAGTGCCGTGATCTCGATAAAACAATGGCTTCGGCGGCTTTTAAGCAGGGACTCCTTGAAGGGCCATTTCTCTATCACCTCAACTACAATCACCCAAATGCGGTATACGACCATCTCATGAGTGAGGCGGTCATTCATGCCCAAGCAGAATTCATCACATATGGGGAGACCCCACCGCCACCAGCGGCGCTAGCAAAGTCGACACAACCCTCCCCCAGTCAGCAGGGGACCGCTAATAAAACCTCCACACCGCCAACTGACAAGAAGAGGGAGTGGCAGCAGGGTCAGTACCAAAACAAGCAGTAAAAACGACCAACACTACAAGGGAAACCGCCCATCCCATGGGGACAACCGCAACAAACATACAGAGTCTTCCCAGCGGTATGCAGTATTTACAGTCCTCACGGCTTCGTATGAAGAAATATACAATCAGTGCAAGGATCAGATCCCACCACCGCCCCCGAAAAAATACCCGAAAACGGGAAAGCCAAGAAACACCGGCAGGTGGTGCAAATACCACGAAGACAGCGGTCACAATACCAACAGCTGTAATGCCCTCAAAACAGCCATTGAGACCTTGTACCGTGACGGCAAGCTTGAGCAGTTCAAGGTGCGTCAACCGCCACCTGTGATCGCCGACATTGAGCCCATGGGCCGCTTCAACACAATCGACGGTGGTGCTCCAATCACCAACATGTCTCACAGAGCTAGAAAGCGTTATGCACGAGCTAATCACCCAAAGGAAGTCTGCAACATCCGCTACGAAAGGTCCATTAAACTCCCAAGGTCTGGCTGGGAGCCTATTACCTTCTCAGAGGAGGAGGAACGCGAAGTATATCTGCCCCACGACGATCCTTTCTTGATCAACGCTATTATCGTCAAAATGTCGGTGGGAAGAATCCTGGTTGATAGCGGCTCCGCTGTCAATGTTATATTCAGTAGTTGTTACAACAACCTTAAGCGGAACAGAAAATTGCTCCAAGATCATGAACCACTGCTCAGCTTCTCCGGTGACGTCACACAACCGCTGGGCTCCGACTATATGCGGCTAGTTATCGGTACTAGTCCATGTATGGCTGAAATACATACGGAGTTCATAGTTGTCGACTGTTTCAGCTCATACAACGCCATCATTGGTCGGCCAGCGCTCAACAAACTAAAGTGTATCATCGCCGGGTATATGCTGCTCATGAAGTTCCCCACACCCAACGGCACAGGCTGTGTCAGAGGAAGTCAACAGTTGGCACGTGAGTGTTATTCTACTACTATTGCTCAATCAACCCACCGCCATTAGATCTTAGCGGTAGGCAGTCAGACACCACCACCAAACATTTTTGAGGACCCCAGGGAAGACGAAAAGAAGTACGTAAGGAAGGAGCCGGTCAACCCAGAAACATCACTGAGGGTTGTCAGCATCTCGGACAAACACCCTGAGTGGACAGTCCGCATAGGCGCTCAATTAGACCCAGAGCTGGAGGCGGAGCTCATTCAGTTCCTACGTGACAACGCTACGGTCTTTGCCTGGTCGTATGCAGACATGCCAGGCATCTCCCCTGAGATCATCACACAAAAGTTAAGCATCAAACCATCCTTCTATCCTATCAAACAGAAACGCAGAGCCTTCGACGAAGAGAAGTACCGTGCTATAAGAGAAGAGGTTACCAAGCTCCAGGGCATTAGGTTCATCCGCCAGGTCATCTATCCCCAGTGGATTTCCAACCTGGTTATGGTAAAAAAGGCTAGCGGCAGGTGGAGGATGTGCGTCGACTTCAAAAATCTAAACAAAGCATGCCCGAAAGACAGCTTCCCACTACCCCGCATCGATCAGCTCGTCGATGCAACCGCCGGACACGAGCTCCTCAGCATGATGGATGCGTTCTCCGGCTATAACTAGATCAGGATGCATCCCGATGACCAGGAGTGCACCACCTTCACCACCGACAAGGGCCTGTATTGTTACAATGTGATGCCTTTTGGTTTGAAGAACGCAGGAGCAACTTATCAGCAACTGATGAACGCCATGTTCGCGGAACACCTGGGCAAGATAATCGAGGTCTACGTAGACGACATGTTGGTCAAGAGCATTAAAGCCAGCGGACATGTGGCAAACCTAAAAATCATAGTAGCCATCCTCCTGACCTATGGTATGCGCCTCAACCCAGAAAAATGTTTCTTTGGGGTCACCGCCAGCAAATTTCTGGGGTATATTATCAGTGAGCGGGGCATCGAGGCCAACCCTGACAAGGTGCAAGCCATCCTCAACTTGAAGGACCCGGAATGGAAGGTGCACGTCCAATGCCTCCAAGGCAAGCTAACCGCCCTGTCTCAATTCATCTCCAGACTGACCGACAGGTGCGCCCCATTTTTCAAAATCCTTAAAACAACCCACAAGAAGGTCATCGATTGGAACCCAGAGTGCCAGGCGGCGTTCCAGGGCCTGAAGGAATACCTGGCGGCAGTTCCACTCCTCTCCATTCCTGTCCAAGGAGAAACGTTGTACATTTACCTAGCGGTATCTCAATCAGCGGTAAGCTGCGCCATCGTCCGACGGGAGGTCCAGGATGAGCTCCCAGTTTTCTATGCCGGAAGGGGCATGAATGGAGCAGAAACACGGTATCCTCCATTGGAGCAGCTTGCTCTCGCACTCATCGTTGCCGGCAGGCGCCTCCGCCAGTACTTCCAAGCCCATACAGTCCATGTGTTAACCAATCAACCGCTGAGACAAGTAATGCAGAACCCTGAACATTCGGGGCGCCTCAGCAAGTGGGCCATTGAGCTCAGCGAGTTTGACATAGACTACAAACCACGAACCGCCATGAAGGGCCAGGCGGTGGCAGACTTCATTGCTGAACTCACCGAGCGTCAGCCCGAAACCAAGATCGATGTACCTCATAGAACGGAAATAGTTACGGCTGTGGAGCCGGCTCCCCAACAATCAGACTGGAACCTACACGTGGACGGTTCCGCTTCCGCCAAGGCCAGCGGTGCGGGAATCATCTTAACAGGACCAGGGGGCCTTAGCGTCGAATACGCGTTGAAATTCAACTTCAAAGCTTCTAACAACATGGCGGAATATGAGGCACTCATTGCCGGCCTACTCCTCACCATTGATTCAGGGGTCGACAGTGTCAACATCTTCAGCGACTCTCAGTTAGTTGTTAACCAGGTCAACGACAGCTTTCAGGCCAAGGACCAATAGTTAGCGGCATGCTTAGGATACGCCAAGACGCTGCTCAAAAAATTCAAGTTCCACACCATCACACAAATCCCCAGGGAAAAGAATGCCAAGGCTGATTCACTGGCAAGACTGGCAACCGCCCAACCACACCAGAGTCCAGCGGACACAAGGGTGGAGTCTCTGGACTATCACAAAAACCCTGGCGGAGATCTTCAACATTGAGGCCAATCCTAGCTGGATGGACGAAATTATTAAATACAAGCGCGACGGGACATTGCCAGAGGACAAGATCAAGGCGCGACAGCTCCAGCGGAGAGCAACCCGTTACAATATGCAGAGCGGCAAACTTTACCGCCAAGGATCCACTCACCCCAACCTCCGATGTCTAACCCCAGAGGAGGGAAAGGTCGTGTTGGCAACAATACATGGCGGGGAATGTGGAAATCATTCAGACGCCAGATCTTTGGCCAATCGCACAATGCGACAAGGCTACTTTTGGCCTACGCTCGGTGATGACGCCAGGCGAATAGCAAAATCTTGTCACAAATGCCAACAATATGCTGATCTACCACATGCCCCGGCGGAACCTCTGTCGGTTATCGTCAGTCCCTGGATTCACTCAACGTGGGGCCTGGACCTGATGGGAAAATTCCAAACCGCCAAAGGGCAGTTCAAATACATCATTGTCGCCATCGACTACAACAGCAAGTGGATAGAGGCGGAACCTTTGACGGCAATTACTACCGCTAAGGTAATTCACTTCCTCTGGAAGAACATCTACTGCTGCTACGGTGTCCCGCACGCAATCATCACAGACAACGGCACACAGTTCAACAATAAGGAACTCATCTCTTTTACCACCAACCTGGGCACCAAGATGCGTTTCGCATCCGTCGCTCACCCCCAAACAAACGGCCAGGTCGAAGCGGCAAACAAGATAATCAAGAAACTGTTACAGAAGAAGCTCGACAAGGCCAAGGGTTTGTGGGCGGAGAAGCTCCCGGAAGTTCTATGAGCTATCAGAACAACCCCAACTTCCGCCACAGGTGAAACCCCCTTTTGTATGATGTTCGGGACTGAAGCTGTCCTGCCTATCGAGGTAACCCAACCTACCGCTAGGGTCGAAGGCTACTGCCCCGAGACCAACTGCGACGGCGTTAACCTCGACATAGATCTCCTAGAGGAAAGGCGAGACGCAGCCCATTTGCGCAATCTCCAGAACAAGCAACGGGTATCTCGTTTCTACAATGCCAGGGTCAAAGCCCGCAACCTCCAACTGGGGGACTGGGTAATGAAGGAAGTCATACCACCGCCAACAAAACTCCGCCCAACTTGGGAAGGCCCATACAAAATTGTAGAGGTCGTTAGACCAGGCACCTTCTACTTAATGGACAAGGATGGCGTCACAACGACCCACCCTTGGAATACCGAACACCTTCGGTATTACTACAAATAGTCATACCGCTACCCAAGAGCATCTTGACTTAGCTAAATTTTTGTTCAATATTTAGCTAAGGGAAGCTACCCAACGGGTACGACCCCGCTTTTGTAAACGCTGTTCAGACAGCAATCAATGAAACGAGGAATTATTCAAACCATTGTTACCAAGTCTAGCACTGAGGGCAACTGGCAACGCCAGTCAGCGGACTACGTCTGCTACATTGTGCACTTGGACCAATTTTAATTCCTTTAGTGTTTCATTCATGACCAAAAGCAAGTGTCAAGACATCTAGTGGCACACACATTATCACAAAGAAAAACAAGTATAGAAGCTTGGGTTCCAAAATTTCATTCATATCCAAACTGAATTTACATAAAGTATTTATATCTCAGCGGCTACAAAAACTTTCCTACTCCTATTCAGGGGTTGGCGGGGTTGGCGGGGTTGACGGGGTTGGCAAGGTCGGCTCCGCTACCTTCGGCATTTCCGCTGGCGGCCTGCGGCGGATGGGAGCGGCTCGTCTGGTCGGACCCTCGGGCTATGGGACTGGGGGTCTCTATTGTGCCATCCGCCCGGGTGTGGGCCGCCAGGAACCCGGCGCAGGACACCTCCGACTGCGTAGGCGTCCGCTGAGAGTCGCCCTCTGGAAGCCCGCCACTCTCCCCGCTACCCGAGCCGGCTCCAACATGACCAGGTGCGGCAGTAGGAGCGGTACTTGTTGTCGGCGGAGCTTCCTTACTTGGCTGCACGACCGGTATCGCCGCTTTCGCCCAGTCGAAGGCGCCCTTCTGCCGCAACATCTCCACATTGGCCAGGGCACCGACCTTAGCTGCTTCGTTCAGCGCCTTCCTGTACTCCGCCGACTGCTTATATGATTCAACAGCGGCAGCCGCAGCACGGCCCCCCTCAGCCTCAAAGCGAGCGACTTCACCCTCTAGCTGCTTGATCTCCGCTTGTTTGGCGTCGGACTCCCGCTGAAGGATCTCAACTTTCTTCTCCTTCGCGGTCACCCGGTCCCGCAACAGGGACGTGTCTTGCTCTAGGTGCCGCTCAATGGCAATGTTCAGCTTGCCCTTGGCATCTACCGCATCACAGTCGGCCTTTGTCAAACGTCGCTCGACGTCAGCCAGCTTTTCCTGGGCCTTCCCCAAGTCCCTCTGGAGGCCCGCCACCTCCTCCCTCAACTCCCACTCAACCAGGGGCTGCTTGGATGCCGCCTGAAACATCTCATGGAGCCCAACAGCGACGTGCCCAAAGGTTGTGCTGAAGGGCGACTCGCTGACGGCGGTCGACCGAACAATCCCTTCCAAGCCGCCGAACCCCAGCCGCTCGCAAAGGTGATACAGGAAGTCCCGTTCACCGTCGTTGAGGAACTCGGCGTAAGCGGCAAATGAATCCAAGCCGCTCGTAGCCGCCGCTGTAGCCACGTCAGCGGGAGCCTCGGGCGGGGCCTTCCTTGACTTCTTCGGCTGCTCGCGGGCCCCGGTGACCTCCACCTCCTCCTCTTTCCCGCCGGAGTCGGGTAGACGGCGTTTTCGCTGAAGGGTCCGCGTACCTCCAGCAGCGACAGCCCTCGCACCCCCCCTCGACGGCTCCAACCCCGCTATGGTTACTCCCTTCGTTGGACGCACCGTTTTCTTTGGCACCCCGCGCCGTATCGCCGGCTCTCTTTCCTTCCGCTGCGCCTCCTCACTCGCCGCGCCGGTCCCCGCCTGAACAGCGGGCAGCCCGTCACCACCAAGATGAGAGTGGTGCGGCATTGGCAGCCCCACCGGAACCTCTGATGGGCTCAGCACCAGCGTATCGGGGTCCACCGCCGTGTTCTGCGCTGCCAGCCCGGAAGCATACATGGCCTCCAGGAAGTTGTCTACTTCAGCACGGTCCATCGCTTTCTTGAAAGCGTCTCGGCTGGCCTTGTTTCCCGGAGGACTCTCTACAAAAGTGCATAATGGCAAGCGGTCAGTATGAGGCAACGTCACAAAACATGCAGTATGGCGGAGAGTACTTACCAACAGCACGCGTCAGTTGTTGCGCTACCAGCAGCTCCCACCCGGTGAGGAGACGGAAGTCCAGTAAGTTGCGATTCCGCCAACAACCCCTGATGCGTGCTACGCGGCACTCTTCCTCACGAGTCAGGTTGTACCACAACCCCGCTGCACAAAAAGGTCATTGTCAGTATAAAAAAGAGAAAAAACAGAAACCACGACAGTCGTGTTCAGCGGAAACGACAAACAACCTCGGATGGGCTGAAACTCTGACTTAATTCTAAACGACGGCTCCCCCTCGTTAGACCCCGCTTGGTACTCCCACCCCGCTGTGGCAATGCAAAACGAACCCCGCCAGTACGACATTGAGTCCCGTAGGTTCTCGATCAGCTTGGGCGCTCCTGAGCGACTACTGAGGTTTACCTGCCCTCTACAACCCTAGCGCTTCTCGTACACCAGTTCGTAGAAGTATAGTACCTCCGCCACGGTCGGTCCTTCGCAACCAGACAACCGCCACAACTAGTTCAACGCCAGCAACAACCACCACATGTTAGGGCACACTTGCCCAAAGGCGATGCCGAACTCACACACTAGGATCTGTAGGTTGGGCACCAGCGGTAGGGTCACTCCCTCGCGGAATATATCCTCGTGCACCGCGGCGTGGCCTGCTGGCAGAATCGAAGCCTTCTCCTCTACCGTCGGCGGACGCTGCTTCACTACGCCGGGCAACCGGAACACCCGCTTCAGCCGGTTGACGGCAACCGCGGTCATCCTACCTCCCGCCTCGTCAACAGGGGTGCCGTCCTCGAACACCCACGCCGACTCGGTTTCCTCTCCCGCTACACCCCCTCCGCCAGCGGAACCGCTGGCGGTACTATTACTTTCTAGCCGCTCTTCATGCAGTGTGTGTGCAGCGGCAGCCTCCCCCGCCCTAGAACTCTCCGGACGCGATGAACGATCCATATCTACGTCCCACGGAATGGTCTCTAGCGGCTCGACCTCTAGCGGTTCTGGCAATGAGGTTCCTGCACGGGCAGACGGACGCAACGAGTCAATAAATTTTCTATCCGCCGCGCTGAATGACACTTCATATGCGGAATCCTCACTGCTCGAAATCTCTATGACGTCGGCCATCCCAAAATCCTAAAACCCAAATCAGTTAGCTCGCACAAAGATCTAACCTACCCCTATATCAGCCAGTGCCCAAGAACATCAAGAACACTCAAACCTAGAAAATGCCAAAACAAGAACAAACACACTCAAACCCAGATTCGACCATCTAGAAAAGCCCTAACAACCCCAATTCTGTCAATCACAACCACCCTTCCCCAAACCCACTCTCACACCCTCACAGTACGTCGACAAATAGCATATCATAGAAACACCCAAAACCCAGAAATTAACTGAGGCAGACACCCAATGAAACAGGGAAATAGGCCAGAATACCAACCTTAACAGTGGAGCCTCTGACAGCAGTGTGTACACTAGTCTTCGAAGCCGGAGATCGTCGGTTCTTCCACGCACGAAAACTCGCCAATATCACCCATCTCCTCCGATCTCAGACACAAAACACTTGAAGACGACGAAGGCATAGTTCAAAGTTTAGCAGTGCCAAATATGCTGCCTTCCCCCCCTTTTATGTCAATGTCAAACAATCTCACACCGTCCGTTTAAAAAACGACATCAAATGTCAGCCGTACACGTGTCCCACAACTGCAGTTACTCTCCGGATTAACCGAGGCGATGCCTCGGTTACGAAATTCATCATTACTCGACATTAATGGCGAGGAGACGGCTCGGCGGAGGAGGCACGCCTCCGCACGCTAACCCTTTAGGGGTTCGCCACGTGTCCACCACCATCAGGCGAAGCGTCTAGTAGAAGCCACAACTTTCGGGAGGAAGGCGCCAAGTGTCCAAGTCCGCTGAGCGTAACCCCGCTAGCCGAACTTCTCACTTGTCATCCTCCTAGTGTCGAAGTCCGCTGAGCGAAACCTCGCTAGCGGAACTTCTCACTTGTCATCTTCCAAGTGTCGAAGTCCGCTGAGCGACACCCCGCTAGCGGAACTTCTCACTTCTCATCTTCCAAGTGTCGAAGTCCGCTGAGCGACACCCCGCTAGCGGAACTTCTCACTTCTCATCTTCCAAGTATTGAAGTCCGCTGAGCGAAACCGCGCTAGCGGAACTTCTCACTTGTCATCTTCCAAGTGTCGAAGTCCGCTGAGGGACACCCCGCTAGCGGAACTTCTGACTTGTCATCTTCTAAGTATCGAAGTCCGCTGAGCGAAACCGCGCTAGCGGAACTTCTCACTTGTCATCTTCCAAGTGTCGAAGTCTGCTGAGCGACACCCCGCTAGCGGAACTTCTCACTTGTCATCTTCCAAGTATCGAAGTCCGCTGAGCGAAACCTCGCTAGCGGAACTTCTCACTTGTCATTTTCCAAGTGTCGAAGTCCGCTGAGCGAAACCTCGCTAGCGGAACTTCTCACTTGTCATCTTCCAAGTATCGAAGCCCGCTGAGCAAAACCCCGCCAGTGCAACTTCTAACTTGACACCTATCGAAATCTACTATGAGCTGATGCCTGCTAGAAAACTTCCACTTGTCAATTTGCAAGAGGCACCCTCCGCTATGCGTGGCACTGCCGGCAGAACCAACTCCATTTTGCAAAACCTGTGGGTTGCTGAGCGCAACTCCGCTCATCAACTACCGCCAAATACGTCTACGCGACGCTGTTTCCCGCTACATCCAGCGGGGGGTATCCGCCAGCGGCGAATCCCGAGGCTACGCCTCACTCTGACAACGACCGCCATGAGGCGTTACGGTCAGATCGTCCCTACGGGACACGGGTACTGGTCAACAGTCTACGACGACCCTGATCAGGTACGTTGACCCCCGTCACCCGGGTACTAAGATTGGGCTCGCTACCCAACACCCTCTGCTTCGCGCAACTTCCCCTCAACAAACAATTTTCCGACCATCCGGAGGTCCGTCTTGGCTAAGGAGTGGGGGACTCCCTGGCGGGCCTGGCAGGGGCCCACCCGAAAGTGTATAAAGCGTTTGCTCAGTAAATCCATGGTTGACAACGCACTGACGCTAATTATGCTGTTGCAAGCCTAGCGGAAGTAACGCTTCACATCGCCGATCAACTCCCCAACCAAGATTGCCCTCCTTGACTGGGGACTTGGGGGACTTGTACCTACATGTGCCAACACGAGCATAATTAGCTATAATGAGCCACGCTCATTGTACCGCCAGAGGTACCGACTCCCACTAAAGGGATGACCTGCGAAGGCACAGCCAGGCAGGCTACCGCTTAAGCCCTGGACCGCCCCCAGATCACCGCTGACGTGCCGCCACGCGCCGCGTCAAGATAGCATTAGAAGCTCCAGACGCTAGGAATCGAAGCACATCAGTCCCACATCGGAAACAAGAGGAAGATCAACCTCTTCCTCAACTATAAAAGGTTCTCTCCTCTCTCCTCATTAATTACGCAATTACTACTCATTTATTGTTATGCTGTCCATATACAGTGACTGACTTAGGCATCGGAGCAGTGAAGACCGCCCAACGCAGTCTCCCTCTGACGCCCTGTCTATCGTGTTGCAGCAAACAGCAACCATCCAAGCTTCGGAGTAGCGGTCCGCCCACCGGACCCGCGTTAAACAAGGAATCAGCTACCGCCGGACTTGAGCATTAACAACTATCAATTAGCAAGAATTATGGACCAATCAGCATTTAATGTCATCATTGTAATTGATCTTTCCGTTGTAATTCTCTCCCTATATAAAGGGGCTATGAAATGAAATGAGTAGACCAATTCCGATTTCATTTTACTTTTACACTCAAGTAATTATCTACACCTAAAGGGTGTGTTTGGGGTCTAGTTATATTAACATAATCAGAGTCATTTATTTCTCAATCAATCTTTTGATATCATCCCTAAAAAAAATCTCAATAAAAATAGTGTTCAATAAGTTGTGTATAAAATAATTATTCAGCGAGTTGACTATATCAAGCTAAAAGACCGTTCCCTGTATAACTAGTTACAGTCACAAAAATTATCTTTTTGTTTGAAATTGTGAGAACCAAAAAAATTTCCTATTTGATTGAATTTGATGGATTAGAAAATGATTTCGGTCATGTACTTAGGGATGGTATTAAAACCCACGGGTACGGGTACCTGCGGGTAATTTTTCTTTTTGGGTATCTGTTAATGGGTAATACCCATAGTTTATAGGTATGGGAATGAGTATGGGTAATTACAAAATACCCGTATAAAAATGGGTGGGGTATGGGTATACCTGTGGGTACCCACATTTTACCCAAATACCCATATAAAATTGTAAACCACTCCCAATTTTTTTTTTAATTGAGAACTATTATTTTTCAACCAACATATGAGGCATTTTTTTAATTTTCTTATTCTAAAAAAAAAAAACAGAAAGAGAAGTTTTAAATACATACCCCTAATTACTTAATACACACTCCATACTTAATACACCACCCATTTAATTTCTCATTCTAATATTCTACTAAATACACAACCAAAAGTACCTAAAATATCCTTAATTGTTAAAGTAAAATGACAATGGGAATTGGTCTACTCATTTCATTTCATAACCCCTTTATAGAGGGAGAGAATTACAATGGAAAGAACAATTACAATGATGACATTAACTACTGATTGGTCCGTAATCCATGCTGATTGATGGTAATTGCTAATTTCTTGATTTCCTCTCCGTCAATCACTTTGACGAAGACACATAATGTGTTTTTCCTTTAACACTCCCCCTTGTGCCAAGTCAAAGATGAAATGGTGCATGAGTTGTTGCCTCACTAAAAACCTTGCCAAGTAACAATAAAAACCCTGTGGGACAAAAAATACACCTTGGTCGAAGGAAAAGAGCACAACGCACCTTTTACATTTGAGTATGACATGTGTGTGTTAGACTCCCCCTGACGTCTACACCTCCCCCTGATACTTACATTAATCAAGGGAGCTTGGAAAGTCTTTGCATTCCTATGCTTTTCACATGTTTCTCAAATGTGTCCTTAGGCAGTGATTTGGTGAACAAATCTGCCACATTCTCCTCAGACCTTACTTGATTCACTTGAATCTTGAGGAGGACCTGTTGTTGCTGATTGTAGAAAAAATTTGGCGATATGTGTTTTGTATTATCACCCTTGATATATCCTAGCTTCATCTGTTCGATGCAAGCTGCATTATCTTCATAAATGCAAGTAGGCTCTTCAGTAGTAGAACTCAAACCACTAGTCCCTCGAATATGTGTGATGATAGATCTTAACCATACACACTCACGAATCGCCCCATGTGGAGCAATGATCTCTAAGTGGTTTGATGAGGTAGCCACAAGAGTTTGCTTGGTTGATCTCCAAGATATCGTCGTGTTTCCAATGGTAAATACATAACTAGTTTGGGAACGATCTTTATGTGGGTCAGAGAGGTACCCAGTATCAACAAAACCAACCAAAACGTTATTTGGCGTTTCGGTGTAGTGAGTGACGCTTTCGCCATCAACATTTCCTTTAGGGATTGTAGTTCCATCTGCGGTCCCTCTTGTCTCTCTGTAGGGAAAGAACAGTCCCAAGTCAATGGTTTCTTTTAGGTATCGGAAAATGTTCTTGATACCATTCCAGTGACGCTGCGTTGGCGCTGAGCTAAATCTAGCTAACAAGTTCACTGAGAATGCAATGTCTGGTCGAGTACATTGGGCTAAGTACAATAATGCGCCTATCGCACTTAGATAGGGAATTTCAGCTCCCAACACTCTTCGTCATATTCCTTTGGACGAAATGGATCTTTCTTTACATCCAAGTTTTGACCGATCATGGGAGTGCTAGCAGGATGCGTTTTGTCCATGTTAAATTGCCTGATCTTTGGACATACACAAACTGGTGGATTAGTATTCCACAAACTCGGTGTTCTAGTTCAATGCCTAGATAGAATCGAGTTTTCCCAAGATCCTTCATCTCAAATTCGGGTTTTAAGTAGCTCGCGGTTTCTCTTATTTCATCAAGAGTACCTATTATGTTCATATCATCGACATGTATAGCTACAATTGTAAATCCGGAACTTGTTTTCTTTACGAATACGCAGGGGCATAATTCATTGTTCTTATATCCCTTCCCAATCAAGTAGTCACTTAGACGGGTATACCACATCCTCCAGGATTGTTTCAATCTGTAAAGTGAGCGTTTCAACTTAATTGCAAACGCACTCCGTGGTTTAGAGTCACTTGACTTGGGTAATGTAAGGCTATCAGGAACTTTCATATATATCTCTGAATCTAGATCCCCATAGAGATATGCAGTAACCACATCTATGAGCTGCATTTCCAGTCCTTTGGAAACTACTAAGCTAACTAAGTAGCGGAACGTTATAACGTCCATTACGGGAGAGTATGTCTCCTCGTAGTCAATTCCACGGCGTTATGAGAAACCTTGCGCCACAAGGCAAGCCTTGTACCTCAGGACTTCATTCTTCTCATTACGCTTTTTGACAAAGACTCATTTATGTCCTACAGGCTTTACACTTGGTGGGGTTAGCCTGACCAAATACCTGTCTCTTTGTCAGAGAATCTAATTCTGCCTGGACTGCTTCTTTCCGTTTAGGCCGATTTGCTCTTTGTTAAAATTCTGCAACAGAGCGTGGTTCGATATCATCGTGCTCTATGATTCCTTGAGCAACAGTATATATCATCAATGTGTATGGAAGATCTTTCTATCAACTCATACGCACTCTCATAATCCTTTGAGATTTCTTTGTTCTCTGGAATCATTTTAAACATCGGAGTGTCCTCCAGTATTGATTCATGGACATAACTATAATCAGAGATAATCTCATGAGAGGGATTCTATACATTGATGATTGGTTTGTGCCTTACTCGCCCTCTTCTTCCTTGGGTGAGTGTCAATCGAACCAAGTGGCCTCCCCCTTTTCCTTGGGGAGCCACGGCCTCAACCACACCTCCACTAAGTGCGGTTACAGTGCCTCTATCTGCAGCACCGTGCCCCTTGTTGGGGACTTCTAACCTTGCAGGCACATTTGCAGCTGGTATATGTGATCTCGTCACTTTTGCGATATCAGTAAACGCATCAGGCATCGAATCTGCTATGTTCTGAATATCGATTATTCTTTTCACTTCACTTTCACTTTGTGAAGTGCGGGGATCAAAATGAGACAGAGTAGGGACAAACCACGACAATTCCTGTCGTTCCCTTGGAAAATCCTTTTTCCTATCTCCCCCTAACGACGGGAAGACTGTCTCATCAAAGTGACAATCCACAAATCTAGCGGTAAAGAGATCGCCTGTCAAGGGTTCCAAATAGCGGATAATTGTTGGGGATTCGTAACCAACATAAATACTTAATCGTCTCTGAGGACTCATTTTGGTGCGCTGTGGGGGCGTAGTAAGCACATATACTGCTCAACCAAATATGCGTAAGTGTGAAATGTCAGGCTCATATCCAGTTACCAACTGGTACGTAGAAAATGGTTGGCTAGTTGTGGGTCTAAAACGAATGAGTAAAGCTGCGTGCAATATTGCATAACCCCATGCAGATATAGGCAGGTTGGTGCGCATAACCAATGCCCTAGCCACCATCTGTAGCCTTTTGATGGTAGCTTCTGCGAGACCATTTTGTGTATGTACATGGGGTACAGGATGCTCTACATCGATCCCGATAGACATGCAATAATCATCAAATGCTTTTGATGTAAACTCTCGAGCTTTATCAAGCCTTATAGACTTGAGGTGATCAGGGTGGTGAGCCCTTAAATGTATAATCTGTGCTAGGAGTTTGGTAAATGCAGCATTTCTTGTGGACAATAAAACGACATGTGACCAGATTGTCGAAGCATCCACCAGAACCATAAAGTACTTGAATGGTCCGCATTCTGGATGGATAGATCCACAGATATCTCTTTGTATCCTTTGTAAGACCCTAAACCATAGATATCTCTTTGTATCCTTTGTAAGAATGGAATGTTTTGTTTTGTATTTTTATCATAGGAAGGTCTCAATCCTGTTTTTGCTAAAGAGCAGGCTTTGCGTAACGAGTGATGTGCCTTTGAAATAGTCAATGAGGCATAATGGGAGGGAGGTAGTGTTTCTTGTACTTCAGAAGGTAATGGCTGCATTTGAGCAGTACTAAGACCGACACTTTGCAGTGTGGCGGACTTTTCTCCCATTTAATTTTTCACTCGAAAGAAGGAATGTCCATATGAGTTCTTTAAAATACGGATCATCATGTCACGACCGGGGTGCCCTAGGCGGTCATGCCAAAGCCTGTATGAGTCAGTGTCCCACATTTCATTGTTGGTGACAACATATGATTCAATGATCTGAATCGTAGTGAGGTATAGTCCACTAGATTGACTCATAAGTTTCTCTAAAATGCGTTTCCTTCCACATTCATTAGAGGTAATATAAAGGTATTCAATTCCATTCTCACAGTGTGTTTTTACATGATAACCATTGGCACGAATATCTTTGATACTTAACAAGGTTCGATTAGCTCTTGGTGCATACAGAGCGTCTGTGACATTAAATATATCTCATATTCTTTAGAGTATGTCTATTTTAGTAGAATGATAATCTTTTCATTCTAATAATAATTTTTTCTCTAGATGTATTGCTTTACATCTTTATATTGCAATTTCGAACCATGTAAATATGTGTAGTAAATAAATTTGAATAAATTTAGTGCTTGAGAATAAAATTCAAAATTTATTAATGAGCCAACGATAATCAAATCAAGGTCTTGTTCTAATTCATCAAACCATTATTGAAATAAATTTTAAGACCAAGTAATAGTCTAATTAAAAATGAGGCATTATGCCTTCACAACTGTTGTTGGAAAATAAAGTAAATAAAGCAGATCAGTCAAACTATGGGGCATCGGTTGACTGAGCATGTTCCTGATTGCCATTAAAGTCTGCAATTGTGAGGTTGACGTCTGGGTCATGGCCTCCCTCTTCCATATAGTGAGCCTCTTGTTCTTTAGACTCCCTATACCTCTTGTAATTGGCTGCTACTCTGTTGCTTTCTTGGCAGTTCTTGTACGAATGCCCAATGACTCTACACCTATAGCATGGTTCATTGCCAACTCTATTCTGTTTGACTGAAGGGTTCTTCGGTGCCCTTTGCACCTTGTTCCCATGACCACTAGGGCCAGCACCACCATCTCTGCGCCATACATTGGGAGGGCCTCCCCGGCCCATATCACGACCCCCATGTCCCTTGCCACGTGGTGCATTGTTGCCACGTGGGTAGGCATCAGCACGTCCAACCCCCTTTGCATTGGGGTTCTTTCCACCTTTCACTTTGCCATAATTAGCCTCAGGAATTTTCTTTGTCCCAACAGGCCTGGCATTGTTGTTCAAAAGAACCTCATTATGCCTCTCAGCCACTTGCAATAAGTTGATCAGCTTGTTGAAGGTTGTGATTCTTTTGTTATCATACTCCAGCCTATACTGGTTCGCTAGTATAATTACTGAAGTAGGAAAAGTGGAAAGAGTCTTCTGGATCATATCATCTTCTGTGAGTTCCTTTCCACAGAAATTTAGACGTGCTTTTAGGCGCAACATATCCTTGTTGAAGTCATTTACCCTTTTATAGTCAAGCAAGAGGATTTCATTCCACTGAATGGTCAGTTCTGGGAGCAATGTGTCATGAATGTTCCCAAAATGTCCCTTAAGGGCATCCCACAGTTCTTTGGGTGTCTTCAACTGAAGGAATTCCCAGCGGAGGCTAGGATCAATATGTCGCCTCAGAAACATTAAGGCATTTGCTTTCACCTTGTCAGATGGTCCATTGTCTTTGGGGTCGGTAATGGTGGCAGTGTAATCTCTTGCCACAAAGGCAGTTTCTACATCGGAAACCCAACGGTGGTACTCAAGTCCGTCTGAGTCCAAAATGTCAAATTCAGGTCTAGTTGGATCAACCATCTACATAAACAAGAGAGAAGAAATAAATTACGCAGTCATAAAGACATCCACGTGAATTATTTTCCAAAAATATGAATTAGATTTCAAGACCAAGATTCGTAATGGTCACATTTTTTCTTTCTTTCGATGCTATGTGAAAATGCTTTATCATAGTAAGTGTGTATGGATAATGCGCATGAATTTTCATTATCATGGCCAAACGGTATTGATATGTTGCATTAAAAATAATCATAGCACATTTAAATATAACATATAAAAATAAACTACATGGCATGCTCAAATTTCACAAATATACAACAAATTATATGCTACACATAATAATAGCAATAATATAGCATGCGTAAAATAAAATATAAACAATAGCATAATTAAAGGCATGCTTAGGAATAATTATATAAGAGTAAATAAAATTCACAAAACATGCTCACAAGTGCATAAATAATATATAACAAGATATATATGGCATGTTCAAAATAAAGTATAAACTATAGCATAATTAAAATATGCTTAAACATAATTATGTAAAACATAAATAACAAGGCATGCTTTAAGAGGATCAATATTATCTAACGAAACATGCTCAAAAGTTCATGATAAAAACATAAACAATAAAATATAAAGCATACTTAAGAAAATAAATAATTAAATATACCATTGTATGAAAATAAATAAATTAAAGAGAACATACTTGGTTTCGAAAAAATAAAACAATCCTAACGCACGCGCGTGTTGATGCAGGCGTGCTTAGCGATGCTTTCGGGCTTAAGAAAAAAAAACTGGGCTGCTTCTTCTCTTCTTTTGCAGCAATGGGCCACAATGCCTTATTTTTTCTTTTTCTTGGCCACAGGCCTGTTTCCCCCTTTTTTTCTCTTTTTTTTCTGTTTTTTTCTTCTTCTGGGCCACAGGGCTTAATTTGCTTTTTTCTTCTTCTTTGGGCAGGGTCTGATCTTTGAGCCCGGTCACCTCTTTTTTTTTTTTTTTTTTTTTTTTTCTGTTTCTCTTCTCTTTTTTCTTTTTCTCTCTTCCTCCTCCTTCGTGTCTTCTTCTTTCTGGTTCTGTGTTCTTCTGTTTTCAGATGGGTTGCTGATCTGGGACGAGGGACGAGGGACGAGGGACGAGGGACGAGGGACGAGGGACGAGGCAAGTCGGTGATGCAAGCGAGCTGGGCTCCTCCAACGGAACAGGGAGTTTCCGGCAGCACTGGGCTTCTCGAAACGCGAAGGCCGGTTGGATCGCCGAAGTCTGGTGCTGCAGGTGGGAGTCCTACGAATACAGTCTTGGAAAAGGGCCGAGGCCGGTCTGGAAAAGGCAGAGGATGTTGCTGGTTTGTCGATCTGCAGAGATCAGAGATTGTGGACTGAGGCCGGTGCTCTGGGCTGCAGGTGAGCGAGCGTTGGGCAGGGGCCTAAGCGGAGTGTGCAGCGCTAGAGATGGCTCGGTGGTGCAGGGCTGCAGGCCGGTTGGGATCAGTGCTACAGTTCACTGGAGGCCCGTGTGGGCTGGCAGGAGGAAGAGGTCGAGAAGGGAGGACGCGGCCGGTCTTGGACGGGGAAAGAGAAATTTTGTTTTTTTTTTAGTGCGGCAGAAGAAAAAAAATTCTAGGGTTTGGTTTTTAAAATTTTTTTCTGGCTATTTGCTCTGAGTGTGCTGATAACGTGTTAAAGTAAAATGACAATGGGAATTGGTCTACTCATTTCATTTCATAACCCCTTTATATAGGGAGAGAATTACAATGGAAAGAACAATTACAATGATGACATTAACTACTGATTGGTCCGTAATCCATGCTGATTGATGGTAATTGCTAATTGCTTGATTTCCTCTTCGTCAATCACTTTGACGAAGGCACATAATGTGTTTTTCCTTTAACATTAATCTCAAAAATCATGAAATATCATATTATTTTACTATATTAAGGCTACTATTTAATATGATCAGTATATTCTAGTATATTGATATTTTTAAATGACCATATTGATTACTTGTGTTACTTATTCAGAAATCCATAAAGATTTATTATTGTTCCCTTTAAATAAATGCATATAAATAAGTTTTATATTATTTGAGTTCTCATCCACCAAACACCATGTTGATCAAGTATAAAATTATGAGTTGAACATTTAACCAAAACTATATAACTAGTTTCTCTCCAATGGTGGAACTACAAAGTTGTCATTAGAGGGACCAAACAAATTAACAATTACAAAGTTTTTTCACCCGTGATGTTTTATATTAGAAAATTAATGGATTAATTGTATCTCTTAGAAAAAAGAAAGAAAAGGAAATTAACTAAAAAATGGGAGGAAAACGATCTGTTTTAAAAACATTTAATACCATTGATTTTGCAATTCTAAATATTATGGCTTCTAACCTCATTTAATTACAATTTATTTAAAAAAATTAAACTAGATAGTTTCTAACTTTATTCTTGTACTAAATTAGGAGGCCATGTATAGAAATTTGTTGTGTTTATCTAACTATTTATACATAAATTATTCTATATAAGGAAAATATGACTATTTTTTTTCTTTCTAATGCATAGATGTCTGTTTTGGTCATTCAACCTACCTACAAAATCTAATTTGAAATATAAAATAATAGGGATGTGTATTAAGTGATTAGGGGTGTGTATTTAAAATTTCTCAAACAGAAAACCTATACTGGGTATTTCTCTTTCCCACCCAGAATACACCTTCAAGTCTTTAACGAGATGAGCCGCCATGATTGGAGGTGTTGTGCAGCCAAAACTCTGAGACCCAAAATGTAATGATCGAGATTTTTGGTATTAATTCTTGTTTGGCGTAAATTTAATAAACTCTCAATTGGTACGAAATGTAGTTTCGATATACTGGCGTAAATGGGTTTTGATCCGTGAGGATCAGGCCGTCCGATCGACTTGTAGATTTGATATATTGATCGTAGAAGTGTTCCGATGACTTTGTGTGGTCTCGGATGAGGATCTGACCGTTGGATCATCGTATAATTGTGAAAAGATGGTTCAAAAGGCGATCCGTGAGGATCTGATCATTGGATCTTCGTATAATTTAGAGAGGATGATTCAAAACGCGATCCGTGAGGATCCGACTGTTGGATCATTGTATAATTGTGAAAAGATAGTTCAAAAGGCGATCCATGAGGATCCGACCGTTGGATCTTCGTAGAATTTTGAAAGGATGATTCAAAAAGCGATCCGTGAGGATCCGACTGTTGGATCTTCGTATAATTTTGAGAGGATGATCTTAAGGGCGATCCGTGAGAATCTGGCGGTTGGATCATCGTATAATTGTGAAAGGAAGATTCAGAAAGCGATCCGTGAGGATCCGATCGTTGGATCATCGTATAATTGTGAAAAGATGATTCAAAAGGCAATCCGTGAGGATCCGACCGTTGGATCATCGTATAATTGTGAAAGGACGATTCAGAACGCGATCCGTGAGGATCCGACCGTTGGATCATTGTATAATTGTGAAAAGACGATTCAAAAGGTAATCCGTGAGGATGGTTCATTTACGAACCGAAATTTATTATTTTACATTTAATCGCCATGTTGTGAAAACTGTTTTATGGAAATAAATATTTGTTTTAAACGTATTGCTTCCTCATGACTAAACCAACAATTTCTTTCTTAAACACTGTCTCAAGTATTTGAAATACTCAATCGACTCTTTGAAAATATCCCCAGATGGGGAATGGGGGCTCTTAAATAGTGAGTATTTAAAAAAAAAAATCTCAACCTTTAATAGGCTAAAGGCCTTAAATAAAAAAAACAAAAAAAACCTACCCATATTGAAAACCGGTAAATGGGTGAGTATGAGTTTACCTGTTTAGAAATGGGTTGGGTAAATACCCATACCCACGAATTATTTGATGGGTATTACCCACAAGCTATTATTGAGTGGGTATTAGTCAGCGGGTATTACCTGAGTATGAATGCCAACTCTACATGTACTCAAGTTACTATAATGAATATAGGAACACAATTAATAAAAAGTTAGGGCAGAATTTCTTAAATAGATTGAGAGAAATTTTTTTTATATTATGAATCAACTAAGGGTGAGTCTATTCAGACCTCCCAATTTACTATTTGGACATCTCTTCATTTTTTTTGCCACTGAACTTCCTGATTTACCCCTATTTTTATCTATTTACATCTCTGTTCTATATGCGATGTTCCAATAATAAAAGAAAAAAAAATTTGCACTTCCAAACTCCACTTAGCTTTCATGATCAACTGAGAGCACACCCAAAAAAAAAAAAAAAATTCTTTTAAGATTAACGATTTCTCTGTTTTTGGTAATTATGATAGACTAATTTGAACTTTTAATTTCAAACCCCATTTTGTGTTCTTCTTCAAACAATTTGGCATTACTTGATGCAGTTGAAGTTGGATTTCCATTGGAGCAATTTAAAGAACCTTATAATTCTTGATTGCCCAGCCAGGTTTGATGAATCTTTGTCAATTCTCTTTAGGTTGAAAGAAAAGTCAGTGAAAGTAAGTCTTGACCCTATTTTTATTTTCTGATTTCAAAGATATATTGATGTTGAAATTGCATAAATTTAAATTCAAAGATTTCAAATATTATCTAATCTATAATTTATAGAATCTAATAATAAACTTGAGATGAAACAATGAAGACGTCTCAAGCTCTTGGAGCCAGTAATAACCAATTAGGAGATGGGTACAAGAAGAGAGAGAGGGAATGAGAAAGAGGGAAAGAAGAATAAAGAGAGGATTACAATAGAGATTTGAAGAGAAAGAGAGATGTCTACTGCTCAGATCATATGATACATGTTTTTCTTTTTTTATTTTCCAATTTTGATCAAAACGTATTTCTTCCTCTTCTTAATCTTTGATTAGATGGTGATTTCAAATAAATAAGATGGAGTAGTTATTTCAAAGTTTGAATTTTAACTTTCTAAATTTTGTGGATAGGGATAGAATTGGAGAGAGAACTGCAAGATGTAAGCGATGAGCTACAGCTCCCACGATGTAGATGCAGGTTTTTTTTTTATTTGTAGAGGGGTAAAATTAGTTTTAAAATTGTGCAAAAAATGAAGGAGGTCTAAATAGCAAATTAGGAGGCCTGAATAGAATCACCCATCAACTAATTCTTAAAAAAAAAATATATAAAAAAAAAAGACAACAACAACAACTACTCGTTCATGAGAAGAAGAGGAGAGGAGAAGTTGGGCAGAATTTCTTCTAAATTTAAATTTATTGAGTAGGTTCCACGTGGCTCCCGACGTGCAGCTCATAACTGTTTTAACCGAAATTCCAGCGCTTGCTCGAGACCCCTTCCTTCTCGTCCCAACATAACTGTAGCCTCACTTTAATTTTCACCATTTTCTTCTTCCCATTAATTAATCCCCATTTCTCTCTCGTTCTCTATCAAGCACACAGAGATTCAATTCAATCAAAGAGGGCTCTCTGATCGATCTGAAAGCTTGCTAGAGCGCAATAATGGATGAAGAATACGACGTCATAGTGCTCGGAACTGGCCTCAAAGAATGCATTCTCAGCGGCCTTCTCTCCGTTGATGGTCTCAAGGTACCTACCTAGTCACCCCAAACTCGATCATGTATATGCAAATCACAAACCAAACATGGGATCCATTCGAATTGGCTTAGCTTCTAATTCATGCAGATTCGGCAATCGTTTTTGTATAGTTTTAATGCACTCTAGGTCTTTGGTTGCTTGTCCAAATGGACAGAAGTTGATTTTTTTGAGTGTTTGTTTTTACCTTCACTTGGCAACTATGATTTACATTAGTTTTACCTAGATTAACTTTCATTGTTGTGTTATAGGGTTATAGTTGAATAAGTGGTGGATAAAAACATTTAATCAGGTTGCTATTTATAATATGCTTTGACCTGAAATAGGTACTGCATATGGATAGGAATGACTATTATGGAGGAGAGTCTACTTCACTTAATCTCAACCAGGTAACTGTACATTATTTCACCTTGCATTGCCACACAGTTTGACATTGTTTTCTCATGAGATATTATTCGTATCCGCCCGTGCATTCAATTTGGCTATTGTTTGTTTTTACTTTTGGATTGCAGCTTTGGAAGAGATTCAGGGGCGACGATAAGCCTCCAGAGACTTTGGGCTCAAGTAGAGACTACAATGTTGATATGATCCCCAAGGTATCAAGACTAATGCATATGTTTTTCAGCATTGTTCTTTGGTAATATATATATATAGGATGGGTACCATTTTATAGGTTTTCTTGATTGATGATGTGATCTAGCTTCTTCTCTGTTTTTTTTGTTGGTCAATTTGACTTTTTTTAACTATGAGTGACTGGATCTAGCTATACTAATAGAAAATTAAGGTTCTAGCCAAGCCTATCTGGTGTAACAACATTGTCTTCATGATTCCAGAATTTCATTTATTTTTTATTTTATTTTTTCTGATCCAAACTCAATCAGGAATGTAGTGTTCAAGTTTTTTTTTTTTTTTTCAGTATTAACGTTGACTATTGATGATTACTGATCCAAGTTAAAAGTAGCAGATAATTGTATTTCCCTTTAATTTGTTGCACATGTTCTCAAGACATTCTTTATAACCTTTGTCCATGTTTTGACAGTTCATGATGGCAAATGGTGGTTTGGTTCGCGTCCTCATTCACACCGATGTTACTAAATATCTGAATTTCAAGGCTGTAGATGGTAGTTTTGTGTATAACAAAGGGAAGGTGTGTGCCTGATAACTATTTGTTTCATTGAGTGCCATTCATTTTTCATCTATATGACATATGTAACTGTTGATTGTCCTTTCCCCCTGAATTAGTTAATGACTTTACATCATGTTGCAGATCCACAAAGTACCAGCTAATGACGTGGAAGCACTCAAATCTCCACTCATGGGATTATTTGAGAAGCGCCGTGCTCGCAAGTTTTTCCTTTATGTGCAAGACTATGAGGAGAATAATCCAAAATCTCATGAAGGCATGGACCTCAGCCAAGTTACAGCAAGAGAACTTATTTCGTACTTCCTCAAATCTTCTCCTTTTCATTCTTGACTTTCATTTGTCTCCAGATACATGCATTGTATGAACCTATTGAAACTTTTGTGGCTGGCATAGGAAGTACGGGCTAGATGACAACACAGTTGATTTCATTGGGCATGCACTAGCACTCCACCGAGATGACAATTACTTGGGAGAGCCTGCTCTGGATTTTGTGAAGAGGATGAAGGTAATGAACTGGTCCTTTTCAAATATTTT
This sequence comes from Rosa chinensis, assembly GCF_002994745.2. NCBI lineage: Eukaryota > Viridiplantae > Streptophyta > Magnoliopsida > Rosales > Rosaceae > Rosa > Rosa chinensis. The sequence goes on along the minus strand of NC_037089.1, from coordinate 22,838,482 downwards.
TCTGATGAAAAACTGGAGAGATTAAAGTAAATGTTTCCCATAAGATTAAACATGAATGGTGAAGTGAAGAACTAATGGATCAGGAGTTTTCTGTGAATATACGCTCTTAAGTTAAATTTTGTAAGACGGGCTCTAAGAACCTTATGTTATACTGTTTGGATGTTGGAAAACTAGATGACAGCATGTCCATATATAGGGTGAGTATAGCTGAAATGCTGGTGTTAAGATGATTAAGTCACAACTCATAACACAAGAAACGATAAGATTAGAGATAAATACTTCTAAAAAGGTAGGGTAAGGTAGAAAGAAGGGATATGCTATATTTTCGTAATATATAGATCCGTCAACTCAGTTACCAAATTATTCCCTTTCATTACTCTACACATTTCTTTACCAATATGGACTAGAGTTTCTCAAGGGAAAGGCCATCATGATGAATATTAAATACCGTTAGTTTTGAATTTTCTTAAGTATAAATAATTTACCTGTAACTCTTTAGAATTCAAGTCTCTTATAGAGAGAAATTAAACATCTTCTGTGAAAGATATCAGTTGCATCCTTTTTGCTATGAGACAACTACAGAAGTGACAGTTTCCAAGAGAGAATCATGTTTTGTGAGTCTAGCTTTTGAAGTAGTTCTAATTATTTGAAGCCCATTGAGCTTAGCGGTTGGGAAGAATCAATATAGTATAACCTACCATTTGATCAATAACTGTGGCTGATGTGTGAAGAAGTTCTTGAAGGCAAGCTGTTCATACACAGTTGCACATAATAATGAACTTTCCAGTGTTTTATATATTGATTTTTTTTTTTTGTTCTTTTGGAAAGTTATATGCAGAGTCCTTAGCACGCTTTCAAGGAGGATCTCCTTATATCTACCCATTATATGGTCTAGGAGAGCTACCCCAGGTCTGTACTCAACCATTGATTTTAGTATCCTTTTGACAAAATCCTGCTAGTTCCTCTAACAATTGGTGCTATGTAATTGGCAGGCATTTGCAAGGCTGAGTGCTGTTTATGGGGCACATACATGCTCAGCAAGCCAGAGTGCAAGGTATATTTTGGCCTGTTGTTGGTATCAGAAATTATCAGAATGTTGTATTATCATCTACAAACCATTTAGATCCTATAGTTTGCTTCTAGTAATGCTATAGGATACAATGCCTTGTGTCTAAACGTACTACAATTTACTGAGATAGGGTGAGAGGTAGAACCAAGTGTACTTTTGAAGTTAATCCAGTACTTACCATGGGCTAATGGATAGATAACACTAATGCTGCAAAATGGCAGGTAGAGTTTGATGAAAGTGGAAAGGCATTTGGTGTGACTTCAGAAGGCGAAACTGCAAAGTGCAAAAAAGTTGTATGTGATCCTTCTTATTTGCCTGATAAGGTAACACAATATATCTTTCCATATCAGCAAGGTCATTTGGCATGAGTATTTCTTACATTAACTGATTTGAGTTGCAATCTTGTCTTACAACAGGTGACGAAGGTGGGGAAAGTTGCCCGTGCTATATGTATTATGAGCCATCCCATCCCAAACACCAACGATTCTCATTCAGTGCAGGTTATTCTGCCTCAGAAGCAACTTGGACGTAAATCTGATATGTAAGTGGCTTTCCTTACACCGAACACATCATTCTACTAATGTACAGTTACATAATGAGATGGAAAATCCTTCTTTGAAAACTGTTCTCCAACAACAAGATCATATATGAGTCATCAAGATCTCATGTACTTTGTTTTTAGCTATCCATAAACTCTTAGGTTGAGAATTAGGTTCTTATTAAGATCTCATACTATCTTATCAAAGTTACTTATCTGCTTGTGTGTACAAAACTACAAATGCACCGATATCATGTCAGATGAATAATGATTACATGTTTTTATTATTTTTCTCTTGGTAAGTTTAGTATCTTAAAAACCTGAACTTGAGGACAATTTACTAGCTTTATTTATTTATTATTATTATTTTTTTTTTAACTTGAAGACATTTACTGACTACTTGGGTAATATTAATATCTAATCAAGATGTTAAATGATTGCTCAAGAAGTTCCATATGTAAATGCCATACTCAAGGTTCATCATATGATTTTGTTTTTGTTTTTTTTTTTGGTAAAACCTATTATGATACAGCAAATACTAGAACATAAGCATAATGCGGACCATAAGACCTTTCTCATTGTGCTCCTTGGGTATCTTCTGTAACAGGTATCTTTTTTGCTGCTCCTATTCTCACAATGTAGCTCCAAGTGGGAAATACATTGCTTTTGTTTTAACAGAAGCAGAGACCGATAATCCTCAGGTTGAGTTGAAGCCTGGCACAGATCTCCTGGGACCTGTAGATGAGATCTTTTTTGACACTTACGATAGATATAAACCTACTAACCAGTCTGATGTTGACCACTGTTTCATATCTGGGGTAAGAAAGCATGACATTACCAGTTTGATTATTCCTAAGCTGCATGAAATTTATATTTGTATCCATGGACTACAACAATTCTGATCAAGGTAGGATCAGATTATATTAATGCTAGAATATAACATCTTTCTTCTGCTGCATTTGTAGCCAGACATCTTATCTAGTATGGAGATTGGCATTCCCTAGTTTTATGGGGCTTTCTATTTTTGGCTTAAAGAAGCTATGACCATTAGTCTAACTGAAAACTGAGAATGATCAGAAGGGATATAAATGTTCTTGTGGACAATTGGATACTATCATGTCTAAGTTAGCATTCACATGAGTACTATTTCTCTTAGAACTACAAATCTACCATCAGATTAGAACCTTCATGTTTCTGTTAATAAACGTTTGTCTGTTTGTTGTTATCCGGGGTAAATTCCCTCCTTTCCAATTGCTCAGAGGAAGAGCCTGCTCTGTAGACTCTAATTGGTCTTATAGGACTTGGAGTCAGTTGATCGGGTTTATGTCAAATTACAAGTTGGGCCATATTCACATGTGGCTTTCTAGTTTGTGTTTCTTCTGATTGAGAATTTCAGCTCTTTGTTAATCTCTTGAAGTTGGAATTCTTTGCAGAGTTATGATGCGACTACACACTTTGAGACTACTGTACAAGATGTGCTTGACATGTATAGCAAGATAACTGGAAAGGTAATTTTTCAATTTTACTCCAGTGATCCAACTTGTATATTGAACGTGCTAGATCCTTTTGTTCATTTTGACCAAAATGAAGTGAAAAGGTTTAAGTTTCCGGCTTTTTTGCTCTTTCCTTTGTAGCTATGATCATATACTCTGACCTTGTAGTTCAATCTACTGCTTCTTATCCAAGCTTGTCTTGCCTTTGTGTTCGGTTGTTTCAATTGTTAAGCATAGTTCTAGTTTTGTTCAAGATAGAAATAGTATAGTTACATTTAAGTTCTTGCATCACCACTAGCAAACTTACATGATTGCCTCATGCTCTAGGTTCTTGACTTGACTGTGGATCTGAGTGCTGCCAGCGCCGCTGAAGAATGAAATGGAAGAAGAAAGTTTCTTTTCCTCATTTTTGAAGTTTCAAAATCATTTATGTGTTCTGATGTTGTATTTTTTTTGACAATTTTAGCACCTTATTACTCCAATCTGTGTAGATTTGAACATTCAGATGGAGTAGGATTTTTCTGACTCTTCAGGGCTATTTGAGTTTGAACATTTTAATTACTGTGTTCTCATTCTACTTGCTTCCAAATTTGTGGGTTCACCATCACTGGAGCTAAGCATTCATCAGCAGTGATGAACATCATAGATAGTTATACTGACAATGCAAATAAATTATATGAAGGAAATAGAGGACTGATTTGACACTTCAAAATTTATATTTCTCAAAAAATGAGTGTCGATCACCTAGCATTTGGTCTAATGGTTAAAACTCTCTCGAATACAGTAGAATGACGAAATCAGATTATTATAACTAGATTCTTAGGTAGGTTGGAATAAAAATTTTGATTTCCATTTTAGAGTGTAGGATCATCAACTAACAATATAAACCAACTTGTTTAGCATCAAGTTAGAGGCTTACCATTCGTCCAAAAAAAAAAAAAGAGTTGGGGCTTACAAGTTACAACATTGTGGCTATTTCATGATTTTTGTCCCCAAAATCTGCTCTTTGTCTGTCCAAAAAAAAAAAATCTCTTCATTTAGTCAGGCTCCAAGGCTATTTATCAGATTTTCGATTTCCGAATCACTCTGTCATCCAGCAAAATACTTTAACAAGTTATTTCATCTTTAATTACTCATTTTTGCTTTTACTCGTGCGATCAGACAATGATTGCTTATGTTATTTTTCACCGTCTCCTGTATTATTTTCTGAGATTTAACTGCATTGCAAGGAGACCAATTTTGATGATTCAATCACTGAAATGATCTGCATGGCAAAGAGATCGGGACAACCATCTTGGCACTGTTCTTAAAATGTTTACATCCACTAATCAGAATCTTGTGTTTCGACACAATTGACCCAGTTATCATTCCTTGTTCGCCTGTTGCGGCTACTTGTAAACCAATAATCAACACAACCTAATAACTTCATTTTCAGCTTGAGCCATGTTATGCTACATCATGTTGGGTGGAAACTTACATGGCGAAGACAAAAGTCTGAATGGATTTGTGAATGTGGCGTCGGTGGTGATCCTTGGAACCCAAGGTTACTTGGAAAAATTGGACACAATACCAGAAAGAAATGACTTCTAACCAAACCTTTTTTAGACTGAAATTCCATCTTAAACACAAGACCACATGAAAAATCAAGAGAAATACTTGTACATCAAAGGTGTGTTGCCAGCTACTCCGCTTTAGATTTTGAAAGAACTTTCTTCCTCTGCGTAAGCATATACCTGTACATGTGAGGACTGCCTGCAACAGAAACCATTTGAATATGAATAAAACAGGCCAAAACAGATGTGTGCTAATAATGAAAGATTTTCAGTACATGCCTGGGACGTAGAATCCTAGGGCTACAATCGCAGCACAGACGTAATCAAAAGAGAAGTTCCACTTGTTTGGCATCCTTATACAATACTTCTCAGAATTCTGCAAATAAAACAGCATGTAAGGTTTGGTGATTGAACAGCCACCACAACTAACTTCCCCTCAAAAAACAAGGAATTTTTTTTTTTGCTTTCGATCATTTAGTTTGATACCTTAATGTGTGGCATGGCAAGATATATTAAGCCAACTTCACTTGTGATCCCAATTGGATACAACAACATGAAGGTGCTATACCTGCATGGCATGGAAAAAGGTAGCAATGAATAAATACAGAACTCAAATTACATCCATTCAAATACCAGTGAGCACTAAAACAGTGTATAGTACCTGAGCCACTGGAGCCAGGAAGGCGCAAAACCAAGAGTCTCTTTCATGCCATAGAAAGAGTATCGAATAATCTGCAACATAAAAGAAATGAATGAGAAAATATTTCCAATCTACTTGAATTTATAAAAATTGAAAGTGATAGCAACCAACATCAGGATGCAGCACATCCTAATTGTAGTCAAGAATTATGGAAAAGCCAAGAGGAAAGCAAGTAAGAAGGAAATAATTTTGCTGTATACCACTTGACATAAAGGCTAGCTATAACATAGTAGGTTAGAAATTGAAGAATTCTAAGTGTTAGCTAATTAGGTTTCTCAAGCAATATGGGATTAGAAAGCACATAAAAATATTCAAGCTAAAATGCAAGCTAACCACTTTAGAAAAATGTTGAGTTCAAGGACAAACTGTGATTGCAAAAGGCTTTTCATTAAGCTAAAATCCTAGGTACTGATAAGTCCTTAAATAGGCAATCCAAACAAAAAAGATAAAACTTTACCGTTTGCTAATAAATATCCCAACTTGGATGATAACCACGCATATGGCAAGAGACACTGTTGTTGGACAGAACAAAATAATGTCCCTGAACTATAAAGATATAAACAATGAAACGTCGTCTTTAAATTGATCAATGCTGGCACCATGTTTGATGTTCTAAGAAAACCCAGCTAGAGTACTCGTGCCATTTTATGGGAAGCAAGGCTTGTTATACTTAATGCTCCAACTAAATCACTTGATTTCATACTTCGATCTTGATTTAGAATAATACTTCAAGGACCCAGTTTGTTTAAGGAGCTACAAAAGATAACTACACTGTGTACTTGTTTCTAGCCAGTTTAGGACAGTATTTTTTTCACATATGTTGTATACTTAGGTTTCTCAAGCAATTTGGGACCAGACACATAAATACTAAGTTTCTCTGTAGTACATATTTTGAAGCAAAAAGCATTCCAAACCACTTCCTTAAAGCAACAAACTCTGATGGCAAAAGGCTTTTCATTAAGCTAAAATCCTAGGTGTTAAGTGTTGACAGGCAACCACAAAAGAAGTAAACTTCACAGTTACTTGTATCCTAACTTGGATGAAAGCACATATGTCTAGGGACACACACTATATTCTCTGATAAAACTAGCTAATATCTGCCTTAACCATGAATATCCCAATCAAAAGTGGTTAAGTCATATTAAGTGAAGCAAGACAAATTATCCTTAATGCACTTAGATCTTGATCTGCAGTAATACTTAAAAAGTTAAAACCTAGATTGTAGACGGAGCTAAAACTAAAAAGATAAATACACGACAGACCTACAGATCACTAGGCAAGTTAGAACAGTAACATTTTCCACAGATTTGCTATTCGTGCAGCTTCTAGTAGCTACTACTTTCAAGACTGACATTTTTCCACAGAGCTGTGAACAGTTAAAAGCGCAAGAAAAGGCAATCAGTAACACTTGCCTCAGTGATGGACCAGCTGATGACCAAAGAGCTCACAAGGACATGACTCTGAGTCTGCAGCAATAAGCATCATCTTGGTTACTAAAAATTTCCAAACCCCGAAAAGACAAGGCCAAAATCTTTGAAATATAGAATGCCTAAATGTGACTACAACTCTGAATCTTCATACCAACCTCAGGAAAGCTCCACAGGATCCCCCAAACCAGAAACAACCTCGAACTAATCTGTGGCAGTGTGGCTGTTATAGGAGATCTCACCAAACCTTCACACAAAACCCACAAACACAAGACTCAACAAAAACCCACAAACGCAACACTCGAACAAAACCCACAGCCCACCATAGAATTCTCAAACTTTTTTTTCAAGCAAAAAGGCACTGACCGACTAAGCCATGAAGAATCTCCAAAAACGCGGCGGATTGAGCAAACTGAAGTGGGCGGTCGAGGGCATTGTAAACCTGCCCGGGGCCCGATTCCCGAAGTGTCTTCACAGCAAGATACAGCACCTGAGACCTGAAACCCAGAAAGAAAATCGAATTGGGTACCCGAAAAATATGAGTGCACAAGCACAAAGATTGAGTCTTTTTGGATTTAGTTACCATCCGATGAAGAGGGTCCAGTTGTAGAGGGAAAGGTAAAGCCGTCTGAGAAGAAGAGACAAAGATCCCGCCATGAAAGCCGTACGCTGTGGTGGATCCAAAGAAGCAAGCACCAGCCCCAGCACCGGCACCGGCACCGGCCTTTCTAATAAATATATAGGCCAACCAGGCTAGCGTGTAATAAAGAGTCAGACAAATGTGCAGGTGAGTAGCTCAACGTTGCAACCACTTCAACTTGTAAGTTTCGTCTACCATGGTGTTTAATGGTCAGAAGTCATAACCACTAACCCCTAACCTGTTCGATGGGCGACATGGGCTACAAAGGTCGTTGCTTTAATAAATGGTTGAATCGGAGGTTGGTTTCTGGTTAAAGGTTTGAATGTTCTTTGCACTGAAAAAGGAATGGGATGGAGTCGTTTAGATGATACACGTACTAGACACATAATGATATACTCATTCCATGTTTTGTTTGCGACTTCCTTCTTGTGATAAATGGTTACTTTGATATAGCTAGCTATGATTAGGGTGTAACATGTAGCAAGCTATACTAGTGGTCAGTTTTGTTCTTAATAGATAATGAGGTCATAAATCTTAATAGATAATGAGGTCATAAAATAAAATAAAATAAAAAATCTTTTTTTTTTCCATAGATTGTCATAGGGGTGGGCACGGTGCGGTTCGGTTCAGTTTGAGGCTCAAACTGTTTTTTTCGGTTGGCCTATATATCAAACCGCAACCGCATTACAAAAAGGCTGAACTGATTCTTTCGGTTACACTATTTTTCGGTGCGGTGCGGGTCGGTTTCTGTTTGGAACGATTTATTAATTTCAACTAATAATTTCAATAAGGCATAAATAAATTTTGAATGCATTTAGAGTGCACACAAATAGGCAAATGTCACCCAAATATCAAGCAACTTGCAGAAAGATCATAGCAACTTATTACACACACACACACACACACACACACACACACACACACACATATATATATATATATATATCAATCATTAAGCAAACATAGCAACTTATTACAAACTGAAAACCTAATTAAAAATGGATTTCTTATATATTGAAAACCAACATTTCCATCAATAGAGAAATAATAAATAATAAAATGTATTTAAAATAAATTCGGTGTGGGTCGGTTTAAATCGGGTGGTTTATGACCCGAAACCGCAACCGAACCGCTTTTATACGGTTTGGTGCGGTGTGATCATAAAACGACATCGTTTTTGTTCGGTGCGGTTACTGAACTGTTTTTTTGGTGCGGTTCAGGTCGGTAACCGCATTTTCGGTACAAAATGCCCACCCCTAGATTGTCATGTGTCGAGGTAGAACACGTGATGAATGAGAAACCATTTCTGATTTTTTTTGTTTTGTTTTAAATACAAAACTTCATTAAAATTTCATTAATAACTAATCGGTTATGATCACAAACTCATAATACCATGGCACACAGAATCATAGTTACTAGTATTTTATTATGTATGACATCTATAAGTCTAATAGGCCAATTTCTAATTGAATTTTGCGCTCATACTTTTAAAATACATTGAAATATAACTAATCTCGAGTGTCACGATACTACATTGTCACCAATATGACAATGAATCATTTCAGTATCTCAAGCACCGTGTCCCAAAAGTCGAAAACAACCAAACTACATTTAACCGTACTACTTCACCATTACATAAATAACCAGAAGGCACCGAAGTTAAATCACATATTTACCAGCATAAAATCAAATAAGACCAAAACTCTAAACCCTAGCTCAAATGAACAGAAAATTATTTGAACCTAACCAGAAATTGAAAACAAAACTTTAATGGAAACAACAAGAAGCCACCATTGTAAATTAATGATATAGCTTATGTATAGAACTAGACATTGCATAAAGTTTTACTGATATGTAGATATACATGTGAATATATATAATTATGAAAATTGATCAGAGTTTAAAATTACATGTGTACAAGTTATTATTCAATTCTGGTTATGGATAAGTTTGTATTTAAATTCAAAATCTGTTGTAGTTGATGGTTTGATAAACCAGTTAAGCAAATGACAGTTTCTTTATGGATGAAACTGTCATGCAAAGCCTCTATATGAATGTCAGACTTGTCCCATTCTGAAACATGTGTTCTTTCTCAAAAATTAGTCCCATTTCTAAGAGAAAATCAAGGTGGATTTAGGAGAAGACTGTCATGGACAATGCAAGTGCATCATGTAAGTTTCTGAATCAGTGTTCTTATGTTCTTGTTTTCTGCAGATACAGGATTGATAGGATGCTTTCAATCCCGAGTTCAATTACACATTCCGGTAATCTGCAGTAGTTTACATACATGTTTTGATCTAGTATAGGTTCATATCATCTCTATTATGATTCGATATGTATTTTGGTTCTAACAACCATGACCCATTTCTCTCTCCTGAGAGACTAACATTAGGCCTTTAATAGCAACAACCGCTGAATAAAAGCTAACGCAAGCCATGACCTCTGCTTTAACTTTGACCAACCATGTGCACAACCCTATTTGTCAACTTTGTACTCCCCATTACCTCCATAACCAACCACCAACACCATATTGGGTACTTTCACCAAGATGTCAACCAAACCCTTTACAATCCACCTCCATAAACATAGTAGACTATACCTGAATTACAACTGCCGATGAGGCATGAGCCGTTGTTGGCGTGGGAGAGCTGCCAAACAAGCAAAGACTGTTGGATCATAATTCATATAATATATATATATATATATATATATTTGTGCCATAAAATATGGAAATTACTTGTTATAAAAGTTCAATTTAGTGTTGACTAATCTAGTTCTATGGTTTGTAGAAAATCTTGACAGGAGGAGAAAAAGTAAAATTCCGGTAAATTTTCCATGTACCACCACTTTTGGCGGCACAAGTACTTTGTGAAGCAATAAAAAAAAAAAAAGGAGTTTAAATGGAGCAATGAAGCCATGGACCATGAAGAATTGATGCAAATGACTGTGTTTGATTACCTATTTGGCCGGAAATTACAAGGGAAGTCCACGGAAATCGTTATGCAAAACAGTTGCTGCAAAGCAGAAAACTGTAGTTCAGAATCAGCTTATCGGAAACAGTTTTGCAGAGCTTTTCTTGCAACATTCCAAGTGAACTCTTACAGAAAGGGCTAGTATTCCTTAAAGGTATGATGTTTTACTTCACCATAAGCCAAATAACTAGTCAGCATCATCAATGAGGCAGTAGGAAATCAATTGTGAATTAGGCTTTCCGATAAGGCATAAACTGTTAGCTTTTTTGGGAGATCTTTTATGGTGACTTACTTGGAGTTTTTCTAGAATTTTATTGATCAATCTTGAAGATATGATGTCATAGATCATGGTTAAGTCAAGAACCATCTAGAGTCACAGCAATATCAAGTCAATCCTGGTCCAAGAATGAAGCTTCAGAGACCTAGCTGCTCCTCTCTTCTCTCATAGCCATATTTTTCTACTCTACTCTCTTTAATAGTTCATCATTACTTCTCACTTTTTACTCCATCTCTTCCATACCCTTTTCCCTTATTTTTAGGATCTATTACCACTCTCATACTCCACATCTATGCTTTTTACAATGCTTGAGCTGCTATCTTGGCTTCTCATCATCATTTTCACACATCTATCTTCATCTATTTAAGCATCCATTCTCCCATTGAAAAGGACATCACCCATACCACATCATTACATATTCTTTCTCTCCATCTTCTCCACAAAACCTCCATTTTCACCTCCCAAAATCTAAACCCATAATACCCATACTCCCTTTACTACTTTATCTCCTCCATCATCACCACCACCATAAACTCCATCGCTACCACTCAAAGTTAGCCAAAGAAGCATCATATCTTTATCACCATTTCATTCATCCACCATCATCAAGAAGTCCATAATCCATCCATTTCACCATTAAGGAGGATTCAAGGAGCAATCAATTAGGACAAGGAGGAGCTAGCCATCAATTTGTCAAGCTTCAACTAGTTTATTCTTTCCTTTAACTCTTTAATTTACCTTGATGTATATTATAAATTTGATTCTAATTTGTATGATATTATGAGTGAGTAGTTACTTTGTTGGGGCTAAGGTTGAAAGCCCTAGCCAATCTTGTATGGATTGATGTTATAATATGATGTGATGCAATTTTCTTTAACATGCCTACATGCTAGTTCAAGAGTTGAATGCATATGCTTAAATTTTACCACTTTGAGTATGTGTATTTGTCATGTCATGGTATAATGTTTAGAACTTGATAAATTTTGAATGTTAAAGCATGAAAGCATACTAGGTGTGCATTTAGGGGTTGTAAATTACAATCACTTAGATATAAGCTTGGTTGATTTGCATGATTTCTTCATCTCTAAATTTTATGCACTTAGGATAATGCACTAGATATCTAACAGGATTAAAATGCATGACTTAAGTAGTTAAGTACTACACCTGAGAGAGGTTACTTGATATCACAAAAGGAGCATGTCCCTTGTTATACCCAAGAGTGATGCAAGGAGAGAAATTGGTTAATTAATTTAGTATCATTCATATTGAAATGCATTAATTCTTGTAAGGGAGGTTAGTGGTAGACAATCTAAATCTTAATTTTCATTCATTAGATCACTGGTTTAGTTTAGAGTAATTTATATTACATTTGAGCATCTAGTTGTTTTCAATTCAAAACTATCTTAAAAAAATAAATAAATAAATAAAATCTATTGTAGAGGTCAAACAACTCCCAGACAACATAATCTTTGTCATCCATAATTTATATTACATTTTATGTTGTTTGAATGTCACTTGGACTATAGTCTTACTCAAATTTCTGTTGTCTGAAGTAGTATTCAATCTCATTTTTCTGTTGTTTGTTTGGACTTTCAACCATTGTTTTAGTTATGTTCTGTTGTTTGAGTGTTAATAGAAATACATGAGCCATTTAATTCTGTTGTTTGAGAGTGATTAGAAGTATACTTTTATGTTGTTTGAAGTAGTTTGAAACAATAGATTAACCACCTAATTATGTTGTCTGGGAGTTGTTTGACCTCTACTTTTATTTGCTATTTGCTTATTACTTATTGCAAATTCACCTTTTAGTTGGTTGAAAAAAAAAATTATATTTAAAATATTTGGTACTTAGATTTATTTCTTCTAGATTAGAAGTTGGTTGAAATTTGTAAAAATTTAAAGTAGATTAGATTAGAAATTTTATCCTTATAACGTCGAACTTATTCACGCAACACAACTAAGTCCATCCAATTAATGTGATGTCTAGGCCAAGGATCGGATTCCTCTTCTTTTTACTTAGTAAAATAATTAATTAAAAACTTAAAAAAAAATAGTCGCAATTTTCAATTTTTGTATATACCTTGCATTTTATTTTATTTCTAGTTACTAATCCTTTGGGAACCTATAGGTACATATATAATTTCTTCAAGCTATGGATGGATGGAACGATCCAGGGGAGTGTGAGCAACAAAACTATAATGGTGAACTTTATCAACAATGGGAGCCTTACACCCAAAGTCACATGCCTTTCAACCATATTTGTGCTTTGTGTGGATCTCCACAACACTCACCTCTTGCTTGTGTCTTGAGATTTGAGTACCTGGAATTCATGCAAGAGTATGAGTATGAAATGAGCATGCATCAAGAGACTATGACATCCCAAGCAAATCCTCAAGAAGAAGAAAAAGATGAGTCTCTAAGATTTCTACTTCAAGAAACCATTGCTGAGATGAAAGCTTCCAATGTAAGAATAAAGGAAGAGATTGATCAACTCTATCTTCATTTTGCATTAGAGAAGCCATCTACCATCTTGCAAGAGCCACAACTTTTCCTTGACTAAGTGAAGTCAACCTGAAACGAAGAATCGTATATTAAGCATTATGAGCAAGAGTTCTCTATTCAAGTTCAAGATGATGATGTGAATATGCAAGAAGAACCACTTGGTTATGGAAGCCGTCAAATGAGCAAAGAAGAAATCAAGGCTAGCATTGATGGTTTTGTGCAATTTTGGAAAGAAAGAGGGCTTGTTGTTGAAGATAATCTTGAAGAAGATGATGAGCACTTTGAGGAGAAATATGCAACAAATGAAACCATGCACCATGATCCCTCCACCAATGAGGTCAAGACTCTCCAAGATGAAGAAAGTTCTTTCATGCCTTGGCATGAAAAAGAAGTTAAAGAATCAAGGATATTTTCCTTTCTCCACCATCCAAGGAGCACCATCAAGAACTTCCCAAGGAGCAAGATAGAAGATTGAGCACTCATGTTCACAATAAGAGTATTGAGATCAAGGTAGTTCTATCTCTCAATCCACCATATAGTGGTCAATGCTTCTATGATGAAGTGAAGGATTAGAAAGGAAGTGGTACACTTGTTCACAACCTTCCACCTCACTCTCACATACCTCTACCACCTACTTTTTCTCCAAGCATGAAGTCCACATCAATTTTGAAGGAGGAGTCAAGAAGGATACTTGGAAGATCAATTGCAAAGAAGAGGAATACTAGAATAAAGCCATTCCTTTGGTCAAATATTGGAGAGTTCATGGATTGCTTTTGTTCTTGCCTCTATGACAAATCAAGAAATCATTTGGCTCCAAGTAGTACGGTGGTCTTACACAAGAAGTATCCTCCCTAACAAGTGGTGGTAACTTCTAAGGACCGGCTACAAGTCCTACAAAAAAAAGCCCTACTTGGAAGTAGCCAACTATGAATAAAGAGTCTTTGAATAAGAGAGGAAGATGAAGAAGAAGGATGTCATTTTTGATGCAACACCAAACTTATAAGCTTGGATTGCAAGGCTTTGATGCCTTGTTTATTGGTGACTTGTGGAGAGTAATATGGTCTTCAAGGAGGAGCTTTTCTAAACTCTTACATTTAGTTTGTATTTTATGTTTGTTTTTACTTGTTTTGTTTAGTAATTATGTAAAGTTGTTTAGTTTTACTCCATCCATACTTGAATGTTTCATTGAGAAACTTTTAAGAGCATCATTTAAACATTGAGGACAATGTTAGATTTAAGTGAGGGGGGAAGGAAAACTTCGTTTTATGTTTTTAAGTTATATTTTGGTCCAAAACCTTTGAAGTGCCTAAAATTTAAAAATTTGCTAGTTTGGATCACTCTTGTGTTTTTAGTTGTTTATTGTGTTTAGTTAGTGCCTTCCAACACCAATGATGAACTTGAGCTTAATATAAATATGCACTAGAAAGCATGCTTGGGTCTCATAAGCTTTATTTTTCAAAATAGATCATTTTGGGTTAAGTGTTTGATTTCATTTTTATCTATATTTGTCATATCAATATATTGAGCTAGAGAAGCATAGTGAGACTTGTGGGAGCTATTACATGTCATATTGTGAGTACTTGAGCTTAATTGAAGTGCATTCATTTCTTCATGAGTGAACATCTCATTTGCTTTGCATATCTAGAACTTGCTTCAACTCTTTCAAAACTATTCGTCTCAATTTTACATTTTGGAAATGAATTAGGTAATTAAGAAGCCACCATGACCAAATGAGTATGTCCCAAAAGATTGAATATCCTTAGATTGTCATTTTGAGCCTTTATGTAATTAGCCTTCAATTCTTCACACCATAAATGTCTACCCTTAACTTAAACACTTGTTTTAAGTTTTTTTAATGAGCAATACGAGATTGTTTATGTTATGATGCTAAAAGAAACAAGTTTGGGGGTACTCGAAAAAGAATAAGTGTGGTGGTGTTCTTCATTTTGGAATTTTACTTTTTGTTAGTGAAAAAAAAAAAAAAAAAACCTAGTATCAAGAAAAATTTTTTTTTGAAAAGAAAGCAAAAAAAGGGGAGAAACAAAAGAAAATCTCAAAAGAATGTCATTTCAATTCAATAGTTAATTTTTGTTTAAGTTTGGGGGAGTGGTGAGAAAGTGGAAATTTTGAGCATTTTTAGTTTTTAAGTTCTTAATCTCAAAACGATTGTTGCTTATTAAGTTACTTGAAAATTGTTATTCCATTTCATTTCATTTCTATAACCCCTCACCATGAACCTCATTACATCCAATAAAAGCCATTTTTCATCCAATATGTGATTTTGTTGATAAGTGGAGATAAGATTGAAGGGCAAGTGTATGTCGGAATTGCATGAGATTGTTTTGAATGTAGAATAGTTAACCCATAAACACTTGTGTGAAAAATAGAGTGAATATCATGTGAGTTTATGGTTAACATGGTTTGACATGCATTCTCAATTATGGTACATTGAAATTACAAATTAAAGGCATGTTACACATTTCAAAACTCAAGCATTTGATCCATGATCCATGAAGTTTTAAGACTTAGCTTGATTTCCATGCCCTAGCTATATTGTGTTCTTTGAGGAAATTGTTGGAAGGATTAGGTAGTTGTCTTTGTTATTATAGTGTCGAATTTGGGTTAGTTTGCTTGAGGACAAGTAAAGTTCAAGTTTAGGGGTATTTGTTGGATCATAATTCATATATATATTTGTGCCCTAAAACATGTAAATTACTTGTTATAAAAGTTCAATTTATTGTTGACTAATATAATTCCATGTTTTGTAGAAAATCTTGACAAGAGGAGAAAAAGTGAAATTCCTGTGAATTTTCCATGCACCACCACTTTTGGCGGCCCAATTACTTCGTGAAGCAATCCCAGAAAAATAGGAGTTTAAATAGAGCAATGAAGCCATGGACCATGAAGTACTGATGCAAAGGACTAAGTTTGATTGCCTATTTGGCCGGAAATTACAAGGGAAGCCCACGGAAGTCGTTATGCAAAACAGTTGCTGCAAAGCATAAAACTGCAATTCAGAATCAGTTTATCGAGAACAGTTTTGGAGAGCTTTTCTTGCAACATTCCAAGTGAACTCTTGTAGAAAGGGCTAGCATTCCTTAAAGGTATGATGTTTTACTTCACCATAAGCCAAATAATTTGTCAGAATCATTAACGAGGCAGCAGGAAATCAATTGCGAATTAGGCTTCCCGATAAGGCAGAAACTGTCAGCTTTTCACGAAGCTTTTTGGGAGATCTTTTATGGCGACTTACTTGAAGTTTTTCTAGAATTTTATTGATCAATCTTGAAGATATGATGTCATAGATCATGGTTAAGTCAAGAACCATCCAGAATCACGGCAATATCAAGTCAATCCTTGTCCAAGAATGAAGTTTCAGAGAAAGAAAACATATCCTAGTCAAAACAGGGCAGTTTGGCACAGAACCTTCTTTGGACGGATTTCTTGTGGATTTTTGAAAGGTCTATGATGCTGCAATTATTAAGGAGAGTCTTAGAAGAATCCTACAAGGTCATGGCAAGATTAATCCATCATATTGTCCTTTGGATAATAATCTCTATGCACTTCTCTTCTTTGGCTGCTACATTGCACTATGCCAAAAAAGCCTTCAGACGACAGATCAGATCTGTCGTCTGATGAAGTAAAAATTTGTTGTCTAGGTGGTTGCGGTCTCTAAGCCACTCAGACGACAGATATTCTCCGTCGTTGATAATGCACTTAGACGACAGATTCAGTTTAAGGTATTGTCGTCTGAAGTACCTAATATTGAAGAATCGGGGTCTATATGTTGTCTGAAACACCATACCACTACATATTAATGTTGTTGGAAATTCACTTCATCAACGGATTCAAAAAATAAATGTCGATGTAGTTAATGAAAGATGACAGAGTTTTTGTTGTTTCTGTCGTTTTATTGAACCAATATTAAGCTTAGTTGATGCTTCTGTCGTCTGATTTAAAGAACAATGACAGTTATATGTCGACTGATTTCGTATGCAACAACATTTATACCGTGAGTTATGTTGTTTGAGATTTGTTTGGACTACAGATAATTGTGATTCTTGTGGTTAGATTTGATTTCCAACTACAGTTTTAGTTTTTTTATGTTGTTTGAATGTCACTTGGACTATAGTCTTACTCAAATTTCTGTTGTCTGAAGTAGTATTCAATCTCATTTTTCTGTTGTTTGTTTGGACTTTCAACCATTGTTTTAGTTATGTTCTGTTGTTTGAGTGTTAATAGAAATACATGAGCCATTTAATTCTGTTGTTTGAGAGTGATTAGAAGTATACTTTTATGTTGTTTGAAGTAGTTTGAAACAATAGATTAACCACCTAATTATGTTGTCTGGGAGTTGTTTGACCTCTACTTTTATGTTGTTTTCCCTTTCTATCATCTTTTCCATAAAACTCTATGTATTTTTGGTTGTTATTACGAATCCTTGAAGATTATGAACTTGTCACTGCTGTTGTTGGTATCTTGCTGCCTTAATTTTGATTTGTCATCCATTCTAATGTATAGGGATTCTGCTAGGTCATGGCTACACCTTGAGTATTAGAATCGTATTTGGTTCAAAGGTTATTTGTTGTTTGTAGCTGTCCAAATATCATGTTTCAATGCATTATGTCATCGAGCTACAACACCTGCCCATATAGTATTAGAAAGTAACCTGAGCTATAGATCATTAGGAGCATTAGACATGCCTCTTAAGTGTGTTGGATTTGTGCTAGAACATGGTTATTTTGAACATTGAAATCATGCTTGATCTTAGAGTTTATTTGTGTTATTGTTGTCCAAACACCATGTCTTCAAAACATCATGTTAGTGAGCTACAAGACTTTTCCCTTATAGTATTGAAGGGTGACTGAGACTTTAAGCTTTTAGAAGCTTTAGATACTTTCTATAGGTGTCTTAGAGTCTACTTAACCAGCCATTTTGGGTACCAAAAGAGCTTTACACAAAAGAACCAGTTTCTGCAGATTTTCAGTTTTCAGTAAAATCTGACCCAGTTGCATTCATTTCAAAACTGGAGCTAAACCGTTGAGAATTTGGGGTCAGTTTCTTCTAGAGAAATATATTAGACACATATATGAACATTCCAGAATTTGAATCACCCCAAAAAAATTTTTCTAGAATTAGTTATGCAATTTTGAAATAGGGGGACAGAAGCTTGTATTTCTGGAAAGAATCTGCACATTGTTTTACTTCAGCCTTTAAAACCTTTACTCTTTGTTTGGTTTCACTTGAAATTCAATAACCATTTCAATCTTACAGATTTGGTTGTCAAGCCATCCTTCTTTCAAAATTTCTCAAGAATTTACCTCAAGTATTTTGAACAATTTCGTGACCCTTGACAGCTCCTTTAAAACTTTGTTTTCGGTTTTCAGCAACTTGTCTTTTAAAAAGTGTTCTTACCCCCTCTTCCTAACAACAAACCCCTTATTGGAACCCAAATGGTCTGGTTATTAGTTAGTAATTAGGTTAAAGGAAATGTTTTCTTCGGAGAGTTATGTGAGTGAATAGCTAGCCTAGTTTATCGTGATTAATGTCACTTATTTGGTCTAGGCTTGATATCTTGGTAGGATCTTGTGAAGTGGTGGTTGCTACAAGGTTGCATTGAGGCCAAGTGCTGCAAGAGAAAGCTCGAGTTCCAGGTAGGGGATGCCTTTAACTCTATCTATGCTTTTCTTGCATATACTATGTTTTATATGAGGCCTCTTGCATGTTTTGGAAATTATCTGTTTTTACAACTTGAAATGGTTTGCGTGGATTGGATTGATGTGTTGGCAATTGATGGGGATGTAAGGAGAGGTCAGTTCCTCCTTGAGCCACCGGTGGTGGGCAGTGTGCACCATGCCCTTGTTATCTCCCCTTTGTCTCTAGCCTTGTGATTATTGAATTCCGGAAAGTGATTGGCTAGATGGACGGTTGTGATGGAAGTGTGAAAGATGATCAATTGCCGTGGGATTGTAGTTACGTGGTGACGATCACGTGGAAGCGCAAACCGGTTTTTATCTACTTCTTTTATTCAAAACGATAACTCATGTTTTTAAACTTAGATATGGGTGCGGGCATGGGCAATGACTGGATGTAGGAGCCTAACCCCTACTTTAGTTTGTTTTGCAGGCTGTTGTTGTCGAAGCTTGGGTACGGAGGATAATCCTTGGAGGACACAGTTTGTTTTATTCTATTTAAAGTTTATTTCTTTTTGGCTTGCTTGATTTCACTAAATTTTTGTAACATTATGTATGGTTGATGATGTGTGTGATTGCTTACCACCAAAGTGGAACCCTAGGGTTAGAACCTCCATTTGAGTTTAGGTCCTAGTGGGCTAGACCTAGAAGACTCACATAAATTACCATTTAATGAACTTAATGCAAACTTGGGCTAAGAACTAAAAATTGACATAGGTTCTAAAACTCAACTCAACACCACCTTCCTTTCCTCTTATTCGCCTAGTTCGTAATCTTGTGATTACGAGCCAAGCCCACTATACAAGCCCAAGAATTTCGGGCTTATAGATTTCTTGTTCTCCAACCCAAAGGCCTTGTCTCTTTGAGGAATTCTAGGCCCAAAACACTTGCTCTCTAAGTATCGCGGGCGTAGGGTTCCTTGGGGAGGCGGCACTGTGGTAATCCGGTCTCCGGGTCGCCACATAAAGCCTGTTGGCCATAAATGGGTCTTTGTTAAAAAGCGTAATGAGAAAAATGAGGTTGTTAGATACAAAGCCCGCCCTGTGGTGCAAGGTTTCTCACAACGCCCTGGAATCAACTATGAGGAGACATATTCTCCCGTAATGGACGTTATAACATTCCGCTACCTTGTCAGTTTGGTAGTTTCCGAAAAACTTGACATGCAGCTTATAGATGTGGTTACAGCATATCTCTATGGGGATCCAGATTCAGAGATATATATGAAGGTTCCAGATGGACTTCAATTACCCAAGTCAAGTGGCTCTAAACCACGGAGCGCGTTTTCAATAAGATTGAGACGTTCACTATATGGATTGAAACAATCCAGACGGATGTGGTATAACCGTCTAAGTAACTACTTGATTGGGAAGGGATATGTCAACAATGAAATATGCCCATGCGTGTTTATAAAGAGGACAAGTTTCGGATTTGCAATTGTAGCAATTTATGTCGATGACATGAACCTAATTGGAACTCTAGATGAGTTAAAAGAAACTGCTAAGTACTTGAAATCCGAATTTGAGATGAAAGATCTTGGGAAAACACGGTTTTACCTCGGACTAGAACTCGAGCACCGTAGTGATGGGATTATGATCCATCAGTCAGCATATACTCAAAAATTATTAAGGCGCTTTAATGAAGATAAAGCAAAGCCTGTGAGTACTCCCATGATCGGTCGTAGTCTTGAGCCTGAAAAAGATCCGTTTCTTCTAAGGGATGAGGACGAAGACTTATTAGAGGCTGAAGTACCCTATCTAAGTGCAATAGGCGCATTATTGCACTTAGCTCAATGCACAGACCGGACATCTCATTCGCAGTGAACTTGTTAGCTCGACACAGTTCTGCGTCAACACGCCGCCATTGGATTGGCATAAAGACAATCTTTCGATACTTGAGAGGTACGATTGATATGGGCTTGTTCTATCCCTACAGAGAGAAAAGAAATAACGGAAGTGTGGGATCAGACTCCACAAGGCAAAACGGCACCTTCCGTGTTCCTCCTCCCTTCCATCAAAATGACAACGATGTCTTGATGGGTTTTGCTGATGCATGGTATCTCTCTGACCCTCACAAAGGTCGCTCCCAAACGGGTTATGTCTTTACCATGGGAAGCACTACGATATCTTGGAGGTCTACAAAGCAGACCCTTGTTGCTACTTCCTCAAATCATGCAGAGATTATCGCTCTACATGAAACCGTGCGAGAATGCATATGGCTAAGGTCTGTAGTTACACACATTCGAGGAACTTGTGGTTTGAAGTCTACCACAGATGAACCTACATGCATTTATGAAGATAATGCAGCTTGTATTGAGCAAATGAAGTTAGGTTTCATCAAGGGCGACAACACCAAGCATATATCACCTAAGTTCTTTTACAATCAGCAACAACAAACACTTCTAAATATTGAAGTGAATCAAATCCGTTCAGAGGATAATGTAGCGGACTTGTTTACCAAGTCGTTACCTAAATACACCTTCGAGAAACATGTGAAGAGCATCGGATTAAGAAAGTTATCCGAACTCCCATAATTGTAGAAATCAGGGGGAGACCTTGACATCAGGGGGAGGTATGATGTCTACATGTTCGATCTCGAAGAGTGAAGGACGTGTTGTGCTCTTTTTGCCCTTCGACCAGGGTTATTTTTGTCCCACAAGGTTTTTGTTACCTAGTAAGGTTTTTAGTGAGGCAACGATCAAAACGTCATCACCGAGTTTGAGCGGCACAAGGGGGAGTGTGGAAGGATGTCGACTACTCCACATTCACGCGCATTGTGCTCTTTTTCTCCTTCGACCAAAGTTGTTTTTTCCCACAGGGTTTTTATTACTTGGCAAGGTTTTTGACGAGGCAACTTAGAAGCGCATAGCAGAGGCAACACTATTGACATGGAATATCCAAGGGGGAGTTTGTAAATGATAATGACTATTCATGCAATAGGTATTGCTTAATGTATGCGATTGACAGACACGTAATGTATGCGATTGACATAATTGTAATGTGCGATTGATTAGTATAGCTATTATGTATTGCCTTTTGTATACATGATGTAACCCTATATAAACCTCATGGTGAGATGAATACAATACAATTATCCAATTCTCTACAACAAAACTATCTTCAAAAAACCAAAATCAAATCACTACTCCATCTTGCACATACTCACCATGAGCCTAGATTTCTTTTTGTGATTATACATTTGCATATTCTATCTCTCCTTAGGTTCACACCCTAGCTAGTGAGAGGAATCCAATCCTCGTGGGTTCGACAACCTTTCTTTAATCCCTATACTATTACTTGTACCTCTTATACTTGAAGGTGACCATTTGGCTAACAACGACAAATTTTGCTATAAAGCTTAGTACTTTTTTGAATATTTGATTGTTTTAAATGATGATGATTAGTGGTTGTGGTGGTTTTTCTAACAAAATTGTGTTCATATCAATGATACTCTATTTTATGGCCATATTATACTCAATATAACCTTTTATAGGTTAATTCAGAAACATAATTGAAATTCAGTGATAATAATCATTCCTTTATTAGCTTAATCTTTACTTATGAAGTTATAAGGTTCAGTTGTGATGAAGAAATCACATCGCAAGCAGACTCTATTGTTGCAGACTAGCACATTAGGATTAAAAAGATGTTTGCATCCTATAATAGGATTTAAAGACAAGTTCAATCCTAAAAACCTGACAAGCACACACATGTATGCAAGACATACCTAATTGATGAGAGTTGTGCATGAAGCCTGAAGCACTCCATACCTCTAAGGACCTAAGAGTAAAAAACTATTACACGAAAACATTACTATTTATCATCTCTCTCCAGCTCTACTTCATTTCTTCCTCAGCTTAAAAAAACACAACCACTTCTAAACACTTCACCTGCCACCTATGACCTTCCAACTAGACCTGTAAATGGACCGGATTTGGATCGGATCGACTTAATTCCAAATCCGTTTACTTAAAAAAAAAAAAAATTAGATTCAAACCCGCTCCGTTAACCCGGCAGATTATTGATAGCTTGATCCAAATCCGACCCGTTTATAATTTCAAATATTTTAAAATTTTAAATAGTAATATTAAATTTATATCATGATACCTGATAAGATATTAATAAAATATTAAAACAACACGAAAAGTATCACCAAAAGTAGAATTACATTATCAAAATTCTTAATGCTTCTTGGAATCTTGGGTGATGGACTGTTCCTTAGATTTCTGCAAAAAATTTGTATTATAAATTCTTCATATTTTATATTTTATATTTAAAAATAATAATAATATATTAATAAAAAATAATATTTTATTATTAAGAAAACGGGCTGGATCATTAACTGATCGGATCGACCTAAATCTGTATTTGATCTGTTAAATAAAAGGGTTAATGGATTCGGATCAACAGAACAAAATTTTCGATCCATTTACAGGTCTACTTCCAACACACCCAAACACGAGTAATTTCGATCATTACCAACTTCGCTCTTATAAATCCTAACACTACAATTCGTCGAACCATTACACACTAAATCACCCACGGATCTAGAGCGGGTCTGGATCAAAATCCGGTCCATTTACAGGTCAACTTCCAATACACCCAAACACGAATAATTTTGATCATTACCAACTCGGCTCCTATAAATCCTAACACTACAATCAGTCGAACCATTACACACCAAATCACCCACCACTGCCAAACATAATATCGCTTTAGTGTGACCTCTAAGCGCCCTGACGGCCTGACCACAACCATCCCACCACTACCACTATCTCTTTCCCAAACCAAAATTGACTGATCACAAGTACCGAAGTAGAACACAAACCCGTCAAAGCCGTTGAGAGTTTTGACACACACCTCTCTAATGGAGTCTTCTGCAACCACCATGGCCTTGAGAGCTACCTCTTCTTCTTCTTCTTCTTCTCCTTCCCTCCAACCCAAAAGCCCAACTATTTTCCTTTCAAGCTCCAACCCTTTCGGTTTCAGTGGCACCAATCCCTAAAATGCATCCAATCCCCACCCTCCGATCCTAACCCACTCTCACAGACCACCCCCAAAAACACTACCTTCTCCTGCTCCGCTGCCACCCTCTCCTTTTCTCCCATTACCACCACCGCCGACCTAGCTTTGTCTGATTGACCGTATCAAGCGGCTGCTGCACTACCCCTACCTCCTCCCGCCGTTCCTGATTCAAGTCGAATCAAAGCCAACAGGGTCATGGGATGCATGACCCAGATGTAACGTCCCGAACCAAAATTTATCAGTTTACGAGTCTTTCGATCGGTAAACGACATTTACATTTACTTTTCGGCTCCGTTTTGATATTTTTGGGGGGGCCCTAAAAGTTGACTTTTTGTTCGGGTCAAAATTTGAGAAAATTTTCTTCATGAAAGTCGTAGAGGATGTTAAACAGAGCGCGTGCATATGTGGTTCGTAAAAATCGGAGTTCATATGTGAATGGTATAAGCAAAAAGGTAAAGTTATTGTTCATGGTAATTTCCTATATATATGGAAAGTTACTATAGTAGATCAGAATCTACCAAGTGGGTAACTCCCCTTTCTCTCTCTCTCTCCTCCCTCCCGTGGTTCTCTCTTTCTCTCTCTTCGGCTCACCTCTGCAACTCCGTCGTCTGACCACCTGGGGACGAGCCGTGGCCACCATTCGCTTCCTCTCCCTTTCGTCGACTCGCCTGCGGTGGTGGAACACCGTGCCGTGGCCGGAAAATGAGGAACACGACCTTAAAGTTTATTGTAGCAAAATGGGTCAACACCGAGTTCTCATATTCCGGCCACCAAAACCGGCCAAACTTGGCCGATCAGAAGCGACTTGAGACGTAGATCATCCTCCCCAAAGCTTTTGCCGAGAATTGAAGCATGGAGGAAGAAAGCATAATTGGAAAATTTCACTGTACTTCGGATTGCTTAATTGTTCGGCCACTTAGAGGTATTTTCAAACTTTGCTACAGTTAATAAAGTTGTTGGAAATGTTGAGACGGTGTTGTACATGAAATTTGGTACCCATCGGAGGTGGTGGCCAGTGGTGCTGAAACCCCCACGCGCCGCCATTGTAGGTGGAGGGTGGAGGCGCGTAGGGCTATTTTCTTATTTCAATTTTCAGCCTATAAAATCCTATAATTGTTGTAGAGGTTGTATATGAAGTTTGGTGAAGATTGGAGGAGTTTTGAATCGGTTATGAATTTCTGAAAATTTAGAATTTCGATTATCGATTATCGATTTACGAGAATCCTACCGTCGGATTTCTCTCAGTTCTGCCCTAGAAACTTTCAAGTAAAGAATTGGTGCAAATGATGAAGTTTTGGTTAAATCGGATAAGAAATGGAAATGTTGATTTATGAGGATTTGATGTGGGAATCGTATTTAATTTCCGGATTGTTATTCACGAATTATAATTGTGTACAGGGCGATGTGCTGAGCTACTGCTCGAAGTAGAAAACCGGTTGCGTGGTCCCCTAAATAGTACTGTGAGTGGACATTTATTTTACATAAATTGTGCATGCAGTATTATTATTATTTTCCAATTGAGATTTAATTTATGATTTGAATTATTGAGTTTTATGGTTTTTTTGAGCTTTGATATATTGAGATTTATTTATGAATTACAAGATTAGTATTGAAATTCCTTCCCGAGGGCTGTTAGTAGATTTTCGAGATATTTATTTATGAGTTATTGAGTTGGGAAATGATTTTCGGGAACTGACTGATTAAGAAAATACTATGAGACATTGATTTTGATTATCGATTTATATGATGATATATGAATATGAATGATTTATCAAATATTAGAGCACGATGGAATTATCGAGATTTCTTGAGTTTTGGGCTCCGCAATTATCAGCTTTGAAGTTATATTGAGATTCTTTCTGAAAGCATTTATTGATTTACCGAGGATTTATTGAGACATTGAGTTTTGAGCTCCGCAATTATCAGCTTTGAAGTTATATTGAGATTCTTTCCGAAAGCATTTATTGATTTACCGAGGATTTATGCTTTCGAGGATTTATTGAGACATTGAGCTTTGGCATTGAGTTATCGAGATATTCTTAAGTTATGCTTTCGGTGAATTATTGATGATTTATTGAAGTAATACCGAGTTTCTTTTCGAAAGCAATGATTCGAAAGAGATTGATTCCAGTTTATTGAGGAGGTAAATAAGTTAGCGCATGCATGCATTACCTGGTCGGCAGTCCCTTCCAGGTAAGTCTGGTCGGCAGTCCCCTCCAGACAATATTCTGGTCTGCAGTCCCTTCCAGAATATTACGGTCGGCAGTCCCCTCCGATGTTTCATTTGGTCGGCAGTCCCCTCCAGATGGCATGAGGTAGTTAGTCGGCAGTCCCCTCTAACCATTAACTCTTCTTCCAGTCGACAGTCCCCTCTAATGCGTCACTGGTCGGCAGTCCCCTCCAGGTGGTATGAGATGACTAATCGGCAGTCCCTTTTAGTCATCGTTTATTTTGAGATATGACTAATTTAACGAGATGTTGGAATATCATTATGTATTTGAGAGATTTGAGAATTTAAAGAGGAGTTAGTCGGCAATCCCCTCTAACTACCTATGGTTAGTCGGCAGTCCCCTCTAACCATTACCTCCTCGTCCGGTCGGCAGTCCCCTCCGATGTGTCACTGGTCGGCAGTCCCCTCCAGGTGGCATGAGATGACTAATCGGCAGTCCCTTTTAGTCATCGTTTATTTTGAGATGTGATTTGAGATATGACTAATTTAACGAGATGTTGGAATATCATTATGTATTTGAGAATTTAAAGAAATTTCGAGATGATCGACATTACATAATTGAGATTTCAATAAAGATGATGACTAAGAGTGTTTCTAAGATTTTTACTGCATGCGAGGTTTTAGAAAATAACTTGGGAAAGCATTAAGTTTCACTTGTTCATTCAAAAGTACTTATTTTTCATCCACTCACTCTAACGATTTTCAAATGTTTTTCCCCTAGGCCTTCTGTTTCAAATGCTTAGTTTACAGGCCAGTTTAGCTTAAGGTCGAGCGTACATGGGGTTGAGGCATAGCTGTCATAGCTTCCGCATTATAAAGTATCGGTCATTTATCTTGTATTCTATCCTCTTGTACGTCCTGTGTATTAGATTGCTCTGATAACCCATGAGATTAATATTCTTAAGTTCAGAATTGTTTTGTGAAATAGGAGATGTTGTGATTTAGGGAGCAGGGTGGCTCCAGAAGAATAAGGGTAGATTATTTTAGAAGTGTATATGTCTTTCTACAGGAATTTGGGTAGTCCACTTTTAGAGGAAGTTCTGCCAAATTTTTGGTAGAATTTCTTCTAAGGTGGTCTCCGCAGGGCCACTTTGGATTTCAAGGTGAAATCTGGGGCGGGTCCTGTCACCACCAGATGTGGATAGAGACGAAGATGGGCGAGGACGAGGAAGACTTCATCTGATAACATCTCTTCAAAAGCGTGACATGCAATGACGTCCATGTAGTGCTTCCTGTTAAGCTGAGACCTAAAGATTTCTAGGTGATGGTATGGATCTGTCTCACCATTGTATCTGTCCATCTTGAATGGTTTAGATCCACGGGGTAGTTTTTCTGCCTGGATCTGGGGAGTGAAGGGCCCCGACTTCTCCTCGAATCTTGCCGATAATGGGCACCAGGAAGCCCTATTCTCGGCCATCTCAATTCGAGACTGGAGTCCTGTTGTTTAGCTCATCTTTATCACTAGTCTTGTGTTGAGATCCGAGACTTGTTCTTGGGCACTTCTAGAAGAGGTGCCTATGGTTCTTGTAATGAGGTTGGGTTCTAGAGGTGGTGGTAGGTGTCGCAGACGTTCTGGGAATAAGGACATGTTCATGTATATGATGTTCGATACCTCCCCTGCTGTCCCTTTAGGAGTGACAATCAAGGTGGAGGGAGTGGACATCACATTAGTAGAGTCAACTATTGTCCCACCTGGAGGAGTGGGTGCTTTCGGGGGCATGGATCTTATTATCGAGGGTGTGTACTCTTGGCAGAGTGGGGAAGGGTATGCTTACTATCGCCCGATTGAGAGCTAAGTTCTGGTCTATCCTTAGTTGTAAGGTGGCTTATAGTAATTGATTCTCCGCTTCCAACTCAACGAACCTTCTCTAAGCAGCAAGGTGTGCCGTGTGCTTTTGGGATGCCTGCTCCCTTAGTTCTACTTTATCTTTCCACATGAGCTTATAGGCTACCGCCGGGTCAGCGATAAGCCTCCTGGAGCTGTCAATTGATGTTGAACTCGGGTTCCCGGGAGAAAAGAAGTCGAGGGTTCGACCTGCCGTGTTGTTCTCGCTATCGTCTGCCAACGTGGTAAGCTAGTGGCACCATCGGAAGAGCTCCTTCTAGCACCAAATGTTTCTGCTGATATCCGGAGTGGCTACCTACATAATAATAGGATGAGGTCTTCCAGACCTACCAAGACAAAAATAGGTTAGGGAGAGATCGGGGTTACCTGCCTATAACCCTCCAATGCCTAAGTTAGTATCTGTGTAAGATAAGGACAGGGCCATGGTACAGAGTGGAATAGTAAACTTACTTGATTGGGAAGTGTTTCTCCCTTCTATAGGAGACCTTGGGGTTGTGTGCCCAAATATATTTTGATGTGGGAGTGTGTTCTCTCATATGCTGAAGGCCTTGCGACCAGTCTGGGTGTTGTTCTGCATCCATATCTTGCCGGCCACCAAGGGTGGCTCCTGCAGACATGGGCACTGGCGACTCATCTTACTCCATGTAGGGAGCTCCGCATACTTTAGGCTGGTAGAGAGGCGGTCTCTGGTGGCTATTGAGCCATGTATTTTTGGTGTTTGCGCTCTATACACATGTGGTATAAACAAAATGGATTAGACAAGCACCACGATTTTTTTAAAGAAAAAAAGTCTTACCAAATGCTTTTATGAGTTCCTAAACTAAATTGTAATTTCCAAAATGGAGCCTCTCTAGCCTTGGTGACCTATAGCAAGCACACATGTCAAGCTGCACCTGTTGCCATGCTACCTGTTCAATCGGATTTTGAGCCATTTTGGCTCTAAAGCATAAGGATGGTGTGTCACAGGTGTCTGCAGCTAAGAAGGGTAAGATAGGACGACCCCATGGTTGAAAGGACAAACCCAAAACTGAAGGCTTATAGTCCCGTAAACTTTCAATGCAGGTTGAGATTTGGAAGCCAGGGAAGAAACGTGCTGTTAGGACCTTTGTGGCAGCTGTTCCTCCCATTGCAGAGGAGATTTCTAGTGGGTGCATCCCCTATAAAAAAATTTTCGTTTTTGAAAAATAAATAAATTAGGGTCAATTTTTGATTGTATTCAAAGCCTTCCTAGTATGGTATTTTTTAGCTTCATCTCATGGTAATGTTATGTTTAGTTTACTTTAGAATTTGCTATTCTCACTCAATCTTACATCATTATCTCTTAATAGATCAATATCCACATTTTATCAAAAAAAAAAAAAAACACCCCACACTTCCCTCAACTCCATCCTCTAATCAATCATAATTAAGACAACACTCTAACCAATCCAAGCCATTTAGCACCTTTTATGGGTAAGATTTAGCAAACAACGAGAATAAGATTAACGCCAACAATCCTTTTCAGGCCAAATCGAAAGGAGAATTTTAGCAAACAACAAGAATCTTAACTTTGATATAATAATTGAAGGCGCATAGAACAGAACAAATCATGTGACCCACAAAAGCCTTTTTCTTGACTCCAGAGTCACACATGATGATGACTCCTTTAAGTCTTTAACGTTCTTATTTTTCACCCACCGCACACACCCAAAATTCCCAATTCCATGAAAGTAAGTGTCGGTGCTACACCACACTCCAATAAAGCACAGGACCTCACCATCACCCCCTCAACAGCCTAACGGTCCAAAACCTCATATGCTAAACCGCTCAAGCTCCACTGTTTTGATGTTGAAGTCTGTTAAAAAACGTAAACGGGGCTCTAGTACAACCACTGTGTTTGTTTCTTGTTCACCTTTTTTCATGTAACACAACACAATCTTTAATTCTCACATTTACCCACCTGTGCTTTCCTGCAAGTGACACAGTTCCCATAATGAATACAGAGAGAAGAGGCCAGGTGTCCATCTTAAAGTGCCTTTACTCTCTCTCCCTACCCTCCTCTCTCTTTTACTTCTTTATCATTTTGGATACAGATGGCTTACTCTTGAGGCCCCTGCTCCTTCTTGTTGTTTTCTCTTACTTCTTCTGGGTTTTTTGTTGTTTTCTCTGCCAAGCAAAACCCATCTTCAAAGAACCCATCTTTCAAGAACCCATCTTTGAGTTTGAAGTTGCAGATCAGTTTCAAGGTTCAAGAACCCATTTTTGGTGTGCTGGAAAATGGGGTTGAAGCTTCAGTACCAGAATGAGTACCAGTCTCCTAGAGGAGGAGCACTTGGTGCTCTTTTGCTGCTGCTCTTTCCCATTTTCTTGCCCAGTTTGTTCAGCCCTTTTGGTCACGCTTCACCTTCAATGCTCTCGGTATGGTTCACACTTTCTTGGTAGTTAATTAATTATTATTATTATTATTATTTTTTCCAAGGATATAGTTTTAGCTTCATCTGCTTATTTGGACCAGAAATGAGGTTTTCCATTTGAGGGAAAATGTTGCATTGCTGAAATGAATGTGGCTTTATTTGTATCTAGCTTTGTTCTGCTTATTCTGACTAGATATGAGGTTTTCCAGTTTCTTATTTTGAGGGAAAATTTTGCATTACGGAAAATTATGTGGCTTTATTAATGTCTGGCTTTGTTCTTATGTCTGGAAAGAAGGAGCCTTTAGGATATATTCTGTCTCTGGATTGTGTAGCCCTTTGAAGCAGTTTTGGTGAATGTAGTTATAAAGTTATATTGTGGTCAAATATAGAATGGGAGCTCTTTCCTAGTTCTGAAATGGCAATAGGAAGTCATGAGCAGTATATTTCCCTTGATGGGAAATGATTATACAGATGATGGGTGGCTGGGGCTTTGAGAAATTCAAATGAAAATTTAGTAAAGAAACTTAGTCTAATTATGGTAGCTCCTTCGACTAGCTTGAAGAGTGGACTGGATTTCATATAGCTTTTAGCTTTGATTTGTTTAGTGGCTTTTCAATAGTCATTACGTGCACCAACGAACTGAGGATCATAGATTATTGCCGGACTTCTCTGTGACTTTTGGTATTTGGTTAGGAACTCAAAACCTTGGGTTTTATGTTATCAGAAACCAGAAAATATAATGCGCTAACAAAAAAGGAAAAAAAAGAGAGAGAGAGAGAGAGAGAAGAAAATTTGAGAATGAGTTGATGAGCAAAAGATGGAAAAGGGTGCCAAGAAACACATTTCCTTTACATTTTAAGTTGGACTTTAAACTTAACACTGTATAATTTCTGCCAATATTCTTTTTTTTTTTTTCAAATTAATGCTGTGCCATCATGTGTTAGGTGACTTTTGTCCAAGTACATAGGTGTGCCATTTCAGTGATTTATAAGTGCATTTCCACCTATTTAAAAATCAGCATCAAATAAATAGAGCATAATTTGCAGGAATGGAATGTGATGGTGAAGTCGAATGCACAGGAAGGGAATGTTCCAAAATCTAGGCACCAACGCCTTCTTAGGAGTGCTTTACAACGCCAAACTGTGAGTAAGAGTTGATTGAGTAGCACACGTGTTTGTTCAATAGCTTAACTGATTTGTAGGCAGTACATTTTTGTTTGAAAACAAAATCTTTCGGTTGTCTAGTCAGAAGAAGAACTGTCAGAGTTGTGGACACCATTGGCCAACCAAGCCTGGAAACCTTGCATAGAACCATCAATTGCCCCTTGTGAGTATTTTACAGAGAACACTGGTACTTTGTTTACACATGTATTCTTTGTGAAGTATTATTACTGATAGGTACTGTGTTTTGATCTTGTCAGTGTTACTTTTCCTCAATTGATTCTTTATCTCATGCAGCATTACCAGAGAAATCTGAGGGATTCATTCAAGTATTTCTCGATGGAGGGCTGAACCAGCAGAGGATGGGGGTAGGTATTAAAAGTGTCTAGTTGCAGAAAAGTGTCTAGTATCACCATATTTAGTCTTGTTTATAATTTTCAATCTTGTCTTGTGTTCTTCAACATTATATGAAGTCTGCGTTAACTTTTTAACACTGCTGTGTTTGTAGATATGTGATGCAGTCGCTGTTGCTAAAATACTGAATGCAACTCTTGTGATTCCATACCTTGAAGTGAATCCTGTTTGGCGAGATTCAAGGTACTTGTAGAGCCAAAAGTTGGTTTATCTTTCCATTGGTTATAATTGTTGCTTACCTCTTGAGTTCTGAGTTATTCTGATATTGGTTTTTTTCTTTTTTTAATCTTCCTCTGCAGCTCCTTCATGGATATATTTGATGTTGATCATTTCATTAATGTATTGAAGGATGATATATCCATAGTTAAAGAGCTACCTTCGGACTTCTCCTGGAGCACAAGGGAGTACTATGCAACAGCCATCCGAGCTACGAGAGTTAAGACAGCACCTGTTCATGCTTCAGCCAACTGGTATCTGGAGAATGTATTGCCTGTACTTCAGAGGTTAGTGGTTACCTGAATCTGTTCATTTATATTACAGTTTTCTAACGCAAGGGTCATTAATTATTTAGGTGAGAATAAAGCTGTCCATCAATGAAAACATGGTTTTTGGTTTCCGGGTATGCCTCAAAAGCAGCAAATTGATTTTGAGGATAGAGCATTGTTCATGTGATATTTCAAATGCCTAATATCAGTTTTGGCAAATGCCATTTCCCCTATTCGTCAGTGCAAATTATGACCTTCTGTTTGTTTTCTTCTTGCTTTGTTTTGTTTTTCCATCAAGAAAAGGAAATTAACTTTAGGTAATTCTACTTGGTGAAAATCATTATAAGGCTATAAGCTCATAACTTGTGTGGCTCTGAGGGGCTTTAATGACCTTTAATTTTTACATGGTTGTTTTTCGTCCCCCTTAGTCTGAGTAGGTGTAGAAAATGCACAGTTATGGCTTCCAATTTGAGATTTAATCATTTAATATGAATTATTTGTGGTCTCCAGCTACGGAATTGCAGCAATTGCCCCTTTCTCTCATCGGCTGACATTTGATACCTTGCCTATGGACATCCAGCGGCTACGCTGTAAGGTGAATTTTCAAGCATTAAGTTTTGTCCCACATATAAGAGCACTTGGGGATGCTCTTATCAGCCGCCTTCGATATCCTTCTAGCAAAAGTGGAGCAATCGGCACCAATCACTTGCTGGAGATGCCTAATGTGAAAGGCAAACAAGGGGCGGGCAAATTTGTTGTTCTACATCTACGATTTGATAAGGTATGCTTGATGCTTATCCATTTGATTAGTCTGCTTTCCTTTTTTTTCGGTTCCTCTTCTATTATACGGCCTCTAGTTTGCAAGCTACAGAGAAACTTAAGACATAATTTGCTTGAGGAGCTGCTTTGTTTGAACTAAACATGTCAGACCTGCAATGTTTATGTCTGGCACACACAATGAATGAGTTTTAGAACATTAAATACTATAGCTACATTGAAATTTAAATTACTATTCCAACTTTAATAGTTATGTATTCAGAATTTACCAGTACCTGCCCTTCTGGTAGCCAAGTTTTGAGTCGTATGCTCAACTATATATCTTGTCATTCCGCAGGATATGGCAGCTCATTCAGCTTGTGATTTTGGTGGTGGAAAAGCTGAAAAGCTGGCTCTGGCCAAATACAGGCAAGTGCTTTGGCAGGGAAGGGTTCTTAACTCCCAATTCACCGACAAAGAGTTGAGGAGTCAGGGTCGTTGTCCATTGACTCCAGAAGAGATTGGGTTGGTGCTTGCTGCACTGGGATTTGACAACAGTACTCGTCTCTATCTTGCTTCCCACAAGGTTCACAGTGTTCCTTTTTTTGAATTCATAGCTAATGCCCAGCCTAAAGTGATTAGTGATTGTCAATTGGAAGTTCAAATTTAATGTTCCCTGGTTCCCAGAATTTATTTCTAGAAGTCATTCCATTTTCCAGGTATACGGAGGGGAAGCTAGGATTGCAAATTTGCGACACTTGTTTCCACTGATGGAAGAAAAAAAGAGCCTTGCTTCTTCAGAAGAACGTGCCCAAATTAAAGGGAAGGCTTCTCTGTTAGCTGCACTTGATTACTACGTCAGCATGCACAGTGACATCTTTGTTTCTGCTTCTCCAGGAAACATGCACAATGCATTGGTAAGACTCCCATTTCAATTTCTAGACAAAACTACTTAAGAAGTCGAAGAGGGTCATAGTATGTTGCTTTATACTTTGGGCTGCCGACAACATCAATATAATGGATCAAGCATGTCCATAGTGGAGTTCATGGGACATCTTTGATTAATGACTCACCGGGGCGGGGGTAAAGGAACAATTTCAACCTCGAATATATGAACAGTACAGGAATAGATGGGAACATATTTAGCTAGTCTTGGGACATTTTTCACATACGGAAGACATTTTCATCATTTAGTTACCGAGTCTATTGAAAACAAAAATGAAAAAGGGTAATTGGTGATTAACTTTTTACTTGGTGAGTTGTATTATGTTCTGAATAGTCAAAACTCTCCACTTCAGAAAATTTTGATAATTATAAGATCTTCGCTTTCACATGAATATGGTGCAGCATAGACTTTTTTTTGCACTAGTTCTATTGAAATTTTGAGGCAACAAATTTGTGGTGTCAACAGGTAGGGCATCGAACTTACGAGAACTTGAAGACGATTAGGCCAAGCATGGGTTTATTGGGTCAACTCTTCCTTAACAAAAGCATTACTTGGTCAGATTTCCAGCAATCAGTAGTAGAAGGCCATGAAAACAGACAAGGACAGATCAGGTTCAGAAAGCCTAAGCAGTCGATATACACTTATCCTGCCCCGGACTGCATGTGCCAAGCATGAGAAGAGATTATTGTGATATTGAAGGACAGAAGGAGGCTACCCTCTGTATCCGATTATTGTATCACCACAATAGTATCTTGTAGTATTGGTAAATAAAGCAATCCCCATTTCTGTTACTCAGTATAGGAATTATTTTCAATAGGTGCAATAGGTGTTCTGTGGATGGTATTAGCCTATTAGGTAAAAAATAGCGTACAAGGGGGGTTGTACTTGTCATTGTGTTTGAATATTACTGGTTTATGCACGATTACTTCTATACATAGAAACATCTTTACTCCAATTGGAATCATATGTATGTAGCATTTTCAAGCATACAATTCAGCTGATTTTCGGTTGAAAGCAAACATTGCCTATAGTTGAACATGCACTATAATTTGCATCGAGGCCATGTATAAGCATCTTTGCAATCATATAAACCACGCAGATCTGCCTCAAATGGCCTCAAATGGCCCTACTTCATATTCAACAGGCTTGTATTTCTTTTTGGTATGTTGGTGGCTCGATGAAAAAGGCCAACAAATGCTGCGCCATTTAACAATGACAACACCAGTAAAGAATACAGTGTGAATGTACAGTGTAAAACGCAGTCTTGAGAAGATAGCTTCATGGAGTGACTATCTAAAAGACTTAATTGTCAACTGCCACAACCTCCCCTGATCCTTCCTAATTCACTCATTATCAGAACTTGTGCCTGGTGCAGCTGGAACTTGATCATTTTTCTTACCCTTATCAGTATTTGAAGACGAATTTCCTTTCCGGAAAGAAGGCAAATCGTTTGCATCAGTGTGAGATGAAGGGGAAGCCATTCCTTCCTCAATAGGAAGGGTTCTCTTTGAGCCCTCCAAGGCAACACCAAGGACTATATTTTCTTCTAGAGCAGGTCTTCTTGTTGGTGGCTCTGTAACTGGCATCTTTTCACCTTCTTGTTTCACTGGGGATGTCATTGATCCACCCGTTTTGTCAGCACCACTTGCAGATGAGGAAAATGCAGGATTACTAGAAGTGCTCTGAACTACATTTCCACTTGCATTATTCAGTTGCTTTCTACCAGACATCTTCTCCGTCAAATGATTAGATATCGGGTCCGCAGCCTTGGAGTCAGAATCAGACT
This sequence comes from Rosa chinensis, assembly GCF_002994745.2. Lineage (NCBI taxonomy): Eukaryota > Viridiplantae > Streptophyta > Magnoliopsida > Rosales > Rosaceae > Rosa > Rosa chinensis. The sequence continues at coordinate 22,802,581 of NC_037089.1, read as the reverse complement.
TTTCTGCATCTTTAGAATTTGTATTGGAGTTCGACCTTGACTTGATTGTTGCTTTATCAACTACTTTGGGATCAGAAGGAGAAGATGTTGGTGTTGTCTTTGAAGCAGTGGGGTTGTCCTTGGGGATTGAATTTGGCGTCCTGGCATCTCCCTTGGTTTCAGATGTTGGTGTTGTCTTTGAAGCAGTGGGGTTGTCCTTGGGGATTGAATTTGGCGTCCTGGCATCTCCCTTGGTTTCAGATGTTGGTGTTGTCTTGGAGTCAGATACTGATGTTGCAGCAACTTTAGCATCGACCTTGGAGTCAGGTTGTGGCCGCACTGTGGCCTTCCCATCTCGCTCTCCACTGGTCTGCACTGAACGACTTTTTTTTTTATCTTCTCCATTTATCTTGTACGAGGGTTCAATTAGCAACAACGGGCGTCTAGGTGATACTCCACCACGACTATACATTGAGTCCGCAAATGGCATACTGTCCAAGTCGGTATCGCTATACATTTTCTGCACTGTACGGATTGGTGTGGCAAGTCGGGCCTTGTGATGGCTGATGACTCTAAGAAGATCCATGAGTATAGCTTCCTATTGGTCAGAGATTCAAATACTAGTAAGCTTAACCATCAATGGTGTCATGGAGACAAATTATGATAAAACAGTAAAAACTCTTTAAACAATCTACATTAATTAAGACAATTGTTTGTTTTGATTATAATTCCTAAGTAATGATGATATCATCTATGCCCACTCCTCGTTCATGTTAGAAATTATAAGTTGGGGGTCAAAAGGACAATTATAACATGAAGTTTCTGCCCTGATGGACTAACAACTCTGGCTGCAATCTCTCCAAAGTGATCCTATAGCAGCAAGTAAATCAATCATGCTTGGCCTCACTACCGACCTTTGTACATGTGGTCACATTAACTAAATGCATCTGGGTTCTAACATTTTGGGGATTATATGTTGCTATGCAAAATCGGAACCGGGTGAAGCATGCATATTTGAAAATAAAGTTTTATTTTTTTGAGTAACTAGCTAGACATTTTATCAGCCTACTTGGATATTAGCTGATTGTTATTTAAAGCCTTCATTCCGTTGGTATTTTCTGAACCAAAAAGCCCTTACCTTGACACAGAGATACTCTTCATGACGTGATGTCTTCACAAAACAGGAAATCAAGATCTGCAATATGCACAAAATATTAATGCACAAAGATTACAACCCTCCCCCCTCCCAAAAGAAAAAGGAAAAGAAGAAAGCTTGCAGCTGGTTTTTTGGTAGCATTTTTGTTTTTTTCTTTTCATTTTAACTAATGATAGAGAACCAAAACAAAGATGATAGTGGAAAGAGAGAAGATAGATCTTCGAGGGAGGAGAAACATATAGGATTTTCATAGAATATAAACCATGGAAAATGTAGACATTTTTTCTATCCTCTCTCATTTATTGGCTCCATTAAACAACAAACCACAAAGGCACAAACAATGGTAAATAGTTTTTTCTTTTAGGTTTATGTATCCTCTTTCATTTCCTCCTCATGTTGATGCAACATTCTCCAATGCTGGCTCCATTTTCTCTGTCTCATTAACTTTAAAATAGAAAGACAAAGAAGAACAAAAACAAACACTTGCCCAAACGGCACTTATATGTCTCCTTAATGATGTTGCTTAGTTTTTTAACTTCATCATCTTGCTGGCAATTTAAAACTGACATGTACATTTTGGACCCTGCAGCAGGGCCCAAATGTCCTTCCGATATAAATCAGACATTAACTTGAAACTAAATGTTAAAACTTGACAAAGATCCTATGAAGAGACTTACAAATGTGGAAACTGTAACTCTGTAAGAACGTAAAAATATTTAGCACTAACCATGAGAGCTTGATTATCAGGAGTAACGTTTTCCAGAAATACTCTTCTATGCAACCTCTGCTGTTCCACTTGAGGATTCTTGGACAAGACTTTGCGCATGTCGGCAACAATACTCTGCGCACATATAAGAGATATCAACAACCAGTCAACCACTAATTTCAATACTACTGAAAGTCATACAGTAATCTTGTGAACACATTGATACAAACAGATGATCTTTAGTCTGGTCAGAATTTTTTAACACAGTGATTATGATACATATAGAAAAATCAGATCTTACTCCTTACATTTATCTTATGGACATCCAAGTGACTAATGGCAAGGTGAGTTTTGATACGCCAATGAGTTTTTTGAGTGAGATTTCTCACAACATTCACTGTGAACTTATGGTTTGGGATGTGTACAGCTTCACGATCTTCACCTCTTACAATAGTTGGTGACCACCAACCTACATGCTACATGTGACAAAAAGACCCAGATTACTATATAAAGTAATTTAAAATATCTGCAAACATGGAATAAAATTGTTAACACCACAGTAAATTTATTGGTGAACAAATATAATATATCTTCACCAAAAAAATCGCGCCTGATATCTTTTCTCTTCAACAAGATTATGCATAATACCTTTCTTTTCAGATGCTATTTTATCAAAGAATGAATATGGAGTGCTCAAATACAAACCTCAACCGTGCCAGATACTTCATAGCCTTCTATTTTAGTTTGAATCCATTCATTCACAACAAAAGGGCGGGTGGCATGAATCATTGCACTTGACAGGAAATTTGTAAATATCTACATTTAGAAGAAGAAATTATGGGTCAACAAAATAAAACAAACTAAGCTATTTAAAGGAAAACAGGGAAAATTGGGGAACAAAATTAAAGGGTTTCACCTCACGACCAGCCAGAGTCAATAAGACTGTCCCAAGACCTCCTGCAGTAAGCCATTTTTGGGTAGAGAAACCTAGCAACTCCATGAATAACGAAACAGCAGCAACCCATACAGCAGAGTACACAGCTTTCCCAGCAAATTGGAAACCCATCTGTTCAAAATGAAAGAGCTAAGAATTAACTACAAAGCACTTGAGAGAGAGACATATGGCAGGTTGATATGTTGAATATCCAATTTTATTATAGCCAATGCTATTAATATACACAATAATTAGACCTTAGATGTTATTGGAATTAACAAAGCATATTGATGATATTTGAGTGCCTCTTCAACAAGTTATGCACATAAATGAAAGACCAGTGATGAAATATAAGATCATGGTACATGAGGTCAAGCTTATTTAAAGAGATGTGCATGAACAGATAAACTATTTGATTTTCTTGGCTCTAATCATTAGTCCACACTCCAAAGCTACCAAGTCTAAAATTGTAACAACAACTTAGATTATACTTATAGCACTTAATACTTACATTTCTTGTATCACTGGACTCGTTACTCTCCATAAAGAATTTCTGTGTTTGTTGGATCAAACTGCGTAAAAGAATTAGAGAAGTGTTAATTTCATTGCATTGAAGAGTACTGGTAATCAGAAACACAGTTCTTAACATGTATAGAAAGACTGTGCACGTGGCCTGACTGTCTTAAGTCTATAGTCAAGCATTTTCAAGAAAGAAAAAAGAAGAAAAACATAAATAGGCTGACCTTGATAAACAATAGGCAAAAGACAGAACAGTTGACAGCGATCTTATAAAATCCAAAAGCCGTTGCTTAACGACCTGACTAGCTTCTGTAGGTAGAACAACTGGATCCAATGCCCTGCAAGAAAAACCACTGCGATCAGTACATTACTTCCAAAGGTGATGGGCTCCACATTTATAAAATGTCTCCAAATGTTCTGTTTTGGGGGAACTTCAGTCACCTGCATTTTCTCTTTTTGAGGTACAAACAGTAATACCATGAAACAATTTTTACATTGTTATAGTAGAAGAAAAATAACTTTGTTGGTGAGAAAGGATTAACAACTGTTCCACTTCTATAATCATGCTGACTACATAGTTGAAGGCAAAGAAACTAGTCAAACTTGTAATGATGTTGAATTTTCTCTCCATAATATTCCAAAACAGTTGTTTGACTAGATATCCAACTTAGGCAAAACTCCTTCTTCGTTAGAGAACTTTTAGATTTTCTCACTTTTATTATTTCAAAATTGTTTTGGTGGAGAAAGCAGCTGTTTTTTGGATCTGTTTAATACTTCTCATGAAAAGATAAAACTTAGAGACAACCACAAAATTACAACACAAGGACACCTGCAAATGAGCATTGCTCCCGTCCATAGGAGCAAAGGTTGAATATATGAGTTCGTAACATAGTGTGTGTTACTCTTTTTCCAGCTGCTATCATTCTTCTGCAGGAGGTTAAAAAAAAACTAGTTAATATTATCAAGTGTACATCCCAATCCAGAATGAAGGCATTTAACTACAATTACTATATAAACAATGATGAACAGACATGCGGATAAACATACACTAAGGATTAGGTTTCTGCTCAGACGCATAAGTGGTGCGAGACCCCATATGGCAAATATAATGACGCCAACTGATGGAACCAATTTGAATACAAGAGGATAACCTTGCAAAACATCATATGACCTGCATAATAAAAGAACAACTGTTTATTAATATCTAGAAAAGAAGACTCCACAAATCACAAAAGTAGAGCACTAGAGATGGCACCATAGACTACTGACAAACATGAAAACCTGCATTTACAGTATATGCACCAACTGATCATACAAGTATCTCATGGAATTCCAGATACTATTAACCAAGCCAAAACACCAAGTTATCCTTCTAACTTGTCTAGACTAATATTCCTGAGTAGTTTTATTGTCATCTACCATTGTTACTAGAGGTCAAAAATATTATTGTTGCTCATACGTAGGGAGAGTAGGATATTAATGACAGAGTCAAACATGATACATTAAAATAACCTTCCTGAAACTCATCCAGGCCACCAAATACTATTACCATTAATGGGACAAAAGGTTTGCAACTTAATCTTCAAAATAAAAAGATGATCTTCTCATGTTTTGGTACTGTAACTAAGTTTCCTTATCATACAATCAAGCCAAACAATGTTTTTATGAAAGAAACTAAAACAATAAAAATAAGAAGTAGAACCAAACATTGGAAGGAAACTAAAGTAAAGCCAGAAAAAAGTATAGCATGGTCAAACATAAATTATTGTAGTATAAATTTATAAAGCAAACAAACCATAAGTGTAAGGCATGAATATGCATATCTGCGTCCAGAGAAAATCAAATGACAAAAATTACCTTTTCAACACCATGGTAGCTGTCTTCAAGCCATGTTGGCCAAAAGATTGGCCTGATGTTACAGATGAATGGCACTTAAACACATGATATCTGTGAGGTACAGTATGTATGGGCCTGTATACATTCTCTGATAAACCAATACTCCAAGAATCCAGTTTCTGAAACTGTTAAAGAAAAAATAAATCTCATTATTATTTTCTGACTCTCCAAAGAATCCATAAAATAAGAGAGCAAGCTTCTAAAAGATGCAACCCTGGCCAAACCCTCTAGTTTTAAGAAATGGTTTTGCTGAATAGAAAATTAGATTTCAAAAATCCACTCAAGACCAAGGTCTTAGACCTCGTATTGGAAACAGGAGATAATTCTAAACATATTTCCTGAGAGTCTCTACAGTTCCATAAAGCCTGAGAGCATCAATATGACAGTATTCCAAGGGAAGCTTGTAAGAAGGTACCACCCATATTATATTCAAATATTCCAAACCTCTACTTTTGATTTACAGTTTAGCCACTTGATGAGAATGAATAGGAAATACATCATATAATAAACCTTCTATAGCACTTAAAACCATCTGCTTTTGGTATTAATTTTGATTACTTTCCAAATTTTGTCTCTAATTTTGAGAACTTCCATAAATTTAATCACTGCAAGTCATTGGCAATGCAATGCTTGAGTAACTCAAACTATTTACGAGGGGTGAGAATCTAAAGTGTTCAGGCACAGATCATACCAAGACTCGAGATGTAAGGGCAGTGCTTGATAGATGTAATTTGTCCCATCCTATTCCCCTCTGTAAAGAATGAATTACTTTACGAATTAACAAAAATCGATTGCTGGATAATAATGATATGAAAGTTAAAAAAAAAAAAAAAAAAAAAAAGCAAGAGTCTTGTTGTACCTTAAACTGTTTCTGGTACCCCTGATTCTTGCAAAGTCCCAATCCATGGGATAACTGCAACGAACCAGTGAGGACCATTATTGGATTGCAATGAGTAGGTCAGATCATAAGGCAACTCAATACTACCTAGCCTTCAAAAGCCAAGTAACACTGAATATTTCTGAAGCGATCAATCAGTCTTCAACAACACAGAAACACAGAACCAGAGTCAGCAAAGTGAAGGATTCTCACCAGCTCTGAAACATTCAAGTATATTTCATCACGGCTACACACAATAACACTCTTAAAATGCAACATCAACCAACTGCTCAAATAGTCAAAATTTCACTATGCATAAAGCCATAAATTCACACATAATAAACAACTCAACCCATCACATTGAACATATTCCCTCAAAATAGTCCTACGCATTCAATCTTTCGTGCTTGTTGCGGCATTTACACTCACTCACTATTCCACCCTCTAATTCCAATCTCATAGAACCCTAGTCGTACTACTCAATGCATCAATCTCTCCACACCCAGAAACACCAAAACTTGTAAAAATCAAAATCCCAATCAAACAAAAATGAAATAGCATCATAAACTACTAACAATTACGTTCCTTGATAAACTATTCCTCACTAATTAATCCCCAGCAGCCCAAACCCTAGCAAGTTTCAGTTCTTGAATTTACATGTTCATATACTTGTGATAAACACCAAAAACAATAACAAAAACATAGAAAAGATCAAGACTTTGAGGCTCCGGCATGAAGGTTTGATTAGGGTTTGAAAGATTACCTGGAAAGACGAAGCGAAATTCAGAGGCTTTACGACGGAATTGAACAAGAGACGACGACGGTGGTGGTGTTATTCGTTTTGGGTTTGTTTTCTATAGAAAATGAGTTTTTTGGGCACGTGGACTTTTTGGAGGACCTTTTGGCTTTTTCTTGCAATTTTTTTATTTTTATTTTTATTTTTATTTTTTTGTGACAATGGCTATTGCTGTTTTAATCGCCACAATCAGTCACTAATAATACGCAACCGAATTTAGGAATCCAATTATAATCGATTCCGTTCTAAAAATTTGATTGCAGCATTGTTTACACTTGTTTTCTAGGGTTTTGATTGTGTACGAGGAAGCCTAATGTGATTTGATACACGTGACCACATCTCTAAACTCTAGATTTTGTAACGACCGTTGCGCTATTTTACTCATCGGTTACGTGTTACGTTGATTTGATGCCGCCTCATTTTGTCTTGGTGGATTTTATAATATGCACTGATTTTTCCTTTAGTGTTCAAGGTTTGTAATGACTTTAAACTTTAAAGATTTAGCTTTATGGAATGTGTCTTTAAGGTCCCAAGAGAAATGCTTTGTGATTGAGAGATCAGTCATTTTTGTGAAAGCTCAAACCAAAATTTTGAATCAAAATTGGTCTACGATGATTTTGCTGGTATGGCTTGAACCATTTTTTTCTTTATGAATTAATATGTCAATTTTATACTATATTTTACATATAATATATCTTTTGGAGGTTAGCATTAAAGACACCTAAATGAGGTTTTTTTTTTGTCTTTTTCTTTTCTTTTCAAAATGTTGATAATTTCTCAATGGCATATACATTTCACATTCACACTGATGACACACGAGACATTTTCCATATAAAAAATTTGAGTATATCTTTGCACTTGAGGCTATTGTGTGTGATTCTTGTAAATGTTTCTGTTTGTTAACTGAACACTTACAAGTCACAGCGTAATATTATTCGGAAAAAAAAATTACAACTTACTAAAAAAAAAAAAAGTTGTAACTGTAGTAGTGGAAAATAAAACAACAATTTTCTTCTCTATGGAGTATCCTCCTCCAGTCCTCCTTATTGGGTGAAGCTTCATTTTGATGTTGCATGTGCTGTAATACATGTGTAGCAAGCAATACGAGATGAATTTGGAAGACCGCAAGATGCCTTGGTTGTTCCTGTCGATGGGGCACTCGATTCGTTGGCAACGGAAGTTGCAGTTTTGAGGTGTGGAATGCTTTATTGTAAAGAGTAGGGTTTTAGTAAAATTGAGATTGAAGGTGGTGCTTTGAATGTGTTGAAGGCTCTAGATTTTTAATGACTCTGACAGTCTGACTTGAGTGAGATTGGGGTTGTCATTGAGGATTTCAAACATGTGACTGCAGAATTAGAGATGGTTAAGTGGAAACATGTTTGAAAGAAATACAATCAAATTGCTCCATGTTTTAGCCCCGTCAGCATTGACTATGGTTGGGAGTATGTTTTGCTGTGAAATTGACCCTCATTGGCTACAAGAAGCTGTTGAGAAATACACTATGTAATAAGTTGGGGGCAAAGGCATGTATGCGCTGCTATTACCCATTTTGCATGGATTTGGCTTCTCTGCTAGAACTATAATCGGTGGAAAAAAAAAAAAAAAACAATTTCTTCTCTGTTGCTGCCCTAGATCGAACTGGAGACCTTTGTGTGTGAGCTTACACCACCTCAGCGTTACTTTAGTTTTCACTATTAAACTAACCAATCAATTAGAGAGGAGGAAGAAAAGTCAGAAACCCGAGAAAATGGGAGACGACAACGAGGGGGTGAAGAACAAAGCTGTCCAGATAATCACACAACACAGCCAGAACCAGGACTTACCTTCTCTCGTCGTCTTCGATCTCGACTACACTCTCTGGCCTTTCTACTGCGAATTTGAAGAAGATGACATGCCATATCTGTACCCACAAGCCTTGCCCATCCTGCATGCTCTCAAAGAAAAGGGAGTATCAATGGCCGTGGCCTCAAGATCCCCAACTCCCGATGTAGCCAAATCGTTCCTTCAAACTTTGGGCATCAGCTCCTTCTTTGTGACCCAGGTCTCAAAACTTATGATCTTTCTTATGAGTTTGTAGTTTTGTTTCAATGATGTTGTTAGATCATTTTGGTTTGTCAGGTCTTAACCGTTATTTATTACGTGTGTGGTGTGTACAGGAGATTTTCTCGAGCAGTACTCACAAAACAGAGCATTTTCGGAATATTCATGCAACAACGGGGGTGCCCTTTACCTCAATGCTATTCTTTGATGATGAGGATAGGAATATTCATGCGGTAAAATTTGACTAGCCCATTTTACAGCCCTGGATTTCATCTAGGATAGGCTACTTTTACATGGAATGGTTGAAATGAGTTTGTATATATTGTACCATTTTTGTGTTTGTTCTTCTTTTAGTGTTAATTAATTTATACAAATGGGGGCTTTGACAAATATATGGTTGTCAAATGGTATTTACAGGTATCGAAAATGGGGGTGACAAGCATTTTAGTTGGTAATGGGGTGAACCTTGGAGCTTTGGGGCAGGGATTGTCTGAGTTTTCATGAAAGTCAGCTTCATCTAGCAGGAGGGTTTAGGGATAGTTTTCCGTATCCCTGTAGTGCTCGGTGCCATCTTTACTTCCTGTGTTGTCAATTAATACCATGAGATTGATGTATTATTCATAGCTTTGAAAGCAAAGTTCATATCAATTCGTACCTTGAGATTGACTGAGGTTGTGTAAGCATCATTTATAGTACCTCAGATACATTCTCGTAATTGTCATTGGCTATATTGTATCAAAGTCTTATAAATACTCTGCGGAAGAATTCATCTGTGGTGTGTACTTGAAACTTAAGCTGCAGATTATCCATCTTTTAGATTTTAAGACAGTTTTATGTTGTTGGGGTCCAGCATTTATCTTCTTTCTCTGGTTAGTTCCTGCTATTAGTCTCAAACATATATACAAGGGAAGTCTGTTCTTACAGGAAACCTGCATTCTGCTCAAGAATTATGAGGGTAAATCATAAATGTTGGGGGGAATTTCACACTCTTTAGCTTGACCCTTACAATCCCAAACTAGTTACAGGATTTTACTTCAAGCTATAGGTTATTTTAACTTTCAAATCGACCATCAAGATTGATAATTTCCTGTTATCTGGGGTGCCATGTCAACTGCTACATTTACCAGATGACTGGAAATTTATTGAAGGCAGCTTTTGGTTGTTTCTAATGGAGGTGACGTGTTACTTAAATGCACATGTAATGGATTCAGTGTTTGACTAAGGAAGATCATTTTCTGATATTCATTGTTCTGTAATGCCGATGAATCTATTTATTTTGTCTGTTGGCTATATGAACTGCTATAGAATGCATCTGATGCACCCCTAAAACTCTATGATAGCTAAAACAAGGAAATTTGCAAGATGAACTTAAAAAAACTGAAGAAATATAATTTCCTAACTTGGGGACTTACAACAGTTAATCAAATTCGTGGTTAAATTGTTTGTCAAAAACAAAATAATTACATACGCATGAATTAATACACGTAAGTTAAAAATAAAGAATCCGTGCTTCATTTTCACATTGCAGCTAAGTGTTGAGGTCTCTAAATGGAGATCTTAAGTCAGAAATTACTTCACATTTCTTCATCATGGTAGGCGTAGAAACATTCTCTTTTTCTGGGTCAATAAACTCATCAGTCCATTCCAAATCCATTTTTGGACCTTGGTTTTCAAAAGAGAGCACCATCTCTTCCAACATACCCCTCAGTTGTTTGTCTGTACTGGAGAACTGACTGATACTTTCTGATGACAACTTAATGACATCTTCAAGTACATTTCTTCTTTCACTCTTGAGTTCTTCAATTAAGGCATCTGAATTTCTCAGCTTTGTCTTCATTTGATCACTCCGTTTCTGCGCTTCCAGCTCTTTTGTTTTCAATTCAGCTTCAAACTCCAGTGCTCGCTGTTGTGAATCATACAAGGATTTCTGCTGTGATTCCAGCTTTGTCTGTAAACTACAGATTTCAACCTCAAGTTCCGCAATCACTGACTTCTTTTCTTCATTTTCAACTGCAGCCATAATCTGTGCAGCAGTGATGTCCTCCCAAGCCTCATGGATGAGATTAATTTCCGCCTGTTTTTCAGCTAGCTGTGAAGAGAGAGAAACTACTGAGCAATTAAACTTATTCTCCAAGGACTCCACAAGCTGCATAAGATCATTCACTCTCTGGTATTTCTGTTCTACAAGTTGGATAAGTTTCTCCTTCTCATGCTCAAATAGTCTCTCTGCACCAATTTGGGCAAGCAAAACACCTGTGAACTCTTTCATCAGTGATTCATGCTCTAGCTGGCTGACCTCGTTCTGGAGTTTCTCCAAGGACATCGCTGCCTCTATTTGTTCAGAACCAGCATTTTCTGCATCTGCATCTGTTCTCTTGAGCTTCTGCTCCAGTAACACGATCTGCTGCTGGAGGTTTTCTACTGTTTTGTCTTTCTCTTCTAGAACACAAAGAAGACCCTTATTCTCTTGCTTGATGGTCTCCCCAACATCTACCTCTGCAAGAAGAGAAGCTTCTAACTCTTTACGTATGGCCAGACTTACTTCAAGATCAGTTCTTAAATTTTCAGTGATGGACTTCCATATATGCAATTCCATTTCAATTTCACTTCCTTCACTGATTTTCTCAGCCAACTCAGTATTTGCTCTCTCTAAGGCATCATTAACTTCTCTACGTTCTCTTTCTAGAACACTTTCAATCTGCAAAAGTTGCTGTTTCAAGCAAAGTTCATGCTTGGATGAGTCCTCCAGCATTTCCTTGTACCTGTCAAGTTCTTCCTGCATTAGAAGTTGTTCTTTCTCAATGAGATCCAAAGCTTCAATCCTCCTAGATAAAAATGCAGCCTTCTCACATTCTTCTTCGATACCTGCCTGTGCAATAACCAGAGCAGCATTCTTCATCTCCACTTGCTGCATCAAAAGAGATATATACTCTTCTTTCTCTTTGTCAAGCAGAACCATTTCAGAACGCTCATTTGAAATCTTCAACTGAGCCTCAGAGATTCCAAGCTTCAACACCAATAACATGACAGAAAGCTCCTCGTTTTGCAACTTGAGCTGCACAGTTAGAGAGTGACAAGCTTCCAACTCCATCTTGAGCTCATTTATTGCTGCATCTTTACACTCTAGCTCAGACTTAAAAACATTCACATCACCTGTCATCTTCTCTAGTTGGGAGCTCCATTCAGTCTCTTTTTCCCGATTAATTGTATAGTCTCTGTGCATCTGCTCCATTTCCATCTTCAGCTCATTTATTGCTGCATCTTTACACTCTAGCTTGGAAATATAGGTTTTCACATCACCTGTCATCTTCTCTAGTTGGGAGCTCCATTCAGTCTCTTTGGCCTGATTAATTGTATAGTCTCTGTGCATCTGCTCCATTTCCATCTTGAGCTCGGTTATTACTGCATCTTTTCTCTCTAGCTCGGAAATATAGCTTTTCACATCACCTGTCAACTTCTCTAGTTGAGAGCTCCAGTCAGTCTCTTTGGCCCGATATGTTGTACAGTCCCTGTGCATCTGCTCCATTTCCGTCTTGAGCTCGGTTATTACTGCATCTTTTCTCTCTAGTTCGGAAATATGGCTTTTCAGATCACCTGTCATCTTCTCTAGTTGAGAGCTCCATTCAGCCTCTTTGGCCTGATATGTAGTACAGTCCCCGTGCATCTGCTCCATTTCCATCTTGAGGGCGGTTATTGCTGCATCTTTTCTCTCTAGTTCAGAAATATGGCTTTCCAGATCACCTGTCATCTTCTCTAGTTGAGAGCTCCATTCAGTCTCTTTGGCCCGATATGTAGTACAGTCCCTGTGCATCTGCTCCATTTCCATCTTGAGCTCGGTTATCATTGCATCTTTTCGCTCTAGCTCAGAAATATAGCTTTTCACATCATCTGCCATCTTTTCAAGTTGAGAGCTCCACTCAGCATCTTTGGCACCATTTGTAGTACAGGCTTTATGCATCTGCTCCATTTCCATCTTGAGCTCGGTTATCATTGCATCTTTTCGCTCTAGCTCAGAAATATAGCTTTTCACATCATCTGCCATCTTTTCAAGTTGAGAGCTCCACTCAGCATCTTCGGCACCATTTGTAGTACAGGCTTTATGCATCTGCTCCATTTCCATATTGAGTTCTTTTAGTGCTGCATCTTTACTCTCTAACTCATATTTACAAATGTTCAATTCATCTTTCATTTTTTCAAATTGAGAGCTACATTCATATTCCTTAGCTCTGAGATCTGAGGTGAGGTCTCTCTGCATCTGTTCCAATTCTAACCTGAGCCCAGTTATTGCTGCATCTTTGTTCTCTAACTCAGACTTATAGTTGTTCAGGTCCACTGTCATATTTTCCAGTTGAGAGCTCCATTCATCTTCTTTAGCCCTATGATCTGCAACAGAATCTCTGTGCATCTGCTCCAATCTTTTGAGCTTGCTTCGCAGCTTTGCCAAAGAAGGTGACCCTGGTGCAGATTGGATTTGGGCTTCCTGGAGTTCTTTGAGGGACATCCGCAACTCCTCATTTTCTTGCTGTAGCTTCCCTGCTTGATATTCCATTTCTTTGTGAAGTGTTGCTTTTGTGCTTAGAGATTGCCTTAGAGATGCAATTTCTTTGTCCCTCTCTGCAGTCAAGCGTTCCAGTTGCGATTTTTCATCCTCACTGTCAAAAGAGTCACTTGTAAAGCGTGTTTGGAATTCAGACACTTGAACTTCCAGACGCTTTCTACGGCTTTCTTCATGGGCCAAGGCATGGTTGCACATCTTCAGCTGCTTTTGAAGATCATCTGAAATTCTGGTTTGAGAATCCAGTTTTGTCTGCAATGAACAAATCTCATCAAGCAATGAAGACTTCTCCCTCTCCCATTCTTTTTTACTTTCCTTGAACTGGTCTCGGAGCTTCTCATGTGCTTCTTCTAGATGCCTGAACTGCTCCTTCTTCCACTTTAGCTGATCTTGAACTTTCCGATTTTCCTCCTCTACTCTGCGAATCATCTCATCCCTTTCTCTTAGTTCTTTTGATGCATTAGCTTTCTTCTCTACTTCCAAACATTTCTTCTGTGAATCAGATAGACGTCCCTTGAGGCCTTGAATCTCTTCTTTGTAAGCACGAATTGTTTGCTCTTCATCCATTTTCCTCTCATTTGCTTCATCTAAAGCCAATGCCAACACTCTGTTGGTTTCTTCCAATTTTCGGTACTTCTCATCACAATCAACTCGAAGTCTATCGTTTGCAGCCCTGAGATGTTGAATCATGGACTCTTTATCTTTCAAACTGCATTTGAGATCGTCACACATCTGCTGCACTGCGGATATCTTTTCTGCATTCTCATTCAGTTCCTGAGCCTGCTTCTCGATTTTTAAACTTGCCTCCTGGACTTTACTGAGCTGCTCGTTGTGTGCTCTCCTCAAGTTTTCGGATAGTTCTGCTTTGCTTTTGTATTCAGTCCTGAGCTTCTCAAGCTCAGCTTTAACTTCATCCAGCTCTGCATAAACGCTGTCCATGTTCTTCTGCATTCAACAGTACTGTTTGCAAAAAGAAAAGAAAAAAAGAACTTATAATCAGCAGGCATAACAAAACTTTAATTTGCAGTCATTAAGCATATACAAACAGCCTAAGTAACTCATCTTAAACCCTCCGACATATAACCATAAAATTACCAGTTCTTTCGAATCATAAGGACAATGTAGTAACACAAGTAAACATAAAATGCAGCTAAAGTGATAGTACTGCTAACGGCAAATCATGCTTTAGACAACCTCTTTATTTCTGACCTTTGATCAAACACAAATGCCTACTCATAACAACAAATGATAAGTAAAAGAACAAGAACGTCAACAATTAAGCCTACAGCAGGTCAATTCTTTCAGGCACATATTTGCAAGAAACTTGTGCAGATCTATATATGTAGAAGCTAGCAGTTCACTTTCACAATTTGTGCCACTTCATCAAAAGAAGATACTTATAAATAACCAAACACTTGCCTTTTCAATTAATTTGTGGACAAATGTGTCTGTGTCTACTCTCAAATTTTACTCCCTTCAACAAAGAATCAACAAATACATGTCTATATCAGGGTTTAGGTAAACTATATGCAAATAAAAATGCATGCTTTTTTTGTTTGCTGCAAGAGGCAAAGGAGATAAAGCATTTCAAAGATTTAAAATTTTCCAACTTTAAGACATAAGGAAGCTAATTAACCTAATTTTAAACTGATCCAAGTACAGGGAAGGGGATTAGTATATATATACTAAAAGCAGAAACAAACCCCAAAAAAGAACATAAACCAAAATAAAGATTTGAACTTTTTTTTTTCATTTTCTTGGAAATCACTCATACAAATGAACAAAAGCCCAAAAACTTGTGGAAATTCATAGACACATAATATGAAACACTCCCAAGTCTCTGAATTTCCCAGACCCAGGAAATCAAAAATCACAAAAAAAAACAAAAAAAAAGTGGCAGGAATTTCAAGAAAACAAACATATAAACAATGCCCAAGTCTCTATTAGCTCGCAATTGAAACTGGAAACCCCAGATTTCTTCATTCCTCTTTCAGAAGACCCAAAAAAATTTGAGAAAAAGAAAGGTGAGCCCAGAAACATACCTGGTTTTGCGATTATGGGTTCTTCGTCATTAGGATTTATCGAAACTGTGGTCAAGGTTTCTGTGTTGTTTGTTCTTGATTGTTGAAGAATGTGAGAGGAAAAAAGAGAATCGGAGAGAAAAGAGAGAGAGAGAGAGAGAGAGAGAGAGAGAGAGAGAGAGAAGTAGCCGTTGAAAATAGAGAAGAGGGAATTTCGCCCCTTTGTGGATTTCAAAATCTTTCTTACGGACGTTTATTAACGGCGTTATCTTTACCGAAAGGTTAAAGAGAGTTGGTGGTGTTTTCCCAAAAGGATAAAACTAGCCGTTGGGAGGGGATTTCATCTGGTTTTGATTTGGGCCGTGGTTTTCAATCTTTAGAATTTATTTGGGCTTTGGATCCACAACTAACTTTTTTTAAATTTATTTTCTTATTTTTTATAAAGCAGAAATAGGATAAACTCCACGTCTTATCTCGAAATTTTATTGAAAAGATTACAAAAAGCCGAACGGATCAAACCAAACCAATCCCGAAAGAAACAAACAAGTAAAGTAATTTTTCACTTTCTTCTTTTAATTCTGACCTTTAATTTTTCCCAATCTTTTTCATACAATAAAAAAAAATGAAAAAGAAAATACCCGATCGGGCTCTCTCTCTCTCTCAAGTGGGTTAGTGACCTTATTTTCAGGGACTACCGAAATTGTGAGCAATAAATTTCGATGGTAAAATTTTTATCAAAGTTGTGAGAGAATGAAAACAACTTATTTTAGTATTAAGTTTCAAAGACAAATACAAACATTCAAGAGGCTATTTGCTATTTATGGCCGGAAAGTTTACCAACGAAGCTTATGTGAAGCAGCTTTTCCCAACATTTGGGGTATAGAGACACGAGTGGTCATCTTCAAGCGTGATGATGATGATGACCGAACTATGGCTTTTAAGGATTAGGACGACGTCTTTTCTATGGAGGTGGTTCCCCTAACCTCCACTGCAAAATGGGTGAAATTCCTAGGGCTTGCATGGTTGTTGGTGTATTACTTGGCTAGCAGTGTTCATTCCCTTAGTATTTGACTAAAAAAATTATGCTCTATCGCTCTTCAATATAAATTCAACGGTGGAAATCAATACAACTCTTTAGAAATATTTCCACTATTGGATCTACATCTAGAGGTGAATGAGCATAATTTCTTTCGTCAATTACTATTCAGATGAATACTACTAAAGATTTGACCTTTTTTTTTTATCACACTACATAATTTAACCTCACTTAAATAGTTTTTTTTTTTTTTTTTTTCACTTTCAACTAATGTCTTTCTTTCTTTTGGTTGAGTAGGCATTTGATTTTACATAACATAAAGATGCTCAATCACATAGCCAAACTCGTCTAGTCTATGAATCTCTTCACATGATAGATATCAACAAATAAAGGTCTCTTTCAGCCTACATTTTCCCATCACACCTATATGAAAACGAAAGAAAGTTCAATTTATACACGCCAAATCATTAATTTCTCAAAAGACAAATGCTCTCTATTTAAGGCATTTAGGCAACACAAACTTTCTCACTCACATAGCCTAGCTCGTCCAGTCCATGAATTTTTCATATGATGCATATCAAGTACTTCTCACTAATAGGTATCATATGATAGTTATTAGTTGCCATGAATGAAAGGTTATTGGTTGCCAAGAGAATTGATGCACAACAATCATAACCCGACATTATTGTATGATCAATCTACTAGTTTTATGTAAGTGGTTAAATTTAATGACAATATATCAACATAATGACACAGTATGACAGTCATATAAATCTTAGTGTTGTCATCCAATCCGTTTCTCTAAAAAAAAAAAAAAAAAAAAAAAAAAAAGAGGAAGGTGTTGTCACCCATCAATGATATGATCATTCCTCAACTAATTTTCTTTGGGCAGGGACCAAGGACAAGTTCATTTCATCATTTCACTTGTAGGGTACACTTGCATGGCAACTAGCTTGCAATTGACTTGCCCTTGTTTTGCCACACAAGATCAGATAAGAGAGGCTTAAGAGCACAACCACAAGTCTTTTTAAGACTACAAATCACATGCTATATTGCTACCACATACAAAATATACCCAAACTGAAAGTGAAGCCTTGAAGTTTGTTTTGGGGTAGTGAAAGATATTGTGCAATTGATTTTCGTAAATTAATGGCTACCCGTGTATTGGATGGCACTATCTTTCTCTTCCAGTCGTGCCCTTTTTGGTCAATATCCCTTTTAATATTTCATTCTCATGTAACGTGCAAAATTGACATATAGTCCCTCCTCCAGAGAGTTATAATTCAATCTGCAACTAGCTAGGCCATCTAATTTCATATATTTTTTGGCACAACATGCATTTTGTTTTTTTGGACAACATGCAGTTGGAATGGTAATATATTTATGTCAAGATCCCGAGTCTCAATCTTTTTATTGTCTTTTCGTTCTTCATGACACATAAAGAAAATTTCATGTACAATTTCAAGATTGATAGTGAAAAAATAAAAATAATCAAAACGTTAAAGACAAATGATTAAAGAATGCTGTATATTATAGACTTATAGTGAACCATTTTGTGCTAGGTCATAATCATGTCCTCTTAATTCACAGCTACCCGTGAAGCTTCTTGTTGCCATTCCAATTTGGCCAAATGATTGTTTATTTTTATTTTTTTATTTTTTAAATATGTTGACAAACTAAAATTAAATGCCATATTAAACAACAAATTCCAAATATTTGGAAAAGTTTTAAAAAATAAGCAATTTTCATATTCTATGTTCCTACTTTCCCATTCAAAGACTCTCTAATGCCCTTCATTGATTAGATTGAACTCCAATCTCAATCAAACACATAATAACTCCATCACAAATTCACAATTAACAAATTTCACAAAGTTATATTAAACTTCCAATTTTATGATTTGGGGAATTAAGATATATGATCTATTCCTATGCCCCAGGGAATTCTTCACCAAGTTGATGTGATTTATGAAGAAAATTAATCAAACATAATAACTTTCTTTTTGGACTTTGGTGGAGTGAGGCACATGGAAAGGACCCAACTGGAGGAAGAAAAGTTTAAACACGCTTGTGTTGTGGTCAAGTGGAAGCAGTGTGCTAGCTATGAATTGGCTGCCGATCTCGAGTAATTCACTAATAATTTCCTCTTGTTTTTTTTTTTTTTGATCAAATAAGAACTTCATTAATAATGAACTGCTTACAAAGAGTTTTGGCGACATCTCTTACTCAGAAATGGCCACTAGACTTCCCACTGGGAACTCTATATACTGACTCTAAACTTGCACTACAACTGTATGACAAGACAATAAACGCAGGAGCAGTAAATCCTTGACATCGCGCCTCTCGTCTAGCCAGTAAGAACTCTAAGACTAGACAACTCACTTGTGTCGACACGAACTCACCAACCAGAGTCCTCCTGACCAGTTTTTGATCGACCAAGCCAACACTCGTTGTGACCTAAACTCAACCAAAAGGATTGCCGGACATTCAAACCTGGGACTAAAGAAAACCCAACATCATCACCACCCTATTATCGACACCATCCATCCACCACTGCTCCAAAACGCCATCGCCTCCGACCCGAGATCAACCAAGAACATTCCCACTAGAAAGCCAAGGATGATTGTCAATGCTAGTATGCCACCGCCAGACTATTTCGTCACCGCTGCTGACTTAACTCCAGAACAGGAACGACCTCTAGACCGCCAGATAGAAGATTGTCTATGCCAAAATTGCAGTGCACCCGACCCAACAGCTAACACTTAAGACAAAACAAAAGAAACCAAACCCTAAAAAGAAACCAAACCCTAAAGACTAGTGATAACTGCCCATCACCAAGGGCCCAACAAAATTAAACCCGACCCAACTGTATAATCACTGCAGCCCATTAGCTAGGCCGGCAAAACCTTGCACTAGACCCACCACCGTGGCATCACCGGTTCCGTCGTACTACCTCCAGCCAACCACCGCCCTAGTCATTCCACCGCCAGCGCTCCACCATCGTCGCCCCATACACCAAGGTCTCCACCCAGGAGTGCTCGCAGAGAAAGCCGGAAAAGATCCCGTATAGCCTGGATCCGGGCTGCTCTCACGAGCAGGCCGCGATGTCGACCTCAGCCACCACCCATCGAACGAAGGAGAACCCAGCCCTTTCGCCACAGCACCACCACCAAGCACCAGCCAGATTGCCCAGATCCGACCGCCCTCCATCATCAGTCCGACCAGAGCACCCGCGACCCAAACCAGATCCACCAATGGCAGCCACCATCCAAACCACATCCAACCACCGCTAGCAGCCATCAAGCATCGAAACGACTCACTCACACGTCAATAACGAACGGCGAGAAAGAAAACAACCCGTCCGATGACAACGCCGCAAGGACGTGCCGCCGGACGAGCACAAGAGAGAGTTGGGGGAGTCCTAGGCGTGTGCGGCGCGTTCTGGGGTTCCTCTTGTTAAATATTATATTTATGCAACAATTCAATAATAACATACATCTTTCTTTATATACCGTTCTGGTTATGGTAAGAGATAAAATTATCTGCTTTGTACTGTTGTTTAAAAAAAATAAACACAGCTTTTGTTTCTAAGTAATACTAGATTCAATTTAGTAGAGAGCTGCTGTCTACATACTTGTAATGACAAAAGAGAGTAAAGAATTACAGATGATGAATACCGTGTATGGAGAACATGTCAACAAACCAGTACTTTGATGAGCTACAATGTTACACTCACGAGGTGATACATAAACCTAGTTCAAGACCTAATATAAACCATCGCTGATGGTAAGAGACAATGTTACTTGTCTCTACATTTGTACTAGAAATCATTGCCGTTAGAGCAGAGTTTGGTTTTCGGGCCCTTGCCTAGTTTGAGCATGATTGAATTGATGACTTGAGCAAATGCTCATGATAGTTATGTTATAACTAGCTTCTTTTGACCTCAAGAATTTGATGGCGGTGTGTAAGGGTTCAATTGGGAACGTCCATCCAACTGGACCATGTGAATCTAATAAGTTTTCTTGGACATGTCTGATCCTTTTGCCAATAGGTTATATGAGATGCATCGCTTCATTATCTTTATGATTGGGTTGGCCGGCCACAGTACAAGCCGCGATGCTCG
Source organism: Rosa chinensis (assembly GCF_002994745.2). Lineage (NCBI taxonomy): Eukaryota > Viridiplantae > Streptophyta > Magnoliopsida > Rosales > Rosaceae > Rosa > Rosa chinensis. The sequence continues at coordinate 22,781,944 of NC_037089.1, read as the reverse complement.
TATATTTTGTCAAGATATTATCATCATGTGGTTGATATCTAGGTATCAAAATCAAACCAATTTTTTCTGCTTGCTAGTACATCAAACGTGTTTTAATCCATAAACATGAAGATATTAATCAATATGCATTTGGACATGTCACTTAAACTTCATGTTACAAGTGTTCATAGAACTTGGTTCAAATTTAGAACTCTTCTAAAAATCTTGAAGATGTCATGAATAAAAAAACCCTACTCGTATACCTTCTTTGAAAATATCATCGTCATGTGATTGATTTGAATCAAAACGTTTTTTCTTTTCTACTTGCTAGTACGTTAAATTTTTTTGAGTCTTAATCCATAAACAGGATGATATTAATTAATATGCATTTTGACAATCACATAAACTCTAGAACTGAGTCCAAATTTGAAACTTCTCCGAAAATCCTGAAAATTTTATGACCAAAGCCTACTGGTGCTAGTGTCTATAATTGACTCTAGTATTTAGACTAGGAACTTCAGCCCATGTTTCGGGGCAAGTCTCAAATTTCCATAGACCTTTATTCCTTAAATATCTATATCATCTATCCTGGTCATTTTTTAATTTATTTCCCTAAACGATTGGATGACCTGAATTACGGGCGTCAGTAACTTGCACCGCAAACACACGCCATGATTGGGTTTGGATCCGCCACGTCAGCAAATTTGGACGGCCACCCAGCCCCCCCCACTTGTTTTACCAAAAGTCAAATTATTGGAGGAGCACAGTAACCCCCATGCTCCGCTGTACCACCTCACAACTCTAGATCTCAACCGTCCATTCGGCCACAAAATAGTCCAAAGAAACCAAAAAAAAAAAAAAAATTCATTATAAATGGGAAGAAGCTTTGGTCAGTTGGTTTAACTTTAACTTTGGTTTTGTAATTTGTAAGAGAGAGAGAGAGAGAACCAGAAGAAGAAGAAGAAGAAGAATGAACATGGTGATTAGGGTGGGAGGCCCATTTTAGTCTTTTCCTCTCTCTCTCTGAAAATTTGTTGAGGGTATCACCGTCGAGAAAGTTCCGGTCTTTTTTCATTTTCCGGGTTAAAATGACCGGTTTCACCATTTAAGTCGAGGAAAAGTCCCGACTTGGTCGTAGTTACAGTGACCCAATTCGTCCTTGTTTGATTTTCTTGGTGGGTTTTTGTTCTTGAAGTCGGATTTTGTTGAAAGACTGAAACTTTCTGATCGTTTTTTTGGTTCTGGGTTTTCCGATCATGTTTGAGCTTTCTGGGTGACTTTGGGAACTGAAAAAGCAGAGGAATTTTGGAGTGTGTTTTTTTGGTTGAATTGGGGATTGGTTTTTGATTTGAAGTTGGTTTTATTTGTGCTTGAGTGATTAACTTCAAGCTGGTTTTGTTTGTGCTTGAGTGATCAACTTCAAGTTGGGTTTTATTTGTGTTAAAATTCTTTGAGAGAGTTTTTGGGAAATTGAGATGGTTGATCAGAGAGCCTAGATTCTAGTGGACAAAGTGTTGCCTTTTTTTTTGTTTGGATTTGACTCTTTGATCTATGAGGAAAGCAAAAAATCAATGACTTTTTGCTTTGTTTAGATTTGTTCTAAAGATTTTTGCTTTTTTCAGTTTTTCCTTGTCTTAATCATCATTGGGGTTTCTGGATTTGTGAGATTGAATTTATTAATACATTTGTCTGGTATGAATTATTTTTGTTGGTGATTAAAGTGATCAGTGACTCATTCAGGGGTTACTGCATCAGGCAGGAACCATTTGCACTTCCCATTCTTTTGGTCTCAAATTGAGTCTCTGGCTTTCTGCTATCTCTTTTTTGTTTTTTTTTTCCACAACTCGTTCAAGGGCAAAGAGAAAGAGAGAGAGAGAGAGTTGCTGGTTCATAATCTTTTAGCTTTCAACAAATTTGGGGAGTGTGGAAAAAATGGCAGTGTCTTTCACTCGTTTTTCGTGGTGCTGGTGGGGTGGGAAAGAGAAAGAGCCTGCTAATAATGGGTCTTCAGTGAATTCTCCGTTAGAGTGGGGTTTTGGGGGCCTGAGGGAACCTGGAACGGTTCAGTTCCCTTCGGTTAAGGGGACGAAAATGGCCTCTTCGCCTAGAAAGGTGAAGCGGAAATGGCAGAGTAGGGAGGAGAGGAGGATTGATAGGGAGTATGATGTTGTAATTGTGCCATCAGATGGTGGTGGCTGCTTGTCAGGGTCTGAATCCGATGACTCAGACTGGTCCATTGGGTGGTTGGAACCTCATGGTTCTGGTTTCCAGAGTGTTGATGAGTCGGATAATAGTTTTGCTGTGCTGGTGCCTTGCTATAGCCCTGGTTGCAAGGAGGTGGTGGAAGATTCAAACAATGAGCTTTTGAGTGCCATCAAGAACCTCCCTGAGGAGTTCTCTCCTGGTAAGAGAATGTCTTTTTCTCACTGTTCAATGATTGTATCTTGCTGAGTTTTGGCCTTCTTAAATATTCTACATCTTGAATGATTACTAAATACATATACTAACCTTTTGGAGCTCTTTTATGTGGTTGGAATTTGTTATTATCTGAATGCTTTTAATTAGGCCCTGTTTGGTGATTACTTGCTCTAGCCTCTAGGCATACATAAAAGTTGGGTTATTCATTTCATGCCAAAAACAATTCTATTTTGGAGGATCCTAAGTCAATCATTGTTATAGTGAAGAAATTTATCTGTCACTGTCTAACTGTCTTGCCTGATTATAGTTGATATGGGGCAATTATTGGCTTAGTTTCTGCTTACTTAAAATCAGTTGGCGCTTAAGGCATATCCTGTATTTGTCTGTTGCTGTAAATATAGAACTTACTTTTGTGGCTGCAAATATTCTTAACCATTGAAAGCATATATGGAGCAAGTGGAAGCACTGTGGTGCTGTATGGAGACTTTGAATGTCTATAGTTATAATGTAAACAAGTAATAGTTCTTGTTCTCAGCATGAAGCAGCTCACAAAACTTGGAGAAACACACGGTATTTGGACCAAAGAAACATGATAAGAAACTGAATTGGCACATGAAAACCGATACCATGTTGAACATTTCAACTCTAGATGGTGTTCTTGTTTTGTTATTCGTATTGCAGTGTTTATCTGTCAATACCTCTGATTGATTAAAATCTAATTTGCTTACACTAGGTAAGAGAAATGCTTGTTGGTTTGTCAAATTATGCAGCCAGCAATGTTATCTGTGGTACTGTACTAAGTTTTGCTCTTGAAATATGTCCTCTTTGCTAAATTTCTGTGTTTGTGTTGTCTATTCAGATTGCAAGAATTATATGGAACAATGGCTGTCTTCTCTTCAAAACTTTGATGCCTAAACTAGCTGATATCTCTGAAGGATTGGCCCTACTCTACTGAGTTCTTCATTCTGTGATCCGCTTGAAGAATCAGAGCTGTTACATAATTGGCTAAAATAGAAAATAATCTAGAATGGGATAGACAGTGTGCACCAGCATCCTGCTTAGAAGCACAGAAGATTAACCTGCACGAAGAGCCTTAAGTTTTGTAGAGAGCTGGGAAAGTCACTTCTTGTTGTCCAGCATGCTGAATGCTCCAATGTCATCCTTCTATTATTAGGCGCACGTCAACCAGTGAATGTGAAATATGATGGATATTCTTTTATTGTAAATATGGCTTTTGTGAATATGATAATGATGATTATGCTATTAGGTTGTTGTATATAAACTCTTTCGCCAAACTTAATTAAGGGCCAGTCTACTGATTTGTGGAGTAAATTCTTCATTTCCTGTTTTGATCAGTAGTGAGATTCCTACTTTTGCTCTTTCAGGTCAATTTTTTTGCTATTCAGCTCCACTATCTTTGTTTTGATGCAGGTCAAGATCATGGTACTTTGTTTACTCCATTATTATGCACTGAATCCATTTGGTTTAATATATATGTCAATTTCATGCATTGGGATTGATTTTGATCCATGTCTGTCACCATTCTGGTCACTGGTTCCAACGTTGGCTTTGAAAAGCTCATTAAATCTCAATTATATGGTAGAGGCATTCTGATTCCTGCTCTGTGGCTCTGAATTACAGTGATGACAATGACGAGCCCTGAATTTGGTTTTGATATTTTGTCTTATAAGGCTCTGCAACTTGCAAAGGAGGGGCATAGCCCTCTGTCAGGTTGGAAGCGGTGAAACTGGACCATGAATTAAGGTTAGGAATCAAGTGGCTTTTGTGTACAAAATTCGTGGTCGGCAGATGTTTAACTTGAGGCAGGATAGGTTAGGAATCAAGTGGCTTTTGTGTACTAAAGTGTTTGTTGAAAGGTCCTTCAAAAAAATCCCTTTTCATTGAGTGGAAGAGGCAAGGAAGGTGTTTGGACTTTAGGGTGTTGTGGGATGCTCTTGGCCCCAAAACTGCAGTTCTATCTTTGTAACACATACTTCTTCAGCAAGATTTCTGAGGCAAGGTTTACATCAATATCAGCAATTACTTTCTTCTTGTGCTGCTTGGAGAGTGTGATGACATTGTTTATTGATTGAATACTTTTTCTCTTCAAATGGTATAGGGTAATAATATCTTGACTAATGACTTGGTTAGGCCAGCGTGCGTGTGTTTGTTCCGATGGTAAGACAATAGTTTTTCATTTGAGAGGTCATGTGTTTAGACTCCCATCAAGGGGTGGGTTAGGCCAGCCACATAGGCCGACTATGAATTAATTAGGCCAGTCACATAGTCCGACCAACAAATGCATATTCCACAAATACCCATATTTTGTACGCGAAAATATCAAAGTACTCTTTACTTTTTCAAAACATGTCCCACATGGTCAACCCATTCAAATTAAGACATTTATGATAAAGATAGTGATACGATTGTAGAAGCAGTCTCCATCAACACATTAGAAAAACAAACATATATAGACATAAACACATATCAAAATGCTAGTAGGGAACTCTCGTAGTATTTTCAGATCAATCCCAAAAAACTTTTGTTATTGAGTTACTAGCATAGTTAGTAAAAAAAGGGGACGTGAAAAATACGTACGTGTATTATTCAGACATTTCATTAAATAGTTTGTTGAAAAGTTCGGCATAATATTTTTAATTAATTAAATAATTAAATTTCTTAATTTATATTAATTTTTGTTCAATAATATGGGTAACATACGGGAAAAAACGTAAAAATCGTGTATAGTACTTGTATAATATTTTTGACTTCAAAAATACGATAAATTTAACGAATCCCTTTCAAAAATACAACGTACGGAAGTATTTTTGAAAAAAAAAACAAAAAAAACGTAAGTATGAGTTTTATTCGCTCATGATACGAAAAATTGCTAACTATAATTACCGGTTTATTGCATTTCCTTATCCCTAGTTGAAATAATTCCCAAGACTACCAAGGTGTCTCTGCATCCAAAGATGACGGTTAAGGTCTCATGATTCTTAATTTCCTGTCATTCAAGGAAAAATGAAAAACAGCAGTACAGCACCCTTCCAAAAATAACAGAAATACCTGCCTCTACCACTGACTTGGGGCACCCAAGCTTGGTCCTAGTCCACTCTTGTAAATGGGGTCTTGCTCCTAATCAAATTTAGGTTCTTCTAAAAGAGCATCTTAAAAAGAAAAATGTTCTAGGTCCCATAACATTTCCTTCTACCACTTCCCCTCCCATGATCTCAAGTCTTAAGCTTTACCTTCAACTTTATCCAAAAAAATCAACAACAGAGAGAATAGAAAAGTCAGTTTTGCAAGCTTCCCAAGCAAATAAAAATTGGGGGTGTGAAAGCACCCTTTCCTGGAAAAGCAAGCATTGCCACGTGCTCTCACATTACTGGCGTAGCTACATTACACAGTTATACCTCTTCTTTTTGTCCAGCTTTTATGTTTAATAAATATTTTCTTAATTTAATTGAGCAAAGATTTGTGTCTTTAATTTTCGAAAAGAAGACTTTGACATAATATTCTGGCGAAGTTTGCTCCCCTCCATGATCATATTTAGAAAGTTTGTGTCACCTTCCTCTGTTGTGCACGTTGTTCTTCCTCAAACTCTGTCTTTGCTTTTCAGTTTTCCTCTTTGATTCAAACACACACCCCCTCTCTCTCTCTCTCTCTACTTTTTCATCATCAGAAGTACTCCTCCAATGCTTTGGTCAGAAAAGAAGGGTTGCATGGTTTTGGTCTGAAAAGAAAGCGAAAAAGGAACCGAGGAAGAACTAAAGATGTTACAGAGAGCTGCAAGCAATGCATATTCATGGTGGTGGGCGAGTCACATCAGAACAAAGCAATCAAAATGGCTGGAGATTAACCTCCAAGGTAACATGATTGTATTGCATCAAATACTATATATATATACTGGATCGAATTGATCTGTTACAAAATCTTCTAGTTTTGATGATAAGATTTGAACCAATGTCATTTGTGCCATGTTTTGCTTATTTTGGAGTCAGGAAACTTGCATATTTACAATCAAATTATATGCTAATTTATGTTGGAAAAACTTTCATATTGGCAATACTTTTTGTTTTGGCTCTAAATGGATTTAGACAATTGCAGACTGGATTTAGATGCTTGTCAAATGATTGCAGGATAGTATTTGCCTATCAGAAATACTATTATCAGTTCCGGCGGTTTACAACTAAATTTCTTTGCATTTCAAAAGTATATGTTTATCATAAAATAGCAGTTTTATGAATGGTTTCATCATCTGATTAGCATGTATTCTACATCAACTCCAGGAACAAATATGTAGCGCACTTGATAACCATGACTCTTCTCTACAAAGAAGGCTCGGCGTCATGTTTATATCTTCCAACTCTTCTAACTGATACCGAAACATGTTATTTGGATTTTAATGTGCTTTGAAACATATGAACTATCTGTTTATTTATTTATTCTTTCTTTTTCTTCAACATTGTTATGTTTGAGTATCTCTGCATCAAGACTAGAGTAGAGTACAGTATGCTATTTCTTTCCATGTTCATTTATTTGATTTTGCACATTCTGATCTTCACCTAATCGAATTGCAGAAATGGAGGAAAAGGTGCAAACTGTGCTTCAGCTCATTACAGAGGATGGAGACTCCTTTGCCAAGAGAGCAGAAATGTACTACAAAAAAAGACCGGAATTGATACACTTTGTGGAAGAGACCTACAGAGCTTACAGGGCCTTGGCTGAAAGGTATGACCACCTTTCGACAGAGCTACAAAATGCCAACAACACAATTGCTTCTGTTTTCCCTGAACAAGTTCAGTTTGCAATGGATGATGAAGACGAAACGCCCTCACCTAAACCGAGAAAGCCTCTAGACATGTCAAAGGGGAACATCCCACAGGTGCCTAAGGGTCCTACTAAGAATTTGAAGAGTCTTATCAAACAAGCAACGGTTGGCAACAAGAAACTGCAGCCTCAGAAGTCGGTGAGAAAATCAACAACTGTCAAAACAGTTCCCAAATCTGGTTTGAGCAAACCTGAGGGACTTGAAGAGATTGACAAGATTCAGAAGCAGATTCTGGCACTGCAAACTGAGAAAGAGTTTGTAAAGAGCTCGTACGAGAATGGACTTGCCAAGTACTGGGAGATTGAGAATAACATCAAGGGAATGCAAGAGAAAGTAAGCAGCTTGCAGGATGAGTTTGGTGAGGGTCTGGTGATTGAAGATAATGATGCTCGGGGTTTGATGGCAGCAGCAGCATTGAAATCATGCCAAGATACATTGACTCAGTTGCAGAAGAAACAGGAAAGTTCAGCTGAGGAAGCAAGAGTTGAGTCACAAAGGGTTAAGGATGCCAGGAAGAACTTTGAGTCTCTGAAGAATAAGCTTCCTAATGATCAGGCCAATCCCGGAAAGTCATATGCAAAAGATGAAGACGTAAAAGCAGTAAAGGGGACAAATTCAGAGCAGGAAGAGGAGAGTGAAACTCATGAGAGAGAGAAACTAGAGATGTTACGAGAGAAAATAAAGGAGCACTATGATGCAGTGTCAGATGAATCTCTCACCGTTAGTGAAATGGCAGAGAGGATTGACGAGATTGTGAGTAAAGTGATCAGCTTAGAGACTGCTATTTCATCCCAGACAGCTCTAGTTGATAGATTAAGAAGTGAAAACAACGAGTTATGTGAACAAATTCGTACTTTGGAAGATGACAAGGCGACTCTAATTGATGGCAAGAAGGAGTTAGTGAGTAAAAAGCTGAATGAGTTGGAGGAAACATTGCAGCGAGCTCAGGATCTAAACAAAAGTGTTGAAAGCCAGAAGAATAATCTCCAGATACATTTTACTGAAGCGCATTGCAGCCTTGATCACATTTCTCATAAGCTGGAAACCGTGAAGCCAGATGAAGAGCTGAGTGCCTCAGACTCATCAAAAACAAATGAGGAATCTCTTGATGCAGCCAAGTTGCAAAAAAAGCTTCAAGGAGGAGATAATGCAGTTGATCCTGCTGATGGTCTCAAGCCAGTGCAGCAAGTGAAGTCACACGAGGACCAGAAGCCTAAAGTTTTGGTGCATAAAGATGAAGAATCTTCAGCACAAGAGTCTACACAACATGAGGAAACACCAAATCCTGGTGATGGTTCTGTAAAAGCTAAAGAAGTACTCCGTACTTCTGCTGGAGATCAAGAAGGAGATGTTTGCCAATCCCTGGAAAATAATAGTGAAGAAAAGAAACTTGTGCTCAAGGACGAGGAGAATAGTACTCCAAGGCAGACAATTGGTAGTCTTCTTGATATGGAATTAACCAATTTGGAGTCAAAGAATGAAGATAGGCCAGACTGGCAGAAAATGTTTACAACTGGACTGGCAGACAAAGAAAAGATTCTATTGAAAGAGTACACTGCAACTCTTCGGAACTACAAGGATCTCAAGAAGAAGTTTACTCTGGCTGAGAATGACCTCTTTGAAACATCAGTGCAGATGAAAGAACTGAAGAGTGCCAATGCCATAAAGGATGAAGAGATCAAAGCATTGCATAAGAAATTGGACCTTCTCATACGGAGTTCAGGTGAAAATCAAGAAGCACTCAAAGCTTTAGACGAGGGGCAGACACCAACCGAAAATGAAGAGCATGATCCAATCAAGGACCTTTTAAATGATAATACTCCCACTACATCAGCAATCGAAGAAAAATTCAGAGCTAACATTGATGAACTGTTGGAGGAGAACTTGGATTTCTGGTTAAAGTTTAGCACTTCGTTCCATCAGATACAGAAGTTTGAAACTAGCATCAAAGATTTACAGTCCGACATATCAAAGCTCGAGGAAGGGAGAAAGAAAGAAGGAAGTAGTCATTCAAAACATTCTCTGAAATCAGATGCACGGCCGTTATACAAGCACCTAATGGAGATACAGACTGAACTAAATGTTTGGCTGGAAAAGAGTTCGCTACTGAAAGATGAACTTCAGTGCAGGTTCTCTTCTTTGTGTGACATTCAAGAAGAAATAACCAAGGCCTTGAAGACAAGCGCTGAGGATGGAGACTTCGGCTTTACGAGCTACCAAGCTGCAAAGTTCCAAGGAGAGATTTTAAATATGAAACAAGAGAATAACAAGGTTGGAGATGAGTTACAAGCAGGGTTGGATCATGTGACAACGCTCCAACTTGAAGTAGAAAAAGTTATGGCAAAGTTGAACGAGGAATACAAATTCTCTGCATCAATGAAGAAGCAGCAGCCGGTTCAACCGCAGCTGACTCATTCTGAGAGCCGGTCCAGAGTTCCTTTGCGGTCATTTATCTTTGGTGTCACACCAAAAAAGCAAAGGCGATCGATCTTCGCCGTTGTTGCCCCTGCTATGCATAAGAAATACCACGCAAAAAATAGATCCAACTCTAACCAGCAGTAAACTCTTTCACTGTTTTTGCTGCTTGTTTTCTTCATTTGTATGTCCTGAATGAGAAGTTTTGTATTTTAACTTTGAACAGTATTTTGACAGGTTTCAGTAGGGTATACTCTTTTTCTTTAGGTCTTTTTTTTTTTTTTGGTGTAAGTTTCTTTAGGTCTCTTTGTTTTCAGCTTTTATCTGGAAACGTCTGTTATTTATTTATCAATTACCATACATTGTTTATTGTGTATCAAAACAACAGAACCTTTTATTTTCATGTTGGCATGCAATTAACTGCACTTTCGAGGTGCATTGTGTTTAGTCATTACCATACATGTTTCTTTTCTGGAGGAATGTAATATTTACTTCATGTTTACAAGAATGTCTTGTAGTAAGTATCAACAACGGAAGCATTTGAGTCTTTTACCATGATTCTGATATGATTTTATATTTAACTCCAATTTCGATGTAGTATGTTTATATAGAGTGCCAACTACTATTTTTGCATCCTAGATCAATACCACTTATTCTCTGAATGAAAATCAGATTCAGATTCACAAAAAAAAAAATCATACGAAACCAACGGAACATAGCTGGAAGTTTTCTTGCATTCTGTGGGTGAACATCTGATAAATCACCATGAAACTCTTGAAGTTCCAGGCTACCAGTACACAAAAAGATGAATGACATAATGTGGCCCAGTCTAGCCTTATTATTCACCAAACTGAAATGAAAATGTAAAGCTTTTATATACATCCTCGTAGAGCTTTCAATGAAAATGTAAAGCTTTTATATACATCCTCATAGAGCTTTCCTGCCACTATGAGCTATCGTTTCTCTTTCTTATTTCCCCAACATTTGAGCTATCTAATTAAGTGAACCAAAGTATAGAGAACATCTATTCACATACTGAGAAAGACACCCCTGGGAAAAGAGAAAGCCTGAATGCCAATCCACAGATTGGTCAAGATCATTGCTCTTATGCACCAAATGACACTTCTGACACGACCTTTGCTCCCCTTCCTTTGGCTATGTAAAGGCCTATGTGATGCATTAGATCCTGGAAGGTAATCAAAGTATCAACCATGAGCACTTCAATTATTGTAAAATACAAATACATAATAGAAAGCTGGTAGGTTCCAGCTTTCTGTACTAAAAGGATTGACTAGCAGGAAACCCCTCAGCAAAGAAAAGCAATCAAGTTTTTCTAGATTCCTTGCTTTTGCAATCTCAACTCTTACTAATGCATCGTATGCCCCATAATAGGTTCCCATTCTCCTACACTTTCCCAGGACTTGATGACTATTTAAAGCTATTAACTTGACACGAAAGAAGAGTTCAACATGCAGTCCTGGGTATCCAAAAATATCTGACCGTACAGCTATGAACTAAGAGCCTAGAATGAACCCACACACTAGACATTAAGCTATGAACTAAAAGGATTGGAACACAAAATTCTGAGACAGACAAAACAAAGAAAAGAAAAAGAAATAATCTTTTGAGAGAAATAATACAGGTGTAAAGGTATAGACTGTCAAAGAGGAAAAACAATTGAGTACCTGGGGATGTGCTACAACATCTTTCATAGATTTGGCAACATCAACCGGAAGATCAAAGGTGGCACAACCACGGGAATACACTATCACATCCTCCAGAGGTTCAAGAAAACGACGATTTCTCGCAGATAAAGTGCTACATACAAAATCCAGCACACATATATCTGTGCATATCCCTAGCACCAAGATCTTCAAAAAACAGTAACTTACAAAATCAGACGGAAACAACAAATAATCAAAAGCCACCAACGAACTAAAACATACAATATCTCAAAAGCAAACAAACACTTTCGGGGTTTGGTAAATGCTTACAGTTTTGATCTGATTGCTCTTAACCCAATTTACAAACACATTGGAACCGTCTTTCTCAATCGAACCAAGAAACCCATCAATGCAATCTTTACACTGCAGTGTCACATTAGGTTCCCTCTCCAACCACTGCAGCTCTGCAAATCATTAAATCATAGGTTCAAATCCAAATCCAAGCATTTTAGTCAACACTAACACACTTACCTTCCTTGATTGGACTAACAACACATTACAAAACAAAGCCGAAAAACACGAAACATTAGTACACTGAGCTAATCCCAGTACCAAACGAGCAAAAGGATACCTGGAACTAGCTTTGATTCATCAGTACCAGCAATGCAATGAGGAGGATAAGGATGCTCAGGAATATCAGGGTGATGAGAATCAAGAAAACCAAAAACAGGCCATTTCTTCTCACAGAAAACCCTGGCAAGACTTACCGACTCCTTCACCATCTCCGAGATCTGCTTGTCCGGTTGCCTTGGAGCCTAACCAATCACACATGCAGAAAATACATGAACCCATAATTTGCTATTTTTGGAAACCAGCATCATGACAAAAATATAAACAGGAAGATAGATTGAAATTACCAAGTTGCCAGCGCCGACGGTGCAGAAGCCGTTAACGACGTCGACGAGGACAAGGCCGGTCTTGACGTCGCCGGTGACTAGTAGAGATTCCTGGTGCACCGGCATCTGCTCCTTTAACAAATCAACCGTCTGTGGAACCATTTTTTTTGTTGTTCCTTTTTCTTTTTGGGTTTCTGTTTCTGTCAAAAGTTGTGTGGTTGCTACTGATCAAGAAAACTGTGATAATACGAGAATCAAAAATAAGATGAAGAAGAAGAAGAAAAAAGAAACAGAAAGCTAGGTGTTTCAGCGGTGATATGACAAGTCAAAAGAAGTAGGCAACGAAATCTTGAAGGAAGGTTAAAGGGTCTGGGCCATTGGTTTGTTGAAGGTAGTTAGAGAAGGAGAGGAAGACTGGGATTGGGTAGCATTCCCCCGTGAAGTTTGGGTCTTTGACTTGTATTCTAAGTAGAGAAGGAGACCTTCGAGAAAATTTGCTTGTTTTATCGGTAGAGACAGAACATAAAGAAAGGGTCTTGAGTCTTGGCAGAAAGAACCAAACCGAGTTCTTTGGTTTGGGTAAAAGTATTAATTAGTAAAGTGCCTAAATTTAAGGAATCCGACTGAATCAATCAAAAGGAGAGAACCTTAATCGTAAAAAAATCAAAAGAAGAAAACAAAACAGAGTGAGCTTGCTTGTTGAGCTACAGACTAAAGAAAGAGAAGAAGGTGCAGAAATTCAAATGCAGAAATTCAAAGTTTAATTCATTTCATCCATGCCAAAAGTGGCTGAAGGCTACAGCTTATAAAGATGGGATATTTCCGTTACGGATCAGCTTGACAACACGTGGTGAGGTTCACAACAGCTGTACTACAAGATGCTGCAACGATAAGAATGAAAATAGATGAGCTAATGCTAATGGGTCTACCGTAAAAGATGGGCCTTATGCTTAGGGCTGTCAATGGATCGTGTCAAGTTGGGTTCGTGTCGGGTTAAGATATTTATCGCGCCGCAAGATATAAACTTAAACCCAACTCATTTAATAATCGTGTCAAAAATTTAAACACAAACCCAACCTATTTATTAAACGGGTCGTCACCCGTTTCTAACCCGTTTAACCCATTTAATAAATAGGTCGTGTTTTGTTACATAAAATGACTCATTTAAGCATTAACAATGGGACCCATTTAACTAAAAATATATATAAATTGATTAAATTCACTAAAAACTCCACAAGACGAAAAATATAAATAATTATATATAATTTATAAATAATTAAATCCAATAATTAAAAAGCGAAATATTTCAAATTGTCTAATTCTATGATCAAATACTCCAAACGTCCAAAATTTCAAGAAGAAACATAGCACAATCAGGTTATACGGGTTCACTTTGTGTTGGCGGGTTGACCCGTGGCAGACCCATTTATTAAATGGGTCATGGCAGGTTGACCCACCACCGACCCGCTTTTTAATTGTGCGGGTTCAACCCGCTTTATTTCGTGCCGGTTTCGAGTCGTGTCAGAATTGACAGCTCTATTTATGCTACTGCTACTGGACTAATAAGGAAAATAGAAGTAGGTTGTTGTGGTGATCGCAACATTGCTCTAGCCAATCATGTGAATGTGTTGGAGAGTGGCGGAAATCCGATCCGGTAGGGGGAAAGATTCAAACAATGGTACTCCAATTCCTATAAGTAGAGCTTTAACAAACGGGAGAGTATTCAATGCACCAGTATACATTTGCATCAACAGGAATAGACGGCTGTATAACATCAAATATTTTTTTATTATTATTAAAAAAGACATTGCCTATAAATATTAACGGCTGAAATTTGCTGGTTCACTTACACCGTCGGAGTATAGAAAAATTTTCCTAACATGTGATCAGCATATTCTATAAACAAACATAGTGTTCATGAGTTATGTAATCTAAATTGGTAAATTATACAAGAGTGGACCCTTAATTATCTATCGTACGAGCTTAGTATTGAGTTCAAGCTTAATCTTTTTATTTATGATTTTCAACGATCCAAGAACAAACCAAATTTAGAAATTCTTTAAGTTTCAAAGCGTTTGTACTACTATGAAAATATGCTTTTCAAGCTATTAAGCAAAAATACTTCCTAAAAAATATATAATAGGAGACTACCTAGTCTCCCTGATCAATACAGTTCATGAATGAAAATAGAATCTCAATCCATTTTATGTACCTGGAACTCACTTTGTTATTCTGATTGTGAATGCAAGGGAATTCATAAATCAAAATCTTTCTACTTCTTTTTATTGCATAGTGAACATGTTGGATTTTGTAGAAAATGGTTGTAGAAAAAAAAAATTGCATACAACATACACATACCTTTTCCTTCAGAAAATCGATAATCTTGACAAATTTATTGAAACTTGGATTTTAGGTTTAATGAGGAAGACTTTTTTAGCGACTAGCACCCAACGCAATGGTACTCGAATAGAAAGAACAACAAAATCAAGTGTAAAGTATTAAGGCCCCTCTGAAAAGCAAGTGTAAACCAGGTTTCTATCAAAGCACTCAGAAATCAGGTTTCTGAGAATTAAACGATACACAAGGTTTTAAGAATGAGAGTGGAAGGAAAAAGAGCTGAATATAAAGGGATGGAATCATGGGAATGAAGCATCTGGAAGTAAAGAACACCATATTCACACAAAAATTCCAAATGAAGCATCATTCAAAATTGGAGGCCAGTAAAAATATTACTTGGATTCTCCCAGCCATCTGGGAGGGAAAGGATTCCAGCCATCTGGGATGAAAGGACACCATATTTCACACAAATATTCCCTTGGATCTGTAAATTTTCCCTTACGAGGTACACGCTGCATATATAGTTCACCTACCGTACTGCATCCATCTCCATTTTGCCTCTCATACTGGTATGATGTTAACCTCATACGAAACTTAATTAACAAACACGTCTCTTTACTGTAAAGCATTTACTATTCACATGTCAACATACAAAGTCGCACCATCCTGGTGATCACCACCCAAAAACATGTACATGGCTGACTAGGATCATTAGCTGCAAAATCACCACTACATACGAAGTTAAAAGTAACAGGGACAGAGTTAGAAAGATCCATCCATTTGGAGAAGCAACATAGAAGTGGGTTTGGAAGACTTGACGAGATCTCATTTGCCCTTTTTGTCGTCTTGTGGGAGTTGTAAGCCCATGAGGCCGAGCAAATTGGAAGCAGGACCAGGAAGGCCTTGTTGGCTAGAGAAGGAATCAAGAAGACTCTTTACCAGATTCACATCCACATCCACAGGAGTAAAATCCTCCTCCATATCTTCCGTAGCATTAGACGTTCCCTGTACATACACCAATTCAAATTTATTATTTTATGCTAGACCAAGGTACAAAGAACTATGCATGCATTAATACAAAGATTCAAGCTGAAAAGTAACCTAAATTTTTTGACAAAACAAGAAGAAGAAAAACTTTAAACCGATTAATTCATAAGCAAACATGAGACAGACATCATAAAAATATAAAAACTATCAACAGTCTCACCCGAACAAATTGTGAATGAATCGGATACAGACACTTCCTCACGACAAAATATGAATAAAGTGACAATTAGACAGTCTCCCAGGACAAATTGCATATGAAAATAACGGTTACAAGTAACTTCCCAGAGAAAATTGCAAGTGAAAACGTACAAGTGTATCCTATAGTGCATGGCATGCATATTGGTGTTTGCACAATTGAACACCACTAAAGAACACAGCTTCCTATCTTCATTTGCAAGAGAAGAGAAATATACCTCATCTTTCTTTGGGGCTTGTTCATTAGCACTTGGGGCTTGTTCATTAGCACGCACAAAACTCTTCTCAAGTGTAGTACTCTTCAATTCTTCATTTAAAGCATCAGCGTAAGAATGCATGAAAGTATCCTCTCCATTCTCAATATCTTCAGAAAGTTCTGCGCTGTCAATTTCATCTTCTGAATCATCTGTGAATATAAAAAGTTTAAATACAAAGTTCCCCAAATATAATCAAATTGAGATGTATATAACAACTTTCTCTGATGGATCTCATCGACTATCAAGTTATTTGAGACGAGTATCAATCTCATTTAACATGGAAACTATGGTTGCTAATTATGGCAAAACTATAGTAACATATCATTTTAAATAAACGATGAACCTGAAGAAAACGATGCAGAACTATCTAGACAAAGGATTACATGGGAACATCCATGGCTCTGACAAAATTTAAGGCATCTGCAACCAATAAAGCTTACAAGAGAGGGAGGGGATGATCAAACAAATGAAGACCCAAGTCAAGCCCATGGCTCATTTTAGCTAGAGAAAGTGGCAGCTGCAACTTCCAAGAACAAGAGCTCAAATGTTCTTGGCTAAGCACGGAAGGATATGCAAAGCTGACCACAAAGCCACAGTTGGGCTTAACCCTCAAATGCATTATCCAATCCAATAGCAACCAAATTAGCATGGATACTGAAGATTTGTCAATCTCTTGGGGAGGACATTGCATCAGTTAATCAACTTTCCAACCACTATCAAATTAGATTGACCGTCCAACTTACCATATCATCAACAATTGGAATAGTTGCATACCTTTTCAAGGTACAAACATCCCACCCAAATATATCTCCCTGCCAACAGACAGCTTGCTAGAGTTTGACACAGTTTTTAGGACATTATAAATTTGATACCTTCATGTCTATTCTTGAAGTTTTGAAGTGCTGTTCATCATGTTAGATTTATGTTTTTTATTTAGTGGACTAAACCTGTGTACTTGGCCTTTAGTTCTTTTATTCAATATCTTTTCTGTTTTACTGAGAGTTGTATTTCTTCTGATCACATTGTTTGGTTTAAAAATAAATTATGCAACAGCAATTGAAATCCAGTCTATTAAAGGACAAGATCAAATATGGACATCTTACCGAAATCCAAGTCGGATGAAGACCCTTCTTCAATATCATCATCACTAGTAGCTTCTTCACCACCATGGCTTTTCATAATTGATTCTACATCCTTGAAGAAACGGTCCACATCAAGGTCCACCTCTTTTAGGTTCCTTCACAAGAGAAAACAAAATCACCTTCTCATACCTCAATCGTTAATAAAGACTGCTACTTAAAGTGTGAACAATCCAATACTACAGTAGCTTAATGTGCAAGGCTTCAAACATTATTCACTTTAGATACTTGATAAGTTGCAAACTGAGTCTGTGAAATATATATTACTTGGCAGCACATACTGGAAAGCGATACAAGATACAACCAACTGCTTCATCCAATCAAAAAACTAAAACCCATTTTATAAACCAAACTCGGGGCAAGTAGAGCTGAGAAATGGGATAAGTAGGCCTAAATCATGTCTTGTGCTTCATATCGTGCTGGTCACTGCATGGCTCTCAATCATTCCCATAAATCTACCCATGCCAGGATCGATAATGAACACCGAATAAAAATAAAAAAATGAGGCACATGATTTTTGTGCTTGAGCAATTTTTTAGCACAGGCCTGCATGTAAACTTTCTTTTTCTCTGTTCTTTGCCTGGTTGCAAATTCTTATACTTAACCTTATATACATTAGTAATAATTAAGGTGTATTTTAAAAAAAAAAAATGAAGGAAGGAAAACTCATACTAACAATAAATTTATAATCAACTTTGTTTACTATTGAAACTGAAATGTAAGTTACTGTACAGTAATAACACTAACAAGCAGTAAAATAGATGAGTAACTTTAATTGCATTTGATAGTTGTAGATTTTCATTTTTAGTTTTTACTAAATGTGTCATGCCTAGAAGCTAGAACCACATAAAGGCCGTATACCCGTGATGTATTTAACTCACATCCTATAGCTTATATGATATCAGGCTTGTGCAACCTGGCTCATTTGTCATTTCACTCATCTAGATGCAAGTAAACCAGATGATTCACTCAAAAAGGCAAAACTGCTTCAGTAACAGGGCTTCCGATGCTTCGAAATTCATACAAAGGATCCATATGGAAATAGGTTTTAGTCTTATAGATGTAAGCACTCCAAATCTATCAAACCATCAGAACTAAGAGCACAAGTTCAAATGATCTGAATTGTAACAATCAGCACTAAAAGAAGATGTCACATCCATGGTAATTGCTCCAATTTCTGTGTTTGGGATAAAATTAAGCGACAACTCATGAAGAACTGATACACAAACATAAGTAACAGATAGGCACTAACCTGTTCTCAGGAACCTCAGCTCCCTTGTAGCTTGACACCTTTTCGACAAAGGCCTGCATGGTTTTTGCTATATCACCAGGATTGAACTCATCAGTGTTAGAGCTGGAGGATGGACCAACATTGTCCTGCTCTTTTGACTTCTGCTTCTTCTTATGTTTTAAATCATAAAGTTCCATCTCCTTTTGTCTCTCTAGAAGTTCAGAGTTCAATTCATCCTCTCCATTGTAAAGCCAAGAATCATCATCAGAAGGTGGAACATCTACACGCTTAAAATCATCCACCGAATAAGGTAAAGCAAGAATCTCATCTATGCGCCTCACTGGAGCACTCATCATCTCACTGCAACAAAGTAACACTTTAGTTTAACTCCTGACACTAACAGAAAAAGATAATTCAATTAACTACAATAACACAAATCACTGGCAATCCAATTGGAGAGACCTATATCTCTGTCAAATGACTTCCTACAACATTTAGTGGGCATATCAGAAGTAACCACCATAGTGTCAGTTAAATCGAAATTCAATTACATAATCATACTGCCCAAATAGTTATAAACCAGTACCTAGCCCTTGAAAACGAAGCACTACTCCGGTAATACTCCTCCGCATTCTGCATCAACCTCTGGTACTCTTTCGAACCCGGAAGCAACCCTTCAAAGTAACCGCTCCTCTCCAAACTCTCCCTAAAGGCCTCCCACGTACTCCCTTTCCCTTCCAACCCCTCCTTTCTCCTATGCTGATACATCATCTCCAACCCACACGCAATCTTCATTCCCAATTCAGCCTCCACATATGCCGAATCGCTCCTATTCGGCATTGGATAACATTTTGGCGCCTGAAACGTCTGCTGCACCAGCTGAGCATACATTGCCCTCGACATTTTCACCGATATGCACACCAATTCCTCCTCCCTCCCTCTGCTCAGAAACCTCTCCATCTTCGCCGCATACTTCATTGTATCAATGTCACGGTCATAGAAGCCCTCAACCGCCAATGCAACCAGACACGGCTCCTGACTCAACACCTGAGCCACCGCCGGCGGAACCCTAACCCTAACCACATGCATATTCCTCCTGGCCTTCTCCGGATACTCCGAAATCCGGTTCTTCACCGCAGCCTGCACCGGCTCAGCCGCAACCGACTCCTCACCAAACGCCGCAATGAAATTCAACGCCTCTGTCAGGTTAGGGTTCCGGAGGCGGTGCCGGGGGACGATATGAACCTGAGCGCGGCGAATGAAGACGCGGTTGGAGCTGGTCTGAGGGTTGAGCCAGCGAGGGAGGTGAAAGGCGGCTTCAATTAGGAGAAACTCGCCGTCGGAGTCCCAGACTCGGATGGAGAGGTCCGGGAAGGTGGAGGAGATGTGGAAGAGGAGGAAGACAGTGAACCACTCGTCGTCGAGGTTGTCGCCGACGCGGAGCTTGCCGTGGAGGTGAGGGAGGTGGGGGGAGCAGAGGCAGGAGGGCTTGGGGGCGGCGGAGGGGGAGAGAGTGAAGGGCTCGTGCTGCCAAATGTAGTCGGAGGTGAAGGGGGTTAGGGTTTGGAGGATTTGGAGGTGGAGGGAGTGGAGCGAGGCGGCGGTGGTGGAGGTGGAGGTGGAGGTGAGGGAGGAGTCCGGGAAGATGGCGTAGAAAACGGTGTCGTCTGGGAGGCGGGAGTTTTTGTGGGAGAATATGGAGGAGGAAGGGTCCAGGTCTGGAGGCGCCGCCATGGTTTTTACTCTCAGTCGGTGGAGTTCTGGCGCTCAAAGATTGTTCTGGTGTTTCTAGTATGAGAAGCGCAGCGCGATACTCTATTAGCTTAAATACTTTTTTGTTTTCCTGGTAGAAAAAAAAAAAAAAAAAAAAGGAAAATGAAAATGAAAAGGCACACCTCCGTAATTCTTTCATAAATTCCTATTTTATCCTCCCATCACCTGATGAAACTTACCGCCTTACCCGATACTTATTCACGAGCGGTGGATCATTGGTTCGATTTCGTATGAATGATTTAATTCTATATGGTTCAGATTTAATTTTAATAGTCGACCGTCCAGTTTGATTCTAAGATAGCTCGATTTGATATGGTGTACTGGATTTTGATTTCAAAAAGACTGTTCCTTCTTGATACATTTTTAATAAAATTACAAAATCTAACAATACCTCTATGTGAGCAATAAGTCCCTCTCACTTTTGGGTAGGGCGACGTGGGCTTTGTCTCGGTATACACACTAAGTGTACTTTGTTTGGTCTAGCGAGGCGGCGAGCTGTTTACTTAATCAAATAGACGCAACCTCCTAGTGGCAGAATGAAACAAAGTGTCGCCGAATTTGTTTCTGTGTGACAACATAGTTGGAAAGCTGTGATATTTGTACTGATGCTTCTTTGTGATAGAGTTATCTTTCTGGTATGTCACTGCTATGTCAAAACAAATTGATTAGTCATTCGTGCACTCTTTGCTAGTTGGTGCATGTTAGAATACATAGATTTTATGGAGACTCTTGGTATTATTTCAAGATGTTCTCTTTATGCTTATTGTAATATGGAGTTTAGGCTTTACATCCCCCCCTATATTCTACAGTTTCATTAATCAAGGCTTGAGGGCAACCGCATCAGCCCAATTTCAGAACAATACCTCTATGTGAAAAACAAAATGTAAATTCTGTTTAAGGATATCTCTATTTGTGTTTGGCCCAAACTCTAGGTTACTTGACCTAGTGGTAATAGGGTTTAATTAGAATAATCTAGAGATTATCTTTCCTTGTATGATTCTAACTCTATGCATTGTAATCCTCTATATAAAGAGGCCCCTATTATCAATGAGAAGACACAGCGATTATCTCTCAATTTCTGATTCCCTAAAACACGTTATCAGCACGAAGCCTTAACCCTGAAATAAATAGCCAAACCCTGATTCAAGAAGCTAAAAACCTTGAATCCGAATACAAAACCTTGAAGTCTTTCTTTCCTCCACCTCACACCTTGAAGAACTCGATCCCAGGAGTCCAGAACCGGCAGCCCCACCTCAAGAACCGGCCAGAAAACCACCGAACCGGCCACCGGAAGCTCTATACAACTAGCAGCAAATATTCCACCGGTTCACCATCTTCCGGACCTCCAATTTCCACTAAATTATGGTACCAGAAGCCTCTCAAGTCAAAGATTCTGGAATCGAAAAAAAAAGTGAGAAAATCGGCCTAAAAGTGCGTGAACCGGCCGACTAAATCTCCTACAGAAAACCGGCAAAAAAGAGAAGAAAAGAAAAGAAAAAGGGGAAAGGAAGCCCAGAAGCCCAAGAAGCAGAAGCCCAAGCCCGTGGTAGAGGCCCACTTCCACGTCAGCAGGAGGACCCACTGCCACATCAGCACTACACGTCAGCACACTGACCCACTGCCACGTCAGTAAACAGGGACCCACTGCCACATCAGCAAACAGGGACCCACTGCCACGTCAGCAGGTCAACGGTCAACTCTGGTCAACTCTTTTCCGGTGACTTTTCCGGCCATTTTCCGGCGACTTCCAGGCACATTTATGGCGACTTTTCGAGCCATTTTCCTGCAACTTTTTCCAACCACTTTTCCTGTCAAATTTTCCAACCACTTTTCCTGAAATATGGCATTTGACTCAACACCAGATCGCATAACATAACAACCTATTGCTTTATAAGCAAAACACTGGATGCAAAGGAAGATCAACAAACACCCAAGACCTATAGTTCAAACAAAACCGCAACGACTTTACCTTCACATATATATATGTCTGGTTAATCTCTTTATCATTAAGACCACCCAACATTCGAACTAGGGCTGCCATTTGGTTTGGTAATTACCGAACTGACCGAATACCGACCGAATATTTGAGGTTTGGTGAACTGAATCTTGGTAACCGAAATCGAAATGACCGAAATTGAAAAATACCGAAAAAGTTGGTTTGGTTTTGGTAAATACCGAATTTACCGAAATGCTACTTATATATATATATATAATTATGTATATATATATATAAAATTATGTAGTCATCTATTTTAATATGTATGACACATTGATATGTAAGATATATTTAATTTGACAAAGTATGTATTTAGTTTTATAATTAAAGATTATTATCTGTTCGAGATATTTTACTATCATATGATTTATTTAATTTGTCAGTTTGAATTTTAATAAACTACATTTCTTAATAAGATTTTTAATTTGTTAGTTAATTGAAATTAAATCATATACGTTTATATTTTTAATTGATTTGGACGTTTATATCATTTTATCTTAAGTTACTGTGTTTCTAAGGGTAACGAAACTGCAATGATTTTTCTACTCAGGTAAATGTATATTGATCCCATGAGACGGTAGGGATGAACCTTGTCCTTGGTAGGATTTGTGATAGATTGACTATTGGTGTTTTAGTTGTAAGGGTATTAATGCCATTACAATTGACCACATGGATCGAGGTCAATACGAAGATGAAATCGGCTTATATTTTTACCATAGGTGTATCTTATCCCATTCTTTATATCCAACGGTCGGTTATCCAATGTATTGTTTTTTTGATTCGTTGGTTTTGATAGGTATACATTTCTATATAACCAATGAAGATGGTAGACAACACTAGTAGACATATAAACATTTCGTGCGAACTGATAAATAAAAAAAGTCCGATGGTAAATCTGACTTCATCCACGTACATCCACGTATTCATAGCATAGTAATAGACAAGAAGTGAAATAATCGGTCTCATTTGTCGTCGTTTCGGTCTCGGTCAATGCAGTCAATCTTCTTTTAAGGTCATTTACCAAAATATCCTTTTTGCAAATTTTGCCTTAACAATTCTTTCTCAAATCCGATTTTTGTGCCCATTGAAACCACAGGCTCATACAGACGAGCTCCATCTACCGATGTAAAAAATTGCAACTCAAAATCTTGTTTCAGTGCGACTGCCCTTTGAGAACTCTAATTAATAACAATATGGACAAAAATGGCTATTGTCATTGATCATATGGACTGAAGTCAAAACAAGGACAAAAATGATCAAATTTTTAACTGTATGTGTGAAATATTTAATCAACAAATCCAATCGAGGTTTTGCTAATATTTCATTTTCCTCCACGATATAATATTTTAAAGCTATACATTTCTATATCTTAAAAATTTAATAATTTATAATTTTATTTTGCGTTGACTCTCCCTCAAATACAAATAACAAATATGGATTAGAAAAAGAGTACAAAGTGATGTACCTTTTTTTGAGTTGTTTTAAATCTGTTTAATAAGATAATAGTGATTAAATTTATTTAATAAGATAATCTTTTTTTTCACTTCCCCATGCTCTATGCACATTGATTAAATCTGTTTAATAAGATAATCCTTTTCTTCACTTCCCTATGCACATTGATCACTGTGTCTCATATCTTCTTCCCCAATTATCTTCTACATTTTCTTATTTCTGCAATCCAAAACTCTACACTCTTTCTACGAGAGAAACAAGGGAGAGGGTGAGAAAATTAGAGACGACTGGATCGCTGCCTCTTCATTCAAAATCTGTTCTAGTTTGGGCTATCATCTAGTAAGAGAATCTTTCGTGTCATATTGATTTAGTTTTTAGACAAACTTGTCGATTGAGATATGAGAAATTTAAGTTTGTAATACTATCTTTACAGAAATCTACTTACTATGTTTTTAGATTAAGTTGTTAAAAGGTATTGTCACTTTGTGTCTTTAACTCTTTATTGATTGAATTATATGTGGATTTAGTGATTGGATTTTTTTTTTTTTTTTGTATGTGCTGTGGAACAAAGTCTGAGCCATTCAGATGGTAACCAAAAACAAGAAATCCGGTGTAAAAGAGGTATGTCTTAGCATTGCGGTCGAACAAATAAAGCAAGAAGATAGTAAGAAAAAACTAAAGACAGGGAAGAAATCTGGTCTGCCAGGAAACCATGGTCCTTCTGAGGCTTGGAGTCATTTTACTAAAGATTTAATCGATGGAACAAAAAAATATTCTGGAACATGCAGTTGCAACTATTGTGATACCAAGTTTGCTGCACCTACAACTGGTGGAACTACAAAGTTATGGAACCATCTTGGCAAATGTAAATCCTTTACTGGTTTTGAAGATAAGACACAAACATTCATGGCTATACTACAAGGGCAACCTGCAGCTTCGAAGTTTGACCAAGATAGATGTCGTAAAGCTCTTACAAAAATGATCATCCTTTGTGAACTTCCTTTTAGTCATGTTGAGAAGGAAGGATTTCAATGGTTTTGTGAAGAAATGCAACCCCAGTTTCATGTATATGGTAGAACTACAGTGACTAAAGACTGCATACTTTTGTATCGGGAAGAGAAGAAGAAGATGAAAGAGTATTTTAAAGTGTCTTCTACAAGAATATGCATAACAACTGATATGTGGACGTCTATCCAAAATCTTCCATATATGGTCATAACAGCTCATTTTATTGACAAGGATTGGAAGCTACATAAGAAGATCATTAATTTTTGTGTGACTCCACATCCACATAAGGGTGAGGTCATTGCGAAGGCCATAGATTCTTGTTTGCTTGAATGAGGATTGGATAAATTGTTCACCATCACCCTTGACAATGCCAAGAATAATGATTCAGCTGTAGTTTCTTTGGTAACAAGATTGAACAAAAGATGGGCTGCTATTGGATGGTGAATTCTTTCATGTTAGATGTTTTGCACATGTAATGAATCTTGTTGTTCAAGCTGGATTAGAGGAGGCTAAATTCATTATTAAGCGCCTTCGTCGAAGTGTCAAATATGTGAGGAGTTCTCCTTTGCTTCTACAAGAATTTAAAAAAATTGCTGAAGAAGAAGATATCGTATCAAAGAGGTACTTGTCTTTAGATGTTAAAACAAGATGGAATTCAAGTAATTATCTCATGATAGATTCAGCGATGGCATTCAAGACAACCTTTGAAAGATTAGAGGATAAAGACGCATTCTATGTAAAGCATGTTGACCATGTCAAGGATTGTGATTGGAGCAAGTTGGTTTCTTTGCATGTCTTTCTAGAAGAATTTTATGATATCACAAACCGTGTCTCTGGTTCTAGGTACGTGACTTCTATTACATACATGGATGAATTAACACAAACAAAAGACCTTCTTGATAAGCATATGAAGAGTGAGGATGTTGATCTTCTAGCCATGGCTAAATTGATGAATAAGAAGTTTGAGAAGTACTGTAAGATTGAAGATGTTAACCAAATCTTAGTAGTTGCACTAGTGTTGGATCCTAGAAATAAATTGCATTATGTGCAGTGGATGCTTGAGAAATATTTTGATGATGGTAAAGTGAAGACTCTGGTTGGAAAGGCAACAGATTTCATGTCACGTCTTCATAAAAAATACAAGGCAGAATTTATTTCTTCCATGGATGTTAAAGCACCCACAAATGTGTTAGTTCAGGATATGGCGAAAATTGCTAAAAATGCAAGCAATCGTGCAGGGAGGAGAGAAGGATTTGCTAACCTTTTAAAGAGGAAAGACCATCCGGAAGACATGAGTGATCTAGAGAGATACTTACAAGATGATGTTGAGGATGATGTTGCAAATTTTAATATCTTAGATTGGTGGAAAGGAAAAGTTTCAACTTATCGTTCAGTTGCATTGATGGCACGTGATGTACTATCGATTTCTATAACCTCTGTTGCTTCAGAATGTGCCTTTAGTTCTGCTAAAAGGGTACTTGATCCATTTAGAAGCTCTTTGACACCATCTATCACCGAGGCTTTGTTGTGCACCCAAGATTGGATTAAAGGTTCAGCATTACCAATAACTATTGAAGAAAGACTTGAAGATCTTGAGGCAATTGAGCAAGGTATCTATTATTTGTCTTTTACTGTCTTTTTGTATTAAAGTTTCTAGTCTAATGAAGTGATCTATGTAACGGTTGTTATTCGAGATATGGAAGCTTTATCAATTGGAGCTTAAGCTATTTAGTCAACTCAGGTCATCATATACAGCTCTGTAAGTTTAGTTTCTTAGTTTTGCTAACTCTTAGTCTTTTTCTTTTGTAATTGGAAACCTGTTTTTAATGTGAAACCTGTTTTAATGGCAGAATCACTTTTACTTCTTTTGTCAACTTAATTTTATTTTCTTTCTCAAACAAAATCTTATATAAAGGAAACAAAAAGTTATGATCTCTACTTCTCTACGTCTCTTATTATGCCATGAATAGAATTTAAAATAGCTGCAAATTATCATTCATGGCTCTAGATATATGTCTATTCCAAAATTCATTTGTTTAATGACTTCAGCAAGTTTGTATCATACAACAAATCTAAATTGAACTTCAACAATTTAAAATACAAAAGTCCAAATATCTTATTTTTTTTTATTTTTTATTTTTTTGGTTACATGGGGGCATTAAGCCCAGAAAAAGAGGAAAAGAAACTACTACCACTGCTCAACCGGAGCTGTTACAACCATAAAGTCCAAATATCTTATGCTTTTAATAAAATTCTGCTATAGCCTGAAACTTGACTCATTCCAATTAATAATAATATGTCGTTGACCAATCAATTAAGTATGTAATTTGATTATAATCTATGTTTAATTGGTTGATGTCAACATAGAGCTCAACTTTCTAGTTTACTTCCCATAGCTTTTCATATATGAAGCACATATTTAGTTACATTAATTCATGTGAAAGTTTTTATTAGCATGAAGTATTTGATATGCACTCTATTTATAGGAGATAATTTTGCTGCTCAGTTGCTGTTTATTTTGGAAGACTGAATTAGCATTTTTGTACCTTGGAGGTAGCTTTTGGTTATATTAGAAAGAACCATACATGGATGCTCATATTTAGAAAGAGCTTAGTATCCTCATTTCAGCAGTAGAAGTAGAAAAAGAAAGCTGATCCCTTTTGTATTTTGGAAAGTAGAGTTGCACGTAGATCTCTCGCTGTGTATTTAAGGACAATATCTTTTGTATATGTCAGTTACGAGACTCTAGATATATATATCATATAAGAGTGCTATTTAGTTTCATTAAAGTCGTATTGTTTCATTCTAATTTATATTTCAAAAATATACTTGTTGTAAAGTTTGGTAATACCGAAAACCGAAATACCGAATTTGGTAAAAATAATTAATAACCGAAAGTTTTGGTTGGTAATTGGTATGTCAATTTCAAAACCGAAAGCTTTGGTTTTGAAGTTGGTAATGCCCATAACCGATTTGAACCGACCAAGTGGCAGGCCTAATTCGAACACATTTTATATACGTCGGCACAAAAAATAGGTCTGCTTCTTCTCCACTGAGCTTGCCATCTCCACTTTCACCTACCAAATTCCAATAAAATCAAACACAAAAAAACAATGAAAAACTTCATAACAAAATAAAAAACAATAAGAAACTCAACAAATTCATAAGCATCAATGGGAGAGATTGGGGGGACCTGCTGAAGAAATCAAGCCAGGCCGTGCCCTTGTCTTTGGCTTTGGCTCCTCCACGGATACAAAGCTTCCATTAAAGCTTCTCGGAGAGCAAGGTGGACATAATCGGGGTCTTGGAGTTTTCGCCGAGGAGTTCTTTGGCAAGGGCACCGTGCAGGGAGGTCGGAGTCTTGTTCCTGGGCGAGAACTTGGAGCAGTAATTGGGGACGATGCCGGAGCGGTCGAGATTGGCCTTCTGGTTGGTCGAGACCTAACCTCGCATTCATGGACGCCACAACAATTACTGACATGAATATTGGCGGAGGAGGCTAGGTTTTGGACCAAGTAGCATGAAAACCCTCGGGAGACGCGGATCGCCATTAGAGCAAATTAAAATAGGAAGGTGAAGATTTTGGTACAGTGCGGTCTCAGAGACGAAGAAAGACGACCTAGAAAAGAGTAACAACAGTCAGGGAATGCCATTTTGGTAGCAAAAAACGGTGAACTGGAGATGGTAGAGTTGAATTGAAGGTTGAGATTCAAATTGGGGAAGCAATTGAATGAGATGAAGATTATGGGAATTGAATTTTGAGGGTTTTGGATGAGAGGATTAAGGGAAAGCTTTGAGCTTTTGGCTCAGAGGACTGAGAGAGAGGGTTCGAGAGAGAGGACTTGGTGTAGAGAGGGTCGAGAGGACTACTGGATTTTGTTTTCTTTTTTTCTTCTTCTTTTGGACACGATGTGGCAATTAAACCTTGTAAAAAAATCTCAAAGTTACTCCCACAACAGAAACTTAAACAAACTGTCTTATGAGTGCACTACATAAAATCAAAATACCAAAACATGGAGGGAAATCTGCCGCTTGCTGCATTTTCACTCAAAATGCTGCCGCCTATATTCCCACTTCACACAACAGAAAAGTATAACTTCTGTTGTCCAATTTCTACAGCTTGCACTAGGTTTACCTAGTGGAAGACATTCAAGCAAGATTCCTCAAAATTTGGCATCTAGTTTTCAATCACACAACGGAAAATATCAAGCACCATTGTACTAAGTACCCCAAATTTTAGATTTCAAGAGGCAACCAAGACTCGAGAGTGGAGGGAAATCTGCTGCTAAATTTATAAGACTCATACAATGGACAATACTTAAATATGTTGTGCAATGTAGTCCTGAAAAAAAAAGTTATCACTTTGTTGACATTCACACAACAGAACATTACTAATACCGTTGTACAATAGATTTTACTTAAACACACAACAGAAGATTTCTGTTCCGTTGTGTGATTAGTGTTGTGTGATTAACTTTTTGTTGTAGTGAGAATTTGAATACAATGAAATAGAATAAGAGGTGAAAATCTCTTCAATTCCAAAACTAGATTTCAATCAAATGTCTCAACCTTAGTTGTTAATTCCTCTTCCTATGAAATAATCCAATTATATTGAAGCATAAAATACCAAAGCTTTCTTCCTAAATCATCCATATAAATTAGATCTGACACGTGAAAGAGGGATTTTCTAAATCCTTCATTCTTCTCTAGTGCATGATTCTGCAAGTTTCAATTGATTGAAAAAGACGGGAAAGAAGAAAGTTCAAACAGTTGATAAAGTAGATGAGATCATGAGAAGAGAGGATAAGTCTCAATGAAAATTGTGGGAAAGAAAGAGAGAAAGATAAAAAGAGAGGAGAAGAGTTTGTGGATCTATGTTCTTAAAAGTAAAAAAAAATATATATCACTTTCTCTAATTGCAGAGCAGGTTGTTTTCAGGAAACAATGAAAACGTCAAAAAGTCATTTCCCATATTTATTCATAGTTCTTCAATTGTTTCCTAAAATTTGTTTTCCTTGTTTTTCAAATTTAATGCACCGAACGCAAATTACATAAGTTTTTGAATTTGTAAAATAAAAAACAGTATCGCAAAATGATACTGAACGGGCCCTTAATGTCTTTTATGGCATGTTTACTTAATTGGAATGAAAAATAATCATGAATCGGAGACAAGTGGAATGAGAGAAGAAAGGAATCGGTATTGATTTCGGAGGATTGATTTCTAAACCCATCTCCCCCCTTCGTAATCAAATTTCTGAGTATTCAGGAATCGATTCCTGGTAAGGAGGTATGACCTACATTCATTCCGATTCCTTCATATGTTAGTAAACGTAGGAATTGTTTTACCCAGAATCATTTCAATTCCTTTATGTGTTAGTAAACGCAGGAATGTTTTTACCCCATAATCATTTCCTCCCATTCCAAGTAAGTAAACGTGCCCTTAGTACTTTATCACAAGAAATTCTAAATGAATCAGTTGGTTTTCACAAAATTGTCTTCTATGTGAAAAACAAAATGTAAATTCAAAATAATTAATGTCTTTTAGTACTTTATCACTAGAAGTTCTGAATGAATCAGTTGGTTTTCACGAAATTGTCTTTCAACTAGAAGTAATTGACAGCATCGATAGTTGCCTCTGTGATATGATGTAAGGATAAATGGGTAAATTTCAAAAGAAAAAGAGAGAGACAAGATAAACTAGATTTTTTTTATTTTTTTTTTATCGAGAGCCCATACTTTGATTACGTTAGCGAGTTACTAAGTATTCAGAGTGAGATTCACGAGAGTATTCCAACAAAACGAGACTAATCCCTTGCCACAGGTGCACGAAGTTGAAGGCTCTTTAAACTTGTTGGCCGCAAATTGATAGAAGTTTGAGACCCAAACGCTAGACATATAAAATTTCATGATAAGCCACTCGAGTACTTGACCAACCTTACTACATGAGGTGGTTCTTAAAACTATTTTGCATATTCCTCCTAGAAAAAACAAAGTTGCAAAAACTATTTTGCATAGAAAAAAAGAACTGGAGCGTGCAAAAGACAACTGCAGACAGACACTGCTTGTGCATTTTTTCCTAGAAAAAAAGAAAGAAAGTCGCAAATAGAAGTGGAGCGTGCAAATAATTTCCGAAAGACTAAAATAAATAAAGCTAAAGATCAGCCGAGAGTCTTTTTACCTCCGACTCAACGGTCCGCCTCTCCAGACAAAAACCCTTCTCCTTCCCCATCTCAAAAGCACAACTCTCCCGATCACCACCGTCACCATGTGCTATGGTCAGCAACGACCCTTCTCCCGGGACACCCCTTCGCCACCGCGTGCCGTCCGATCCCCCAACGACAACAACGCCGTCGCCGTCGAAGATCTGCGCGGCCGCCTCGCCGAGACGGAGGCGCGTCTCACCCGCGCTAGGGCTCGCGAGGCCGAGCTCAACCGCCGCCTCGACGAGATGAAACGCTTCGTTTCCGTCATGGAGATCATCGAAACCTACCTCCTCCGGCGCTTCCGGGAGCAGCAAGATTACGTCTCCCGCCTCTTCTCTACCTCACGTAAATAAATTAATAAATTATACAAAAATACTCCCTTCAATTTCACCAAACTCTTTCTCTGTTCATAGCTTCCTTTTTTGTTTTTTGGGTTATTTATCATCCTGGTTCTTGTTGTGTTTGTATTTTATGGAATTACTGTTTTCAGGAATCTACTGCTGTGGAAGATTTATTCATAGAAAATGAGATTTACTGATAGTGGTGTCAATGTGAATGTGAATGTTGTTCTTTAGGTTGCGCAATTAGAAAGAGATTGCTTTTGTCTGGATTCTTGAAGTAGATTAGTGTTCTCTATTTCTATACAAAGTGATTTCTTTTTGTTTGACTGCTGTGCTGTGGTGTTCGATTCGTTTCTGCATTGTTTTTAATAGAGCTGGATTTGCGTGCAAAATGTGAAATATTTTAGTGCGGCTTCATTCGGTTAATGATCACCGGTTATGCTAATGAAGTGTAGCTATCCACAATGACTTTAGCCACATTTAAAAGCACATTAGGCAGTTGTGCTGTGTAAGTTGGTATTAGGCTGATGGAGGAGAAAAGAGTAGTCTTTAGTCAAGCTTCAATGGAGGGCTTGTCATCGAACATAATAGGTACATTCTCTGACCCGACTATTTTTATGGATGGATAGTTTTTCTGGTGATGCTGTGTTCTTAGAATGCAGAGATGGTTGGTCGGCATCTCCCCAAACAGGGACAGGAGCAGCCTTAGGTTTACTTGTCAACAACCCATCTGGTTATGGCCACCCACTGCCCTTTGTTGTGGATTGTAGTGGGTCTTGATTGATCGGAAAAATCTAACTTATCTTTTGTTCTGGCTCTTGTTGAACCAACATGGGAATATAATCTGGTTGAACATGAATGGATTGTTAGATAACAAAAAATATTGCTTTTTAGAAACCCCAGGTTTATACAAAGGATGTTAGTGATATATGAATTTATTGGCAAGTGACTTGTGCTTTGAAGGTACCCCTCGTTATGAAGCAGTGGCATGAGAATTAGGTTTGGTCTTTGGTTATGCGGAGAATCCTTAATGGTTATTTGTTATATTGATAAAAAAATTCATCTAGTTGGTCTCAATCAACATTATCATAGGTTCAAGTTTGAGATATTATATACGACTAAGCTCAAGATGCTCAACACAGTGTAAGTAGTTAGTTATGAACTTATGACTAGTTTAATATGCAGTGATTGAGGGGAGATAAGAAATTATGTTGCCATAGGCTCACACCAGTGGTTGGCTTTTGGCAACTTTATTTTGTCATTCTAAGTTGGATAATTTGGCTTGAGAATTGCAAAAGTTCACCCGCTTAAGTTTTCTAGTGATATGAATCACTCTGTTATGCATTAGGAACATTGTAAAATGGAAATTATTGACCTTGGATGTTGCCTTTGTGAGAGTGTTGAAGTTCAACCTAGTTTGTAAATGATCAGTTTTGGAGAGTTTTCATGTGAAATGTTCTTCTTAGAGGACATTCATTTACCTTTTAATTAGATATTATCACCTGAGGATTTGATTAACATAAAAACTTTTCTAAAATTTTATGAATCACTACATAATAAAATTCAATTCCAAATCCTTAGTTCTACATCTATTATACAAGTGCTACTTTACTATTTGACAAGGACTTCCCTTTATGTGTATGGTATGAACTGATCAATAGGACATAATGCATAGAACTTGCTTCTTCCAATTCATTGCTAGACAACAATGCTCAAGGCTTGCTAGTACTAGTTAGTCTTTTAGTGAAAGCCTATCACGAGGAGCTGTTTGTGCTAGTAGCCAAAGAATGTTGTTAATTTGTTATGGTTAAGTGAAATAGATGGCTGGCCAAAACCCAATGTTCAGTTCAATGTTGTAAATGGTTTCAACTTTGCTCCTAGGACAAAAGCAGCAATCTTTTAGATTGCAGGTCATGACCAAAATGAGAAGGTGGGCAGGATCTCAATCATATTGTAGCCGGTTTTAGTGATCTGAAATTGCATTGGCGTGAATAAAGAAACTGTGTTTCATGCTTGCGACATCAGCTGGATATACACAATTTGCTTTACTTCTAGTGGAAATATGACTTGAAGGCTAAGTTCTTCTTTAGCTACCTAGTGAAATGTAATTCAAGTTGTCTGTATTCTGTGGTTTTCCAGGATCATTTTGGAATCATATTCCCTTTTCTTCTTTTCTTTTGTAGTCCACTGAATTCAAAGAACCAAAAGGTTTAACTTTCTCATCTTTAATCTTGGTAGGGCTTATTTTTAACCATGTGCTTGTTGGCCAAAATGGCTTTTTGTTTGGCCTCTACTTTTCCTGCAAATTTGAGTGGAAAAGAAGTTGTGCAAATCTTACAAAACGATTTCCAGCTATAATTACTTGTAACATGTTTTCATGATCCTTCTATTTCACGACAACTTTCTGGAGTATGAACTAGTCATGATTAACCTTCTGGAGTTCGGACATTTTGAAAGTTACATAGAAAATCTTAGGATACTAAAATAGGTTTTGTTAGTGAGACTAATTATAGGACAAGATAGTGACAATCATCTCTTTTGTGACAAGTCACATTCATAGAGTGTTAATGTATCAAGCCTCAAACCAAAAGCCAAGTCACTAATTACATTTTGATTATGTTTAACTTAATGTTTAAGCAACAAAGTTCAGAAACACTATCATTCATTATCTTTGAATTTCCGAATCTATGTAGATAACGAATTTTCGACTCTTATCTATAATACTTTAGTAACCATCAATAGGGACCCCATTTAGTACCATTTTTCCACAAAACTATTTTCATGACGTGTGAAATGCACATGCTTACTCTCTAACAAGATTATGTAAGATCAGCTTGCTCATCAAGTCAAACCCAAAATTGACCATTATTGATGAGTGTAGACTACCGGACTTCACATTTAATTTCATACAAACCCTTGTACAATAATATTCACCTGGTTTATAACTAACTAAAAAAATTATACTCAATTATCTTTTATCGTAGATTTAACATCCAAAACAATTATTTTCAAGTTGAGTTGTTTTCTTTTTCATCTTTGGATCCAACACTTAAGAATAGTGGCGTAGCCAGAAACTTTGTTAAGAGGGGTCAAACTTACATAGCTACAAATCTACAAATTGGGTGACCTAACTATATAGAATTTTTTTTTTTTTTTATCTCTAAAATTTCTTCATATAATAAATAATTGAGAAAAAAATAAAAAGCACTATAAATAAGGATAAAATAAACTAGAAGAAATGAGAGAAAATATATACAAAGAAGAGAGATAAATGGGATGTTTTTGCTTCGTTCTCATAAATCAGCTAAAAGCAACTGCATATTTTATCATATTAGAAGGGACAAAATGAGTCCAATAGTTTATATTTCTCTTATATAGAAGTAAAAATCTAAAACATAGTAGACTTGGTCAAGATGGTGAGCTTAAGAATGGTAGATATAATTTTCTTCGTCAATTACCGACTCCGTGACCAAGTGAACACGTGGACTTAATAGTCAAACAGTTGAGTTTAAGTAAGAATGTTAAACTCTAACTTGTTAGTTAGTTGTTATGTTCTTAATTATTCAAGTGATATGAACTAGAATTAGATGAAGCGAATTGAAATTCATACTACTTCTTTTTTATTTGGACAAAATTCTCATAAAAAAACAAAATTTAAGTTACCAAATAATGAAAGAGAGAGTGCGAAATTCACTCCTAATCCACATTCCCTTAGTTGAATGGTACAAGTCTGCATCACCATCCTTAGTCATCATTCCTCACTGAGTTTCCATTTTCGTCTTTTTTGTCTTTGTTTCTGCCAACAAGAACCATTTTTGAAAACGACACCATGATGGAGCCCTGGCACAAAATAATGCATGCAATGTTGCTTCAACGGCCAAAAAACCAGGGCTGTTTCAGTAATTTCCCAACTGAAAGCAACCAGCGAGCGGCAACTAGATCAAAAAGAAGAAGAAGAAGAAGATGCCTCTCAACTCTCAAACTCTCTCACTCTCTCAGTCACATTCACCAGTCGGCGCACTTATCACCATTACTAACATCATCATCATCAAAGTCCCCATCTTTTGACACCTCTCCTAATACCAACAAATCCAACTCCTTCTTTTCTTCCTTTGCTTTCACTCTTTGAAACCCTTTTGGCTTTTTAAAAGTTTGCTCAGCTCACCAATCCGTTACAGTTGTTTATTTTCGAAGTTTCGAGC
Organism: Rosa chinensis; assembly: GCF_002994745.2. Classification (NCBI taxonomy): domain Eukaryota; kingdom Viridiplantae; phylum Streptophyta; class Magnoliopsida; order Rosales; family Rosaceae; genus Rosa; species Rosa chinensis. The sequence continues at coordinate 22,746,557 of NC_037089.1, read as the reverse complement.
CTTACCCAGTTGAGAAGAAGCTCCAATGGCAACCGGGTCGATCTCAGATTTCGTAAACAAGGCCGAGAGTGTGAGGGGTCGAGCTGAAGTGGGCTCTGCTGAGCCAAAGGTCGGAGCTTTTGTGCCGAGGAGGGATCACAATCCGAGAGAGCTGAAATCATGGGCCAAGAGAACTGGGTTTGTGTCTAATTTCTCAGGGGAGACGGTGGGGAGTAGCAGTGGGAAGAATGAGAGTGGTGGTGGTGGGTTTGATTTGGAGAGGGGTTTTAGGGGTGGAAGTGGGTCGTCTCCGAAGTTTGAGATAGATCCGGTTCTGGGCCGGACCAGGCCCACTGGAGAGGCTGAGATTGAGCCAGCTGGAAATGGAGGGGTGAGGAGTGAGAGTGAGGAGGCAATGAGGGTGGAGAGTAGGAGGAGGAGGAGTGAGGATGACCCTGTTTTGGGTAGAGATGAGGAGAGGAGTGTTGGTAATGAGGGAAATGAGAATAGGAATAATGGGAATGGAGCCATTGCAGTTGCTTCGGCGGGCGAGGCGAAGAAGATGGATCAGGGAGAGGAAATGCATTTGTATCCGGATGGTGAAGAAGAGCCTGTTCATGGAGGGTGGGGTAGGCCGTCTGCAATGAGGATTGGATTAAGAGAAAATCTGGGTTTCGGTTAGTATACTATACTTGCATTGTTTTCATTTTGGTTTGTTGAATGGTCTATGTGAATGCAGTTGCAATTGCTAATTGTTTTCTGGTTGTTGTATGATTAAGTTGTAGAGTCATCATATAAGGCAAGAGATAAAATGAAGTGGATTGGGATATATGGAATTAGTAATGCTTAAGGTAAGAAATGTTTTGAGAAAAGTTCACGTCCTTTCGAGTAAAGACAAATAGACAATATCTGTGTGTGGTGGGAGAAAGCCACCCTTTTCTCATACAGTGCAACAGATATGGTCTAGAAAGCAGGAAAAACATAAACTTCATTGGTTGGCAAGTCATGCAGAAAGAATACAAGCTTGTAATGTAGCCTAGCATTGATTTCTTGAACGAATCAACATACGATCCAAACACTGAACTTCTAGAGCTGCAGCTTAAAGCCTTGGTGCAAGTTTGCTTCATATTTTTATGCAGTTTGGACTTGAGATATGAAAGCTAAAAAAGATGGTGTGGTCTATACTCTTTATTCAAAGCGATAGTCTATATTTTTGGTAAAATTGATTGGTTTTCTCCAGGCTTAGTCAGTGGCCGAGGGGCACTCCCTTCCTATTACTGATTTCATATTTTAGAAACAATGACTTGGAACTCCTGAATCTTGTTGCAAGTCACAAGAGCTTAGCTATTTTTCCTACTCTGATCTGGTTATTTTTCAATCGCAGTCCCACTAATATATTACGGTCTGCAGCACTACTTATCATTGGCTGGCTCACTGATATTCATCCCTCTGATCATTGTACCAACCATGGGCGGAACAGATGTAAGCATGTGTTTTCCTGCATTCATTTTTGTCTTGCAAATTGAATGGGAAACTCACTATATACATTCCATAAATGATCGTAGAAGGATACTGCCACAGTGATCTCAACAATGCTGCTGGTTTCTGGTATTACAACAATATTGCACACTTACTTTGGAACCCGACTTCCATTAGTTCAGGGAAGTTCATTTGTATATTTGGCACCAGCATTAGTTATCATGAATGCTCAAGAATATCGGAATCTTACAGAACATGTAAGTTTTCTGTAAGAAGAGTAGTAGTCACAATACCATCAACTGTAATGTTCTAACATCCAGGAATTCCCTGCATCTTGCAATTAATTGATTTGCCACATATTTCAAGAATGGAAGACTTTATACCTTTTATGTAAATGGAGTGACCTTCACTTGCATCTTTAAAGTCTCAAGAACTTCATGGTTTCAATGTTTATTGACTCCTATTTAACTGCAGAAATTTAGGCATATAATGAGAGAACTGCAAGGAGCTATAATTATTGGTTCGATATTTCAAAGCATCCTGGGATTTACTGGTTTAATGTCTTTATTGCTGAGGTAATACAGAGATTACTTGTAAAATTTTGATATTGCCTATATTGCAGTGCTAATTACAAAGAGATATAACATATACATATTTCCAAACTTGGCTGTGCTATTTTCATTTTTTTTTTTCATTTTCTTTGATTATGACAATGTAGTACCAACTTTGGAGAATTTCCATTTGTGGCTTGTGATGGCTCTGTAGCATAGATAAGTTTGATGAGAATACTGGAAAGAGACAATTCTTTTTGCATCTGCATATAACAGGGAATCTAATATATTAACACTTTCAGTTTCAAATTGATTTAATAGCTTATAGTTGGTTGAGATTTCAAATCGTGGTTGCACTTATAATTGCTGAATTGCATCAGCAGGTCTTACTGCATTTGTAGCTAGCTTATATTTTTTTAAATATACATTTTCTCTTATGATTCATTTTTATTTGCTACAATGGTTTCTACTGTTATTTGTTTCTGTTTTTACAAGTGTACATCATTCCCCTTCCCACCCCCACAACAATCTTCCCTCTAATCTTGATGATTATCCATTGCAGATTGATAAACCCTATTGTCGTTGCACCAACTGTTGCTGCAGTAGGTTTGGCCTTTTTTAGTTATGGCTTTCCTCAAGCTGGTAGTTGTGTGGAAATCAGCATTCCACAGATACTTTTGGTTCTTATGTTCACCTTGGTAAGTGATAATCTGGTACTACATTTGCATATGCAGCCTGTGCTATACCATAGTCGCTTTCTTAAAGAAGTCCTTCACATTTTAGCTTCTTAATTCCACTTGTGCTTTTATGAAGTATTAAACTGATAATTATTTTTAATTTTGTTGCTTTGTTTTTAGTACCTTAGAGGGGTAAACATCTTTGGGCATCGTCTTTTCCGGATTTATGCGGTACGTATCTTACCTTTCTACATTCTGCTCATTTCTCTATGAAGCTAGAAACTTAACCAGTCTGGAATGAAGATTTCAACATTTCCCATAGGCAAACTCTATGTCACTATCCTATCCTTTTCCTATTCTTCCTGTGGACTAACGAACCACTACTATACTCATATGTGCCGTAATGGGAAGTTGAATCCCCAGCCTATTTCAAGAGAAGGCCCCAGCTACTATTTAACTTTTGGCAGTGAGGGGGAGCCAGAATTATACATGTAGGGGGGCCAAATGAATGAATGACATAGAACAAGTATTAACCAAGTATGTATGGCTGTTTTTTTATTTTTTTATTTGGTAATATGTTCTGCCTTATTCAGTAACTAATTACCTATTAGTTACTGAATGGATACTTTTAAGCTGTTGATGAAGGATTCATAATAATCTCGACTGCTATATAGTAAATTTAGACCACTAAATATGGTGGATAATTAAGGTTGAAAATAGTGGGGGTAGCTCCGCCCTGATCTGGATTTGTACTGAAAGTCCAAAGATTGACTTTACAGTAACATTAGTAGCAAAATACTAATAACTGTTTTCAACTCCTTGTGGGATATGGTAATGGTATCTCATCATCGTGGTATTTATTATCTGACTTGGACACCATTGTATTGTTAATGACTGCGTGAAGTAATTCTCAGTGAGAGATTTAGAGACTGAAAACCAAACCAAGCCATAATTTCAATGAGAGTGCTCCCCTTAAACCCACCAATGAAATCTAAGGGAAAGATGTTCGTTTTATATATGAAAGTTTACAAAATTGAAATGAAATAGGAAAATAAAAAAGGAAAAGAAATATTATCATCTCAAATGTTTCTACTGGTAGACAGCACTCGAATTTTCGTTGGTACATGTGAATATTAATTATGACAATAAATTCTGTTGACGTTTTCTCATTTCAGGTTCCCTTGAGCATAATGATCATATGGACTTATGCATTCTTTTTGACAGCCGGTGGAGCATATGATTACAAAGGCTGTACCTCTGATATACCTAGTTCAAATATCTTAATAGATGCTTGTAGAAGACATGCATATACTATGCAACATTGTAGGACCGATGTTTCAAATGCATGGAGAACTGCCGCATGGGTCAGGATTCCCTACCCTCTGCAGTGGGGTATCCCTATCTTCCATTTCAGGACTTCCATTATCATGGTCTTTGTATCACTTGTTGCATCAGTTGATTCGGTGGGTAGCTATAATTCAAATGCAGTTGAAAAATAGTTACGAATATGATGTCACATGCTTTTGTGCGTGGTGTGCACACTAGCACTGCTTGCGTCATGTAATTGGTAATGCAAATGTTAGATTGCTAAATTTCCTTGTTTCTCAATAGGGAATTAGTTTTTGCCATCCTTTAGTAGTGATCTGATTTTTTGCTCTAGTGAAAGCTTTGTAGTTCACATTTTAATATTGCTAAAGCAAATCTGTATCTGTACTTTAAGCTAGTGAATGAGCATAAAGATGGAATTACCAGCATGACACTGATGCATGCAATGAAATTACTTGTCCAGGTTGGAACATATCACTCTGCATCTATGCAAATTAATCTGAAGCCTCCAACCCGAGGAATTGTCAGCAGAGGAATTGCATTGGAGGGATTCTGCAGTATATTGGCAGGACTTTGGGGTTCAGGTACTGGGTCAACAACCTTGACAGAAAATGTTCATACAATCAACATAACAAAGGTGGCAAGTCGAAGAGTTGTGGAACTTGGAGCAGTTTTCTTAATCTTCTTCTCATTCATAGGTAAGTATTACAAAACATCAACATTTTAGTGCATGTAATTATGTTATCAGGTCCTAGTTACTCTATACGCAGCTTGTAATGGATATTAGTACATGTCATTTGTTGTGTTTGATTTCATTTATTGCATTGGTGTCATTTGGTGCACTGGTGTCATTCTGAATTAGCTGCATTGGTGTCATTTGTTGTGTTTGTTAGGAAAAGTGGGTGCCATTCTTGCCTCTATACCACTGGCCTTGGCTGCTTCCGTACTCTGCTTCACATGGGCCCTTGTTGTGGCATTGGGTCTCTCAACGTTGCAGTATAGTCGAGCAGCAAGTTTTAGAAACATGATGATAGTTGGCGTTTCATTGTTTCTTGGTTTATCTATTCCTGCATATTTTCAACAGTATCAACCAGAATCCACCTTCATACTCCCTAGCTACTTCATTCCTTATGCAGCAGCATCTAATGGACCGGCCCGCACCGGGAGTAAACAAGTGAGAAATCTATTTCATCATTTCTTTTTCTTTTTCTTTTCTTTTTTGTCCAAATTCATGAATGTCAGATTCTTCACCCCCCAAAATAATTGAAAATTGAATAGCAAAAGGGAAATAAAGAGCAGAATTTCTACCAAAATAGGGATAAACTATGACATAGAAACTTCACTCTGAAACTAACTTAGGTTGCATTTGAGGCGTAAACGCAAAAGCAAATATAACTAGTAGCTAGCACAGATGTTTTAAGGTCACATAAGCCATCATAGAGCAATACAACGTAATCTGGCTGTTCAGATAATCTACAGAAGCCTAATTCCAGGTTAGGCCCAAAGTGGGTAAGACCATCTGCAGACAGTACATTCTCTGGATCAGAAGAGATGACTATGCAGAGGATTAGTGTCTTTCCATTGGCCATGCTCCATGGTCACAATGAGGGAAAAATTGGCCTCAACTATTATTTTAGGATAGTTCATCTCCCGAGGTATTGACCACAGTTAAAAATTGACCTCAACAGTACATTCTCAAAACAAAATTTAGAGTAACCAGCCGAGGTATTGAACCAAGGAGGAACACTTAACTGCCAGATAAATAGATAAGACTCCACTGCATTGCTTGGATAGAATTTCGATAAAGATGAACATAATCTAAGACATACTGGAGTCTGGAGTCTATGTTTTATTATGTAGAGGCATGGATGTTTTACTGTCCAAGCATTTTCTATCTGTAACTTTGAAATTCGTTTACGTCCTCTGAAGTTAGATTTGAGCTCATTTGTAGTTTAAATTTATTGCAGCTTGACTTTGCTATAAATGCACTTATGTCTTTGAACATGGTGGTGACACTGGTGGTAGCATTGGTACTGGAAAACACTGTCCCAGGCAGCCGTCAGGAACGAGGGGTGTATATATGGTCAAAACCAGAAGACATAAATACCGATCCATCTTCACTTGAAGATTATTCCTTACCAAGAAAAGTTTCCAGATGTCTTTGCCGCTCTAATTGTCTGGGCGTCTGATTTCAAGCAGAGTACAGTATGAGCTCATAGAAATGTGAAAATGCAAGGCGACTTGGTGGACTTGGAGGGTACTGAAGTAAAGACCCCGAGTGAGGACACGTGATATATATACATTAGCAATACCTTCCTACACCAAAGTGGAGAAGTTGTACAATTACAAGGTTAGAGAATAGTTTGCAATATTGGGATTCAAATTTGTACAATAACTTAAACAAGGGTTACCATTTAGCTCCTTTTTTTTTTTTGAGGGCAACGGAAGACTAATCCATTGATCGAAATCATGACGACCTCTCTCGGTCAAGCATGAAGGGTACAAACACCCCCCATATTACAATGCGAGCTCATAAGAGTTCTAAAACCAAAAGGAAATCCAAAAAAACTAAAGTTCAAAAGAAAACTACTAGCCAAAGCAAATAAAAAACAAACGAAAACTACGAGATCCTACATCATCGAGCACGAGACACTTCCTTGACCGCTTTGACGCCTAAGACCCTACTTGGTGTACATCGCCGCCATCAAGCAAGACACGTCACACGCCCGAAGATGGAAGGGCTCGTCTCCTACGCTGATTGGGAAACAGGCTCAGCCAGCCCATTAGGCTTCTCAAGCATGCCAACAGAACCACCATCAAAGGGCCCCGACGCCATAGACCCAGAGTCGTCAACGGTGGCCGACACCGATGCCGCTTTGACTTTGTTTCGCGAACCCTGAGGCATGCCCTTCTTCTTGTAGACCTTAGGGCCTTGAGACAGCTTCCCACCAACCAGACCTGCATCAGAAAACTCGAGCCCAAGATTTTCCGGCTGCAGGGTTACCGGCGCCAAAGCCAAACCATGCTTGGCTCGCTTATCATCCTCAGGAGCAGCCTCAGCCCTTGGCCGGCGCAGCCCCACCACCTGAGGTTGGGTGGAGGTACCCTCAGTACCAGAAGACTCCTTTTAATTTATAAAGTCCTAATTTTTTTTTGGTACTCTCTCCTTAATTAACACTACTTGCAATTGAGTATTCTAGTTCTAGTGTACGTTTCTACCCTAACAATAAAATCGCATTTGAAGTAAAAACGATTTTCAACACCTGAAGAGGAGTCCAAGTCCCTGCTAGAGATGTCACAACGGTCTCATGTCACTGACTCGTGAGCTTCCTTCAAAATCAAATGATTAGAGAATGGACCTCCTTGACTGTATTTTAAGAACTTTGTAACCCTATATAGAGTCTATATGCCTCCTCACCCTAACGGCCTAACAAACCACACCACCCCTCCCAAAAAAAAAGAAAAAAAAAAGGAAAGGGTAGCAATGTATTTCACCGAAATCCGCAACAGGGGTGAAGGGGGAAAGAGAAAACTAAATAAGATAAAGGCAAGTAACTAAAAACTTTCATTCAGCCATAAAATCTAACTACGAAACAGACATTAGTAAGGGCTTTAGCTCAATCTTCTGATTTTATTATTGCGAGTTCTCTCTTGCATGACTGGCAATTTGGTCAGCTTTCTCCTTAATCAATTTAAGCTCTTTCATTACTATCACCATATACGGTTCTCTAAGATTATCATCCCATCCCTGAAAGGAAGTACACCTTTCAGACAACTTCAGAAGTTCCTCAACCAATTCCATCGGCCATTGACCAGCTGTCTCGTCTAGAAACCGAAGCTGGACATAGGCTTCAGACAAATAATAAGTAACAGTACTAGTCCCCTCATATCCACCTAATAGATGCAGAATCAACTTCCCAAAAGCCTTCACATCCTTTACCAATTCGCTTGTCCGGTACACTTCAGGCTGCTCAAGATTAACCTTGGCAGAGATTTCGCTATCGATGAGGACGTTGGATGCACTGAGATGACCCTGAACTATAAATCCAGGCTGAAGCTGGTAAAGGTAGCACAAAGCCGAGCAAACATCCGCAGCAATACGGATGCGGTCTTGCCATGGAATGTTTCTTTTGAAGTCATCGAAGCAGCAATTCTCCATATACTCATAAACAAAGCACCGCAGCTCGGAGCATATGCCTTTCATGGCAAGAATATTAGGGTGTTTAATCTTGCCGAGGGATTCAACCATGTCTTCGAAGCAATATTCCTGTGCAAGAAACTTGATTGCAACTGTTTCGTCTTTAATTGGAGCTATGAACACACTGCTCCACATGCCTTGAGCTTGAAGTAATACCGGGTCAGAAAAATCATGAGTAGCTAATTTAATCTCTTCGGCCGTGTACTCCCTCAAGGTGTTAGGACCGCATTGTTTTTCTGCTCGTCGGTGTTGTCGCTGGTGCAATTGAAAAATTTCTCTAAGAGATTTGAAGATTTTCAATGCTTTTCGTCGGCGACCAAACATGTTGGAAAATTTGTACAAAGCGTTTCTGAAGGCAATCAGGGCCACCTAGTACGAGAGGTATTTATAGGCTCTTATTTGCCGTGGAATTTTCCCGTTTCTCATAGGAAATTATGCTCTCTGTCGCACACTGCTTTTTGCTTTAATTTTTAAGGGTAAGATTTGCAATATATTCTTATTCTGTCAATTAGTTGATTTAATGATTGGTTAGAATCTTTTATAATATTCTCTTATTAATTGTCTTACTTGTGATTTGTGAAACAAAGGATTCCGGAAATTTTAAGTTGCAATTGATGTCCTTATATATAAACAAACGTAGCCTAATTCGATTTCAGCAAATTAATTGATTTTTATGGACATATGCTCACCAAGTTCTTTATATGATATTATGAATGCTTAGGCATGTGTGCTGCATCTCTTCGTGCTGTCATTTGATTACATTCTCTACCTTTTTATATATATTTTTTTTCTTATTTTCACCTTGGTGAGCATATGTTCCGGTGTAAGTTTTTTTTTTTTTTTTTTTTTTTTTTTTTTTTTTATCAAGAAGAAACTTCATTAATAATGAACTGGATACAATGAGTTTTGGCATCATCTCATACACATAAATGGCCACTGGACTTCACACTAGAATTCCAACATGACAGACTAACGGAGCCAAACAAGCCCCGACTCAACTACAGACTTAACTTGCACTACAATTAAAAGGCAAAAACAATAGGCGCAGGCACACAACTTTGTCAACACTAACTCGCCACCCAGAGTCCTCCTGACCCGCCTTTGATCGACCAAGTCTACACTAGTTGTGACTTCGAACCCGACCAAACAGAAATGCTAGACCGTCAGACCTGAGACTAAATTAAACCTAAGACCATTGCCACCGTAATGTCAACATCGTCAATCCGCAAAATGCTCCAAATCGCCATCACCTCCGACTCGAGATCAGACAGGAACAATCCCACTAGAAGGCCAAGGATGATTGTCTATGCAAGTATGTCACCGCTAGAAATTTTAGCCACCGCTGCTGACCTAACTCCAGAACAGGAACGACCTCTAGACCGCTGAATAGAAGATTGTCTATGCCAAAATTGTAGTGCACCCGACCCAACAGCTAAAACTTAAAACAAAACCTAGAAAGTAACTTATTGCTGAAAAACAAACCAAAAGAAACTAAACCCTAATTTAACATGCAATAAAGCAAAAATTAAAACATTTTGGGACTTGAGCCCAAACACAGACCCAGGCCCAAACTCCATCTAGCCCAAGCAACAAAGCCCGAGCCCAGAGCACAAGTGCAGTCGGCCTCCATTCTTCACGCCCAGCCCAAGATCTCGCCTACACCACCACTCCGCCATCGATGTCAGTTCGCCACCACCGCTGCTCTGTTATTGTCGTCGAACCACCCCAGGAGGACACCATCCAACTCCACGATCCCATCCCTATGCAGCCTGGATCCAGATCGGGGATTTAGACCCGAGAGGAAACCTGCCCAAACACCGCCCCTCTCCATCCCTCCACCTACTAGTGGTAGCACCGCTGCCTGTCCCATCGCCGCATCGTGAATCCACCCAACGTCGATCCCATCGCTCAACCACAGATCAAACCCTGGTGCAACCGGATCGGAAAATAAATGGGTAAAGAAACCTCCACACCATAGCCTCCGAGTGTCGGACCTGGCCACAGGCAACAGAACCCGTCCGGCCACACGCACAGTGCAAAGACAAGGCCAGTGGCCTGTGCCAGTGCCGAGGCGCAGCCGGACAGGAGCAATCCTAGCCAACAGCGTTCTCTCTAGGGTTTTCTCTCTGTTCCGGTGTAAGTTAATTAGTATGATCTTGCAAAATTTATAAAAAGAAAACATTTCTTTGGACTATAACATAAATTCTTTTCTCTCTAATCTAGTTAATATACTGTATACGTGTGTGTTGTTCATATAGTGAACAACACTACAAGAGCTCTCTTATATATGAAAAAAGTAAGTAGGTACCACATCGGCCGAATTATGGACCAGGCCGGGGATCAAACTACATGCAGGATTGTTATAAATCTTACGATATAACCACCTGGTTGTTGTGAGATAATAACATCGAATAATTTTGAACAAAAAAAAGTTATTTATATACTTATTCAATTGCAGTTGCTCACTTCCGAATTACCACCTAGCTAGGTTTCTTACATTACCATCCAAATAGTACCATTGATGATTTTAGATAGGGTAAATCTATATTTACTTGGAATTGAAACCAAGAGAAAAATCGCATATTATTGGTGAAGAAATATCGCATTTAAAGAGAAATAGTTATCATCATGGAGATGAATTTGCACTTTGCCAATCTTGGATGAGAAACAGAAGGGTGTGATTGGGCCTAAGAACTTTATGCTCAAGCACCAAATTTGTCATTGGTGACCTATAACTTCCCAATTTCAACCATTTAGCTATGGCTTTTCGCTCATAGGAAAATCCGTCAGCCGCCACATGTGGATCCTTCATTACTTCCTGCACGCAAAATAAATATCGATTACATGAGTATTTGCTCGATGAAGGACAATATTAGCTGGTGTCTAGATAGTGAGTTAGTCACTTAATTAAATAGTAGTTTATTTGCACTTCCAATTTATACTCCGAGAAACATTATGTGTGCTCTATAATAATACTAATTTGGCAATGCAGGATGATAATTTCAGTGTGTGAATAATAGCTTTGAAAGTTTGAATTAAAAACTATATAATTACCTTAAATATTGGGCAGACGAAAGCATTTGGGATGTTGGAATCCTCTACATAAGCACCACCACAAAACGTTTCATATGTCCTTGACCGCTGTCTGATTATATCATCAGCATTTTCTCTAATTTCAGTAAGCTCTTCCCTTACTTTGAGCATATACGAAGAGTCCTTATAATCGCTAGGTTTAAAGGAATTACAAGTTTCAGACAACTTCAGAAGTTTCTCTGCCAAATCCATTGGCCATCGACCAGCCCTCTTATCCAGTACAGCAAAGAGATCAGAGAGACAAACATCACCCCCAGTCGCAGTCAAGAGACTCAAAATCACCTTCCCAAAAGCCTTTACATCCCCTTCAAAATTGCATTTACCGTCGTACTTTTGCTCAACAAAATCCACCTTGGCGACGAGGTTGCGATCAATGAGGATGTTGGATGGGCAGAGGTGGCGTTGACCTAGCACACAACTGGCCTCGTGAAGGTAGCACACAACCGAGCAAACTTCTGTGGCAATTCGAATTCGATCGTGCCACGGGATCGTTTTGTTTTTAGAATTCTCATTGGAGGATAGTAAAACGTCCTGCAGGCTACATTTTTCCATGAATTTATATACAAAGCACTTCAACTCGGAGCAGAAGCCCTTCATGCGAAGAAGATTAGGGTGTCTAAGCTTGCTGAGGGACTTGACCTACATATGGAGACATTACTAACAGCGTACATGCAATGTATATATTGATCAAGGGATAAGGGAATTTGAACTTCGGACCTCTCACAAAATACCAAGTAGAGAGAAAAGTCGCGAGATCTGAAAGAATTTCAAAATCAGTATCCTTACCATATGTTTGAAGTGATCTTCTTGGTTACCAATGAGGAATTTGATTGCAACTTTGTCATGTTTCAGACGGCCTATATAAACGCAGCTCCAAACGCCTTGAGAGCCAAATCTCAACCGCCGAGAAAAATTATCAGTAGCAAGTTTTATCTCCTCGGCCGTGTATTCCATCAATACGACCTATGACTTTTCCTTTATTGATATGTTGTTTGTAGGAAAATCATAAATCTCTCAAAGATAAAGGATTGAGCTAATAAAACGTAGGAGAGAAATTGATATAAAGTGTGTGAAGTTCCTCCTGAAGGGTAAACAATTGGAAATCCTAATTTTACAAGAGGTTTTAATGAAAGGGTGATATGCAGATCATGCATTGCATCTCTAATATATATCTTCTAAGGACAGGGTTTTTTTTTTTTTTAACATTTAAGGACAGGGATTATAGATTATGCTAGGAAAGAGATATCTTTTCAGAGAAGGACAGGGATTATACTCTGCATCGAATGGGTAATAGTACTATATATAGAAGGCTTTGCAAGACTCTGCTCCCTACTGAAAGTAATATTCTTCATCTCTGCTGTGAGATGTTCGTAATGTAATGCTATGACTTTGCTCGCCAAGTACTATGGAAGTACGCTTTAGGTTCTCTCTTTCTTCATGATCTAGTACTGGTCAAATTTCTTAAAATAGACGACTGTGTCGCACTGTCGTCTGTTATACTTGACTTTTTTTAATTTTTTTTTTTGAAATAGAAATTTGTCTATCACGCATGTTAAATCTACAATGGTAGAACTATATGCACGTACATTTAAGAGTAAAGGTTGACATTATGAATACATGAATACATACATAAACAGTACTCGATCTTCTTTGAATGTATATGATGATTATGTGTTATTGTTGACAAGGGAAAGATTATAGGCATACATGAGCAAATACCACTGAAATTAATTCATCCTTGATTCGAAAGTCGAAACAAGATAATCAATAGTACTATTTACAATTGGAAGTTCAACCAAAAATATCTGATAAAAGCTCAAGAAGTATCAGACCGACCAAGTAATAGCCTTTTTAGTTCCAATTACTTCAATTAAAAAGAAACTATGGATTTGGATAAGGAATGGATCTTTCACGATACTAGTCTTTGATAAGAAGCTTAAGGGTACCATTACGGGTAAGAATTTTATTCTTGAGCTTCAAATTGGTCATTGGTGATGTGTCGTGCCCGGTTGCTCCCTTTCTCTCTCTCCTTTTTTTATTTTTTATTTTTATAAGGAGAAACAATGAAAATGCATAGAATCATAAAAATCAAATACATGCATGCTTCTATATTCTTTGGAAAGAATTTTCAATTCCAACAACATATTCATGGTTGGCATTTACTTTTCCGCCTTATCAGTTCACATTCTTTATTTATCAGGGATTTGACCAGCGCATCAAATGATTCTCATAAATCTCTGTACAATTAATTGTAATGCAAACTATTCCCAATGACATGGTGAAGAAGGGCTTTACCGTAATTACGAATAAAGTTCGTTAGTATTGCAAAAAAGAAAGGGAACTTTCAATATATTCAGGCGTCGTTTTATTCGAAAATTTTATTTTGTTTGTTTCCATGTGAATGAGAAATTAAGAAAAATTTCCCTATCATCTTATGATTCTTCTGTCCATATGTCTGTTGTTGGTCCAAAACAAGTCACTCCCATCGAGTTTGTAAGGGAGGAAGTTGAGTCAAAAAGTAAAGTGACGGAAAGTATGAAATAAGACTGTTTTTTTTTTTTTTTTTTTTGGGACAAAGGTACCTGGACTGAGGAGCTAGTCCACCAATCTAGAAACATTATGAACCATCAGGGATCCGCAGGAGGCCCAATTACCATTTGGGTCCAGGGCCAATTAATAGGGCTGTCAATTCCGACATGACCCGATAACACGACTCGAAACCGGTACGAAATAAAGCGTGTTGAACCCGCACGATTAAAAAGCGGGTCGGCCGTGGGTCAACCCGCCATGACCCATTTAATAAATAGGTCGGCCACGGGTCAACCCGCCAACACGAAGTGAACCCATATAACCCGATTATGCTATACTTATTCTTGAAATTTTGGACGTTGAGAGTATTTGATCATAGGATTAGATAACTTGAAATATTTTGCTTTATAATTATTGGATTTAATTATTTATGAATATTATAAAATTATTTATATTCTTTGTCTTATAGAGTTTTTAGTGAATTTAATCAATTTATGCATTTTTTTTTAGTTAAATGGGTCGCATTATTAACCCTTAAAATGAATCATTTTGTCTAACACGACACGACCTATTTGTTAAATTGGTTAAACGGGTTGGAAACGGGTAACCCGTTTAATAAATAGGTCAGGTTTGAGTTTAAATTTTTGACACGATTATTAAATGGGTTGAGTTTAGGTTTGTATCTTGCGACACGACAAATACCTTAACCCGACACGAACCCAACCCGACACGATCCATTGACAGCCCTACCAATTACCACATGAGAGCGGTCTAACCCCGCTGGCTCAAGATTTTCCACCTTGAAAAGTCCGCAAGCATCCGATAGTCGGGTCTCGTAACCCAAACTCTCTAAAAGCTGACACTTTCATTAAATCACATGGGTCCACAAGACCACAGTACTCAACAACCTACCATTGAAAGACTTGTGAATGATGGGGCTCGAACTTGAATTGAGTCCACTCAAGCAAGCGCAAGTGCCTAGCCATTTTTGGCAACCCTCATTAGCATACTATTCGGTTTGGCAAATTTTGGCTTCTACTCTCTCATTTCCCCCTTGTGATTTTTAAGAGGGTGGTGCCAAAAATTGAGCAAGCAAATTTTGGCTTTACAACATCCTACTCCCTACTGAAAGTAATACTCTTCATCTCTACTGCGAGATGTTTGTAATGTAATGTTATGACTTTGCCCGCCAAGTACTATGGAAGTACTATAGAAAATCGTTATGCATGTACATTAAAGAGTAAAGGTTGACATTATGAATACATGAATACATGCATAAACAGTACTCGATCTTCTTTGAATGTATATGATGACTGTGTTATTGTTGACAAGGGAAAGATTATAGGCATACATGAGCAAATACCACTGAAATTAATTCATCCTTGATTCGAAAGTCGAAACAAGATAATCAAGTACTATTAACAATTGGAAGTCCAACCAATAAAAATACCAGATAAAAGCTCAAGAAGTATCAGACCGACCAAGTAATAGCCTTTTTAGTTCCAATTACTTCAATTAAAAAGAAATTATGGATTTGGATAAGGAATTGATCTTTCACGATACCAATCTTTGATCAGAAGCTTAAGGGTACCATTAGGGGTAAGAATTTTATTCTTGAGCTTCAAATTGGTCATTGGTGATGTGTCGTGCCCGGTTTGGAGCCATTTCTCTATGCCTTCTCGCTCATAGGAAAATCCATCAGCAGCCACATGTGGATCCTTCATTACTTCCTGCAACACTCAAAAATAGACTACTTGATTAGTTGCATGTTTTGAAAATACCTAGCAAATATTCAAACAAATAAAAAGTTACCTTATATATGGGGCAGTAGAATTGTGTTGGAATATCAGAGTCCAGATCTCTACCACTGGTAACTAGATCATTTGTTCCTGCACGTCCTCTGACAATTTCATCAGCCTTTTCCCTAACATCTTTCATCTCTTTCACTATTATCACCATAATGTACTTTTTCCTAAAATCATCTCTAGGATTACAGTCTACACAGCGTCGGCACACATTCATCAATTTCTCGGCCGAATCGATAGGCCATTGACCTGCCGTCTTGTCCAAACCGTTGGGCAAACCAACAAACCATCTAACATAACAGTAAGAAAAACAATTTCCGGGAATGCCAGTTAAGAGATTCAGCACCAGATAGCCAAAAGTCTTTACATCCCATGCAAAATCCGGCTTGTCGCATATTTTTAGCACAACATTGATTTTGGCATTAAGGTAGTGATCGATAAGAATGTTGGATGCACTGAGATTGTCAGGAACAATATTATGTTCACACCTAGCCCTGTTAATAATGTAGGACAAGGCCGAGCAAATTTGACTGGCAATACGAATGCGATCGTGCCAATGAAGGTTTTGCTTGACGACCTCGTGCAGCACGCGACTATACTCTACATGTTCATAGACAAAGCACTTGAGCTCTGAGCAGAAGCCCAACATTGAAAGAAGGTTACGGTGTCTAGTTAGTCCGAGGGACTTAACCTGCAGATGTACGTACATACATTATATATTTATCAATCATAGCAGCGCAGGGATTGGAGATCATAACCCTAATCAATCAATCATCCAAAAGTGAAAGTGACAATGAGAAGAGAAAAGTTTACCCTAGATGTAAGACCACGTTCTTCGGGGGAGGCGAGGAATTTGATGGAAACTGCTTCATTGTCAACATAGCCTTTATAAACACTGCCCCAAATTCCTACAGACTCTGATCTCAAACGCCAAGAAAAATTATCAGTAGCCAATACGACCTCCTCGGCTGTGTACTCCTTAAGCCTGGCCATATCAGAAGACTCGGCTACTAGCTACGACCTCTCTTTTTGTGAACGATCGGGATTTAGAGGCTTGCGAGAAGAAATCAAAATCCGGTGATGAGTTATGCATCTAAAGGTTGATGAGTCTTAGATCTATAGATCTTGAGAGTCATAACCCACAGATCTGTCAAAGTGAAGAAGATGACAAATACAGTGAGTGAGGATTGGGGACGACTCCAGAAGAAGAAGAAGACTCCAAGAGATTTTATTAATCGTTTGATGTTCTCGAGATGAACGAGTAATTATTAAAGTTTGGACTTTGTACATTATGTAGTGAGAATGTGGGTAAGCCGATAATTGGGCCCAATGCGATATGGGACGGTTTGATAATCGACTGGTAAGGCCCAAAATGTCAGCCCTACTTTTTTACATGCATTATGAACCAAGTACCATTATCATATGGTCAAACTACGGTTGCCCTTGGTTTTTCACCTTGAAAAGTCCGCAGGTATATCCAGCAATTGGGCCTCATAATGACCCAAACTTCCTAGAAGTTGACACTTTCACCAGTGTCACATGGGTCCTGCAGGACCCCAGTACTCGGAACCTACCAATAAAGGACTTGTGAATGTTGGGGCTTGAATTTGGATGAGAGTTCTACTCAAGTAATTATCTTACGACACTTTCATCAACGTCACATGGATCATGTAGGACCCCATTACTTAGCAACCTACAAATAAAGGACTTGTGAATGTTGGGGATTGAACTTAGGTGAGGGTTCCACTCATGCAATTGCCTTACTATTCCCGCCAACCTTCATTGGCATGAAATAAGACTACTCGTTTTGGCAAATTTTGACTTATTTTCTCTCATTTCCCCCTTGTGATTATTCATTTGACCACCTAGAAAATGATTTGGGCACCCCGTCATTTTCTCCCTTCTTTCCGGTTGCAGACCCAGGACCGGAAGTAGCCTTCAGCAGCGTCTTGGTCCTCGTGAACAAGCTCTCCCCACCGACAGCTTCTCGGTGCCAAGATTTTTTCTCTGACGGCAGTACTGCTCCTCCAATCGGATTTGTGAGAGAGAGAGGGGGAGAGAGAGAGAGAGAGAGAGAGAGAGAGAGAGAGAGAGAGAGAGAGAGAGAGAGAGAGAGAGAGAGAGAGAGAGAGAGAGAGAGAGAGAGAGAGAGAGAGAGAGAGAGAGAGTTTCAGTCGGACTCTGACGGCCTCGACATCACCACCATTAGAGAAGTGAAGAAGGTGTTAGGTTTGAAATCGGGGCCAGGAGTTGTCGTGGTTGCTGAGGCGCTTAACAAGACGCTACCGCCGACGAAGGATCCAGTGGAGCAAGCTGGGCTCGGAGGCCTCAAGTTCGGAATCGACGTAGGGGGTTGTTGGGGTTGCTAAGGCGCTCGATTGAAACATCTCCGCCATCTTCTTCCAAGGAATGATCTGGTGAGAGTGGTGGATCTGGGGGGTGTGTGTGTGTGTGTGTGTGTGTGTGAGAGAGAGAGAGAGAGAGAGAGAGAGAGAGAGAGAGAGAGTCGACGTGCTGGAGAAGCGAGTGGCATGGATGTAATTGTTTAATTTAACTGAGGATAAAATTGTCTTTTTATGTTAAATTAGGTTAGTGAGAATAAAAATTTGTTGATGGGGTAAGTGAGATAATTTTAGCTAATTTTCGTGTTTTGGATCAAGGACCCGGTTTTTCAATCTAAATCATTTTTGTTATTAAAAAGTTGGATGTAGTCCGTGCATCTTTTCGTATTAATTGCGATCAATTTGTTTCTTGTAAAAGTATATTTTACCCTTAGAACCAAATAAGGTAAATAATTCTAAATTCACTAATTGAATTACAATTTTAACTTTCAAATCCAAATTCCAAAAAAAAAAACAAAACAAAAAATCTCGCTGTGGAGAATGAACAAAGAGAGGCAGCCAGTCCAAGACCGACTTTCAGCGATTTCCTTCTTGTCCTGTGGCGTTGCCGACATGGTGATGCTGCCGGACAGGTGATGGATGGAATATGGTCCACTGACCTTTGATTTTGCTTTGCCTTCGGTTTAGCAGTGAGGGTTTTTTGGATTTGTTCGGATCGAAGTGGCAGCAGACTAGCTTCATGCTCACTGATTCAGGAATGACGAGGGCGGCGGCGAAATGGGTTTGGTTTCAGATGGCGGCAGCGGCTGTGCGGGTACCTTTGATAAGGTTTCGTGCGGCTTGGATGTATGGGGTTTCGTCCCTAGATCTACCTATGGGGCAAGGGAAGCCTTGATGGTGGAGCATGACGGTGGTCTTTCTTGAGGTAGGATGACAGCTCGAGGTGGTGGTCTACGGCGGGGGTGGGCAGCTGTCGGCGTATGAGCGGTGTGCAAGTTGTGAAGATCGGATGAATTTGAGCTTTCATTGTTGGGCCTAGGGTTTGCAGTCAGGGTCTTGGGCTTCTATGCACTCTTGTGCACCTATGTTTTTTGCCCAATTTTAAGTTTTATTTTTTAGACTTAGCCTATTTATTATGTTTTTTCATAATGTATAGGTTCGCTTTTAAATAAGTGAGCACTGGTTGTCTAATGAGTGGTGCTAGCATGCCACGTTCTAGACTTGCCCATAGAGTTGGCAAGGGATGAATGTATCCGTGTCATTCTGGCTTGAGTTGAATGAGAATTGATTTGGTTCAAAAAAAAAAAAATCCAAATTCCAAAAAATAAAATTCATCAATGAATAATTTTAAGACATATAAGACTAAATGCAATCCTATGAAATCAGTATACTTAAGATGTAGGTTTAAAAATATCAAATACTTATAAACCTACATTATAGGATGGCAGATGTACATTAGAACAAAATTCAAACATTATTGCTTCAGTTGTATCTATATAGTAGGAATTAAAAGTTAAATGGTAGAAATTTAACCTACCTAAACATACAAAGCAGAAAAAAAAAAAAAAAGGATATATCATCAATCTAATCAAAATGTACAAATATGTACATATAGAACCTATACCTAATTAAAAGATAAAAAGTATGAAAGAGAAAGTGGGAGATAATGAGAGAACTGTAAAAGTAAAATGAGAATTAGAATTGGTCTGCTCATTTCGTTTCATAGTCCTTTTATATAAGGAGAGAATTACAACGGAAACATCAATTACAATGATGACATTAAATGCTGATTGATTCGTAATCCTTGCTGATTGATGGTAATCGCTAATTCCTTAATTCCCTCTCCGTCAGTCACTTTGACGAAGGCACATAATGTGCTTTTCCTTTAACACTCCCCCCTGTGCCAAATCAAACACGAAATGGTGCATGAGTTGTTGCCTCACTAAAAACCTTACCAAGTAACAATAAAAACCCTCTGGGACAAAAAATACACCTTGGTCGAAGGAAAAGAGCACAACGCACCTTTTACATTTGAAGATGACATATGTGTGTTAGACTCCCTCTGACGTCTACACCTCCCCCTGATCCTTACATTAATCAAGGGAGTTTGGAAAGTCTTCGCATTCCTATGTTTTTCACATGTTTCTCAAATATGGCCTTAGGCAATGATTTGGTGAACAAATCTACCACATTCTCCTTAGACCTTACTTGATTCACTTGAATCTTGAGGAGGGCATGTTGTTGCTGATTGTAGAAAAACTTTGGTGATATGTGTTTTGTATTATCACCCTTGATATATCCTAGCTTCATCTGTTCGATGCAAGCTACATTATCTTCATAAATGCAAGTAGGCTCTTCAATGGTAGAACTCAAACCACTAGTCCCTCGAATATATGTAATGATAGCTCTTAACCATACACACTCACGAACCGCCTCATGTAGAGCAATGATCTCTAAGTGGTTCGAGGAGGTAGCCACAAGGGTTTGCTTGGTTGATCTTCAAGATATCGTCGTGTTCCCAATGGTAAATACATAACCAGTTTGGGAACAACCTTTATGTGGGACAGAGAGGTACCCAGTATCAGAAAAACCAACCAAAACATCATTTGGGGTTTCCGTGTAGTGAGTGGCGCTTTCGCCATCAACATTTCCTCTAGGGATTGCAGTTCCATCTGCGATCCCACTTGTCTCTCTGTAGGGAAAGAACAGTCCCAAGCCAATGGTTCCTTTTAAGTATCGAAAAATGTTCTTAATACCATTCCAATGACGCTGTGTTGGCGCTGTGCTAAATCTAGCTAACAAGTTCACTGAGAATGCAATGTCTGGTCGAGTACATTGGCCTAAGTACAATAATGCGCATATTGCACTTAGATAGGGAATTTCAGCTCCCAACACCTCTTCGTCATCTTCCTTTGGACGAAATGGATCTTTCTTTGCATCCAAACTTCGACCGATCATGGGAGTGCTTGCAGGATGCGCTTTGTCCATGTTAAATCACTTGAGCATCTTTTGGACATACGCAGACTGGTGGATTAGTATTCCACAAACTCGGTGTTCTAGTTCAAGGCCTAAACAAAATCGAATTTTCCCAAATCCTTCATCTCAAATTCGGATTTCAAGTAGCTCGCGGTTTCTCTTATTTCATCAAGACTACCTATTATGTTCATATCATCGACATATACAGCTACAATTGCAAATTCGGAACTTGTTTTCTTTATGAATACGCAGGGGAATAATTCATCATTCTTATATCTCTTCCCAATCAAGTAGTCACTTAGACGGGTATACCAGATCCGCCCAGATTGTTTCAATCCGTAAAGTAAGCGTTTCAACCTAATTGCAAATGCACTTCATGGTTTAGAGTCACTTGACTTGGGTAATGTAAGGCCATCAGATACTTTTATATATATCTCTGAATCAAGATCCCCATAGAGATATGCAGTAACCACATCCATGAGCTGCATTTCCAGTCCTTAGAAAACTACCAAGCTAACTAAGTAGTGGAACGTTATAACATCAATTACAGGAGAGTATGCCTCCTCATAGTCAATTATAGGTCGTTGTGAGAAACCTTGGGCCACAAGGCGAGCCTTGTACCTCAGGACTTCATTCTTCTCATTACGCTTTCTGATAAAGACTCATTTATGTCCTACAGACTTTACACTTGGTGGGGTTAGCACTACCGGACCAAATACCTGTCTCTTTGTCAGAGAATCTAATTCTGCCTAGATTATTTCTTTCCATTTAGGCCAATCTGCTCTTTGTTGACATTCTGCAACAGAGCGTGGTTCAATATCATCGTGCTATATGATTTCTTGGGCAACAGTATATGCAAATACATCATCAATGTGTATGGAAGATCTTTCCATCAACTCATACGCACTCTCATAATCCATTGAGATTTCTTTGTTCTCTGGAATCATTTCAAACATCGGAGTGTCCTCCAGTATTGATTCATGGACATAACTGTAATCAGAGACAATCTCATGAGAGGGATTCTCTACATTGATAATTAATGGATCGGTTTGTGCCTTACTCGCCCTCTTCTTCCTTGGGTGAGTGTTAATCGAACCAGGTGGCCTCCCCCTCTTCATTTGGGGAGCCACGGTCTCAACCACACACCTCCACTAAGTGTAGTTGCAACGCCTCTATCTGCGGCGCCGTACCTCTTGTTGGGGACTTCTAACCTTGCAGGCACATTTGCAGCTGGTATATGTGATCTTGTCACTTTTGCAATATCAGTAAACACATCAGGCATCGAATCTGCTACGTTCTGAAGATTGATTATTCTTTTCACTTCACTTTCACATTGTGAAGTGCGAGGATCAAAATGAGACAGGGTGGGGACAAACATGACAATTCCTGTCGTTCCCTTAAAAAAATCATTTTTCCTATCTCTCTCTAACAATGGGAAGACTGTCTCATCAAAGTGACAATTCGCAAATCTAGCGATAAAGAGATCGCCTGTCAAGGGTTCCAAGTTGTGGATAATTATTGGAGATTCGTATCCAACATAAATACTTAATTGTCTATGAGGACCCATTTTGGTGCGCTGTGGGGGCGCAATAGGCACATATACTGCGCAACCAAATATGCGTAAGTGTGAAATGTCAGGCTCATATCTAGTTACCAACTGGTACATAGAAAATAGTTGGCCAGCAGTGGGTCTGAAATGAATAAGTAAAGTTGCGTGCAATATTGCATAACTCCAGGCAGATATAGGTAGATTGGTGCGCATAACCAGTGCCCTAGCCACCATATGTAGCCTTTTGATGGTGGCTTCTACGAGACCATTTTGTGTATGCACATGGGGTATAGGATGCTCTACATCGATCCCAACAGACATACAATATTCATCAAATGCTTTTGATGTAAACTCTCCAGCATTATCAAGCCTTATAAACTTGATAGGGTGATCAAGGTGGTGAGCCCTTAAACATATAATATGTGCTAGGAGTTTTGCAAATGCAGCATTTCTTGTGGACAATAAAGCAACATGTGACCAGCGTGTCAAAGCATCCACCAGAACTATAAAGTACTTGAATGGTCCGCCTTCTGGAAGGATAGGTCCACAGATATCTCCTTGTATCCTTTGTAAGAATGGAATGTTTTGTTTTATGTCTTTAGCATAGGAAGGTCTCGATCCTGTTTTTCCTAAAGAACAGGCTTTGCAAAATGAGTGATGTGCCTTTAAAATCATCAATGAGGTATAATGGGAGGGAGGTAGTGCTACTGGTACTTCAGAAGGCAATGGCTGCATTTAAGCAGTACTAGGACCGACACCTTGCAGTGTGGGGGATTTTTCTCCCATTTTATTTTTCACTCGAAACAATGGATGTCCATGTGGGTTCTTTAAAATACGGATCATCATGTCACGACCGGGGTGCCATAGGCGGTCATGCCAAAGCTTGTATGAGGCAGTGTCTCACATTTCATTATTGATGATAGCGTAGGATTCAATGATCTGAATCGTCGTGAGGTATAGTCCACTAGATTGACTCATAAGTTTCTCTAAAATGTGTTTCCTTCCACATTCATTAGAGGTAATATAAAGGTATTCAGTTCCATTCTCACAGTGTGTTTCTACATGATAACCGTTGGCACGAATATTTTTGAAACTTAACAAGGTTCGATTAGCTCTTGGTGCATATAGAGCGTATGTGACTTTAAATGTTGTGCCATTAGGAAGCAAAAATTTGGCAGTTCCTCGCCCTTTTATTACTTGTGATGATCCAATCATCGTAGTCACAGAGGAATTATAGGCTATTAATTTAATGATAATTGCCTATTTCTTAATATGGTGTGGGTAGTCCCACTATCAACTAAGCACTCAAGTTCTCCTCGATTCATTCCTACAAATAAATGGGAGGTATTATTAATTAATTTATAAAATATATCTCATATTCTTTACAGTATGTCTATTTTAGTAGAATGATAATCTTCTCATTCTAATAATTTTTTTCTCTAGATGTATTGCTTTACATCTTTATAGTGCTATTTCGAACCATGTAAATATGTGTAGTAAATAAATTTGAATAAATTCAGTGCTTCATAATAAAATTCGAAACGTATTAATAAGCCAACGATAATCAAATCAAGGTCTTGTTTAAAAATCTAATTCATCAAACCATTATTGAAATAAACTTTAAGACCAAAATTGTCTAATTAAAAATAGGCATTATGCCTTCACAACTGTTTTTGGAAAATAAAATAAATAAGGCAGATCAATCAAAATCTGGGGCATCGATTGACTGAGCAAGTTCCTTGTTGCCATTAAAGTCTGCAATTGTGAGGCCTCCTTCTTCCATATAGTGAGCCTCTTGTTCTTTAGACTCTCTATACCTCTTGTAATTGGCTGCCACTCTGTTGTTTGCTTGGCAGTTGTTGTACCAATGCCCAATGACTCCACACCTATAGCATGGTTCATTGCCAACTCTATCATGTTTGACTTAAGGGTTCTTAGGTGTCCTTTGCACCTTGTTTCCATGACCACTAAGGCCAGTACCACTATCTCTGCGCCATACATTGGGAGGGCCTCCACGGTCCATACCACGACCCCCACGTCCCTTGCCACATGGTGCCTGGTTGCCACATGGGTAGGGATCAGCACGTCCAACCCCCTTTGCATTGGGGTTCTTTCCACCTTTCACTTTGCCATAATTAGCGTTGGGAATTTTCTTTGTCCCAACAGGCCTGACATTGTTGTTCAAAAGAACCTCATTATGCTTCTCAGCCACTTGCAGTAGGTTGATCAGCTTATTGAAGGTTGTGATTCTTTTGTTGTCATATTCCAGCCTATACTGGTTCGCTAGTATAAGTGCTAAAGTAGGAAAAGTAGAAAGAGTCTTTTGGATCATATCATCTTATGTGAGTTCCTTTCCACAGAAATTTAGACGTCCCTTTAGGCGTAACATGTCCTTATTGAAGTCATTGACCCTTTTGTAGTCAAACAAGCAGATTTCATTCCACTGAACGGTCAGTTCTGGGAGCAAGGTGTCATGAATGTTCCCAAAACGTCCCTTAAGGGCATCCCACAGTTCTTTGGGTGTCTTCAACTGAAGGTACTCCCAGCGTAGGCTAGGATCAATATGTCGCCTCAGAAACATTAAGGCATTTACTTTCACCTTGTCAGACGATCCATCGTCTTTGGGGTCAGTGGAAGTTTTGATGGTGGCAGTGTAGTCTTTTGCCACAAAGGCAGTTTCTACATCGGAAACCCAACGGTGGTACTCAAGTCCTTCTGAGTCCAAAATGTCAAATTAAGGTCGAGTTGGATCAGCCATCTACATAAACAAAAGAGAATAAATAAATTACGCAGTCATAAAGACATCCACGTGAATTATTTTCCAAACATATGAATTAGATTTCAAAACCAAGATTCGTAATGGTCACATTTTTCGATGCTATGTGAAAATGTTTTATCACGGTAAGTGTGTAATGCACATAAATTTTCATTATCATGGCAAAACAGAATTTATATGTATAGCATCAAATAAGGATAACTATAGCACTTAATAAAGGATAAAACATAGCATATATAAAAAATAAATTACATGGCATGCTCAAATTTCACAGATATACAACAAATTATATACTACACATAATAACAGCAATAATATACGATGCATAAAATAAAATGTAAACAATAGCATAATATAAAGCATGCGTACGCATAATTTATATAAGCGTAAATAAAATAAAAACATGAAAATACTAGATGGAACCAATATTAGAGAAAACTTTACGTATCTAAGTTTATCCAAAGAAAATATGATTCATAACACTGAGATTTGCTAACGCAGTGTAAACCTCTCCACTAAGCAAACTTCACTACGTGGCTTTTAACGTAGCCAACACGAAAAGGCAATCCAATATGAATCAATAGAGTTTACAGAATACAAGTAGTGTTGTTCATAACAAACACTTTCACTTAGCAACAGATGCTAACTTGTTTTACAACTGTTCTAACTTCTAATTTTTCAACATCAACTACTACTAGCTAATCTGTATTCAATCATCCTCGTACTCAATCTTCTCACTGATCTTGAGAATGAATTATGCAAGTGATTGATAAAGCAATGAAACACATGAAACAACCACTGAGAGTTTTCAAAGACCGATATAAACAACCAAACTAGAAGTTCAAGCAAAAACCAATTTTATGCAAAAAACCAAAAACTCTCTGCGATGAATTAGTTTGAAAACCCTTTTATAGGAGCAGGACTCCCCCTCAATCAAATCGTATCTTAATCACAGAATAAGATAAACATGGAAGGGTTTTAAAACTCTTTTTAGCATGTAATCGGTTATGCATATATAAAGAGATTTTGAGATCAATTAAAATCAATGCATATCAATTTCGAATCATGTAAATATGATATGTATTAAATAGACATTTATCTCAAGATCAGTGAGATAGCTTCCTTGAAATTCTCTTCATGCGATCCTCCTTTATTTCCTTTGTTTCTGCGAGCAATTAGGAGAGTATCTCTCCTAGTTCTTTGCATGTCTGTTGTCTTGGGAAAGTCATGTGTTGAAGGGAGTAGTCCAAGTACTTACAAAACATGCTCAAAATTTCATAATAAAACATAAACAATAAAATATAGAATCATGCTTAAAGATAATCATATAAAACATAAATAACAAGGCATGCTTAAAAAAAAAAAAATTATCTAATTAAACATGCTCAAAAGTTCTAATTATAAACAATTAAATATATCATAGTATGAAATTAAATAAATAAAAGAGAACATACTTAGTTTGGAGAAAATAAAACAATCCTAGCGCACGCGCGTGTTGATGCAGGCGTGCGTAGCGATATTTTTGAGCTTGAGAAAAACTGAGCTGCTTTCTCTTAGAGGGGCCACAAGGCCTTGTTTTTTTCTTTTTCTTTGCTTTTCTCTTTTTTTTTCTCTTTGGGCCGCAGGCCTGCTTCTTTTGTTTTTTTTTCTTTTGTTTCTATTGGGCTGCATCACCACTCAAGGCCCATTTGTTTTTTTTTTCTCTCTACTTTTTTTTTTTAATTCGGCCGGGTTTTTTTTGCTGGGCCGGACCTTTTATTTGGGCCGAGTCACTTTTTATATTTTTTTCTTTTTCTTTTTTTTCCTTCTTCGCGTCTTCTTCTTGTTTCTGGTTTTCTGTTTTTCTGGTATGCTGCTGCGTCGAGCTAGGGCGGAGACTGAGCAGTGCTGTAGCACGCGGCCTAGTGTGTTGGGTGAGAGCGGGTTGCGAGCGAGACGCACGGCAGAGGGAGGCCACGCCGGTGAGCAGGACGATGGCAGAGGTCGGGTTCAAGTGAGTCTTCTCCGGGACGGGTATGGTGCTTGCTGGGCCGTGAGTGCTCAGGCGGTGCAGGACGAGAGGCGAGCGTCTATGTGGGCTAGGTCAGGCTTGGCGCTGATCTGGAACGGCAACGAATCCGATCTCCGGTGCTTAAGGAAAACGAAGGAGGTCTGGACGGGAAGGCTAAGGCGGGTCATGGCCGGTCTGTAGGGCTGGACAAGCCCAATTTTTTATTTTTTTTTTGTTGGTGGCGGCAGAAAAGAAGAAAATATTTTTTCTTCTTCTAGGGTTTTGGTTTTTTTTTTCTTCGACGGAATGAAACTATAAAATTAGGATTTTTTTTCTTGGCTATTGGCTCTGAGTGTGCTGATAACGTGTAAAAGTAAAATGAGAATTGGAATTGGTCTACTCATTTCATTTCATAGTCCCTTTATATAGGGAGAGAATTACAACGGAAACATCAATTACAATGATGACATTAAATGTTGATTGATCCGTAATCCTTGCTGATTGATGGTAATCGCTAATTCTTTGATTCCCTCTCCGTCAGTCACTTTGACGAAGGCACATAATGTCTTTTTCTTTTAACAAGAACCTTATATATAAACATATAGAGAAACTTTAATTTTTTTTAAACTTAAGAAATCTTACCTATAAATAAGACATGCAAATGTGAAATAAAAATGTCTAATCAAATTCTTGGACAAATCTTTCCTATAACACCATGGTCGATTCTATATTAAAGGTAAGCAAAAACTTCTTACAAAGTCTACAATAAAGATAGTTGTGAATTGAAGAATCACGTTGGTAAGACCTAAAAACGAACTAAGAAGGGAGAAGCCACACAATAAATATAGATGTGATAGAAAAAGAAATAAACAAAGAAATGAGCAGTATATGTTGGAAAGAAGATATGCGTGGAAGAAGGAGATGGAAAAAAAAAAGATGATTTGGTGGAAAAAAAGAAAGAAAAAAAAAGAAGAATGAGGAGGAGAATGAGGCAATATGTAATAGACAAGATCAAGGAAGAATAATGTCTTAATATATATAGATTCCTCTTTTAAATTCAATCAAGAAACAAGTAATGTAAATTAAAGTCAACATATTAAATTTGCTAATTTTAAATTAACAAGATTACAATAATTTAGGACAATTAATATACTGACCTTTTACTGTTTATTGTGCAAAATATATTATATAAGGATATGTTAGGATTGAAAAATTTAGATGTTGAGTCAGTAAGATAGAAAATGATATAAATCTAATGTGGCAGTTGAGTCATAGCTAGGACCGTGATTAACAAAAAAAAAAAAAAAATCATCTAGACTACATCTAATACGGGGTGTGAGTTTTGGAGTTGGATCAAATTACCTCATTTAATCTATATAGTGTTGCTCCCTTTTTTTTTTTGAAAGGATAGTGTTGCATGCTCCCTTTCTTTTTTTACATGCATACTTTTTTCTTTTTCTTTTTTGTCAAAGAAGAACTTCATTGAAAATGAATCGATTACAATGATTTGTGGAAAGCACGTTAGCAATCAGTCACCCGACGATAGAGATTACATAGCAGCTTCCCAACTAGACTTCATATTGAAAGTCCCCACTGACACATTGATGGAGCCACTTAGGCCCCAACTCCAAATAAAGAAAATGTTGACTAAGTTTCAAGGCTTCCTTTACTAAACGGTGAGCAATACCATTATCTTCCCGTTTTACAAAGTGCCCACTACAGAAAATAAAAGACTAAACTAAAGACTTGACTTCATCAATAATATGTCACTCAAAACTTAAATCATCAAAACTATTAATCACTGAAGAGTGCATCACCTTCCACTTCAATGCTGAGAAATCCCACATGTAGCAAACCAAAGACCATGCAACAAGGCCAAGGTTTCCACCAAACGAGGAGGGAGGTTTCCGACTTGAGAGACTGCCATTGCACCCTTCATAGCTCCTTGGCTATGTAGGAAAATAATTCCCAGCCCACACAGATCATTCTTTACATCAGAAGCGCTCCGTCGAAATTCATCTTTAGGCTTCCTTCATGAGGGGGTTTCCAACTGACTCGAATTGGATAAGCAGTCTTTGTTATGTCCTTGACCTTTGAAGCAGTTCCTTTCATATTCAATATGCCAGTCAACTGCTACTTGGAATAACTCACCAGGTTCCATACTTTTCTCCCCATGTCTGTGAAGGTTTCTGTTTCGCCAAATCCACCATGCAACATAACAAAAGGTAGCTAGTTCATGTTCAGTAGCAGATAAGTGTACATGGTACAAAGAAAGATTAATGCTCCTGCCATATCTTATGTACTCCTTTTAAAAATGACTTTTTCCGATCCATGCACCCTTAGCCCCTGGGCACTCCCATAAACTATGAAGCACCTTTTTTGAGGGGGCACCACGCTGCCAACAACACAGATTTTCAATGATTCTCTTTTACTCCAAATTCATAGCACGTGGTAGAAAATTGTGTACATAATTTTTTATGGGTTAAATACTATTTACTCCCTGAACTTTCAGGGAAAAAACAGTTCAGTCCCTGCCTTTTCAATTTCACACGTTTACTCCCTCATCTCTCAATTTTGAACCAATAGGTCCATTCCGTCAAAAAACTCTATTAAAATGTCTATTATACCCTCAGTTCATCTTTTTTCTTTTTCTTAATTTATTTTTTTTATCTTTTTTTTTCCTTTTCTGTTTATCTCTTCTTCTTCTACCTCTCTTCTCCTTCAAAATCAAAATTTCTAAAGCAACCAAATCAATCCGAAACACAAAACCTCTCTTCATCTGCTCAATCAAAAAAAGAAAGAAAAAAAACAAAACAAAAGAGAAAAAAATCTTTTCAAAAAAAAAAAATTAATTAATTAAAAAATTTGAGGGTAGAATAGACATTTTTGGTCGGATAATAACAAATTGGACCTATTGGTCCAAAATTAAGAGATGAGGGAGTAAACGTGTGAAATTGAAAAGGCAGGGACTGAACTGTTTTTTCCCTGAAAGTTCAGGGAGTAAACAATATTTAATCATGTGTCATGAATTTTTATATGGATGGCAGTACTCCACATAAAATACGGACTTCATGGGGAATATTCAAACTCCACATAAAATTATTACCATCACGGCTTGTGCTTGCAACAGGGCCTGCTTTCTAGTTCTGCATATCTCTGGCCACCTAGTACCCCGATTTCACAATATACACTCCTGTCTTTGTAAAATGCCAAACAAGCTTGTCATGTACAGTTCTGAGCCCAATTGGCATACGTAACATCGTGTTAGCTTCATGAGGTAGGAAGATGGACTTCACTAATGGTACATCCCAAGCTCCTGATGCCGTGAATAAAGACTCCACCTTCTGATGACATTTTCATTTACTTTTTTTTTTTTCAAGGAGAAACAATGAAAATGCATATAATCATAAAAATCAAACACATGCATACTTCTATTTTCTTTAGAAAGAATTTTCAATTCCAATAACATATATATTTTATTTTCCAGTTGTAAAACCACCAAAAGATAATACTAAAGAAATATCATTTTCTTTAGGCAAAAAATCACAAATAGTCACTGACTTATGACTCATTCAACATTTAACTCACTGTATTTTCAACAATATCGATCACTTAACTCACTCACTTTTATATCCACCTTTCACTTAACTCATTGCCGTTAATTCTACCGTTAAAAGCCGTTAAAATTGAGGGTATATTTGTCAAAACGCTTACACATACATTTTTAACTTAAATTTTTTTTAATTTATTAGATTTTTTTCAATATTTTTAATTTCTGAAATTTCTAATAAAAAAGAGTTTTATTTTAATTTAAATATATAATTTGATAAAAAAAAAATTGTCTTTTTTTTTTTCAGAATTTTTTTTAAGTCAGAAATGCATTCTTTTAGTGTTTAGACAAATTTACCCTCAATTTTAGTGGCTTTTAACGGTAAAATTAACGACAGTGAGTTAAGTGAGAGACATATGTAATAGTGAGTGAGTTAAGTGATATTGTTGAAAATACAGTGAGTTAAGTGTCGAATAGATCATAACTCAGTGACCATTTGTGATATTTTCCCTTTTCTTTATTTCTTGGCTCAAAGCAAGGTTCTCTCTCTCATCAAACCCATTCCAGCGCCTCTCGCATTATCAATGAAATAATCTTAATTTACACCAAAGAAGTTATTGTTAAGAAAAAGTCTAGGGGTGGGCGCGGTGCCGTTCGGTTCGGTTTGAGCCCTAAACCGCAACCAAACCGCTTTTTTCGGTTGGCCTATATATCAAACCGCAACCTCATTACAAAAGGGCAACCGCATTACAAAAGGGCTGAACAGATTATTTCGGTTCCACCATTTTTCGGTGCGGTGCGGGTCGGTTTTGGTTTGGAGCAATTTATCAATTTCAACTAGAAAGAGAGGGCCAAAATCAGGCTTATTTTTACCTAACAATTTCAATAAGGCGTAAATAAATTTTGAATGCATTTAGAGTCCACACAAATCGGTAAATGTCACCCAAATATCAAGCAACTTGCAGAAAGACCATAGCAACTTATTACACACACACACACACACACACACATATATATATATCAATGATCAAGCAAACATAGCAACTTATTACACACTGAAAACCTAATTAAAAATGGATTTCTTATATATTGAAAACCAACATTTCCATCAATAGAGAAATAATAAATAAATAAAATGTAATTAAAATAAATTTGGTGTGGGTCAGTTTAAATCGGGCGGTTTATGACCCGAAACCGCAACCGAACCACTTTTATACGGTTCGGTGCGGTGTGATCATAAAACGAAACAGTTTTAGTTCGGTGCGGTTCAGGTCGGTAACCGCATTTTCTGTAAAAAATGCCAACCCCTAAGAAAAACTAGGTCAACATACTAACTCCAATAAACAATAGTCAAGAAAACCCACAGATCGGGGTTGTGGGAAAGTAGAGGCGGTTCATCTTTAGATCTTCCTTCGATTATTATACTTGGGGATTTTGAGGTCTAAATCTAACTTTGAATGATGATGAGGATTATGAAGACGATTCTGCGTGAGAAATGACTGTGATAGTGAAGAGCATGAAGACTGTATTTTTTTGGAAGAGGACGAGAATGAGAACCAAGAAAGATTGTTAAGAGGAAGAGGAAGAGAACCCCCAAAAAAAAAAAATCTAACATAAAATTCGGTAGCTTTATGAAGAAGAACAATCACTGGATGGGAATGAAACAACATTAACAAATAAATTATGCCAAGTTGTTCTCTCCCTGAAGAAGAAAAAAGTCTCTTTTGGTGAAAATCATGGGAAAATTTTCTTCCGTTTGTTTCCGCGTGAATGAGAAATTAAGAAAAAAGGAAAGTAAACATCCATGTCTCTTGTTGGTCCAAAACAAAAGTCACTACGATGGAGTTTGTAAGGGAGGAAGTTGTGTCAGTAAAGATAAAGTGACGGTGAAATAAGACTGTTTTTATTTTTTTGGATAAAAGTATTTGGACTGGGGGAGATAGCCCACAAGTCCAGGAACATTATGAACCACTCATGCTCTGCAGGAGCCCAACTACCATTTGGATCCAGCGCCAATTATCACGTGAGATCAGTCAAATCCCGCTAGCTCAAGGTTTTCCACCTTGAAAAGTCTGCAAGCATCCGACAGTCGGGCCTCGTAATGATCCAAACTATCTAAAAGCTAACACCTTCATTCGGTCACATGGGTCCCTCGTGACCACAATACTCAGCAATCTACAAATGAGGCACTTGTGAATGTTAGGGCTCAAACTTGAGTGGGGTCCACTCGAGAAAGTGCAGGTGCCTTGTCATTTTTGCCAACTCTCATTTAATAGCATGAAATAAGACTATTCGGTTTGGCAAATTTTGGCTTCTTCTCTCTCATTTTTCCCTTCTGATTTTTAAAAAGATGGTGCCAAAAATTAAGCAAGTCAATTTTGGCTTTGCAACACCCCGCTTCCTACTGAAAGTAATACTCTTCATCTCTACTGTGAGATTTTTGTAATGTAATGCTATGACTTTGCTCGCCAGGTACTATGGAAGTACACTTTAGGTTATACTCTTTCTTCATGATCTAGTACTGGTAAAATTTCTTAAAATAGACGACTGTGCCTCATTGTCATATGTTTTACTTGACTTTTTTATTTTTTATTTTTTGAAATGGAAATCTGTCTATCATGCGTGTTATATCTACAATGGGAGAAAATCATTATGCATGTACATTAAAGGGTAAAGATTGACATTATGAATACATGAATACATACAGAAACAGTACGCGATCTTCTTTGAACGTATATGATGTGTTATTGTTGACAAGGGAAAGATTATGGGCATACATGAGCAAATACCAGTGAAACTAATTCATCCGGCCTTGACTCGAAAGTCAAAGCAAGATGATCAAGTACTATTAACAACTGGAAATCTAACCAATAAAAATATTAGAAAATTACATGTAAGTGTCATTTTGAAACTTTAATTAGCCATAAAGCCACCTAACATTTTTTGTTCTCATAAGGCCACTTTAGAGCCCAAAAACGTCAGCTTTTTTATGCTATACCTATTTTGCCCTTATCTCTCTCTCTCTCTCTCTCTCCTCTCTGTCTCTGTCTCTATCTCTGTCTCTGTGTCTGTCTTTGTCTCTGTCTGTCTCTGTCTCTGTCTCTCTCTCTCTCTCTCTCTCTCAATAGAGCTTATCTGTTTCAAAAACAAATCGCATCCTCATTCTCTCTCTCTCTCTACTCCGTCTTGCCGGACAACGGCGACCTTCGTCACGGTCCCCGTCGACTCGCTGGACCCACTCGGCAGTGTTCGTCACGTTGCCTATTAACTCGGTGGAACTGAATCACGTTGGCCGACTGGAACTGGATCTCCTCTCCTCTCCTCTCCTCTTCCTTTCATCTTGTGATGCCCCGGAAATTTGTATTTATTTTCCGAGGATTTTCCAGAATCTAAATTCTGAATATTGGACGATTTTGTGGCTCGTGGATGGAGCGGAAGTGTTTCGGGAGAATAATTATTTGAAGAATATGGTTTTAGGGGGGTTGCAAAGGTTGACTTTTTATTTGTTGGGATTCTCTAAAAACTTCCTTCACGAAAGTTGTAGAGCGCATCGATACGAGTTCGTGGACATGTGGAACGCGAAAATCGGAGTTCGTATGAGGAAGTTATGGCTATTGGAAGAAGTTTCCCTTTTAGTATAAATAGGGAATTTCCGAAAATACCTTCATAATTCCTCATTTCTGTTTTTGGAAACTTTCTTTCTCTCTCTTCTCTCTTGGCTGCACCTTCAGTGTCTAAGTTTTTCGACTGACCCGACCCGGACCCGGCTTTTCCGGCGAACTGCGGCGGTCTCCGGCGACGAAACTTTCCAGATAGGATCGTCTCCTCAGTCTGGTCGTCCCTGTGGTGTCCTCTAGCACCAATTCTCAGTGGTGGTGGCGGTAGATGGCGGCGCAGTTGGGTGTTTTCAAACCCGATCGGTTCTCCGATCTCCGACGTCGGCGGGGCTTCAAGCTGGGCTTGGGGAGCTCAGAGCAGCCTCCTTGATCGATCCTTGGTGGTTGTTTGGATCGATTCACGTGAAACTTAGTTCAACTCGGACTGAACAGTAATCCACGGCTTGTGAGGTAGTTTTCGACCCTTTATGCTTGTTTTCTGACTTCGAGCTAGTTATGAAAATTCACAAGCATGCTTAGATGAAAAACTTTGGTGTTGGGAGTTTTGTGAAATATTGAGTTTTGGCCGGTGGCGGTGCGCCACCGCCTGTGGCGGCGTCCTGGCTTGTTTCCGACCATGTAAGGGACTGTTTCTGGTATTATATATGTTTTACTTGTTAATACGAGCGTTTCGATATATAATATGCAAATTTTGGAGTTCGAATGGATTTGTTATGATTTTTACCGTTTCATATCGGTGAATTTATTTGATCCGTGAGGATTCAAGCTTCCGATCGACTTGTGGTTTGGACACCTCGATCGTGGAAGTACTCTGGAGACTTAGGGAGGTCTCAGATGAGGTTTTGCCTCGATTGGCATTACTCATAGGGATTTAGTTCAAAACGAGGGTTTCGAACTTTAATCATTTTGTGATTCGTGCACTGAATCAAAACCCTAGGTGTTCAGGTGCTTGTTGGACTTGTTGAACGGATTGCGGCGATTGTGCTTGTTTTGGTTCTCGTGTGAAGACGCAGCGGGATTCAAAGGTGAGTAATCTCACAAGGTTCATTAATGAACGGATTACCTTTATCGTTTGGTGAGTAAATCTCACGATATTGGTTATGAGCAGGATCGATATTTGTTATGAGCGAGATTACTCTATTGTCTTGGAGTTATTAGGTTAACTACTACTATAGTTGGTATTAATGGTATTCCTAAGTGAATAATCATGTATATATATATATATATATTTGAGTGATATATATATATATATATATGTATTGGTGGAATCTGTGTGATGAATTGGATGATTTCTATCTGTGTGATGACTGATGAAATTGTGTATTGAGTTGTGATTGTAGGATATCATGTGTTGAGATACCATGGGTCTAGTATGACCTCTCAAGTGAGATTTAAGATATGGTAGCTTGTGTAGGAATATCTGTGTGATGAATCGATGACATCAGTATAATGAATCTTTGTGATGATTGTCATGTAAAGCTTATGTAGAAATATCTATGTGGCTTGTGTAGGAATATTTGTGTAATGAATCGATGACATCAGTATGATGAATCTTTGTGATGATTGTCATGTAAAGCTTGTGTAGGAATATTTGTGTAATGAATCGATGACGTCAGTATGATGAATCTTTGTGATGATTGTTATGTAAAGCTTGTGTAGAAATATCTATGTGGCTTGTGTAGGAATATTTGTGTAATGAATCGATGACATCAGTATGATGAATCTTTGTGATGATTGTCATGTAAAGCTTGTGTAGGAATATTTGTGTAATGAATCGATGACGTCAGTATGATGAATCTTTGTGATGATTGTCATGTAGAGCTTGTGTAGAAATATCTGTGTAGCTTGTGTAGGAAGATTAGTAGGATGATTGATATCGGTGTGATGACTAGCCATGAATCTCTGTGATGATCGCTATCTGTGTGATGACTGGCGATATCTGCGTGAATCTATGTGATGATCGCTATCTATGTGATGACCAACGATATCTATGTGATGATTAGTAGGATGATTGCTATCTGCGTGATGACCGGTAAAATCTATGTGATGATCAGCTGGGCAACTGCTATCTATGTGATGATCCTTGAAATCTATGTGATGATCAGTAGGATGATGAATATCTGCGTGATGATTGGTGAAATCTGTGCGATGATCAGTGTGATGACTGCTCGGTAACGGAGCTGAATTGTTATTAAGTTAACAAAGATCGAGAGGATTGCTGTGATGGTTGGGGCTACCTACAGATGTCAGGGTGTGGGACTTCGATGACTACTTTGACTTGAATTGCTTGACTTAATGTGACCTCCTGAACTAAATTATATGCAGGGGTTACTATGAATTGTTTTGCTTGTTTTGATATGTGATTGCCTTGTTTCTCCTTGATTGTATTGATTGATGGTTTGATTTACATTAAGAGCCATAGTGGTGATGAATTGTACTCTGTGGTGAGGATAGGAAGGTGATTCATTGTTTTCACCTTGATGTCATGTTGATGACAAAAAGGCTCCTAGTGGGGAGGGAATGAGCGTGGTTTGGGATTCGCCGTAGGGCGTTAGAATGGCATCAAACATTACTTGAGGAAGTCTTGTTTGATTGAATTTGTGTAATGGGACGCTAGTTGAGAATCTTAACATGAGGCTGTAGTCACCAGTTGACTTATATAGACATGATATGAAAGATTATGGAATTGATGGCCGTAGGTGTGAGCTGTGTGTATATCATGTTTAGGTTGAGGTGACTTAAGAAATGTGTTTTGCTTTGTGGTTTTGAGTTACTCATACGAGCTTCATAAGCTTACCGGGTTTGTTGTGTGGCAACCCGGTGCACTATTCAATAGAATGGTGTAGGGGTTAATCCTGCAGGTCAGGAAAATCGTGGCTGAAGCTGAGGTGGCGCCTTTGCAGCTTTACGGTAGGAAGCTATCTTTGTGACTTTACCGTTGATAAGGACTTCCGTTGTATAGTTACTCTAAGCTACATTTACGTTTTATTTTGTTGTTGACAATTTAATTCGTAAGCATTGTAATATATTACTTTGTGGAGAGGGTTAATATTGACATAGTGGGTTCAGGGCATCAATATGTACTTGGGTTAAAAGGGAAAAAGTTTCTAGGTATTTTGTATTGATGGCTGAATGTTCACGCATATGTAATTATGGGATTATATATATCGATTTTCATGTGTGTAAAATCAGGGGCGTGACACATCTGCATCGTGAAAAGCTAGGGTTTGGGAGATGATGACGACGAAGAGCTCGATCAATTCGGTTTATCGGATACAGAGGCCTGTACTGTGCTCGGCAACTACGGTAGTGGGAGATCGGAGCTAGGAATGAGATCGCTCTCACAGAGCCTGAGGTGAAGAAGAAGAGGCGAGGCTGTAAGATCCAAGAGGTCCGAGAGTGTGAGGATTATGTTTGAGCAAGAGAGAGCTTGGATTGAAGCCATGGAGATTCAAAGGAAGAAACAATCGAAGAAGAAGAAGAAGAAGAGGAACACATAATTAAGGCTCTGGAAGATGACCAACTATCTCGCAAACAAGAGGTTTTTTTATTTTTTTTCATTTATCTTTATATATTGATTAAGTGCTTGCTTTTTTTAGTTTATTGCCTGTTGCGTTGTTATTTGCAGCTTTTAAATTATTCAATATCTATAGATATACATATGATTGTGTACATGTTCATAGTAGGCTTAACTTTAATTTAGAAGCACAAATATACTGTTCTTTGATGCTTAATTACTGTTTCGTCAGAACTCTATTATGTTTGAGATAAGCATTAATTGCTTGGTAGGATTAAGAGAGAATCCTATTCATTGGGAATATCAATTGCTTCTTATTTTGGAATACTTTGATAGAAGCATATTATCAGGAGGATGGTTTTTCATGTTTCCTTGTGATATTTGTGGCAGATCGAAAATGCAAATGATAATGGTGATGATGACTGGGACTATGTAGAAGAGGGACCTGCTGAAATCGTCATCTGGTAGGAAACTGAAATAATTGTCAAGAAGAAAAGAGTCTAGGTTCCAAAGATCAAGGAGGTGTGTAACATCAATTGGAACTTGGATTAAATACACAGTACTTTACGGCTACGTTAGTATATTTTTAAGCTGATGTTAGTAACTTTCTATAACTGTTATAGTAGCTTTTCAACACAGTGATAGTAGTTGAGCATTGCAAGCCTTCGACATTGTAAATTTATAGTTGTTTTAATGTTTCATAATAGTTTTTGTGTTGGTCGGTAATAGATTTCTCAGTTGGTGATAGTAGCTTTGTTAATCTTTGGTAATAGGCTTTTCAATCGTGCGAATAGATTTTGTTTTGCATGATAGTAGTTTTTGGTGTTGGTGTGAGTATCTTTTAGTGATAGTTAAAGTAGTTTTTGGTGTTGCTGAGAGTAACTTTTTTGATATTGGTGAAAGTAGTTTTTGTTACTGGTGACAGTAGCTTTTGTTTCTGGTGACAATAGTTTTTGTTACTGGTGACAGTAGCTTTTGTTTATGGTGACAGTAGCTTTCTGATGTTGG
The DNA here is from genome assembly GCF_002994745.2 of Rosa chinensis. Lineage (NCBI taxonomy): Eukaryota > Viridiplantae > Streptophyta > Magnoliopsida > Rosales > Rosaceae > Rosa > Rosa chinensis. Next base: position 22,707,595 of record NC_037089.1, on the reverse strand, counting down.
TGACAGTAGTTTTTGTTGTTGGTAGGAGTAGCTTTTGGTATTGGTTAGTGTAGTTTTTGTTTTGCTTGAGTAGCTTTTGGTGATGGTGAGAGTAGCTTTTGTTACTGGTGATAGTGACAGTAGCCATTTGTTGCTGGTGAGAGTATCTTTTTGTGTCAGTGACAGTAGCTTTTGTTAATGGTGTTAGTGGCTTTTGATTTTTGGGAGCATATCTTTTTATTGGTGACAGTAGCTTTTGTTGCTGGTGACAGTAACTTTTGTGACCTCGCTGGAGGTTGCCGAAAATTTCATAAGAGTAGCTTTTGTTGCTAGCCATAAGCCATAGTAGCTTTTGGTGTTAGTAACAGTAGCTTTTGGTGTTAGTAACAGTAGTTTTTGTAGTCGCCGGAGTTTGCCGGAAGTTGATCGGAGGTCGGCTGGAGTCCTGCCGGAGTTGGCCAGAGGTCGACCGGAGACCTCGCCGGAGAGGAGAAAGAGAATGGTTGTTGACTTTTTACTCTAGTGGCATTTATGTAAATATGTTGGTTTTTATATCTAAAATATAACACCATTTTTAATCTAGTGGCAAGAATTAGTTGGTAGCCTTATGGCTAAAAAAACATTCAAATATGCACTTATATGTAATTAACTCTAAAAATATCTGATATTGACCCAAAAAAAAATCTGATAAAAGCTCAAGAAGTATCAGACAGACTTGAGAACTATTATTCCAATTACTTCAATTAAAAAGAAATTATGGATTTGGATAAGGAATTCATCTTTCACGATACCAGTCTTCGATAAGAATCTTAAGGGTACGATTAGGGGTAAGAATTTTACTATTGAGCTTCAAATTGGTCATCGGTGATGTATCGTGCCCGGTTTGCAACCATTTCTCTATGCCTTCTCGCTCATAGGAAAATCCATCGGCAGCCACATGTGGATCCATCATTACTTCCTGCACTCAAAAATAGACTACTTGATTAGTTGCTCGTGTTCTAAGAACCACTTACTTTATTTCAATTTACCTAGTAAATAATCAAACACATAAAAAGTTACCTTATATATGGGGCAGTAGAATTGTGTTGGAATATCAGAGTCCTGATCTCTACCACTGGTAACTAGATCATATGTTCCTGCACGTCCTCTGACCATTTCATCAGCCTTTTCTCTAATATCGTTCATCTTTTTCACTATTATCACCATAATGTACTTTTTCCTAAAATCATCTCTAGGATTACAGTCTACACAACGTCGGCACACATTCATCAATTTCTCAGCCAAATCCATAGGCCATTGACCTGCCGTCTTGTCCAAACCCTGGGGCAAACCAACAAACCATCTAACATAACAGTAAGAAAAACAATTTCCGGGAATGCCATTTAAGAGATTCAGAACCAGATAGCCAAAAGTCTTTACATCCCATGCAAGATCAGGCTTGTCGCATCTTTTCAGCACAACATTGATTTTGGCATTAAGGTGGCGATCGACAAGAATGTTGGATGCATTGAGATAGTCAGGAACAATAGGTTCACACCTAGCCCTCTTAATAATGTAGGATAAGGCCGAACAAATATCATTGGCAATACGAATGCGATCGTGCCAATGAAGGTTTTGCTTGACGACCTCGTGCAGCACGCGACTATACTCTATATGTTCATAGACAAAGCACTTGAGCTCGGAGCAGAAGCCCAACATTGAAAGAAGGTGAGGGTGTCTAATTAATCCGAGGGACTTAACCTGCGATACCATATAGTTAAACCGTAATCAATCATATCAGGGATTGGAGATCACAATACCAAGTGACCGACTCATTGGAGAAGCGATGACCCTAATCAATCAATCATCCAACAGTGAAAGTAACAATGAGAACAGGAAAGTTTACCATATAGTTAAAAACACGTTCCTCGGGGGAGGTGAGGAATTTGATGGAAATTGCTGCATCGTCAACATAGCCTTTATAAACAGTGCCCCAAATTCCTACAGACTCTGATCTCAACCGCCAAGAAAAATTATCAGTAGCCAATACGATCTCCTCGGCCGTGTACTCCTTAAGCCTGGCCATATCAGAAGCCTCGGCTACTAGCTACGACTTCTCTTTTTGTGAACGATCGTCGGAATTTAGAGGCTTGCGAGAAGAAATCCGGTGATGAATTATGCATCTAAAGGTTGATGAGTTATAGATCTATAGATCTTGAGAGTCATAACCCTCAGATCTGTCAAAGTGAAGAAGATGACAACTACAGAGAATGAGGATTGGGGACGACTGCAGAAGTAGAGACCAGAGAGAGAAAAAGTATTTTATTAATCGTTTGATGTTCGAGATGAACCAATCAATAGGTCTGCGGATCTATTCTTCCATTCGACAAGTAATAAATATCTAGTTTGTAATTTGTACATTATGTAGTCAGGCACGGAAGCAGGAATTAAATTTGAGGTGCGCTAAATTTTTAGGGATCAATATATTTAATTACTTAGATGAAGAAATCGATAAATACTCAAATTCTAACATGAATTACTTAAATTCGAACATAAATTACATTCTAATTTCATCAAAAATTTCATTATAGAAGAGAAGTTAAAGTGTAATACCTTAGCAAGTTTGAGAGAATGAGAATGAGAGCAGGAAAGGAGAGAGACCGACGCCTATAATAATGATGTGCAAAGAGAATTAGAGAAGTGAGAGTTGAGTATGAGAAGTGCAAAACTGGGTAGAGAGAGGAGGAGACAGAAAACTGAAAAAGAGGAGAGAAAGAGGAGAAAAGTTTTATTTGTCTAGTTGTCTACTTATTGTTTGCGGACTACAACATATCTTAATCATACATATATATAATAATTTTTTCCCCCCAAAATGTTGGGGTGTGCTGCAGCACACCTCAACCACCCCCTACATCCGTGCCGGTATGTAGTGACAATGAAGTTCGTAATTTGTACATTATGTAGTAAGAATGTTGGTAACCAATGCGGTACGGGACGGTTTGATAATCAGCTAAAATCAGCCACTATTACAACGTGAGAGCAGTCAAACTTCGCTTGTCCAAGATTTTTCACCTTGATTCACATGCATATCTGGCAATTGGGTCTCGTAATGACCCAGACTCTCTGGAAGCTGACACTTTCATCAACGTCATATGGATCCCGCAAGACCCTAGTACTCAGCAACCTACAAATAATGGACTTGTGAATGTTGGGGCTTGACTGGGTGAGGGGTTCTACTCAAGCAATTGCCTTACCACACTTTCACCAGCGCCAGATGGATCCCGTAGGACCCCATTACTCAGCAAGCTACAAATAAGGGACTTGTGAATGTTGGGCCTTAAACTTGGGTGAGGATTCCATTCAAGCAATTGCCTTACTATTCCTACTAACCCTCATTGGCATGAAATTAGACTACTCGTTTTGGCAAATTTTGACCTATTTTCTCTCATTTCCTCCTTGTGATTTTAAGAGGGCAGTGTCAAAAATTGAGCAAGTAAATTTTGTCTTCCAAAAAAAAAAAAAAATATTGAAGAAGGATAGAAATCTACCTAAAGTGATACATTGATAGAAATTCCGTAGGGCAAAGGGTAATGAGACTTGTGAAGAACTTGAACATTGATGCCATTGAAGCTACAAAAATTCATCCCGTTTTTAATTAGTTATTTATTACGGTAATGGAAGGGACCTCTTATTATGCCAATCTTGAATTAGGGAACGGAGGGTGTGATTAGGGGTAAGAAATGTGTGCTTGAGCCTCAGGTTTGTCATGGGCGATGTTTCATGCCCCATTCCTAGCCATTCCTCTATGGTCTCAAGTTCATACGAAAATCCATCGGCTGCCACATGTGGATTCTTCATCACTTCCTGCAAAATTAGCATGGTTAATCTTGTTGTGATATTGTAGCATGTTTTCATTTGAAAGGGCAAAAGGTCTCCCGTCCTCTATTGAATCCAAAATCTCACAAGTTTTGACATGGGGCAGAGGAAAAGAAGCACAATACCTGAGAAATGGGGCAGAGGAAACAACTAGGTACATCACTGGTGCCAATTTCTTCTACATCTCCATCCATCAGCCCCTCAGATCTTCTTCTTGCCACAATATCATCACCATATCTCTTCAACTCATTGAGCTCTTCCATCACTGTTGCCAGTCTCAGATCTCGACTAGGTCCACGGTTACTTGTCAAGCAAGTCAAGGCTAACCCGGCAAGTTTCTCTGCCAAATCCAAAGGCCAATGTCCAGCCATCTCATCTAAATCACGAATCACAGCTGCTCGGTCCATATTCATGGCCTGGCCTAGTCCTGCCCAATTCCTTCCGGTTAAAAGATGCATCATCAGTACCCCAAAAGCCCGAATGTCTGATCTAATGCTTTGTTCATTATGGGTGCGTGAGAGCCCAAAACCGCTTATTTTCGTGGTGAGGTTCCGATCAAGGAGGATGTTGGATAAGGAAAGTCGACCGTGAACAATGGGTCTGGGCTTAGCCGTGTGGAGAAAGCCCAGGCCCGAGCAAATCTCCATCGCAATACGGATACGGTCATGCCACCCTAGGGTTCGCTTTCTTTTCTTAGAGCTTATATGGGAGGAGAACAATAAATCCCTCAGTAATATGTCTCTCAAGCTACCATTATGCATGTATTCAAAGACAATGCACCTTAGCTCAGTGCAGAAGCCAATCATTGTTACTAGATGTGGGTGTCTTATGTGGCTAAGAATTGTAACCTACAATCGATCAAGTTATGATATTAGACACTAAATTAGTCAAATCTAATCTATACGACAACTTTACAATATAACATGTTAGATTATCTTGTAAGAAATGTTATCCAAATTATGTAGTCTCCTACTTAGGGTATAGAAATAGAAATAATGTTTACCTTAGCTTTAAAATCTTGCTTAGAGTCTCCTTTAGCAAAGTTGAGGATCTTGATTGCAACCGTGGCATGGTTGATGCGCCCTCTATACATAGTAGTGTTCCAATCCCCTCCTGATTTAATTCTCAAGCGTTCTGAAAAATTGTTCGTAGCCAATCTGATCTCTTCAGCTGTGTACTTCTTGAATCCACAGCTCGTGTCAGTGAGCCTTCCAACCATTCCAATGACATCCTTTTCTTTACAAAACTCGATTCTACGATGTAGAACATCTCTATGCTGCCGCAATTCCTCAATATCTCTAACCATCTCTGCCCGGCTGCTTACGGCCTTCTCTAGGTGGGACTCGGTATTTGATTTCGCCAATGTGGAAATTTGGAGCTTATTTGAGAGCTCAAATTGGAGCTCCATTAGTGAATTTAGCCTACTTCTGCTCTCTCCAGTGTCCATTATAACTTCATGAAGCTGTTCCTTTTCAGAGTCTAGCGCTTTCTTTAACTCTGCTTGGTTAGTCACGTCTTCTTGTATTTGTGCTTCAAGTTCTTCAGCCTATAAAACATGTGTAACCTCATTAGCAAACATAAACTTCAGATCAAGAAGTAAAAGAAAACTGATTAACTTATAGATGATAGGACAAGTAGTATACCCGAGAATTGCATAGACTAATGGCCCATTGTGCTTTAGTTTGTCTTTCGACATTGGCCTTGGCTTCCTTTCTTTTCAACTTGATTGTCCCTTGAGCTTCCTTTAGCTTTGTTTTCATGTCTTCTGCAGCAATCTGAAATACAAGCTTTTAGATGTGACACTTACAGAAAGAACTTTTTTACACTTAATTTGGGTGAGTCCACAGTTAGGGGCTAGAGGGTCTAAATTACATGGATAGGATAGGCATAAGCATGAGGTGCAAATTAAAATAAGAACCAAAATGGACCAAGTTCTCATATCAAACAGGACCATCAGTGCATCACTGTCATATGGTTCTAAGGTCAAAAAGAAGGACAGGCAATGAAAGAAAAATAATTGAAATTTGGTGCAAAAGAGAGAACTTGGTGGAGCCGTTGAGACTTGTACATCATTTTCTACCTACTACTTCAAATTAGACCAAGATTAGTGGCATAATTTAACATTAACTTGAAGCCACATCTAGCAGAAAGTATGATTAATTTGACATTTCGAGATTAGTTTACACTTACCATGTTAGATTCCGTTGGATTTTTTTGAACATCAACATTCTCCTGCCCACAAGTTTCTTCCTCCAATCTCAAGGATAACAAATGCTGGAAATAATTTTCAATTTCTTGGACATGGCATTCCCAATTGTTCTGTGAACTAATTGGGGAGTTGGGATTTGCTGAAGTCGTATCTGAGGAAGTTGCTGAAGTTGTATCTGGCGAAGTTGCTGAGGTGTCATTGAACATTTTTGCTAGCCAACCTTTGAAACTGGCTTTTTCTCTCAGTTTTGCAACAATGACACCTTGATCATCCTCCATGATTCCTTTGTTATTTTCTCCTCTAAGGAAAACAAGTCTTCCCCCGCATATCACGAACAACTCGCAGAAATCCGGCTTGTGATGATGAATGTAAAATGCTCCACTTACTGCACTCTTTATTCTCCTAAACAGGAGAAAATTAACAAAAAAATGAGACAAAATCAAAGATAAATATTCTCAAATGAGTTGAGTACATAGTCTACAAAATCTTGAAATTGATATGTATATGCTGTTGCATACCAAGTTGACGAAGTCTTCAAGAAAGTGAATCCCATAACCAGTCTGGTTATTTGGTGTCTAAAGATCAAATCCATGATGATTTTATGAATTGGTTGCTCACATTTTTCCACTGTTAGTATTTGAGCCTTCACCTATGAGCATGAAACAGAGTAAATCAGCCTCAAATTTTTACAATGGGATTTGAAAGAAGCAAACGAAGCAGTTAATTAAACCTGGCCACAGAATGCTAAGTACTTGTGCAGCAACTTATCAATCTTTTCTTGCTCATATTTCATAAGAACTTCCAATTTCTCATCACTCACAGAACTTGCAGGGAGCTTCCCAACTGGAACAAAAACAGAAAGAAGGCAAATAATGTAAGAAAATTCCAATCAAACTGAAAATTCCAATGATTTATGCAATTTACTTACATGGGGTATAGACGAAATCCTTCGAAATGTCGTGAGCTACATGAAGAATGACTATGGAAATCGGCTGAGAATTCCAATTCTTCAGTGTCCACTCCAAGGTCTTAAACCCATCTTGTATATCATTCCCAACTGCAACATAGACCTTCTCTGCTTGTCTATCCATTCCCTACCTAAAACCAATTGAACCAACCACCAGAAAACCAATATAGGAGAGCTAGTTTAAGGCAGAGAATGTTGTGAAAAAGAGGAGAAAGAGAATGTTGCTGTGGACCTGTGGAAATTTCTCAAGGTTCTTGCTTTCCTTTTTATCGTTTTTGGGAGAGTAGGACGGCTACCTTTGGACTTTCTTGTGTCGTATAGAACATGATATATCTACATTCGCGACGGTACACACTCACATGTTCACAGCTTCAGACAGAGATGCTAAATTATTGTCATCATTTATCTTACAGTTTAGTTCAATGTTAAACAGTTCGTTACTTATTTCGAAAGGGATTAAGAGTACCAATGTTCTAATCCAAATAAAAATGAATGACTAGATAATATTAAATGCAGTTTTAGCCTATGTATGGAAAAACTTTCACAAATACAAATACGGTGAAGTTAATCAAAAGCGCTACACATGTTAAGATCTAGTTGTTTTATTAGCAATAGTGACATGTTCGAAAGAAGACCCGGAACTTGATGACTAAGGATTGACATATGCGGTTTCCTTATGCACATATGGCTCTAGATTGATCCTATAAATATGGCTTAAAAATTAGAAGACCAAACATGCTGCTCAGAAATTGCTTTTCTCTTTATTGATTATTAAATTCACCATAGTTAACTATAGTTATAGTGTATTACGCATGGCAACACTCTATTGAGTGGTGGTATCACCACCCAAGTGTTGTGGTGAGCAAATTCAATTCCTATTATTTAGGAATGATGGAGTATATAAGAATATTTAAGGTCTACCAACTACACTTCTCCAGGAATATGCCTCTTGAAATTCTTTGAGTGAACCTCTAAACTTCTTAATAGGATATTAGGATATGGGAAACCTTTAGACTTTGAATAAACTATAAACATAAGATGCGTGTAGCATAGAAAAAATTGCTCAAGGGAAGATAGGATTGAATATATATATATATATTTTTTGTTCTCATATATTGGCATACTCTAATGAATTCTGCACATTAGCACTACTGTGGATATGGAATCGATCTTTTACAATGCCACTCTTGAATAAGAGAACGAAGGGTACGATTAGGGACAAGAGTTGTGTGCGTAAGTTGTAGATTTGTCATTGGTGATGTATCGCGTCCCATTCGCAACCATTCTCCAATGGCTTCCCGCTCGTATGAAAATCCATCAGCGGCCACATGTGGATCCTTCATAACTTCCTGCACTCAAATGATACAAGAAGTTCAAAAATCTTTATTTTGCATAAAATAGGCCATGTGATACCATATCTTGTCACAGATTGACTGAGGTGCATTGAAGACATGTGCTTAAAGTCTTGAGATAAGCATCTAACCTGAAAGATGGGGCAGAGGAAAACACTTGGGACATCATTGCAGACTTCTTCATGAACTCTTCCACCAATATTCACTCCATATGACCCTCCTCTTGCAACAAAATCATCATCAGCCTTTTTCTTGATTACATCAAGCTCTTCCATTATTGTCATCATTAAATGATGACAATCCATATTAGGCCTATCGTTTACGGATAAACACAGTGATACCAAGCCCGCAAGTTCCTGAGCCAAATCCAATGGCCAAGGCCCAGCAGTCTCGTCTAAAGCCCGGACCAGGCCTGTCATATCCGTAAACATAGCCTCATCAACTGTATTCCTCCCGATTAGAAGATTCATAGTCAAAACCCCGAAAGCCCGTACGTCCCATCCAACATGGCTTTCGTCGTAGTGGCCGAGCTCAAACCCACCGACTTTCGCAACGAGGTTGCCATCGAGGAGGATGTTGGATGGGCTGAGGTGCCCATGAATAATGGGCTTGGGCCGAGCCTCGTGGATGTAGCACACGGCGGAGCAAACCTCAGCTGCAATGCGAATGCGGTCGTGCCACGTCAGAACCCGGCATCCCTTTATAGAGTTTTCCGGAGAGGAAAATAAGACATCCTGTAGGCTACCATTGTGCATGTATTCATAGACAATGCAGTTTAGCTCGGAGCAGTAGCCCATCATGGCAAGCAGATGAGGGTGCCTAATGTGGCTGATGAGCTTCACCTACACATGCACCGAGATATTTCTTTCAGATTTATGTGTATATTACTTTGTCACGTTGTTTGACTGTAAATTTATCTAAATATACTACACAAGTTAATAAAGTTTATAAGATCGAGTTCACATCAAGTAACATTAACATAATATGTCAATCGTAAGAGAACATTTTCCGCTACATAATCTGTAAATGTGTGTTTTTACCTTGGCTTGAAAATCTTCTCGGGGCAGTCCATCATCCGAGTTGAATAGTTTGATAGCAACTCTGTCATGGTTGATACGCCCTTTATAAACAGTAAGGCTTCTATCACTTCCTGTTTTAAATAACAATCTCTCTGAATAGCCATTGGTGGCCAATTTTATCTCTTCGACTGTGTACTCCCTCAAACAGCAGCTCAGTTGATCACTACTCGACCTTCCTGCCATTCCTAGGGCATCTTTCTCTCTGCAAAATTCAATCCTCCGCTGGAAAACGTCTCTTTCTCGTCGCAACTCTTCGATTTCTCGAACCATTTCTGCACGATTTGTTATGTCATTCTCTAGCTGGGCCTCCATGCGTGCTCTTGCCATTTTGGAAATACGGAGCCTTTGTGAAAGCTCTGATCGAAGCTCTATGAGTGAGTTTAGCTTGTTCTTGCTTTCTTCAATATCGGTTTTTACTTCATGGAGGAAATCTTTATCTTTGTCTAGTAATTTCTTCATTTCTATTCTCTTCTTGGCCTCTTCCTTTATTTGAATCTCTAACTCTTCAGCCTACAAAAATGCATGGTGCAAATTGGTTTCCTCTAAAGTCAGATAAATTGAAAAAAGAAGCTGATACATTAACTAGCTACATTGTTAGACTATGAATCAGGACCGAGTCAATTAGGTGTAATCACTGTTAGTCATGATTTACAATCCACAACATAAAATGTTTAGATATATGATAAGATCATTAATTCCTATTTATATTACGTACGTACCCGGCGTTTGCATAAACAAATGGCCCATTCAGCTTTGAGACGCCTATCAACACTTGCTTGGACTTCTTTCTTCTTCGACTGTAACCTCTCATGAGCTTCTCTTACTTTAATTTTAAGGGACTCAAATTTTTCTGCAATGTTCTATTGTGTTGCCAAACATAATGTATGAGAATCATAATCCTTTTTCTTTTTTCTTTATTGAAATATATAGATGTATTTTACTAACGTACCAAATTCGGATTTCCATTAAGTTCCAGCACTATGGCATCTGTTGGACTAGCTTGTTGAGTAGTATCACTTTCCTGTTCATGATAATCTTCTTCATCCGAATTTGAACACAACTGCTGCAAGTAAATCTCAATTTCTTGAACACAATTATCCCACTGCATATTTTCCAAGCTGGATGAATGGTTTCTTGTTGATGAAACAGATGAGCTTTGACGACTTCCGAACATACTTCCTATGATAAATTTGATACTGACCCTGTCTTTCATTGTTGCAACCATGGCTCCTTGATCATCTTCCATTGATATTCTTTGATCATTATTTTCTCCTCTTAGAAATACCTCCTTTCCACCACATATTATGAAGAATTCACAAGATTCCGGCTTGTGCTGATGGATGTGAAATGATCCACTGATTACGGTTTTTGGTTTCCTACATATGTAAAGAAGCGAATGAATAAAACATTCTGTGTTACCGTCACATGCATGATCTTCCTCTCACAACATGCATATATGTAAACTTTATCTTATAAATGCCAATATTAAGAGCAAAGAATATATGTGTGTGTGTAATCTGGAGTTGGACTAGATTAGATTAGGGCTTTGATTCTGCTCTAATATAACAAAAAAAAAAAAGAGAAAATTTTATGAATGGTACCCCAAGTAAGACCCACCCTAAATTTTAGTACATCAAGTTCCAAAACATGAACTTTGGTACATGAGGTTTCAAAACGGACCTAGTAAACATACATGACGCCGTTAGTGTTGTGCCAGCTGTCGTATTTCAAGGGATAATTTGGTCTCTTCAAATTTTTTACTCAAAGCACTCAGCCTTCTCTCTCTCTCTCTCTCTCTCTCTCTCTCTCTCTCTCTCTCTCTCTCCTGCTTGCACAGCGACCTTACAACTGACCGCCGGCCAATCAGTCTCCAATCATCACCCATCACCTACAATTCGAATCCAAACACTACAATTCCAATCAAAACAACGCAAACAAATTCAATCAACACTACAACGACCGATCAAAACAATGCAAACAATTCCGATCAAAACAATGACAGATAAAAAAAACCCAAAAGCATTGCATAATGGACTTGGGATTCTTCAGAATTGGGTTCGGATTTCAATTGGGTTTCTTTGGATTTCAGAATTGGATTTCATAATTGACCTGGGATGAGGACAATGCTTTTGTGGGAGGAGGATGATGACGGTGATGGTGCCGCGTGGTCTCCGGCCTCTTGAACTCGTACTTCTCGTCATCAGCAGCGGCGGACACAGTGGAGAGGTCGTCGGAGGCCATCGCTAGGGTTTGGGGTAGCAGAGTCGGTTAGCGAGGTTGAGAGAGAGAGAGAGAGAGAGAGAGAGAGAGAGAGAGAGAGAGAGAGAGAGAGAGAGAGAGAGAGAGGAAACCTGTTGACAAATGAAAAACTCATTCTGCCCTTCATTATGTGCGTAATGGCATGCGGACTGACGGAGTCATTAACGTTGTGTGCGTATATTGGGTCGGACTTCATATTTGATGTACCAAAGTTTATGTTTTGAAACCTGATATATTGAAATTTGGAGTAGGCCTTACTTCGGGTACCATTCATGAAATTTTCTCAAATATATATATATATATATATATATATATAATGTACTAAACTAGATCAAGGGTTCGATTTTTATCCACTTTATAATTATATGACAAAGAAGAAAAATAAATTCTTATTTAATGGAATAGAAAAAAAGAAAAAAAGAAAAAAAAAGAGCAAGGTCACATATACAAATCCAAACTAATCATTTTTAAGAACATCATAAATATGTATTATTACTAGATTTAACTTGAGTTCTTGCATAATATGCATACCATGAAGATGATTTCATGAACAAAAATCCCATCACCAATTTGGTTATATGAAGTCCCGAAATCAGATCTAGGATTTGCATATGAATAGGGTCATCATATCTCTCCACGTTGAGTATCTCAGCCTTCACCTGTATAAATATGCACAAGATATTAAGAAAACAAAACAAGAAACATTAAAAAGAGAATAGCAACCATGCATATATTCATCCTATTTCTTCATACCCTAGCCTTGCGACAGAAATTTATGTACTTGGAAAGGATTTTGTCAATTTTGTCTTGATCAAGCCTCCTCAGAATCTTCACTTTCTCATCACTCACATAACTTGCAGGCAGCTTCCCATCTACAAAAGAACCAAACCAATAATCAAAACCCAGGTTGACATATGAAATCACCAACGAAAACATGATTGAAATCTCTAGTTAATTAACTTACATGGGGTGGAAACATAATCTTTGGCAGAAACACTGTTGGTTATATGAAGGATAACAATCGAAATCGGCTGAAATCTCCACTTCCTCAAAGTCCACTCCAAAGTCTTGATTCCATCTGGCAGCTGGTTCCCAAGTGCAACGTAAACCTTCTCTTCTTGACCTTCCATTCTTGACCTGCTTCAAATCCCCACTTAAAATTTCTCTTCCAAATTGTGTAGAAGGATTTCAAGTTAAAGAACTAAATATTGGTCGATCTGTTTGCCTTGTTGTGGTTTGTTTTTATGTCAATAGAGACGGCCTTGTCTTGGATCTTTTGTACGGCACAGCGATCGTGGCAAGGTCTGAGCCTTAGTGATTTAGAAAGATAGGATCTTTTGGGTGTTGAAATTTCTTGGTGTTATTCTGGAAATCAACGTTTATTTTGAATAAACGTTTATTTTGGATTATAAGAGATGGAGACAGAAGCTGTGTCATTTTTAGGATTTGACTAATTGATTATGAGATTAAATTTAGTTTTGGCCAATTGGGTCACAAATCATAATCAGATCCTCCATCTGTGGCATGACTTCGATGAGAAGAATTATATGTTCTATGGGACTGTGATTGCTTGCCAGCTTAAGTAGATTACCGCGTTGTCCGTCCGTCTTAAAATAATGTAACCAACTCTGGGTATCTCAATCTGTAATAGTGTACGGGATAACTAGTATCATTTTTATTCTTGAATAATATTCTTGTATCTCAATTATTTTACCTCATCCCTCATTTGTTGGAGTCAGAAATTCTTCACTGTGGTGCGTGTTCAAGAACAGTATAGGTAGATGTTTGCATCGCTCTTATGTTAAATGAATTAAATCTTTTTTTTTTTTTAAAGGAATTAATTTAAAGTCTTTTTCGAAGCATTTTCTCAAACAAAATTCAAACTTGTAAAGATCGAAATTGCATATTCATTCAAACTTGGTGGTTGAAAAAAAAAAAAAAGATTAAATCTAACGGTTAAGTCGGAAATTAGGAATATGCCATCGAATAACTTGAATAACAAGACAACTAAGCGGCCATCATCCCAAGGAACCAGCACGTCTATTCATTCACCCCACATTGTCTACATAACCCCATTGCTGTGGCTCCATATGGACCCTTTCCGGCCAGAATTAATTTGTCAGTACTGGGTGGAACTTTCATCATAATTTCTTATTAAGACAGTCTTCTATCAGAACGTTGTGCCACACAGCATTTATCCAACCAGCTAACGAGATTCTAGCAATGGGAGTGCTAGGGTATATTCAGAATTTCATGGGGTGATTCCAACTCTGAGGGCAAGTTAAGTTTAAGATTATGAAATGAAGAGATTTCGTTAATAAGTCGGACGTGTCACGTGTCACGTGATACGACCGCCACACTTAATACTTGAAAGTTTTAGCTTATTTCTTTAACATATATTTTTGTTTTCTGTTTTGGTGTGTAAGATGACTTTGATAATATGATACTACCTCCATTTAGATCGATGGAAGTTCTTATGTGGCGGAGGTCCATAAATTGCCCCAGCGCTAGAAACCCTAGCTACAAGGTTTATATCATCACCTACACAATCGCCGGCATCCATATAGCTTGCGACCTCCATATATCCAACATCATCACTTAATGAAAGTTCTTATGTGTGGCTGAGGTCCATAGCTTGCTCTAGAGCTATAAACCCTAGCTACAGGGTTCACATCATCACCTAAACAATCGCTACCATCCATAGCGACCTCCATTGATCCAACATCATCACGAGCAGGACCATTTGATAGGGAGGCCACTTCGCAATCCAAAAAGTGCGTCATTATCGCTCGAGCTTGCCCAACCTCTGCAACAATGATGGCCATTGGCCAATTGCCAAGTCCCAGCCTGGCTTTCCCCAAATCCTCGTTTACAATCATAGTCAGCCAAACCAATTCCGCGAGGCACCTCGTACCCATAATCGGTCATTGCCACTGCCAAAGATCTGAGTCTCGACCTAGTAAAATTGGTTCATGTTACAAATTTACCATTGTGTTACAAATTGCAATCATAAACGTAAATTTCCATTTTCCAAGGTAAATTACCGTACGTACCTGATATTATGCAGGTATATAATTTCATCATTATTCCGCAATTTAATTTGATGTCGGTCTCCAATTAATGTCACCCTGCCTCTTCTTCCCCGACTGATCTAATTTTAACATTGATGTTCATCTTGAACGACCAAATCGGCCAGTAGCTCACTTTCTTCATGGCCAATGGACTTCGATGCAGAAAACGTAATCAGCCATTCGAGAAGAAAAGTCAGGTTGCATGCAAAGCCAGTGACTAGGGCCACAGTGACATTTCTTCTCCTCTATCTTCTACTGGTCAATGGGCTTTGGACAACAACTTTGGATATTGTCGTGATTACTGTGTCCAAACTTCAAAGCAGGCCAAAACCCAATCCCAATACTTTGTTGTAAATGACTTCCTCTAGGCCTGGCTTCTTGCCTGCCAAGCCTGCCATTCTACAAAAGTACAAATTCTGAGGCATGTGTGTCTAAGCATTTTGATTCTCTTCCATTTCTGTTTCCAAGCAACACTACAGCACAGACGGTAATTTCCGACCACGAAAAATGGTCGGAAATACATTTTTCCAACGAAAAGTCGTCGTTGGAAATATTTTAGTTGGAAATAATTTTCTTCCAACCAACCGTCAGAAATGCTTGACCATTTCCAAATTCCAATGAAAATCACCGTCAGATTTGAGTCTCGTTTTGGTCGGAATTAATGTTTGTTTCGTCCGAAAAAAGTCGACGGAATTAAGGTTTTCCGTCGGAAATAATTGTATGTCCGACAAATTATTTCCGACCACTCTTTTTGTCGTAATATCTATTTCCGACGACGTAGTTTCGACCACTCATCTAGTCGGAATAAGTCTTTCCCACGAATTTTTTCGGACCACAATTGTTGTCGGAAAACTTTTTCCTATGACATATTTTCGACCAAAAACTTCGTCGGAATAAATATGTCCGACTAACTAATTTGAGTATTTCCGATTACATATTTGCTTTGTGAGAATTAATAACCATTACCGTCTATACAAATGACTTTTACCGATGAATATAGTTTATCAAAATAAAACTTTTTCGTCCCAAAATTGTCGTCGCAAATGGCTCACCTCTTGTGGGAATAAATATAGTAAATGAAATTATATTCGATATTAATTATTAGAATTTTTTCACAAATTGAATATTTATTTTCTGGAACATGAAGAACCAAATAGATATAGTGAAGATTTGAATATTGATTGAATGCAAACTACATAGTCTTAATACATAGATAAAATAACATCATCCATGACATTAGAATAGTACGAGAGAAACTACTAACCTAAAAACAAATAATAAAAGATTACATTTGTTTTATTATTTGTTAAACATGTCTAAGTAAACTAATTGCCACTTAAAAGCCCAATACCTACTGAAGTTAGTAACTACAATCTCCACTTAAGCATGATTGAATAAACAAAGACAAACCTATTTTCTTCCATTTCTTCCCCTTAAATTTTGCAACTGCATTCCTCAATGTCTCCTCCTATAGCCAATCCAACATGTTGCAAATTACTATAATATCTCACAGGAGGTATGAAAAAGAAAACAAATACAGCATTTTTAACAGTACATATAAAATGGGTCAGTGCTATCATATCATAAGCTAAAGTCATTGACCATATATAATGCTCTCAGATACTTTGTTGCACATTATTATTACAGCAAGTAATAAAACCATTAATTCTAAACTACTCACACA